>NC_064925.1:77045115-78295115 GCF_023897955.1 Schistocerca gregaria | reverse complement strand
TTGTCATGTGTATGTGTGAATTGGGTTTGTGTGAATGTGTGCGTGTGCATGTTGTCTAATTCTGATGAAGGTCAATTTGGCCAAAAGTTTTTTGTTGTACCTTTTGGCAACTCAGCATCTCTGCTATATGGTGAGCAACATCTATCCTTTTCATAATGTTGGCATACAGTTACTTAAAAAACTTTTAAGAAACTTTTACAGAAACATTGAAAAGAGGGAATGGCACAAGGCACCAAGGAGAGGAGATAAGAGGGAAAGAGCAGATGAACCCAGATATTTATTTAAGTTATCAAAGTTGGCCAAAACTGGTTTCTGCCTTAACTCAGTTTGAGACTTTACTGTCTGATTTGAATATTTTCTTCATGTATGAAACATCTCTAGTTCTTTCAAGATATTTAAACCACTACCCAAGCAAATTACGACACCAGGTGTAAAACGAGAAACTGAGTGACCTGTTTTAGATAAATCCAAACTCAAGGCAGAACTGGAACCCACATCAGAAATATGTTCCTTAAACCTAACTTCCTAGGACATTCCAGTTTGGCCTGTATACTTAGATTGGCAGTCTTCACAGGTCTGTGGCTGACACTGTCGCTGGGTCAGATGCTGTCGCCTGTCCTGTTTCAGAGGAAACCACTCAGCCTGCAAGATGCAGGCAATCACAGAGGGTGGGATTATTGGTAGTTGGGAGCTCCAACATTAGGTGCATTATGGGGCCTCTTAGTGACTTGGCTGACAAGAAGGGAAAGAAAACCAATGTACACTCAAACAGTATGCGTACCTGGTGGAATCATTCCAGATGTGGAAAGGGTCCTCTTGGATGCCATGAAGAGCACAGGGTGCAGCCAACTGCAGGTGGTTTCTCAAGTTGGTACCAATGATGTGTATCACTTTGGATCAGAAGAGATTCTCTCTGCTTTTGAGTGACTAACAGAAGTGGTAAAGGCTGCCAGTCTTTCTTGCAAGATGAAAGCAGAGCTGACCATGTGCAGCATAGTCGACAGGACCAATTGAGGACCTCTGGTATAGAGCCAAGTGGAGGGTCTGAATCAGATGCTCAGACAGTTCTGCGACCATGTAGGCTGCAGATTCCTCGACTTGCGCCAAAGGGTGGTTGGGTATTGGGTTCTGCTGACTAGGTCATGTGTCCACTATACGCAGGAGGTGGCTACACGGTCAGCAGGGGCTGTGTGGTGGTTTTTTAGGTTAGAGGGTCTCGGGAGAACACAAGAAGGGCTTGAGTCACAAAGGGTGCAGGCCAAATGCAGGAAGAACTTAGATACTGGAACCATTGGTATAACAGTTGTAAATTGTCGTAGCTGTGTTGGGAAAGTACCAGAGCTCCAAGCGCTAATAGAAACCACTGATGCTCAAATGATCGTAGGCACTGAAAGCTGGCTAAAGCCGGATATAAGCTCGGTGAAATTGAAGCAGATACTTCCTGTGAGTTAGTATGGGCAGAGGTCATTGTTGGAAGCCAGAATAAAATAAAAATAGGATCCTTTTACCAACCTCCTAATTCAGATGATACAGTTGCTGAAAGGTTCAAAGAAAACTTGAGTTTGATTTCAAACACATACCCAACTCTTACAATAATAGTTGATAGTAACTTTAATTTATCCTCGATATTTTGACAAAAATACATGTTTAATTCCAGAGGCATGCATAAAATATCATCTGAAATTGTGTAAAATGCATTCTCTGAAAATTATTTCTACCAGTTAGTTCTTGAGCCCACGCAAATAGTAAATGGTTGGAAAAAACACTTGACCTCTTAACAACAAATAATCCTCAGTTAATAATAAGCATGAAAACTGATACAGGGATTAGTGAACACAGGGTTGTCGTAGTGAGATTGAATATTGTAATTCCCAAGTCCTCCAAAAATAAGTGAGAAATATACTTATTCAAAAAAGCAGATAAAATTTACTTGATGCCTTCCTGAGAGACAATCTCCATTCATTCCAAATTAATAATATAAGTGTAGACCAGATGTGGCTTGAATTCAAAGAAATAGTATTGGCAGCAATTGAGAGATTTATACCAAATAAATTAACAAACGACGGAGCTGACCCTCCTTGGTACACAAGACGGGTTAGAACACTGTTGCAGAAACAATGAAACAAATATGCCAAATTTAAACAGATACAAAATCCCCAAGATTGGCAATATTTTGCAAAAGCTAAAAATTCAGAAGCTCAAAATTTAGTGCAGACTTCAATTCGAGATGCTTATAACAGTTTCCACAACGAAACTTTGTCTTGAAACCAGGCAGAAAATCCAGAGAGATTCTGGTCATATGTGAAGTATGTTAGCAGCAAGAAACAATCAATGCCTTCTCTGCACAATAGCAATGGAGATATTATCGAAGACAGTGCTGCCAAAGCAGAGTTACAAAACACAGCCTTACCGAAATGCCTTCACAAAAGAAGATGAAATAAATATTCCAAAATTCGAATCAAGAACAGCTACCACCATGAGTAACGTGGAAGTAAATATCCTTGGAGTAGTGAAGCAACCTAAATCACTTAATAAAAGTGAGTCTTCTGGTCGAGACTGTTTAGAGGAAGTGGTGGTAATATGAGCCCCAGTTTGTTTACCAATAAAATATTGTACACTAACACAATAATAGTACCTTAATTGATATAGTTATACTCTACTGTCAGTTAACTAAGACATTATATTCATTAAATTCCTTAAAATGTGTGAATATGTTTATTATTATTTCCCAAAGATGATAAATTTAACCGCAAACAAGATGTGCAGTTAATATGGCCCCCATGGTGTTTTTAATATGGACCCCCAGTATATTTTAAGGATTTTTTGCTGCAAGAGAAATGAAGAATTGCTTTTTAATTCAAATACATATTTATTATGAAATATAAAACCATAAAAGTACAAAGCAGCACAGTACTAGCGACAGAGGTCACAAACATAGTCCTCTTTCTCCGCCCCTGCACATTCGTTGTGAGCCCATAAAGAGCACATTAGGCATTGCACCCAGAATTCGCCACAAACATCATTTGAAACCTTCCTGTCACAGAATAGGCAGAGAACATCATCTTTATCTGTCTGGAGTTCACCAACTGAAAGGTCACATGGATAATCACCAGAACCAGCTGAGAGCCCCATGACATCATCATCTACACAATCTGAGCCATCACTGTCCATTTCTTCTTGCTTAATCAAAGTTCTCTGTAACTGTTGACTATTCTTGCTAACGTCTCTTCCATGACCAGATGCACCGCGCCCTCGACTATGAGTTTGGGTCTGGGTTCCAGAACAAGACGGCTGTGATATATCGTAAGTCACGTTTTTTGTCCATGTCCACAACCACAAAGATTAGCTAGAGCTTTTTTCACTTCTATGTAAGCTTCTAATTTGTTTTTATATGGAGATCCTGTCACAAGATTAGCAACACACGGTTGTCGCCCACGAGACGATGTTTTCATCTTCTCAAGTATGGGATGGATATCTCTTGGAGACACACTAAATGCAATTTTAATAGGCTCATGGACATCAGTTTCAATAGCATCAAGGTCCTCTCCAGTCTGAGCTCTCTTCGGGATCCTGTTGTTTTGGTTGGTCGGCAGGCATAGGAATCAGGACTTCTTCCCCAGCGATGAATTCATTATCTTGAAATATATTTCTTTCTAAGGGATAAATTCCTGTTACCCTAAACCCACCTACTACAATAATGCCGGTTGTACACTGGATGTAGGCCTTGCCAAAGAGAGACGCTATATCATGGGGTCCAACAGGTTTGCTTTCATGGAGCATCCACTGACGAATATTCTCACTGTAGTGAGTCTTAAGTGCACCCATAAAAGGACGATTGGGGGGTTGCTGTTTGTGTGTTGTGTATGAAGGCAGTTACAAAATGCAGATGAAGTTTTTTCTTGTCACATCAATCACATCAATATTCCTTACATGGGAGAAGTGGCCATCAAGGGTGAGTAGAACAGGCAAAGTCCCTGTTGGCTTTGTTTTTGCAACAAAATGTTTCACCCAGTCCTTAAATAGGTTTGCTTGAACCCAACCAGATGGGTGGGATCTCCCAATTGACCCAGGAGGAGCACCTTTCATAAGAACATCTGCCATATTCGTTCTTGGGAATATGAACATCAGGGGAACATAAGAACCTCACAAGCAGATACTAGAGACCCACGCTCTGCAGCAGTTAGAGAACAAATTTGGCGTTTACCTCTGCTTGCAATTACTTGCAGTATCTTAGTCTGAACTACAATAAGGCCTGTTTTGTCGACGTTCCATACACGAACCTCTGGATATTTATGTTTCTGGTATTCATCTTATAGCAAGTCATAGAATAAGTTAACTCTCTCACGGGGAAAGCCTTTTGTTCGAGCATACTACGTTCCCATTGGCTTTCTAATTAAAAGCTTATCTTGATGACGTCATAGAAAATGGTAAAGCCAAGCCCTTCCAGCAATTTCATTTCTGAAGTTTGTTGCAATTTCATTCCTAAGTGCAAGTTGATAGGCCATTTTTCGAACATCCATATGAGTAAAACCATGGAATTTGGCGTCCATATACTGTAAGTAATCCACTAGTTCACTTTCTGGGGCTGCTGGTAGAGCTGGTTTTCTTCCAAGCTTTTTAGTTTTGACATCTGCCATCTGTGAGGTATTAGCCTCACACACATGCCGGCATAGAGTTGTTTTTGGGGCAGCAAAATATTTCACTGCTTTTATAACTCCCATTGTTTTGTCTACAACAGCAGACACTGCCTCTCACATTTTGTTTTTATCCCACACCTGCCCTTTGGGGATTGGTTTAGGTGCCTGATTAGTCCTAGGCATCTGAAAACAAAAATAAAAACATTTTATGGATTGCTTATAATGTGGACCTCGTCCCCCGCATTACAAGCACCAATGGGAGCGATATTGCAGTCAACTATGCCTTGTAAACTCGTGCAAACAACTTAATAACGAAATAATACCACACCTTTTAATCTATTTGAAACTGTTGCCAATACTTTCTAGGTTGTATTCATGGTGCTTACATCAAAGTATTAACCAATAAAGGTTTGTTAATAAAGTTAAATTCACATACCTCTCAAAGTTTTGAACAGGAGCTTGGAAAATATAACCTGACTGTCACTCAACCACTGTACTGACCTTCTTCCAGTGCTCCTACAGGCCAGTGAGGATACTAGCAGACTAGTTCCAGCTATCACTACTAGAGTTCAGCTAAATGTTATTAAGATATTAGGGGGGGGGGCTGTATTTGTTGCAAGGGCCATATTACCACCACTTCCTCTACCAGTTAGGTTCCTTCTGGAGTATGCTGATGCATTAGTTCCATACTTAACAATCATATACAACCGTTCGCTCGACGAAAGATCCGTACCCAAAGACTGGAAAGTTGCACAGGTCACACCAAGAAAGGTCGTAGGAGTAATGTCATTAATGTTGATATGCAGCAGGATTTTGGAACATATATTGTGTTCAAAGATTATGGTTTACCTTGAAGAAAATTGTCTATTGCCACACAGTCAACATTGGTTTTGAAAACATCATTCCTGTGAAACATAACTAGCTCTTTATTTACAAGAAGCGTTGAGTGCTATTGACAAGGGATTTCAGAACGATTCTGTTTTTATGGATTTCTGGAAGGCTTTTGACACTGTACCTCACAAGCAGCTTCAAATGAAATTGCGTGCTTATGGAATATCATCTCAATAATGTGACTGGATTTGTGATTTTCCTGTCAGAGAGGTCACAGTTCGTAGTAACTGACGAAAAGTAATCGAGTAAAACAGAAGTGATTTCTGGTGTTCCCCAAGGTAGTGTTATAGGCTCTTTGCTGTTCCTTATCTATATAAACAATCTGGGAGAGAATCTGAGCAGCCGTCTTCAGTTGTTTGTAGATGAAGTTGTCGCTTATTGACTAATAAAGTCATCAGAAGATCAAAAAAAATTGCAAAACGATTTAGAAAAGATATCTGAATGGTGTGAAAATTGGCATTTGACCGTAAATAACGAAAATTGTGAGGTCATCCACATGAGTGCTAAAAGGAATTCGTTAAACTTTGGTTATACAATAAATCAGTCTAATCTAAAAGCTGTAAATTCAACTAAATACCTAGGTATTTCAATTATGAACGACTTAAATTGGAAGGAACACAGAAAATGTTGTGGGGAAGACCAACCAAAGACGGCGTTTTATTAGCAGGACACTTAGAAAATGTAACAGATCAACTGAGGAGACTGCCTACACTACGCTTGGCCATCCTCTTTTAGAATACTGCTGCACAGTGTGGGTTCCTTACTAGATAGGACTGACAGAGTACATTGAAATAGTTCAAAGAAGAGCAGCACACTTTGTGTTATCATGAAATATGGGAGAAAGTGTCACAGAAATGATACAGGATTTGGGCTGGACATCATTAAAAGAAAGGCGTTTTTTTGTTGTGACAGAATTTTCTCACGTAATTCCAATCACCAACTTCTTCCTCCGAATGTGAAAATATTTTGTTGACACTGACCTACATAGGGAGAAATGATCACCACGATAAAATAATGGAAATCAGAGCTCATACGGAAAGATACAGGTGTTCATTCTTTCCGCATGCTATACGAGATTGGAATAATAGAGAATTGTGAAGGTGGTTCAATGAACCCTCTGCCAGGCACTTAAATGTGATTTGCAGAGTAATACATGTAGTTGTAGATGTAGATTCTTTTGAATGAAATATGCTGGGATGATATCTTTCACAGCCAACTGTATACCCGCTCTATATGAAAACCTCCATAAATCCTGTGATAAGAAACATTCCTAGGGCCCTTCTCCTGCATGGGGAATAATGTAGGTGAAATGTCCTGCTGACTATGGTCAGAGCAATCATATGGCTCTTTTCCTTTTTCTTCTTTAAAATGCTCTTGTTAATACTCGGGCCAAAATCTGCATGGTACCCATTAGAACATGCTATAAACTGGATGACCCTGCATTTGTGATTTAACAAAATTCACTTGACAGTTGCTACTTTTATTAGTACATTTATTCTTTTACAGTTGATTCCCAACTGGTTCCTTAAAGTTTATAGGAGGTTATTCACATTTCCTCACTTGCCCTGCTTCCCTTGGGACCTACATTTTGATATCCAGTCAGTTCGTGTATGGCAGTTGCAGCATTCTGTCCTGGCGTAGCTTCCGCTGAGGTACTGTTTTGTTTACTTTATACTTTGTTTCCTCTCCCCTCCCTTCGCCCTATCTCCCCCTCCCAGCCTCTTCTCAGTGCATTTATAATCTTTTATGTTGTCCCATTTGTACATAGGTTCCAGTTTCCAATTTTTGAAGAAGGTTGGAATCAGGCTGTAAAAGTGTTCTGACCACACAGTGTAAGCATTCGGTCTTCCAGACAATTTTCTCACTTTCACATGGTCTTTGTGTAAAAAATTTTATAGTCTGTTTCTTCTTTTTATTTATATTTGCACTTGATGTTGTAATTTAAAATCATGAAACAGGTCGTTTACAACAGGGTTTACAACAGCTGCAGTGGGTTTTATTTAACATGCGAAAGTACGGCTTTAGATAACCATCCAGTAAACTGTTATGTTACAGATGCAGTACAGTGTTGTGGCAGTGAGAATTTCAGAGTATGAACATTTGTAACAACTCAAGCAGTACCATCCTGATGAAGAATTCAGTTTACCAAAGATGAAGAAGTATTATTGAATGAGGGTGTATGGTTCCTAGTGAACTGAACTTGTAGAGCAAGAGTTTCCTCCAACTAGGAAGTTCATATCATAGCAGGATTAAACAACATTTCCAGACAGTTCACAAGCAGAGCAGAGTAGGAAACTGTTTGTGAAACAGTTGAAGCCAATGAGTTAACAGCAGAATGAATCTGATTGCACATATTTCGTTCAGCAGTATTAAATGATATTGTGCAATATTACAAAATGATGCAGTTCATAAAAGAGTACTAGTTTGTTCATAAGAAGTTAAGAACTGCAACTTTATAGAAATTTGTTCAAATAACAAGACATTTCAATTTCTGAATTCCTGAACAAATATTTTTTATACAATTTTGATGTAAAATATTTTTAACGTGATATTTGTATTCAGCTTTCAGCAAAATGCATGAAAATAGACTTCAGTTAGCAGGCTAACTAAATATGTATTATATCTATTCATGCAATCCGAAATAAATTTCTGTAATTTATGCAACATTGATTCAGAGACAATTACTGAAATTAGATCATATTGGAACTACTGATTTGTACAACGCTGGCAAATATGGGTAATTTAAGAAAAAAATTGTTTTTATTGAATGTTTCATTTCTGTATGTTTCATTGGGCTTGATTTTATGGATGTCATCTACCAGACAATACACCAAGCAATGATTCTGTACAATCTTTCCTATAATCTGTAACTAGTTCCTCAGGATTATCAGTGAGAAATATTAAGACCACCTGAAATTGGCTACTAAATCATTTAATACATAATACGAGGGTTGTACCAAACGTAAGGTTCCCAATGAGCTACAGCCTTGACGAAAGGAGCTAGGTTAAATCTGACTACAGTGGCATGTGCAGTGGTTCCCCCAGTCTCGATCCCACCTGTCCGCGATTCACTACATCACTCAGTGTTGGCTTGGCAGTCATCAGAGATGGAAGTGTTTATCACCTCTTGTGCTAATTGCAAGGTTCAAGCAGTAATCCGGTTTCTCGATGCACGGAAGTACTGCACATGGAGATTCGTTGGCAAGTGACTGAGGTATATGGTGAAGAATGCATGTCCATTCAGCACGTCCACAAATGGTGCAGGCTTTTACTGAGGGTTGCATGGAAGCTCATGATGAAGAATGGAGTGGAAGACTGCCAGTTTTGGATGTGATTGTCCCAAAGATCAACAGTGAGCTACTCAAAGATTGGAGGGTCACTGTCCGTGAACTTGTTGAATGCATTCCTGAAGCTTCCTACGGGACAATTGAAAGAACTTTAACAGAAATGTTGCGTTACTGCAAAGTGTATGCTCACTGGGTCCTCCAGATGCTGATTGATGGACACAAGGAGCAAAGCCTTTACTGTGTTCGAATGTTTCTTCAACAATGTAAGAGGGGAGGAAACAAGGAGAAGTTGTTGGACTCTGTCATCACAGGAGAAGAAATGTGGGTGTTTCATTATACCCTCAAAACAAAACAACAATCTCATCAGTGGCGTCACTCTGGTTCACTGCCACCAAAGAAATTCAAACAAATGCAGTTGGCAGGAAAGATTATGGTGACTGTGTTTTGGGATCTGAAGGGGTACTCCTCATCAATTTCATGCAACCTGGCATGACAATAAACTCAGACAGATATTATGAAACATTGACCAAACTCCGGCATAAAATCCAGAACCACCAGAAAGGACAATTGAAGGAGGGAGTAGTGTTTCTTCATGACAGTGCTCAACCCCACATCGCTTCTCAAACACAGGAGCTTCTGAAGAAATTTGGATGGACTGTTATGCCCCATCCCCTGTACAGCCCAGACTTAACCCCCAGTGATTATCTATCACCTCTTTCCCAAGGTAAAGGAACCCTTAGGTGGAAAATGCTTCAAGAGCGACGATGAAGTCCAAGCAAACTTCACATGCTTCCTCAACAAGTTGGCGGGAGACTTCTTCGACTTCAGAATTCAAAAGCTAGAGCACCATCTTCAAAATTGTGTCAAAAATAATGGAGACTATGTTGAAAAATAGACAAAAGTGTAAGCTTTTCAGTGATATATAAATTAATAGCAATAAACAATGTTTTCTATTTGTAAAAAATATGGGAACCTTATGGTACAACCCTCATACAAAAATCATTGGTTTCCATTGTGTTGATGATGGTGCTGAATGGAGCTTTAAACCTCTAAAACGTTGGTCCAGGGCAATAAATATGTAAAGTGCTTCAAACTAATGAGCAAAACTAGTCATATAAAGTAATTAATATACAACTTTGGGGGGGGGGGGGGGGGGGGCGGTTAATCTGTATTTGAATTACAACAGTCAATGAAACTCTAGAATTTATTTAATTTATGAAAAAATGAATGAGCTGTTACATTTTAAACTTCATGATTTGAAAAAACTCAAATTTTACAGTTAATTATCTCAATGTTCACAAGAATTTTAACAGACTTGGAAAATTCTAGACTTTCATACATCTGTACATATGGTGTGTATGCTATGCAAAAGCCTTCAAAGAATCTCTTGTACTTATGAAGAAAAGTGTACCTATAGCAACAAATGTGACCAATAGTAAGTGAAAAAAATGATGAAATTTCACATGTAAAAAAATTTATTTTGCTATGTTTTTGAACTTCCACTGCTTTGAGTGTGCACCCTGAATCCTTCGGTCATTCTGACAAAGTTCATGAATTTATTTGTGAAGGTATGGACAGTGGAAATTAAAATGTCATGTGGTGCCTCCCCTGCTCCAAGTCAACCCATTATACATCCTACATCCCCTTAACTGTCTTAAATACAAAAACTCATCTACCACTTCTTTGTCTTCATTGTTAGATTGTAGTATTCTAGTTTTCATTGTTTTGATTCTGCATTATTTTAATTTTATTGTGCTTGATATTCAGGCTTACTTTCAAACTTGTACTGTTTTTTTTTCCATTCATGTTGAAATTAATTTGCACTAGAGCAGGGCTGACCTGTCACTTGGCTTTGCTTGGTCCTTCTTACAAGTACCTAGAAGAGCATTACATTTAATTGAGCATTTTGTGGTTGCAAAATTCTCAGAGTTTGCAGACTTGTGGTCTCAACACTGTTTAGCCTTTGTTCGTGGTATGAAGGAAGTTCACATATCCTGTCACTGTTTGTGCAAAAAGAGGCACTCTAGTGATCTATCATCATAGCCTTTAAAATGCTTGAAAATGCGAGAAGAGAGGGGTGAGAATTCTCCGTTCGCATAAATGATGGGTACTGCTTATTTGCTTCAAAATGTTGTTATAGTGCCTTGCAGAAAGAATTAAAAAATTTAGACGACAATGAAAGAGCAAAAAATTAAAACTCTAGACAGACAGGATTTCTTATTTTGTACATCAAGAAGCACTTTGTGCTAAATTTGGAGGCTTAAAGGACTTGAAGAAATTGGTGGTACAACTAGTAAAATTTGTGAAGTTGCAACCATTATTCTATTTTCAGTTGCAACTTTTTTTAATGGAAATGAACTGTTCCGTAAGCACATCAGCATAAGGAAAGTGTAAGGTTTGAAGAACTCATTGTGGCCTTGCAAGCATTATGATGCTAGTGTTATAAATGTTTTGAGGACGCTGTCAGTCTTTCAAGTTTTTGCCCCAGTTGGGAAATATTCTGGATCTGGGGCTGTTCACTTTCATTATTAATTATCTGTGTTTCTGATTTATTTCTTGTATTATGTAAGCAGTTAAGTGAATTTTCAAATTCCTGTATAAGTCTCTTTCTGTTATTATTTATTGTTCCATCAGCCATCTTAACTGTTGGACTGTGATGTCCAACCAACATGATTTTCTATTCTACCTTCTTTGTACTTTTATTGTTTCCAACTTTTACTCATTTTCTTTGTATCTCCTCATATGAATTTTAACAGCCAAACAAAGAGTGGGAAATGAGTAAATGGGGTATGAAAGTGATCAATGTGATGCCTAGTTTTGCAGAAAAGGATCTACTTGCTTTTAAGTAATCAGTGTGAATAAGAAAAATTTTATTATTGATTTGAGGAAAAATTTCTCTCGGGATTTTCACTTGCAGACAATGATTAGGAAATGGACAAATGGCTTATCATTTGTTTAACATCTTGAACAAAATCAGGGTAAAATTAAGGAAAACTTATTTACTGATTTCAAGGAAAATTTAAATATTCACAAATCACTGCTGCTATATGAATGAAGTTCATCCCTTCAATGTGTAACCATTTTGCCAGAAATAGTTGTGCTAGTGTGATGGTTAACTGTCAAAATGGCTTTCTCTCAATGAAGTAATAAATTTAGGACATCTTGAGAACAGAAAATGGTCAGAAGGCAAATGAGGTGTCAAAAAGTTCATCTCTTCCAGGCTTAGCCATTTCCCACATAAAAAGATGCATTGGTGTCATGTTCAACTGTTAAAAACGCTTCCTTCAAATAAATTGTTAAATTCAGGATATTTCAAGACCAGAAGACATGAGGAAAGTGATGGTAATGGCTCGGTGTTGCTGCAGCTTTGTAGATGACCATTGTTTCTTCTGCACTAATGGCTTTACATTTGAAAGATGGCAACAGTGCTGCTAGCTGCAGGTATCTTCTTATGACAACTCAGCTGTAGAGTGTCTTAATCATCATCTGAGATGCAGAAGTGTGGCCAGCTGCCAAAGACAGCTGGTAAACTTGTAAGGTCTTCCAGCGACACTGAGGTTAGAGAAGCATGTGAGAAGTACTGAGAATGGAAAAGTCCATCCAGGAGCCCAGAATTATCTGAAATAGTGGTGAGAAAATTCATTGAAGGCATTACTGCTTTCTCACCAAGTCTTGCCACATTTCAAATTGCCAAATTTTTCCTCATCTTCTATGTGATGATTGATACTTAAATGTATTGTATTTCATGCTTTCTAAACAAAACTTAAATTTTATGAATCATTTATGTAAAAGTAAGAAATAAAATAGATTAGAGAAACATTTGAAGTGCCCTTGTACTATGCTTGAAATCATGTACAGAAATTAAGAATTTTGAAGAGTACTAGAGGATATTTATCTGATGTTGTGTGGTCTTGTCATGTTTCTGTCTTGTATGCCTGAAGGTATAAAATCCATCCATTTATCAGTATTTAAAATCTTTCAATAGAGAATCCTTCAAATACCAGAAAATGGTCTGCATGCCACGCAAGGAGTAATCTTTCTCTTACAAGTGCTGCCATCATTGTTGTTCTTGCTCACTCACTTTTCCCAATAAAGTCCATGATTTCTAGGATACCTCAAAGGCATGTCAAATGTTTCTCTGATCTGTTTTATTTTTTGGGTTTAGCAAATTATTTCAAAAAACATTTGACAATTTTTTCCCAAAATTGTTTTTATAGTGGGTCTATGGATCAATATGAATGAATGATTGAAAACTCCTTTTTGTCTTTCTTTTCCTCTGGAATGTGTTAAGAACATACATGTCCTTTTTTTCTGGCAAATGATACTAATGATTGACATCTGTCGTTTCAAGTATCTTGTGCAAAACATTTCACTGAGTAACCATTCTGTAGTTTTTGTTGTACATCCACACTGAAATTCCTGAGTGAAATAGAATAATGTAAGAGGATGGAGGGAGTATGGAGGTTCAAATCCCTGTCTGCCCATCCCGGTTTAGGTTTTCCATTAATGTGAATGCTGGGATTGTTGTTTTTTGAAAGGCCGTGCTTGATTTCCTTCCCCATTCTTCTCCAGTTCTAACTTTTACACTGTCTCTCGTTATGTGGTCTTCAATGAGATATTAAATAATGATCTTCCTACCTTCCCCACTGAAATTTGTTATTATCACATTGTAATTAAATGTGCTCTAATTTATATGTTCACGTATCTCAGGTATTCCAGTTGCTCATCAGGATCTGAACAAGATGGTATATATACTTAACTGACTTCCATGTAACTTCTTTTGTTGTTGATGATTTTTTTTAATTTTTTAAAATTTTCTTATTTTAAGTAATATTTCTGACAGATATTGTATTGCAGAAATCACCATTATTGAAATATATATTTTGTAAAATTTGTCTTTGATTCTGAGCCCTCTTAACTCTTTTTTTTTTTTTTTTTTTTTACATCAACTTTGTGTGAGTGTGTGTGTGTGTGTGTGTGTGTGTGTGAGAGAGAGAGAGAGAGAGAGAGAGAGAGAGAGAGAGAGAGAGAGAGAGAGAGAGAGAGAGAGAGAATAATTAATTAAGTAAGTAAACTGTGAAATAGAAGTGGGTCCTATGTCTCTGATACCAAATGTTCATATGATGTAATGTCTTTCAATCTCTCTGTCAGTTGACAGGTTCAAACAGTGCTTTACACCAAGAGAATATGGATAGCTTCAAGTAATTTAAAACTATAAGAAACACCATGCAGTGTCGGACTATGGGAAAGGGGGGGGGGCACACTGTATAAACACTGCCATGCCCCTCCCCCTCCCCCCCCTCCCCCGTCCTCCAACCTTGAGGGCCTCAGGATTTGGAGCTCCTCTCCCTCAGTACCAAACTATTTTTAATCAAATCCCAAACAAGGACAAAAAAGTTCAGTAAATAAGAGGCAGTTTTGAGTTAGAGGTGAATAACTAAAATTGTAATGATCACATAGCTAATGTTGTGCAGAAAGCAAACAAAAGACTGTGATTTATTGACCGAACATATAGAAAGTGCAACAAATGTACTAAAGAGACTGCTTATGCCATGCTTGTCGACCCTCTTCTGGAGTACTACTGTGTGGTGTGGGACCTCATCGAATTGGACTGACAAAGGACATTAAGAAAGTTCAGTGGAGGGCAGCTCATTTTGCATTATTGCAAAACAGGGGAGAGAGTGCTGTGGACATGATTCGTGAATTGGGGTGGCAGTCATTAAAATAAAAGCATTTTTGGGTGCAGTGGGATCTTCTCGTGCTATTTCAATCACCAACTTTTTCCACTAATTGTGAAAATATTCTTTTGGTGACCATCTATATAGGGATAAATGATCATCATGATAAGATAAGAGAATCAGAGCTCATGCAGAATGATTTAACAAAGTTTGAAGGTGGTTTGATGAACCCTCTGGAGGCACTTAATTGTGAATTGCAGAGTAATTCATGTAGATGCAGATGTAGATATATAGGCCCTATTACCAGGCCTTGGCAATTGTCAGTGGGTGTGTTCATAATTTACAGAACTTGTGTAAAACACTGCATGAAACTTAAAAACTGTAGAATGATAAGCATTTGAAGCTCCCTGGAGAACAATTCTACTGCTGCCAACATACATTTTCCACCAAGATAAGAAAGAGAAGTTAGAGTTCATACGAAAGCATATAGACTTTTGTTTTTCCCTAGTACTATTTATGAGTGGAACAGGACATGGTGCCTCCTGCCATTTGCTATACAGTTGGTTGCAGAGTATGTAGGCATATACGTACGTAACCAATTGTCAGCTAGATGCAGTTATTTACATGAAAGGTTTTCTATCAATGAAGCACACATAATACTGGTATAATATTCTACAATATTTATTATTTGATACATGAACTGGTTTTTGGCTGTTACGACAAAGGTACAAAGTTAAGTATGTGGTACAGTGAAATTTTGTTGCATTAAAGACTTTAAACTAGTGTCAAAAAAAGGTTTATGTAACAAGTAATAAATTTTGTAGAATATTACACCACTGTTGACTGTTTCATTCATAATGTACAAAATATTCTACAAAGAATACATCAATATGGTACATAAATATGGAAGACAACACTGTGGAAGCTCAAGAATTCTTCTTAGGATTTTTGTGAAAGATGTAGAGGATATGTGAAAAGGTATTCAACATCAGCTGGAAAAATGTGGGCTGGATATTATGTTGTGTAGGGGTCAAGGCTATGACAATGCCATGTAATGTTAGATATACATGGACAACAACAAATTCAAATATTTAATCCAAAGACTTTTTTCAGTGCATATTTGTTGAATCTTTATGTAGTTCATATGTTCCCTCTACTGTCACCTTTGAAAGATATGCAAGATCCATCCATTCAAACCTCAATACTAGATCTGTAGCATGCTTACTCCATCCAGCTATAATGTGATTTTACCTTTTTGATCTACATCAACTTTTGGCACACAATAATAGAGGAAATATATTTAATCCAACATATCTGCAGTCTCCAAAAATGAATTTGGACTTGTCAAATTAAAAATTCTCAATGAGTTTTTACGGATGGAACGAACTACAGTTATAGACAATGCTGTTGCTTTTGGCACTAAAAAGTGCAATGACATGGACACTACAGTTAACTGACAAAGAAGAAAGAGGTGGGTGAATTAGCTTATGATGCTGGATTATGGGTTCAGAAAGTAGTTCATCGATCATTGTTTGAATGAATAGACCAGTTTATATAAGAATTGTCACAACAATACATGGCCATGAAGCAAATCACCAAAGTTTTCCAAATTGTTGAAACACAATTTATGCTTGAAGCTTCTGATGACACACTGGCTGTAGCATGGGAAAAGTTGGTAGAATTTACAATGATTTCAATAAGGAGCAGATACCGCAAGAATAGAAAGGTATCATAGGCACCTACATGTGGTAAATGCAAATATGAATGTCGCTGTTGGATGGACAGACCAAGAAATCACATAATTTATTATTAACCATGAATCAGTACACTGTACATCAATTATAATACAAACTTTCTGACCATTTGTGTCTCAATTGCTTCATGCAAGAGAAGTTTTTCTAAACTGAAACTAATAAGAACAGTATTATGAAAAGGAAAGTTGCTACTCACCATATAGCGCAGATACTGAGTTGCACACAATAAAAAGACGGTCACAGTATAAGCTTGCAGCCAACAAGGCCTTTGTTAAAAATAGATGACAGACACACACAAACAAGTAAATGCAACGCAACTGGCTTCAGCTGCCAGAGGCTGCAGTCGTGTGTGTGTGTGTGTGTGTGTGTGTGTGTGTGTGTGTGTGTGTGTGTGTTTGGTCACTTTTTGACAGAGGCCTTGTTGGCTGAAAGCTTATACTGTGACAGTCTTTTTATTGTCTTTTTGTTGTGCCTATCTGCAACTCAACATAGCTCTATGGTGAGCAGCAACTTTCTTTTTCAAAGTATCATTACATTCCTTGCTGGATTTTCCATTGTTTGAAAGTAATAAAAAATTATCTTTGCACTATGACGAATGAAGAATGACTAGCCAATCTAGCCAATCTTTGTTAACTGAAAGGAAAATTTTGTATGAAATAGATTTTAATGACATTGTTGAGAATTTCAGTGAAAGAAAAACACAAAAACATTTACCATAAGAATATTAACAATAACTAGTATCTCATACTAAGGTTACAAAAGTAACTGATATTATGACTGTACAAGCTTCTGTTTTCAAACATGTAAAATGAAAGATAGTTATCTTAGTGTATTCTTCATTATTTCTTTGCACTCTATCTGATGATTGCTGTGTGAAATGCTGATTTGTATTCTATGTTTCTCACCTATATCTTTAAGTATGTATATTACAGTTATCAGAGCATAGAATACACATATTATAAATACTTGACTTTTTTTATCGGCCATTAAATCTATTTTCTTGGTTTTTTACAAAAGGTACAGAACAAATACTTAAATTTCTAACCAGACCAGGGACATCATTTAGTTTTGCTGCCCCAGGCCTCCAACAGGCTTAGTCCACCACTGCCACCATGGCAAAGTTGATACTCAACATCTCATCTCTTCTATGGGAGAATGGTACTATTTGTGATCCTTCATTTAATAACCATTTCTAGTCACTAGTTGGAAAGTTAAATCAAAATTTTATTGATATGGGCAAGTAAGCAGAACTTTTAAATCTGTTGGTCTGAGACAATTATGCTACATGCATCTAAGTGAGACAATAAGGAGAACACTAAATTCATTATTTAATAGCTGAAAAGTAAATGTCCACATTGGTATGATGAAATATGTAAACTTTCAGAGATCACTACACCATAATTATGTATACAGTCAACTGTGAAAATGGACCTTTCAGGTGTAAACAATTTCTGTAGAGAGTAAAAGGCTCATTAGTAAAATCACATTACGAAAAGCGGTAATAAGATAATATGTAGATAATTACTGTCCAATATCTGACCTACTGATTGGCTGAGAAGGTAATGTAAAAGCATCTCAGATTTACAGTTCAGCTCCAGAAAAGAATCACCACAAAAAAAAGGAAATTTATTTTGTGAGGAGGGACTTTCAGTGCTAAATGATAAATTGTAGATAGTAGATATCTCTTTGAAGTAATTTTTTGCATAACAACTCCTCCTATTCTGTAGGTGAACTTCTGCATGTATGTGTTTGTGTTATAGTTATCAAATTTTTTTCTAGTCTGAGATTTTAAAATGCATCCCTTTTTTTGTAATCCTACAAGGTGGTGTAAAAATATAATATATGAACAATTTTGAAATTAATAGACTTAATCAAGCATCTTTGTTTGATACATACATCAAAAAAGGTTTTGCATCACCCCAGTTCCCAGAACTCTTGAAGAGAGGTATTGACTATTGATATTGTACCACAGACACAGTCCCTTTGACTGTTCAGACATGTCACTAAACCTTTCCAAAGATGTAAATTACCATGCATGAGCAGCGCCTATTAGACGAAAGGGGTCCGACAGCCAATCAGTTGCAGTCATTCCACCAGCAAGGAGGTACACGGCTCGTGTTGTCTTGTTGTCTGTAGTTCATCCATGCCTAGATGGTCAAACCACAGTTTCAGTGCGTCCGCATTGTTACTTTGTGCCAGGAAGGGCTCTCAACAAAGAAGTGTTCAGGCATCTCGGAGTGAACCAAATCGATGTTGTTTGGACATGGATGAGATACAGAAAGACAGAAAACTATCGATGACATGCCTCACTCAGGCCACCGAAGGGCTGCTACTGCAGTGGATGACCACTACCTATGGATTATGGCTTGGAGGAACCTTGACAGAAATGCCACCATGTTGAATAATGGTTTTTGTGGAAGCACAGGATGCCATGTTAAACTCAAACTATGTGCTGTAGGCTACATGATGAGCAACTACACTCCTGACATCCATGGCAAGGTCCATCTTTGCAACCACAACACCATGCAGCATGGTACAGATGGCCCAACAACATGTGGAATGGATTGCTCAGGATTGGTATCATGTTCTCTTCACCGATGAGTGTTGCATATGTCTTCAGCCAGACAATCGTAGGAAATGCATTTGGAGGCAACCCAGTCAGGCTGAATGCCTTAGACACACAGTCCAGTGAGTGCACCAAGGTGGAGGTTCCCTGCTGTTTTGGGGTGGCATTATGTGGGGCCAATGTATGCCACCGGTGATCATGGAAGATGCCATAATGGCTATATGATACATTAATGCCATCTCTGATCGATAGTGCAACCTTAGGTTTGTTTGGTTTAAGTAGTTCTAAGTTCTAGGGGACTGATGACTTCAGATGTTAAGTCCCATAGTGCCCAGAGCCATTTGAACCATTTTGATGATGACTCTGCACTATGTATTATTTTTTTATTTTTTTTATCTGTGGTTTGGCGTGTTTTGCTCCTAGCATCAGCATTTTGCTAGCTCACAGACTCGTCTGGTTGCCTAATGTGTACTGTCTCTGCTAACCATCCAGTCAACAGTTGTGTTTTCAGTAAATGAAACAATGGCATAAAAGTGCACGGAGAGTGCAGTTAATAATCGAATGCTTCCCAGTTGAACCAACAGTTTTCTCTTGTGTTACCATGTGACTTATTCACCAGAATTACAGGGTACTGTATCAGCTGAAGTTATCCACCTCTGAAATATTTTTGCTGTTTGTGTTTCCAGAGGTGTCAGGAATTATTATTTCATGTGATGGACTAGTAAATAATTTGTACTTAATGAAGTCTGTGTTGAAGAAGAAGTAGACTTATAACAGTAATTGTTTTTGTTTATTTTCTAATTGGCAATTACATGAAAAAAAGTAATAACACCTGCAGGGCTATTGTTCTAGGCAACAGTTGGCCAATGGAATAACAATCTTCATTCAAGAATTTTCCTAAAGCATTCATAAAAGATTGCGTAGAAGACTAGTGAATCCTAAAATCTCAGATAAAAAGTTCAAAGTTTGCATTAAACAATGAGATACAGCTTTGCTTTGTTTACACAAACTGTATTCTTTATTGAGGGAGCGGTTTTCACAAAATCTCTCAATACTCCGTTTTCTGCTTTTCTTCCACTTGCAGCATCCTGTAATTATGGGTGACTGGTTATTTTAATTGAGTTATTTTGTTATTTTAGTTAATACAGCAGTAAGTTATCACAAACACAGGAAAACTGATCAGTCAGTGAGATAGGCACCAGAGGCAACTCTGGCAATTAATAATGTTGTAAAAGAATTATCTTGCAAGATAATTATATGCTCCAATAAGAATTACAGGTTCATAAATTTTTCAGATCTGCAGTAAGACATTGCCAGGGTAAAGCCAGATTCAAAATGCAATGGGAAATAGTTCTTTCCAAACACTTTGTCATGGTGCAACCATATTGCCACAGTGAACGTGGAGGATACTGACCGAGACAGATGATTTCTCTGAAAGTCATGCTGGTAATGTTTCTGTGTAAGGGATCTCTTCAGACACACACTACATCCCTCCATGCCTTTGGGAAATACTTACAGGATAGGAAACTGACTATATCTGTTACTTCTTAATGGAAGCATTGAGTTAATGTGTAAAATATGAAACGTTTTGTGTTGCAGGAGAGGGGGGAAAGGGATATTCAACTTAATGTGGGGTTTTCATGGTTTGGTTCCCATCACTGGTTGTCAGCACACTTTGAATCACATTGTGTAGCTATTAGGTCAGCCAGGCAAACAACACACACACACACACACACACACACACACACACACACACACATGTAATCACAGGTAGAGTGCACCTGTGCAGAGAATTATCACTGTTGCTGTTCTTTTGTTCCATAACTTCTTGCAGAAAGAGATATGTTGTTCATTATTCTATTAGGCATTGTGTCTCAGAGGAAAGACTTATTTGTTAAACTTGCTGAAAATTGTCCTTTTTTTCTGAACATTGTAATACATTGTCAAGATAATATTGAAGTCAAAATATATCTTTTGGTGAAAAGAAATATCATACATACTTATTTGTATATGATATTGTCCCAAATTAATCATTTTTATGTTTCAAGTACAGTGTACTGGAAGTGATATGGTGCTGTTGTTAGCTCATTGTCAAATGTTACATGGCTTGCAACTTAGCAGTGAATGATCTTTTCTACTACTGTTTCAAAAATTTAAATTAAATAAACTGAAAAAAGCTTGAGACTGACCATTAGCTGTAAACAGGTGTTTCACAATGCACACTGTGCAGTATTACACCAGCAACAAAAATAAATGAAGACCTGAAGACAATCAGTAAAAAATCAATAATAATGAGAAATTTTTAGACACTGTAGTGACCTGCGTAGAGCCACATCCAAGATCCTGGCACGCAGTCGTAAGGCATGTCACAGAAGTTGCCACACGGATGCGTCTGCAGCCTCTTACAATTGCACTATACCAGCCAGCTACAACTTTTACAGGTGGGCTAAGCCAACTCTAACTCAGTGACATGTTTAGCTCTTTACTGGACATTGTGAGCCACTCTGTGACTAATGTACCCATTATAACACATAAGTTGTTTTCTAGACTTCAGCAAGATTGGTGTGTCAGTCATCAAGTGGTGTTCTCCAGTGGGATTAGTTGACAATGAGGAGGGTCATATCTTCATGTCTTTTTCATTGTGCCATTGCTTTTCACCTTTTGTCAAAGCATGGAGTGTCTGATTCCGCAGTTCCCACCATTCAACAAGGTGGTGGAAGACTGGGAGGTGTATGGACACCACCTGTGGCATCATTTTCATGTATTCCATGTTACAGATGCAGAGTTGTGTCCCACACTGTTCTTGGCATAGATTTCTCCTACCATGTATCAGATATTGCAGCAGTTGGCCTGTTGCAAGAACTTACCTTGTTGTCATTTGAAACATTACGTTGTTTGTTGTCTTCCTATTATCACTGCCACAAGCACATTGTGACTTCTAGGGTTGAATTTTATCAATGCATGAAAGATCTTCATCAATCTTATTGTTTCTGGGCCACGACCACCCACGGCCAATTTGTCATGGACAAACCAAAAGAGACTTATATGGACATCATGGTTCGTCATGGAATCATCCATAAGGAAGTCCAGCAACAGCCCCTCCAGTTAAGAACCATCCCATAGAAGGGATTTTGTCAATTTTTCAGTCATATGAAGTCCCACAAGCCACTGGTCAGCAACTGAAGCCTGGTGCGATGTCGTAGCAGTACATGATGGCCCAATTGGGTCCACTGCATCTGGCGAGGATGACATCACGGCAGTGCAACTTGGCTGATCCAGCGGCTCCTGCACAGCTTGTTGCAGTGTTCCAATCACCAATCTCTATTGCTGTCAGCTGTATCATGTTATCCCAAATATGAAAGATCAAAGTGTACCCAGCACTGGGCCAGCTGTTGTATGTATTGGAAAAAAAGGCCACATTGTGGTAGTCTGCCACTCAGCTCCACAGAACGCAGCATCAGAGACGATGGATATAGATATGCAGGAAGTATTGTCATCAGGGCTAGTTCCCAAATATGATTCCAACAAACATTTTATCACAGTTATGGTACTCTTGTGACAGCTACGCCTACAGGTACACACCAGTGCAGCAGTTTTCCTGCTTAATACCCAAACATATTCAGACCTTGGCTCTTCACAGTTGTCACCAGTGAACAGGAGCTTCAGAGGATACAGTAGAACAGAAAAAAAAAACAAATCCCCTTGCTTGGCCAATTCATGGCAGAAGTCACTCATAAATCAGTGACTTTTCTAATTACCTTAATTGTTGTCCAAGACACTATTTCAGCAAACCTTTTTGGGTTTAATGGCTTTCAGGCCTTTGGCTATCAATCACAGACTCCACACAGTTGGTCTCTTTCAATGTCATCTATCAGTGCTTGGAATCACTGAGGTCAGAATTTCAGAGTATCTTTGCAGAAGGCTTAGGGTGTGCCACACTTACAAGCTCACATAACCATGAAGCAGCCAGCTCGTTCTAGATTTTTTGTGCTAGGAATTTCCCCTGGCCCTCTGCTTGCAGGTCATGGTGCAACTGGACCAGTTCACCTTTCTTGGAGTTATGGTTCCCATTTCCTCTAGTGAGTGGGCCACACCCCGTGTCATTATTAAGAAACATTTTGGGAAATTGTGTCTTTGCAGCAATTTTAATGCCATTGTGAATTCACAGTCTGTGGTCGACAAGTATCCATTGTGATGTCCTGATGAACTGTTCACATGCTTAGCGGGTGTCAATTTTTCTCCAGACTTGATCTTTCTGAAGCACATCACCAGTTATCCCTGAATGATGAGACAAAGCATATCATGGTCATCAACATACCGTGTGGTCTTTATCAGTACCAGTGGTTGACGTTTGGGGTTGCAAATTCTTCTGCAGTTTTTCAGCACTATTTCAAACAGGTCATGTCCAACATCCTGCACTGCTTCAACTTCCTTGATGACATCTTCATTACAGGACGTATTACAAGTGACCACCTGCACAACCTCTGGGCCATTTCGAAATATCCGTGCCACTGGTCTGTTTTGAGATCTGCAGAAGTTGAAATTTTTCAATGATCTCTTGAGTATCTTGGGCATCTCATGGAGTCTTGTTAGGGCTATTATGGACCTGTGTCATCCCTCATTGCATGAACTGCAGGCTTTTTAAGGTAAAATTGTGAATTACCACCAGTTCATTCCCAGGGGTGTCCACCGTTGCACACCTACTGCATCTCCTACACAAAGCCCACCTTCAGCGTGTGACCAAGCCTTCACCATGCTGATGCAGCGGCTCTCATCAACACCCTGTCTAGCAACTTTTGATCCCAAAAAAACATTGGTTTTGGCTATGCACACCTCGCAGCATGGTGTGGGGGCAGTCCTCACCCATTGGAATGCAGATGCCTCAGAGCAGTTTGTGTTTGCATCCAAAACTCTCAGTACAGCACAAGTCCATTACTCTTGGGTCAAGAAAAAGGCTCTGGCCATTCATTCTGCATGTGCTCACCAAATTTCACATTTTCTTATGTGGCACCAAATTCAAACTAATTACAGACTACAAGTCCTTAATTTCATTATTCATTCTGCCTGCCCGCAACCCCAATAAGGCAGCCCACAGGTTGCAGCAGAGGGTCTTGTTCTTCTCCAAATACAACCATGATATTCATTTTCACCCCTCGGGCTGCCATTCCAACATGGGCACCTTATCCCAGGTACCCATTGACCTGACCCCTGAGTATGATCAGGAGGAGCTTGTGTGTTATCATTAACATTTGGATAGTGCATTGCACCAAGTGGTAGATGGTTTTCCAACTGCTAGTGCCCAAGTCGCCAAGCCAACAGCTTGTCATTAGGCAAGTAGTCCACATCATCCAACAGGATTGGTCTTTTCATCCTCCAGGGAACTCGTCCGATCCCCTTCACAACAACTTTGGCTGTGCTGTCATCTCTTGGTCTTAGATGGGGACCTCCTCATCTCCATAGACATAGCTCCCCAGGTGGTCATTCCTGCGAGTTTGCAGTGGGAAATTCTACAGTTGTTACATTAGGAGCACTGGGGTGCTTCCCTCACCAAAGTGTTGGCTCACAGACATGTTTACTGGCCTGGCGTTGAATGAGAGCTAGAACACTTGGTTGCTTCGTGTCCCCACTGTACTAGTCAACAGGTGGCTGCCAGGTAACTGTTATCTCCATGGCCTCCCGCAACCCAGTTCTGGGAATGTGTCTATGTTGATTTTGCAGGTCCATTCCTGAATGTGTTCTACCTGATTGTCATTGATGCATATTCATGATTTTCATACATAGTCTGATGCCCCTTGGCCACTACTGAGTTCACTATTAAAGCTCTCTCCAACTTTTTTTTTTCTCTGAAAGATCATCCAGTTACACTTGTTTCTGATAGTCTCACATGTTTTGAGATTTCTCTGTATAGTCAGGCACCACTATGGTCTCTCCCCTCCCTTTTGCCCACAACCTAACAGGGACACCAATTACATTGTTGCAGTTTTAAGACCCAAATGAAACAATACTTGGAAGACTGCTGTGTGAAAGAGGCATTAAATTTTTTCTGGCAGCGTAGTGGATGACACTCATTGGTTTCCATGGCCCAGTGGATGGCAGTTGAGCATGTGGTTTTGCTTGTTGCCTCTGGTGAATACCGGCGGTCATTGCATGCCAGAAAGGCTGCTATGACTGCACTGCAGAGACAGTGGACCAGGTGGTCCAGCAGCACCATTGAAATCAGCTCTGTATCTGGGTGAGCAAACCCCCCCCCCCCACCCACCCTTCCTGCCACAAAACCAACTTCTCCAGTATCCCGGTCTGCCGGTCTGGCACCACCTACCTGTGAGGGTTCCTCCTCTTTTTCCATCTGCAGCAGCACCTCTACCCGGAAAACGTACATCTTTGCA
The DNA here is from genome assembly GCF_023897955.1 of Schistocerca gregaria. NCBI lineage: Eukaryota > Metazoa > Arthropoda > Insecta > Orthoptera > Acrididae > Schistocerca > Schistocerca gregaria. The sequence continues at coordinate 78,269,916 of NC_064925.1, read as the reverse complement.
GTCTCTGGCAGCAGCTCCAGTGATGCTCCAGCCAGAATGTGTAACCCTTGCCAGTTCGATGTCACAGGAGCAGCCTCAGCCTGCAACTGGACATCACTATGAATCCCGACTTGGACTGCCCTTCATTGGTTCTATTCTCTCATCCTGTGGGATGGGGGAGTGTTGGTGCTCTCCTTGTACTGGACACTTTTGCCCGTATCACGAGGTCTTTGGTGACCGAGCATTGCTTGCTCCTCTCACCTCTGGGGCCTCCGTGGATGTGGATGCCATCTCCACAGTACGACCAAGCACAACTCGTGCAGGAGATCAGTGATGCTCAACTACCCCATGGAGAAAGGGATGTAGTTAGTAGCATACTCCCACATCCAAGATCTGGTTGTGCTGTCGTAAGGCATGCCACAGAAGTCAGCAGATGCAGCTGACAGTTCAACAAATATCATAGGCCACCACTCTTTTATACATGTGCAGCTGTCATTTGTGCGCTTTGCCACCCAGGCAACAGCTTTTAGAGATGGGCTCGGCCAGCTCTAAAGCAGGCATGTGCTTACCTCTGAATACGTGTTATCGGATTGTTATTGCAAGCCTTTCTGTGGCTAGTGTGCCCCTTATAAGAAGTTGTTTTCTAGATTTAATAAAGCCTGTTGTGCCATTCATCATGTGGAGTTCTCTTGTGGGATTAAAACAGACAGTAACTGATAATTTGTCTGCAAATTGCATGATAGGATCAGAGATTTTGTATGAAAATGCATAATGTAGTGATAATATCTCATTAGCTTAAATGAAAGCATTAACTAAATATTCAATACAATATTTGTATTAAATAATTACCATTCAAATAAGGTATCAGCCAATAAAGAATCCTATAAAGTCAAAGAAAAAAATTTTAAAAATATGAAATCACTACAAAAGTGTTGAATTAAATCAGTGAGGCAGAGAGAAATAGTTTAGGAAATGAAATGATGTAAAGCAAACATCTCGTTGTCACTGGCCACATGAATATGTAAGAAGTCTGTGCTGAAATACCAATTGCTTGCCACCTATGCTGTGGGCAGCATCCAATACGGGCACACAATGAAATAGGCCTCGGGTCTGTTTGAAAGTCCACACTAAGCTGACATCAAGTCAGTATCTCTGTGGCAATCAGTTGAAGTGTTAATGTTTATTTTTGTAAAAGTTCTTTGTGTCTTCATAGCTCTAACACACAATTAACATCTCTGTTTATGGATTTCCTTCTTAATAGGAACATTTGTTGTTAGGATTCAGATGGTCATATTTCGTGTTGAAGGTCATTTCTAAATAGTATTATTATAAGAGCTAACTAATTTGGTGTAATATTGATATGAAGTAAGTTTAACTGAGCACAGAAAATTGTTAAAAAACTACTCATTAAAGGAAAACATGTGTCAAAAACTGTTCAGCACACAAATGTGATTCAAATAAAATGAATGTGCAAACTTAAGTCAGTTGAGCTGTGTCCCTTATTTCTTGGTTTCTTTAAAAGTCCAAATACTATTCAGCAAGAGATTATGAGTTTAAGGTGCTACCACTGTCTGCAACCATGTTAAGCTTAGAAAGTCCTTTTTTAAAGTATTTTATCAGAGTACTACCTTATCTGGAAGTGAAAGGCAAATGATAAGAATGATGAAAATTAGGTGAGTCGTGCATGTGGTTAATGGGTTGTTGTTTGATGCTGTTGTTATTGTTGAGGTCTCCAGTCAGACAGTTTGTTTGATGCAGCTCTCCACTCTGCTCTCTATCCTGAGGAAGCCTCTTCACCTCCAAATAGCTCTCTCTCTCTTCCCAGCAATCACAGGCCCTGTAGACCATGCGCTGCATCAGTAAACTGCTTCCACCACCTTCTATCTCTCACAGCCTCTCTCCACCCTGTGGAAATTCCTAATGCTGCGATGTCCTTCTCTTTGTCATCTTTCCAGCCAATGGTTTTGTTGCCTGGAGAGTTCCTTAAAATGCTTTCTTGGTGATTCTGTAGTTTTCGATTCTGACCACATGTCCACATGTCCATCCCATTGCAGTCTCCTACTTTTTAATTTCTGGATGATAGTGGGTTGCGTCATAAACTGATAAATTTCATTGTTCTTTCAAATTCTCCATACGCCATTCTCCGACACAGGTCCCCAGATTTTTCTCATTACCTTCCTTTCAAAAACATTCAGTTTTTCTCTTGCATTCTTTGTAAGCGTCCAGCTTTCTGAACCATACATTACTATGGGGCAGATAATAGTGTTGTATATCTTCATCTTTGTGGTGACTGAAAAAGCTTTACTTTTGAGTGGGTTGATCAGTGAGTACAGACATCTTGACCCTGAGGCTATTCTTTCATTTACATCCATTGTTATGATATTTTTACTGTTGAAACGTGATCCAAGGTATTTAAACTGGAGAACTTTTCTGAATTTAGAATGTTGGACAATTTCAGAGTAAGGATTTGGGTTTATGACTTGACCTATTTCCATATATTCAGTTTTCTCATGGTTAATCAAAAGCCCAATTTTGCTGGCACTCTGCCTGAGAGATTTGTACATGTCTTTCAGTTCTTCTTCAGTTTCACTCAGCAACACTATATCATCTGCATAAGCCAAGAGTTTTACTTCACTGTGTTTGAATTGGAGACCATTGTATAGATGTAAATTACACTCCTGAACTATTTTCTCTAATGCAAGGTTGAAGAGGACACATGAATGAGCGTCTCCCTGTAGTAAGACTGTTTTAATTTTAAAGGTGGAGAATATGCATCCACTGAACTTTACTGCTGCCTGGGAGCCATCCATGCACAGTTGTATCATCCTAATAATTTTACTGGGTATACTAAATTCTCGTAAGGTGTTGTAGAGGCTACTTCTGTGGATGCTGTCATAGGCACGCTGGAAGTCATTGAAGAAACAGTGGATGTTTTTGTTAAATTTCCAGAATTTCTCAAAGATCTGTCATATAGTAAACAAATTATCAGTTGTGGAGTGGTATGTTCGAAATCCAGCCTCGTAATCTTGAATAATGTTTTCCAAGTAAGGTTTAAGTTTTTCCAGAATGGTCATTGACAGGATTTTGTATGTTATGTTCAGCAAACTGATTCCTCTGTAATTTCCACATTCCATTCTGTTTCCTTTCTTGTGTATGGGACAAATTATTGCAGTTTTCCAATCTTCAGGCAGTGTTTCAGTTTTCCAGATCATTGTGATAAGGTTATAAATTTCTTTGTGTAGTTTGCTTCTGCCCTCTTAACATCTCTGCTAGTATCTGGTCCTCACCTGCTGCACTGTTGTTTTTGAGCTTTCGTATGGAGTGGATCACTTCCTGTTCTGTGATTCTACATTCATCATTATTAATGCTGTCACTCTCAGACACTGTGTAATTGAAGGTTATGTGTGGATCAGTGCAATTTAAATTTCTGAGAAATACTCTTTCCATCTTTCTGGGATACCTTCCAGCTGCGTTAGCATATTTTGATTTTTATCTTTTATGAATAGGTTTTCACTTTGATAACTCTCTTTCTTTCCTTTGTATACGGTAACAGCTTCTTTGAGTTTCCATTCCTGCTTTCCACTTCTATAGATTCTAGGACTCCAGTTAGATATTTCCTTTTCTCTGTTCGCAGAACTCTTGCTGTTTCTCTTCTAACCACATTGAATATCTCCCTCCTGTTCTCACTCTCCTTATTATGCAGCCATAGCATCCTGGCTTCTTTCCTCCTTTCTATTGCTCTCTGACACTTTTCGTTGAACCATTTCTGTTTCTTCATTTTCTTTTTCTTACCTAGTGTTTTTTCTGCTGCATTGTTACTACAGTCTTTATTCTTTCTCAAGCCTTCTCGACACTATTTTCCCCCTCAGCTTCTTTCAATGCTGTAAATTGGTTACTTATTTCAATCACATAGACTTCTTTAACAGACAGTTCCTTCAGTCATCCGATGTCTAAATTAGGTTTTGGTGTGGCTTTTGGTTGCTGATTCCAAATCATCTATGATTTTCATCTTTCCTACCACTAGGAAATGATCCGAGCCAATTTCTATATGTTCTGAAATCTCTTATAAATGAAGTGAAACATTGATCTGTCATAACATAGTCAATCTGATTTACTGTTTTGCCATCTGGAGAGCACCATGTACCTTTGCATATATCTTTGTGAGGGAACATCGTCAAGCAAATTCTCATAATCTTTGACACTGCAAAGTTGATCATTTTTAATTAATTTTCGCTTGTGGTCAAGTGCTTGCTATGTTTTCCTATTGTGGGGACGAACCTATCCTCTTTACCTATTTTCCATTAAAGTCCCCTAAGATAATTCTCATATTTCTTGTTGGAATACTTTTGACTACTCTCTCTAATTCTTCATAGTACTCATCTTTCCTATTCTCAGTTGAATCATCAGTCGGTGCATGGACATTTATGAATGTTACATTGTACCACAGGTGTTTGATTGTTATATAAGACATCCTTTTTGTTAAAGGGATGGAATTACGTAACCTGATTAACAATCCTGTTCTTAACAGCAAAACGAGTACCAAATTCATGATGTTTTTCATCTCCCCCATAAAAAATGGCACAATTATCCTCCGTGTGTGTCCCTTCTCCAAGCCACCTAACTTCCTGTAGAGCTACAATATCTGTCTTCCATGTTTTTAGTTCAGATATCAAAGTCACTGCTGCAGCTGGTTTATTATGACTACGAACAGTCCATGTCCCAAATGTGAAGCAGTGTTTCTTGTTTCTAACTCGCCAATTCCTGTTCCATATCCTATGTCCATTTCCTTTGAATACATTATCTGAAGCAAATCATTGATGTGAGCCAGTAGGTATAGAATCCCCCAGCCGCGTTAATGAACACTGCGCAGGTTAAGCTTGGTGATGGGGCTGCCACCCCACAGCTTCCAAGCTTGCTGAGTAATATTTTGGATTACCATTTCCTAGGCAGATTGCCTGCCGCCTCTTCTACTGTTGGAATGCTTAATTAAAAAAAAAAAAATTATCTTGCAGCATATGAGCCACTGACTTCCATTTCAATGGTTTTGGTCCACTGCAGGTATTTTATTTCCCCAGTACCCACCACATCTGGTGAGCATTCCCCTATCCGCCACCGGGGGAGGTGCCCAATGGAGGACCAGCAACCCCTCACGGGAGGCTGCTGTAACCAAAATTATTTTGAGCCTGCTTACTGTATTCATCTTGGTTTCCCTCTACAATTTTTACCCCCCTCCCACACACACACACACACACACACACACACACACACACACTTCTCTCCCAATACTAAAGTAGTGATGACTTGATGTCTCTGAGTCTCAGAATATGACCTACCAACTTATCCACTGTTTTGGCCAATTTATGCCACAAATTTCTTTTCTCCCCATTTTTATTCAGTACTGGTTACATATCTGTCCATCTAACCATAAGTATTCTCCTGTAACAAAACATTTCTAAAGCTTCTATTTTCCTTCTGTCTGAATTGTATTTTTTTAAAAATCTATATTCGATGTTAACAAGTTTTGCTTCTTTAGAAATGCTTTGCTTGCCATTGCCAGTCTATGTTTTTTATCCTCTCTACTTTGGCTGCCATTATTTATTTTAGTGCCCAAATGGCCAAACTCACCTACTATTCTTAGTGTTTCATTTTGTAATTTAATCCCTGTAGCATCACCTGATTTAATTCTACTATGTTCTGTTACCCTTGTTTTGCTTTTATTGAGTTTCATCTTATATCCTCCTTTCAAGGCACTGTCCATTTATCCAACTGCTCTTCCAAGTCCTTTGCTGTCTCTAAGAGAATTACAATGCCATTGGCAAATCCCAAAGTTTTTATGTCTTCTCCCTGGTCTTTAATTACTTCTCAAATTTTTCTTTGGTTTCCTTTACTGCTTGACCCAACTCATCACATGCCACACAGCCATACACTCATAGATATAATAGCAACAAAGCAGCCAGATAAAATAATTCGCGCCAATCAGACATCTGCTCTGGGACTCTCTGCTCATGACGTGATATTCTTAAATTACTCAGTGCATACTACCAAAGAAAAATCTAACCTGGTAACCTACAGAAACCTAAAAAATGTTAACCATGATGCTCTTCAAAAGGATTGCTCAGACATCCCTTGGCATGATATAAGCAATGAACCAACTTTATACGGAAAAATTCGAGAATTATGTTGCAAAATTATTGCACTGTATGATAAACATGCTCCTCAACGCACTGTCAAGGTAAAGAGAGCTCCCGCTCCATGGCTCACCACTGCATTACGCCAGTTAATGAATAAACATGATGCTGCACATAGGGCCTTCAAGCGTAACCCAACTCCCGAGGCGTACGAAGCTTATAGGAAACTCTGAAATAGAACCAAGCAAAGCGTGAGGAATGCCAAAATCAGACATGCCCACTCCGTTGTATGCAGCGTATCAAAACCTGCTGCACTGTGGAAAAAGCTGCGCACTTTCGGTATAGGGAAGCGAACATCTGACGCTGTTTATCAAGCGTCTGCAGAAGAATTAAACAATTTCTTCTCAACAGCTGTAAACTGCCACACAGCGAGAAATTAGCAGCCCCAAGATATCAATCTCTCGAGAGACAAGTTTTTCCTAAAACATGTCACTACCGGCACAGTACACAAGGCAATTATGAGAATCTCTTCCGAGGCAGTAGGAAATGATGGAGTGCGCATTGGCATGATTAAGAACATCGTAGACACTATTACTCCAGTTATCACAGACATCTTCAACCTGTTTCTTGTCAGTAGCACGTATCCTACTGAGTGGAAGCAAAGCTTAATTCAACCTATACCCAAGAATGACAACCCTAAGTCACCAGGTGACTACAGGTCGATCAGCATACTACCTGCAATATCTAAATCCCTAGAATGCATTGTCCATGAACAGCTGACAGATTACCTCAAAACTCATAACATCCACAACAAGTATCAGTCAGGCTTTCCAAAGCACAATAGTACAGTAATTGCATTAATCAAAGTAACTGATGACATTAAACATGCTATGGACAGACGTGAAGCTACCATCCTAACACTGCAAGGCTTTTGATACAGTTGACTTTGATATATTACTAATTAAAATGAAGCTGCTGAATTTCTCAAACAGTGCAATACACTAGCTCGACAGCTACCTCAAAAACAGAAATCAACAAGTCATTTGTGGGTCAGAAAAGTCATCATGGAAAACGTGCGCTCTGGAGTTCCCCAAGGTTCTGTCCTTGGTCCATTACTCTTCTCACTGTACATTAATGATATTTCTTCAGTGATTCACTCCTGCAACTACCATCTGTATGCCGACGACATCCAACTGTACATAAGTGCAAGCCCCATGAACATTGCTGACGCAGTAGAGAGTATGAACGCATACCTTTGCTCTGTTTCTCGATGGGCACAGAACCTAGGTCTGAAACTAAACCTCAAGAAATCCCAGGTCATACTTATATCTCATCCAAAGTTAATCATCCAGTATCTTCACAAAACACTCCCTCAAACACTACTCAATGGTACCCAACTACCATACCAAAAAACAGTAAAAGATCTTGGAATAATCTTGGATGAACACCTAAACTGGGAAGAACAAACTGTCACAGCATGCCGGAATCGCTCTCCTCCCTACCTGCAATTCAAAAATTTAGAAAAATATTTCCAACCCATGTTAAATAAAAATTAGTCCAAACACTAGTCTTCCCTAATCTTTACTACTGTGATGTAGTTCAACACAGCACAAATAGTGAAAATTTGAGATGCCTCGAGCTAGTGATGAATGCTTGTGTTAGATACGTATGCAATATATGGTTGTATGATCATATCAGTCCTTCATACTCCCAGCTAGGTTGGATACGCCCACATAAGGCACGTGATCTCCACACGATGTGTTTCTTCATCGATTTCTTAGCCACTGGTGCCCCCAATACTTATCTTCTCACATTAAACACCTATCATCATTCCACAACCGCAATATCAGGTTGCATACGTCTAGCATCTTGGCTGTACCTTTACATAACACAAAATCTTTCTCCGTGTCATTCTCCATCTCAGCCATACGACTATGGAATGCGCTCCCCTGTGATCTGCGTCTTATCCAGAACTACTCAACATTCAAGAGGGAACTCCAGACTTACATGTTAGGGATGGTATAGCCACCATTGTTGTGCCCCTCTCATCTCTTTCTTTCTCCTCTCCATCATAGCTTCGAATTTTACCATTCTATTTCTCTTCCTCTAACCTATCTACCTCTTCTATATCTCTTTCACCCCATTCTGTCGTCTTATGTCTCTGCTTGATGAGAATAACTCACAAGCTGCAAGAATATAACGAGAAAATTCCCAACTAGCAATAGGACTGACATTCATAAAAGAAAAATATGTTTACCTTCATATACATAGTCATTACTATTATTATTATTATTATTATTATTATTATTATTATTATTCTTGATTGTTACAATTATTTTTTGATTGTTATAATTATCATTGTACTACTTTTATAATCTCTATTTTTTTTATCATTAATACTGTTTAACATGTTATGTGTCCTTAATGTTCTGTATAAACTGAAATTTGTTGAATCTGAGTATGCCTGGTTAGGTGTAAGAGAGGGCCTGAAGGCCCTAATCTTGCCAGGTAAAATAAATGCACAAATAAATAAAAATAAAATATATAATCTTTCGCTCCCTGTATTTTCCCCGTGCTACCTTCAAATTTTCAAAGAGTGTATTCCAGTCAGTGTTGTTAAAAGCATTTCCAAATCTACAAAGGCTATAAACGTAGGTTTGCCTTTCCTTAATCTGCCTTCTAAGATAAGTCAGAAGTCACAGGGTCTATTTACCACACATGTTCCTACATTTCTCAGGAATACAAACTGATGTGTGCTGTGGTAGATTTCTAACATTTTTTCATTATTCTGTGAATAATTCGTGTCAGTATTCTGCAACTATGACTTATTAAACTGATAGACTGGTAATGTTCATATCTGTCAGCGCCTGTTTTCTTTGGAATGGGAGTATTTTTAATATTTTGGAAGATGAAAGACAACTTGTGTGTATCCATAAAAATGTTTCATTTCTAATTGTGTTAAAACCTGCTTCGTATCTATTTTTAAATTATACTATCAAAAGAAAAATACCTGACTACACTATATTTTTTTGTTTCCTTGAGTGCTGCGGCAAGGAGGGTGGGGGTGTTTATGTGGTACGGGCACCCTTGATACACTCCTTCCACCTTTCAGTTTTCCCTTCTGTGCTCAGTACTGGTCTTTACAACTAAACTCGGGCTCGTTCACTACCTATTTTTTCACGTGGTTCATATGCAAAGGCGGTTGGTAGTGAACGGTTGAATTTGTGCCCCTACTATTAAGTCATATATTGGCAGTGAAACGAACTATACACGTTCAGATTGAAACTTATTTATTCAAAGAAACACTTTAACTTTATGGCCATGTATTTTTACGTTCACAAATAAATTCGATCTGTACAAATAATAATCGGTGTGATTCGTAGACTGTTTGTCTCACACCCACACACTTTCACGTTGTTGCTTCGCATACACTGGCATCCATGCTTGCACTAGTGGCACTTTGCCGCTCCCAACTTGCCACCACCATGGACAACGACAAAAGACCCCATTTTCCCCTTCATATCCACAGTCCTGAGTTGGGTTACATGACACCACAGTAGTCAAAATAATTGCTAAACATGGCCACAATTCATTTACAATAATTTATAGTATTTAAATACTTAAATCTAAATACATTATATAATTTTACACATTTATTACCACACTTTTATAATTCGTTTCAATTAATAGAAAACCAAAACATTATGCAAAGGAAATACAACGCCCATCAAAACACAAAACAAGTATTTTACAGTCTATTTTGCTCAGTATATTATCTCTGCTGCTGTGCTTTAAATTCTGAACTACTTGAAAGAGCTCCATATTATCCCCTGTTACCTTAAATACCCCCCCTTCATGGAGACATTACCTTAATAATGGCAACATGAAGTAGCACTAAATGGAGTGAACCCATATTACTTTATATATTAAACATTTTAATTATAACTATAATGGCACCAAAACATGTAGAACAGTGTTATAGTGGTGAGTTAATCAGTGTAAGTACTGTCATCAGAAAACATACAAACATTATCCAACAATGTATCCAACTCAAATATACAATTAGATAGTCTCCTATTGAGTCTGATTGGGCTGGCAAAATGCAAAGAAACTTATATTATATAAATGCCCATGTTAGTCTATATGTAGGTTGCACACTCACTGCACATTAACACTTTCACTTTTTACATAGCTGTTTCTGTAAGTTGCACGAAGTTGCTATAACCAGATCCTTGTGTTCACAGGTTTATGCATTGGAATGCAGTCTTTACAAGCTTGTCAGCCAGCAGCACTGTGCTTCCTCTCATTAGCTAAGCCATCCTATCAAACTTTAATCAAATCCTCACAAATCTTGCCTAGACATTCAGACCCACATTTCCCAGGAGTCAGGCTGTCCAAACCCTGCCTGGAACATCCTGTGTTCACTGATCAGCTCTTATTGAGGTTTATACAAATGACAAACATGCACACAAATCAAACACAAACATGGCATAGTTAAATATATTCTGTTTCATCCTTCAAATGTTCCCAAATCAGGAGCTCTGACATTTCTACCCCCCGCACCAAGAGAGTTTGTTCCCAGATGCAGATTCTTATATTTTCAAGCACCCATACAGCTACATCACTGTACATGAATAAGCTAATTTTTTTGATTCCTATATCAATTTTTACATAATATTTGGCAATATCTTGGAACCCATTTTTTATTCCATTTCGATGGCTAACTAGATTCAATCATAAAATGGCAAACAAACTCACTAAGGTCATAAAATTTTTTACAAGCATCCACTTAGCCATTAGAGTTCTTTCCCTCACTTCTCTCATGAACACCTTATTATAAGCAAGTTAATTATTTCCATTTGCCTCTACAATTTGCATATTTAGTGAGTGCCCTACATGACTGTCCCAGCAACAATTCTATCCCCAAGCACCAGCATCAACTCCAGATGCCACAGATACACTAGAAATTTTAATAAAATCTCAACTATTTTTAGACAATCTATTTGCAGATTTCTTCCTTCCTATATTCTCCACACGTTTATACAGAAATAGAGACTATATATACAGTAGGTTTCAGTTCCCATATGACTTTTTCAACAAGGCTGCTATCACACCCACACCAGTTGTGCAAATCCATTGGACAACAGATTCCCTTATTGCAAGTACATGCAGTATAATGAAGTTTGTTGACCACCAACAATGGCATTGCAACGTACACAGTAACACAAATAATACTCCAATTATAAATACACGTATACATAGCCCCAAATAATTCTTTTTATAGCTGCATATAATAGTCATACTACACTTTTTTTTTAACTAGACAATAGTATGCATGACAATCTCATTTCCTTACCCTTTATTCTTTCACCACATATTTTTTCAAGTCCGTTGCATTTCTCAGACCAAATAGCTTTTTGGACACTGGATATACCAACCTATATGCATTAGGGTGTGGACAACCTGTTATCTCAAAGGGTCCATGGTATAATTCAAATAACTTTTTGATTTCGCCATCAGTGTCACTGGATTTTTTTCTTGTTCCTCACCAGCACCTTATCTCCCTCCTTGAACTTTGTTGTCTTATACCTTTCTCAATGCCTCCTCTGTCTCTCATGCCCTTGCTTTAACATTTGCTGTCTGGCCATCTGTATCTTCTCTTGACTTGTCAAGCCTTGAGGTGGAGGAAAATCTATGTGTTTTGCTATTAGATTGTCTGGCTTGATATCTTTCATGAGCTCATAGGATGAGAATCCTGTTGCACAACTCTTCACTGTGTTCATAAGATCCTCAAACACAGTTATGTATTCTGCCCAAGTACTATGCTTTTTACTGCAGTATGTCCTACATAGCCTACCCAGCTCCCTCATATACCTCTCAGCCAGGTATCCCTCAGCTTGATACACTGAAATCCTTATATGCTTTATCCCAGATCTATGCATAAACTTCCCCCACACACTAGATACAAATTGTGCTCCATTATCAGACAGAACATTTTCTGGTTTTATAACATTCACAAAGTAATCTTTCTCTAGCTTGTTATTTATATTCTGGCTCTTGGCCTTTTTCAGTGGATACAGCCTTACAAACTTTGAGAATACATCAACAGCTAAAAGAAGATACTTTACACCCCCTCAACCTGTTGGCAGCACGTGGATACATCAGCTTCGATTGCTTTACCCTTAGCAACACATGGACGTGGCACGGACAACAGTTTTTTCCCCCCGGCAACATGTGGACACAGCACGAACGGCGGTTTTACCCATGGCAACATGTGGTCGACTCATCAGACTATGTAAATGACTGCCTCACAATTGTGGTGGCCTTATGTTGGCGTATACAAGGGGCAGCACGTATCTTGTGCAGCACAAACACTCCGGTACTACTAATGCACCGATTTAGCTCAGTGCCCCCACACTGACTGTTCAAAAGACTAACACCAGACGGACATCTGATTCCAAAATACTATGAAATAGGGAAGAAGGTCGTATCCCGGACGAGCCCCCAATTGCAACTAAACTCGGGCTTTGTAAATGCCGAACAAGTAAAAACTAAATACTTAATAAATAAATAAATTTCAAACGCCAATGTGCATTGTCATCATAAGGTTTAAATTTGTACAGCATTCAACAATACAATTATCATATATGACATTTTCCTTGCATACATTATCCTTGAATCTTTTACAAATATTCTATTCTCTTGGATGTTACCTTTATATTACTCCATATTACATCCAACGTAGGCTTTGTTTATTCATTGTAAGGGAAATAGAAAGGCAAATGTCGCCTCTCAGTATTGTTTTTCTCATAACTCAATCATTTATACATAAAGTCATCTCCTACTTTGTAATTACCACGTAGGTTAATCACCGTTTCACTTGACGTTACAGTAATAATCCTTGCGGCTCTAGGCGCTTCAGTCTGGAACCGCGTGACCGCTACGGTCACAGGTTCGAATCCTGCCTCGGGCATGGATGTGTGTGATGTCTTTAGGATAGTTAGGTTTAAGTAATTCTAAGTTCTAGGGGACTGATGACCACAGATGTTAAGTCCCATAGTGCTCAGAGCCATTTGAACCATTTGAAGTAATAATCCAGCGTCCACTCAAAAAGTGGTTAAAATTTTCTCCATGTCTCATCATTCGGAGCAACGACTACAAAACATTACTTGGCTCCCCTAAAGAACAACTTAAAACGGCCTCGCAACAATGTAAATTGTGAATGAAGCGGTTCCACTAATTATATTGCTGCTTTCAAACCACGTGTCGGGACTGTTACAATAACTTTTTTTCCTTTCAGATCTGAATTTTGGCTGGAAGAAGGAAAATTTTTCTTTACACCCTAATGCTCTTAAGTGAATTTTTAATGATTTTAGATTCAATACCTTTACACATGTGTGTTCAAAATATACTTTGTACACTTGACTTCTTTTTATGGACTAAAATAACTAATTTTGAAATATTCACTGTTGTAATAAATAAACCGATTATTCAATAATTACAATGTAAAATAATAACAATAACATTCAGTTATAAAGTGAAGTATAACTAACCAACTATTCGGCCACAAGCTGCTGCGTACTGCTACAGTCATATTTTTATAGTTATGCCCATCAAGTGGCAGCACTTGGGCATGGTGAAAAGATTGAACCGTCACAAATGTAACACGAGGTTTCCATTGCGGAAAAATATTTCTGTTGCAGCTAGTGCAAAGCAAATGTTTATGCACACAACCTTAGCCTGAGGGTCGAAAAGGGTTAAAGACTTTAAGATTATTATTTGTTTAGTTAATTTCGGCTTACTTTTTGGATAAATATTATCACAGAGGGCAAGAGATCGAGAACTATTAGGTTCAGTCAGAAAACAGCACGTAAACTGACACCTAAAAAATCAAAAACACACCGGCGTGAGAACTCTCTGCTACCTCAATGCCGAATTAATATTTCATTTTTGCAATATGACTTCGGTTACCAATATTTGCTTCTTGGAATAATCACTAACAGTTTCATTTCTGTAATATTATTTCTGACGTTTGCATTTTGCAGTATTACTTCTGTTACTAGTATTTGCTTCTCGGACTAATTACTTGATCAGTTTGTCACAATCATCACTGTCGAAAAACGACCGGTATGAAATACAATAATTACTGAATGTTAGTTCTCTCCTTTACGACGCGACATGTATCTTGCGGCCGGCCAACATGACTGCGAGAGAAACCTTTGTTTTCGCTTTTGAAGTCGCTGTTAACATATCTGCCCAAGCGAATATCTCTCGTGCAGCAATGGTAGCGGCGCTGAGGGGTTGCTGCGTTTGAATTTTGTATGGATAGAGGTGTAAACTCTGGCGCATGAGACGATACGTGGACGTTGGCGTCATTTGGACCGCAGCTGCAACACGGCGAACGGAAACCCGAGGCCGCTCTTGGATCACCTGCTGCACTAGCTGTGGTTGCCGTACGCAGTCGGCCTACCTTTCCAGCACGTTCATCCGTCACGTTCCCAGTCCGTTGAAATTTTTCAAACAGATCCTTTATTGTATCGCTTTTCGGTCCTTTGGTTACATTAAACCTCCGTTGAAAACTTCGTCTTGTTGCAACAACACTGTGTTCTAGGCGGTGGAATTCCAACACCAGAAAAATCCTCTGTTCTAAGGAATAAACCAGGTTGTCCACAGCACACTTGCACGTTGTGAACAGCACACGCTTACAGCAGAAATACGACGTACAGAATGGCGCACCCACAGGCTGCGTTGTCTTCTGTATCTTTCACATCACTTGCAGCGCCATCTGTTGTTGAAAATTGTTACTACTGTAATTTCGAAAGTTTGTCCGCCTGAAAATGTACTGTTGTCCCAAGCATATTGCAACAAACGGTGTATTTCTATCGCTGCTCGTTTAGTTTTTATTGCCGTTTCAAATATACCGGTCATTTTTGGAACACCCTGTACATTGCGTATCACAATACATGCAGCGAATTTTGACAAGGTAAAAAGGTAGGGGACACCAAATGATAAGTCGCTTGTGTGGGAAAATATTACTGAAGCTGTCTTGTCAGCTTTGGTAATCAACTTACACTGAAACGTAACAAATCTGGGATATTACATTAACAGTTATATTTTTAGCCGGGAGAGGAGATGGAAACTTACAAAAATTACTTTTCTACTTCGACCTATAGTCTGTAAAATCTTTTCTTTGTTTGTGTACTTTTGATCCTTACTACGTTTCCATGGGGATGTCCTCCAGTTTTTCATAGGGCTTTGAAATTATGAAACAATTTGTGTTATTTCTTATTATATACTTGGAGCGCCGTGCACGTACTTACGAATTTACCAAACCACCAACTCGCAACTTCTCAACAACAGAGCCTTTATTGTACTTAGTCGTTTATTTGCACTTAATCCTAACCCGGCTAAGCCAATGGCTTACCTTACTTAAGCTTTCGTCAGCGTGAACTGTTCACCAATAGTCTACTCCATAATGTCAGTCATTCATTAAAATTGTTGTCATCTTTAATTGCTATACTCGCAAACTATGACCTAAAACTGTAAACTTAGTGTCATATTGGTGATCACAACGAGTTTCCATTTCCTCATAAATGTCTAGAGACATTTACGAAAACTACAGACAGATTATTCTGTGAAGATTCACTGTTACTTTGCTTAGGACTACTAAGTTCTTCGTCTTCATTACATAGTAATGCTTCAAGTTCATGATCTCTATCCTTAAGCTCATCCTCCAAATCACATTCCACTGGCTGGCACTCATTACTATGAGCTTCGACTTTGTCTTTAAATTGTCATGTCTGTTCAAAATAAAACCTACACGCTGTAATAATTTATATTGAGATACGTCCTCGACTAGAATTTCTATTTCTCGTGACTCTTGAACTTCACCATCGTCAGCCAGGGTATTCAGCTGTCTACTGCTAATTTCCTCAGATATATTAGTTAACTCAGTTTGAAGTTGTCGCGTTGATCTCGACTAATTTGATAAAATCTGCACTACACATCAATCCTCAGTTGTTGAACAATTTTACAAATAAATCAATATCAACTTCAGCTTTTTTGCTTGAATTCTGAGGCTTTAGAGAGCATCGTCGATGCTAGTTACTCTTCTCTGTGACTCATTTAGAATATCTTCGCGCACAGTGGCTCCATATCGCCGTTCAACTAATATGACTCTCCCTCTGTAGCTCTGTTTTGTGCAAGTGCTGCATACAATTTGTGGAACCATACCTGGTTTCGATGTTGATATATCTATAGATCCGATCGGCAGTCGTCAAAATCTTTGCACCAACTACTTTTTGGTACCGTACTTAGCAAATACACGCTCCAGGTCCGTTGCCCTTACTGATAGTGATAAACCACTAATCCATAAATTCCTGATGGTGGTAGCAATAGGTATTAGCTTTATCATTTTGAAACATTATGGAGGGTGGTTACAATTAAACATTCGCTGCTTGACGGGGTCCCCATGGAAACGAGTAATTGTGGGAGAATGAAGCCGCGCGGGATTAGCCGAGTGGTCTAAGGCGCTGCAGTCATGGACTGTGCGGATGGTCCCAGGAGAGGTTCGAGTCCTGCCTCGGGCATGGGCATGTGTGTTTGTCATTAGGATAATTTGGGTTAAGTAGTGTGTAAGCTTAGGGACTGATGACAGTAGCAGTTAAGTCCCTTAAGATTCCACACACCTTCGAACATTCATTCGGAGAATGAAACTTTGTAGAAAATTTTGTAAGGATATGCGGAAGAGATGAGATGATGATGAGGTTTCATACTCCGAGGAGCGTAGGGGACGATGCGGGAGACCCGCACCGCCGTACTAGGCAACGTCCTAGTGGAGGTGGTTTGCCATTGCCTTCCTCCGACCGTAATGGGGATGAACGATGATGGTGCAGACGGCACAACACTCAGTCACCTGGAGGCAGGAAAAATCCCTGACCCCACCGGGAATCGAACACGGGACCCAATGCGCGGGAAGCGAGAACCCTACCGCAGGACTACGAATGCGGAAGAGAAATAGTGAATAAATCATTGAAAGAAAAATGTTTTAATTTTCATGTGAGGGAGTAACATTTGTTTATTGCATACTACGCTTACGTGCCAGTTAAAAACGTTGCTCAGCAAGACGACCGTCTACATCCACGACGGCCTGGAAGCGCACTAGTTCAATTGCTGTTCAAACCGTCTCAAGAGGGATGTTGGCTACCTCTTCGTTGTGGTCATCTTCAACCTCCAGAGTGTGTTAGTGTATCGTTAATAATTAGTCCTTCAGCTAACCCCACAGTCGGCAATCATATGGGTCAAATTTGATGATTTGGTACTGAATGATTGATCAGTGATTCGGTTTTCTCCAGATCTGTTATGGAGTAACTGAGATATCCCACGAGCAATGTGAGGTGGAGCTCCACCGTGCATGAAAACACTTGAGCCCAAAGCATCTCTCTGCTGCAGAGCAGGGATCACATGTTAGCGAAGCAGAGCACAGTAACGTGTGCCGTTCACGATGCATGTCTTTGGTCCTTGGGGTCCAAGTTCCTCCCTATATCGCCTAACGACAAGTCAAGACACTGACACTATTAACAACGCAAATCCTGCAGCGCACAGCCTGGACATCAATCCTACAAAATTAGGTGCCCATACAGTATGGTACGGCACGGTAAATTAGAGAACAATAGTAGGTTAATTCTTGAAAGTTTAAGCATTCGGTTGCGTAGAAAATAAACTACCGATAGCAGGAACGTCATCAAGAAAGAGAAACGCCACAGACAGAATAAATGTAAAAACCTGTAAAACGGGAAGAAGTGTATAGTTAACTTGGAATTAACACCGACGAAAATCATCTCCCAGAGAGGCATTAAAATCCTAAATAAAATAGCAAAAATTGACCAAAAAAAGTTTTCAGCTGCCACTAAGTTCAGTCAGAATGCACCATAACGCTATCTTACTCACTATTGTGGGCTACGTGTCGAGCGTTTGGGCTCATAGAGCCAGAAGGGTTGAGGACAGCACAGGCTCTACGGCGAGCACAGAGAAATGTACTCATGCGTCTGACAGGTCCGTATAGAACAACACCGAATGAGGCACTGCTGGCGATATTTGGCTTGCTACCTCTAGATGTAAGAGCTGTACAACTTTGCCTCAAAAAGTGAGAGAATGTAAAGGTAAAGGAAATACTGGGCACAACAGCCGTATCGAATAAGGAAATAAAGGCATGTGTTGATAGATAATGGACACAACTGTGTGACCGGGCGGAAACAAGGAGGAGAACCTACCAGTTCCTTCCTAACATAAAAGGAATATGAAGAATCACATGCTTCCTGCCATGG
Source organism: Schistocerca gregaria (assembly GCF_023897955.1). Classification (NCBI taxonomy): domain Eukaryota; kingdom Metazoa; phylum Arthropoda; class Insecta; order Orthoptera; family Acrididae; genus Schistocerca; species Schistocerca gregaria. Next base: position 78,251,483 of record NC_064925.1, on the reverse strand, counting down.
AAGCTATACACAACCTGTAGGGACATACTCTGTATTCCAGTTACACTATTTGATCAAAAGTATCCGGAAACTCCAAAAACATGCGTTTTTCATATTAATTGCATATGTTGCCATCTACTGCCAGATACTCCATATCAGCGACCTCAGTAGTTGGCTCTGAGCACTATGGGACTTAACATCTGAGGTCATCAGTCCCCTAGAACTTAGAACTACTTAAACCTAACTAACCTAAAGACATCACACACATCCATGCCCGAGGCAGGATTCGAACCTGCGACGGTAGCGGTAATGCAGTTCAAGACTTAAGCGCCTAGAACCGCTACGCCACTCCGGCCGGCGACCTCAGTAGTCATTAGACATCGTGAGATGTCATGTGATTGGGTGTCACTTGTGTACGTGAAATTTCCGGTCTCCTAAACATCCCTAGGTCTACTGCTTTCGATGTGAATGTGAAGTGGAAACATGAAGGGACACATACAGCTCAAAAGCGTACAGGCCGACCTCCTCTGTTGACAGAGACTGCCGACAGTTGAAGAGGGTCGTAATGTGTAATAGGCAGACATCTGTCCAGACCATCACACAGGAATTCCAAACTCCATCAGGATCCATTGCATGTATTATGACAGTTAAGTGGGAGGTGAGAAAACTTGGATTTCATGGTCGAGCGACTGCTCATAAACCACACATGACGCTGGTAAAAACCAAACGACGCCTCGCATGATGTAAACAGCGTAAACATTGGACGATTGAGCAGTGGAAAAACGTTGTGTGGAATGACGAATCATGGTACACAATGTGGCGATCGAATGACAGGGTGTGGGTATGGCGAATGCATGGTGAATGCCATCTGCCAGTGTGTGTGTGCCAACAGTAAAATGCGGAGGCGGTGGTGTCATGCTGTGGTCGTGTTTTTCATGGAGGAGGCTTGCACCCCTTGTTTTGCGTGGCACTATCACAGCACAACCCTACATTGGTGTTTGAAGCACATTCTTGCTTCCCTCTGTTGAATAGAATTTCGGGGATGGCGACTGCTTCTTTCAACACGATCGGGCAGCTGTTCATAATGCACGGCCTGAAGCGGAGTGGTTACACAACAATAACATCCCTGTAGTGGACTGGCCTGCACAAAGTCCTGACCTGAATCCTAGAGAACACCTTTGGAATGTTTTGGAACGCCGACTTCATGCCAGGTCTCACCGATTGACATCGTACCTCATCTCAGTGCAGCACTCTGTGGATAATGGGCTGCAATTCCCCAAGAAACCTTCCAGCACCTGACTGAACGTATGCATGCGGGATTGGAAATTGTCATCAAGGCTAAGGATGGACCAACATCGCACTGAATTACAGCATCATCGATGGAGGGCGCCACGAACTTGTAAGTCCTTTTCAGCCAGGTGTCCGGATGCTTTTGATCACATAGTTTACTTACTAAAAATACGACAGCACACAACAGACAGTTGTGACTGTGGAGAAATCGGCAGCAGTGGGACAAAGACAGTTCTGGTGCAATTTTGATATCAAATTAATCATTCAAATTAATTAATTGATCAATTACTACTCCCAACCCACTAATAACGTCATGGTTTTTTCCTAGCCAGTGGTGGGTACCCCTCAGGAAAGTCAGAGACTGCTCCCCTCACCCTACCCACCCCACCCATGACGTAACCCAAGATAGCGGTCCAGAAAAAATGGCGGGACATTCGCTCAATCTATGTTGAGTTGCTGGACTGGAAGGACCTTACAATGGTAGGCTAATATAGTGCGCATAAGGCACGGTTTGAACAATTTGTTTAAGAATATTTTTTATTTTTTTCTGAAATCGCAACACACCTGGAAATTGATGATAGTGTTTAAACGATTAAGACGATGTTAAACAATAGTGGTATTTTTTTATTCCAATAGAGAAAGAACCACGTAATTACACTGTCGCCGGCCGGTGTGGCCGGGCGGTTCTAGGCACTTCAGTCTGGAACCGCGTGACAGCTACGGTCGCAGGTTCGAATCCTGCCTCGGGCATGGATGTGTGTGATGTCCTTAGGTTAGTTAGGTTTAAGTAGTTATAAGTTCTAGGGGACTGATAACCTCAGATGTTAAGTCCCATAGTGCTCAGAGCCAATTGAACCATTTGAATTACACTGTCACCGATCTTGCTAAACATATGTGACGAACTTTCCTGAATGTATTCCATCCTAAGAAGACGTGGCTGCTGGTCTCGTGGCACTTGTCGTGGTCCGAGTGACAGAAGCCGCAGGGCTGCGCTGAGCATTTGCTGTTGCGCTGGAAATACCCCAGCCTTCCTCCTCCCTGGCGCACTTCCTTTCTTTGAGTCACACCAATCACGCCACGTGGAGCTTGCAGCACACCAGAAGTCACGCTTCTTTCCTCCCTGGCACACTTTCTTTGTGGCACACTTGTGGGAAATATCTCTGCCTTCCGCTTGTCATTGAGCACAAACTGCTTCAGGAGTTATTAAAGCTGGCATCTAAGCAGTGTGTAGAACATTTTCACATACATACTTGAAGATGTCAGAAAACATTGCAAATGTTGCTACAGAAGATGTGCCATAGGAAATATTGATTAAACAATTCGCTTCACAAATTGAACATACATCACAAAACTACTCGAAATACACTTGCACACAAAATACTGTGAGCCATAGTTGGAATATTAAAACAATTTGTGGGGATATTGTTTATGGAAAATTCTTTACTGTTTAAAGAATTTGGTCATTGTGTGGAATATTTCATATGGTATACAGGGTGGTCAATTGATTGTGACTGGAGCAAATACCTCACGAAATAAGCGGCAAACAAAAAAACTACAAAGAACGAAATTTTTATAGGTTGAAGGGGAAAACCAGATGGCGCTATGGTTGGCCCGCTAGATGGCGCTGCCATAGTCCAAACGGATATCAACTGCATTTTTTTAAAATAGGAACCCCCATTTTTTTACATATTAGTGTAGTACGTAAAGAAGTAGTTGGACCACTTTTTCGCTTTGTGATAGACGGTGCTGTCATAGTCACAAACATATGGCTCACAATTTTAGACGAACAGTTGGTATCAGGTAGGTTTTTAAAATTAAAATACAGAACGTAGGTACGTTTGAACATTTTATTTCGGTTGTTCCAATGTGATACTTGTACCTTTGTGAACTTATCATATCTGAGAACGCATGCTGTTACAGCGTGATTACCTGTAAATACCACATTAATGCAATAAATGCTCAAAATTATGTCCGTCAACCTCAATGCATTTGGCAATACGTGTGAAGACATTCCTCTCAAAAGCGAGTAGTTCGCCTTCCGTAATGTTCGCTGAAGCATTGACAATGCGCTGACGCATGTTGTCAGGCGTTGTCGGTGGATCACGATAGCAAATATCCTTCAATTTTCCTCACAGAAAGAAATCCGTGGAAGTCAGATCCGGTGAAGGTGCTTCGACGACCAATCCACTTGTCATGAAATATGCTATTCAATACAGCTTCAATAGCACGCGAGCTATGTGCCGGACATTCATCACGTTGGAACTACATCGCCATTCTGTCATGCAGTGAAACTTCTTGTAGTAACATCGGTAGAACATTACGTAGAAAATCAGCATACATTGCACCATTTAGATAGCCATCGATAAAATGGGGGACAATAATTCTTCCTCCCATAATGCCGCACCATACATTAACGTCACAATCATCGTGGATTTTCCGTTTCCCAGTGGTGCATATTATGCCGCTTTACGTTACCGCTGTTGGTGAATGACGCTTCGTCGCTAAGTAGAACGCGTGCAAAAAATCTGTCATCGTCCCGTAATTTCTCTTGTGCCCAGTGGACGAATTGTACACGACCGTCAAAGTCGTCGCCATGCAATTTCTGGTGCACAGAAATATGGTACGGTTGCAATTGATGTTGATGTAGCATTCTCAACACCGAAGTTTTTGAAATTCCCGATTCTCGCGCAGTTTGTCTGCTACTGATGTGCGGATTAGCCGCAACAGCAGCTAAAACACCTACTTGGGCATCATCATTTGTTGCAGGTCGTGGTTGACATTTCACATGTGGCTGAACACTTCCTGTTTCCTTAAATAACGTAACTGTCCAGCGAACGGTCCAGACACTTGGATAATGCCGTCCAGGATACCGAGCAGCATATATAGCACACGCCCGTTGGGCGTTTTGATCACAATAGCCACACATCAACACGATATCGATCTTTTCCGCAATTGGTAAACGGTCCATTTTAACACGGGTAATGTATAACGAAGCAAATATCGTCCGCACTGGTGGAATGTTACGTGATACCACGTACTTAAACGTTTGTGACTATTACAGCGCTATCTATCACAAAGCGAAGAAAGTTGTCCAACTAAAACATTCATGTTTCTTTACGTACTACAGGAATATATAATACAAATGGGGGTTCCTATTTTAAAAAACGCAATTGACATCCGTTTGACCTAAGGCAGCGCCATCTAGCGGGCCAGCCATAGCGCCATCTGGTTTCCACCTTCAAGTTAGGCTAGTTTCGTTCTTTGTAATTTTTTCGTTTGACGCTTATTTCGTGAGATATTTGGCCCGGTCACTATCAATGGACCACCCTGTATAAATTGAAGATGTCACAGGAACTACATGTAATAGTGTACAAAGAGAGAGAGAGAGAGAGACCTTTGAGATGACAAAAATGTTTAACAATTTGTGATGTAAGTACACTGTCTATTCCGAGGAATACCGCCAAACTTGAGCACATACTTTAAAAAGATTGCGACAGGTTGTGGCACACTTGTGACCTCCCTGTCTTCATACGGCCTTCCTCCCTGAGGCACTTTGCGCACTTTTGTGGGAAATTCCTCAGCAGTCCCTTGTCTTTCGGCATCTGTTTCAGGAGTCATTAAATCCAATTGAATATGTCTCTAAATTTGCTTTCGAAAAGATCGCTGCACAGTAATTTGCTCCAAGATGTGTTATACATAAATCATTAAACAATTTACAGGGATGGATTTCACTAATTGAATATACACTGTCACAGTAGAAAGTATTAATCAAAGCTGCTGTTCGACACCGCTTTGAAATATTTGCTCAAAAAAATGTTCAAATGTCTGTGAAATATTATGGAACTTAACTGCGAAGGTCATCAGTCCCTATGCTTACACACTACTTAATCTAAATTATCCTAAGGACAAACACACACACCCATGCCCGAGGGAGGACTCGAACCTCCGCCGGAACCAGCCGCACAGTCCATGACTGCAGCGTCCCAGACCGCTCGGCTAATCCCGCGCGGCGAAATGTTTGCTCACATAAACAAATTAGTTGAAGTGTTTGACACCCCAGTACACTTGCAAAAATTGCTCTGTACAGCTTGTTCCAAATACACTCGCACACTAAACACTGCACTGTAATTGAAAGTGTTATGTACCTGCACTGGAAGTCGCAGGACACCAGGCTGCGGCTGGGCATCTTGGAATGAGAGCTGGCCTTCAAGCGTTTAGTTCTGGTATCCACTTCCTGTGGCTGCTCTCAAGCATAGCAGCCTTCCCAGGTGCACGTGGAAAGGAAATACATCGCGTAAAGATAAATGAATGCAAATACACTCGAAAATACATCACATTGTTTATAAACCGAAGTTAAAATAATTGAGTGCAAATTCATCATGTCAAAACTCTAAAGATGATCCTGCATCGCGTAAAAATATTGTTAAATACACTAACACAGCAGTTTGCTACAAGAGGCGTGCTCGTAACCCAAGACCCATGAAGTGACGCATCCGTCAGCGGCCACAGCTCGCCACAGAGTGAACCGGCCGGATTGGCGAGCAGGTCCAGCACAAAGAACGGCTCAGTGGAACAAGTGTATTTTTCCAGTGAGCGCCAAAATGAACGTACAAAAGCACGTGCAATTCGTGGCCGGCAGACTAGCACCAATTTGTCCTGAGTGTTCAGACCAGCATTAATCAGCAGATGGAGAGGAATGCTGCACTCCTATTGGCTTCCTGGATAAAATGGCGAGTGAAGGGGATAGAGATTATATACCTCCTCGTTTTTGTGTAGTCGCACGTGTGTTAGCTTGTGTGTGTTTGCATCAGTTTTTTTTTTTCCTTTTTTTTTCTTTTTGTGAAGAATGAAGTGCTCATATTCCAACGACAGTATCAGCAACGGTAGCAGCGGCAAACGCCTTCACCAGGACAGCCTGCCATGTCAATTAATTGTTCTATTCACTCAATGTACCAGTGTGCCTCGTAATTTTAGAATCCCCCACATTAAGTTTCTATGTCATAGTCGGTAGAGGTATACCTCTATACTACTGAGCTTTTGAACAGTTTGCTGCTGTAATTTCAGTGTATGACTAATTTCTGTTCTGTAATGGATGTTCAATTCTTCCTTTTTTCTCGTCGTTGCGTTCATCCCTGAAATGTTGGCCGATCTAGATAGGCAGCTGGAGGCTGACAGAATATCGCAGCAACACCCTCAACCAATAATTGAATCGGCGCAGCAAGAGCGTAAGTGCATTTATGTATTTATTTTTGTAACATGCAGCTGTTACACAATTCTTTTTCAAGGGATATAAATGCAGGAGATGAACATTATTAGACTTGCCTACGCAGATGATGTTGCATTAATAAGTAGTTACAAAACAGAATTAAACAAAATGATGCAAAATTATTACAAAACTTCTGAGAAAGCAGGATTACGTGTTAAGGAAGGAAAGACAGAATATCTGGTCATAAAAAAGGAAAACCAAAGTGACGCATCTTTGGCTATAGATGGGTTCACTTTCAGACCAGTTGACCGCTTCAGGTACTTAGGGAGTCTGTTTAGTAACAATAATGGAATGGATACAGAAGTGTATGCCCGTCTACCAACAATGAACAAAACACTTTAGTTTTATCAAAGTCTTACAGAGAAGATCACTTAGTACTAACATCAAAATCCACTTGTATCAGTCGACCATTATACCAGTAACATTATACGGATGTGAAGCTTTAATATTTAGAAAGAAAGAAGGAGAAAAACTATTAATATCTGAAAGAAAAATACAAAGAAAAATATTTGGTCCAGTATATGATGAAGTTAACATGGAATGGAGCATAAGAAAAAATGAAGAATTAAGAGAGCTGTACAAAAAACGTAACAGCGTGCATGTGCTAAAGAAGAGAAGGTTTAACTGGGCAGGCCATATAGCAAGAATGACAGAAAACAGACTACCTAAAATAGCGTTCAAAAGGACAATAGATGGAACAAGAGGAACGGAAGACCCAGAAGCAGGTGGAGGACACAACTAAGATCAACATGAACACTGAATGGACAATCAGTGCTCTCAACGGAAGAAAATGAAAGAGGCTTGTAGATCAGGTGTACGGCCGATAAGGCCCTTGCCACTAGTAAATAAATAAATGTGCTGTGGTTCTAAAGATGAGGAAATTTGGAAATTTGTGGTAAGTTCCTAGGGGTCCAAACTGCTAAGGTCATAGATCTCTAGGGTTACACACTACTTAATCTAACTTAAACTAGCTTACGATAAGAACAACACACACACCCATGCCCGAGGGAGAACTCGAACACCCAACGGGGGGAGACGCACGAATCGTGGGAAGGCACATCAGACCGCGCGGCTACCCCGGGCGGCCGTGATGAGGGCTGGGGAATGTGTGTGCAATATGTGATCAAAAGTATCCGGACCCCCCCCCCCCCCCCAAAAAAAAAAAATACGTTTTTCATATTAGGTGCATTAGGCTGCAACCTACTGCCAGGTACTTCATATCAGCGACCTCAGTAGTCATTAGATATCATGAGAGAGCAGAATTGAGCCCTACACGGAACTCACGGACTTCGAACATGGTCAGGTGATTGGGTGTCACTTGTGTCATACGTCTGTTCAAAATGGCGCTGAGCACTATGGGACTTAACATCTATGGTCATCAGTCCCATAGAACTTAGAACTACTTAAACCTAACTAACCTAAGGACATCACACAACACCCAGTCATCACGAGGCAGGGAAAATCCCTGAGCCCGCCGGGAATCTAAACCGGGAACCCGGGCGTGGGAAGCGAGAACGCTACCGCACGACCACGAGCTGCGGACTGTCATGTACGCGAGATTTCCACACTCCTAAACTTCCCTACGTCCACTTTTTCCGATGTGATAGTGAAGTGGAAACGTGAAGGGACACATACAGCGCAAAAGCGTACAGCCCGACCTCGTCTGTGGACTGACAGAGACCGCCGACAGTTGAAGAGGGTCATAATGTGCAACAGGCAGACATCTATCCAGATCATCACGCAGGAATTCAAAACTCTATCAGGATCATGGTCAGACAGAGATTCCGAAATCAGATACTGGATTGTAAGGCGTTCCAAGGAGTCTGATCACAATGTAGTAGTGATGAAGAGTAGGCTGAAGTTCAAAACATTAATCAGGAATAATCAACATGCAAAGAAGTGGGATACGGAAGTACTAAGGAATGACGAGATACGGTTGGAGTTCTCTAAGGCTGTAAATACAGCAACAAAGAATAGTTCAGTAGACAGTACAGTTGCAGAGGAATGGACCTCTCTAAAAACGGCCATCACAGAAGTTGGGAAGGAAAACAAAGGTACAAAGAAGGTAACTGTGAAGAAACAATGGGTAACAGAAGAAATACTTCAGTTGATTGATGGAAGGAGGAAGTACAAAAATGTTCCGGGAAACTCAGGGATACAGAAATACAAGTCGCTGATGAATGAAATAAGTAGGAAGTGCAGGGAAGCTAAGACGAAATAACGGCAGGAAGAATGTGAAGACTTCGAAAAAGAAATGATTGTCGGAAGGACAGACTCAGCGCACAGGAAAATCAAAACAACGTTCGGTGACGTTAAAAGCAAGGGTGGTAACATTAAGAGTGCAATGGTAATTCCACTGTTAAATGCAGAGGATAAAGCAGATAGGCGGAAGGAGTACATTGAAGGCCTCTATGGGGCGGGGGGGGGGGGGGGGGGGGGGGGGGGAAAGATGCCTGATATGATACAAGAATCCAGTATTAGAATCAGAATTCGAAAGAGCTTTGGAGGACGTAAGGTCAAATAAGGCAGAAGGGTAGATAACATTCAATCAGAATTTCTAAAATCATTGTGGGAAACGGCAACAGAACGACTAATCACTTTGGTGTGTAGAATGTGTGAATCTGGCGACATACCACCTGACTTTCGGAAAAGCATCATCTATACAATTCCGAAGACGGCAAGAGCTGAAAATTGCGAGAATTATCGCACAATCAGCTTAATAGCACATGCATCCAAGTTGCTTACGAGAATAATATACAGAAGAATGGAAAAGAAAGTTGAGGATGCGCAAGATGATCAGTTTGGCTTTAGGGAAAGTAAAGGCACGAAAGAGGCAATTCTGACTTTGCGGTTAATAATAGAAGAAAGACTAAAGAAAAATCAAGACACGTTCATAGCATCTGTCGGCCTGGAAAAAACGTTCGACAGTGTAAAATGGTGAAAGATGTTCGAAATTCTGAAAAAAAGTATGGGTAAGCTATTGGGGGAGACGCGTCATATACAATATGTACAACAGCCAAGAGGGAATAATAAGAGTGGACGATCAAGAACGAAGTGCTCGTATTAAGAAGGGAGTAAAACAAGGCTGTAGCCGTTCTCCCCAACTGTTCAGTCTGTACATCGAGGAAGCAATAATCGAAATGAAAGGAAAGTTCGGGAGTGGAATCAAAATTCAAGGTCAAAGGATATCAGTGATACGATTCACTGATGACATTGCTACACTGAGTGAAAGTGAAAACGAATTACATGATCTGCTGAACAGAATGAACAGTCTAATGAGTACAGAGTATGGACTGAGAGTACATCGACGAAAGACGAAAGTATTGAGAAGTAGTAGAAATGAGAACAACGAGAAACTTAACATCAGGACTGATGGTCACCAAGTAGATGAAGTTAAGGAATTCTGCTACCTAGACAGTAAAATAACCAATGACGGACGGAGCAAGGAGGACATCAAAAGCAGACTAGCTATTGCAAAAGAGGCGCTCCTGACCAAGAGAAGCATACTAATATCAAATATCGGCCTTAATTTGAGAAAGAAATTTCTGAGAATGTACATCGGGAGAACAGCATTGTATTGTAGTGAAACATGGACTGCGGGAAAACCAGAACAGAAGGGACTCGAAGCATTTGAGATGTGGTGCTGCAGATAAATGTTGAAAAATAGGTGGACTGATAAGGTAAGGAATGAGGAAGTTCTACGCAGAAACGGAGAGGAAAGGAGTATGTGGAAAACACCGATAAGGAGAAGGGACTGGATGATAGGACATCTGTTAAGACATGAGGGAATGACTTCCATGGTACTAGAAGAAGCTGTAGAGCGCAAAGACTGTAGAGGAAGACAGGGTTTGGAATAAATACAATAAATAATTGAGGAAGTACGTTGCAAGTGCTACTCTGAGATGAAGAGGTTGGAACAGGAAAGGAATTCGTGGCGAGCCGCATCAAACCAGTCAGAAGACATATGACAAAAAAAGGTCCATTCTGGGCGTTCTGTTGGATGATTAACAGGTGACGTTTCCATATTAGCTGCTGGTCAACTGTTATTCCCAGGTATTTTAGTGTATTAGTTAACTGGCTAAGAGAGTCGTTCACGTTCAAATAAAAGTCGCGGAGACGAATGGTGTAGGTCTCTCGTCGTATGATTATTTCCCAGGCTCTGCAAGGGTTGGTCTTGTGGGGTCGTTAGTTGAACCACGAGGTGGACTCACTGAAGTGGAGGGAGAGAGATTATTGAAGTTTCTGGAGTATAGGATAGAGGAAAAAGAAATTGGCATCATGAGCATACTGAAGAAGGTGGATTGGTGGATTCAGTTTGGCCATATCAGCAGTGCGATGAAGGGAGGAGAGAAGACGGAGCGGTGGGGCACATCTGCAGTGGTATGGTAGATACTGGAGCTGGTGTTGTTAATGGTGACAAATAATGCGTGATTATATGGGAAATATGCAGTAAGGCAAACATAGTTAGTTGTAGGTGCTTTAGTCTGCTGTTTTAATAAAAAGACTGTAAACCAAGCACGGCCATAGGCTTTCTCTGAGGTCGAGAGAGACAATAATAGCGTATTTACCGTTCTCGAGGTGGTTGAGTGACGTACACTCGCTGGTCATCACAGGAGAAGATGAGATGGGAGCGACACTGGTTAACAGGAAGGAGGTGGTGTTTGTTGGTGTGTTGATGAATGCGTCAGGAAAGGATGGTTCAAAGGCGTTGCTAAACAATGAGGTGAGGCAGATTGAGCGGTAAGAGGAGGTATCAGAAAGGGTTTTGTGTGGGAAAGGAGGGAAAGTAGACTTTTGGAGATTTCTTGTGTAGTACTTGTTTTATGTTGTGTGCGATGATTAGTGTATTTAATTCTGTTTGCGGTATGTCGTCCTTGTGGGACAGTGGTATTTGTGCATTCGTGCACTGTAGGGAACAGGGAGTACTCAAAATTAGGGTTCTTAAGAACTGAGAAGATCTCGGAGTTATTGGATGCAAAGTGGTCAGCTTTGCTAAGACTGACAAGTAAACGACAGTTTTGCAGGAGTAGGCAGCGGGAGATGGAACTGCTGCCTGTGAGTCATTGAAATACTTTCCAATACTTGTAAGAGTTTTGGAAATTTGCGGTAAGTTCCTATGTGACCAAACTGCTGAGGTCATCGGTTCGTAGGCTTGCGCATTACTTAATCTAACTTAAGCTAAGGACAACACACACACCCATGCCCGTGGGAGGATTTGAACCTCCGACGGGGCGAGCCGCGTGAACCGTGGCAAGGCGCGTAAGACCTCACACCTAGCCCTTGCAGCATTGTAAGTGTTAATGGGGAGTGTAGCGCTGTGCCTGGTGCATAAGTGGCGCCAGTGCCGGAGTTTATTAGCTTTTAATAAGTTACTATTCAAGTTGGTGTGTCGCACCTATTTCACTGGTATGTAGAATGGATGAGACTGGCGACATAGCATCAGAATTTCGGAATAACATTATCCACACAATTCTGAAGATAGCAAAAGAAGGTAAGTGTGTGAATTATCACACAATCAGCCTAACACATCATGCATCGAAGTTTCTGGCAAGAATATATACAGAAGAATGGAAAAGAAAGTTGAGGATCTGTTAGATGACGATCAGTGTGATTGTAGGAAATGTCAAGAAACCAGAGAGGCAATTCTGTTTGATAATGGAAGAATGAAAAAAATTGCAGACATGCTATTAGGATTTGTCGACCTGGATAAAGCGTTCAGAAATGTAAAATGGAGGAAACGTTCGGAATTATGCGAAAAATAGGAGTAAACTATAGTCAAAGACCAGTAATATACAATATGTACGAGAACCAAGAAGGAACAATAAGACTGAAAGACCAAGAACGAAGTGCTGCGATGAAAATATGAGTTAGACAGGGATGTAGTCTTTCGCCACTACTGTTCAGTCTGTACATCGAACAGGCAGTGAGGAAAGTAAAAGGAAGGTTGAAGAGCGGGATTAAAATTCAGGCTTAACGGACATCTATGATAAGATTCGTTGCTGAAATTGTTATCCTCAGCAAGGACGGAGAAGAATTACAGGATCTGTTGATGGAAACCAACAGTCCAAAGAGCACAGAAAATGGACTGAGAGTAAACTGAAGAAAGACGCAGCTAATGAGGTGTAGCAGAAATGAGGATAGCAAGGAGCTTAACTTGAAAATTAGAGATCACAAAGTAGATGAAATTATGGAATTTTGCTACCTTAGAATCAAATTATCCCATGACGGACGAAGCAAGGAGGATATGCGAGAAAAGCAGAATAGGATAGGAAAAAAGCGCATTCCTGGCCAAAAGAAGCCTACTGATGTATAACATAAACTTTGAGGAAGAAATTTCTGAGTATGTGCGTTTGGAGAACAACGTTGTATAGTAGTGAGTCATGACTGTGGTTAAATCTCAATATAAGAGGATCGAAGTGCTTCAGATATGTTCCTACAGAAGAGTGTTGAAAACCAGGTGGACTCATAAGATAAGAAATGAGGCGCTTCTCTGTACAATAGGCGAAGTAAGGAGAATATGGTAAACACCGACAAGTGAGTTGTAGAGGGTAAAAATAGTAGGGGAAGAATGAGTTTGAAATACATCCAACAAAAAATTGATGACGCAGGGTGTAGTTGCTACTCAGAGATGAAGAGGCTGGCAAATAGAGAGGAATCCGTGGTGGGATGCATCGAACTAGTCAGAAGACCGATGATGAAAAAGAAAGTTCTTGATGTGTCTATGTACACTCCTGGAAATGGAAAAAAGAACACATTGACACCGGTGTGTCAGATCCACCATACTTGCTCCGGACACTGCGAGAGGGCTGTACAAGCAATGATCACACGCACGGCACAGCGGACACACCAGGAACCGCGGTGTTGGCCGTCGAATGGCGCTAGCTGCGCAGCATTTGTGCACCGCCGCCGTCAGTGGCAGCCAGTTTGCCGTGGCATACGGAGCTCCATCGCAGTCTTTAACACTGGTAGCATGCCGCGACAGCGTAGACGTGAACCGTATGTGCAGTTGACGGACTTTGAGCGAGGGCGTATAGTGGGCATGCGGGAGGCCGGGTTGACGTACCGCCGAATTGCTCAACACGTGGGGCGTGAGGTCTCCACAGTACATCGATGTTGTCGCCAGTGGTCGGCGGAAGGTGCACGTGCCCGTCGACCTGGGACCGGACCGCAGCGATGCACGGATGCACCCCAAGACCGTAGGATCCTACGCAGTGCCGTAGGGGACCGCAGCGCCACTTCCCAGCAAATTAGGGACACTGTTGCTCCTGGGGTATCGGCGAGGACCATTCGCAACCGTCTCCATGAAGCTGGGCTACGGTCCCGCACACCGTTAGGCCGTCTTCCGCTCACGCCCCAACATCGTGCAGCCCGCCTCCAGTGGCGTCGCGACAAGCATGAATGGAGGGACGAATGGAGACGTGTCGTCTTCAGCGATGAGAGTCGCTTCTGCCTTGGTGCCAATGATGGTCGTATGCGTGTTTGGCGCCGTGCAGGTGAGCGCCACAATCAGGACTGCATACGACCGAGGCACACAGGGCCAACACCCGGCATCATGGTGTGGGGAGCGATCTCCTACACTGACCGTACACCTCTGGTGATCGTCGAGGCGACACTGAATAGTGCACGGTACATCCAAACCGTCATCGAACCCATCGTTCTACCATTCCTAGACCGGCAAGGGAACTTGCTGTTCCAACAGGACAATGCACGTCCGCATGTATCCCGTGCCACCCAACGTGCTCTAGAAGGTGTAAGTCAACTACCCTGGCCAGCAAGATCTCAAGATCTGTCCCCCACTGAGTATGTTTGGGACTGGATGAAGCGTCGTCTCACGCGGTCTGCACGTCCAGCACGAATGCTGGTCCAACTGAGGCGCCAGGTGGAAATGGCATGGCAAGCCGTTCCACAGGACTACATCCAACATCTCTACGATCGTCTCCATGGGAGAATAGCAGCCTGCATTGCTGCGGAAGGTGGATATACACTGTGCTAGTGCCGACATTGTGCATGCTCTGTTGCCTGTGTCTATGTGCCTGTGGTTCTGGCAGTGTGATCATGTGATGTATCTGACCTCAGGAATGTGTCAATAAAGTTTCCCCTTCCTGGGACAATGAATTCACGGTGTTCTTATTTCAATTTCCAGGAGTGTATTTGCTGGTGGCGTGTGAATGCATCCTGGTCACGAGTCCATAGGAAGGAGCAGCATAAGAGACAGGATTCTCGGAAAAAGAGTAAGGCTTGTTGGGTCGGAGGGGAAGGGAGGTCGGAGGGGCCATGAGGATGTACAATCTAGGTAGAGTATTGTCTGATGTAGCATGTGATAACGTCTGCTGCATGAAGGACGGGGAATGAAGGATACTGTCAGACTGATGGGAGCCGGTGACTTCCAGTCTAGGTATCTACAGATTTTTAGTGAACATTCCAACTGGCGCAGGAGTAGTCCTGGATATCTTTTGGACATTATTGGCATGTGGTGCATGAGGAACAATGAATCTGTAAAGAATGAAGAGTAGAACAGGTAGGTGATCACTTTCAGTTGGATCGAGGACTTTGCAATAAGGCGTCCAAGGAGGTTGGGAGATGCTGAAACGACTTCTGGAGATGTGTTACCTTCAGGACGGCTATGCTTTGAATTGTGATAGTGTCGCCTTCGATGGAGTCCATAAACTGAGATCACCGCTGGAGCTCTGCACGGTATCTGCTAGATATGATGAAGTCAGTGGCAACAATACAGATGGAAGAGCTGAGATCGATGTGGTGAGAAGGTCAAAGGGGATGTAGTGATTACGTCGAATGTAAATAGTGGCACGGGTAACAATTAGGGTCTTAAACAACGGAGTCCGTAAAAGGTGGTGTGTGAAAATACTGTATAAGAATTGTGGCCGAACAGGGCTATTTTTGCATTCGGGAGGACGACGGTTCAATCCCGCGTCCGGCCATCCTGATTTAGGTTTTCCGTGATTTCCCTAAATCGCTTCAGGCAATAGCCGGGATGGTTCCTTAGAAAGGGCACGGCCGATTTCCTTCCCCATGCTTCCCTAATCCGAACTTCTGCTCGGTCTCTAATGACCTCGTTGTCGACGGGACGTAAAACGGTAATCTCCTCCTCCAGGGATATTTTTGTGGTGGCCGATTGCAACTCCATCTCTGGCCGACGGAAGAGGATTTTCTATAGGGTGGAGGATATAGGGAAACGTTTGTATGATGTGATAGAGCTGGAGGAACATTTAATTGAGGACGAAGGAGTGAGCGTTGTGCTGAGACAGAGTAAGCATGCAAAGAGCCTTGCTAATTGGAAGTGAGCTGATGTTGTGATACAGGTTGCAGCATTGCTGTCGCCCAGTGTCGAGAGGCTAGGAAGTGGGTTGTGCAGGCATGCGGCGGAGAGGATTTAAATGAAGGTGTAAAGACGGATGGCCGGCCGGAGTGGCCGTGCGGTTCTAGGCCCTACAGTCTGGAACCGAGCGACCGCTATGGTCGAAGGTTCGAATCCTGCCTCGGGCATGGATGTGTGTGATGTCCTTAGGTTAGTTAGGTTTAATTAGTTCTAAGTTCTAGGGGACTGATGACCTCAGAAGTTAAGTCTCATAGTGCTTGGAGCCATTTGAACCAAAGACGGATGAATATGAAGTGGACATGGTTTTGGGAGTAGGTGGCTTCGGTGTTGCGGAGGAGTTCGGACTCGATCGAAATGAAAATTTGTTGGAATACGTGCGACGTTCGGACGAGTGGATATTTCAAGGGACGACGGTGAGAAATCTGACATAACTTTGGCATCTGGAGCTGAGTAGAGGGTATTATTGAGATTTATAGGATTGCCAGTGTGTCGGACGGGTATGGTTAGTTCTGGTTTGACAGGTTTGAGTTTTGCTTTGTATCAGGAAGACTAGACAGGATAGGTTTAGTTGCAGGTGGGAGCAGAAGTGAGATTTAGACACTGTTTGAGAAAATAGGAAGTCTTAGAAAGAGGACAGCAGGGTAGATTTTTGCATTCGACGGTGAGATGGTTATTATATTGGAGGCACTTTTGGCAGCGGTAGGACTGGCAAAGGGATTTTAAAGGTTCAACTTTGTGGCGGGGAGTACATATCAGGCTCTCTCGATAAGAAGGGGATCAATCGTGGGAGAGTACTCAGTGGAAACGTACTTGAGCAAGGTAGAGCATGAGTCGTCGTACATGTGGAGGGCCAACGCCGATGTGAGTCATGTGATAACCAAGACCAGCATACCCACACGTTCCACTGCCATCATTCAGTAAGAAGTCTGTTCGATTTTTTGAACTCACAACTTTATGTGTCCTAAAGAGTATCTATTTCTCTTGTACTTAGTTTGCATTTCGATGTTGATCAATGATTTCCAGTGTGCATTTGCTTGTTCTCTAAAAGGTGTGGTTTTTCTAACAGAGCAAGTTATTGGCAAATCTGGTACAAAAAAAACTCTGTTTTTTTCCAAAATTTCTCGTATTCTTTCCGCAACAAAGTCGTTATGTCTACAAAAGGACATATTATGATTATAAGCTCTGTTTAATTGCACCGCCACTCACAAAAATCTTGCACAGTTCTCTGTGTTATGAGTATCATTGTTACATAACGTAACTTTCGGTATTTTTATATAAGTAATCATGCAGCAGATTGATGGAAAATATAGTCAGAAGTCGTTACACATCTGCTCTCACAAAATGCTCATATAAAGGTTAGTTTTGCGCAGGGCGTAATGAAAAGTAATGTCTCCGAATTTTTTATTCTGTTCTCAATGTCTGAAGAGAATTGAAGAGAAGTAGGAGGCTATGCTGAGTGAAGATCAGTTTAGTTTCAGGAAGGGATTGGGAACAAGAGAGGCGATTCTGGCACTGACTCGTTATCGAAAAGCAATTACAGAAAAATAAACTAACTTATATTGCCTTTGTAGACATGGAAAAGGCATTTGGTAACGTTATCTGGCAAGAGATATTCAGAGTGCTGAGGAAAAGTGGAATAAAGTACAAAGACATCCGTGTTATACTCAGTTTCTATAAGAATGAGGTGGCAGTATTAGGAACTGTCACTAGGAACAAGAAGCAAATATTAGAAAAGGGGTAAGACAAGGATGTGCTCTCTCTCCTCTTATATTCAATGCTTACATCCAGGAAGCTAGAGAACAAGTTCGAGAAACTACTGAGGTGAGGATCAAAATTAATGGGCAGAAGATAGACATGCTACGTTATGCAGAGAATATTGCTATAGTCACAGAGACAGAAGAAGATCTAGAGGAAGTTCTCAGAACAATGTAAAATTTCTATGCAATCAGTATGGAATGAGAACAAACAAGAAAAAGACTAAAGTGATGGTATGCATTACGGGAGCAGAATATGAACCTCTGAGAATGACTGGAAGAGAGGAGCTGGGAGTGATGGAGGAATTTACTTACCTGGGAATCAAAATAACAAGAGACGGTAGAAGCCGGAAAGAAATTGCGATCAGAATACAAAAGGCCAATATTGCGTTTAATCGGAGAAGGAACTTACTCACCAGCAACAAAATCAGTATGAAAATAAGGAAACGTGTCATGAAAGGTTTCGTTTGGAGTGTAGCCCTGTACAGATGTGAAACTTGGACAATTGGAAGAGAAGAGAGAAGACGGCTAGAGGCCCTGGAGATGTGGTGCTACTGTAGGATGATGAAGATCAGCTGGAGAGACAAAGTAACAAATGAAGAGGTGCTTAGAAGAGTACAGGAAACCAGATCTCTGTGCAGGCCCATCCAAACAAGGAGAGACAAACTTGTAGGGCACATCCTACGACACAACAACATCATTGGAACAATAGCAGAAGGAGCTATTGAGGGAAGGAATCGGCGGGGTCGACCAAGGCTATCATACATGCAGCAGATCATGAATGACGTTGGATGTAACACATACGTGGAAATGGAGAGGAAGGCAAACAGAAGAGAGGAATGGAGCTCAGAGTTGAAGACTACAAGAAGAGAAAGAAGAATGTCTGTTGCGGTATTTCATGTAATGCATATTTCTCGGTCGACTTTCCCGCTTCACCGGCATAAGACGCAACTCTTTGCCGCTAGAGGGCTCCGAATTGCTCCGTGAAACAGCCTCCTGTAATCGAGTTTGACTGGAATACTCTCTTTCACATTCTGAAGGTGGGAGGGATGAAATACATGGAGCGAAAGGCTATTTACAATTTGTACAGAAACCAGATGGCAGTTATAAGAGTTGAGGTGCATGAAAGGGAAGCAGTGGTTGGGAAGGGAGTGAGACAGGTTTGTAGCCTCTCCCCGATATTATTTAATCTGTGTATTGAGCAAGCAGTGAAGGAACCACAAGAAAAATTCGGAGTAAGTATTAAGATCTATGGAGAAGAAATAAAAACTTTGAGGTTCGCCGATGATATTGTAATTCTGTCAGAGGCAGCAAAGGAGTTGGAAGACCAGTTGAACGGAATGGATAGTGTCTTGAAAGGAGGATGTAAGATGAACATCAACAAAAGAAAAACGAGGATAATGGAATGTAGTCGAATTAAGTCGGGTGATGCTGAGGGAATTAGATTAGGAAATGATACACTTAAAGTAGTAAAGGAGTTTTGCTATTTGGGGAGCAAAATAACTATCGATGGTCGAAGTAGAGAGGATATAAAATGTAGACTGACAATGGCAAGAAAAAACGTTTCTGAAGAAGAGAAAATTTTTAAAAATCGAGTATAGATTTAAGTGTCAGGAAGTCTTTTCTGAAAGTATTTGTATGGGTGTAGCCATGTACGGAAGTGAAACATGGGCGGTAAATAGTTTGGACAAGAAGAGAATAGAAGCTTTCGAAATGTGGTGCTACAGAAGAATGCTGAAGATTAGATGGGTAGATCACATAACTAATGAGGAAGTATTGAATAGGATTGGGGAGAAGTTTGTAGGACAACTTGACTAGAAGAAGGGATCGGTTGGTAGGACATGTTCTGAGGCATCAAGGGATCACCAATGTAGTATTGGAGAGCAGCGTGGAGGGTAAAAAAACGTTGAGGGAGACCAGTAGATGAATACACTAAGCAGATTCAGAAGGATGTAGGTTGCAGTAGGTACTGGGAGACGAAGAAGCTTGCACAGGATAGAGTAGCATGGGGAGCTGCATCAAACCAGTCTCAGGACTGAAGACCACAACAACAACAACAACAACAACAACAACAACAAATACAGTTCTTCCACACTTGGATCACCCTCTGCTTCAGACTGACAACGACAGACCACACAGGAGCGCTGCGACATCTGCAACAGTCCGACGCCTTGGATTCACCTCTCATCGATCATCGTCCCGACTTGGCTCCATCCCAGTTTCATCTGTTTCCGAAACTTAAAGAACACCTTGGAGGACTGCAGTTTGAACGTGGTGAAGCGCTGCAAGCAGAGGTGAGGTTGTCCATCCACAAAATCAAACATTCTACGCTGGTGGTCTCAATAAAATGATCTCTCCTTGCGAGAAATGTGTTCGTCGCCAAGGCGACTATATTGAGGAATAAACATGTAGGCTTGAAGAACAGAGATTCAGAATGTTACTAAAGTCTGTTACATTTAAAAAGTTTAAAGAGTATTCACATAAAAAATTCGGAGGCATTACTTTTCAGTACCCCCTGGAATTTAGAGAATAGTGACTGTTTTAAGCAAGGTTCCAATTGGTAACAAATTATAACTTTCTTTTTTAGACTTGAGTGGCCATTACCATGTACATGTACGACTGTGTTCAGTAAGTAATGCAACGAATTTGTTTCCTACAGCAGGTTCGCTGGCTACAAAACACTGTTTTTCAACATAATCTCCGTTCAATGGGACAAGCGTATGCAACCTTACTGAGTGGCTGAGTGGGCCCGTATGCCCTCATGGTACCACTCTACTTGCCCACGTCGTAGAAAACGTCTTGCTGCATCAATAATATCCCTATCATCCACTTACTGCTCCCCAGAGAGTGCATCCTTCATTGGGCCACACAGGTGGAAGTCGGAAGGTGGATGAGGGAGAACGGTGCAATGAAGTTTTGTGAGCTCCTCTCGGGTGAGCAGACGTGTGTCAGCACTAGCTACAGGAACGTGCGGTTGAGCGACGAGGTGTGCACTTGTGACCCGTGGATCATCTCGAATGAGAGTGTCCGCACGTTCCAACATTGCAGGAGTCACTGCTGTGTGCAGGCATCCGGCACGCAGAAGATCGGACAGGTTTGCGCGGCCTTGTTGAGTTGATAACAGACGCCTCGCTCAACGACTCACCGTGCTTTTGTTCACTGCCAGGTCTCTGTAGATATTCTACAAGCGCCTACGAATATGTGCTATACTCTGGTTTCCCGACAAGCGCCATTTTGAAGGCTAGATATAGCACAGCCAACTATCGGAACTTTATGAAACTATAGCGGCTGAAGTGGAAGTATTCCACCATGTCCCACAAGAAATTCGGCATTTTTTCCAATTGAAGTTGGCCGAAAACGGAATGTGTTGTATTACTTATTGAACGGCGTCGTATATCCACCGTTGCCCTTACGTCGGCTGTCGCCACATAAAGAATAGATGTGTCTTTAGTTTGTCTTGCCGGAAACAGGGTTATGAACAGTTGCAAATAATTCAAATGTTGGGTTGAGTAGCCAAATAATGAAGGCGATAGCCATCTCTCAAGGTAAACAAGAATTCATTCGATACATTAAGAGCTTGTTTTGCAGTAGTACTGTCAACAACGCTTAATGAAACGGAATTTTCTACGATCTCGTTCCTCACTATTTCAAAACCGTTCGAGAGCGTATGAAGTGAGTATCAAACGAAACATGTGTAACTTAACGAGCAGTATACAGCGACGGCTCGTCAAAGCGTCTCACGCATGGGTTGGATCCTCAGAGGCGACTTCAGCCAACCACATTTCTGATTTTATCGTAACAGAACATCAAGAATATACCCTCAGAGGTTTAATGCGCACATTGCGAGTGGACTACGAAGATAACGAGTTCGCGACCCTGAAATCCCTCCCCCTGATTAGAGATCTTACTATATGCAGCCTTTAGTTTAGCGTGCAGAGCCCGTAATCGGTACCGGCAGAGAAGGGTGACCTGTGACTCATATCTTGGTCGGAACTTGGTCGCCTTCACCAGTTGCATGAGCTTGTATCTGGCATGAAATCGCTAGTTTCACGAAATGCTGGGTGTGGGTAATGAAACTTACGATAAAGGCATGCATTACGGTCTTACTTCTTAGTGCTATACTTCTCACTACGATGTTGATATGTCTGCCCATATTTTGTGTTTGATTACGTGTGTCTGTGTGCGTGTGTGTGTGTGTGTGTGTGTGTGTGTGTGTGTAAGTGAGAGTGTGGAGATTATTATATGAATCAGTGTGCATGTAAGTTAATAAATGCACCCCTTAATTTCTCGTGTCGTAGGAGGATTTTAACGTAACAGATTAGGTAGTACGAAATGAATATTTGGTTTTTTCATTATCATAATCCATGTACCTATTATAGCAACAACTTACACTGATGATTCAAAATATTATCACAAGCTTCTGAACAGGGTGTAGGTCTACCACTGCAAAACACCAGCGATTCTGCGTGGCACGGATTTGGTTAAGTCCTTGGTTGGTTTCATGAGGTATGTGGCACCAGGTGTCTACACACTGGTCAAGCAAATTCAATAAATTATGGACCGGCGATTTATGGGCGCGTTCGGATCTGCTGAGAGCTGCTGGCAAGCGGGGTGCACTTAGCCATTTGAAGCCAATTGAGCTATTTAACTGAGACATAATGGCTCCAGTCTCGACAACTGACAACTTCTGGGAGAGCGGCATGCTGACTACATGCCCCTCAACATCCACATCCAAAGACACCTATTATCTGAGGATGACATTGCAGTCGTCAGTACCGTTGGGTTTTCAGAGATCTGTTCAGAAGCTACGTTACGTCAAGATTTGTGGGCGCAGAACTGGAAATCGAAAGTGTCCCAGATGTGTCCAATCGGTTTCAGATCAGACAAAGTTGAGGACCAAGAATCAATGTGAATTCGCTATCATGCTCCTCAAACAACTGTAGCACGATTATGACCTTGTGACATGGACAGATATCCAGCTAGAAGATGCCAATGGCATTGGGGAAGACCTAAGGCATGAAGAGATGTATATGGTCCATAGCAATGTTCACCTAGACCACAGTTGTTATAGTGTGCTTCATTACTACCACAGGTCCCATGGAATTTCATGTGAATGTATCTCATACCAAAATACTGGCCCCACCAGCCTGATGCATTTTCTGAGGAGCCGTTTGCCTGGATGATGATGTGTCCAAAGACAACCTTCAGTCTGGTGTAATAAGATATGAGATTTATCCAGACCAGTAACACATTCTCGTGCATACAATGTACAATCTTGATAATCTTTTAATTGACACTGTCGTTGGGTCAACATGGTATCACGTAGTGGCCGTGTGATATGGAGCTCCTTGTTCGAGAACGTGCGCTAATCACTGTACTCTGGAGGACTTGTTGGAGGACTGCAAGTACTTTGGACCCGCCTCTCTTCTAATTTATTTATTCACTAGAGCAGAAATTACAGAATTAGCGTGATTTCATTAGATTGGGAAGTATCTTTGGTCAATGGGACTGTTGAAGAGAGTTGGCACTGATTGTAATGCTGAACTGAATGGCAGATAGATCCATGAAGTTATTAGAGAAAGTGGAGCTGAGTACTTGTGTTGTCAGAAAAACACAGCAGTGACAGGGAAGGTGTATTGGTATCTGTTCAGATAACACTACAAGTTACCAGCACAAAAGTGACAGAAAAGTCTGCAGCTCATGGTCTAGTGGCTATCATTGCAGGCTCTGGATCATGGGGTCCTGGGTTCGATTCCCAGCCAGGTTGGGGATTTTCTCTGCACAGGGACTAGGTGTTTGTTTTGTCCTCATCATTTCATCATCATCATGATCATCAACATTCGTGACAGTGGCTAGATTGTATTGTGAAATTGGGACTTTGCATGGTCGCTGATGAGAGCCCCACAAACAAGCACAAACCGAGGCAGGGGACATGGCCTAAGCGAAGGGAGTCCACTGGCCATTGGAAGTGGTAGGCTCAGGGCGGGGCACAGTTTACTGTCTCAGAAGCCAGAGGCAGGTGTTTTTACGACTATTTTTATCGAGTTGCGACGGACTGAGACACAGACAACTGTTCTCGACCGAAGAGAAGTGCTTTTCGCTGTTTCTGCAGGGGTCCTGATAATGTTTCCTGGGAAGCTTCCTGTTGGATCGATATCAATTGGGCCCTCTGAAAACACATCACCAAACCGACCAAAGTGGGGCGACACTGCAGGACGCCCGATGGTGTGTCACTGGGAGAGCTGTTCCATTTCTTTCGCGGCCATGTAGGCATAGAAGAAAAACTATTTCGCCACACGTGCAAAATTACAGTGCATTGACTGGGACACAGCCCGTGATATTAGGAAATATAACTGTGGAGCCTGTTCAATGCCTCGAGATGTGTCAGGATTGGAGAAAAAGTTTTTTCCTTTCTTACAGAGATAGGCTGTATGGTACATGGAGTGATGATGATGTTTGGTTTATGAGGCGCTCAACTGCACAGTCATCAGTTCCCGTACAAAGTCCAAATTTTTACACCGTCCAATTTTTTTCACAGTCCAATCTAGCCACTGTCACGAATGATGATGATGATGATGATGATGATGAAATGATGAGGACAACACAAACACCCAGTCCCTGGGGGTATATGGGGTGATATGCGATTCATGCAGGAGAGAGCTGCCACTTCAGATCGGTGGCCTTCAGCTTTTTGGCATGAACTCCACTTGGAGTTGGCTCTGAGCACTATGAGACTTAACGTCTGAGGCCATCTGTCTCCTAGAACTTTAGAACTACTTAAACCTAACTAACCTAAGGACATCACACACATCCATGCCCGAGGCAGGATTCGAACCTGCAACCGTAGCGGTCGTGCGGTTCCAGACTGAAGCGCCTAGAACCGCTTGACCACACCGGCCGGCTCCACTTGGAGTGTTTTGCGGACTAGCACGAAGTGTGAAGAAGCGAGGACCCGGTCTTGTGGCATGGAGGACTGTAGTAGGACTGAGTCCTGTGCTGTTGGGGAAGGAAGTCGATGTGAGCTTGAGTCGTGGAGTGTGGGAGCGAAGGTGGATCCGAAGGTGAGGAGGAGATAGAGGCCGACCGCTCAACACGACACAGAGGTGCACTGGCCACTGCAGTCGAGATTTCCACATACGCACGGTAAGCATTTCGCAGCACCAGCACTAGGAACCTTTAAAGTGAATTTCACTCAATGCACCGTGCGCTCAGCATAGCAGCAGTCACTGTCTGATTTAAGTACATTGTGCTGGTCTGCTCCAGTCAACAGTTCACAATCACTGTCAATCGTATTACTTACAGCCTGATTGCATTACCCATTTTTAAACTCTGAACTAGAGGCAATTTGCCACCCTCTGTTCAACTGTACATCAGTACATTCCATTTTATGAATGCGGGAATAAATACACTCCTGGAAATTGAAATAAGAACACCGTGAATTCATTGTCCCAGGAAGGGGAAACTTTATTGACACATTCCTGGGGTCAGATACATCACATGATTACACTGACAGAACCACAGGCACATAGACACAGGCAACAGAGCATGCACAATGTCGGCACTAGTACAGTGTATATCCACCTTTCGCAGCAATGCAGGCTGCTATTCTCCCATGGAGACGATCGTAGAGATGCTGGATGTAGTCCTGTGGAACGGCTTGCCATGCCAATTCCAACTGGCGCCTCGGTTGGACCAGCGTTCGTGCTGGACGTGCAGACCGCGTGAGACGACGCTTCATCCAGTCCCAAACATGCTCAATGGGGGACAGATCCGGAGATCTTGCTGGCCAAGGTAGTTGTCTTACACCTTCTAGAGCACATTGGGTGGCACGGGATACATGCGGACGTGCATTCTCCTGTTGGAACAGCAAGTTCCCTTGCCGGTCTAGGAATGGTAGAACGATTTGTTCGATGACGGTTTGGATGTACTGTGCACTATTCAGTGTCCCCTCGACGATCACCAGAGGTGTACGGCCAGTGTAGGAGATCGCTCCCCACACCATGATGCCGGGTGTTGGCCCTGTGTGCCTCGGTCGTATGCAGTCCTGATTGTGGCGCTCACCTGCACGGCGCCAAACACGCATACGACCATCATTGGCACCAAGGCAGAAGCGACTCTCATCGCTGAAGACGACACGTCTCCATTCGTCCCTCCATTCACGCCTGTCGCGACACCACTGGAGGCGGGCTGCACGATGTTGGGGCGTGAGCGGAAGACGGCCTAACGGTGTGCGGGACGGTAACCCAGCTTCATGGAGACGGTTGCGAATGGTCCTCGCCGATACCCAAGGAGCAACAGTGTCCCTAATTTGCTGGGAAGTGGCGGTGCGGTCCCCTACGTCACTGCGTATGATCCTACGGTCTTGGCGTGCATCCGTGCGTCGCTGCGGTCCGGTCCCAGGTCAACGGGCACGTGCACCTTCCGCCGACCACTGGCGACAACATCGATGTACTGTGGAGACCTCACGCCCCACGTGTTGATCAATTCGGCGGTACGTCCACCCGGCCTCCCGCATGCCCACTATACGCCCTCGCTCAAAGTCCGTCAACTGCACATACGGTTCACGTCCACGCTGTCGCGGCATGCTACCAGTGTTAAAGACTACGATGGAGCTCCGTATGCCACGGCAAACTGGCTGACACTGACGGCGGCGGTGCACAAATGCTGCGCAGCTAGCGCCATTCGACGGCCAACACCGCGGTTCCTGGTGTGTCCGCTGTGCCGTGCGTGTGATCATTGCTTGTACAGCCGTCTCGCAGTGTCCGGAGCAAGTATGGTGGGTCTGACACACCGGTGTCAATGTGTTCTTTTTTCCATTTCCAGGAGTGTATAACCCTCAAATGTAAAAGCCTAGTGATAAGTGTTGCCATCTGTTGCTGAGTATGGGAACTATCAAAATTGACATTCGTCTCACCCGTAAATAGCCTATTGTGCTTTTCCGCTCATGCCTTCAACTGATGTGTCATGATGAGCCGTGTTCTATGTCAATCATGTCTTTTGCAAATAAATCTGTTGTGATACTGAATTCTATTTGTTATTCGGGCAGACAGATTCCTTGATCACGTCTATTAATTTTATTCATCTGTGTGGTGTATCATAGGACTAGTCTTGGAATAAAATGCATTACTTCATCTTCATTTTCACTAGACATAGCGAAATAGCTTCTCATTCGCATATAATTTCCATTGGGTATTAATGTTACTGCACTGTAATTGAAGGGTGGTTCTGTGCCTTAGAGATATTCAGACACAGATACCTACCCACCAAACAGGGCATTTTCTATTCTGCCTGCACCAGCAGTGTCTGCCTACCACGCAGGGGGCCCGAGTTGGAGTTCCAGCAGGGGATTGGGTGTTTTGTGTCCTTCATCATTTTCATCATTATTGACCCGCAAGTCGCCGATTTTGCGTCACCTAAAAAGGACATGCAGTACTTCGGCCAAACTCCACTGAAAGGGGCCTCCCGACTAACAATGCCATGCGATCATTTCCGTTTGCTCCAGCAGTGTACTCTGTCATCAGAACTGCCACAGCCTTCGCCTATCCTGCTTTACTGAGTGGGCTAACCTAGGAATTCCACGTTCCGTTACAAGGCGGGGATCTCCAACGCCTTGTCGTCAATTCGTTCTTCTATCGCCCTTCAAGCGCCTTCTGCAGGCGCTCACGATGGTAGTACTGGATGTTGGTATTGCTGCCCATCTCGTTCGCCTGATTCTTTATGTATACAGAAAACAATAGCGGTCCTACCACACTTCTGTGAGCCGCTTGGACAACAACATTCTTGTATCTGATTTAACACTCGTCCAAGACAACACACAGGGTTCAGAATTCTTAGAGCCACTCAAACAAGAGTCGTTCAGTAAGCAAAGCCCCCAATTTAAAAAAAAAAAAAAAAACATTAATGTACACAGTTAAACGTCCTTGCTGGTGCTTCACGTCTGATGTTTATTTGTGCGCCGGTCAAGTTTCGAACCGTTCCGGCAGATGGCAGAGCCGTAGTACGGCTTCAAAATGGCGCCTACATACGACTCACGCTACAAGCACCGTGCTGTTATTGAATTTTTGAGTGCTGGAAAAGAAATCATGGTGAACATCCATAAATGTTTGTGTGCAATGTATGGCGATGCTGCAGCTGATAGGAGTACAGTTGGTCGATGGGTAATGAAAGTTAGAACCTCAGGAAATGCAGAAACAGAGCTCCATGAGCAGCCACGCTCGGGACGTCCTGTCACATCCACTGCTGCACGCATGCTGAATCTTGCGGATACCATTATTCACACGGACCGACGTATCTCAACTCGACAGTTGGCTCTACAGTTGTCAGTCAGCATTGAAAGTGCGTCTGCAATGATCGAGACTCTCAATGAGGTGCTCACGATGGCTTCCACGAATGCTCACAGGACACCACAAGAGTCACACAAAGGACATTTCATCTGAATTGTTGGAGCGTTTCGAGACCTACGGAGAGGCCTTTCTGTCACTGATCATTACAGGGGACGAAAGTTGGGTGCACCACTTTGCGGCGGGAACAAAGAGGCATTCCATGGAGTGGCATCATCCTCGTGCACCAGAAAAGAAGAAATTCGAGACAACCCCCTTTGCCAGAAAGTCATGGTGACAGTCTTCTGGGATTGTGATGGCGTCATTCTCATGGATGTGATACCAAGAGGGCCAACAATCAATTCAGAGGCGTACGTGAAGAGTCTGAATAAACTCAACAACCGTTTCCGACGTGATCGATCGGACAAGAACTCGGGAGAAATCTTGCTCCAATACGATAATGCACGCCCACACACAAGTCTGAGAACCAGGGAACACGTCGCCAAATTGGGTTGGACATCATTGCCTCATCCACCCTACAGTGCAGACCTGGTACCCTCGGGCTGCTATCTGTTTGGCCTGCTTAACGATTCTCTACGCGGAACACCCTTTGAAGATGACGAGAGTGTCAGTCGAGCAGCGAAAACATGGCTACGCCTACAAGACAAGAGCTATAACCAGCAGGGAATATATGCTCTTCCACAACATTGGTGTACGGCCAAAGAACGTCAAGGAGATTACATACAAAAACAGGTCATGTACACGACATATTGATGTATATAGTCACCAAATTCTGACGCTTAACAATTGGTATGTTCTGAGTTTGAGGCATCAAGGGATCACAAATTTAGCATTGGAGGGCAGCGTGGAGGGTAAGAATCGTAGAGGGAGACCGAGAGATGAGTACACTAAGCAGATTCAGAAGGATGTAGGTTGCAGTAGGCACTGGGAGATGAAGCAGCTTGCACAGGATAGAGTAGCATGGAGAGCTGCATCAAACCAGTCTCAGGACTGAAGACAACAACAACAACAATGTTGGTGAGTAGGAAAAACAAACACATAAACAATACTGTAACGTTCGGATACAGCATTATTAGTGTCACGTCGTTTAAATATCTGGGCGAAACGTAGTAAAGTGATATGAAATGGTATGAATATGTGAGGACTGTGCCCGCCCGGTTAGCCGTTCGGTCTAACGGACGGCTTTCTGGAGTGGGAACGAGCACCTAGTCCCCGGCATGAATCCGCCCGGCGGACTTGTGTCGAGGTCCGGCGAGCCGGCCAGTCTTTGGATGGTTTTTAGGCGGTTTTGCATCTGCCTCTGCGAATGCGGGCTGGTTCCCCTTATTCGGCCTCAGCTACACTATGTCGGCGATTGCTGCGCAAACAAGTTCTCCATGTACACGTACATCATCATTACTCTGCCACGCAAACACAGGGGTTACACTCGTCTGGTGTGAGGGGCCGAACCGCACAATAACACCGAAAGAGTGGTTCGGTGTGGGTCGGTGGAGGGGTGAAGTGGACTGCGGTAGTCGTCGTGGGGTTGTGGACCACTGCGGCTGCCTGTCGTTTCTAGGCTCCCGGTTAACATACAATACAATACAATGTGAGAATTGTGGTAGGAAAGGCAAATCGTTGACTTCGGGTTATTGGGAGGATTTCGGGGAACTGTATATCATCTGTAAAGGAGGCCCCATTTAGGACACAGGTGCGTCCTGTTCTTGGGTACTGCTCAGGTGTTTCGCATCTACACCAGGCCGTATTAGTGGAAGAAGTCGAAATGTTCAGAGGCAGGCTGCTAGATTTGTTACCGGTGGGCACGACTCTCAAGTATTGTGGTGATGCTTCGGGCACCCAAACATCAATCTCTGGAGGGAAGACGACGTTCTTTTCGAGGAATCCTATGAGAAAATTTAGAGAATCGGAATTTCAAACTGACTGCAGAGTGATTCTACTGCCGACAACATACATTTCGCGTAAGGATCACGAACATAAGACACGAGACGTTAGGGCTCATATGGAGGCACATAGATAGTCGTGTTTCCGTTTTTCCCTCGCTCTGTTTGTGGGTGAAACGGGAAAGGAAATTACTAGTAGTGGTACGTGATATCCTCCGCCACGCGCCGTAAGGTGGACTGCGGAGTATGTATGTAGATGCAGAAAGAAAGGGAATTTCCTTATACAACTTACGACGGTACTCCAAACATTTATTTCATTAAAGGTGTATTTGGAGTCCTGCTTCATTTCCAACATGCTCGAGCTCAGTAAAGGAATCATTAATCTTCATTATTCTCTACAGAGAATCCTGTGTCGAGTCGCGAAACTTCTGTAACGTTAGAGGGATTGTGATGCAGCCAGATACCAATGTCTGAAGAGGATGAGCTTCGCTTTCATACATTAAAAATAGTCTTAAAGTGGCGGTGGCACAAGCCTTTTTGTTTGTTGGGCGGCCGGCCGGAGTGGCCGTACGGTTCTAGGCGCTACAGTCTGGAACCGCGAGACCGTTACGGTCGCAGGTTCGAATCCTGCCTCGGGCATGGATGTGTGTGATGTCCTTAGGTTAGGTAGGTTTAAGTAGTTCTACGTTCTAAGGGACTGATGACCTCAGAAGTTGAGGCCCATAGTGCTCAGAGCCATTTCAACCATTTGTTTGTTGGACGAGAATGATAATAGGACTTGGGTTACACTGGCCCCTGAGCACAAACTGGTGCCTAACTCAAAATTAATGAATAAAAAGTCTCTTTTGTAAACATTAAAATTAGATTTATCGACTGATAAAATTCACCGTTTAAAGACAATCTTGACCTTAAGATAGGGAAATCACGATAAGAAAATAAAACAATGTAATAAAACGTTAACATTTTTCGGAGTACTGAGCAATTACGCAAGCGACGATTAGACTGACCTAATAGCACAATTTGTCAAGAAAGCATTTTTTGATTAATTTTGTTAGCTTTAGGTAGCAAGCAGCACAGAAAGCATTTCGCAAAGAGTACTTCAGAGATAATAATTTCTCTGGAAGAACAGTCAAAGTGATTATACGCTTTTAAAGTTTGACAATAATATCAAAGAGAGTAAGTTATAAGACAGTGTTATTACAAGCCTACTAGAAACTGTACATGATATTGAAAGAAACAAGCATTAATAAATAGAAACAATACATTTTGTAACTAACACTCAAAGCAAAAGACGCGAGACTGGATTATATTGCTGACTGTGGTATCGCATATCTTTACTTAGTGGACAGAAATTTAAAACAACAGAACAATAGTGAAGCCGCTTAAAATTTTCGCCAACTGGACGAAACGCGTGAAACTGTGACTTTAAGGTTAAAAAAACATAATTTCTTTAGCGTCCACTAAGAATTATTCAAGTATACGGACAGCAAAAGGAAATTTTCGGGGTTTTGCAAAGTATACTGAGACAGCGCTATGATCGATTGTTTATACTCAACACAGAGTAACAGTTTATGTTCACTTTTGTTTCTGTGTCATTTTATTAGGATAATAAGTTGACAATATTATTTAGATTATTACTATTCACAGATTGATTACCGCACAGATAAATGTGATGAGTTGCAGCTATAAAGCTATAATATAGAACATTAAGCTTACGAGAAACTTATGTATATTGATAGTTATTTTTTTCATGATTAGTAATAAACATAGACGTATATTTAGTTATAGAAATTTTGGATACATAAACTGCCGAATCGAAGCTCACTTGGATCTATGGTAGCCCATACCTCGTTCTGTTGCTAACCAGTGCTACTGTGAAATTGGTTAGAAGTACTGGAGTTTGCCTGTACGCAGCTACTCGTACATTAGTTATCTGACTAATCGAAACCAATCTAAAGAGGCTCTAGATTCCTAAACTAGAGCTTATTCCAACTGTCGAGGTTGTTATTACATTGACCTCAGCATCAGTTATAAAAATTGAATGTTATAGTTGATACAATATTTTCTAGTGAAGCATATATATCCAAAGTATTTGATCCCTTGAGGAGAGTCTTCACACGTGTCAGTAATCTCGAACCGAAAC
Organism: Schistocerca gregaria; assembly: GCF_023897955.1. Classification (NCBI taxonomy): domain Eukaryota; kingdom Metazoa; phylum Arthropoda; class Insecta; order Orthoptera; family Acrididae; genus Schistocerca; species Schistocerca gregaria. The sequence continues at coordinate 78,219,494 of NC_064925.1, read as the reverse complement.
CCAAGGAATCGAATACTCTCATAAAACAAACGTAAGTCAGATATATAAGGGGCGTTCAAAAAGAAACGAGTCGGAGGCATAATTACGGAAACCAGTACCACCATGTCAGAAATATTGACCCTGGCTGTTGAGACACTTATCCCACTGTGACACAAGTCGGTGAATGGCTGTCTTATAAAATTCCCGGGGCAGCAGTGTGAACCAGTTCCACAAGCACAGCTGGATGTCGTCGTCAGGGGTGAATCGTTTGTCCGTCAGCGCGTTTTTCATGGGACCAAAAATGGCGTAATCACAGAGAGAGAGGTCAGGACTGTATGGAGGGTGGCCGGGAACCTCCCATTTGAATTTCGGCAGGAGTGCCGCGACTGTGTTGGCTGTATGAGGCTTTGCATTGTCGAGGAGCAGAATGACCCCATGGGTGAGATTGTCTGGTCGTTTTGATTTGATGGCTTGGCGAAGGGTGGTCAAGGTTTGCGAGTAACGCTGGGCATTCACTGTTGTCCCGTGCTGCAGGAAGTGAATCAGAAGGGGGCCATCTTGGTCAAAGAAGAACGTCACTGCTTGCAGTGTGACTGGCAGCGTTGGACGATTGATGCATGCTGCTGGTGGCTCTGTATAGTCACGTGACGTGTAAGCGTGCCCTCTAGCAACGGGCTGCTCGAATCCACACCTCGTTACACTCGCCAAGATATTACCCTCCTGTCACAGGTTTGTGCATTCCAGACTCCGGCTCGTTTCTTTTTCAACGCCCCTTGTATTTGCGCGTTAAACTGTCACATGTGCCACAGGGATCGGTACTGGTCCACTCTTATTTTTAACTAACAGGATGATTTTTCTACGTCTTTAAAGGACGGTTAAGTTTGTTGAAGACGCAAGAAAACTAAGGAAGTGTCGAAACTCAGCCCTTGCAGACTTAACTCAGATGACAGCTGAACAGGGCTACAAGTGATTCATAGCTAACAGTTTAAGCCCTATCCTCACAAACACTAATATCACTTGATTACAAAAAAAGCAATAGAGGCCTTTCAACACCAAAAGTCACTATTGTCATACACTGGATGAAGCATAGTGCGTAAATTTCCATGACGCCTAGCAGGATACTAAGTTAAAATGGAGTAAACAAATCTAGAAGTTGAGTTCAGCGTGGTGTGCCCTTAGAAGCTTCTCTCATTATGTTGACCCACAGACAAGAATGTTGACTTATTGTGTACATTTTCTTCCCCTATTGTCTTATGAAATTATCTTTTGGGGCAGTGACGCTAAAAATTTGCTCAGCAGGAGCCTTTACAGGGATTTTAGAATTGTTACACTCACTTCCCAGTTAGTATTTACTCCTTAATGGCTTTTGTTCGTGACAATAAAAATTAGTTTCAACTGAAATGTGATACATACTATCATAATAAAGGACATAATTTCCATACACCCCCCCCCCCTCCATGAACCAAAGACCTTTCAGTAGTTGCAGGGGCAACAGTCTGGATGATTGACTGATCTGGCCTTGTAACACTAAAGGCTGAAACCAAGGGGAAACTACAGCCGTAATTTTTCCCGAGGGCATGCAGCTTTACTGTATGGTTAAATGATGATGGCGTCTTCTTGGGTAAGATATTCCGGAAGTAAAATAGTCCCCCATTCGGATCTCAGGGGGTCTACTCAAGAGGACGTTGTTATCAGGAGAAAGAAAACAGGCGTTCTACGGATCGGAGCGTGGAATGTTAGATCCCTTAATCGGGCAGGTAGGTTGGAAAAATTTAAAAACGGAAATGGATAGGTTAAAGTTAGATATAGTGGGAATTAGTGAAGTTCGGTGGCAGGAGGAACAAGACTTTTGGTCAGGTGAATACAGGGTTATAAATACAAAATCAAATAGGGATGGTGCAGGAGTAGGTTTAATAATGAATAGGAAAATAGGAATGCGGGTAAGCTACTACAAATAGCATAGTGAACGCATTATTGTGGCCAAGATGGATACGAAGGCCACACCTACACCAGTAGTACAAGTTTATATGCCAACTAGCTCTGCATATGATGAAGAAATTGATGAAATGTATGATGAGATAAAAAAAATTATTCAGTTAGTGAAGGGAGATGAAAATTTAATAGCCATGGGTGACAGGAATTCGAGAGTAGGAGAAGAGAGAGAAGGAAACATAGTAGGTGAATATGGATTGGGGGTAAGAAATGAAAGAGGCATCCATCTGGTAGAATTTTGCACAGAGCATAACTTAATCATAGTTAACACTTGGTTCAAGAATCATAAAAGAAGGTTGTATACATGGAAGAATCCTGGAGATACTAAAAGGTATCAGATAGATTATATACTGGTAAGACAGAGATTTAGGAACCAGGTTTTAAATTGTAAGACATTTACAGCGCCAGATGTGGACTCTGGCCACAATCTATTGGTTATGAACTGTAGATTAAAACTGAAGAAATTGCAAAAAGGTGGGAATTTAAGGGTATGGGACTTGGATAAACTGAAAGAACCAGAGGTTGTACAGTTACAGGGACAGCATAAAGGAACTATTGACAGGAATGGGAGCAAGAAATACAGTAGAGGAAGAATTGATGGCTTTGAGGGATGAAGTAGTGAAGGCAGCAGAGGATCAAGTAGGTAAAAAGACGAGGGCTAATAGAAATCCTTGGGTAACAGAAGAGATACTGCATTTAATTGATGAAAGGAGAAAATATAAAAATGCAGTAAATGAAGCAGGCAAAAAGGAAAACAAACACCTCAAAAAAGAGATCGACTGGAAGTGCAAAATGGCTAAGCAGGGATGGCTAGAGGACAAATGTAAGGATGTAGAGGCTTATCTCACTAGGGGTAAGATAGATACTGCCTACAGGAAAATTAAAGAGACCTTTGGTGAAAAGAGAACCACTTGTATGAATATCAAGAGCTCAGACAGAAACACAGTTCTAAGCAAAGAAGGGAAAGCAGAAAGGTGGAAGGAGTGTATATAGAGGGTCTATACAAGGGCGATGTACTTGAGGACAATATTATGGAAATGGAAGACGATGTAGATGAAGATGAGATGGGAGATACGATACTGCGTGAAGAGTTTGACAGAGCACTGAAAGACCTGAGTCGAAACAAGGCCGCGGGAGTAGGCAACATTCCATTAGTATTGCTGTGAGCCTTGGGAGAGCCAGTCCTGAAAAAACTCTGCCATCTGGCGAACAAGATGTGTGAGACAGGCGAAATACCCTCAGACTTCAAGAAGAATATAATTATTCCAATTCCAAAGATAGCAGGTGTTGACAGATGTGAAAATTACTGAACTACGGGTATAATAAGGCACAGCTGCAAAATACTAACGCGAATTCTTTACAGATGAAGGGAAAAACTGGTAGAAGCCAACCTCGGGGAAGAACAGTTTGGATTCCACAGAAATGTTGGAACACGTGAGGCAATACTGACTTTACGACTTATCTTAGAAGAAAGATTAAAGAAAGGCAAACCTACGTTTCTAGTATTTGTAGACTTAGAGAAAGCTTTTGACAGTGTTCACTGGAATATTCTCTTTCACATTTTAAAGGTGGCAGGGGTAAAATACAGGGAGCGAAAGGCTATTTACAATTTGTACAGAAACCAGATGGCAGTTATAAGAGTCGAGGGCCATGAAAGGGAAGCAGTGGTTGGGAAGGGAGTGAGACAGGGTTGTAACGATGTTATTCAATCTGTATATTGAGCAAGCAGCAAAGGAAGCAAAAGAAAAATTCGGAGTAGGTATTAAAATCCATGGAGAAGAAATAAAAACTTAGAGGTTCGCCGATGACATTTTAATTCTGTCAGAGACGTCAAAGGACTTGGAATAGTAGTTGAACGGAATGGACAGTATATTGAAAGGAGGATATAAGATGAACATCAACAAAAGAAAAACGAGGATAAAGGAATCTAGTCGAATTAAGTCGGGTGATGCTGAAGAAGCTAGATTAGGAAATTAGACACTTAAAGTGGTAAAGGAGGTTTGCTATATGGGGAGCAAAATAATTGATGATGGTCGAAGTAGAGAAGATATAAAATGTAGACTGGCAATGGCAAAGAAAGCGTTTCTGAAGAAGAGAAATTTGTTAACATCGAGTATAGATTTAAATGTCAGTAAGGTATTTCTGAAAGTATTTGTATGGAGTGTAGCCAGGTATGGAAGTGAAACATGGACGATAAATAGTTTGGACAAGAAGAGAATAGAAGCTTTCGAAATGTGGTGCAACAGAAGAATGCTGAAGATTAGATGGGTAGATCACATAACTAATGAGGAAGTACAGAATAGGATTGGGGAGAAGAGAAGTTTGTGGGACTACTTGACTAGAAGAAGGGATCGGTTGGTAGGACATGTTCTGAGGCATCAAGGGATCACCAATTTAGTATTGGAGGGCAGCGTGGAGGGTAAAAATCGTAGAGGGAGACCAGGAGATGAATACACTAAGCAGATTTAGTAGGAAGTAGGTTGCAGTAAGTACTGGGAGATGAGGAAGTTTGCAGAAGATAGGGTAGCATGGAGAGTTGCATCAAACCAGTCTCAGGACTGAAGACCACAACAACAAGAACAATTTCCATACAGACTTTGCCTCCTTTTCTAGCGTTCAGAACTGAGTTACCATATGTATGACGATGATAAAAGGTATTTAACGAACTTCCATCTAAGGTAAAGGAAGAAATGGGGAATCGCTATCAGTTCGAAATAAAGTTAAAAACATACCTTGTTAGCCACTTACTCCACAAATTATCTAAATATCTATGTTCAGGGTTTGAAAAGTTCTTTCAGCTGCTTGGAAAGTAGGAGAGTTTGCTATAAAGTTGTATGACAAATATATATGTTCTATAACAATCACTCGCGATTTATAGATGTAAAACATCATTTTCTTCGAAAAGTGCCATTCTGGTCAGGAAATAGTAAGCTACTAATACCAAAAAATAGCAGCTACATAAGAAAACTGAGGAGACATCACCTTTTTTTTTTAGACTAGCACCTTCGTTCTAAATACTCTAATTTAGACAACATAAGAGTGGTTAGCACGAAGCAGGATGGTGACAACGTATTGTTAATGCAGTATACTGAATAAGTTTCTGTAATATGTTTGCCTCTTGTTAATGCCCACATTAAGTCTTTTCACATCCTTGAAGGTCCTCTTTCTTGATGGGATCTACAGAGCAAGATAAATGAAAATGGATGTATAAATACTGCATGGAGGGGAGGGGGGGGGGGGGGGAATTGATGTCATTAAGAGAGCGGATCTTGGTGACGCGAAGAAATTATACAAATCGATGGAGTTGCTATTATTTACGACACCATTAAGCACAGAGCTTAAGAACCTAATTTCAAAAGTCGACATGTCTACTCAAACGACGACTAGCAACGTAGCAACATGCATGTAGGCATAGCTGCATTATCCTGTAAGTTTAATTACTAGGAAACCATTACTGCCTCTGCGGTAGCAAGCAGATGAGTTCCACAGAGTGCCAAGACCAAAAAGAGGCATGTTCCACTACGGCAAGGAGCGTTATTAGGCACAACAAGCAGTTTGCGGAAGAATTCTCACTGTCAACTTCTCAACTAAAAGAGAAGTGTCATACGAATAAACAGCAGCAGAAGAGAGTAAGTCAAAACCCTCTGACCATCACATATTTATACTGCTTGACAGGTCCGCAGGACGTTCGTGGGAGCAGTGGAATATGAAATCTGTCAGAGTACCTCCTCGGAACCCTCAACTGCCGTACACCTGCAGTCTCGACTGCTATATAAGAAGGCAAAAGCAGGAAAAGCTCCCATTCTGCAGTGGGACGTGAGCGGTTTCGGGACAGACATGGAAGAGCTGAAATCAGCATCACACAGGAAGCGTTCCAGCCTCTCCGTCCAAGAGAAACTTTTTTTTTTAATCTGACACCCTCATAAGTGGCCAAAGTGTAAGTAGGCTGTTTAGGTTCTTATATTGGTAACGCCGCCGCCACGTAGCGCTCTGTATGAAAATCACTGGCTGTGCTGTGTGCAGTCTGTGGCTGGTTTGCATTGTTGTCTGTTATTGTAGTGTTGGGCAGCGGCAGCTGGATGCCAACAGCGCGTAGCGTTGCGCAGTTGGAGGTGAGCCGCCACCAGTGGTGGATGTGGGGAGAGAGATGGCGGAGTTTTGAAATTTGTAAGGCTGGATGTCATGAACTGCTATATATATTTTGACTATTAACGTAAATACATTGTTTGTTCTGTACTAAAATCTTTCATTTGCTAACTATGCCTATCAGTAGTTAGTGCCTTCAGTAGTTTGAATCTTTTATTTAGCTGGCAGTAGTGGCGCTCGCTGTATTGCAGTAGCTTGAGTAACGAAGATTTTTGGTGAGGTAAGTGATTTGTGAAAGGTATAGGTTAATGTTAGTCAGGGCCATTCTCTTGTAGGGATTACCGAAAGTCAGATTGCGTTGCGCTAAAAATATTGTGTGTCAGTTTAAGCACATTCGTGTATAATTGTTCAAAGTGGACGTTTCGTATGTCGACCCTTAGCCGAGAATACCTCACTGGAATCTTCTGATTTTTTTCTTGTAGTTTGTGTAAGTAGCTTTTGTTTATTGCTAGCGCCTAATTATAGAGAGAATTCCCTTTGTAGTTGTAGTTTTTCATTGTTGTACAGTAAAAAAGTTGTGGCATTCATGTAGGTTTGCACCAAGTATTTCGCAGCTGCGCTTGCAATTAACTAGATATTATTTTCAGTGCTACGTTAATGTGTTCTCTTATTTTTGCTCCTCAAATTGTGTTCTCTTATTTTTGCTCTTCAAATTGTGCTTTCCTCTGTTATCGTGTGAAATATTGTGACAATAATGGCGTGTGAAAAACGTAATACTAGGCTACAAAGTAAACTGAGAAATGACAATGAAGACGAAAGCAGTGTGTTAGCGCCACCATGTAATGAATTCACTAATGTTCAAAGTAGTAATTTGGTAATAGTGCATAGGGAAATGGAGCGGGCTGCAAATAATGGTGTAGCCAGTGAAACAGTTAGTGAACAGGGAAGCATTATCGATCGATCGGTCGGCAACAGCTCGCGTCAGGATTCCGAAATGACAGGACACAATCTTGCAAATACTGTACATTCAGGTTTTGCGTCCTCACCGTTTTCGCAAATAAGTCAAGACACATTTTCTGCTTGTCAAAATGTGAATGTTGCCGGTGCAAATGCACTGTCGAAAAGCATAGAGGAACAGATTCCAGACACTAATACATTATTATTGCAATTAATGCAACAAATGAAACAAAACCAGAGACAAACACAGCAACAGTTAGACACAATGAAACGTCCCCTTTGAACAATTATGCACGAATGTGCTTAAACTGACACACAATATATTTAGCGCAACGCAATCTGACTTTCAATAATCCCTACAAAAGAATGGCCCTGACTAACATTAACCTATACCTTTCACAAATCACTTACCTCACCAAAAATCTTCGTTACTCAGGCTACTGCAATACAGCGAGCGCCACTACTGCCAGCTAAATAAAAGATTCAAACTACTGAAGGCACTAACTACTGATAGGCAAAGTTGGCAAATGAAAGATTTTAATACAGAACAAACAATGTATTTACGTTAATAGTCAAAATATATATAGCAGTTCATGACATCCAGTCTTACAAATTTCAAAACTCTGCCATCTCTCTTCCCACATCCACCACTGCTGGCGGCTCACCTCCAACCGCGCAACGCTACGCGCCGCTAACAGCCAGCTGCCGCTGCCCAACACTACAATGGCAGACAACAATGCAAACCAGCCACAGACTGCACACAGCACAGCCAGTGATTTTCATACAGAGCGCTACGTGGCGGCGGCGTTACCAATACAAGAACCTAAACAGCCTACTTACAAAAGTACTCAAAGGATGACCTCATTAGGGAGAGGGCTAAAGGTGGTGTGACCATTTTCATCAATGACGAATACCACTCTTTGCCTCTCCTCCTTAACATCACATTACAGGCATCTGCAGCAACAGTGAGTGTGGCACACAGAATGGCACCATGCTGCCTTTTCTGTCCCCTAATGAAGATGTAGTTCAAGAAGCCCTCAGGGATCTTATTGCACAGTTCCTTCTTCTGATCCTCGTTTGCGTGGACTTTAGTGCATGCACTACGATGATCTACAACCACCTGCCCTGGGATTGGGATACTCAGAACCTCATTACTTCTGAAGCGTTCTGCCTTCTGGACATGGGACAGTGTACACACTTCAGCACTGCTTGTGGTCGTTGTCTTCCATGGCGTTTTGATGTTCTGTCCTCCCCTCGTCGACACTGCTCCAGTGACCACTTAGCCAACTGGATACGTCTGACAGATCAAGCAGTACCCTAATGTAAGCCCGCAAAGTGGATGTTCAGAAACGCTAACTGGCCATTGGGCAGGCAATTGGCTGCGTTTGAACGTCATCCAGAAATGGGCGGACCACGTCAGAATCAGGATCCATCAACCTAGCGTCTCTGTGCCTAATGAAGAGTACTGCAATGCAGTCAGGGCCAGACGGTCTCCCCTGTACAGGTTCAGATGCAGAGCAACAATGGAATACTTCGCAAGTTTTCTCGGTTGCTAGGGCAAAATCCAATAGGGCGAGGATTGTTCGCACTCATGAACTTTTTGTGGAACATTAAGATGGAAGGGAAAAGAAAATTGTGGATCTGTTAGATGAGTATTAGTTTGGCTTTAGGAAAGGTGAAGCCACCAGTGAGGCAGTTCTGAGGCTACATTTGACAATAGAACCAAAAGTTAAGGAAAAGGAAGGAAGATTCATTGGATTTGCCGACCTAGTAAAAGCGGTCGATAATGTGTAATGGTGCAAGATTTTCGGAATTCTGAGAAAAACAGGAGTAAGCCATGGCGAAAACGTATAATATATAATTTTTACAAGAACCAAGAGCAAACAATAAGAATGGAAGTCCAAGAATGAACTGCTCGTATCTAAAAAGGTGTAAAACAGGGAAGCAGACTTTTCCTCTCCTCTTCAGGCTCTATATTTAAGAAACAGTCACGATAATGAAATAAATTTTTAGGGTGGAGATTAAAATTCAGGGTGAACGAATATTAGTCATAAGATTTAGTGATGACATTGTGATCTTCAATGAGAGGGAGGCAAAATTACAGAACGTACTGAATAGAATGAACAATCTACTAACCACCGAACAGGGATTGAGAGTAAATCGAAGAAGGCGAAAGTAATGAGGAGCAATAAAAAAGAAATTAGTGAGAAACTTACTATCAAAAGTAGGGACCACGAAGTAGAAGAAGTGAAGAAATTCTGTTACATTGGAAGAAAACTAACACATGACAGACGATGCAAGAAGGACATAAAAAGCAGACAAGCACGTGCAGAGGACTTTCCTGGTCAAGACAAGTCTATCAGTATGAAACATACGCCTTCGTTTGAAAAATAAATATCTGAGGATGGACGTTTGGAGCGCAGTATTCCAAGTTAGTAAATCATGGAGTGTGGGAAACCGCAGAAGCAGAGAATCGAAGCGTTTGAGATGTGGAGCTAGACGCATGTCGAAAAATAGTTGGACTGATAAGGAATGAGGAGGTTCTGCGCAAAATTGGCGAGGAAAGGAACATAAGAAAAACACTGGCAAGAAGAATGGATATGATGATAGGAACTGCGCCAACACATCAGGGATTATGTTCTATGATACTAGATGGAGCCATAGAGTGTAGTTAACTGGAAGGAAAGACAGAGACTGGGGTATATCCCACAAATAACTGAGAACGCATGCTGCCAGTGCTACTGTGAGATGAAGAGATTGGCGAGAGAGAGAAATTCGTGGCGGATCGCATAAAAGTCAGAAGACTGATGAAACAGGTGGCTGTTGGAGATGAACTTGCCTGATCAAGTAATGAACTAAGACGTCCTGAAACCAAACAATAATGACTAACATAATGAGACTGAGAAAGAAAACGGTTGGGGATATGTTACGACATAAGTCGTTCCGGAATAAAAGAGTTCAAGGGATGGTAGAAGGAAAATCTCAGTGACATGTTTAGATACGGGTAGATACGGCTGTTCATCGATCTCATGGAATTCAGTGGTAATGAAATTAAGGGAGAACTGTCAGGCGGTAGAAAGAGGAAACAGCATGAGACCAGTCTTACGGTTGATGACTGGAAAAACAACAACAGTTTTGATCAATATTAGTTTCAAATGATAGCAAGCTTGGTGCGAAACTTTAAGAAAAGGCAGAAGAAACAACGAATCAAAAATGGTTCAAATCTCTCTGAGCACTATGGGACTTAACTTCTGAGGTCATCAGCCCCCTACAACTTAGAACTACTTAAACCTAACTAACCTAAGGACATCACACACATCCATGCCCGAGGCAGGATGTCGGTCGCGCGGTTCCAGACTGTAGCGCCTAGACCCGCTCGGCCACCCCGGCTGGCCAAACGGCGAATCAATAATCAGGTACATTCAGTAATAACTACAAGTGGAAGCTTAATTCAGGAGACCTAATGAACAGTTCAGATCACACCCGTCGAGATTTCGGAACTACACCAGATTTTCAGCATTGATTCGTTACATGCAATTATTTAACATGCAATTATTTAACATAATAATAAGTATGAGAATGGCATACAGGGCAGTAATCGTGGCAGAACCTTTGTAAAAAAAAAGCTGTTGCTCGTTTTTGAATCTAATTAGATAGCCTAGAACATCGAGAGCAATGTTTCAGCACAAGTGGCGTAATTAGAAATCAGCACAAACGGCCTAATTTCAGATACCCCGGGAAAAACTTAGTCAACCGACACAAAAAACCTCAACTGGTGTTGGTTGGTTGGTTGTTTGGGGGAAGAGACCAAACTGCGAGGTCATCGGTCTCAGCGGATTACAGAAGGACGGGGAAGGAAGTCGGCCGTGCCCTTTCGAAGAAATCATCCCGGCATTTGCCTGGAGAGATTTAGGGAAATCACGGAAAACCTAAAGCAGGACGGCCGGACGCGGGATTGAACCGTCGTCCTCCCGAATGCGAGTCCAGTGTGCTAACCACTGCTCCACCTCGCTCGGTCAACTGGTGTCCAAGATTAGTATCTGACTTAATGAAAAATATTCCGTCGCTACGACACCGCTGAGAAAGAATCTGAGCTACAAATAACTATTTCAAAAAGTAAATGATTGCTGCAGCGTTTTAAAAACTGTACATTACGCAAATTGATTGAAAATAATACGAGCAGACTTCCATATCAGTTCATTCTGCAAAGTAAACCATTGATTACTGAATATAATTTATAAATTATAGAGTGTAACAATCAGTCGTTTTTTCAGATTTTATTACGTAAATCCAGATTTCGGCTAGTAGCAAGCCATTCTCAATGCACTATTTTCTATTCTGAATGCATGTAAGTCCTTGTTCGGGCGTCATTCACAGTTCTTTGAGTACGAATTCAGCGTTGACGCTGCTGTCCTAGTTGCTAACCTTGGAGCTGCAGCTGCTATTGAACTGGGCCGTCACCAGTCGGTTGTGACGTTTATGTCATCTCTACACAGGGGCCGTTGCTGTCGCGTTGTCGTCCTGGAGGGAGGTCCGGTCAACGTGCGTTTGGCTGACGGCTTCTCACAGCCTTCTCTTCTCTATCGTTCCCCACTGGCGTGCCGGCGCTTGATTTTACGCAGTAACATTCTCCAACCTGACTATTCATAATGGCGAGAGTGTGGTTTATACTTTGATTCTACTCTATGTGATCAAAAGTAACCGGACACCTGGCTGAAAACTACTTACGAGTTCGTGGCAACCTCCCTCGGTAATGCTGGCTCACCATTAACCTTGATGACAGCTTCCACTCTCGCAGGCGTACGTTCAATAAGGTGCTAGAAGGTTTCTTCGCGAATGGCAGCCCATTCTTCACGGACTGCTGCACTGAGGACAGGTACCGATGTCGGTAGGTGAGGCCTGGCACGAAGTCGGCGTTCCAAACCATACCAAATGTGCTCTACGGGATTCAGGTCAGGACTCTGCGCAAGTCAGTCCATTACAGGCATGTTACTGTCATGTAACCACTCAGCCACAGGTGCTCGATCGTGTTGAAAGATGCAGTTGCCATCCCCGAAGCAAGGAGGTGCTTAAAACATCAATGTAGGTCTGTGCTGTGATAGCGCCACGCAAAACAAGGGGTGCAAGCCCTCTCCATGAAAAAGACGACCACATCGTAACACCGCCGCCTCCGAATTTTACTGTTGGCACTACACACGCTGTCAGATGACGTTCACCAGGAATTCGCCATACCCACACACTGCCATCGGATAACCACATTTTGTACAGTGATTCGACACCGCACTGTTCAATCATCCAATGTTTAAGCTCCCCACACGAAGCAAGGCATCGTTTCGCATTTACCGTCGTGATGTGTGGTTCATGGGCAGCCACTCGACCATGAAATCGAAATTTTCTCTTTTCCTGCCTAGCTGTCATAGTACTTGCAGTGGATCCTGACGCAGTTTCGAATTCCTGTGTGATGTTCTGGATAGACTGCCTATTACACTTTAAGACCCTCTTCAACTGTCGGCAGTCTCTGTCAGTCAACAGACGAGGCCGGCCTGTACGCTTTTGTGCTGTACGTGTCCCTTCCCGTTTCCACATCACTATCACATCGGAAAGAGTGGACCTAGAGAGGTTTAGGAGTGTGGAAATCTCGCGTATAGACGTATGACACAAGTGGCACCCAGTCACCTGACCACGTTCGAAGTCCGTGAGTTCCGCAGTGCACCCCATCGTGCTCTCTCACGATGTCTAATGACTACTGATATCGCTGATATGGAGTATCTGGCAGTAGGTGGCAGCACAATGCACCTAATACGCAATATGTATTTTTTTTGGGGGGGGGGGGGGGGGGGTTTCCGGTTACTTTCGATCACATAATGCATATAGTGTGAGACGGAAGAGTCAAAATTTTTCAGTCTTTGTTAGATTTCTACATTTATGACAGGTAATAATAGTAACAAAAAATAGAAAGTCGGTCTTTTCGAGGGCTTTTTGCACGCAGATTAAACAGGCGTGGAGAAAATCTATATAACCGAAAACCGGTCGTTTCAGCGACAATCGTCATCCCTAGTGCGCACGCAGAGTCTTGTAAGAGTTTGCGTGCTTGTTGCCCGGTATGGGAAGCAGCTATACTACATAGGACTACACCACACTGCTGCTTTCGAACCTAGTCATTTCGAAAGCGTAGGCGTGTCGAGCCGGGAGTTTGCTAGGCGCGGAAAAGAGGGCAGAGCGGCACGCGGTGACCTTCAGGAAACGCGGCACGAGTTAAATGAGGTGGCGTGGCGGGCAGTCAGTCACGTTAAGACGTGCCCAGAGCGGCGATTAGCGGCTGCGAGACCGGCTCGGTGCGGCTCGCGTGTGAACTTGGCTGCCGGGGGAAGATGGCAGGCGGCGATTGTGCGCGACTAACCGGGTCGCGGCAGCCGCACCCCTCTCCCCCCCCCCCCCCCCCTCCCCGTCCCTCGCCCACGCCGTGCTCATGACAAGGTCGCACTGCACAGCAGCCGAGCCGCTGGCTACCAGCCTCTAGGGCTGTTGCGTCTCGTACTTATCAGATGGTGGTGTCCAGTAATGTGCGCTGAGTGAGATTTACGCCCAAGAAAAAGGGGAGATCCGCTTAATCCCCCGGTTCAAATTCCGCAACTTACTGCTCAATTTGAAGAGCCACGGCGTTTCACTTTATACTAACCACTGATGTCGACCACTCGAGATGCTCGACCAATAACTGCAATACATTAGAGTCTCGATAGTTCGAGGTAAACGGGACCGGAACCACCTCAAACTATCGAAAACTCGGACTATCTAAATTTAAATGGGAAAAAGAAATATTATGATATTGTGAGTAATACAGGTCAAAATATGAACTTTATTAAAATAAAAGTATTTACACAGGCATTTGCATTGGCAGAATAACAATAATTATTTATTTAGACAAGTAATAGTGTAGTGTCTTTTGTTTGGCGGCGCTGCAACGTTTCCTCGCAGCAATGTCACGCCACCGTCTCAGGAGCAGTAGGTCAGTTGGTGTCGCCCCAGGCTCCGGTGCAGCCTCTGCCTCGTCACTCTCACACTGCGATGGAATGTTAACCATGTCAATTATAGAAGAGTCTATCACTTCCAACTGTTCGTCCGAATGTAACCACTCGCCTACTTCCACCTCTTGAACCTCTTCACACCATGGCAATCTTCTGATTAAATTGCACAATGGTTGATCGTCCTCATCTGCTAAATCTTCAGTTTCTGTGTCTGGCATACTTTCCTGTAGAATCTTCCTCCATGACTTAGAAATTGTGTCTGACTTTATTTCGCTACAAGATTCGCTAATCCAGTACACGACGTTCTTCAAAGTCACTTTCTTCAAAGCTCCTACAATGCTTTCGTTGTATTCCGCATGCACGATTGACTGTAGCTATCGCCGTCGATACTTTTTTATAGACATTCCAGAACGCCCTGATCCATGGGCTGAATGAGACAGGTAACGTTTGGTGGGAAAAACAAGGCGCGGATACCGTCGCAGTGCAGTTCTCCTGCACTTGGATGTGAGGACGCACTATCCATGAGCAAAAGTGCTTTGCATGGCAGTACCCTTTCTTTTAAAAAAATCTTGCAGTCAGGTACAAATAAGTTAAAAAACCAGTTCTTGAAGATTTCCTGACTCACCCAGTCATTATTCTAATGTATATGGACAACCGGAAGAGCTGAGATGGATACATTCTTGAATGCTCTTGGCTTGGCACACTTCCCTATCACAACTAGTTTTAGTTTGCGGTTTCCAGTTCGAATTTGAAGCTGCCATAAATGTCAGCCGCTCTTTGCTTTTTTTGTTCCCACGAGCACTTTTTTCTTCACAAGAAGCAAGTGTTCTCGCTGGTAACATTTTAAAATTTAACCCAGTTTCGTCAAAGTTATATATTTGTTCATTAGACAAATTTTCGTCTGTTATGATTTTTTTAAACTCGACGATAAAATTTTGAAACGGCCTGAGCGTCACCAGAGAGTTTTTCTCCACATACGTCTAGTTGACGCACTCCATACCTCTTCTTCCACTTGTATAGCCAGCCCACACTAGGGGCAAAATTGTCATCTCCTTCCTGCAGCTGGTTTCTGAAAAACAAAGCTTTTTCTTCCAAGATTGGGCCAGAAATCGGAGCACCCTTCTGTCTCTGTTGGGTAGACCACATGAACAATGCCTCACTTGTTTTTTTCGAAGTCTGACTTCTTTGTATATCTTCGACTGAGAGATTCGTGTGAGCATTCCTGTGAAGAAAACTGTTCCAATTTAAGTCGGTTTCTTCGCCATTCACCAATAGTAACTTCTAGAGCAAGTTTTTTTTATTATTTCTTCTTTGTCAAGTCGTCTTAGTGCTTCTAATTTTAAATGCAATGGTACAAATTTCCTCTTTTTTGTTACAAAACTCGTCATTGTAAGGTGTGCAACGGAACATACAGTCAACAAACAAAACGACACACAACACTGTACAGTACAGGTACTGGGAACTACAGCAGCGTATGAACTCCCCAATTTTGATCGGTAGCAGCAGGCACGAGTCGGGCTATTTCGTACCATACTGACAACAGATGTTCGTGGAACAGGGAAGCGAGCTAATCGTCGGTGTTGATTGCATTGTTGTCTGCTTTGTCACTGAGCTGTACTCTCCCTATCTATCTTTTGCAATGATGTTTTCTTATTTATCATTTCAGTAAAAAGAAGAAAGTAGATAATTGCAACCTTCTTTTATTTTATTTTATAAAAGAGGTTCGGATTATTGAAACTCGAACTATCGAGACTCTACTGTACCACAATTTTTGCAATCTGAACTTATCATAGCATATCTCAGTGCCACTGTCTCCTCTCTCACATACAGTCTCCTTTTCTCTCTTTCCCGCCGCCAACGTCCACACCGTATATCGGCAGTTCAAAACTCCTGAGAGACTGAACTTACACGGAAGCACCAAAGAAACTGGTATAGGCACGCGTAATCAAATACAGATACATGTAACGTAGCGATGCAGTGGGGATTTTCCCTCACGACCATTTCACGAGCGTGCCGTGAATATCAGGACCCGGTAAAACATCAAATCTCCGACATCGCTGCGGCCGGAAAAAGATCCTGCAGGACGGGACCAACGACGACTGAAGAGAATCGTTCAACGTGACAGAAGTGCAACGCTTCCGCAAATTGCTGCAGATTTCAATGCTGGGCCATCAACAAGCGTCAGTGTGAGAACCGGTCAACAAAACATATCGATATGGGCTTTCGGAGCCGAAAGCCCACTCATGTACCCTCAATGACTGCACGACACAAAGCTTTATGCCTCGCCTGGGCCAGCCAACACCGATATTGGACTGTTGATGCCTGGAAACATGTTGCCTGGTCGGACGAGTCTCGTTTCAAATTGTATCGAGCGGGTGGACGTGTACGGGTTGATACGCCCGCTAAACCCGCTGGACTGAACAGGTAATAGGATTATGGAAAGAGCCAAATACGTTGAGGTCAGTTTCGTCTTTTTACCGAATGCAACTCTTTCACGGCTGCAGGCCTCCAAACAACAAATTTTAACTAGTCAGCAACATAAAAATCCAGTTAAGATAGCAATAAAATAATTTAAAAAAATATCACAGCAAGGTAGATAGAACCGACATATGCAAGGTTCAATACCAAAGGCTCAAGGCCACAATTAAGTTTCAAAATTTTAAAATATATTACCATAATCTTTTAAAGGCAGAAGGCCGCAATGTTTGAGCTTGAAGGATAAATTTAAGAATTAGTTTTGCAAAATTTTTAAGAAAGGAGAAAAATAACCATAAGCCTTAAATTTTAAGCAGCTGAAAACAGATAAACACCGGTGGCACTTAGAAGCCTCCAGGGAGGTCGGCCTGCCCTCGTTCACTTAGGCGAGACAGCTGGTGAGCCCAACTATACTTGATCCGTCGGAACCCAACCAGGGGGCAGCCACGGACCGACCTACACAAGGACTTGCTTGCCACCAATCGGTACATGAGAACTCAAACCCACAAAAGATACGAAGCACACAACATGAATAGGCGTGGCTCGGGTAGTTGAAACTACTACTCAACTTGGACGTCCTGGGTCGGTGAACCACGAAGCTCGTAGCGATCGGACAGCTCCACACACGCTCCGACACTGCGCAGCGACCAGGAACGGACCCAGCGAGCGCACCACGCGGAGACATCTTCCCTGGGCCGCAGCAACCGACCGACTGCTCGCTCGTCCGTCCGCGACTGCTGCTCCGCCGTGACTCCACTGCTGGTGCGTCTCCCACTCACTTCCAGACACACGACGGCGGAAATATTAGCTCAGACCTAACCACGCAGAGGAAACACGCCCACTAGCCTAAACGAAATCCCTGCACCAGGAAAGTACCAACCCAAGTTCCACAAGATGGTAATTGAAGGTGTCCAGAAGCGCTCAGAGAATCAGTTACACGTCGCCCGATGAGACGACCAACCTGTCAGAGACAGTATGCCGACAACATTTAAAATAATTCGCCAAAGGAAATCACGCCAACTACACAGACAACCTGACAAACACTTACACGAAGACCTGAACGACACCCAACAGTAACTAAACGCGCACGAGCGCAAATGGGGAGTCGATGCGCGTACACACACACACACACACACACACACACACACACACACACAGCAGACTCATGAACGATCGACGAGCCCAAACGCGTCGTTCTGTAGGACGACCGACCGACGATCTACCAAGACCGTGGCCTGGCTCAAGTGATGCATCGCGGCAATGGTCGGGCGAGTCATGTCGACGCAGACCTCACTGCTGCTCCAACCCGACTGCACTGGTGCGAGCGGGAAGTAATAGCAGTCGAGCAAAGATACGAAGAGAGTGGATATATCGATACGCGTTGCTAACGCCGATCACGGTCAGGCAAAGCAGCAACTCAGTGACAGTAGTAATTTAAATTAACGTAGTGAGGTGGAAGTACGTTGAAAACAGGGTGTAAAATACATAATGGCGGTAGCACGAGGCACGCACGGCTCACGGGTATGGAGACAACCTCATGAGTCAATGGACCCTGCATACCGGCAGAGGACTGTTGAAGCTGGTGGAGGCTCTGTATTGGTGTGAGGCTCTGTATTGGTGTGAGGCGTGTGCGGTTGCAGTGATATGGGACCCCTGATACGTCTAGATACGAATCTAAAAGTAAAAGGTGACACGTACGGAAGCATCCATTCTGATCACCTGCATACTTTCATGTCCATTATGCATTCCGACGGAATTGGGCAATTGCAGCAGGGCAATGCGACACCCCACACGTCCAGAATTGCTACAGAGTGGCTCCAGGAACACACTTCTGACTTTAAACACTTCCGCTGGCCCCCTAACTCCCCACCCCACACATGAACATTATTGAACATACCTGGGATGCCTTGCAAGGTGCTGTTCAGAAGAGATCTCCACTCCTCGTACTCTTACGGATTTATGAACGGCCCTGTAGGATTCATTGTGTCAGCTCCCTCCCGCATTGCTTGAGACATTGGTTGAGTCCATGCCACGTCGTGTTGCTGCACTTCTGCGTGCTTGCTGGGGACCCTACACGATATTAGGCAGTTGTACCGGTTTCTTTGGCTCTTCAGTGTTTTCAAATTAATCTGTCGTCCAGCAAAGTCTAGACATCGCTAGTATACAGTGGGGCGCTGTTGCAGTGTAATTAAACTGGGATACCTGAAATAATGTAATTTTTTAATTGTTTGAAACTCTCTTTCTCATGATTTATAGGAAGACAAACCTAACAAGATTTTACAACATGTAGTGTAGAGTCAGTGTTTTCTCCAGAATTTCAATGTTTTAAATATTCATGTTTAACAGTTCTCCTTTATTAGTCACTTCACTTATTTCGGACGAGTCCATGGTAGGTTGTTTTATGGAGACGCTCAGTTTCTTGTGTGAAGTCCGCAGCTCGTGGTCGTGCGATAGCATTCTCGCTTCCCACGCCCGGTTTCCCGGGTTCGATTCCCGGCGAGGCCAGGGATTTTCTCTACCTCGTGATGACTGGGTGTTGTGTGCTGTCCTTAGGTTAGTTAGGTGTAAGTAGTTCTAAGTTCTAGGGGACTGATGACCATAGATATTAAGTCCCATAGTGCTCAGAGCCATTAGAACCATTTTCTTGTGTGAAGCAAACAAGTATAAACTTGCATCTCAATACAGTGCTTACTAAAAGTTTGCAGTGGGGTTTTATTTAGGAGAATCAAAATCCTACGTTCATCAAGATTTCTTCTACAAAAATATTATATCACGAAGAGAATGCGGTCAGACGAAATTTATTTATCTGGTAAGAGGAAGGCTGCAGACGAGGACTCCGGAGCTGCTGCTATCAAGAACAAACGAGGTAAGCCGATAACTTTCGCGGACATTACAAGGCATTAATGAGAATTGGTAGTGCTACAGATGAACGTAACAATAACAGCTGTTCGGGTTGCAGCCCTCCCCAGGTATCTTCTAACACTTAATATTTATACAAACTGTGAAAATAGCTAAAATCACGTTGCCGCCATTTCAAACTCCACATACACCGACCTGCAAGCATTCGCAAAAGATGATGTGGCGGAACAGCGGCAGTGTGGCGTACTTCGAACTGCTTCCCCGACGTGTGACTATCATTGCTGACATTTACTGTGAACAACTGAGACGTCGTTGGGAAGCAGTCCAAGAAAAACGACCAGCAAGATAGCGTGAAGTGATGCTACTCCGAGATAACGATCGCCCGCGTTCTGCTAGACTGACAGAAAAGGCTACACAGGGGTTGGTTGGGAAGTCATTCAGAACTCACCTTATTCACCTGATCTCGCGCTCTCGTTTTTCACCGTCTCCGTGACACACACAGTGGTTACGGCTACTACAAGCCACACCACAAGTTGGGAAACGGGTCTAAATTTCTAGTAGTTTACTGTCGAGCTGATATTTTCACAAATGTTTTATTCGTATCTTACAGAAACTAGCAGTACGGCAATAAACAGCCTTTTAAACTTGCCGCTAACGGCAATCAAGTAATTTATAGCAATACAAAAATTTAAAAAAATTATTAAAAAAACACAGAAGCTAGCAGCACGGCAATAAACAACCTTTTAAAACAAGCCGCTAACGGCAATCAAGTAATTTATAGCAATACAACAGCTTTACAAAAATTAAAAAACACAGAAGCTAATAGTACGGCAATAAACTACCTTTCAAAAGACGCTGCTAACGCCAATAAAAGTAATTTATAGCAAATACAACAATTTAAAAAAATTAAAGAACATTAATAAACAGGCTACTAAAGTAAATACAGAATTTTGTTAATAAAGTACGGTGATGTAGTGAAGCTACCAACACCGCCATTAAAAAAGATTAAATAGGTCTCAGCAAACACACGATTAATAGCAATAAAAGGAATTTACAAACTTGGAGGAATTTAAAAATTTTTAACAAAAGTGTCCTGGAATATCATCTGAACATAACAGACATAACGGACCTGTGTAAGGCGGCCACAAAACACCCACTCAGGGATGCTCAGGCTAGACAGAATTCTGACCAATTTAAATACTCCCGTAAACACAATTGCCACTCTCAGGCTGGTCACTGCACCGACTTTTAGCCAGCCAAAACTTGATATAAGATGGCTTAACTTGCTGACAGAATCAGAGCTAACCTTGTGTAAGGAAACATTACACCACACAGTCCTGAATGAGCGACCACATGATCAACCAACAACAAGCACGAATTTACTCATAACCCACGACAGAATAGGAAACAATTAAACTGCCAAAACTACATCTCCCATCGGACAGTAACGAGAGGAGGAGGAAAGATCACTGTCTTCAATTACACCAGTGCCAGGGACAGGCAACCCAGTCTCCGGAGGCCACAAGGAAGAAGAGACGCTTGTTACACAAAATTATTATCTGATGATTAAACCTTCAAAGAACTTAAGTTGCAATTATGCTCGAACAGGCAGTGCACGACCTCTGATGGCAAGGATCCACACATCCGACCGCGCACGCGTCACCAGCGTACCCAACACGCCACCGTCACGCGATAACACGCTCTGTCACTGGAGTTCACGTCTTCTCTGCAACGTTGACGGATAGTGACCGCTGCTTCATGTTAGGTGTCTCCTTTTAAACTCCAGTGTTGAAACGGAGGATTTAAAGACGCTTGTTAACGCCCCACCAAGGCGAAATGAACAGCAACTACTCGTGGGGCGATTCTGTATACAACCGACACGCGGGGAGCTCTTCCGTCAACTCGACCCGCTCGTTACACATAAACGACACAAATCACCTGGCGACTCGGTACAACCGACCACGCCTGCTTCGAGCTGGAGAGCCACACACTCCCTCCCGTGTCCACCACACTCTCTGTGCGCAACGCCCCTACTTCCGCGCCACCACACGAGGTTACAACCGGTCAAAGATCTCACTTCCTCCATAGCAGTTTCCCGGAAGCAAAAACGCAGATGTCGGTAGCAGAGGGAAAAGACAACCAAGCAGTCACTTAATGACAGACAGCAAAATGGCTCTGAGCACTATGGGACTTAACATCTATGGTCATCAGTCCCCTAGAACTTAGAACTACTTGAACCTAACTAACATAAGGACAGCACACAACACCCAGCCACCACGAGGCAGGGAAAATCTCTGACCCCGCCGGGAACCGAACCCGGGCGTGGGAAGCGAGAACGCTACCGCACGACCACGAGATGCGGGCGACAGAGAGCATATCAAACAAACATGTCAGGGGAAGTAAAGACAAACCAATGCAATCCAAACACAAGGTGTAGCACGAGTCGATACGCGTCTCACTCCGCTCTTTATGAAACAACATTCAAAGGTTCAAATGGCTCTAAACACTATGGGACTTAACATCTGAGGTCATCAGTACCTTAGACTTAGAACTACTTAAACCTAACTAACCTAAGGACATCACGCACATCCATGCCCGAGGCAGGATTCGGACCTTCGACCGTAGCGCCCACGCGGTTCCGGACTGAAGCGCCTAGAACCGCTCGGTCAAAGAGGCCGCCGAACAACCTTCAAGCAACTTCCTTCCCGGGCGAATATGCGCTCTCCGAACATGGCCTCAAACCATGTCTTATGCACTTGCGGAATGGGAAAGTTACCACAGCGTTGGTAGACTATTGTAAACATTGAAGGAGAATATATTATTGAAGGATAAAGTCTCTGTTATGTATATCTGTTGTGTTTAACTTACGGAAAAAACGTTACGAACTTACACCCCAACCCAATACCTCTATGTGACTATTCTATGTGACAGATAGGACGGCCGCCAGAATTTGTTTGAGTTGTTCGTGTGTAGTTTTGTTACCAAGCATGGTAGGCTATAAGTAGAGTGCGAACAGCGTCAGATGTTGAGTGATCAGTGTGAGGAAGGCTGAGATGCTGCATACACGCGTGAGACAGTCAGCACCCGACTGAATTTAGAAGTAGCCTCATTGTGAGTCTCCAATTGACCAGCTGGTCGAATCGCGTAGCACACAGATTTTTGACATTCGGATGTGGCAGTGGCCCGATGTTGGACTGCATGGGAACGTGGGGCCAACCATATTCGTCGTCAAGTATCGGATGGACCCTCCCTGACCATCACAATGGAGCACCGTCGTGTGGTGCATCGAGCCCATCGTAATCCCTTCTCATCTGCACCTGCCATTGAAGAACCAGTAGCGGACATCCTCGAACGTTCTGTGTCACCCCGCACCATTGGCCGGAAACCAGCAGCAGCACATCTCGGGAACTGCCGTCCCATGCATGTTGCTGGAAAAAGTACAGTTCCTTCAATAAATATAACACATCAACAGAGGTCAGTAGGCAGGGTAGAGTATACTAAGTTTTTGGGTGCACATATAGATGAGAATCTTAATTGGAAGTTTCATATTTTGGATCTCCTAAAGCGACTAGGTTCAGCAACTTTTGCGATCAGAATAATTGCAAATTTTGAGGATGTAGAAATTAGTAAACTAACATACTTTGCATACTTTCACTCTCTGATGTCATACGGAATAATATTTTGGGGTAACTCAACATTTAGACAAAAAGTATTCACTACTCAAAAGAAAGTGGTTAGAACAATGTGTGGGGTTCAAAGTCCCACATCTTGAAGGCATCTTTTTAAAAGATTGGGAATTCTTACAACAGCCTCACAATACATCTATTCACGAATGAAATTTGTTCTCAACAGCATGGACCAGTTTAAAAACAACAATGACATTCATGATTATAATGGCAGAAAAAAGAAAGACTTATACTATCCTTTGCTCAACCTATCTTTGGCACAGAAAGGGGCAATATATGCTGCTATAAAAATTTTCGGCAAATTACCAGATGAAATAAAGTGTCTGACAGACAGCAGTAATAGCTTCAAAAATAAATTGAAATCATATCTTCTTGACAACTCCTTCTATACCATAGATGGATTCTTGAATAGGAATAAAAAAATATAGTATATGCATTTTGTGCCATTTCAGAGAATGGGGTAAATAATAGAAATATTAATCTTTAACTCTGTATTTTAATATGTATATACTAAAAATTTTTGTTGCATATGTGCATTTCTTGTGCACTTGACACGTTCCACATCATAACGGATACCGTACCGTGGGATTGATCAATGGAACACGCAACAAACTAACTAGCTAATTTAACACCATCATCAAACGAAAGGCTGCATTTTTAGTGAGCCCATTGCAAGGTGGCGTCGTATCTGGGCCATGCACTGCAACTGCAAGGCCCACATCGACCGCCAATTTGCATTTTTTATACTAAATTGAGGATTGCCATGGCAACCAGCAAAGTGAGGAGATCAAGTTAGGTGCTCTGCACGTATAATTAAAACTATCACAGGTCTCTTAAAACGCACAATGAACACAAGCTGCATTACAGTAAAAATCACGTATTGCGAATAAATTTTCCGAGGCATTGTTGTCTACCGGAAACCACTGCAAGTGGGCTCCGTGCTGAGCAGTCGGGGGGAGAGTTTATAACATCCACAGTGAGGGCTGCCCAAGACGGCATCCTGTGCAGGAGTGTCACTTTGATCTTACCCTAGACAGGACGCCCGTACCAGACAACGAATTCTGAAAACGGCGCCGGTGTGGCGCTCGGGCCGTTGACCTCAGACAACGGGAGCTTCCCAAAAGCAACGTTGATTGGACAGATGCTAGGCATCCAGACAGCGAGCGGGAGTGACGGTAATTGGGTAGCCCATAAGGAAATTGTTACTATTGGACGGGCACTGGCGGGCAGTGTGAAGTCCATCTAACAGCTACGGAAATTAAGTTCTCTCGTTTTGGCTTCTAAGGAGAGCGGTTTGTTTTGCTCTGGTCCGTGCGAGCGATAGCCAATTTTTGCATTTCGTCCGGCATGCTGGACATTAGGTTCGCATATAAGCGATCAAGTGGGTTAGTGACAACTGGAATGGGACGATGATCCACATCTCGACACCACGAGGAGGCCACCTGGTGTGGTTTCAGCTTTGCAGAGAACTTCACAAGGTGAACGTCCGCAGCTCCGGCAGTATTCAAATCGCTCTTGCCGAGATATGTAGAGAAGGGCTATTTGTGGGACATATAAGCAGTGCAGTTTGTGCTCGAAGTTTGGTTTTCTTCTGTACGTCAATAACCTTCATGTTGATAGGTAAATCAACTAGAGTCTCGTGTGCTGTGAGTGATAGAAGAGTTTGAGGCGTAGCGCCGTATACCGGTCGTGCCTTGGAGGTGGTTAAGTGGGAGATGTGCGTCAGAGCTGGATGGTGGGAGATGGTGACGCGAGACTGGACGCGCGCGTAGTTTATGTATCAGCCGATAGAGGACAGTATTGAATAGGGGACTGTGATTTAGTTTCGATTCTGCCCACGAGAGTGCATTAAAGTAATACAATGTTTTTCATAAACTGTTTTAGTATTTTCATAAAATGTTATTATGTCATTTTGTGTACGTAAAATGTTATAAATGTGTTTTAGCAGTATGAATGATGCGTGAGTGTGATTTACTGTTAATATGAAGGTAATTGTTTAACGAGTTATGTAGTGGGATTTAGTGTG
This sequence comes from Schistocerca gregaria, assembly GCF_023897955.1. NCBI lineage: Eukaryota > Metazoa > Arthropoda > Insecta > Orthoptera > Acrididae > Schistocerca > Schistocerca gregaria. The sequence continues at coordinate 78,194,409 of NC_064925.1, read as the reverse complement.
GGAACATTTCGAAGAAGTATGGATGTGGACAAAGGGATTTTTGTAGAATAGATTTGTAAAGTAAGTTTATGGTAAAGGGAAAGTTAATTCAGGTATAAATAACAATAGTGAATAACTTTATACATAAACAAACTTCAGCATATTAGGTATTTACGTCGGTAAAAAGGTGCAGTCGTTAGGTTTACTATTTTGCGATTGGTTATTGCTGAAAAGCGCCGACTGACGCGGGAGAATGTTGTTTTGCTATTGGCCAGTGGTAAAGCAATATTCTTCGCTCGCCTTTCTCTGCTGGGAGAGAAGACTTGGAGTATTCTAGAGAGGAGTCGGAGCCTAGCCATGACACAGTTCGGACGTGTGTAGCAGTAGTTCCGATGGAAATGATAAGTTGCCGAATCTAGCAGTGTTTCATACATCAAAAGTGTTGTAAAGTTATTCCGATGGGTCTGTAGAAATTTTGGATTTTTTAAATGAATTTTCTGACGAGAAAAGACATAAATTCCGCGTGGCGTATTGAACAGGTCGGTGGCTAAAAACTGTGACTGCATTAGGTACCGACAGACTTAATATTTGTCGAGCATTCTCAATCAAAAACAATCCGTATTTTTGTAGCTATTATGTTTTTGGGAAATGCAACACCATAATCTTGCTAACGTGAGTGAAAGGGACTGTGAGTGACTGTGTTAAGACTAGCATGGGCTTGAACGTGATACTTGTTCACCTAAGTTTCAGAATATATTCATTAAGGACAAAATTTCCAATCTTTCATTTCGTGTGAAAACTTTCTACCGAAACGTAGATCAGTGACCTAAATTGCAGCCTGATTCACGACGAAGTACAGTAGGTTTCGCTCGGCTTCCCTACTGATGATATGCTGAGACAATGGTCACAGGTAGGTGCAGGTACGTCGTAAAGGGACGGAAGGAACCCCGCCGCCGCAAGGTGCCTGTCTTTATTGAAAACTGAGAAGATTAGTATTTTGTGCCATTTTTATCTACTCACACTGTGCTATAAATAATCGGGAGGCATCACCTTAACATGAATTTTGAGATGTTAATAGAAAAACCTTGTAGTAATAAACATTTGTTTCATTCTGCACAGTATTTCTGGCTTTCATTTTAAAATTATCTGACAGTTCCCTCAACCCAGTCATTCCCTTGGGGTACTATTTTTGTGTTTTCATTAAACTGATTCTTATTACATGTATGTTATGCGTCCTCACCTGGCATGATTCTTCAGCAAGGGATTAAGACTCAGACATTGTGTATAGGAGTTATGTCAGAAAGACTGTTTACAGAATTCCGAGTTAGCACAATGCACTATCTCCATACCATCTGATAGTGAGATCAACTCGGAGGACGCCTCCCACCATGATTGCTGATGAATGGCTTCGCACTGTGTTCAGCGGTTCCAGGTCTTCACTGCCCCAGCTAACCACTGTCGGAGAGGATGGTGGGTATCTGCACAGAAGTGACGTTCTTCCAGTGTCTCGGAGAGGCTCAGCGGAGTTGGCATGACGTTGCAGTCAGCCGTCGCAACTGACTTTACTTCATGGCTGCCAGTGACAGAGGGAACTCTGGCAGTGAAACGGCACGTCACCAACATCCGGCGTCTTCATGTGGCTACCTTTCATGTGACAGTATCACAGTGCAATTTTTTCAGCATGACAATGCTTGTCTCTACGAACTGTATAACATTAACTGCCTACGCGAGTTTGCTGTCACTTACCAAATTTGGTTTACTACGCACTACGTCCCAACAGAACGACTAGTCCTCTCACAGGAAAAGCCACGTATAACACTATACACTGCGCCGTTTGTGTACTCATACTATGTTGTTGTTGTGGTCTTCAGTCCAGAGACTGGTTTGATGCAGCTCTCCATGCTACTCTATCCTGTGCAAGCTTCTTCATCTCCCAGTACCAACCTACATCCTTCTGAATAAGTTTCGTGTATTCATCTCTTGGTTTCCCTCTAAAATTTTTACCCTACGCACTGCCCTTGATGCCTCAGAATATGTCCTACCAACCGATCCCTTCTTCTAGTCAAGTTGTGTCACAAATTTCTCTTCTACCCAATTCTATTCATAACCTCATCATTAGTTATGTGATCTACCCATCTAATCTTCAGCACTCTTCTGTAGCATCACATTCTAAAGCTTCTATTCTCTTCTTGTCTAAACTATTTATCATCCACGTTTCACTTCCACACATGGCTACACTCCATACAAATACTTTCAGAAACAACTTCGTGACACTTAAATCTATACTCGATGTTAACAAATTTCTCTTCTTCAGATATGCTTTGCTTGCCATTGCCAGTCTACATTTTATATCCTCTCTACTTCAACCAACATCATTTATTTTGCTCCCCAAATAGCAAAATTCATTTAGTACTTTAAGCTTCTCATTTCCTAATCTAATTCCCTCAGCATTACCCGATTTAATTCGACTACATTCCATTATCCTAGTCTTACTTTTGTTGATGTTCATCTTATATCCTCCTTTCAAGACACTGTCCATTCTGTTCAGGTGCTCTTCCAGGCCCTTTGCTGTCTCTGACAGAATTAGAATGTCATCGACGAAACTCAAAGTTTTTATTTCTTCTCCATGGATTTTAATTCCTATTCCGAATTTTTCTTTTGTTTCCTTTACTGCTTGCTCAATAAACAGATTGAATAACATTGGGGATAGGCTACAATCCTGTCTCACTCCCTTCCCAACCACTGCTTCCCTTTCATGTCCCTCGACTCTTATAACTGCCATCTGGGTTCTGTAAAAAATGTGTAAATAGCCATTCGCTCCCTGTATTTTACCCCTGACACCTTCAGAATTTGAAAGAGAGTATTCCAGTCTACTTTGTCAAAAGCTTTGTCTAAGTCTACAAATGCTAGAAACGTAGGTTTGCCTTTCCTTAATCTTTCTTCTAAGGTAAGTCGTAGGGTCAGTATTGCCTCACGTGTTCCAACATTTCTACAGAATCCAAACTGATCTTCCCCGAGGTCGGCTTCTACCAGTTTGATGCTATAATTATAACCAATAATGGTATTTAGATGCAGTATAATGTTACCCTCTATGAGGATATTTGCAGAATTCACTGTGAAATGCCTAAAGGGTTTTGTTTATCGTACATGAAATTGAAATTATGTAAACAGAATGAAGTTAACTGATCCAATTTAGAAACTGTTTTCACTAATCAAACATGCTCAAATGGAATAGAATGCGGTCACCAGCCTAATTAGGCATAGAAATGTGTAACACTTCTTTTAAAGAAAAAGTAAACAGTTTTAGTGGAAAAAACACAGCCTATATTTCTTTCCTACGAAAGTGCAATGAACCCAACCACAAGCTAAAGAAAAAAGTGGTTAAGTGGATGCTGACAGTTAATGTAGAACATGACAGTCCTCACAAACACAAATGACACTGTTTCACTCATCAATTTTCAATACTTCGTCAAAGCTGAGTAACTTCATCAACACAACAAATGCAAGCCAACACTAAACTGGAAGTTGGGCATGGGTCTAGTCTTATTTTGTCAGATATTTTGCACACAGCACAAATTCAATTAAATTTCACTTGCATAAATATTCACATTTTTCTTTAAAAGTAAAGAAGTAACTGAATTCATGGTTAATATTATCCATAGTGAGAATAAAACAGTTTAGTGGGTGCTCATAAACTGATATTACACTTTTTAGCACAAATGTGCACAAAACTTAACATAAATTTTAAGAGCAGTGAGAACATTTGTTAATCCAGTAACTTGTGCCCTTAATCTTGACCACTGTTGCAAAACAAACTAACACATCTTGATGAATAATTTAAAGCCTGCCAACTTTTGGAATTCTCCTTTTGAAATATTGAGTCACCTTGTATGCAGTTTTATAACAGATTTTACAGTAAATATGTTCACCAGGTATTGCATTTCAAATCAATCGTCAAGATCATTTACTTTAAAGCTAACCTCAAAATGGATTGTTGTCTATTAGTTATCATCATAGTTATTTACTTTTTAAACCAGAAATTAAGCAAGTAATTTTAAAAGTCCACAAAACTTTAAAATGAATTAGTTCAGTCACTGGGAGGCTTTCACAAAAGCTACACTTACTTCCTCCTCAACTTTACCAAAATCCACAGCAATATTTTTGGACAGCCTTTTTTACTCAGTTTCAAACAAAATTAATCAAATAATTATCTTTCTTTTTGATTATCATTTCTCACAATCTGGACAGTCGGAAATCATTGTTCAAACGGAGAGGATCCTGAGAGGTAGTTTGATGAGGAACAAATCTAGGTAGGAACATAAATTTTTGTATCCGTTACCTAGTATTTCCTTATACTAAATGTGCTGATCCATCACTTTACAAACTATGATTCCTTCCCTCTGTTACAGTGATTTCGCAACATTGGTGCCGAGTATATGATAGCAGATGGACACGCCGTTGGAATTAAAATGCTCTGTTATTTTCTTCATGGCGAAGATCATCAGAATTTATAATACTTTCAGGCGACAGAGCATTGTATTAAATCCACTCATCCACCCGAGGCTTTGGCGTAATAAATCCAAGCACTTCAAGCCTCACTCGACACCTGCACAATGCACCTTCCAATTACTTGCTACCAACTGTCCGATAGCTAGTCTCCACTTGACTCTCATCTCCACCTTCTCACTCGCATCAACCGCAATTTGCGCGCGCTAAATAACTTCGGCTTTAGAGGGGAATCCACCCGTCTTTTACCATAACATGAACCAAGCATTTTAAGCAAACATTGCATTTACGCATATTAACAAATCAATACAAAATTATTTAATCAAAAGCATCCATTTCTAAAGACAACCAAAGCAATTAATCAGTAAAGAGAAACATAGTACATCAAAGAGCACATATTAAAAAAATACTCTTTATGCAAAGCATAATTAATCAGAAGAAAAAATTACATAATATCTTACTATGGTGTAACAAATGTCTGCGTCATGCTGTGATATTCCCGTGGGAAGCAAGATCTCCAGATCTTTCACTAACAGAACTTATGATGGACCAGCCTGGACTTCAACTCCGTCCCATCTGGTGTGAGGAGAGGATCCAAAGGCTTTATGACACACTTTCCAAAAGGATCATCGCACGCATCCAGGCCAGAGGGAGTGCAACTTCGTACTAATAAGTGGGTTGGCACTGCCAAGTTCGCTGAAAATTTTGTAATCACTGCAATACCGTAGCCTTTCAACCAGTGAAGTTTCGTTCTGCTTGCTCTTTTTGGTGCCTCTTTTGAAATAGTGGTAATGTCGACATCGTTCGAGGCATCAGCCGTGGTCCTGAGAACAGTCGAGGCAACACTACGTCCTTGCCAGTGTCGTTTTGAGCGTTCCGTTTCGTCACTGGTGGAAAATTAACCAGCTTCAACTTAACTCTGTTGTTTCTTAAGTGATCTGGTTTCGTAACATCAGTCAACACTTCTGAAATATATTATTAAAGTTACTTCGATGTTATTTTTGCTCATAAATTTTCTAAGATACCACATTCAAAATTGTATGTATTCCAGCAGCAAGAGTTCTTATTTCATCTAGCTGAACTTCAGTTCCTTATTCAGACTTCTTCTTGGTTTCCTTTACTGCTAGCTCAATACTCATATTGAATAACATCTCCCTTAGTATTTTCCTACTAGAACAACCATTGTGTTTTTAAATTATTTAGTCACTGATAATCCATCATTCACTACCATGTGTAAAATTTAGAACTGCGCACTACATGTAAATTTCTCGTTTCCGACACATCAAAATCTGAATTTGTTGTTGTTGTGGTTTTCAGTCCTGAGACTGGTTTGATGCAGCTCTCCATGCTACTCTATCCTGTTCAAGCTTCTTCTTCTCCCAGTACTTACTGCAACCTACATCCTTCTGAATCTGTTTAGTGTATTCGTCTCTTGGTATCCCTCTGCGATTTTTACCTTCACGCTGCCCTCCAATGCTAAATTTGTGATCCCTTGATGCCTCTGAACATGTCCTACCAACCGGTCTCTTCTTCTTGTCAAGTTGTGTCACAAACTGCTCTTCTCCCTAATTCTATTCAATACCTCCTCATTAGTTATGTGATCTACCCATTTAATCTTCAGCATTCTTCTGTAGCACCACATTTTGAAAGCTTCTATTCTCTTCCTGTCCAAACTACTTATCATCCATGTTTCACTTCCATACATGGCTACACTCCATACAAATACTTTCAGAAACGACTTCTCCACACTTGAATTTATACTCGATGTTAACAAATTTCTCTTCTTCAGAAACTCTTTCCTTGCCATTGACAGTCTACATTTTATATCCTCTGTACTTCGACCATCACGAGTTACTTTGCTTCCCAAATAGCAAAACTCCTTTACTACTTTGAGTTTCTCATTTCCTAATCTACTTCCCTCAGCATCACCCGACTTCATTCGACTACATTCCATTATCCTCGTTTTGCTTATATCCTCGTTTCAAGACACTGTCCATTCCGTTCAACTGCTCTTCCAAGTCCTTTGCTGTCTCTGACAGAATTACAATGTCATCTGCGAACCTCAAAGTCTTTATTTCTTCTCCGTGGATTGTAATAACTACTCCTGAATTTAGAAAAAATGGTTCAAATGGCTCTGAGCACTATGGGACTTAACAATTATGGTCGTCAGTCCCCTAGAACTTAGAACTACTTAAACCTAACTAACCTAAGGACAACATACAACACCCAGCCATCACGAGGCAGAGAAAATCCCTGATCCCGCCGGGAATCGAACCCGGGAACCCGGGCGTGGGACTGAATTTAGAAACTCTATTTAAATTACTGTATGCACTCCAGATAATTTCCACCAGTTTACCATTTGTTTTATTTCTGTGTTCATTCAGTCGTGCTTTAACTGCTCTCATTGAAGTGTTGCATCACTTCATTGTGAAACTGAACCATTTTCTTTGTGCATTTTACATGTTAATGCTGATTTTCAGGGCTTCTTTCAAAATGAGATGTTACTGTCTTCCACTTAAGTTGAGATTATCCACTCTGTGATATAACGTAACCAAACAGGTTGCAGGTATTAAGTATTTTAGCGAACAACCGGTATTTCAGCTCCGTCTTCAGTGCTCGGCAACAAATTATGAGTGGTTCGGTATTTTTACAGTTCTATTCATATCACTACTTTATTTACTGATTTGAGAAAGAAAGTCAGTAAATACTTGGTGGGTTGTCTGCCAGCCGGCGCAGTTACAAATTCAAGCTTCTACGACCACAAACACGTTTTCTTGGAAAATGTTTTTAAACATAAAAAATATCAACAGGATAATGGCAGTTCCATGCAGCGATGCCTACGTTGAAAGACACTCATGGCCTCGCGCTAGAAACAAACTGAGTGTCGATCAGGTAAAAGCAAAATTATTCATCCATTGTAAAATTATTCATCCATTGTAATTTGAAGTTTTCAGTATGCAATGACTTTTACCAAAAATTAAAGGCAATAAAAATTTGGAAAGCTGTGACTAGAAATAATATATATACGAGGGTGGTTTGAAAAGTTCCTGGAATCACCACGAGAGGTCAGCGCTAGCGCGAGTTGTTCATGTGGTATTCAGTGGACTGTTACATGTAAACACATGCCACATCAGTACTCTTGGAATAGAGCTGTGGTGGTGACGTGGCTCTGTTGTTGTTCCCCCATAGTGATTTGCGAGGATGAAAAAAATCGAGATTCGAGCAGTGATTAAGTACTTTGTAAAGAAAGATATGAAAGGAAAAGACATTCATACCAGAATACACTGGGGGACTCTGATCCTTCGTATTCATCTGTTGCCAAGTGGACAAATGAGACTACATTGACAAATAAAAAAGTCTCAGTGATGTAAATGCTTTCAAAAATGGTTCAAATGGCTCTGAGCACTATGGGACTTAACTTCTGCGGTCATCAGTCCCCTAGAACTTAGAACTACTTAAACCTAACTAACCTAAGGACATCACACACAACCATGCCCCAGGCAGGATTCGAGCCTGCGACCGTAGCGATCACGCGGTTCCAGACTGTAGCGCCTAGAACCGCACGGCTACCCCGGCCGACTGTAAATGCTTTCTTTTCTATTCCGTTCCGAGATCTTTTCAAACCACCCTCGTAATTTTAATCTGTTGTATATGTTGTATCGTGTTCACCTTCAATCCTCAGCTCAGCAAATCCTTTCACCGTGCATTGTTTGCTAATTTTGTCACTTTAATCCGTCAACCATAGTTACCAACAAATGGAAGATGGTTTAGATAAGTTTCACTGACAGCAATCTGAAAAGTTCTTGTACGACTTCTGAGAACAGTTTTGGTGATATGAAGTTCCCTTGCCCGTTCCGTCCTCTATTCTCAGTTTATCATTATCCAGACGAAACAATGATGCATGTTCTTCGGTATAATAACAACGCAGTACTAGATCTTACGTTGCTGAAACTGTGTCTACAGGGTTCTCACAATCTAGGAGTTCCAGACACAATTGTAAATCATACTTATCCCTCCATTATTTGATTTCGATCAATAACAGCTAGTGGTGCACTGATCTTTATTAGCGTGGAGGTACGTTCCGTCTATGCAACTAACTGAAGGCATTTTGTTTATTTCCATACGCGTTTCGCTTGTTTTATTTGCGAAGCATCTTCAGTGACCTATGATACATGCAATGTTACATTTTGTCGTTTTTTTCTTTTGTTTTTTAGATTAATATCAACGTTTGTACCACAAATTTCGTCATGTGAAATTATCGTTCGGTGCTACGATTTCCAGCACTGATAGCTCATTCGTGTGGTCCTGTTAAAGTTTTCGTTAGTTTCCATTCTCCAGTTGTCGAAATTCCGGAGTTCTTTCGCACCCATTTGATTCAACACTTCGCAGTCATCACTTGCACGTTCCATTTTGCAATCAACGTAAGTGTGTTTTTCGGTGTGTAGTTTCCATGTTCCAGTTGTCGAAATTCCGGAGTTCTTTCGCACCCATTTGATTCAACACTTCGCAGTCATCACTTGCACGTTCCATTTTGTAATCAACGTAAGTGTGTTTTTCGGTGTGTAGTTTCCATGCTCCAGTTGTCGAAATTCCGGAGTTCTTTCGCACCCATTTGATTCAACACTTCGCAGTTATCACTTGCACGTTCCATTTTGTAATCAACGTAAGTGTGTTGTTCGGTGTGTAGTTTCCATGCACCAGTTGTCGAAATTCCGGAGTTCTTTCGCACCCATTTGATTCAACACTTCGCAGTCATCACTTGCACGTTCCATTTTGTAATCAACGTAAGTGTGTTTTTCGGTGTGTAGTTTCCATGCTCCAGTTGTCGAAATTCCGGAGTTCTTTCGCACCCATTTGATTCAACACTTCGCAGTCATCACTTGCACGTTCCATTTTGTAATCAACCTAAGTGTGTTTTTCGGTGTGTAGTGTGGCCAACTGTCGTGTGTTTATCTGACGTCTCTTGTTTGTGTTGTGTGTGTGGGTTGATATTTTCCATTTGTCGTGTGTGTAGAAATGTGTCATTCTTTCTTGAAAGTGGAATTGTTTTATGAATATTTGTGTTTGTGTGTGTGTGTGTGTGTGTGTGTGTGTGTGTGTGTGTGTGTGTGTGTGTGTGTTAGAGAGAGAGAGAGAGAGAGAGAGAGAGAGAGAGAGAGCGAGAGAGAGAAGGGGGGAGGGTAATTATTTATCCTGGTTGCATTTCGATTTACGAGAGTTGGAACTTAAATAGTGGCAACTATTTATTCACAAACGATACAAAAGAGTTAAATGTTTGCCCCTGTTACTGTTCTTCAAAGTAGTCACCAGCGTTGTGTAGAACCCGTTGCCAGCTATGTGGAAGGTGTAGTATAGAATAGTAAAAAAATCCTTTAAGGAGGCAAAGACGCCATTATCAACACGAGTTCGTGTAATAGGGCTAGGAGAAGCTGCATGTTCCTTCTGCGGCAGTGCAGAAAGACTTGGCAGGAATATAGCCACTGTGCATGAATGCTGGCAGCGGTAGTAACGAGAATGTACTGTCACAATAAGATCGGATTTCGAACAAGCACGTGACAGTACCGGCAGGGAAGACCATCGTATTCGGCGTATGGCTGGGGCGCATCGTACTGCATCTACAGCAGCAATTTCAGCAGCAGTTGGCACCACAGTGACAACGAACTGTTAGAAATCCGTTACCTCAAGGACAGCTGCGAGCCAGAGGCCTCGTACCTTGCATTCAACTCACTCCAAAGCACAGCCATTTGCGACTTCAGTGGTGTCAAGGGAGAGCTCATTAGAGGGCAGTGTGAAGGTTTACTGTGTTTTGTGATAAAAGCTGGATCTGCCTCAGTGACAGTGATGGCCATGTGTTGATTGGGAGGGGGGCAGTTGAATCCCTGCAGCCAACTTGTCTGCATGATTGACACACTGGATCTACACCTGGAGTTATAGTCGTATGACAGCAGGAGCACACTTGGGATTATCCCGAACACCCTAAGTGCAAACCTGTACGTCAGTCTGGTGATGACCTGTTGTGCTGTCAATCATGAGTAACATTCCAGGGTGTGTTTTTCACGAGGATAATGCTCGACCACATACCGCTGTTGAACGGCAACATGCTCTACGGAGTGTCGTCATGTTGCCACAGGCTGCTCATCACCAGATCTGTGTGCAATCGAGCATATGAGGGACAACGTCTGACAGCAACTACAGCATCGTCCACAAACAGCTTTAAGCGTACCTGTACTGGTCCACCAAGTGCAACAGGGTTGGAGCTCCATTCCACAAACTGACATCTGGCACCTATTGAACACAATACGTGCATGTTTGCATGCTTCCGTTCAACATTCTGGCAGTTACACCGGTGATTACTGAATCAGCATTTGACAGTTGCAGTGGTTTATCTCCCGCATACATTAACCTGTGATCCTGTAACGTTAATCACTTAAATTTGTTACCTACACAAATGCATTGAGGAAATTTCATTACTCTGCATTAATTACCTTTTGGTGTGGTGAGTTCTTTTTTCTGTCAGTGTAAGTTGAGAGGTGGCATGAGCCCTCTCTCAAATTTCTATCTTACTCTGAGTAATTCGATTTTCCTCTCTACTTGCACGCAGTGAAGAGTTGCTATTCCTTCACACACGGACTTCCCACACAGCGTCTCTGGTCGCCTGGTTGGTCAGGTGGGATGCGGGTTCTGCTGATCTTGAGACGGTTAAGCCAACGGGTGCAAGGGAGTCGAGTGGATGCTTTCCAGTCGCCGACATTGTCATAAGAGCGGGGGGATGCGCCAACAGGGGCCTGACGGAGCAGCTGGGCTAGAGATTCCGTTACTTCGCAGAAACTTAGTGAAAACACTTTCTGGCGAGCTACCAGCGAGGCGTGGGAATGACTTGTGTTCCCAGGCAGTCTTGGCGGGCAAATTCCCACGTTTTCTGCAAAATCAGAACTGTGATTGGCATGCTCAGGGGATAGCTCCGTGACGTAGCAAAATAGGCGCAGAGAGGAATTTACCACCGGTTTTTCGAGTTGCTGATTGGCACGTTTCAACCACGGCTTCTGTCGTGGGGGCGGGAATGTTCTGTGTTCGGCTTGTATGGGTGCTCTTGAGTAGGTTACAAGACTGAGCTCTCGCTGCTCTGGACAGCCTGCCTTCCGTTGGCTGTGTAATATACTTTATTAAAATTATAACTGTTTGAAGAAATTGCTGAAGTTTCTACTTCAACTTAACTTTGCGAGTACAGTCAGCAATTGAGCGTTCTGCTTAGAAGTGGCATATGTTGTCTGTCTTGAGCAGTTTTGGCCAAAGTTGACTGTATTGGAGTTGCTGTGTGACTTCGCTTGTTAAAATCAATCACTGTACCGTCAGTGGTTGTGTAGCGAGCCTTTTTCCTCAGAGGCGCACTTGTATTGATAGGAAGTCTTTAGTCTGGAACAACCAGACCAGGATAATTTGTTTCAGGCTAAACTCGCGACATTATCATCACCACGACGGGACGTCGAAGCAACCAGCCATCGCTTCCGGTACACCAGATCGTGTCCTTGCAGTTAAGAAGACAGCTTGGTAATGTATGTCTGCAGCACCGACAGATTAGGGAATTTTGCATTGTGATAATCAGAGTTCGGCAGAGCGCGCCTGTTCCCATCTTTTCTTACGTGGTTCTGTCTTGGATGTTCATTGTCTGAGTTCTCGCTACTGTAGCAGCAATTAATGTTGGATTGGCTTGGTGTTTCTCTGATTTGAGTTGCTAGGAATTGGCTCCATATACCACTTGGTCATAAACGTCACAAGCTAGTTTATGGACAACTTCACCTTCACGTCATTTGAGTATCCAATTTGACGTATTGTAAATGTTTCATGTGTTTTGTTTATTGTTTTGAGTTTAGTCATAATAACTGAAATTGTTATTTTGAACAGAGCTTTCATTCTGTGGATCGGTAAAGCAACCCTTCCATTTCTCACTACGTTAACGAAACTTTCCATTATCTAATTAATTTCTATCAAATGAAACTATTGCAGGTGCCAAACTCTTTTCTACTCCACTTGTAGGGTCGATTACAGTCAGTTCGCGTTTCTTCTTAATCCATGTGCAACAGCAAAAGTCGGAGTTAGAAAAGGGGGGGCTTAGAGCATCATTTCCATATGAAAATTCCAGAAGAAGTTAGTGTTAAAGACACTGCTAGCCCCGACACCTCGCAAAGTGAGCTGCACTCTGATAAAATTCTCCCAACAAACCGAAGCCGAGCAGTCTCCTTCCATAAAAGGAGGCTTGCGTGCTCTTTCCACGTTACGTCCCTCTCCAATGTTAACGCCTAGATATTTAATTGACGTGACTGTGTTAAGCAGCACACTACTGATACAGTTTTCGAATATTGCGGGATTGTTTTTGCTGCTACTCTTCCTTAAATCACATTTTTTAATATTTAGAACAGTCTGCCATTCATCAGATCAAATACAGACATTCTGTCAGAGTCCTTCTGCGTCTTGCCACAGTCACTCAGCGACGATGCTTTTCCCGTACACTAGAGCGTTAAGATCAAACAGTCGCAGACTGCTGCTCACCCCACTCGTCAGAGCGTTTCTACGTCTACGAGGTGTGACAATAAAGTAATGAGACTGATGTGGAAAAAAATGTTGCTTACTGTTTTAGTCAAGTTTAGTGTTATCTCCTTCAAAGTAGTTCCCTTCTGATTGCACACACTTTCTCCAGCGCTTCTGCCATTGATGGTAACATTTCTGGACATCATCTTCTGTAATGTACTCCAAGACCCTCGTCATAGCTTTTCTGGCATCTTCTGTTGTTTGAAAATGGTGTCCCTTGACCTCCATTTTGACTCTTGGAAATAGAAAAAAGTTGCATGGAGCGACATCTGATGATTAAGGTGGCTGTGGTAGTATTGAAATTTGTTTTGAGGTTAAAAATTGCTGTACTGACACAGCAGCACGGGATGGCGCATTATCGAGACGCAGAATCCAATTATAAGCAGTGCTGGCACAGACACAAAGAACTCTTTCACAAATTCTTCCTAAAATTTCTTTGTAGTAATATTCGTTAACACCCACTCTTTATGAACAATTCCCTTGGAATCAAAGAAGCACACAAGCATGCATGGTCGTCCACTGCAGTCTCTATCTTCAACATTCGTTCTGACATCACTAAACATTTTATGCCAATTGAAAACTTGAGCTCTTGATATACCCTCCTCTCCAAAAGCCTTCTGAAGCTTACTGTAAGTTGTCGTCACCTTTTCATCCAATTTAACGCAAAAAGAAATGGCATACCGTTGCGCAGTATTATGCTGTTCCATTTCCGTGACGAGAGACACAAATAAGTGTTAACCCTAGGATGCCCAAGCCTTTTTTTTCTAACTTAGATGCCAAAGGGGGGGGGGGGGGGTTCGGCGAACCCACAGGTATTAAATAAGTTAACTGACAAAAAATTACAACTTTCAAAATGGTTTAAGTATTTTAACTAAGGCATCGGTTTATAAATGTTTTTAATTGTTATAAATATTGAATTGAGTGAATAAAAAATTGACGTATTACAATACAAAATACAGATGTATTCATATACAATAGACTACTCTGAGTCCTCAACTGCAAGGCAAGAGACACACTTCACAATGTTTCCTGAATGTGTGTTACACACATGTTTATGACACTGTCCACAATATTGTTTTGGTTTCTTAGATTGTTGTACTTCTGCTTCTTTGTTTTAGCTTTTCTTACACAAATATGGCACCGACCTTTTCCTACAGGAGGCTGACGTGCTTCTGTTGTCACCTGTTCGATTTTCTTTTGTAGAATAGTCTCCATTGATTGAACAATTTGGTTAGATAACCCTCTTGCATTGGCGCTTCTTTCTTCTACCTGCAGTTTCATTAGTTCCAGCGCCTTCTAAACAAGCTGCGCATCTCATCAATGGTGAGGTGGATCCCAGGTTTATACAGTAGTGGAAACTTATCATTCACTTTGTTGAAAACATCACGGATTGCTGTGAACTTTTCTGCTTCCCTTCTTAACTGGTGGGTACTTTTGCCATCAAACCTTATGATTGCAGTAAGTTCCTTGAAACGTTCTCTTGCCATGATACCCTTGTAAACTGGCCTACCCATTAGGTCTGACAAAAAATTGTGTGTACTGACAGAATTGTCCTTATTTGCCCCCATAAGTATCAGCCATCCTATAAAGGCATACAATTCTTTCTCATTAGTCAAAGTAACATTTCGCCTAACTGCCTCTTCATTTGTATGTTGTGCTATAACATCCATGATGTCAGGTGTAAGAAGTAACTTCAAGACTTCTCCAGGTGAACGGCAAACACCAGCTGGAGTTACTCCTGCCTGATCTCTTACTATATTAGCAACATACCTCTGAGGAATTCTAGGCTTTGTGGTTACGTATCTTCTTCCAGGCCAGCCGCGGTGGTCTAGCTGTTTTAGGCGCGCAGTCCAGAACCGCGCTGCTGCTACGGTCGCAGGTTCGAATCCTGCCTCGGGCATGCATGTGTGTGTTGTCCTTAGGTTAGTTAGGTTTAAGTAGATCTAAGTTCTAGGGGACTGATGACCAGAGTAGTTAAGTCCCATAGTGCTCACAGCCATTTTTTGAACCTTCTTCCAGGCTTGGCCGCAATAACACCCTGATGGTCACTGCCTGAAGCTGCGCTATTTTCATCTCCTCTAACATCCACATCACTTTCCTGATCTGAATCATACTCCATAACACCATCCTCATATTCACTTTCACTCCCCGAGTCAGAATCTTCATCTAAAATTTCATTCAGAACTGCAAGTTTACAAGATAAATAACAGCTGACTGACATCAACAATCACTTCCTCTCAAAGTAAACCGATTGTTGTGAATATCAAGAATACCAACCAACAAGAAACTAACTTTCATTGTTTTAGAGATGAGAAATATGAAATACTACTAAGGGAAAAGCATGAAAGCCTAAGGGGGGGAGGGTTGTTGGACCCATAATAAGTTTATTTAGTTTATCTTTCAAAGCAGGAATTTTCTATAAAATATATTGACACTAATGTTTCATGAAATAGCCAACAAACAGTAACCCAAAGGGACTATGCTGTATGAAAGTTACTTGGGCAAAAGCAGGGGACATAAAAATTGATTGTGGGTTCAGCGAATCCCCCTCCCCCCCTTAGGTGTCGTAGGTTTAACTTATTACAGCACAACTCACGACTGAGCAGTTGCATCGATGTGCCACTTGGACTAGAAGCATCTTATAGACCAAGGTCAAAGATATTGTGCCTATAGAAGCCTGCAGGGTTGCCACATCTTGCAAAGAAAATCAGTCTCATTACTTAATTGTCGCACCTCGTATATCTGTACTCTGCTGCAGGGTATTTTGTGTTGACAGAGAGAAAAAGCGTCTCTAGCACACGTCCCTAGGGCAGACCCGACGATACCACCTCGTCTCTGGTGAAGATGCGTTCACTCTTGAATGTATAAAAGCAGGTGGAGCTGAGAAGCTGGCAGCTCTAGGAAGAAACGGTCCCACCTCGAGACGATCGATGGCAGCCGCTACACGCCGAGACGCCCGCCGGTCACGCACACGTCGCACGGAGCACGCAGCAAGCACCACCTCACGCAGCACGAAGTGCGTCAGTAGCGAACATCGAACACTGCTGGTCGTGGCTGGAGTCACCAGGTGCCACCCGGCGCTGGGTCCTGAGAAGGGGTTGTGGGGGAGGGGGGGGGGAGGGGAGAAGGGAGTTGGAGTGAGGGAGGGAGGGGGCTGACTTATACGGCGACATCAGTCACCAGTTGGCGGCTATAAAGCTGCATTCCGTGAGCACCGACTGCCGACTCCCGCTCCTCCACAGCCTATCGGTTGCAGATTGTTTTAACTTGCAGTTCGAATATGAACTTCCCATGACTCTCTTAACACAAGCAACGTACTCCTTCTAACACTATTAATGATCCCTCTTTACTATTTTGTTGTTAATTGTGTATTATACCTCTGTGGGGGGATGGCTGGTAGCAACAAAGTGGCTGCTCTGAATTCGCACATGCACAACTACAGGGTGTCTCAAAAAGTATCTTCCGATTTTAGACGTCTAAATTTATGAACCTAATACGCTGGGTGACAAAAAAGTCAGTATAAATTTGAAAACTGAATAAATCACGGAATAATGTAGATAGAGGGGTACAAATTGACACACATACTTGGAATGAGATGGGGTTTTATTAGAACCAAAAAAATACAAAAGTTCAAAAAATGCCCGAAGATGGCGCTTCATCTGATCAGAATAGCAATAATTAGCATAACAAAGTAAGACCAAGCAAAGATGATGTCCACCATCATTCCTCAACAATAGGTGTAGTCGATGAATAATATTGTGAGCAGCACTGTAAAGCATGTCTAGTTATGGTGAGGCATTCGCGTCGGATGTTGTCTTTCAGCATCCCTAGAGATGTCGGTCGATCACGATACACTTGCGACTTCAGGTAACCCCAAAGCCAATAATCGCACGGACTGAGGTCGGGGGACCAAGCATGACGAAAGTGGCGGCTGAGCACACGATCATCACCAAACGACGCGCGCAAGAGATTTTTCATGCGTCTAGCAATATGGGGTGGTTCTAATAAAACTCCATGTCATTCCAAGCATGTGTGTCAATTTTCACCTCCCTATCTACATTATTCCATGGTTTATTAAGTTTTCAAATTTATACTGACTTTTTGATCGCCCGGTATATATAAAATGAATTTTGTTTTTCTGTGAACGATTTAACGGGACATCCTCCTCATACTTATCCTTAACCAATTGTCGACACCAGTATTATTTTTCGAATTTTGGACAGGTCAATTTTATCTCAGCTGCTTTTCTGTGAACTTTCATATAATTTTACACGCAGTACGGTATGTTATATTTCAACATAAAATTTATGAAAAGGAATTACTTCATAAAATATTTTAGTTTTGATGTTATAATCGATGAGGTCTAGTTCCGAATGTACAATTAAAATTATACTTTTTTAAAGATTTGAAATTACGAATTATTAGCACACTTAAAATTTCTGTTATTTTTCGCAATACTGTACTGTTTACTATGTTTATTTCTGTATTCATTTATGAAATAGCAATCGAAATTAATAACGTAATGGAAATTAATAGAAAGTCATTTGTTAAAAAAATTATGAACCCTTTGGAATATTGTTTTTCCGCAGACTGTGCGAGTCGTAAGCTTGCCTCTGATGTGATCGGCCGTGTTTTATTTCTGTGCGAGCAATGTAATTTAGTCTTTGTTAAAGTGAAAAATAGAAATACTGTATGGTGCAATAAAATCTGAGAAAATATATTTACGTAGAAACGCTGCAACAACTATTGTCAATTTTATTTAGTTCAAACGAATCGTGAGGACCTAATGTGAAATTTTCAGCTTCCGGAATCAGATCCCTAGACAAGGAGAATTGGAGCCATCTCAACGTGACAAGCTAGATCAACTTTAAAGTTTATTGTAATCTTCGCTCCTCTGAAATCTTCATAAAAGACTTTACTTATTAATTACTTGGACTGGACATTGTTTGATGTGGACAACAGATACAATCAGGAAGGAGAGGAGGAGATTACAACGGGAAACTCAAAAAGTTTTTTTTTCATACCTTTTCGTAGGTGTTCAATATGCCCAACTTGAGATGCACGGCATATATCATTGTGGTATTCAAACTGTTCGCACACTGCAGCGAGCATGTCTCGACTTACAGCTTCCACAGCTGCTGTTATGCGATGTCTCAGTTCAGTCATTGTTGTTGGTAATGGAGGTACATAAACAGAGTGTTTTATAAATCTTCACAAGACATAATCACATACAGTCCGGTCCGGTGACATTGGAGGCCAGTAAAGTAAGGCTGAGTCATGTGGTTCTGGGCGACCGATCCATCGTTCAGTAATCCTTTGATTTAAAAATTCTCCCACTTCCAGATGCCAGGGTGGCGGTGTTCCATCCTGTTGGTAAATAAAGTCGTTCGATTCAGTCTCTAACTGTAGGAAAAGAAATTTCTCAAGCAAATCGATGTAAGTGCTTCCTGTAACAGTATTCTCGGCAAAGAAAAATGGACCGAACACATTTTCATGCGAAACTGCACAAAACACATTAAATTTTGGAGAGTCCCTCTCATGTTGTTCAACTTCATGTTGTTTTTCTGTACCCCATATTCTCACATTATAATGGTTGACCTTTCCTTTTAAGTGGAATGTTACCTCGTCACTAAACACTAAGCGTGGAGAAAAACTGTCATCCTCCATCTTGCCAAGATCGAAATTACAGAATTCTACACGTTGTTGTTTGTCACCTTCACGAAGAGCTTGCACTGGCTGAATTATGTATGGTTTCATATGTGAACGTTAACGCAGCACACGCCAGACGGACATCGGGGGCACGTTGATCTGTGGAGCTGCACGGCGAACGCATTTCTGCGGACTCCTTGTGAAACTATGGCGGATGTCTTCGACGCCCTTGTCAGACACTCGGGGACAGCCCGGTGATTTGCCTTTACACTTTACACGAAAAATCTGTTTCTCGGAATTGTTCATAGCGTCGTGTAATACCCGGTGCTCTAGGAGGACCTAGTGCGAAACAGTTACTGACTCGCACTGCGCAAAACGTAGAACACAAAACGCTTCCTATTGTCGCGACACCGTTTCTACTATAACTGCAGTGGGCGCACATTGCTGCGACCTAGCGGGAACCACGTAAAACTCGAGAGTCTGCTCTTTCCAACAGTATGCCCTTAGAAAAATTTATGAATAACTGTGCTGATAAACCTTTTACATTATTTGATTTTCAAACAGCTGAGCAGAACTGAACGTACTCAGACATTTCGCTCTTTACCTATTCTGATCATCACTGAACTGACACACAATATGTTTACCGTATCGCAATCTGACTTTCAATACTACCTACCAAAGAATGGCCCTGACTAACATTAACCTATACCTTTCACAAATCACTTACCTCACAAAAATCTTCGTTACCCGAACTACTGCAATACAGCTAGCGCCACTACTGCCAGCTAAATAAAAGATTCTAACTACTGAAGGGACTAATTACTGATAGGCATAGTTAGCAAATGAAATATTTTGATAAAGAACAAACAATGTATTCACCTTAATAGTGTTCAAAAGTCATGACATCCAGTCTTACAAATTTACTGACCCTGATGGACACACGTCCAGATAATCCGCTCTCAAAACTCCGCCATTTCTCTCCCCACATCCACCACTGCTGGGGGCTCACCTCCAACTGCGCAACACTACGCGCTGTTTACATCCAACTGCCCAACACTACAATAGCGAATATTCCAACAATGCCAACCAGCCACAGACCGCACACAGCACAGCCAGTGATTTTCATACAGAGCGCTACGTGGCTTTACCAACATAAAAACCTAAACAGCCTACTTATATGTTGTTCACGCAAATATCTCAGGTAACTTGAGGGGCGGTTCTTCCAGCATAACAGGATGCGTGGGGGGGGGGGGGGGGGGAGGGGGTGGAGGTATTCTGTCGTGAGTAATGAGGTAGTAACAGCAGAGCAGCTCGGTCACGAGAGTTCATTGACCTGGATCGTGGACTGGTTTGAGTAAGAAAATGCATCAGGCGCATCTCAGTCCTTCCAAAGCCACCCTAGTCGCCTGCTGGTGATTTGACTCTCAAGTGGAAACGCGAAAGAACAATCACAGATAAAGCGAGACCAGACAGTCCTCGTGTACTGACGGACACATGCGTTCGAGCAATGCGTAAGGTGCTTGTAAAAAATTGCACACGAAATCAATGGAAAGAATAACTCGTCAGTTCCAACAGTCCAGCTAGCACAACAATTGTGCGTACGAGGTTGAAAAGAATGGCATACAGAGGTGAAACAGCTCCTCATAGGTCACTCATTTCTTCAGCCAACGCCAAGCAAAGATTGAGGTGGAGGAGAGGGCAACGTCACTCGACAGCGGGTGACTGTAAATGAGTGATTTGGAGTGATGAAATCCGCTATATCCTGTGAGAATCCGATGGAACTGTTTGGATTTGGCGAATTCCTGAAGAAAATTTGCAGCCATCATCTGTCATGCCAACAGTAAAGTATGGAGGAGGTGGTGTTGTGGTAAGAGGGTGCTTTTTCGTGGTCAGAGTATGTTCGCGCCGGCCGAAGTGGCCGTGCGGTTCTAGGCGCTGCAGTCTGGAACCGTGAGACCGGTACGGTCGCAGGTTCGAATCCTGCCTCGGGCATGGATGTGTGTGATGTCCTTAGGGTAGTTAGGTTTAACTAGTTCTAAGTTCTAGGGGACTAATGACCTCAGAAGTTGAATCCCATAGTGCTCAGAGCCATTTGAACCGGCCAGTATGTTCCCTTTATCCCACTAAAGTAAAGACTAAATGCAGAAGGAAATCGACAGATTTTACAGCATCGCATACTGCGTGCAATTGAGGAACAGGTCGGAGATGTTGAATGTTTGCAGTGGGGTGACAATCCACACTGTCATAAAGCAGCACCTGTGTGGACAATAACATTCCTGAAATCGTCTGCCCTGCCCAGAATACCGACCTGAATCCAGTGGAACACCTTCGAGATGGATTAGAACGTTGAATCCGCTGCAGAGCCCAGCGTCGGACGTTCATACCTTCTCTGATTTCGGCTCTCGATGGAAATGGAAAAAGTCGTGTGGCTAGGGCCTCCGGTCGAGTATACCAGTCACCTGGAGTAGGTCTTTTTAGTTGACGCCACTTCGGCGACTTGCCTGTCGCTGGGGACGAGATTATTGTGATGAAGACAACACAACACCCAGTGCCTGAGCGGAGAAAATCTTCGACCCAGCCGGGAATCGAAACCAGGCGTCTTGGCATGCAGTCGGCCGCGTTGACTACTCAGCTATCCCGGCGGACCTTGTTTTCGATGAAGAATTGGCTAGCATTCCTGCCCTGACATTCAGATATCTCATTGTCCACAGCATTCAAGCCCTCATAAAGGCGAAGGGTAGACACACCACACAGTAATGCAACTAATAGGTATCCGGATACTTATGATCAGCTAGTGTAGATACACTGAAGAGCCAAAGAAACTGCTACATCTGCCTAATATCGTGTACGGCCCCCGCGAGCACGCAAAAGTGCCTCATCACGACGTGGTATGGAACAGACTAATGTCTGAAGTAGTGCTGGAGCGAAATGGCACTATGAACCCTTCAGGGCTGTCCATAAATCTGTAACAGTGCGAGGAGGTGGAGATCTCCTCTGAACAGCACATTGCAAGGCGTTCCAGGTATGCTGAATAACGTTCATGTGTGGGAAGTTTGGTGGCCAGGAGAAGAGTTTAAACTCAGAAGAGTGTTCCTGGGCCACTCTGTAGCAATTCTGGAAGTGTGGGGTCTCACATTCTCCTGCTGGAATTGCCCAAATCCGTCGGAATGCACATTGGACATGAATGGGTAGAGGTGATCAGACAGGATGCTTACGTACGTGTCGCCTGTCAGAGTCGTATCTAGACGTATCTGGGATCCCATATCACTCCAACTGCATACGCTCCAAACCATTACAGAGCCTCCACTAGCTTCAACAGTCACCAGCTGACATGCAGGTTCCATGGATTCAAGAGGTTGTCTGCATACCTGTAGACGTCCATCCGATCCATACATTTTGAGATGACTCTTCCGACCAGGTAACATGTTTACAGTCATCAACAGTCCAATGTCGGTGTTGACGGGCCCGGACAAGGCGTAAAGCTTTGTGACGTGCAGTCATCAAGGGTACACGGTTGGGCCTTCGGCTCCGAAACCCTATTTTGACGATGTTTTGTTGAATGGTTCGCTCGCTGACACTTGTTGGTGGCCCAGCACTGAAATGTGCAGCAATTTGCGGAAGGATTGCACTTCTGTCACGTTGAACGATTCTTTTCAGTAGTCGTTTGTCCCGTTCTTGTAGGATCTTTTTCCGGTCGCAGCAATGTCGGAGATCTCATGTTTTACCGTTACACTCGTGAAATGGTCGTACGGGAAAATTCCCACTTCATTGATACCTCAGAGATGGTGTGTCCCATTGCTCGTGCGCCGACTGTAACACCACGTTGAAACTGACTTAAATCTTGACAACCTACCGTTGTAGCAGCAGTAACCGATGTAACAACTGCGCCACATACTTTTTGTCTTATATAGGCGCTGTCAATCGCAGAGTCGTATTTTGCCTATATAGATAACCCTGTATTTGAATACATACCTATAACTGTTCCTTTCTCGCTTTAGTGCATTTCCTGGCGAGGTTAAAAAGTAACCAATGTCCACCGCGAGACAGTGCGCACGTGATACGGTAAGACTAGTATGTGAGCGGAGTAGAGACCAATGGTGAACTGTTCTGGCGACGATGTAGGTCCCAGCTGGTGAACGCTTCCGACGTACGTGACTTTGGCAAAGAACACGTAGCATTACGACACTTTACGCACGAAGTTGGTGCCACCCCCAACATTATCACACGTTATTCAGAAAGTTGCTACCATCCATAACATTACAGCATGCTATTCGGAAAGTTGCTGTCACCCGTAACATCATTTAGGAAATAAGGCTTCTTCGTCTACACAGAAGATAGTTTCCAAAACAAAGTTGATTTCCTTAGCTCACATTTGACTTACGTAAATACGTTTTCATTGTATTTAACAAAGGTCTCAATTGTGACTATTGTATTTCGACCTTCCCCCTGGTGGCATAAACGCAAACAAGAAATGGTTTCAGGCAAAAAACTACTGTGAGACACAGCATAAGTTTAGTAAAGTTTCGTGATTTTTACAAGCGCAGAACGTGGAAAATGCTTAAAGATTCCCAGAATCGACAGAGTTGTTTATTTTCGTTAAGCACTGCACTAATGTCGGCTGTATTGTAGATCAACTCCCCATAAGAACTAACAGATGTATACGTATATGTAAAGTTAGTTTTCCTCCTTAACTTTTATCACATTTATTAAATTGTTGTAGTAATGTGTTTTTCTACTCCTACACCTACTCCGGAGTAAAGATAAGCTATGTGACCAAAATGATCGGATAATGTTATGTAATACGGAACTGACCACAATACGTTACGTTGAGTGGACTCGCCATTGTAGAACGAGATGGGGAGTGTATTGTCGTCAGCAGAGACGGAGCAACAGCAAAGCGGGTCGATGAGGAGAGTTCGCTGAGTTTGAACGTGGACTAGTCATTGGACCGTAGTAACAAACTCATCAGTGGCGTTACAACCCTCCTAAAACTGTTGGTGATGTGACTGTGAAGTGGAAACGCGAGAGAACGACCACAACTTAATCAACACCAAGCGGACCTCATGGGCTAACGGACAGTGACGACGAACATTGCGGAATTTTATTTTAAAAAAGTCGCATGGAATCGGGGGAAATAATCAGTCGTAAATTGCGAAGCGCTAACAACATCTCAGCTAGCGCAATGGCGGTGGACAGGAAGTTTCAAAAAAAGCAGTACAATTGCCGAGCAGGGCGTCATAAGCTACACATTTGTGTGCTCTAAGCTAAGCGACGGTTAGAGGACAGTGGATGACTGGGCCAGTGATTTGGAGTGACGCGTCACGCTGTGTCGTGTGGCAATCCCATCAGAGGGTTTGGGTTTGGCGAAAGCCTGGAGAACTTTATTTTTCTATCGGAAACTAGGCTGAGCTGCCCAAGATGTGATCGGTGCGTGTAGGTGCAAATGGGCACACAACGTATCGACTGTCGTTATGTATCTGACTGCTGACAACTCCAGTAATCTAGGTAGTTGTCAATTTTCGTCTGCGTATTGCGTTGTATTACAACAATTCTAATTTAATTTGATATTATTTGCTACAATTATGCATCGAATTTGAAGACGTGCTTTCACGAATTTCTGCTACTTCAGTGTTTCGTACATACTGGGATTTTCCAACATTTAGCAAGGCGTGTGATATTTTTCTCTCTGAAGAGTTCAGATGCGTCATACGATTCAAGCACCTTTCGTGCCTTCATACATTCAGTGTCGAGGTTATTATGCAACAATGGCATCTTATGCGACACCATACTAAATGTCAATAGAGAAACAGCCGTTATATGCTAATTTCTATGGATAGTATTTGTAACATGTCGCCAGATATTATAACACCTTGAAATGCGTTAGCCTAGTTATTCCTAGTGTGATACAGTCTATTGTAGGGCCGTCTTGTGCCCTAACGCCCATCACAGGTTTTGAACTCAAGCCCACAATCTCCTTATATACCAGGTGCTAGCTACAATGGGCAGGAGTACTATAAGTCACTTGTTGCTTACACGTAAATGTAAATACATTTTCAGTTATAAGTGACTATTTATGGCGATATTACGTGCCATTAGCAACCAAAACTATGTCAGAAGTCACATGTAATTCAACCACGAAAGAATATATGCACTGTAGAATGTGGTACATATAAGTAGGGTCATGCTGACAGCTTAAGTTCTAGTGAAGCGCCAAGGCATGGGTTATATCTACAGGTTAGTCGCGGCCATGAGTCCCGTACCACACGAATATGGCGCCTACACAGACCACCATATTTATCTGTTCCAACCAAACGGAAAAATTCATACTCTCCAGTATCGACTGCCTCGCAGTTTGCTATGGCCATATTCACTACTGTATCATACAGCATTGCTGTCGGAGTTTCAACACAAATTCCTAAACGTACAATAGTAACGTTACATACATATAAAACACCTGAAACAGCTCATTATCTATGTACTGCTCATCTTTACTCTAATCCACAGTCACGAGCATGGACTGGGCGCAAACCCTGTACCATGGTACAAGGTACTACTGCCTTGCAGTGTGCATACCGGTAGGCTGTAACCATCACATTTGACGTGGTAGTACCTTCACCTAGTACAATGTCCGAACCATACACTTGATACATTATACCGCATTTTTGAAAATTTTTACAAACCTATTCTACTGAAATTCTCACTGTTAATTTAACAGTTTGTGAGGCTCTTTGACCTTCGGACTCTAGAGTATGCAGGGCGTACCAAAAAGATTTATTCGATTTAAAAAATCTTAACTATTACGTTATTTGAGATATGTGCCTGAACAATGTGTTGTTCGAAAGAGCAAAATCTCGAGGCTTACATGGTTCTCGCTAGGTATCAGCAGTGTAAAAATAGTGTAGGGACAACAGAAGACGTTTTGATGTTCTACATTTTGCTCAGTGCGGGTCAGTAAAAACTGTTCAACGTGACTGGGTGTGGTGTGGATCCTCCTACAGAACAGAGCAATAACAATTCCGAGAAACAGATCGTTTATGTAAAGGCAAACCGCCGGACCGTCCCCCAATGTCTGACACAGACGTCGAACGTATTCGTCATAGAGAAATCAGTTCGCCGTGCAGCTCGATAGATCAACGTGCCCCCCCCCCCCCCTCCCGATGTCTGTCTGGCGTGTGTTACGTCGATGTTTACACATGAAACCATACATAATACAGCCAGTGCAAGCTCTTCGTGGAGGTGACAAACAACAACGTGTAGAATTCTGTAATTTCGTTCTTGGCAAGATGGAGGAAGATAGTTTTCTTCCACGCTTAGTGTTCTACATCTACATCCATACTCCGCAAGTCACCTGACGGTGTGTGGCGTAGGTTTAGTGACGAGGCAACATTCCATTTA
Organism: Schistocerca gregaria; assembly: GCF_023897955.1. Classification (NCBI taxonomy): domain Eukaryota; kingdom Metazoa; phylum Arthropoda; class Insecta; order Orthoptera; family Acrididae; genus Schistocerca; species Schistocerca gregaria. The sequence continues at coordinate 78,168,294 of NC_064925.1, read as the reverse complement.
AATGGAAAGGTCAACCGTCATAATGTGAGAATATGGGGTACTGAACAACAACATGAAGTTGAACAATATGAAAGGGACTCACCTAAATTTAATGTGTTTCGTGTAGTTTCACGGAAGAATGTGTGCGGTCCGTTTTTCTTTGCCGAGAACACTGATACACGAAGCACTTACCTCTATTTGCTTGAGAACTTTCTTTTTCCACAGCTGGAGGCTGATTCGAACGACTTCATTTACCGACAGGATGGGACACTGCCACACTGGCACCTGGAAGTGCGGGAATTTTTAAATCAAAGGGTTACTGAACGATGTATAGGTTGCACTGGACCACATGATGCCCCCTAACATTCCTGGGCGCAAAGGTCACCGGATCTGACTGTATGTGATTATTTCTTGTGGGGGCTTATGAACGACTATGTTTACGTACCTCCATTACCAACAACAATGAATGAGCTGAGACATCGTATAACAGCAGTTGTGGAAGCTGTAACTCAAGACATGCTCGCTGCAGTGTGGTAACAATTTGAATGCCGCATTGACACATGCGCGCATGTCAAGGGGACCGTACGGAACACATATAGAAAGGTATAAAAAAATTTTTTTGAGTTTCCTGTTCATCAAAAAACAAAATTTATTGTATATGTTTATTAGTTTCAGAAATGTAGACTTGGCAAATTGGATGATTGTTCTTGATACACCTTGTAGTTACAACTGTTCAAGGACATATAATACCGCCCCCTATTTCTTGCCGTGCGTAAAATGCTCGTCGTATTCTCTATGGTATCTGGTGCATGCCCCTCAGTTCTTAGATGCTGTTTGTAACCCATTCTGTTCGACGGCCTGATCTGCTCTCTATATTTTATCTTGAAAATGCTGTAGGACTGTCCTACGAAGTATTTATCACGGGTACCACATTGTAATTTGTAGACACCTGTAGTCTAGAATTTAGTGTATGTTTTGCCCTCGGCTGGTTTATCTAGGGTATGTCTTTGTTTTTTAATAGGCCCGTCGTACTGTAAGCAATTTTGCATCTCTTTTGGAATTTATGCTTACGGTACAAATTGTTTACAACCATCACATTTGTAACCGTTGGCAACAGCTATCTGCTCGAGCATCTTGACTTCGGTGCCTATATCCATCCCATCCAACGGCAGTTTGCATATGCTTATCAACACTGCGTTAAAGGATGGCCATCTTACGGCTTCTAGGATTGTTAAGAGTTAGTATGGACAATCGTGTCGGTATGATTCGGTTTCCTGTATACTGCACACTGTAAACAACTCTCTTTTCTGGGCACCGTAAGGTCTAGAAAATTAATTTTCATTTCTGCTTCATGCTACAGCTTGTATATGACATTTTTAGTATTCGGATTAAATACCGCCTTCAAATTATCCATTGTTTCTCTTGAACCGTTTATGATGATGAACCTATCAGCAACGTACCGTCTCGAATTATCCAGTGTTTCTACTGAGCCATTTACGATGATGAATGTATCAGCAATGTACCGTCTATAAAAGTCAACACTGTTTCACAATTCTTGATTCTCTCTGAAAACCTTCGTTTCCAGTGCGTTTATATAAATATCCACAAGGAGACATGATAACAGTTACCCATCGCTAGACCGCCACATTGCTGATAAACATTCTTCTTTTCATTGTTTTCCATATTTTCCTTTCCCTGCCGTAACTGTAGAGAACCTTCTCATTCCTTACCTTATCAGTCCACATAATCTTCAGTATTCCTCTGAAGAACCACATCCCAAAGGCCTCGATTCTCTGTTATTCCCGCTTTCCCATAGTCCATGTCGCACTACCATTCAATGCTGTGCTCCAAACGTACATTCTCAGAAATTTCTTCTTCAGATTAAGACCTATGTTTTATAGACTTCTCTTGGCAAGGAATGCCCTTTTGACCAGTGATATTCTCCTTTTTAGCTCCTTCTTGCTTCGTCCGTCATATCTTAGTTTGTTGCCTACGCATTCGTGATCCACAATTCTGATGGTAAGTTCCGCGTTGTTCTTGTTTCTGCTATTTATCATTACTTTCGTTTTTCATCGATTTACTCTCAATCTATATTCTGTACTAGTTAGACTATTCATTCCATCCAACATATTCTCTAATCTTCACTTTGAGGGAGGATAGTGATGTCATCAGCTAATCTTGCCATTGATATCCTTTCACCTTGACTTTTAATATAACTCTTGACTCATTATTTTAATTTCCTCAATGCTTCTCCGATGTATAGATGTAACAACAGGGGTGAAAGACTCCATCCCAGGCTTACACCCTTTTTAAAACGAGCACTCCGTTCTTGATCTTCCATTATTATTGTTCCCTCTTGGTTCCTGTACATATTGTACAAGTATATTACCCGTTTTTCCCTATAGCTGACCCCAACTTTTCTCAGAATTTCGAACATCTTGTACTATTATATAGTGTCGATCGCTTTTCCAGGTCGAAAAATCCAGTGAACGTGTCTTGATTTTTCTTCGGTCTTGCTTCCATCATCAATCACAACGTGAGAACTGCTTCTCTGGCGCCTTTACCTTTCTTAAAGCCGAACCGATCTTTTTTTTTTCATTCTTCTGTACGGATCGCTTATGTCTTCTACATCGACTCCTGGTATTTCCTGTATCAGACACCTCTTCGCCTCCACAGAGTCCTTCAGTGTACTATTTCCACCTATCCGCTCTCTCCTCCGTGTTTAACAATGGAATTCCCGTTGCACTCTTAATGTTGCCACCTTTGCTTTTAATTTCACCGAAGGTTGTTTTGACTTTTCTATATGCTGAATCATTCCTTGCGACAATCATTTCTCTTTCGGTTCATTAACATTTTTTATGCAACCATTTCGCCTTAGCTTACCTGCGTGTCTTGATAATTTCATTCCTAGGAGACTTTTGTTTCTGTATTTCCGAATCTCCTTCAACATTTTTCTACTTTCTTCTTTCGCCGATCAGCTGAAGTATTTCTTCAGTTACCCATGGTTTCCTTACAGTTATCTTCCTGTTACCTACGTTTTTTCTCTAATTTCTATGACTGCCCTTTTTAGAGATGTCCATTCCTCTTCAACCGAACTGGCTACTGAGCTATTCATTATCGCAGTATCTGTAGCCTCAGAGAACAAGTGTATCTCGTTATGCCTAAGCACTTTCGTATCCGTCTTCTTTTGCGCATTGATTATTCTTGGCTAGTCTCCTAAACTTCAGCCTATTGTTCATCGCTACTACATTGTGATCTGAGTCCATATCTGCTCCTTGGTACGCCTTACGATCTGCGGAATCTCTGCCTGACTATGGTGTATTCTGACTGAAAGCTTCTAGTGTCTCCCGCCCTTTCCCAAGTATGCCTTCTCCTCTGGGGTGATTCTTGAACAGAGTATTCGCTCTTACCATCTGAAATTTATTGCAGAACTCAATCAGTCCTTGTCCTCTCTCATTCCTGCTTCAAAGCCCATATTGTCCCGTAACCCTTTCTTCTATCCCTTCCCCTACGACCGCATACTAATCCCCCATGACTTTTAGTTTTTCATATCCCTTTACGTATTCAATTATTTACGTATTTAATTATTGAATCAATATCATCATATACTTTCTCTGTGTGTTCATTGTTTGTTTGCGACGTCGTCATGTGCACCTGAACTATTGGTTAGTAGACAATAGTATTCGTGAAATGGATATTCTTTCATAGGAACGATCTGCAGGGTCAGTTCGCGAATTGACTCTTACGAGGAAAAGTTCATCACTAACGCTGTAAAATTTAGTTGAAAAGACGTTCGACGTAAGACAGCACTTCCTGAACCATTTCGCAGGTCGATGCTTATTACTTTGCAGGTTCATTTTAGTAGGCATTTTAAGCAGCACCAAAGTCATATCGGTGACATATCCTCGACATTGAAATCTAAATTAGAAAGCATATCGCTCTTATTTTTAGATGTTCTCCTCTCAGTAATTTACAACCTTTGCTGAGAATATACAGCTGTCATAAGTCCGAATGTTAGTGTGAACACCGCAGTGCTTTGCCAGGCACAGTCCTGTTGAAGGTGGTACGCCGTTACTTCCTCCAGCGTCTGAATTGGCTCACACACATTTGAACATTCGAACATCCCGAAAGGCGCTGCATCTCCGCATTTTTCTCATCAAGAAACATTGAAAGAGGTGACAGAAGTTAGAGAAAAAATTTCTGGAGTCAACGATGGATCTGACGCTTGGCAACTAGTTTTGCTGTCGGGAACTAACGCATCCTCTTCTTTCACCCCCACTGAATCACCTTAGCTGACAAAGGGGTTTAAAATAGAGACAAAGTGAATGTATGTACAGTATTACACTTTTCATTCATACTATTGCAAATATCTTTCTTTTATCTTTATTTTAAACTCTTGTACCAGAGTCTGTGAATGTTATCTGCATTGATGCTTCCGACGTCCTAGTAGCTTTCGCTCCCATCGTATTTTGAGAAAAAATAAGAAATTGGAAAGAGGAAGGTCAATACTTTGTAAGCATCTTGCTGCTATTCATCTCATTGAAAACATATCATCAATATGTTTAACGTTGCGAAAGAGACATAAATAATTGGACATCCCTATGTATAAAACTAATGTACATGCAAGAAAAGACGTTATTCGAAAATATTACCTATCGATGCGTCAAAAAGGAACTGTTAGTTTTATTTAACAGTTATTGACGTCAAGAACAGATTATTTTCTTATTTTGCGCCCTTTGCCTCCCTATTATCTTGCGAGATTATTTTCGGTGTAATGCGGAAAATGTAAAGGATATACTTATTCAGTGAAAATGTAGACTAATAGTACTGCTTAAGGTACATAACCGCCTATCTTGCAGATCCCTCTTTGAAATTTCCCAGTGCAGTTAGTCTTTAATGGTGGTTTTCGAAAAGAACACTTATAAATTTCATTATATAAAGAGACAGTCTCGGTTGTGAAGTTGTTCTTATTACAAATAACTCATTTTGCTTGACTAAGGCTTCCTCAGATTTTCTAAAAGAAAAGGAAAAGCTAGGCTGTAATTATACAAAATTACAAGTTAAAGGGCATGGTAGCTCTTTAATTTTTTAAAACATGCGCGCAGCTTAGAACAATGCCCATTAACTTGTAATTTTGTGTAATTACATCCCTTCTTTCCGTTTTCTTTTTGTAAATCTGAAGAAGTCTTAACCAGGCGAGTCGCGTTATTTGTATCAAAAATAATTTTGCAACCGAGACTGTCTGTTATTTATTTGTGGAAACTGGTTGTCGCAATGACAGCCCATCGTGGAATGCAATAAGCTTTATTACTAATTTCATTTTAATTCTGATTTCGCAACCACAATGTATGATTTAAAAATAATTTACATTTATTCTAGGTCATGTTGTCTATGATTCTATGGTCGGCGATTTGAACTCTGATACGAAGTTATTTTTCACAAAATCCCTCTAACATCAAGCAAGAAATTGAGAAGCCTCATGAACAGAAAATGAAATTTAAAATGCATCTCATTAGATTCTCCTAAATTATCTGACAACTATCACTCTGTATATTCAAAGATTAAAGAATTCTATTAGTTGTACCGCCAGTAGCAATGACACCATAGAGAGGCTTCATTTCTTACGGAATCTCGCTGATTGTAGCTCTAACAAGGGGACCACAAGGTAAACGGTTTTGTCATACTTCGTATACGTATCGTGTGTTTGGTTCAGAACTCATATCTCAGTCCCCTATAGCAGTTAGATGCAACTCTCAATATTCTCGAGGAAATCGGCTTTGAAGTTTGCCAAGTTTTCGACGGGCCGTATGGCTCTGAATGATCGCTGCCATTTCAGGCGCGTGCTTTGTTTTTCTAGGCGATGCAATTTTTTTTAAAAAGTTGCTTGTTTTATGAGCATTTCTGTGAAGCGTGAAATACTTGAAGATGGGAAAAAAGTCGGTAGCGCTCGAAACTGGTAACTGCTATGTTGCTGGTTCGAAACATTATTTTTTTCATTGTTATTTATTTCGTTCAGTTCGAATACCTGCGCCACTTAAGTATAAAATTCATGAAATATATTATTATTGATAGATAACTAATCGCGCTTTTTGGTGAAAAATGCACATGTTCTTATTTCTAAATACATATCGCACGCAGAATTACTGTTTCCATTACAAATGTAAAGTCTAAAATACTGATGTTTTGTAAAAGTTTTTGATAAGTATTGTTGAAATTAGGGAAAAAACATTAAAAATTAGTATTGTTTCATCTCTATACGCTTTATGTTCTACCTCAGTAGAACATGCACCTTTCTTTAAAAGGTTACCACAGTTTGTAATCGAACTGGGGCCATTCACACGGCACACGATGTGTCTCCATTCGTTAACGGCACCGTGTCTCGAAACGTCAGTTCAAGCCCAGACATTGCACCCACTGTCACTAAACGCCAAGAAGTGTTGTCAGCAGGCGAAATGGTCAAAAATGGCTCTGAGCACTATGGGGCTTCACTTCTGAGATCATCAGTCTCCTAGAACTTAGAAGTACTTAAACCTAACTAACCTAAGGACAGCACACACATACATGCCCGAGGCAGAATTCTAACCTGCGGAATTGTCCACCGAACTGGTCCAGCGCTACGGCATTTGACCATTCAATTGTTATGCCGTGAGACAGTAAATACTGATGGTCTGCCTCTTTGTGGTAGCCTAGAGTGAACAACACTAGCTGATGAAGGTTATGGCTCGTAAATGTTCCGTGCGGGTTGTAAGAGAACCGCGCGCTGGGTGTTTTGGAGTGACACTGGGGAACGTGGGACTGGCGGGGACGCGGAATTGCGAGGATGGGTGCATCCAGACAGTTGGCAACTGTTTCCACGTCGCTATCGAGGGTTATTTGAGAGCTGTGCAGCTTCGAGTGAGGATTTCCCAGCCCACTATCTAGCCCTGCAACCAAAGGCGGTGGGTTTATTTTCAGGATTTACGCCCACGCCACGCCCATCTGATATATACCTCCGCCCGAGAGCGAGGAATCAACCGAATGGTGTCTGCGGTATCAGCTGACACGAGAAAACAGACCGTGGCTCGTGCGCTCAGAGCATATGCTCTGTGCTCGTACGTCACATCATGTGACACTGCAGGTCTTACGAGAGCCAGCAGCCTTTCCGGAGGGGAGCGAGTTGCTATTTCAGACGAGTTTAATAATTCTTAACTGTGTGTTTAAATGCGTGGAAGTTCTCGGTAGCACACGGCATAATAAAGACCTTTAGTGGATACATTTTCAATTACATGTTGCCTGCCGCTGTGGCAGAGAAACGGCCTTTATATCCTCTCCATGAACTTTTAAATTCCTTTCCAAATTTCTCCTCCGTCTCCTTGCTCAATGTACCTTGTCAACTACATCTTCCCGTTCACGCCCTTCGACACTTTAAAACTGCAGTCTGTTTGCCGAGCAAGTGAACAAGCTGTAGAATTTTTGGTTCCATCTATTTTACCACAATTGGCTTCAGAATTTCAAAGAATGTATTCCATTCAACACCATCAAAATTTTCTCCTAATCTAGAAATGTTATAAGCATTGGCTTGCCTTTTATCAGTTTCTCTGAATAGCAAGGTTTGTTTCATTTCCTTCACTCAGAGGGAGATCACTTCAAACAGGTAAATAAACAACGCAACAAAAACATTGTTTGTCCGGAGCTCGTAGTCTCTCGGTCGCGTTCTCGCTTCCCGAGCACGGGGTCCCGGGTTCGATTCCCGGCGAGGTCAGGGATTTTCATCTGCCTCGACATGACTGGGTATTTGTGTTGTCCTCAGCATTTCATCATCATTCATGTCAGTGGCGAGATTGGAATGAGCAAAGGTTGGGAATCTGTATGAGCGCTGATAACCGCGCAGTTGAGCGCCCCACAAACCAAACATCATCATCATCATTGTTGGTCAGTATTTTGTTACCTCCTTGTGGCTCTATATCGTAGTGAAAGAAAATTATCGACGTCTAAACACACAAGCTAAATGCACTGACGGGAAACTAATCGCAGCACCAAGAAGGACTTGTGCGACATAAATGAAAGTTGATGGGACTGTTTCTAGATCTGAAAACAAGACGTGGTAGGAATGTAGCCACTGTACATGACAGCCACAAGAAGATCGGGCTCCGGACGGCCACGTGGCACAATTAGACCGTAGACCATAGTCTACATCTATATCTACATGGCTACTCTGCAAATCACATGTAAGTGTCTGGCAGAGGGTTCATCGATCCACTTTCACATTTCTCTATTACTCCAATCTCGTATAGAGCACGGAAAGGACGAACACCTATATCTTTCCGTATGAGCTCTGATTTACCTTATTTTATCATGGTGATCGTTTCTCCCGATGTAGGTCGGTGTCAACTAAATATTTTCGCATTCGGAGGAGAAAGTTGGTGATCGGAAATTGGAGAGAAGATTCCGCCGCAACGAAAACGCCTTTGTTTTAATGATGTCTACACCAAATCCTGTATCATTTCTGTGACACTCTCTCCCCTAATTCGCGATAATGCAAAACATGTTGCCCTTCTTTGAACTTTTTCGATGTACTTCGTCAGTGTTATCTGGTAAGGACCCGACACCGCGCAGCAGTGTTCTAAAAGAGAATGGACAAGCGCGGTGTAGGTAGTCTCCTTAGTAGATCTACTACATTTTCTAAGTGTCCTGCCAATAAAACGCAGTCCTTGGTTAGCCTTCTCCACAACATTTTCAATGTGTTCCTTCCAATTTAGGTTGTTCGTAATTGTAATTCCTAGGTATTTAGCTGAATTAACAGCCTTTAGATTTGACTGAATTGTCGTGTAACCGAAGTTTAACGGATTCCTTTTAGCACTCATGTGGATGATCTCTCACTTTTCGTTATTTAGGGTATATCGCCAATTTTTGGACTCTACAGATATTTTTTATAAATCGTTTTAAAATTTGTTTTGATATTCTGATTACTTTATTAGTCGATAAACGACAGCGTCGCCTGCAAACAAGACGGCTCCGCCTATTGTCTCCCAAATCGTTAATATAGATAAGGAACAGCAAAGATAAGAAACACCATTTACTGGATGACTTTCCGTCAATTACTACGAACTGTGGCCTCTTCGGAGTATGGCTCTGGCGCATCGTACTGCAACTCTAGGCGCGATTTGAGCAGCAGTTAGCGCCACAGGGACACATCGAACTGTTACAATTTGGTTATTTCAAGGACAAAAGGACAATTCCGGGACAGACATCCTGTAGGATGCATTCCACTGCGGCTACAGTAGTGTCAAGCAAGTGCTAATTGGAGGGCAGAGTGCAGGTCTGTTGTGTTTCCTGATGGAAGCTGGTTCTGCCTCAGTGCCAGTGACGGCCGTTTATTAGTTACAAGGACACCACTTGGGAGCCTGCAACCGTCTAGATTCTAGGCACGCTGGATGTACATCTGGAGCTATGGTCAGAGGTGCGATTTCGCATCACAACAGGAGCACTCTCGGCGTTATCCTACACACCCTGAGTGCAAAACCGTACGTCAGTCTGGTGATTCTGCCCGTTATGCTGCCATCCATGAACAGCATTCCATGGGGTGTTTTTCAACAGGATAACACTCGCACACATACCGCTGTTGTAACCCAACGTGCTCTACAAAGTGTGGACGTGTTGCCTCGGCCTGTTCGCTCGCCAGATCTGTCTCCAGTCGAATACATTTGAGACATCACTGGACGACAACTACAGCGTCATCCACTAAAAGAATTAACTGTCCCTGTATTGACCGACCAAGTGATACGGGCGAGGAACTCCATCGCACAAACTAACATCCGGCACCTGTACAACCCAGTACATGCACGTTTACACGAATGCATTCAACGTTTTGGCGGTTACATCGCTTGTTAATCTACCAGCATTTCATAGTTGCAATGCCTTATCTAGAGCTTACATTAACCTGAGATCTTGGAATCTTAATCACTTGAATATGTTACCTACAAAAATGTGTTCCCGAAATTTGATTATTGCCCATTAATTATTTTTGGATGTAGCGAATTTTTTTCCGTCAGTGTAGAACGACATTAATAGCAGTAAGTTAACGACATAAATGCTGGGAAAACTAGTTTGTTTACAATACTTAGTCCGTATACGATAAGGAGTTATCGGACGCATGACAAGAGAATAGGTAAATAAAAAAAGAAAAAATAAGAACGTTTGCTTACTTACGCATGAAAACACACTTGTATGTCTAAATTTCACTTAAAAATTTCTGTACATGAGAGTCACACTGCGCTTTTCTTTTGCCACATACCAAACATGTTAATCAAGTAACGCCGCCACTATGAAGCCACTCTCTCGTAGTATAGCAATTGAAATGTATATTTTTATTTAACTTGAGTTATTTAGGTGAGTTATGTCAATTTTCGTTTGAAATTTATAAATTTATTAACGTAATACTAGGTCTACAACTTGGCTTATTATGAAAAACTTACAAAAAAAAATCATTCATAGTATTGCCCATCGCTGTCCACTACATTCTCCCAACTTTCGGATAGTACACGAATCCAGTGGTGGAAGAACTGGGCATCTTTTGTGCGGATCCATGAATCGATTCAATTTTGCACTTGTTCATATGATCGGAAGTGCTGGTCAGCCAGACTGTATGCCACTGATCAAAAAAGGTGGTAGTCAGAGAGAGTAGCGTATGGAGAATAGGGTGGGAGGGGTAGGACTTCTCATTTCAACGTTTTCTATGTTGTATATTTTGACTGGTTTTGCGACATGGGGTCGTGCACTGACCTGATGCAAAATTAACTTTACGTGTCTGTCGCTGTATTGTGGCCGTTTGTGTTTCAGTGCTGGTCTCGAACGCATCAATTGCTTTCGATAATGATGTGCTGTGACTCTCTTCTTCTGTTTCAGTAGCTACGAAAACGTTCTGTCTTCCACCGCCATGCCGGTCTTCAACACCAAAATTACCGTTCTTAAGGCGTTGAAAACATTCTCTGCACGTTCTTCCAGTAATAGTTCCCTCACCATTTATCTTACCCAGCATTTTAAGAGCCATAGCCGCAGATTTTTTCTTGTTAAAGCAGAAAATTAAAACTTCCCGCAAATGGTGGTAAATGGGTACGTAAGTTGACGTATTTAATGGAGAATAATCTTATGATGCAATTACAAATCGACTATTATTTTTATGGCATTGTGTTTACAGATGCCTAAGCTTATTCTATTACACCCATGACCATCCACCTGAACTCTATTTGCCGCTAATGCCGTCTATTGCAAAAGTGCGGAAGCAAAGTTGTAGACATAGTAAAATAATTTAGATTTCAAGGAAGCTAAAGGCTCCAGAATGACAAGTAGATGTTACATTGTTCAATGTTTTTATTTTTTTATTTTTAGTAGTAAAAGTATATGTTTTAGACTGTAGCGATATCACCGGTTCTGTTAGTTCTCTCTGTTAGAATTCGGTTACGTTTATGTTTGTTGTTGAAAAGTGTTATTTGTGAAAGTTTCGCTTCGTACGACTTACGAATAAAACAGAATCAAAAGTAATCTCTCGTTTAGCTTCGTTGTTTATGGATTTTAATATGTGCAGTTATTGAAGTGTTACGATTTTACACCTTAGACTGATTCGTTTGAAAATATTAGACTGCACTTACTATAATTTTGAAGACAGTCTCAGTTCAACAGCAGTTAAACAATTTTCATGAAAATGTAAACTTCCGGTCGCACCACAGAGAGAACGGCTGACCGTCATTTATTTGAAGAATTTCACCGACTACATTGCAGCAACCTCTCTGACTTTCAGCGTGTAATCTTACGTGAAAACTTAATTAAGATGAATATAAATGTCAAGACATTTATTTTCAGTGCTGAGTGCTTGAAATTAATTCTAATTAAAAGCAAATATTGTTTGTTCACCGAAGTAGACTGAGCTTGCTTAATAACGGGGCTTGTGAATAAACAATTTACGACGATGCACAGGGGTATTTCGCCCTAAAAGCTGGCCAAAAGTCCAGATTTAAAATGCGAATAATTCTCGGAATTCGCCATGTCCTGTGATAGTCAAATAGATGGGGCAGTGTTGACGCAGCATTGCCAGGCGCTGGAGCCAGTCTTTATCTGCGTTTCTCCGGTAGTGCACGTGAAGGTTCTCATTTGGCTTGATAACTCTGTGTTTGTGGCTGTTCTAACGTGGTGAAAATCGATGTGGAGTCTAACCATCAGAGTATGTACTGTTATTTATAATTGTTGTCATTTTGATTAGTAATAATTCGTTTAAAGTTAACTTGTGAAGCAAAGAAAATATATTTTATTCGTACAACAATGTAGAGGTTTTGTCATAGTTCAGGGTGTTACCTTGCATAAATTTGAACACATTATAATAGAAAAATCATTTGTCTGCTGGGCATTGTAGAACGTAGCAGAAAAATACCGCCTATGTATTTTATACGATTTACTTTAAATTTGTGGTTATCCTAGGTCCTTCGGGCCACAAAATTATGACAAGAAAACGTCTCTATGACATTATGAAGAGATGTTCTGAAAACAATTCCGTAAACAAAATGGATTTTATGGAAAATAATACATTACCAGACCCTGCTTTCCCTGAAGAAGAAAAGAAAAATTTAAACGTAATTTTTTAAACATAAACTGTCATACGTAAAGTCACAATTAAAGAAAAGATGGTTTGCTTCACATAAAGTTGAAAGAAACGTCTTAAAAAAGAATCATAACTGGCTGTAAGATACCATTGAAATTCCTTGCAACAAAACTTGAGTAGGTCAACCAACAAAATCGTTCGTAGAGTTAAGCGAACGCAGCAAAAGGCGTAAGACGCAGCACTTGAGAGAACATTTCAAAGCCACAGAAGTATTGTACGCCAGCCAAATGATGCTCCGAGAATGTTGAAACTGTAAGAATGTATGTTGCTTTATATCTGTTGCGTACATAGTTCCGCGTAGTCAGCGCGTACACAACTTTTCCCACTAGAGCGCGCCCCGCTAAGTACAACAGCGCAGACGCAGCGCTCATCCGTCTCCGCACTGCGAGATGGCGGTGTCTAAGAGACGGACCAAATTCTGCTTCCGCCCATCCGCGTATTAATATGTAACGCAGCCAATGAGATTGCCGCTAACGTAGAACCTTTTCTCCTCACGGATCACACTCGCTCAGTGATACCTGAATGCTCGAGGTATTATAACGAGTGTACAGACCTCCGATTAGTCAGTCCGCATCAGTCTGCATTAGTCTGCAGTCAAGTTTCATTCTGCGCCTAATAAGATTATCATATTCTTGTACATACTCATTAAGAGAAATGTATAGACACTTTGTGAAGTATCAGAGATATGTGAGAATAAGATTAATGTACCAACACCAAATGTACTTCAAATTGTCAATTGTAAATAGCATCCAGAATCAAATTAAGTAAGGTTTATGATTGTTATTATTTTAATAAATGTGTATGAAAATTAATCATGTTCTGTTTAAAGTTGGTCACCGTGAATCTGCTACTCTAAGCGTGCAAGTGGCATTTCTATCGTCTGACCCAACGGCAGAAGATAAACACGCCACGATAAGACCACGAGACATATTGTTGACACTCACCTACTTCGTTAGAAAGACAACTCAAATAATCTGATGGTGTTTGTACCGAAGGTCTTACAGTACGCACACCACAATATCCATGGTATCCTATGCTCCCACAGTTCATAATATTTTGGTGCGTGGCCCAACTGTCATCGAACGTGCCCTCTTACCCGCAGCCAGCTTACCACAAGAAGCAGCCGAGGCCCGCAATAAGCACTTCTGTTTGTACAGACAAAGTTTTGCCAGGAAACTCTCACGGGAAGCATACAGTTTGGATGTACTAAACAGGCTACTACTGACATCTGATCCACTGAGAAATGCTATGAGACTGACGCCAAGGAAAGCCAGCAAACCTTTCTTAGCAGGGACATTACATTTACTTCCCCCAAGTGAAGAAGGGGTTAGGCAGGTTCCTCAAGCTGAAAATGAGGATGAACAGGAGGTCACAAGTGAAACAGACTGCTAAGATAAACAAGGCTGGGACTCATCATCTGAATAACTATTAGTCTTGTAATTATGAAGTAAACAATTTAATAAACATGCCATAATTTTGTTCCATTTCATTCTATCAAATATGCAAATCCATTATTATGCTAAACTATGTTGTATATCGTCTCACAGTGCAGAAAATGTAAGAAAATAAATTTGGCCAACTTTTTGTATCAAATACCCCAATCTGCGCTACGTCAAGCTACGTTACGGCTCTGAGCACTATGGGACTTAAAATCTTTGGTCATCAGTCCCCTAGAACTTAGAACTACTTAAACCTAACTAACCCAAGGACAGCACACAACACCCAGTCATCACGAGGCAAAGAAAACCCCTAACCCCGCCGGGAATCGAACCCGGGAACCCGGGCGCGGGAAGCGAGAACGCTACCGCACGACCACGAGGTGCAGACAAGCGACGTTACGTCCGCTATTACTGTTTCGAGAGATTTTAATGAAGTTTGTGAGTTGTCCTCCCAGCTTTAAGTAAAAATTAACTGAACACGACCCTGGTGATCGAAGACATCGTCACCCGCCAATTTAATAAACTAAACTTTAGCACTCGCCAAAGACTACAAAATGAAGGAGCAGCCACAACTGGTTAATAGACTAGAAAACCGAAAGCAACCCTATAAAAAAATTGGCAACGTAGCGTCTGTTTCTTTACGTAATTAAATTTTACACTTAGGAATCTAGTAAGACTCTCTTATAGAGGCATCTGCTTATTGATTCACTTTTGCACAGCCTGTGGTGAGCAGACTTGAGCGTTGAGCGCTGGGTTCATCTCCGGTGACCCAGTAAGCCGCTGCCCCTCCCCACCTCCCCCACCCCCAGCCGGCGGCACATGCAAATCGCCCCCCCCTCCTTGGCAGCGCCGCTGCTGCTGCCCCTTGCGGCAATCGTGAGAAATCTGCGCCGCGGTGCCCGCTCACAGAGTCGCCGGCGTATCGCTTCCAGCGACCGCGGCCCGCGACAGCTGCCGAGTCATCTCGACCCGACGATTCCGGCTCCGCACGCACTGTGGACCCGCCATCGACACACCGTCGTCGCGTGGTGCTGCGGTGCGGCGCTACGCATGAAATTGCCCTGCTGGCTGCGAGTGTAGTAGTGCGCCGACGTCATTCCTCACTTGAGTGATACCGACTCCAACTAGCACAAACTCAGAAAGTGCTGTACGGTTTACGTGTGACGAAAAGCGACCACTGCACGTGACTATGGGGTAGTTTGCAAGTGACGTGTGACCAGTACATTTTCCTCAGTGACAGTACGCAAAGTGAGCAGGTTGAAACTCTGTCAGAATTACACGTATTATCTGCAAACGGGAAAAAATACGCTGGAACTTGTGCAACTCGACAGATTTTTTACCGCCACGCGGACTAGCGCTGTGGCTTTGCAAGTGCGGAACGGCTTTCCGTGCCGCGGTCGTAAAAAATATCGGCAGTGACCTGTTCCGTAAGCGGTAGCCGTTGCAATCTGTGTCAAGTTCTTTGCCGCCTAGCATGCGCTTTTAACTCCTCGCATTTCGGGAAAATAGGAACACTTCTGCTGCATGTATTTATATATTGATAAACAACTACTGTCACAATTTTTCAACCGTGTATACCACAAAACAGACTCTCCTGTAACGATTCTGTTGCTGTATGTAATACAGAGCAGGCAAAAATGCCGAGAAAAATGTCTTGAACAGTGCAGTCACCAATCTGCCATAATGGAGAACAATTTAAGTCAAAAAATATCATCTAGTGGAAAGTCTGCAAGTATGTGACGTGTTATTTTCAAGACCGAAGTACTCAAGAGCGCCTCTGCATTCTCGTATACCATATAAGTAGTAAGAAAAAGTTATAATATCAACGAAGCGTATGAGGTGTTACTACGTGTTGCATGCTACACGACCTCCTTGAGGTGTGTATGTGTCGCACTGACGTTGTGAATATGCGACTGAAAATGTGAGTGAATTTGTCGAGTTGTATCCTAGTGGATTCCTGGACAGTGGACTAGTCAAGCAGCTAATTTTGTGCTCGGGTATTGTGCGCAATGCACTGAAATCCTTTTCGAAACCTAGTATAAAAAAAAAGAATTATTTGACGCAAATTTTTGGTATCTAGTCCGCGTCTAATACAACGTGACGCTTTATTGCCCATCAACATCAAAATAAACACTTCTGCGTCCTTATAGACAGGTAGATGAAGAATGTTGATATAGTAGGTGAAGAACATTTGTCGTGTACAGTGAAATGATACAAGAGTTTCCGCTCTAAAGAATTGCTACATCATTCTTGCCAGATTTGTTGCTCTTCAGACTGTAATTTTATCAGTGACTAGCCTTCTTAACGTGAAATAAATAATTTCAGTTTACTGGTCTCTGTGAATCGAAGTTACGTTATTTTGATTTGTTACTGTGATACTTGTAAATAAGGAGAAAGCTGTACCGCTGTCGGCGTAACTTTTAGCCACTCTTCTCGAAGTAAAACAACAACGAACTAAGAATTTTATTCCACAGCGACGTAAGTCAGTATTCTGGAATTTTCTGCACGCTTCCACCTGGACAGTGACTGAATTTTGTGTGATAATTATCAGACTTTGAAACTGAGGGCCAATTAATTGGTGCCTACCACACGGAATTGGGAGATTTTCTCCGTTAAACGGTGCTTGATTCTGGTGTATACTTTAGAGAATATCTTGCCATTTGTTCTCTGTTAAACTTCTTTGGGAGCGTGCATCGATGAAACATATATATATATCGCAAGGCCTCTATAAATATACGATCACAAATTTTTTTTCGTTCTCAGTTCAGTCTATATTTATCGAATACATTATTTGTGAACATTGTTTGGCGAATCGCGCAAGATAATTGTACAAGTTTTCAACTCACTACATGTCTACCTGGAGACGTTCTTGACATTTGGTCCAGTCTTCTACGACGACGTACCTGTGCTGAGATTTGGCGAAAAATACGTCAGACTGGACTTACTCGCCTCCTTAGGTGTGAATGACTGAAGCGCTTTATTCGGCTCGTCTTCGACCCATTTGAGTAGTTGGGAAGACTCGGGGGCGTCTCGGTGTGGTGGACGCCACGCTGTAGCCCAAAGGTGCTCCTGAGAGGAGGTGCCCGACTCGAGATCCGAGATGAAGAAGGCCGGCGGACCAGCTGCCGGAGGGAAGAACGGCGCGGGCGGCGCCGGGGGCGGCACCGCAGGTGCCGGAGGCGGCGGGGGCGGCAGCGGAGACAAGGATGAGGCCGCCGAGAAGCGGGACTCGCCCAAAGGGGACCGGCTGTCGACGTCCGGCGACACGGGCTCGTCGGGCAGCGGCGGCAAGCCGGGCTCTGCGACGGCGGGCATGCGGGAGGCGTCGCTGAAGCTGCTGGCGCTGACTGCGCGGGCAGAGTGGCCGCCGGTGGACCAGGCCGTCAAGGCGCTCGAGAAGCTGGTGGCCGCCGCGGGCGAAGACGCCTACCCGCTGCCGCTCGCCGGCCTCATGGACCCGGTAAACACCGCCAGCACCACCACCACCAGCACTGTGCACCTCGCCACCACGGCACGCTCAGCCCTGCCTGCGACGCACCACCAGGCTTACTGCCCTCATAGCTTTCTGTCAGTTTCTTGCGCAACGAGAATAGAGGAAGAGGCACTCAAGCATCTCAAAGGAGAGGCAGGCCACTAGACCCTAGCACAAAAGGGTACTTGGTTGAAATGGCTCTAAGCACTATGGGACTTAACATCTGATATCATCAGTCCCCTAGACTTAGAACTACTTAAACTTAACTAACCTAAGGACACCACACACATCTATGCCCCAGGCGGGATTCGAACCGGCAACCGTAGCAGCAGGGTGGTTCCCGACACAAGAGGGTTCTCACCTGTTGGAATGGCGAGGGGAAACAAGAAAAGGGAGAGACCATGTATGTGTGAATGTGTGTGTGTGTGTGTGAGAGAGAGAGAGAGGGGGGGGGCAGAGAGAGAGTGTAAGAGAGACCTTTTGCTCACTTTCTTCCTCAGGGAAAACCAAGGGTTACGTTAAGCCCATAATGAGAGGAGGGACTCAAAACACAGTAGTGGGGACGATAGGAAGTAAATATAAAGGGGGAACTGTGAGAGACAGAGGGAAATATAGGGACAGAGAGAGAGAGAAAGAGAGAGAGAGAGAGAGAGAGAGAGAGAGAGAGAGAGAGAGAGAGAGAGAGAGAAAGGCAGAGAGGACAGAAAGAGAGAGATTTTGGTCACTTCCTTCTTCAGGGAGAACGGAGGGATAGGTTGAGCCCACCATGAGGAGAGACTGGGGACGAGAGGAAGCAAATACAAAGAGGCAACTGTGTGTGTCTGTGTGTGTGTGAGAGAGAGAGAAGGAGAGAGAGTGGGAGCTCAAAGGTAGGGCACTGGTGATCACTTTGCCCAGTGATCTGTATCTAGGCTGCGTTGGAACTCCAGCTGTGTAAGCGTACCGGCCAAAAATCCACATACTCCACATTCTGCTCGGCTGAAATGTGTCGCCCACAAAGTGTCAGCTGAATACAAAAGAAAATAATTTCCGATCCTGTACCCATCTGAGCTATTACGTCGCTTACTCCAGATTTCTGGAACGAGATGAACTAGCGCAAAGAACACCGATAATTCTGTTCCATCATCGAAAAGATCACGTCAAATGTGGATGTTGAGAGGCACTGTGGAATGTCGTGGATGAAAGCTGTAATGAGTTGACAGAACAATGGACGTGAAATCCAGGGCGCACAATCTTTCACCTTGCGTCCAGCATCAAGCAACATATAGCCCTAATCTTTCGCTCTCTGACACACCCTCTGTCAGCCCTTGGGATCACATTCGTTCTGACTTTCAGGGCCTGTTTAAGGGCCCTTTATAGATAATATTCGCCTTCTCTAAATAACCATGTGCGGCAAGCGGACTGTGCACCATAACAAAACTTACAGAAAATGTGCTAGTCCAGATTCTAGCCAGCAAAGAGGTTAACTGAACTATAGTGCCAGTTCACAGCATGGCTGTCGAACAGTTCTACCCATCATTTCAGTCCGCCATTTCACCTATTGTCCAATGGGGTGTGGAGTGTCCGATACAGGTGTTTAAGAAGCAAATGATGGAAGTATTGGGAACCACCGTCACAAAGCACTCCCTGTGCTACTCCTTAGCACGTACAGCTATCCTATCAAGGACGATAGCCCAGCACTGCTCCACCGTGGGAGACAACCTCGAACACTGCTCTGTCTCCTCACTCCACAGCCCTGGCAACCGTGGGCCAAGCTCACAGGGCGATCCCTACTGGGAACGGAGCACTCGTATGGAACATAAGACACGTGAACGCCAGCAACAGGGGTTAACACCCATTGGTGGCACATTACACCATTTGACACACCAAAGGGTTTATCGCACTGTCATACAAACCAGATCCGCCCTCGCCTGCCAACTGCACCACCATCAGTGATGCACCTTGAACCAGAAAAGTCATCATTGCTAGTCCCACAACTGCACAGATATAACTTGCACCCTCGAAAATCGGCGAAAATTTCATTTGACGCAGACATGAAATTGGAAATATCCTTCCAGCCTTCACAGCCACAGTGAACAATGCCCACATCACCACATCCCGACATAATGCCGCACGTTCCCAGTTGCTCATACTAGCGGAAGCACTTAGGTGCTGGGTCACTAACCATACCACCAGTTAGCCTTCCGTTACATTGTCGAGGACACTTCTGGATATACGTGCCTATTGCAGGAGTAGAGGGGTGGGGGATCCGGTATAGCAGCGCGGTGGCTTTGAGAGTCCACTGGAGATAACGGAACTGGATTGCAGTCGACAGGCGGAACTGTTACGTCCCATTGCACTCGTCGGTTTTGAGCAATGACGTCATACCTAAGGCAAAGACGCTATGTATAGGCAATCTATGAAAGCTACGGATCATACTCGTAAACAAACTAATGTAGCATACGATAAAATTACATTCACATTCACGCAGTTATTTACTTAGTCATGAATTGTATCGAAACGAACTGAAGATAACGAACATAATGAACAACATGGATTAAAAACAAATTTTCATGTCTGGAAAGAAGTATTCTCGTACTGCATGCTACTAGAAAAGCACAGAGAACCTTTAAATTACTTTACAGTAAACAACATGGTGAAATTATACTGTTATGATATCGCGTTTATTTTATATTAACTATTGAATCTAACACGAGGAGCGCAGGAAAGTCGGGGTTTTGGGCGGCGAGAAACTAAAATGTATCAGGAAAAGGGGAAAATTAAATGAATGATAACAAATACGAAACAGCAGCATAAAATGTGGACAAACCGACACACTAACTTCTAAAAGAAAAGCCAGTACGCGAGAAACGAATATCTAGAAAAATGAAGAATATGGGAATCCATAACTAGAATTAACCTATGTAGGTAAATTCCAGTTACAGATTACAACCGCCCCATGATTTCAGTTGCAGTTGTATGCACTTAAATCTAATACCATTTCTACGTTTGTAATTGCTCTCTAAAACCACTGCCGGTGTACAACTAAAATTGGAATCGGGTATTAGAACTGACCTATATAGGTCAATTCTAGTTACCGATTCCAATACTAGTAACTTTTTTGCAGTATTTCAGAGAGCAATTACATATTAGCCTACATTTTAGTTCACACACGTGGTGAAGAAAGATATAATTAGTGAATCAATGAATGCCTTGAATCGGTAACTAGAATTGACCTGTATAGGACGTGACGATCAGAAGAATGTTGGTTGTCGCTCCTGTACAATTTTTAGTCCGTGACGCATTTTCATAACTGGATCTGGCGCCAAACAGCGAAATTAATGAACCGCATTGCTGTATGAGAGGCAAAATTCAAAATGAATAATAAATACTATAAGGTTTATTCATGGCATAACATAGGTAAAGGTTATTTATCAAAGACTGGAATTTTGGCACAATGCCTATTTAAACGTTTAAAATCCTCCTTGAGTTTGAACGTGGATCTGTACGATTCACATTTTGCGATTTGAATGTCGCAGTTCCATGTTGGCTTATCCTGTCTATTTTTATGCAAATGCCTAATTGCCAAAATAAATGCCTTTTGCTTGCCTTCTTGATTATTATTTACTCCTTTATTATTGAAAATGGTAATGAGTGTCGCCATAAAAAGAGGCAAGAGTAGGTAAGGATTTTAAATATCGATTGTGTTTACTTGGCTTCCTATCGAATGCTACCTCCTTCAAAAGCAACAATGCGTACCGCAGCTAAAACGTGGGTTCAGTATTGTTCTAAGTTTCTAATTTTTTCAGTTTTCATTGCGACCTTCTTATAGGAGGCAGGTAGTAACGTGGCGAAGTTCAGTGTTTCTTTACGCAGTAAACTGCGAAGTTGCATTAATACTTTCGGACCCGACGTATTTTCTACTGACGATAGAATACTTCTATCGAGATTATACGCGCAGTCAATGGACTATGAAAAGAAATATTTCATTTCTCAACTTATCAGTACAACCAAATACAAAATTTCACTTTTCAAGGCTAAGGCAAAGAAAATTAGCTTGACTTCCGTCGGCAATCACAACAGAGATCCGAAAATGACAATCTGCATTCAACTTATTTAAAGCTTTTATTGATGCAGGATTTCTGTTATGGAAGCTACATAATCCTACACTAGGACAGTTTTAGAGTAATTTACATTCCAATCTGTGCCCAGTGAGTCACGTTTCCGAAAGTGTTACGTAAGTGAATGTTGCAATGAAGTAAAGTAAGTCATTGAAATGCAATAAAAAATAAAAAGATCTGGATTTCAACCGGCGACTCAGCTAACGCTAAGGGTCATTTTATTGTCAAGATCATTATTGGACCATTAGATCCTTCAGAGGATGACTCAATAAAAACAGTCCTGCTTACGGCAGAGTTTCTAGAAAAAGTTAACTATTCAACTATCGCTAGTTATTTACCAAATCATTACAGGTAATGTGGCCTGAAGAAATTCAATACTGTACATGAAAAAACCTGGGACAACTTTAAAAGAGATATTTCCAAACATGCTTCCAAGTCACCTACATAGCACATTGTTTTCACAGGATGTCAGAAGACACACAAGGCATGTTTCTGGATGTTGATGAAATTGATGTCCAGGAATACAAAGATGTTCGTGAAGGCCTTTCAAGGATTCAGACTTTTAAGGACATTGCATCAGAAGTACCTCAGTGCCCTCAACGTATCACAACGAGATGTGGGACCTGGATTTGGGCAGCATTTTACCACGCTTCGAAATTCCCGAGCATAACTAAGATGGCCATCGCTCTCGAGAATGAAGCATCTTCATTTGTAGCAGAAAAGAAACTTCTCGAGTCTTCGGAAGTGAGGAATGACTTAACAGTAATGTGTATCGATGTTAAAAATCTGATAGTCAGGCAATCCGAAACGTTCATGAGAAGTTAAATAAAGAAATATTTTTGGCGATCAAGACAAGTGTATAATCATTAGGGTCTTAACTTACATTGTAGTTGAGTTCGATTTCCTGTCTCAAGTGATATTGCAGCTTCAAGAAATGGGGCAGCCTGTGACAAAGTCAGTAAAAATTGTGCATGGTGCAGTGTTAAGAAAATGTGGTTCGTTAGTTAGGAGAATGTGTAAAACAGTGTTTTCGAAAAATTCAGATCTTAAAAAACTTACAAATATTTCAAAAATTCCACAAGTTGACCATTCAATAGGTCAGTGTTTTCGAAATGCTCTAATTACATCTGCAGATGGTGTGAGATCATTTTCTCAGATGAAAAGGGTGTTATCTGACAGTAGACTTATCAAGATTCTAGAAAAGGCAGAAAAGCTTTTGTTTGTCATGTGTATGAATACTACATAGACTTTCAAGAAGTACAGTCTGAACAGTGATTCTCGCTGGGTTTTCATCTGGCGTGAACCAGGAACCATATACCAACCCCTTACTGTCCTTGAAAGGAACCTGTATGGACGTCATGGTTTGACGTTGGGTGGGATTATGATTGGTGCACGTACACCTCTGCATGTCTTTGACAGAGGAACTGTAACAGGTCAGGTGTATCAGGACGTCATTTTGCACCAGTATGTTCACCTTTTCAGGGGTACAGTGGGTCCCACCTTCCTCTTGATGGATGATAACGCACGGCCCCACCGAGCTGCCATAGTGGAGGAGTATCTTGAA
The DNA here is from genome assembly GCF_023897955.1 of Schistocerca gregaria. Classification (NCBI taxonomy): domain Eukaryota; kingdom Metazoa; phylum Arthropoda; class Insecta; order Orthoptera; family Acrididae; genus Schistocerca; species Schistocerca gregaria. Next base: position 78,145,109 of record NC_064925.1, on the reverse strand, counting down.
ACAGAAGATATCGGGCGAATGGAGTGCCCTGTCTGTTCTCAACAACTAAACCCCACCGAGCAGGTCTGGGATGCTCTCTGTCGACGTATCGCTGCACATCTTCAAACTCCGAGGACACTTTAGGAGCTCCGACAGGCACTGGTGCAAGAATGGGTGGCTATACACCAGCAGGTGCTCGACCACTTGATCCAGAGTATGCCAACCCGTTGTGCGGCCTGTGTACGTGTGCATGGTGATCATATCCCATATTGGTGTTGGGATACATGCGCAGGAAACAGTGGCGTTTTGTAGCACATGTGTTTCGGGACGGTTTTCTCAACTTATCACCAGTACCGTGGACTTTACAGATCTGTGTCGTGTGTGTGCCCTATGTGCCTATGCTATTAGCACCAGTTTTGTGTAGTGACACGTTGTATGGCACCACATTCCGCAGTTATCCTAAATATATGTGCATGAATGCAGTACCACCCATTCTTGAGTACTGCTGGAATGTTTGGGATCCCCACAAGACCTGATTAAAGAAAGATACTGAAACAATTCAGAGGCGGGCTGCTAGATTTTTTACAGGTAGGTTCGATGAACACGCAGGTATAGAGGAGATGCTTCAGGAACTCAGATCGGAATCCTTGGAAGGCCAGGCGATGTTTTTTTTTTCGGGGAGCACTGCTTAGACAATTTAGAGAACCGATATTTGAAGCTGACTGCCGAGCGATTCTACTGCCGCCAAAGTGCATTTTGCATATGGAGCACAAACATAAGACAAGGGAAATTATGGCTCGTACGTGGGCAAATAGATAATCTTTCCGTCACTCTATTTGCCAGTGGAACAGGAAAGGAAATGACTGGTAGCAGTACAGGGTACCCTCCGCCCGCCAAGCAATATACGGTGCCTTGAGGAGTACGTATGTAAATGTAGATGTACATTAGGCTTCGTATACGCCGCGCGACGAGGTAAACAGTCCGGCTATTAGGTTGCACTTGTGGTATTCGCAGTCATTCTCTGAGGGCCAGGACGCAGTTTCACGTGCTGCGTTTCGTCCTAGGTCCCCCTGCTGCACGTAACGATACAATGCGACCCTCGTCGCCAGGTACAAAGTCGGCTTTGTTTTACTATGCTGCCTCTCCTTTTCCTATTCTCTTTTTCATGAGCTGTATTCTTTCAAAATTTATCAACTCATATGTAACAGATTTCGGAATGCGTAATTCCCATGAAATCATACTTCATTCTATGTTTCAAAACTTGTAGAGGAGTGTTACGTTCCCGAATGATAAAAGTGAAAGACTGTCATCTTTGTGTAACAGATACATACGTCTGGCTGTTTCCCCTTGTGATTTCGCACTTGCCATTTTGGTTTTTAAGATGATTATTTTCCAGGTTCTTTCCGTCTGTCTAGAGAATGTGTTGAATCACCCAAAGATGACTTTCTGATTAAAATTCATGAAAATGATTACTAAACTATTTGCTGTTACACGAGAGAAGCGATAACTGAGTGATATCACGTTATCACAGCGGCTCGCATAGTATGTGTTAATGTGGTCCTTTATTTTGTTCTTTTTATTTCATAATATCGATTGTGAAGACATTTTCAAATTTTTGCGTTAAGTACCACCTACCAAAATGGAAATACTCTAGCTAGAATGGAAGAACTCGAAAATTCCCACAGTGTTTGGACAAGAAATACAATAACATCTAATTCGACAGAATTTAGTTTAAACAACAAACTTGTACACTGTTTCATAAATGATTTGCCTTCTACACACAATGGACAAATTGGTGCTGGCCGTTGTGCCCGAGTGGTTCTAGATGCTTCAGTCTGGAATCGGGCGACCGCTACGGTCGCTGGTTCGAATCCTGCCTCGGGCATGGATGTGTTTAGGAGAATGATATTGAACACAGCTTATAAATTGTGGAGTATCTTCTGAAAGTGTGTATTCAACCAGCTTTGGCGTACAGAGTTCAGCGTTACCATTAGTTAGTTAGAGAAATTTAAATAAGAACTACTTAACAATCTGTAGTTTCTGGAGCAAGTACTGGAGATTTCACGTTATTGTACTGCTGTACTGGAAGCAGGAAGCGACTTGATATTTAACGAATTCGCAGCGAAGAAGCACTTCCCGTTTCTTCGGTATAGAGGTCGCCAGCGCGGAAACCCTGTGACTCATCAGTCAGCCTGCGCAAATTTGCCACGCGTGTTTACTCACCGTTAACGTCTGAGCCGTTGATGGACACGCCGACAGGAGACCACGAAGTACACCTCCCGGATGTATTAGACGCACGTATACTGCCGGCGAACGGTCTCGAGAAGACTTACACTTTTTTTTTTTAAAAAAAAAGTCAGTTTTCGTTTAGGATCATCTATTCTGTAAGAGTACAAGTTCTGCATGTCTTATCTGCAGTGGTGTGTTTAAATAATATTATCGCAAACAGCTTAACATCCCTTGTTGCTAAAAGCAGTCGAGAGACATATGTGTAATTCCCCGTCATCGATCCTATCACCTACGATGGGCAAAGAAGTGAATACACTACACATGTCGATAAAGTTATCGAATTTACTGCACTTAAACAAATATACTTGCACTAGGGATTCGTGTTTTTGTCTGCGACATACAGTTAGGTTTAAGTAGTTCTAAGTTCTTGGGGTCTGATGACATCAGATGTTAAGTCCCATAGTACTCAGAGCCGTCTGAACCATTTGAACAAAATGTCCTGTTACCTTCGTGTCAGAACTGTTTAATTGTACAACAGCTGTTAGGAAAGTAAGGTCCGATGGGGTGTGAAATGCAAAACCATAGTTAAAATCCGATGAAGGTTCGCGCAGGTGTGTTGAGCGGAGTCTCTAGTACGACCACCGATCGCGTCACGTCGCTCTTTTCAGTTCTGAGCACACAGTGAGCAGGTAAAGACGCCCAGAACAACAGTATCCCCCGCCAAATGCGAGGGCCTGGTGTGAAATTTCGCCTGATGTCATGCAGCCCACATAACATAACTGTCATACGTTTCCTTCTGGATGACAATTCTCGGGTGCACTCTGCAGGCGCAATGAATATGCTACTGCAGCGTTTTCCATGGAAAGGTTTTGATCACCCACATTAGAGCCCGTAATTGCCTCTCCCTGAGCTTCATCTCTGCTCACATGAACAGCTAGCTATGAAGACAACGTTCTGGCACAGACAACGAGCTGTAGATCAGCGTAGAGAATTGGCAGGAAGCACAGGCGCCTTGCTTCTGTGACGAGGGTATTGGAAAGTTGGTACAACGCTACGACAAATGGCAAAATCGGAGCGGCGACTATGTAGAGAAGTAGGTGGAACGTGTAGCTAACTGTTATAAATAAAACATTTTCGATTTTCATCAGGGTTTCCATTTTGCGAACGATCGGACCTCACTTTGCGAATAGGCCTCGTATATCCTCTCTTTCAGCTCTTAAGAACAGAAGTGAAATCACTTTCAATTACTTGTGACTCGTTTCGGAGGTGAGGAGTAAATGAACCGCGGGAGGCAGTGACAAACACAGTCTTAGGCAAGATCCTTGTTTCTGGAAAAATATCGCTGCACGGCAGCATAGTTATTCGACTTCTCTCATCATCAGCGGTGGAGTACATTACACGTTACTGATGGCTGCTGTATCTTATGAGCAAGTGGTCTCCAAACTTTACTGGCAGTCTTGCTTCTTAGCGATTGTCAGTAACACGTGTTTGATCAATTTGTCTTCAGTTACTGATAGAAATCAACGCTGCCCGATACCAAACTTGAGAAATAGCAGTAACTACATACTGCTGAGTAACATCGTCCAGTAGACATTGTCCTTGAGAATGCCTCATGATCCGACACAATCAAAGTAACTGAAAAATACGTGATCGGTTTCAGCCAGCGTAGGCCATCCTCAGATATACAGCTCAAGTCAGTATAAAAATTAAAATAGATGTTAGGCAGATTACGTCAGAATTAAAAATCAGTACAATAAAGTGGCGTTATGTTACGTAATACATGCCCTTGTTCAATTCCAACACTGCGTGAACCACGTTCTCAACGATTTACTTGGAATCGCAGATAGGCACAACAGAAAGACTGTCAAACAACTATGCTTTCACACAAAAACGCCTTCATCGGTATTAGACAAGACACACACACACACACACACACACACACACACACACACACACACACACACACAAACGACCACAGCCAGACACTTTGGTCATGTGTGTGTGTGTGTGTGTGTGTGTGTGTTTGTATGTTGTTTAATTCCGGTGAAGGCCTTTTTGGCCGAAAGCTTACTTACTTGTTTGACAGTCTGTGCCTATCTGCGACTCAGCAACTCCGCAGTATGGTAAGTAGCAACCTGTCTTTTTCCAAATATTGTCATTATTTCATCCTGGATTTTCCACTGTTTGATGATAGTAACTGACATGTTGAATAACACATTGGTGGACTTTATTTACAATTTCCAAGACTTTCTGATGATTTTATAGTACAGTTAAGATATAAACTCTGCTGATATATCGACGGTGCTATCGCATAATAGTGATGCTGTGATTCATGAAATGATGTGTGCCCTGTCGGTACCAATCCTTGAATATCCAAGAGTGCGGATAATTGCAGCCACACTTCCTCTGTCGATTGACAGATGCAGCACCAACTGTCAGGTCGAAATGCTTCTGTCCTCGCAAAAGACATCAGCTCGCTGCAACATGTTGAGGGGTGACAGCCGTGGATGGTCTTCCCGACGGTTGCAAATCGTGGAGCTCCGCCGAACCGCCTTCTGATGACGTCACCCTTTGTGCCCAACGACTAACTGTACTTCTTCTGTCGATAGCAGTGCTCCATAAACTTCGCACAAGCGTTTGTTGATCTTCTCCACAGTTTCTTTTTCTGCGGTGAGAAATTCAATGACGGCACGTTGCTTGTGACGTACGCCACGTACAGAAGCCGTTTTAAAACCGTTCTGCAGCTACGCTATCTGTTGGAACTGACGGAAACTTGGCGCAGTCGCTTAAGAGTCTTCAAATAATACATACGTAACGTTTCGCATTCGTAATATTGTTTTCGGCCTTGTTACCTCCTGGGCAACCCTCGTATAAAATTTGTCCGTATTCCCTTAGTACTTGTATGTCAGGTTAATGAATTAAAAAAAAAAAGAATGAGAACATTATTTGAAATTGTTTTCGGTAAAATTCCTGTAGTGCATCTTGATTCATAATCAACTGCAAGCGCCAGATTTCGGACGAGTAGCCCCTTATGCATGGTTTGCCTCGAAATTATTGCCAAAGCGCGAAATCTTCACCACTATTAACGACGTTCATTTCCCAAGGAATATTCATAGGAAGAAATGTAACTGTGGCAAACTGTCTTTGTGCGATGGTCGTCGTGTTCGGATTATCTGTGTTTCCAATGGTTCTACGATCAGTATCATCCAAGGGACCGCACCAGATCTTCCTAAAGAGTAAGCACCTGAATAGAAGATAAGAATTAATATAAGAATTGATATGAGAATGAAATATCAGAATATGAGACTTTAAAAAGATTTTATCCCCTCTTGCACACATATAATAAATAAATGTGTGACATTTACTGCGAAATGCAGTAGTAATTTTACAATTAATATAACGTCTTTTTATCCCTTATTTGATAAGAAATTTTCGTTTAGTAACCTTCTACAGATATGACTAAATAAACGAAAACAATAAAAATAAAATGAATAAACAAAAACAACAATCAGGTTTCGAACACGGGGCGCAAAGTTACAAAACCGCGACACTACCCATTTTTTTAAAAACGTTTCTTCATTTTGTTCAGTATTGTTCGTTGCGCATGGTCTGGGCGGACGTCACATGACATCCGTTCAAGTTGATCGTTGATTCCTTTACTCAGTTTTTTATTACAGAGCGCAACCAGCTCTCTGACCGAACACATTTAAAAAAAAAATCTCATTTTGTTTGCTTTCGTTCGTTGCATCTGCTTGGGGCGGATATCGTAAGACATCCGTAAGTTCGTTGTTGATCGATTAACTCAGTTTTTTATTACAGAGGGCTGCTAACCCTCTGACCGAACACGCTGAGCTACCGTGCCGGCACCCACTGACCCACCATTTCGTTTGTGGATACTGTTCGGTAAAAAGCACATAAATCATCTTGAAAATACCTCCAAAACATTGACCGTCGTATTTTCAGGAAAGGTCGAATATCTATGGGAAAGCCGAGACACGTGTTCGCTTATTTTGACTCCGCTTCCACTGAGCGGAGTTCCTGGGAAACTGGGCACGGACACTTTGGTCATTTAACAATTTATTAGGGTCATTTCTCTTACTAATATAAATTTCTAATTCCTTGTGGGTGTCCAAAGTTTCTTCCTGTCCTTGAGGGTTTTTTTGTTCTGTCATTGCAACTACAAGAAATGCGTGTTTTTTTCACCAGACACGCTTAGCTTTATTGAGGTAAAGTAGTCTGAAATTAAATTATTTACATTTTGAGTTGCTTTAAGATCGACAGACAGTTCGTTAACAATATGTTGGTTTGTACTTACGGTGATTTTTGCGTGATTTCTCCTTCACATCGGAAAATACCATCTGCTAGCAGACCTTTGATGTTTTTCTTCTATAGACATTGATTGTTGTGGTCTAATTTTAGGATGTTCTGCAGATCATCTAAAACAAAAACACGTAGACCAAGCAATATTGAAAGAGAGCGCTCGTGCACTCCTTCCTGGACTCGGGTAGGCGCGCCGGCCCCGGTCCCGGCCCCGGCGAGGACCGGTATGCCGGCCAGCCTGGATGTGGTTTTTAGGTGGTTTTCCACATGCCGCGCGATAAATACGGGCTGGACCCCACGTTCCGCCTCAGTTACACTTCTCACAGACATTTGAAAACGATCGCACAATTACATGGCTTACATAGACGCAGACAGATTGGGTACACTACTTACATCCTGGGAGGTTCGGGGTGGCGACAGAAAGGGCATCCGGCCATCCTCTGCAACTAACACTGCCAAATCCGTAACAACACGGCCGACCCCGCGTGAGGCGGGACAAGGACCAAAGAAAGGAAGAAAGACTCTTTATACAATAAGTGATAAAATTACATGAAAAAGGAAACAGCCTTTTCCATTCTTCACCCCCTCCTCTCTCCCAATTTCACTTCATTCCTTATTCCTCATCTTCCCCTCAACTCACACTCCATGACACTACTATACACTTATGTCCACTGATACTTACTCCTCACCTTCAAAAATAGTTCAAATGGCTCTGAGCACTATGGGGCTTAACATCTGAGGTCATCATTCCCCTAGAACTTAGAACTACTTAAACCTAACTATCCTAAGGACATCACACACATCCTTTCGAACCTGCGACCGTAGCGGTCGCGCGGTTCCAAACTGAAGCGCCTAGAACCGCTCGGGCACCACGGCCGGCTCTTCACCTTCGTCCCAACTCATACTCCATCAAACTACTATACACCTGATCGTGGTTTCTCCCCCCCCCCCCCCCCCCCCCAAAAAAAAAAAACCTGTAAATACATGTAAATACACAGCAATATTATCAAATAGAAGCACACACATACAATAACATAAAAAAACGATTGTGGGTCAAAGACAATCTAATTGCAAGGTTATGTTGGCAACACTACAAAACACACTTAGAAGTATAAAAACAAACAGAAAACAGTAGTGTGCGAAAAAGTGTGTTGTGAAAAACATAAGCAATGCATAGCGCTGTAGTGCAACTAAAAATTAGACCAAAACTATCAGTGTCTAAAGTAGAAAACCTTAAGCAATGTCCTAGCAGACGGCATTTCCCAATGTAAGACGGAAATCAAGCGGAAGTCACCGTAAGTACAAACGAAAATATTGTTAACGAACTGTTTTTCGATCTTAAAGGAAATCAAAATGTAGATAATTCAATTACAGATTACTGATGATGCTTTACCTCAATAAAGCGAAAACAAAACATGCAACCTTTGTAGTTGCAACGACAGAACAAAAATACGCCCAAGAACTGTAAAGCAATCACGGACAATATGACTACACAAATGTAGAATTTCTTCCTGTCCGTTCAGTTCAAGCGACTGCATTGTCGACAAACAAATGCACACGTGCGAGGGGGATAGGGCGCCGCACTCCGATGCTCCCTTCTGCTCAGAAGTGAACTCGTTTTCATCAAACAAGTCCATAAATATTTTTAAAAAAGGAATATTAGGTTTCAACGTCCCAGTGACGTCGTGGTCCTTAGACACGGAGCACAAGCTCGGATTGTATCGAGGATGGGAAGGAAATAGGCGACGCTTTTCAAAGGAACAATCCCGGCGTTTCTCTGGAGCGATTTAGGGAAATGACGGAAAACTAAATCAGGATGGCCAGACGCGGGTTTGAACCGTAGTCCTCCCGAATGCGAGTTCAGTGTGCTAACTACTACGCCACTTCGCTCGGTCTGAGTATGTTCACTGTTTCCTTCTAACAATAATGTTTAAGATACTTCTTATTGGATATGAAGGTTTAAAGAACGTTTAAAATATTTAAATTTTCAATTATGTAAACTTATTAACGTACTGTCGTATTATTTTACGTACTGAACCTGCTCGTTACGGATGTATGAGGCCTATCTCCTACACAACACGGTAACTGCAGGTTTTTAATGCAGCTTTATACATTTTACTTCCTAAAGTAATTATGTACATTCTTTTAAAAAATTATGAAACATTTTATTGAGGTATGTCAATAACAAGAGAACAGTTAGCTACTACCCCACTAAGGGATTAGATTTTATATACAAGGTCCCTCCTCATATACATTACATCCATTGACGCTGTGGTTTCTGCAGTGGTGGGATTCAACCAAGACCTGTGTTTTATGGTATGATGCCACTTTACTTTCCAGTTTTTTTATTATATTTTAATTTTGACTTATTTATCTTGTAGATCTCAAGACGGCCGATGCCTCTCGAAACCAATCATTTTGTTTGCAATTACTCTGTACCGGACAATAAATTATTTTCGAAATACTAACCAAATGAAATGTCATTCTTTCGAAAACATCATCTCTAGTTTTCGACTAGATCTAATCTAGACATGATACTATGCCACATAATAATTCCCTCTCTGGAGCAGTGTTATTCTTCCGTTTCTCTCGTTTAACGTGACCCGATGTAAATCTAACCTCCGCGCAACACCCAGCACCTAACGCAATCCAACCTAGTTAAGCTAATGGTGACCATTTACACGTCAATACCGCTGGGAACGGCAAAGTAATAAGCTGGAGGCGTAATAATTGCTGCTTTCCATTACGTCGCAGCCGTCTGTCAACTGCATGCACGAAGTCAGAAAAAATTTAACTTCTATATTGCCCCTCTGTGGGGTACAAGCACTCTTTGGGTCTACGTCACATGGACTAACCTAGTCTTCAATATCTAGTTTATCCGGGTGGAGTGGCCGTGGCAGTATAGAACCACGCGCAGGTTCGAATCCTGCCTCCGGCATGGATGTGTATGATGTCATTTAAGCAGTTCTAGGGGAATTATGACCTCAGCAGTTAAATCCCATAGTGCTCAGAGTCATTTGAATCATTTTTGAATGTCTAGTTCTGAATTTTCGACTACTGCTGATGTCTGGATGTAGTACTGAGTCTCAGGAGAAGTTACACACACACTATTTTTGTTGACAGAAAGCTACTACATACGAGGTCTGTTCTGAAAATTCCGGATTATTCGTAATTTCGCGCCAATGGTGTGTTGGAGCGAAGTGCGATTGATAGCCCTTCATACGCCTGTGTTTAATGTGTAACTGCAGGGAGTTTCGTTGTCTTATGTCTGTTAGTTATTGTTCAGTGCTGTATTGAATGGAACGTTGTGTCGCACACTTTGCGAATTTCGAGCTGGCAGAGTTAGAGGAGCAAGGGGTCAGCATTAAATTTTGCGTGAAACCTTTACAGAGATACACCAAATCATCAGAGAGCCTATGGTGTTGAGTGCTTAAGTCGTCCTCCGTGTTACGAATGGTTGACTCGATTTAAAAATGGTTGCACAGAAGTTGAAGATGATCCTCGTTCAGGACGCCCTTCGACGTCCAACGACGACTCTCATGTCAGCAACGTCAACGAAACTGTGAGTACCAATCGGAGACTGACTGTCCGAGAGATTCTGTTGGATCATGTTATGAAATCCTGATACAGCATCTTGGAATGAATCGTGTTGCCACCAAGTTCTTCTCACGAATGATGAGTCAAAACCAGAAAGACATTCACCTCGCAATCTGTGAAGAGCTTCTGGATCGCGCAAATGATAACGAGATATTCCTTAAAAGAAACATAACTGATCATGAACAAATGAAATGAGCGTGTGGCATTGACCGGAACGCCCCATCCGGGGAAGTTCGGCCGCCGAGTGCGTCTTATTTCAATCGACCCCACGCTGGGCGACTTAGACCTGCATCTACTGTTACGATGTTGAGACCAAGGCTCCATCGTTACAATTGGACAGGAAAGATTTACCAAGACCAAACAAGCTCGTCTGGTCAGGTCAAATGTCAAAGCCATGCTGATAGTTTCCTTTGACTTCGAAGAGTCAGTTATCATGAATTCGTGCAACAGGTACAAACCGTTAATCGATGGTGCTATCCGGACGTGTTGCGACGCCTGCGAGAAAATGTGAGAAGGAAACGGCGTGAAATGTGGCGAGACAATTCATGGCTCTTGCATCATGATAACGCACCCGTACGTTCATCCCTGTTGGTGCCTGACTATTACAACAACAACAACAACAACAACAACAACAAAAACGAAATCACTACGCTGCCTCACCCTCCGAACACACACTCCACCTGGCCCCTGCGGACTTCTTTTATTTTCAAAGTTGAAAGCCCTGTTGGAAGGACGAAGATTTGCAACGATAGATGAGATAAAAGAAAATTCGTAGACGGCGTTTCGCGCGATCCAGCAACGATCGTACCAAAACTACTTCGGGAAGTGGAAACGGCTTTGTGAACAGTGTATCAGTTGTGGAGCAGAGTATTTTGAAGGAGACGATGCACAATAAGTGAAAGGTAAACGAAGAAAATTTTTTTGAGCAGACATAGTACACCGGTTTTTTATAAGTACGTAATAAAATGCTGAGTAAGATCCATTGTGGTTCATGGGGGCCTGTCGGTTCTTTTTTCAGCTTACCAGGCGATCTACAGGCTACTAAATATTCATACCATAAAAGACGTTTGTACGCAAGAAAAAATTTCTGTGACCCGCAAAGGCATATAGTCGTCATGGCGGTGGCTGTCATTTAACACTCGACACTTTTAACAGTCAAATCCTCGCTTCACAACAAAAGAATTTTAATGTTAATATAGAACATTTCACAGGGCTTTTTGGCTCGTCAAATGGGAACAGATGCGCCCGGAAGCGTATTTCCATTATTGAATACGTGATTGCTCTAACAGGACAAGCTGAACTGTCAATTTCCGAATTTTCTTAGATATTTAGCATCAAATGGTTCAAATGGCTCTGAGCACTTTGGGGCTTAACATATGAGGTTATCAATCGCCTAGAACTTAGAACTACTTGAACTTAACTAACCTAAGGACATCACACACATCCATGCCCGAGGCAGTATTCGAACCTGCGACCGTAGCGGTAGCGCGGTTCCAGACTGAAGCGCTTAGAACCGCTCGGCAACACCGGTCGGCTATTTAGAAACCGTGATATCACTTTGTCCTTAATAAGCTCAACTGTAATAGTTTTTTGTAGGATAAAATCTGTCAGTTCATGAGGAGGGTTGGTACAGGCGTTGTCCTTGGCTGAAAGTATCAAGAACAAGTTTCAAGTAATTTAACCATGTAAATGTAATAATGAACGCATCTGAAAAGTAAAATCGGAAATGATCAACTAGAATTTTGTTAGCACCAACGTCATAGGCTGCCCGTCCTGCAGCTTTGACAGAAAACTGTGATAGGCAATCTGCGAATGAAGGCTTCGAGCGTGTATAAAAAGTCAAACCATATCAGTCAGTGATAGAATTCACATTGCTTCCATGGACTCTCTCTTTCGGAATTTTCTTACGTATGGGTATAGGGCTTTATTTATTTAGTTACTTGTGCTGTCATAGTACTCAGAAAGTAAGAAACGAGTTGGTCACATTTACATTAGAAAATAAAATGCACGGAAACATAACAAAACAAAGTGTATAATTTAAAAGAATCACTAGTCGAAGACTGCCTCTTATAATATTAAGTTATAAACCTGATATGATGAAAAAATCGAAGAAAATCTCGGGGAAGATGGGTGCCGCAACAGGGAAACATGTGATCCCTAAAGCAAAGAAGAACAATTTGTGTCATTCGTCCATTCAGTTTATATTATTATGCCACCTGAAAGAGGTTAATTAGTTGATGCGTTTGTTTCTTCTTCTCTCATTACAATTTCGTTTTCTCACTTAAGTTCCTTCTATGATATTTTGTACAGATTTTGTAAACTCTTGTACATGCTTTTTTAGTTAATTGGTGATTGCTGAATGCAGCTTAAAATTAAGTTTGCATTAAGGTCACTTTAAATTTAAAATATCCAGTTGTCCTCAGCTATCACTGAGAGCGAATGTCTGAAAAATGTTTTTTGATCAGTGTACAAAGATGAACTGAAAGTGCAGCTGGAAAGAATCGGCCATATTTTCTTGAAAGTGACGAAGATTTGACTTGACTTCGCGGGATTTTCTCTTTGTCTGTATTGTCTTTGTGCAGACTGTGCCGAAAATTTTTATTTGAATTTTCCTCCTTTTTGTTCTACATCTTTAATTGGGTCCTGCCTCCGGTGACCTACTGTCCAAAAAAGTCGTATAAATGGCAGCCATGAACAGATTGTTTTCTCGGGCGAGAGCCACTACCAACGTTATTTCTACATCTACTATTTACTTCTAACTCATTCGATGCGGCACACAACGAATTCCTCACCTGTGCCAAACTCTTTCGTCACAGTAGCGCTTGCAAGTTACGTCCTAAATTATTTGCTCGATGTATTCCAATCTCTGTCTTTCTGTTTTCCTCTACAGATTTTACCCTTTACAGTTCCCTCTAGAACCATGGAAGTCATTCCATGATGTCTCTTAACACATGTCCTATCGTCTTGTCCCTTCCCCTCGTCAGTGTTTTCCACACATTCCTTTCCTTCCGATTATTCGCTGAACCTCCTCATTCCCTACCTGAAGTCCACTTAATTTTCAACATTCGTCTGTAGCACCACATCTCAAATGCTTCGATTCTCTTTTGTTCCGGTTTTCCCACAGTTCGTTTCTCTACCATACAATGCTGTGCTGCAAACGTATATTCTCAGAAATTTTTTCCTCAAATTATGGCATATGTTTGATACTAGTGGCCTGCTGTTGGCCTGGAATGCCTTTTTTCCAGTGCTAGTCTCCCTCTGATGTTCTCCTTGCTCCGTCCGTTATTAGTTATTTTGACGCCTAGATAGTAAAATTACTTAACTTCGTCTATTTCTTGACTATCAATTATGACGTTAAGTTTCTGGCTGTTCTCATTTCTGCTACTTCTCTTACTTTCATCTTTTTTCGTTTTACTCTCAGTCCTTATTCTGCATTCATTAGATAGTTCATTCCATTCAGCAGATCATGTAATTCTTATTTACTTTCACTCAGGATAGCATTGTCGTCAGTGAATCGTTCCATTGATATCCTTTCACCTTGAATTTTACTTCCACTCCTGAACCTTTCTTTTATTTCTATCATTGCTCCTTCGATGTACAGATTGAACAGTGGGGGCGAAAAACTACACCCCTGTCTTACACCCTTTTTAATCCGGGCACTTCATTCTTGGTCGTCTGCTCTTATTATTTCCTCTAGGCTCTTGTACATATCGTATATTATTCGTCTCTTCCTTAAGCTTATCCCTGCCTTGTTCAGAACTTCGAACACCTTGCACCATTTTACATTGCCGAACGCTTTTTCCAGGTCGACAATCCTATGAAAGTGTCTTGATTTTTATTTAGTCTTGCGTCCGTTATTAACCGCAACGCCAGATTTGCCTCTCTTCTGCCTTTACCTTTGCTAAAGCCAAACTGATCGTCATCTATCACATCCCTATTTTTCTTTTCCATTCTTCTGTACATTGTTCTTGTCAGTAAATTGGATGCATAAGCTGTTAGGCTAATTGTGCCATAATTCTCGCACTTGCAGTCTTCGGAAGTCTGTGGATGGTATTTTTCCGAAAGTAAGATAGTATGTCGCCAGACTCACACGTTCTATACGTGAATAGTTGTTTTTTTTTTTTTTTTGCAACTTCCCCCTATGATTTTAGAAATTCTGATTAAATGTTAGCCATCCCTCCCGCCTTATTTGATCTTAAATCCTCCGAAGATCTCTTGAATTCTGATTCTAATAATGGATTCCCTATCTCTTCTAAATCGACTTTCAATGTACTCTTGCCGCCTATCCTCTTTCTCCTCTGCATTTCTGCATTTAATAGTGAAATTACCGTTGCACTCCTGATGCTACCACCCTTGCTTCTAATTTCACCGAAGGTTGTTTCAACTTCCCGATATGCTGAATCAGTCCTTCCGACAATCATTTCTTTTTCGATTTCATCACAGTTTTCATGCAACCATTTCGTCTTAGCTTCCCTGCACTTCATATTTGTTTTATTCCTCAACAGCTTGTATTCCTGCATTCCTGAATTACCCTGAAAATTCCTTTTTTCATCGATCAGCTGAAGAATTTCTTCTGTTACCCATGATTTCTTCGCAGTTACCTGTTTTACAGCTATGTTTTTCTTTACAACTTCTGTGATTGCTCTTTATAGAGATGTCCATTCCTCTTCAACTGTACTGCCTATTGACCTATTTCCCATTGCTGTATCTATAGCCTACGAGCATATCTCGTCATTCATTATCCCACTTCTTTGCGTATTGATTCTTCCGACTGATACGTGGTACTGCCCGCATCTCGTGGTCGTGCGGTAGCATTCTCGCTTCCCACGCCCGGGTTTCCGGGTTCGATTCCCGGCGGGGTCAGGGATTTTCTCTGCCTCGTGATGGCTGGGTGTTGTGTGATGTCCTTAGGTTAGTTAGGTTTAAGTAGTTCTAAGTTCTAGGGGACTGATGACCTCAGAAGTTAAGTCCCATAGTGCTCAGAGCCATTTGAACCATTTTGCTACATTTCAAAACAGTAAACGATATGACGATGTTTACAAGACGGCCGGACCTGCAGCCCGCCCGTTATCTGGTAAAACAGTGGTGTTTACTGCCGCGCTAGACACGGTCTGTCTTATTAAATGCACTTCTGCAACACATGAAAACTATATATGCACCATTGATGGCATGAGTGATTGAATTACACGGAACAGATGACTTGACTTTTAATTTTAAGGTTTACGTCGAAAGCATCGGGATTAAGATGTGCACTGTGCTTAAAGGTTAAATAGTTTAGCAAACAATATGAAAATGATAAAGCTTACTTCAAAGCATCCAAGCTCTTAATTTCAATTGGCAACCAAGGTGCCATTGGATCCCAGACCGTCCCTTCTGACAATTTTATTTTGACTATAGCCCTGGTGACAGTTAGCTGTTAATATTTTCAAAGTTACACTGATTGTCAGTTATTAAGACCGCTTTGAAGGAACGTCTTAAAACATCACTTGCGAACACTTATTACAAGAGAACTCACTCGGCGGAACCGCAAGATTCAGCTAAAATACATCAATAATGACTTGGTCTTTCAAACACAGAAACGAACAGATTAGTACAACAGGTTGTTCAGATTATAACTAACGACTGAGAAATGCAATTACAGTCAAAGAATTGAACCGGTTAGCAGCTAAATCTAACCACAATGTCCGTTTTTGTTTAACGGAAACCTGTGCCTTAGTACAATTGTTCCGACTGTATTTACAACCAAGAGCTGGTTAATTAGAACATTAATTATCGGGTAAAAACCAGAAAGGAAAGGTAACATAATAGCGGGACAACTAGTACAGTACTACTGCCAATAGCTACGAGTAAAACTCAGAAGAAAATAATAAGGAGGGCAGGTAGACAATGAAACAAATCACCACGTGGATTACAGAATGCTACACCCCTCTATCAGCAATGAGTTCCTTGGATATACGGGGCGACGCAGCGGTTGCTGAGTGGTGCCGATGAAAGCCAGGTAGAAGAGGGCAGCCAGGGCACGAGCGGTCGTCCGAGGCGAATGTTGCCAACCGACCGACGGGATGTCCGCCTGCTGCTTGTAGTTAACGCTGACCCTGGTGAAGTATTCCGGTGTCTTGGCTCTGCGCAGACCCTCCTAGTGCAGCTCGTGGCTTTGGCCGCTCCGACCTCGTGACCACCTCTTGTTGCGACGCTACGGCCAATCCCCAAACTTCGTGCTTCTCTCTCGGGCCAGCGAACTCCATGTACAGGGTGTTACAAAAAGGTACGGCCAAACTTTCAGGAAACATTCCTCACACACAAATAAGGAAAAGATGTTATGTGGACATGTGTCCTACTGTACTGTACTGTACATGTTTACAAAAGGGGTTGGCAGATGCCCATTTGATGTATGGATTAGCACGGGGCAATAACCGTGGCGCGGTACGTTTGTATCGAGACAGATTTCCAGAACGAAGGTGTCCCGACAGGAAGACGTTCGAAGCAATTGATCGACGTCTTAGGGAGCACGGAACATTCCAGCCTATGACTCGCGACTGGAGAAGACCTAGAACGACGAGGACACCTGCAATGGACGAGTCAATTCTTCGTGCAGTTGACGATAACCCTAATGTCAGCGTCAGAGAAGTTGCTGCTGTACAAGGTAATGTTGACCACGTCACTGTATGGAGAGTGCTACTGGAGAACCAGTTGTTTCCGTACCATGTACAGCGTGTGCAGGCACTATCGGCAGCTGATTGGCCTCCACGGGTACACTTCTGCGAATGGTTCATCCAAGAATGTGTCAATCCTCATTTCAGTGCAAATGTTCTCTTTACGGATGAGGCTTCATTCCAACGTTATCGAATTGTAAATTTCCACAATCAACGTGTGTGGGCTGACGAGAATCCTCACCAAATTGTTCAATCACGTCATCAACACAGATTTTTTGTGTACGTTTGGGCAGGAATTGTTGGTGATGTCTTGATTGGGCCCCATGTTCTTCCACCTACGCTCAATGAAGCACGTCATCATGATTTCATACGGGATACTCTACCTCTGCTGCTAGAACATGTGCCTTTAAAAGTACGACACAACATGTGGTTCATGCACGATGGAGCTCCTGCACATTTCAGTCGAAGTGTTCGTACGCTTCTCAACAACAGATTCGGTGACCGATGGATTGGTAGAAGCAGACCAATTCCATGGCCTCCACGCTCTCCTGACCTCAACCCTCTTGACTTTTATTTACGGGGGCATTTGAAAGCTCTTGTCTACGCAACCCCGGTAGCAAATGTAGAGACTCTTCGTGTTCGCATTGTGGACGGCTGTGATACAATACGCCA
This sequence comes from Schistocerca gregaria, assembly GCF_023897955.1. Lineage (NCBI taxonomy): Eukaryota > Metazoa > Arthropoda > Insecta > Orthoptera > Acrididae > Schistocerca > Schistocerca gregaria. The sequence continues at coordinate 78,127,659 of NC_064925.1, read as the reverse complement.
TTCTCCAGGGCTGCATCAGCGCATCAGGGATTCCATGCGACGAAGGGTGGATGCATGTATCCTCGCCAACGGAGGACATTTTGAACATTTCTTGTAACAAAGTGTTTGAAGTCACGCTGGTACGTTCTGTTGCTGTGTGTTTCCATTCCATGATTAATGTGATTTGAAGAAAAGTACTAAACTGAGCTCTAACATGGAAAGTAAGCGTTTCCGGACACATAACATATTTTCTTTCTTTGTGTGCGAGGAATGTTTCCTGAAAGTTTGCCCGTACCTTTTTGTAACACCCTGTATATATCGGCAAGCAAAGACTTTCTAAGGACACGACTCGCAGATACCAACTCTTCGTCATAGATATTGACAAGAGGGATAGTTGATACTACACCTGAGCCAGTGCACCAGACCGAAAAGTCTACTAATTCAATGGCGCCACAGCTGAATGTCTTAAACTTCAGCTTAGTCTTCATCACTACTACATTGTGATCTGAGTCTATATCTGCTGCTGGGTACTCACTACAATCCAGTATCTGATTTACGAATCTGTCTGTTCATGATGTGCCCTAACTGAAATCTTCCCGTATCACCCGGCCTTTTCCAAATGTAGCTCCTCCTCTTGTGATTTTTGAACGGTTTACGTACTGTATTACCCTTTCAAATTCCTCATATATTTCCTCTTTCTCTTCAGCTTCAGCTTGCCACGTCGGCATTTATACCTGAACTATAGTTGTCGGTGTTGGTTTGCTGTCCATTCTGGTTAGAACAACCCTATCACTGAGCTGTTCACAGTAACACAATCTTTGCCCTACCTTCTTATTCATATCGAATCGTACTCCGATTATACCATTTTCTGCTTCTGTTAATATTACCCTACATTTATCCTTGTTTTCTTTCCATTTCACTTCGCTGAACACTATTATATCTTGGATTGAGCCTTTGCATTTCTCTTTTCAGATTTTCTAGCTTCCCTTCCACATTCAAGCTTCTGACATTGCACGCCCCAACTCGTAGAACGTTATCCTTTCGTTGGCTATTCATCTTTTTCTCATGGTCACCTCCATATTGGCAGTTCCGACCCAGAGATCCACATGGGGGACTATGCCGGAATGTTTTGCCGTTGGAGAGATCATCACGACACTTTTTTCTACAGGCCTCATGTCGTTTGTCTACAAGTTATGTGTGCTTAATACAATGGTTTCCATTGCCTTCTGCATCCTCATGCCGTTGATCATTGCTGATTCTTCCGCCTTTAGGGGCAGTTTACCACCCCAAAGCCAAGAGGGTGCCCTGAACCTTTGTCCGCTCCTCCGCCCTCTTTGGCAAGGCTATTGGCAGAATGAGGGTGACTTATGCCGGAAGTCTTCGGCCGCGAATGCTGATTATTTATCAAAATTTTAGCGGCGGCTGGTTTCGAATACGAGACCGAGAACGCTCTGATTACTAACCAAAGATGCTACCCCTGAAAATCACTTTGAAACTCATGGCAGCGGGTATTTCCCCTCGTAGCAGTTGTTAGGACACCTTCTCGTTCGATTCATGTACGGAGCACGTAAAGTCTTATTGCTTAAACGACTATATATGGGAGTTGTAGCACATTACAATATTCTGTACTTAAAGCTGGTTCTTGCAACTTTGTAAGTAGGCTTTCATGAGATAGTTTGAGCGGCTGTCACTTGAGTTGCTTCAGCAATACCCTGATCCCGTCCGCGAGTTAAACAAACATGTGACGATTCGTGCTGTTCTTCTTTGTATATATTCAAATATTCAGCGTTACTCCTGTACGGTAAGGCTCCCCACAGACTGGAGGAATATTCTAGGATATAACGCAAGAATATTATGTAAGCAACCGCCTTTGTAGGTGGCATACATTTTCCTAGTATCCAACGAATTAATCGAAGTCTGCCACCTTCTCTACCTATGGCTGAGTCCAACCTAACAGAGACACTGTCACAATAGCTACGCAGTAAATACCAGATTCCTTTGTGCGATTGCTCAGGGAAAAAGCATATGGCGAAGAATGTCTTAGGCAGATTGTAGGGTTGTTTCCAGGATGTGTCCTTTCTCTCTGCAATGGAAATCTTGAAATTACGAGCAGGTGTAGCTAAACCCTTATCCCCTTTAGTTTTTCTTCTGCTATTAATACTCCAGCTACGTACGCTCGGAAGTGACTCAATAATTGACTTACATCGCAGAATATAAGTGGATATCGCTTTTGATACACCCACTTGTAGTGCAGACATCAGCAACTGTGTCTGAATTGGCCAGACGACGCACTACCGGCAGGTTTCAGTATTGAGTCTGGCATAGATGTCCGACCATGCGCCGCTGACACGGCAGCTTGAAATGCAGCATGGCACGACAATTGTCCCCTTTCCCAGACAGCTCCTAACTCGTATATTTCCAGCTAAAACCATATAGCCACCTGCTAGGCTCCGACAAATTGGTCAGAAAATACAACAGTCCCGTAACCTCCTTCATTGTATTGGTTGGCGCTAGAGTTGTGAAACTACCCTAGGCCGGAGTAAACTATCATAAGTAAAGCTAGACCAAGGTCGTTTTCCTGGTAGCCTTAGTCAGTTGAGGTCGTAATCGCGTGAAGTCAACGTTAGGCTTGTTGCACACCTATTTGATGTTACCTTCATTTGGATCGCTTTGTTTGTGTACGCCGTCAGTGTCTCATTAAATTCCCCTAGAAAGTGGAAGTAGTGGTCGGTCTAGGAACTAAGTCAGGAGATTTCAAGAGTTGCATAACCTACAAAATATTTTTGTTCTACATGTTGGCGTAAGGCCGTCACATTGAACGGAGATTATATTGAAAAATAGGGTTTTGTAGCCAAAAGAGTGGGAAATAAATGGTGTAATGGATTCCTGAATAAAACCAACCTGCCTTCAAAAAAAATTGTTCTCTTAGTTAGAAGTTAGTTAGTTACGTGTTCCACTGATGAATCGCTGATGAATCGCACGGTAACCGTTATGATGTGGAAGGTGTCAAGTGCATAAGAAATGCACAAATGAATCAACCGTTTTTTCTTTTTTTAAAAAAAGCTTAAAATTATCATTTCATATCCCATTTCCTTAAATGGCACGAAATGCGTATACCTGTAGATTTATTTATTCCTATTCAAGAATTCATCTATGGTATAGAACGAGTTGTCAAGGAGATATGATTTCAATGTATTTTTGAAACTGTTACTGCTGTCTGTCAGACATATTTTTCACCTGGTAATTCATCGAAAAGTTTTATAGCAGCGTATTTTACCCTTTTCTGTGCCAAAGACAGGTTAAGTAGGGGGTAGTGTAAGTCTTTCTTTCTTATGGTTTTATAATGATAAATGTCACTGTTGTTTTTAAACTGGTGCATGTTGTTGAGAACAAATTTTATTACTAAATAAATTTACTGTGAGGCTGTTGTAAGTATTCCTAAGCTTTCAAACACATGCCTACAAGTAGTGCAATTATGTACCCCACATATTATTGTAACAACTTTGTTTTGAGCAGAGAAAACTTCTTACCTAAGTATTGAGTTACCGCAAAATATTATTCCGTATGATATCAGAGAGAAAGTATGCAAAGTATGTTAGCTAATTTCTCAAAATTAACAATTATCCTGATTGCAAAAGTTGCTGAACATTGTCGCTTTAGGACACCATAAATATGAATTTTCCAGTTAAGATTCTCATCTATATGTACACCCAAAAACTTAGTATGCTTGACTTCGGTTACTGGCTTCTGTTGATGTGTTACATTTATTGAAGGAACTGAACTCCTTGCGGCAGAAAATTGGATGTACTGTGTTTTCTCAAAGTTCAGAGCAAGCCCAATCGCAGAAAACCAATTAATAACTTTTACAAAGACATTATTTGTATCATAATAATGATGTTTGTGTCATCAGCAGACAGTGTCGGTTTAGCTTCTTGTTTCAGATAACAATAGAGGTCATTATTCACATATATCAAGAATAGAAGGTGGACCCATGATCAAACCCCGTCGAACACCTACTGTAGTTTCACTGAAGTTAGATGAAGTGGCAAAATTTCTTAAATCACTCAAACCTTCTAAAGCAACTTTTTTGTCTCCTGTTCTGAGATATAACGTCTCATATGCTGTTCCGTTTATATCACAGAATTGTAATTTCTGTAACATAATGTCATGGTTCACACAATCCAATACTTTGCATAAGTCACAGAAAATACCCATGGGTGATATTTTACTATTTAAAGACTCTATTATGTGGGCAACAAAATTGCATATTGCTGTCTCAGTGGAATAGCATTTTTCAAACCCGAACTGTGATTTACTAAGTATCCCATTCCTGTCGAGATGGCTAACCACTCTGGAGTACATTACTTTCTCGACGATTTTCGAAAGTGCTGTAAGCAAGGATACTGGTAATTATAGACATCTGTGGTGTCCCCTTTATTGTAGAGAAGCTTGACAATGGCGTATTTTAACCTCTCTGGAAAATACATCGAGTTAGTGATTCATTACATACGTGACACAGAATATCATGTGTATTCGCTTCATATTGTTTTAATATCTTGTTAGAGATGTCATCTACTCCAACAGAAGATTTATTTTTAAAGATTTAATGATTTTCCTTATTTCACAAGAGATTGTTGGGAGAAAATTAATCTAAAATTTCTCTACATCTACATCTACGTGGATACTCTGCAAATCACATTTAAGTGCCTAGCAGAGGGTTCATCTAACCAAATTCACAATTCTCTATTCTCAAAACTGACTCTTCTATGTACTGCTTATCTTTTTCTTTTGAACTATTCTCACCAATTTTTTTCACCTAGACTTTAGAAATGGATGTTAAATACATTAGCTACTTGTGTATTCTTGGCTAAGATGGTCGCATTCTCTTTAATTGTAATACTACCAGCCACAGTGGCTACTTTTCCTGTCTCCCTTTTAACAACATTCCATATTGGTTTGATTTTAATGTCCGAATTGTTAATTTCTACTCTAACATACATATTTCTTGATTTTCTGACAACTTTTCTCAGTACGTTACAATAATTTTTGTATTGTAAAGTTACTTCTAGGTCTCCACTAATTCTTGCTTTCTCATACAGTTTCTGAAGGCACATTAATACCTGTATAATATTCTCATTTAGTGTAACCTCCCAAAAAATAAATTGCATAACCTATCATTAATAAAATGTGACTAATCTCTCAATAAAAAAAAAACGTGGGTTACTTATAACCTTTCAATAATTGACAGTCAATTTAACCTGGTAAATTTTGGACGTCAGCAATGCTTTCTCATGGCCCTGATACATCATTCTGAATAAACTGAAAAATCTTACCTTAATTAGATCTCCGGATAATGCGTATATATCTGCTCCTATAAGAAATTTTCCTGCCGCAGCTAAGTGCAATGCTGGCCGATAGATTTGTCTTATATAAAAGGAAAGAACTGATTTTTCTTTTCAATAATCGGGATGGCCAAGGATTGGACAAATTAGTGAATTCTTTAAATTGAGATGAATGTCAAAAGCTACTTTTTATGAGAAAGATTATTATTAACAGATTTTTTAAAAACATTTACATGGGACTTGATGTAACAATACTATATATGTGCGAGGCTGCTTTTACCTTATCCTACAACGAGCAGGCTTCGCCATCGCTGCACACTACCGGCCCAGCCAACACGATACACCTGACTGCTGCTCGCTAGCAACTACTTACACCTACTAACACACAGTTCTTACTGCAGTCAACACTGCTCTTTGGTCTCAGATTCTCTTATAGCTTACATATCACAGGCAGCGCGTGAGCAATACATCGAAATTACATCAGCTCGAGTGTGCTAGCAAGAAACTCTTTAATTATGGACCTCTTACATAACCCTCCACTGGGGGGCAAAAATTTGGCAGCGATGGTGAGTCAATTGGACTTGCCATGAGCAACAAATTTTTCTATAATCTATTTAGTTTACTAAGGCTACAATCACAGAGTATATACATCATACAAGTGCAGAACATATTAAGAAATTAAATAGAGTGCACATGCACTGAGTACAAAATATATTCAGAAATGACAAAGTATATACGCAATGAGTACAAAATATATTAACAAATGACGTAAAGTGTACACGCACTGTAGAGGTCTTTAGCGTATTAACATGAGCTGATTACATTAACAAATGAAATAAAGTGCACACGCAATGTATAAGTCTACAACAATTTAAACTCACTGTGTTAAGTCTTTACCATTTTATAAGAACTAGGAGAGGAGGGGGAAGGATTGCATCATGGTTGTAGCACAGTGGGTTGCACGTAGCTGCACTGAAAGTCCATATCTTTCTGCAGAAGGACAACACCAAGTGAGACAATCTGGAGTTCTCTTCCCTGAAGTATTTATCAGTGTAGCCAAGACACTGAAATGTTGTATTAATATTCAATGTTATCATTTTGGTAGTACATTAGGTACACCAAACAGTAGGACCATAATAACATCTCCATCGTTTAAGCTGGTGGACAGCTTGATATGTCAACATCATATTCTTGTAGAATCCATACTCTTACAGCAACGTAGAATTAGTACAAAAATCAATATAGTGCCCCATGATCATGAGGATGGACAGGATAAACGGATATTGCAGTAATTGCAGGTAATTAGGTCAGAAGGTGAAGGACACATTAAGTCTTATGTTAGTCATCATAGAATTACACTAGTGTATCAACCGATTTGAATAATTATAGGCACTCATTGGTTAGTTACTGAACATTTTTCTGCATTATTCAGAAGTCATCATTCAAAGCAAGACTTAATTAATGGCATAGCATTTATGCATAGGTCATCATATTACAGTAATTAGTGGCATTCATTGGCCAGTTACAAAGTATTCATATAGAGTTACAAAACATTATTCAGTGTTATTCACAAGTCATCATTTAAAACAGGAGCTATGGAGTGTAGCATCAAGCTACTGGTGTTTATATATGATATCATGTAAGTGACATAAGACATATTTAAAATGTAAGACATTGGAACTGTTACTCAAGGTCGGTAGTCCAATAATACATAGACATAATGGAATCAATACACAGAAAATTTGCATCAGCTTTAGGACTAAAATATATATCTTAAACTGGTAGTATTTGTAGTTGTATACTGGTAATACACTCCTGGAAATGGAAAAAAGAACACATTGACACCGGTGTGTCAAACCCACCATACTTGCTCCGGACACTGCGAGAGGGCTGTACAAGCAATGATCACACGCACGGCACAGCGGACACACCAGGAACAGCGGTGTTGGCCGTCGAATGGCGCTAGCTGCGCAGCATTTGTGCACCGCCGCCGTCAGTGTCAGCCAGTTTGCCGTGGCATACGGAGCTCCATCGCAGTCTTTTACACTGGTAGCATGCCGCGACAGCGTGGACGTGAACCGTATGTGCAGTTGACGGACTTTGAGCGAGGGCGTATAGTGGGCATGCGGGAGGCCGGGTGGACGTACCGCCGAATTGCTCAACACGTTGGGCGTGAGGTCTCCACAGTACATCGATGTTGACGCCAGTGGTCGGCGGAAGGTGCACGTGCCCGTCGACCTGGGACCGGACCGCAGCGACGCAAGGATGCATGCCAAGACCGTAGGATCCTATGCAGTGCCATAGGGGACCGCACCACCACTTCCCAGCAAATTAGGGACACTGTTGCTCCTGGGGTATCGGCGAGGACCATTCGCAACCGTCTCCATGAAGCTGGGCTACGGTCCTGCACACCGTTAGGCCGTCTTCCGATCACGCCCCAACATCGTGCAGCCCGCCTCCAGTGGTGTCGCGACAGGCGTGAATGGAGGGACGAATGGAGACGTGTCGTCTTCAGCGATGAGAGTCGCTTCTGCCTTGGTGCCAATGATGGTCGTATGCGTGTTTGGCGCCGTGCACGTGAGCGCCACAATCAGGACTGCATACGACCGAGGCACACAGGGCCAACACCCGGCATCATGGTGTGGGGAGCGATCTCCTACGCCGGCCGTACACCTCTGGTGATCGTCGAGGGGACACGATAGTGCACAGTACATCCAAACCGTCATCGAACCCATCGTTCTACCATTCCTAGACTGGCAAGGGAACTTACTGTTCCAACAGGACAATGCACGTCCGCATGTATCCCGTGCCACCCAACGTGCTCTAGAAGGTGTAAGTCAACTACCCTGGCCCGCAAGATCTCCGGATCTGTCCCCCATTGAGCATGTTTGGGACTGGATGAAGCGTCGTCTCACGCGGTCTGCACGTCCAGCTCGAACGCTGGTCCAACTGAGGCGCCAGGTGGAAATGGCATGGCAAGCCGTTCCACAGGACTACATCCAGCATCTCTACGATCGTCTCCATGGGATAATAGCAGCCTGCATTGCTGCGAAAGGTGGATATACACTGTACTCGTGCCGACATTGTGCATGCTCTGTTGTCTGTGTCTATGTGCCTGTGGTTCTGTCAGTGTGATCATGTGATGTAACTGACCCCAGGAATGTGCCAATAAAGTTTCCCCTTCCTGGGACAATGAATTCACGGTGTTCTTATTTCAATTTCCAGGAGTGTAGTTGGGACTCTTAATAAATTTTTTTGCTAGCAATGCATTGCACTGTGATCGATAATTAATTTCTGGGGCATGAAAATATTTGCTTTTGACTTATTGCTGGAATTAAGGATTTTTAACGTCATTCGTCATGAGTCAGCTGTAGCAAGGTTATGAAATAAGTACAGTATATGTGATCACAATCATAAATGATAGACACAACTGGGTAAAAAAATGCAAGTACTAGAACAGGTTTAATAACTAACTACTTATAGCATATCATGTCACGAAAAGCTTCTCCTGAAAAAAATACAAAATGGATTATTGAGCTGAAAGAAGAAATGCATATTATGCTGAAAATTAGTGAACTTCGAATTAACAGGTAATGAAACGTGTACTTAATATGTATGTACTCTAGCTGTCTTTTCCAAAACATTCAGACATTATACTATGCGACATAAGACATACTGTCAAAAGGAACTGCAACAAATACTTAAATAACTACATAGCATTTCTTAACTAACAGTAAATATTATCATCGTCTGCAAAGAAAAACTTCATTATTCATATTAGCATATTCTTCATATAACTATTCATCATCATTTGTTGTCATCTGCAAAACATAGACACTTCATTATGCAAATCCATATTACCATTTACTTCATACAACTATTCATTATCATTCATTACTTCATATAGTATAGAGTTTCTTACTTCTAGCATATTTCATCACTAAAATTAATATCTGTAGTTCTGTCTGACAGTCTGCATCAATCGCCTTGTATTCTGAAAGAAAAATAATTAGTCAAGACTGCTATCATACGATGTGTATAGTATATTCTGGTTACTGCTTGTTAATTCTGATCCGTTTACTCTTCATGACAAGATATTGCATTTTCTTTCCTTCATTCTGATGGTAAAATTTCCATTTCATAATAAACCACTGTGGTTGTTTAATTCATTTCTTTTACACAGTATTGCTTTCTGAAAAATGATGAATATGGATTAATATCTTGCATTTAATTCATATACCCATTAAATAAAAACTTGTTTCTAGTAATATAATTAAGCATACAGCATTGCATGACAGAAAACGTATTAGGTCAAAAACATAGACAGTTTTCAAGTGCAAAAAATGTACACATAGTGTCATAATGTAGTAACAAAAAATGTAAAATAGTCAAGATGTTGAGATATCATAATGCAAAATGTCAATTTCAACTGGTGTTTGTTACATCTTAAACATTTCATAGTGCATACAGACAAAAATTCTACTTTCGATAGGAAAACAATCATGCATACACAAAATCGAAAATGTGCACGGTCTGATATATAACGACAAGAAAAGCGACCTGCTAACCTTACCTTGCCGGGCACTTGCCAGGAAAAAATATGATAATCATCAGTAAGTGTTCATATCAATAACCGGAAAAGGCATTACAATGTGATAAATCATAAAGTATGTTCATTCAATAAAGGGTTTAATATTGGAGACATGGTGATTGACTTTGCTTTTTCTGGCTCTCAAAGTTTCAACATGTACCACATTGGGATGAGGAATGCTGCGAATTCTGTATGGACCTGCGTACAGAAGTTCAAATTTACTGCATCTACTCTTTCCTCTGTTGGATAACTAGTGTGTACGTACTAATATCTTCTGTCCTATGTGAAAGTCACGGCGTGTACAAACCTTTTTTTGCTGTTTTCTCCGGCGCTCTGCGGCACGTTTGATGTTGTTGAGCGCAATCTCAATTATTTCATGGTGGCGTAGTCGACGAGATGTAGGAAAGGATACTAATTCTTTGATTTTGTTAGGTGGTTCAACATTTTTCAATATAACAGTCGGAGATAGCATAGTAGATTCATTTGGTATGGAGTTAATTACATCCTGGAATGAGAGTATGTGTGTATCCCAATCAATATGTCTTTTATGGCAGTACATTCTACACAGTTTACCAATTTCTTTCATCAGTCGTTCACAGGGGTTCGAAGAAGCGTGGTACTTGGATATATAGACCGGAGAAATGTTTCTAGCTCGTAACATACGTGTCCATATCGCAGATCGAAATTGTGGTCCATTGTCGGAAATTACTTTCAATACATGCCCTACATGAAATAAAAAATGTTTTACAAATGCATTCGAAATAGATTTAGCAGTAGTTTTGCGCAACGGAGTGAAGGTAACAAATTTCGAAGTGAATTCAACAGCGACAAAGATGTAGCAAACACCTCTATTAGATCTGGGAATCGGACCAAAAATGTCTACAGCGGCCATGTGTCTCAATTTAACAGGTACAATGGAATGTAACGGAGGAATATGTGAAGTCGTGTCTGATAGATTTTACATGACGCTAAAACTCGTCGAATACGTTTCTCCATGTTGGCAAAATAACAGTTCTGCCTCAGTATAAGAAAACATTTTCTGGCTCCATAATGTGCGTAACTCAAATGAGTATACCAAATTAATTTGTTAAGAAGTTAGTCAGGAATCCATAATAACCAGTTGTGAGAGCGGCGGAACAGAATGTTATTGCGTACCGTGTAATGATTTCTAATGGTAACGTTATTCTTATCTTGCCAAAGGTGTTTAATTTCTTTCCATACGTTGTCTTTACTCTGCTCTTGTGCTATATCTCGTAATGACGATGAAATGAAATTTTCAAATGCGACATGTTGAATATACATGACGCTGGTATTTGCTTCGCCGAAGTTGGTTGCGATGTCTTGCTGATTGTTGCAGAGAGAACGGGATAGTGCGTCTGCTACAATATTTTGTGTACTGGGAATGTGAACAATTGTAAAATTAAATTCCTGAAAATGAAGTTTCCATCTGCTTAATCTGTCATGTGTAAATTTAGCTCTGTGGTCTGTGAAACGGTAGTATGTCTTCCATAAAGAATATGCCTAAATCGGGTAAATGCCCATACAACACATAATGTTTCAAGTTCTGTAACAGAATAATTGCGTTCAGCAGGTGACGGAATGCGACTTGCGAAGGCGATGATTTTAATTACTGTATTACCGTCTTCTGTAATTTCCTGAAAAATGTGTACGCCTAAAGCTGTGTTAGAACTGTCGGTGGCAATGAAAAAATTTCTAGTGAGATCTAGGTGTGATAAAAGTGGTGCGTTCAACAAAGCTTGTTTCAGATTGACAAATTCAAGACTGCGCTTGGCTATCCCAGGACCAAATATTGTTTTTACCCGTCAGTTGGCATAATCTAGGGGTGTCTAAAGCAGAGTAATGAATAAATTTACGGAAAAAGTTAATTAATCCCTGAAAGCTGCGTAATTGTTTCTTTGTCGTAGGAACAGTAATGTCACGTAAAGCTTGAAGTTTTTCCGGGTTAGGCGCCATGCCTTCTGCTTACATGTCCAAGAAATTTTACAGAAGTTTTAACAAAGTGTGATTTGCTAAGATTAACTGTCAATCCTCGTGCACGAAAAGTTTGCAACAGTTGTTCCAGAATCAAATTGTGTTCAGACCAGTTAGCTTCTGCAATAAGAATGTCGTCTACATACGTTGTGATTCTGTCTTTAAGTTCTGTCGGAAGTATGGTATTCAAACCGCAAATAAACGCTGCTGAAGAAATTGTTAAACCGAACGGTAATTTACAAAAATGATAACAGTCACCAAAACAGAGAAATGCTGTGTACTTTCTGCAGTTCGGATGGAGCTGAATTTGCCAAAATCTCGTTCTCAAATCTAATGTGGAATAAACAGCAGTACCATGAAATTTCTGTAGAAGTTCTTCTAGTGTTTGAGGGCGATCTGTTTCATTAATAATAATGTCATTGATGTGACGCGAATCAAGTACGAGCCGAAGTGATCCATCCTTTTTCTTAACAATATGGAGCGGGTTTATGTACGGACTAACTGCTGGTTCAATAATACCTTCGTCAAGCATAGCTTGCAATTCTTTCTTAACCTGTTCTCTGTGAATATACGGAATGGGATAATGTTTAGCTTTAAATGTGTCGTGCTGTTTAACTTGAAATTCATACATGAAACCGGACGTAGTACCAGGGATGTTGTCAAAAACTGGAGCTTGCTGTAAAAGAATATTGCGTAGCTGCGTACGTTCGTCGTCTGTATTTGCACTGCTCTGTTTAACCTTATCCGAAATCATTTGTATAACGTCATAGTCAGCTTCGTCTGGTGTATTGTAATTGTGAACATACGTATCTGTGAACAATGTGGAATGACAGTTTATGTTACGTGATGCAGAAATGACCTCTGTCCGATTAATTGTTTGTTCTTCTGCAGATAAAGAGCGCTGAAATTCTAATGCCAGTTGTACATTTTCATCCTTTAACATTAAATAGGAATTTTGAAAGTCAATAAGTGCGTCGTGTTGTACCAAAAAATTCGTACCTAAAATAACGTCTGTTGTCAATAAGGGAACAATCCAAAAATTTGAGTGGAACGTATGACCTGCAATACAAAATGATAAGTGTGTCTGCAATTTTACATCTACTCCTTTACCAGATACTGCTTCTTTTACTTTAGTTTTGCCTAATGGCAACGTAGGATAAGTAGTCTCTTCGTTACATTCGTTGAAAGTTTCTTCATTTATAAGTGACATAGGTGATCCAGAATAGATTACTGCTGAAAATGTGGATGATCCAATCTTTACTTCAATGACAGGGTGGGAAATGGTTTTTTGAATAACTGGTTTTCCATGCAAAAGAGTGTCTCGGATGTCGTGAAAAGTAATAACATTTTCGTGAACAACATTCTGCGTGTCAAAAGTATTGCATACATCGCTGGAAGGTTCAATCTGTGCTGTATCTAGTCAAATTCTATCTGACGTGCTGTTATTTGCGGGAGGATGCTGTGGCATTTCCACTATTTGTACTGTTCTGTTATTTCTCCCTGACGTATTACGTTCGGAATGATGTCTACTGTCTGGTTCATTCATGATAATCTGTTGTTGCCGATGATTCTGCTGCTGGTAAGACCGACTGTTACGCTGAAAACTGTGCTCATCACTTTTATGTCTGTCATAATAATCGTTGCTATACGGCGCATTGCGATATGAGTTGAAATGGTGTGTTTTCTGTATGTAGTGATTTCCTTGTTGCTGTGCGTTACTATTTGGTGGAGCCGACGCTATACGTGCAGGCGGCGAAACATTAAAGCTTGGTTGACCTTGCAGACTACATTGTTGGTTAGGTATGCTAACCGACTGGTTTTGTTGATGTTGTGGGGAAAAGCCTCTATTGTTCCCAAATTGTCTTTGCTGTTGCTGATAACTATGAGGATATTGATAATTAAAATTTTGTCTGTTATTAAAGTTCTGGTGGTTGTCATTCCTGGACCGTCTATCACCTTTGCTATTAAAATAGCGTAGCTGATCGTAATTTCCGTATGCTTGTTTGCCTTGGTTATGATGTGAAAAATTTTTGTTAATGAAGGAATAGTGTGATTGCTGAACTTCCAAAAGCTGTAACAGATCTCTGAATGCCGAAATATTTTCTTTCTGCTGACCTGTTAAAAGTGATACTCTTAACGATCGTGGTAATTTAGAAATACATAATTGGATAAGTGCTGATTCACTGTATGGCTCACTTAAGTATTGGTTTTGTTGGACCATGTGCTCAAAAAATTGTGTGACAGTGGGAAAATTTGAGTTCTCATAATTTGGTAAGCTAATTAATTGATTCTTGATTCCGCACTGTGTCGTCTTCGACCAATACACTGACAGAAAGGCATTCTGAAATTCTTCTACCGAATAGCACTGTCTCGCGATCGGTCTCATACGAGTTGCCGGTTCGCCTTCCAAAAAACTGCAAATAAATTCAAGTTTGTGTGTCACGGGCCAAGTTGGTGGAAAAGCAAAGCTAAATTGTTGTATCCAATCCAAAGGGTGGATCTGTGTTCTGTCGTTTTTAAATAACTTAAATTTCCTAGCGGACAGAAAGTGCTTGTAATCAAAATTTTCGTCTCTGAATGTCTGAACAGGTTCAGGATTGTATGATAATCTGTTTGTCTGTGACTGTTCGGAATCTAAGTCACGTACTCTCTGTAAATTACCTAAATTGTACTTGCTGTTTGAGTGTGAGAAATGTTCGGAGAGTGGCGTATGCTGTGTCGTGTTACAGGCTGAGACATTTTTATTTATTTATTTATTTATGCATTTATTTTACCTGGCAAGATTAGGGCCTTCAGGCCCTCTCTTACACCTAACCAGGCATACTCAGATTGAACGAGTTACAGTTTCTACATAACATTAAGGACATATAGCCTATTGTGCAGTATTGATGTTAAAGAAAAAAGATAATAACAGTAGTACAATGATAATTATAACAATAAAAGTAATTATAACAATTAATAATAATAATAATAATAATAATGACTATGTATATGAAAGTAAACATACTTTTCTTTCCTGAATGTCAGTCCCATTGTTAGTTGGGTATTTTCTCGTTATGTTCTTGCAGCTTGTGAGTTATTCTCATCGATCAGAGACATAAGACGATAGAATGGGGTGAAAGAGATATATAAGAGGTAGATAGGTTAGAGGAAGAGAAATAGAACGGTAAAATTCGAAGCTGTGATAAGAGGAGAAAGAAAGAGATGGGAGGGGCACAACAATGGTGGCTATACCGTCCCTAATATGTAAGTTTTGAGTTCCCTCTTGAATGTTGAGTAGTTCTGGATAAGACGCAGATCACAGGGGAGCGCGTTCCATAGTCGTATGGCTGAGATGGAGAATGACACGGAGAAAGATTTTGTGTTATGTAAAGGTACAGCCAAGATGATAGACGTATCAGATCTGGTGTTGCGATTGTGGAATGATGATAGGTGTTTAATGTGAGATCTCCGTCACTTCATCTCCGTCACTTCTTGCTGTAAAGACGACACTTTTCTACGCAATGTATTATTGGACGAACAAATCTCATTAATTGCTGTAAATTTTGGAATTCGGGTGTTTGATTGAAAGAAACTGGTGACGTATCGTCTGATTTGGTGTCATTGTTATTTTCGATAACGTCAATACGACTGGCCAATTCATCAAATTTTTCAGTCAATGCTTTAACCTGATCATCATTTTTAGTGTCACAAGCAATAATTTGTTTTTGGATTTTACGGGTAGTTTTGTTCAATTTCTTAACGTCTGCTTTAATGGCATCGGGATCCTGTATTAATTCTAACTGTTCAAGTCTACTGGTCATTGTCTGAAAGTCTACTGTATGAGTGTCTGCTTTTGTTTTAAGAGTGGAGATTTCATCATGCAATTCAGTGTTCAACTGTTTAATAGTATTGATTTCGTCTGATACTGTAGCAATGTTATTGTCTATGTATGTTTTTGCTTTCGTAAATAATTTACGCTTATCTTCCTGTCTCTGTGCAGTAATTGTTTCCATGACTTGTTTCTTTACTTTGTTCTGTTCCTGTATGAATTTACGGTAACGCGTTTCACTGTTTTGTAGGTGATGATTAAACCGTTTGTCAATTAGGCTGTTCTGTTGTTCGAATTTCTTGTCTACTTTCGCATCCAGTGTGCGTGAAAGTTCTGCTGACATTAATTTAAACTCGTCGCGTAACTGTGTTGCGTTTTCAGAACATTGTTTAGCGACAGCACTAATTTCACCTCTAAGTAATTTAGTTGTGGCTGCATGTGTATTACTTAATTCTTGTGCAACGGATCTAATTTCGTCACTACTATTCCTAGCACAAGCCTTAATTTCCTCACGTAATTGTTCTTTAGTATCATGACATTGCACGGCAACAGCTGCATTCTGTTCATTAATCTGTTTAAAGTTCTCATTAATTTGTTTGATCGACCTGTTTTGTTTTTCATTCGACTGTTTGAAACTTTTATTAAGTTGTTTGAAATTGTTGTCTCGTTTTTTCTTCGACTGTTCGAGATTTTCATTAAGTTGTAGCAATACTGCCGTAACTTGATCCATGCCAAAATTAGCGACTCTATTTTCTATGCTGTGTGTTGGTGAATCTGCATTTGTCGCGTTTTGTGTAACAATTGGGTCATTGTCTGATTCAGGAAAAGGTTTGCAAATCGGATGTGCTCTGTTGGTCACAACATCGGAAACACATAAATCTGACGTACTTTGAGTACATCGTTTACCTTCGTTAGAATAAATTATCTGTTTGCTACGTAAATTTTGCAAATCAGCCGTGTCAAACTGGACAGCGTTCGTTGTAACGGAAAGTGCAGCGTCACCAATTGTTAAATTTACAGTGGACACAATTGAATTTGTTTGCTCATCATTTAGATTATAATCATTACTGGTGCTCGGTACACACTAATTGTCTGTAACTGGAGGATTGTCATCAAGACACTGAGTGTCGCTAGTATTATCGGGCAAATTATTAAAGTCGGCTTTTTCACCCATTACGACTCGCGGTGTACTGTTAGCAGTTTTTCGCGGCATTTTCACAACTCAAAGTTAAGCACAAAATCAAACAAAGATAAAGCAAAAATGGAACAAATACAGTTACAACCAAGAGCAATAAATTGCCGATGATCTGTGAAAGAAAAAGTGACAAATTAGCAAATGCGTAGCGCCAGATGCAAACTACTTTTAATATTAAGTAAATAAGAGCAAATATATAACTGACTACTTCTCAGAAATTCACAAAAATACGATCCTGGCCGGTTGTCGACAAGTGTAACCTCCCCGCAAAATAAAATAATATGAATAATATTCTCATTTAGTGTAACCTCCCAAAAAATAAGTTGCGTAACCTATGAATGCGACTAATCTCTCAATAAAAAAATGTGGGTCACTTATAACCTTTCAATAATTGACAGTCAATTTAACCTGGTAAATTTTGGACGTCAGCAATGCTTTGTCTTGGCCCTGATACATCATTCTGAATAAACTGAAAAATATTACCATAATTAGATAGCCGGATAATGCGTATATATCTGATCCTATAAGAAATTTTCCTGCCGCAGCTAAGTGCAATGCTGGCCGATAGATTTGTCTTATATAAAAGGAAAGAACTGATTTTTCTTTTCAATAATCGGGATGGCCAAGGATGGGAGAAATTAGTGAATTCTTTAAATTGAGATGAATGTCAAAAGCTACTTTTTATGAGAAATATTATTATTAACAGATTTTTTTAAAACATTTACATGGGACTTGATGTAACAATACTACATATGCGCGAGGCTGCTTTTACCTTATCCTACAACGAGCAGGCTGCGCCATCGCTGCACACGACCGGCCCAGCCAACACGATACACCAGACTGCTGCTCGCTACTAACACACAGTTCTTACTGCAGTCAACACTGTTCTTTGGTCTCAGATTCTCTTATAGCTTACATATCGCAAGCAGCGCGTGAGCAATACATCGAAATTACATCAGCTCGAGTGCGCTAGCAACAAATTCTTTAATTATGGACCTCTTACAAGTTATCTAAGAATTCTTTGAAAACGGTTTGGTGTTACATTTAGTAACCTTTTTGGGCAACAGTATTCAAAAAGGGACACAAATTTGTCAAGAAACATGTTGCATTTATCATTAGCACTAGGCTCATTACATACATCTCCCCAGTTAACATTTCTTAAACTTTCTCTGAAGTGCTGTATAGATACTGGGTTGAGCAACCATACAATTTTACTTAGTGGTCTGTGAAATCAATTGTTCATCATGGCCTCATAACCTACTTGTTTAACGCTCTCATATTTTGTAAGAATATAAAATGTACGATGGACTAACACTAAACGATCTGCAAAGCAAACGAACAAACAAGAACCAAAGAGAAGTCGGTGACTCCCAGATTCTCTCACACATTCATTAATTTTTCTTACGCTACTAATACTACCAATACTAGCGCTAATTCTACCATTTAGTAGTACTGTGTAGTGTATCAAAACTACCGAGCCATAGTTTTCGTAGAGCGCAGCTAACTGTCACCCAACGCCGGACATTTGCGTCGAACATGAAACGCTCTGTACATTAATAAAATATCATTTGGCTGATCACACTTATTCAATGATGTTGTTGTTGTGGTCTTCAATCCGAAGAGTGGTTTTGTGCAGCACTCGACGCTAGTGTATCCTGTGCAAGTCTCTTCATCAAGATACAAGAGCTAGCGGATGCTATTTTGGTATAGGGGGCCTGGTGTCGGAGCAGCCAGCTTAAAGAGATAATAGGAATAAAATCACATTACTGCGTACTTTTTTATTTGCGTTAGTTACAATTAATTGCAGATACCGTCATAGACACAATGAACGTACCATTTGTACTGTGTCAGACAAAATGTGCTGAAACTGGCGGCCATCAACCTCAATGTTAGCATGAAAATGGCGAACAAGATCATGATGTAACCTGACAATTATCCCCGGTGTGTTTCGAAACACAACACATGCAGCTACAATTCTGACAACTATTTCCATCTCCTTATCCACTGGGGTCTCATACACATGTGTCTTTAGATATTTCCATTGGTAATAATAAACGGGATTCATATCACGTGACCTCGCAGGCCGTAGAATGGGAAGTCTCTGTCCATTCCAGCGACCAGGAAATACAGCATTGAGATGGTTGTGCACATTACCGAACTTCATACTTCAGTATGTGTCCTACCAAACGATACCTACTTTTCGTCAACTTGCCCCAGGAATTTGTATTTCTCCTCAGTTCGATTCAGTTCCGTCTCATTAGTTATTAGATTTGTACTTGTAACCTTCAACATTCTTCTCTAGCCGCACAGTTCAAAAGTTTCTATTCTCTTCATGTATGAATTGTTTATCGTTCGCGTTTTACTTCCGTACGACACAACATGCAAAACAAATCACTCCAGAAAAGACGTCCTAAGGTTTAAACTTATAATATATTATTAACGAATTCTTCTTTTTCAGAAATTTTTCTTGCTATTTGACAGCCTCTATTCTTCATCCTCTCTTCTCCACCGGTCATTACTTACTTTCCTGCCCAAATAGCACAACTCATCTACTACTTTTAGTGTCTCATTTCTTAATCAAATTCCCTTTGCATCGGCCGATGTAAATCGAGTACATTTCATTATCCTTGCTTCATTTTTGATAATGTTCATCTTATAATCTCTTGTCAAGACACTGTCCATTCCGTTCAACTGCTCTTCCAAGTCCATTGGCGCCTCCGAAAGAATTAAAATGACATCTGGAATACTCAATTTTTTATTTCCTTTCCGTGAACTATATTCCCTTTTCCAGATTGCTTCTTGGCTTCTTGTACAGCTTATTCAGTGTACAGACTGAATTAGCTATCAATCTCCCTTCTCAACTACAGCTTCCCCTCCTTGCCCTTCCACTCTTGTAAATGCGGTCTGGCTTCTGTACAAGTTCTAAATGTCCTTTTGTTCCCTGTATGCTATACCTATTACGTTTAAAATTTTTATAAACACAGTGCAGTCAGCATTGTCAAAAACTTTCTATAACGTTACAAATTCTATAAAGTTTGTTTGCCTTTCTTGGACGTGGGATAACTCAAAGGGTTAGTATTGTCTCGAGTGTTCATACATTTCTCCAGAACCCACACTGATCTTCCCTGAGGTCGGCTTCTATCAGTTTTTTCCATTCTCCTGTAAATAATTCGTCTCAATATTTTGCAGCCATGCTCAAAATAAAATGTATCGACAAGGTCATAATCGAAGTGGTTCTGGAAAGAGCAGGTGAGAAGAGAAGCTTCTGGAGTTTCATTGTTAAAAGTAAAGTGCAATTTACAGGCCATCTATTAAGACATAACACTCCTGAACACAATCATAGAGGGATATGTCGAGGGAAAAAGACCCAGAGGAAGACGACGACTGAGGTACATGGATCAAATCTTGAAAGATGTGGGATGTAACACCTATAAGGAAATGAAGAGAAAAGCTGAAAGACGCACAGAATGGAGGCAAGCTGCCATTGTAGCTGTTGCAAACCAATCCTTGGATTAACCACTACAGAAGAAGACTTGTTAAAGCGATTCGATATTTCAGTGCCTGTGTTATTCTGATTACTACGCAAACTTCCTTTGGACATGCATGCATGTCTAAAGGAACAGATACGTAGTACGCCGACCACAGCCGGTACGAAACACATGAAACGAATTCGGAATTGCAAATAAGGACTACCATCAGCTGTGTAATGGAACGACGACAGTGAAAATTTGTGCCGAATCGGGACTCGACCACAGATTTCCCGCTTATCGCGAGCGGTCGCCTTACCATTTGGCAATTCGTGCGCGACTCGGGCTCGTTCACTACCTATTTTACACGTGGTTCATCTGCAAAGGAGGTTGGCAGTGAACGGTTGTATTTGCACCCCTAATACTGAGCCGTATATCGGGTAGCCTTTGAACAGCAGTGAACTGAATACACAATTGTCTATACCACAACCTTGCGCAAATGAGGTACACTATACAAGTTCAGATATTAAAGTTCACAAATAAATCCGATCTAGATAAATAATAATCGGTGCAATTCGTACTCATGGTTTATTGTCTCCCACCTACACGTTGTTTCTTCAGTTTATTCGCCTACACTGGCGTCCATGTTTACAGTCGCGGCAGTTTGCCACTCCGAACATACCATTACAGAGGGCAACGACCAAATACCACATTTTCCCGCTCATATCCCCAGTCCTGAGTCGGATCACGTGACACTACATTAATCAAAATAATAGCTAAACATGGCCACAATTCGTTTACAATTTTTATAAGATTTAAATACTTAAACGTAAATACATTATATAATTTTACACACATTTATCACCAGCTAATTTTATAATTCGTTGCAGTTAAAAAAAACACTATGCAACGAAACTACAAACGCTCATCAAAACACAAAACAATTACTTTCTTGTGCATTTTGCATTACACTATTTTCACTCTGCATTCAATATATAATTTTATTCTTAAGTACGGAAAATTAAAATCAGAACTAATTTACGAAGTGCTATCAGATTTATATAATTAGGAATAACTCCATGTTTTGGCACAGTTTCATCCTCTCCCTTCATTTAATGACGTCTTTGCACGAAATATGAGACACACGAATACTTTTCTGGCACCACAAAGATCGAAACTCAATTATGTCTTCATAATAAAATAATGACTTACTTTGCAGTTGTTCTGAACATCTTTATAACTTTATTCTACTATGCAACGTTTTGAATGAAGTACACCAGCCCAACATATCATTTCTGCTGCTGTGCTTTAAATTTAAATTACGAACTACTTGGAAGACCTCGTTTTCACATGACTTCTATTTCAATGATCCAAGGACTCATTACCAGCACACCCTACATTATTTACTTAAGTGCAAAGTCATGTACAGTAATTATATGAAAATATATAACCAAGTAATTTAAACCATCTGAAACTGTTGAATGCTGCCTACTCTTTATAAGAGAAGATGAGCCTATAAATATATTGACTTGTCTTTGAGCTTTTCACATCCCATCCCATTTTTCCATAGATGATATTTCCATTGCCAGCAAAGCTGCTCTATGGCCTTATTATCCCCCGTTACCTTACATCACAGACATACCCAAACTTCCAGATGTTGTCAACTATGCGTCTACGACTTGTACTGGTACATCCGTACGAATATTCCCATACAGGTCAGACATTGTACTTGAAAGTCGCTTGCCCGGTAACGGCAGGTAAATACGATATTTCAGTGCCTGTGTTACTCTGATTACGATGCAAAGTTTCTTTACACATTTTGCAGTGTAATCAGAGTAACACAGACACTGCAGTATCGAATTTATGCATGCATGCATGCATGCATGTCCAAAGGAACTTTGCATCGTAATTAGAATAACACAAGGAATTGCAATATCGTATTTATCTGCCCATACTGGCAAGCGACTTTGAAGTACAAAGTCTGATGTGTACGGTGATATACGTAACGGATGTACGAGTACAGGTCGTAGGCGCATGGTTGACGAGATCTGGAAGTTTGGGTCGGGCTGTGAGTCGTACACGGGCAGCCAAATGGTAAGGCTACTGCTCGCCATAAGAGGGAAATCCTGCTTCGAGTCCCAGACTGGCACAAATTTTCATTAAAAATGTTCAAATGTGTGTGAAATCTAATGGGACTTAAATCCTAAGGTCATTAGTCCCTAAGCTTACACACTACTTGACCTAAATTTTCCTAAGGACAAACACACACACACACCCGTGCGGCCAAATTTTCATTGTCGTCATTCCATTCTACAGTTGATGGTCGTCCTTTTTCGCAATTGGGAATACATTTAATGTATTAAACTGATGGTTCGTTACTTTCCATATCTATCAGCACTTGTTTTCTTTGGAACTGGAACATACTGAGCCATTTATTTCTTGTTGGTGTTGACTGTAACAAGAGTCGTTTTACTTGCCTACAAATACGAATAATCATAGTAAGAGGAAAGAACTCGTCAGACTGTGGACTTGCAAAGACGTTAGAACTCGCGGTTCCCAACAACGTGGAGGTCGTGGCAGACAGGTAATCGAGTTGGCTCAGCTACACATGTCAGCGAAAACTGGCTGCATCACGCGAGGGTGAGCCCCACGCTCTGCCAATAGCAGCTGCTGGGTATGACAAAGCTGCCAGCCAGTGCCAGAAATACCTCTCCCCGCCGTCTACCGCACAGTGCAGGGCTCGCCGTATCGACAGTTGTCCCTCGCCGATGACGGACTGGGGCCGAGATAGTTGTTTATGGGCGGTGAGAAGGCAGCAGAAACCTTCAGATCTCTGTCGCTGCCCTCAAAGATTATTTGTTATTCTATCTCTCCACTAACGTTAACCGCGAACAACTGTCTGCAATGCAAGCTCTCCCACTGAGGCACTTTAATATGCTTGGAGCCTTCAAAGTTCTCATTTTAAGATGTTTTAAGTGTGGTAGCCAAGTTTCTCGTCAGATACGAGACCGAAGAATACTACAGGTTGAACAAAATATACAGAAGACTGACGGACAACTGAGCCTTGTTAATGAACGAATTCTTTACAGAAGAGTGGGAAAACTGGTAGAAGCCGACCTCGGTGAAGAACGGTTTGGATTCCGGACAAATGTAGGAACTCGCGAGGCAACACTGATCCTACAAATTATAACAGGAGATAGGTCAAGGAAAGGAAAACCTACTTTTGTAGCATTTGTATACTTGGAGAAATATTGACTGGAATAATGTCTTTGAAGTTCTGATGGCAGTATGGGTAAAATACAGCGAGTAGAAGGCCATTTACAGGTACAACTTGTGCGGAAACCAAACGGCGGTAGCAAGACTCGAGCGGCATGTAAAGGAGGCAGTGGTTGAGAACGGAGTGAGCCTATCCCCAGTGTTTTTCAAGCTGTATATTGAGCAAGCAGTGAAGGAGTAGGAATTAAAGTCCGGGTGGATGAAATAAAAGCTTTGAGGTTTGCCGATGGCACTGCAATTCTTTGAGGGACAGAAAAAGACTTGGTTCAAATGGCTCTGAGCACTCTGGGACTCAACTGCTGTGGTCATAAGTCCCCTAGAACTTAGAACTACTTAAACCTAACTAACCTAAGGACATCACACACATCCATGCCCGAGGCAGGATTCGAACCTGCGACCGTAGCAGTCGCACGGTTCCGGACTGCGCGCCTAGAACCGCGAGACCACCGCGGCCGGCGAGAAAGACATGGAAGAGCAGTGGAACGGTATGGACAGTGTCTTGAAAGGAGGATATTCGATGAGCATCAACAAAAGCAAAACAAGGATAATGAAATGTAGTCGATTTAAATCAGGTGATGCTGAGGGAATTATATTAGGAAACTGGGTACTTAAAACAATAAATGAGTTTTACAATTAAATTTTTTGAGGCATTTGAGTCTTGACTTAAATTTTCTTTGATACATTTAAGTCCTCAGCTTTTATCATTATCGTAGATAATGAAAAGGAGAATTACTGATGATGGCCAAAGTTAAGGGGATATAAAATGGAGACTGGCAAGGCAAGAAAAGCGTTTCTGAAAAAGAGAAATGTGCTAACATCGAATATAGACTTAATTGTTACGAAGCCTTTTCTGAAGTTTTTTGTACGCAGTGTAGCCATGCATGGAAGTGAAAGACAGACGATAAACAGTTCAGATAAAAAGAGAAGAGAAGCTTTTGAAATGTGGTGCTACAGAAGAATGCTGAAGATTAGATGGGTAGATCACGTAACTAATGAGGAGATATTGAATAGAAATGGGGAGAAATGAAATTTGTGGACCAACCTAACTAGAAGAAGGGACATGTTCTGAGGCATCAAGGGATCACCAGTTTAGTAATGGTGGGACGCGTGGAGGTAAAAATCATAAAGGGAGACCAAGTGATGAATACAGTAAGCAGATGTAGGTCGCAGTAGTTATTCGGAGATAAGGAGTCTTGCACGGGACAGAGTAGCATGGAGAGCTGCAACAAAACAGTCTTCGGACTGAAGACCACAACAAAAGCAAGGAACAAGGTAACTGCCCATCACAGAAAATGCTGGCAACTGTGCTTTCGAAGCAACAATTGGTTGTTGTTACGTGCCTCAATATGCACACGGCTCACATTCTCTGCCCCGAGTACGTCGCTGCGTCATTACGTTTCAGTGAGTGAGTGCAGCCGACGTGTTTGGTGACCAGCTGTATGTGACACAAAACGGTGCTCACAATGAAACAGCGCGCGTTCTGATGGGTGACGGAGCATATTCTGTGAGTGTTACGCCAAGCACAATTCGTGGAAAACGTAATAGGAACTAATTTTGCAAGATTTTTAAATGGGAAATGTTTTAGAAAAAGCTCCAGAAAAGTCTACAGTGCAAAACGTAGCTGCAGAAGGGAGCTAAACGGACCTTGTAAGCCGGCCGGAGTGGCCGTGAGGTTCTAGGCGCCACAGGCTGGAACTGAGCGACCGCTACGGTCGCAGGTTCGAATCCTGCCTCGGGCATGGATGTGTGTGATGTCCTTAGGTTAGTTAGGTTTAATTAGTTCTAAGTTCTAGGGGACTGATGACCTCAGAAGTTAAGTCGCATAGTGCTCAGAGCCAACCAGCCAACCGGACTTTGTAACGAATAAAAACAAGGTCGGTATGTCGTAACGTTATAAAGAAGGACGTACATCTGTATCCTTGCAAGCTTGCTGTTGTGTTGAAGCGTCCAGACGAACTTTCGCGTCTTGAGTGGTGCAGGTGGTTTCTCAGTGGAGTGGAATGAGGACTTTGGGATCCTTAATATTTTATTCCTTCATTGAGGCCTGGTTAAATATTTCAAAGAATATGCGCTGTTATATATTAGAACATCCACATCATCCCGTTGAAGAGTAGTTGGATTATCTCAAGATTGTTGTTTGATGCGCACTGCCTGGTGTCTCCATCGTTACACGCTTCTTCCATCAAACTGTTGATAACAGGCATGTCAAGAAACTATTGATACATATTTACATCAACGGACAGAAGATGAACGAGTTTATTGGTATTCTCAGCAATCCAGAGCAACCGCACTCATTGCACTGACAGCCTTACCACGAGTACATGATGTGTTCGGTGAGGAAAGGAGAAACAACAGAGGCAGTGCAATATCCTGGCCACCACGATCGTTCTCTCTCTCTCTCGGTGTGTGTGTATTTTAAGGCTCTCAAAATGGCTGGTTAATACATACTCTTCAGTGATGCACCTCTCATGAATCTTGGAAATTCCTTTTATAAACTAAAGAGCCAGAGGAACTGGTACACTAGTCTAATATCGTGTAAGGCCCCCGCGATCACGCAGAACTGGCGCAACGTAATGTGGGATGGACTCGACTAATGTCTGAAGTAGTGCTGGAGGGAACTGACACTATGAATTCTGCAGGGCTCCGTAAGAGTACGAGGGGGTGGAGATCTCTTCTGGACAGCACGTTGCAAGGCAACCCAGGTATATTCAATAATGTTCATGACGGGGAGTTTGGTGGCCAGCGGAAGTGTTTAAACTCAGAAGTGTTTTCCTGGAGCCACTCTGTAGGAATACTGGACGTTTGTGGTGTCGCATTGTCGTACTGGAATTTCCAAAGTCCGATGGAATCCACAATGGAGATGAATGGATGTAGGTAACCAGATAGGAAGCTTACTTACGAGTAACCTATGAGAGTCGTATCTGGGCGTATCAGGTGTCCCACATCACTCAAACTGCACACGCCCCACCAGTTGAACAGTCCTCTGCTGACATGCTGGGTCCATGGATTCATAAAGTTCTCTCCATACCCGTACACGTCCATTCGCTCGATATAATTTGAAATGAGACTCGTCCGACCAGGTAACATGCTTCCAACTATCAACAGTCCAATGTCGGTGTTGACGGGCCCAGGCGAGGTGTAAAGCGTTAGTGTTGTGCAGTCAAGAAGGGTACACGAGTGGGCATCGGCTCCGAAAGCTCATATCGATGACGTTTCGTTGAAATGATCGAACGCTGACACTTGTTGATGTCCCAGCACTGAAATCTGCAGCAATTTGAGGAAGAGTTGCAGTTCTGTCACGTTGAACGATTATCTTCAGTAGTCTTTGGTCCCGTTCTTGTAGGATATTTTTCCGGCCGCAGCGATGTCGGAGATTTGATGTTTTACCTGATTCCTGATATTCACGGTACACTCGTGAAATGATCGTACGGGAAAATCCCCACTGCATCTCTGCTCGGAGATGCTGTGTCCCATCGCTCGTGCGTCGGCTATAACACCAGGTTCAAACTTACTTAAATCTTGCTAACCCGCCATTGTAGCAGCAGCAACCAATCTAACGACTGCTCCAGAGGTTTGTTATATAGACGTTGCCGACCGCAGCGCCGTATTCTGCCTGTTTACATATCTGTGTATTTAAATACACATGGCTGTAACTGTTTCCTTAGCGCGTTAGTGTATTTCCACACAGTGCAACAGAAGTAAGGGATCACTTTTCGAAACCGTGCAGTAGTCTCCCAATGAGACGCAAAAGTTTGAAATATGGGTCAAAGGTGCCTCAGACCTTGTTGTGCATGGGTGCAAAAGCGTGGCGATCTGCGATATCGCCCTCGGGCTCGGCGACGCTTCAAATAGTATGGTGACGACACATGCGAAAAATGCGAGAGTTCAGAAGTTCATGTGAGGTCTAAGGCTTGTTAATGATGTCACGTGGGCACAAAATTTCATAACAATTCTGCCCGACGCCTTTGTGGAAGTGTCGCACGGTGGGAAGATCCCCACAGCATCTGTTATGTACATTTCACGCCTTCTTTTGACGCCTCTGCGGTGGTCGTCAGAAACACTACACCCAACGTTGAAATCACGCTGTTTTCCTGTGGGTGGCCGAGGAAAACATTTCAGAAGCGACACGAGTAGGCCTCAGGAGGTTGGCATAAAGGGCGTCAGTGAAACCACCCTTTCTCTTGAGGTGTTGATTCCCACACATTTCGAGGTGGGAAACAGCAGTTCGCAGAACGACGATCGTAACAACGCTCGACACTGCTGACACGCCCCGGGCGAATGATCCCTTGTGTAAGGATTTCGTGGGGCTGCAATTCCACTGGACGTGACCTTATCCGTTTGGAATGTTGCTCTGGCATACAGGGTGGCACACTATGGGCCGTTCAAAGCCACTGATGAAATGTGAACGTGATCTGAAGCATAGTATACCTTTTGAGCCCTCCCTTTTCATGAACTCGTGTGTGGCACGAAAATAATGTGGGCGGTGGGGGTGTTTGATGCATGCGTGAATAAAACGCGAAGGATCCGTCTAAGAATCCCCTCCTCCACATCGGGATCACCCTCAGTGAAGGAGTGTCGAAGGAGTTGCCTGCGTGACTGACCTTTATATAGCACAAAAGGCTGACCCCTCAGTGTCAAAGGAGGTGGACAGGCCGGCCTATGTGGCCGTGCGGTTCTAGGCGCTTCAGTCTGGAACCGCGTGACCGCTACGGTCGCACGTTCGAATCCTGCCTCGGGCATGGATCTGTGTGATGTGCTTAGGTTAGTTAGGTTTAATTAGTTCTAAGTTCTAGGCGACTGATGATCTCAGATGTTAAGTCGCATAGTGCTCAGAGCCATTTGAACCATTTTTGAGGTGGACATTGTTGTCAGTAGAGAAGCAGAGACAGCAGAGTGAGTGAGCCGGGAGAGTTCAGTGGCTTCGAACATCGACTATCCACCTGGGTAACAAATTTGTCAGAGGCACTTCAGTCCTAAAAGCTGCCCGTGTCGACTGTTAGTGATGTGATTGCGAAGCTAAACCAAGCCCGAATAGACCTCATTAGGACTTCCAGCTGTTCCACTCCTACAGGCGAGCAGCTCGTCATAAGCCACAGATTCCCATAGGCAATGCTAAACAACCACTGATATGCAGTAAAGAGAGACGACACTGGACAGTGGATGAAGGGAAACCTTGTGACATTCCGAGGGAAGGATTTGGGGTTTGGGGTTTGGCAATGCCTGGAGAACATTACTTGTGATGACGTGTGTTGCCAACTGTATTGATATGGAGGATGTGATGTTACAGTACATTGGTTTTTCCTGTGGTTATTGTATGTTCCCCTTTTCGTGCTTAAGAAAAAGCTAACAGCCGAAGGATATCAACTGATTTTACAGCGCTGTGTACTGAGTACAGTAGAGCAACAGTTCAGAGAAGATGTGTGTTTTTATCAGTATGAGAGTTAACTCTGTCTTAAAGCAGAACCCGTAACGCAATGGTTTGTGGACGGTAAGATTCATGAAAAGGACTAGATTACCCAGAGTCACTACCTAAACCCAGTGTAACACCTCTGCAATGAATCAGAATGTTGACTTTGTTGCAAACCTCAGTGTTCGTCACAACCATCTCTGGTTTCGTTTCTTGAGTAAGAATGGGGTCACATTCTTCTAGAAACTTTCAGATACCTCATTGACAGTGTCCCCAGCAGAGTTCAAGTCGTGATAAAGGCGAAGGCTGGGGACACCCCACATTAATGTTCACTAATAGGTAGTGTATGCGGAGCAGAGTTGCATGATGGAGAGCCACTCTCACTCCTTGTAAGAAATAATCCAACCAGCAGAGCAGTAAGAGATCGAAAGTGAACAATGGTGAACTAGAAACGCGTTAATACCCTGTTTGACATTAAAATTTCGAAACCATGAATGACAGCAAATAGCGAAATTTTTCTTACTGTGCATGGACAGCATAGTAGGAAACTTCCTGGCAGATTAAAACTGTGTGCTGGACGAGACTCGAACTCGTGACCTTTGTTTTTCGCGGGCAAGTGCTCTACCATCTGAGCTACCCAAGCACGACTCACGACCCCCTCCTCACAGCTTCACTTCTAGGAGTACGTAGTCTCCTACCTTACAAACTTCACAGAACCTCTCCTGCGAACCTTGCAGCATTCCTGCAAGGACGGATATTGCGGAGACACGGCTTACCCACAGCCTGGGGGATGTTTCCAGAATGAGATTTTCACTCTGCAGCGGAGTGTGCGCTGATATAAAACTTCCTGGCAGATTAAAACTGTGTCCCGGAGCCAGACTCGAACTCGGGACCTTTGCCTTCCGGAGGAAAGTACTCTACCATCTGAACTACCCAATTACCACTCACGCACGCCCCATCCTCACAGCTTTACTTCTGACAGTACCTCGTCTCCTACCTTCCAAACTTCACAGAAGCTCTCCTGCGAACCCTGCAGAACTAGCACTCCTCGAAGAAAGGATATTGCGGAGACATGGCTTACCCACAGTCTGGGGGATGTTTCCAAAATGAGATTTTCACTCTGCAGCGGAGTGTGCGCTGATATGAAACTTCCTGGCAGATTTAAACTGCGTGCCAGACCGAGACATTCTGGAAACATCCCCCAGGCTGTGGCTAAGCCATGTCTCCGCAATATCCTTTCTTCTAGGATTGCTAGTTCTGCAAGGTTCGCAGCAGAGCTGTTGTGATGTTTAGAAGGTTGGAGACGAGGTACTGATAGAAGTAAAACTGTGAGGACGGAGCGTGAGTCGTGCTTGGATATCTCAGATGGTAGAGCACTTGCCCACAAAAGACAAAGGTTCCCAGTTCGAATCTCGGTCCGGCACACAGTTTTAATTTGCCAGGAAGTTTCATATCAGCGTACACTCTGATGCAGAGTGAAAATCTCATTCTAGCATGGTAGGAAGAATACTCAAATAATTTTGTATGCGTCTGTGGGTTTATGTGGTGTGAAGTTAAGTAAAGAGAGCTGCCAACTTTGACAGCAAAATGACCTTTAACACGATTTGGCGTCGAGGCGAGTTCACCTCGAATAAGACATATGGGTACGTCACTTTGTGTGGCGTCAGTTAAGTGCCAGAGTTCGTAAATCCTAATGGTTAACGAACAGCAGCGTGCCAGTCTCTCGACAGTTCGTGGCCGTATTTTTTTATGGATAAGAGGTCTGGTCAGTTTACTGCTCTATGCAACAAACAGCATCTGTATCAAGGTAGTCCAGCATCGATAATCTTACGCTTTTTTGTTGAAAAATAGCGCCACAGAGACCTCGTAAACACGGCAGACCACCAGTGCTAACACATCTGAAATGGAAGGACTGCTGTTCATATTAACAACTATGTGAATCAGAGATCATCATGTCGTGTACCCACCTGGAACCACTACATGAGGTGTTAAGCCTGTAAGACGATGAGGACTGCAGTCTGGTCACATTCATTCTTCTCAGTATCTTCAATCACACGGATATGCCCACCGTGATGCTGCACCCAGAAGTAGGTCCATGTGACACAAGGACAGAGCGCCACCGCTGTGCCCCATGTTGGCATCAGGCAAACCAGTGCCGGGGCTCTTCTCTCAGTTGCCACCCACCATGCTGACAGTCCGCTGTACTCCAACAGCCCTGTTCTGTATCGTTCAGTCGCTTGGCCGATCGGTTCGGTAGGTGAGCGCACCGAACAGGGGCGGTAGGGTTACCACAACCGAGCCACCGTTACTGGCGAGTCGGTGCGACCTCCAAAGAAGCGAGGTGGGCTCGTGCTGTACTGCCATCTCTCCTCGCGCCAGCCAATTGAAGATTAATGAGCACCGCAGCAAACATGCTCGCCCACCGACTGCGCACAAGGTGTATCTCACTGCAGTGCCTGCAGCGCCCCCATCAGAAACAGCCAGTTGCCACGGCTACCAGGCACACTGTCTGCGTTATTATTTTCTACGGCAGGCACACAGAGCCCTTACAATAGTTGCGGATGATTTTTTAAGCGATCGCTATAGCAAAAATCTAGTGATACCTGTACTCTTGGCCCCTGGTTTGATACCTACCGAGGTAGAATCTTCCTACATGTCTGTCAGGGGGCTGAAGACAGTGTAGTAAAACGCTGAAACTAGTTGTCAAGTAAATTAAAGTTGGAAACTAGATGGCTTAAGAACAGGTAGAACAGCCACCAGAATGCCTAACTGTTGTTCGTCCTTGGTGCTCGTATGAAGCGGAATAAAAAATCAAATCACCAAATTCAGGGACAACAGACTGCGAAACAATCGACATACAAAATCACTGTTGCAGCACGATCGTGTAACATTTGATTCTCCGAAATTCAAATACGCATTTCCTCCAAACATCATTCTTAAAGCAAAATGCAATTCACTCCACCAGAAAAACGAACAAAGACTTGGGACAATGTAGCAGCCTGATAAAGAAGGAACAACGTAATGAGCAAAATTACTTCAATCAACTGCTACAGAAGAAGAAGACGATATACTCTATATTGACTAGATTTTGAAGTTTCTTGTCTTTTACAGAATTAGACGGAAATTTTCTACATCAATAAAGTTCTAAAATCAAAATATAACATTATCAAGATTATTGCGATAATATGAAGGTATACAAGCAAAACAAAAGGCAACCATTCTTGCCTGTTTTTTCTTTCCGACCGAAAGGATTTTCCCTCAGCTGCAAGGCAAATTCTGGGGTTTGGAATGAAGTAAACTTAACAAACTACAGCTTCCCCTCAACTATCCTTCTACATGCAAGAAAAAGTCCTACGAAATTAAGTGAGCACCCAACTGTCCCAAACAATTGTTGTCACAGCAGCACAAACTATAAAAGTTGGCTGAAAAGAGCGATGCACACATATAGCCCACCATCTCCTTCAGGGTTACATGAAAGATTAAAAAAAAAGAGGTCAGGTAGAGGACATAAAAAATGTGAAAGCTTCAGATGTTGAGTGATCAGTGTGCTGGTATCCGGAAAATATACTGGACGTGACAGCATCAGATGTTGAGTGATCCGTGTGAGGGTATGTGGAAGACATAGTGGACATGAACAGCGTCAGATGTTGAGTGATCAATGTGAGGGAACGTGGACCATATAGTGGACGTGAACAGCATCAGATGTTGAGTGATCAGCATGAGGGTACGTGGAAGATATAGTGGACGTGAACAGCATCAGATGTTGAGAGATCAGTGTGAGGGTTCTTGGAAGATACAGTGGACATAAACAGCATCAGATATTGAGTGATAAGAGTGAGGGTACGTGGAAGATATAGTGGACGTGAACAGAGCAGCTGTTGAGAGATCAGTGTGAGGGTATCCAGAATATATGCTGGACGTGAGCAGCATCAGATGTTAAGTGATCAGTTTGAGGGTATATGGAAGATACAGTGCACGTGAACAGCATAAGATGTTGAGGTGATCAGCGTGAGGGTACATGGAAGATATAGTGGACTTGAACAGCATCAGATGTTGACTGATCGGTGGGAGGGTATGTGGAGGATATAGTGGACGTGAACAGTGTCAGATGTTGAGAGATCAGTGTGAGTGTCTTGGAAGATATAGTGGACATGAACAGCATGAGACGTTGAGTGATCAGTGTGAGGGTATGTGGAAGATATAGTGGACATGAACAGCATCAGATGTTGAGTGATCAGCGTGAGGGTACGTGGACAGCATTAGATGTTGAGAGATCAGTGTGAGGATACTTGGAAGATACAGTGGACATGAACAGCATCAGATGTTGAATGATCGGCGTAAGGGTACGTGGAAGCTATAGTAGATGTGAATAGCATCAGATGTTGAAAGATCAGTGTGAAGATACTTGGAAGATATAGTGGACGTGAGCAGCATCAGTTGTTTAGTAATCAGTGTGAGGGTATGTGGAGGATATAGTGGATGTTAACAGCATCAGATGTTGAGAGATCCGTGTGTGGATATGTGGAAGATATAGTGGACATGAACAGTGTCAGATGTTGAGTGATTAATGTGTGGGAATGTGGATGATATAGTGGACATGAACAGCATCAGATGTTGAGTGACCAGTGTGAGGGTTATTGGAAGATATAGTGGACATGAACAGCATCAGATGTTGAGAGATCAGTTTGAGTGTTCTTGTAAGATATAGTGGACATGATCAGCATCAGACGTTGAGGGATCAGCGTGAGGGTACTTGGACAGCATCAGATGTTGAGAGATCAGTGTGAGGGTGCTTGGAAGATACAGTGGACGTGAACTACATCAGATGTTGACTGATCGGTGTGAGGGTATGTGGAGGATATAGCGGACGTGAACAGTGACAGATGTTGAGTGATCAGTGAGGGTATGTGGAAGATATAGTGGACGTAACCAGCATCAGATGGTGAGTGATCATCGTGAAGGTACATGGAAGATATAGTGGATGTGAACAGCATCAGATGTTGAAAGATCTGTGTGAGGGTTCTTGGAGGATATAGTGGACATGAACTTCATCAGATGTTGAGTGAACAGTGTGAGGAAATGTGGACGTTATAGTCTACATGAACAGCATCAGGTGTTGAGTGATCAGTGTGAGGGTACGTGGAAGCTATAGTAGATGTGAATAGCAGGCGATGTTGAAAGATCCGTGTGAGGATACTTGGAAGATATAGTGTACGTGAGCAGCATCAGTTGTTTAGTAATCAGTGTGAGGGTATGTGGAGGATATAGTGGATGCTAACAGCGTCAGATGTTGAGTGATCTGTGTGAGGATATCTGGAAGATATAGTGGACGTGAACAGCATCAGATGTTGAGTGATTAATGTGTGGGAACGTGGACGATAAAGTGGACGTGATCAGCATCAGATGTTGAGTGATCAATGTGAGGGAATGTGGACGATACAGTGGACGTGAACAGCATCAAAGGTTGAGTGATCAGCTTGAGGGTGCATCGAAGATATAGTGGATGTGAACAGCATCAGATGTTGAGAGATCAGTGTGAGTGTTCTTGGAAGATATATGGGACATGAACAGCATCAGATGTTGAGTGATCAGCGTGAGGGTACTCTGAAGATATAGTAGACATGAACAGCATCAGATGTTGAGTGATCAGTGTGAGGGTATGTGGAGGATATAGTGGATGTGGCCAGCATGAATTGTTTTGTGATCAGTGTGAGGGTATGTGGAAGATATATTGGACATGAACAGCATCAGATGTTGAGTGATCAATGTGAGGGTATGTTGAAGATGTAGTGGACAAGAACAGCATCAGATGATGAGTGATAAATGTGAGGGTACATGGAAGATATAGTGGACATGAACAGCGTCAGATGTTGAGTGATTAGTGTGAGGGTACGTGGACGATATAGTGGACGTGAATAGCGTGAGATGTTGACTGATCAGAGTGAGATGCCGTGGAGGTGCATCTCATTGCGGATCTCCATTTGGTTCACCGGTCGCTTTCTGCAATATCCAGATTTCAGCAGTGACAGTTGCCTGATACTGCACTGTTTGGAAACTTGAGGGCAGGCATACTTGTCGTCAATTTTCTGGTCGATCACGTCTGACTACTGCAAGAAAGGGTCGCCCTATTGTGCACCAAGCACATCGAAATCTCTTCATATCTGCGCCTGGCACCACAGAATAAGTAATGGAGTGCGTGCAACGTTCTGTGACATCCCACAACATTGACCCGTGACTAACAACGGAATTACCGTGCCATTCCTAGGCTGCAGTTACCAACACAACGTAAACGGATGCGTTTGCAGTGGTGCTCTGATCAGGAAGCACTGACTGCTAGTGAATGGCGTTTATTGTGCTCAGTGATAAATCGTGGTTCTGCACTGATCCAGATGACTATAGTAGGTGAATATGGGGAAACTCTCTCAGCACAACATCCTGCATTCTCATGTTTTACCTCTCATGCAACTGTAGTAGTAGTAGTAGTAGTAGTAGTAGTAGTAGTAGTAGTACTAGTAGCTTTATTCACCCTTAGAGCTCTTTTTACAAGAATATAGGACATGTCAAAGTATTTACAAATTTAGACTAATTTAAAATAAGCTAATTCGTATACACATACATTTACAGACTTGTGTAGTTAGACATAACATTAGATTTACTCCTGGTATACAATACTTTTTTACAAATAACTTATTCAATAATGTAATGCCACACCATTCACTCATATTTCATTATCAGTCACTGCACACATTATACACACATTGTTTCATAACATTTCACTCGCCACACACACACACACACACACACACACACACACACACACACACACACACACACACACACACACACACACAAACACACACACTGATGATCTCTGGGCCATTTTCTGTACTGCAACTTCCCATTTGCTATCCTGATAAACTGAGTCACCATCCCTCCATAATGAGTGAGATGTTGAGCTCAGAAAGAGGAAGAGGTATTGCTATTGTGCTATGCATAGCTTGGGGGTAAGTATTTCTAGAAAGGAAAAAAAAAACATAAAGTGAAAGTGTTATGTGGAATGTTGGATGTTTTATAATCATTATAATTATTATTTATTTGTACAACATTTTTTTTATCAAACCCCTACTTAGTTTTAGCTAAGTAATTCTTCAATGCATAAAATGTATTGCATAACAGGTACCTTTTAGCTGCCTTTCTAAATAAGTTTATTTTTGCAATTTCTTTAACCTCTTTTGGTAATTTATTGTACTGCTTTATTCCTTGGTAGAAAATGCTGTTTTGAGTTTTCTGTTTATTTTTCCTTGGTAAATGAGTCTATCTCTTGTTGCACGGTCATGTACAGAGCTGTTTGTGCAGTAATTACCAATGTTATTTTTGATGTGTATAACTGCCTGGTAAATGTATTCACATGGAGCAGCTAAAATACCAAGTGTTTTGAACAGATCTTTACAATGAGCTCGACTACTATTTTTGGTTATTATTCTTATGGCTCTCTTCTGGAGTTTGAAAAATGTGTTCATATTTTTTAGCGTTTGCTCCCCAAAAAAGAATGCCATAGCTAAGAATTGATTGTACACATGAATAATATATAACTAAAAGACACCGCATATTACACACTGATGATAGAATTCTAAGGGCATAACATGCAAATGACATCCTGTTTGCAAGTATCTTTCTGTGTTCACGCCACTTCAACTGAGAATCAATATTCATTCCTAGAAACTTTGCATTTGTTACACATTCTATAGAGGGGCCATCTACATTTAATTTAACGTTGTCATTTTTCCTCTTCACATTGAAATTCATGACATTAGTTTTCTTTATGTTCAATGCCACTTTATTTCCTATTGACCAATCACAAACTTCCTTGAGTGTTTCATTTGCTACCTCGGCAAGGAGTTCTCTTGTTTTCTCAGTGACTACAATATTGCTGTCATCAACGAAGCGAACTTTTTCACCATGAGTAACACAAGTGGGAAAGTCATTCATGTATATCAGCAATAGTATTGGTCCTAATATGCTACCTTATGGAACCCCTATATTAATGTATTTTGGTTATGATAAGTGTTTTAGTAAATGTTTGGATTTATTTGAAGTATGTGCTACCTCTACTCTTTGTACCCTATATGATAGGTATAATCCAAACCAGTCATTAGCTACCCCTCTTATTCCTAATGCTTCTAGTTTATTTAATAGAATCTTGTGGTCGACTATCAAACGCCTTTGATAGATCCAGAACTATGCCTGTGACACACTCATCGTGGCCTCATTTTGCAAAAACAAAATGCTCTTCCACAAATGCTACTGGTCTCCATGAATTGCTGCATGATGTTGAGCCACCAAGCTCCCCGTATGTGTCCCCAATAGAACACGTGTGGGAGAGGTTCGGACGTCAACTGCGCCCTAGTTCCACCACGCATTACATCAAGAACCAGTTCCATCAGATGTGGGCCAGCTCGCCTCAGGAGATGCTACAACGTCTCTCTCACACCCTTCCCAACCGAATCAGTACACGCGTCCAGACCATAGGGGGAGCAGTGTCGTACTCATAAGTGGATTCATACTGCCAAGTTCTTCGTGACTTTGAATTCCATTTTGTAATCACTGGAATAACGGCACATACCCTCTTAATCCACGAGGTTTCCTTAGGTTTCCTTCTCGCCTTCGCAGCGCTTGACTTCCTTTGTCAGGCGGTGTACGTAGATGTAAGGGGCTTGGCGGTACTGTGACTGCAGAAAATAATTCACCGCAGTTGCACAGCAAGTGGCAACTTGTATCGCGATAGTATGTCAGTGCCCTGCTCCGCACGAAATCACGGAGCTCGTTCACCTCTATCTTGCGGGTTCAAGGCCGCATTCTGACGGTGCCATTGATCCCTCCGGCGGTCGCGAAACCGCCGCCGTTTGTCGCCATGGGATTTGTTGTTCAAGTTCAGAAAGACCAATTCTCTGCTCAAGCGTAGTTATGTATTCTTATACGACGCGTTAAGAAGCTAACTACTCGCTTTCTTTTGCCGTCTCTCTTCGTAATATAAAGATACCTCAACGTAACATTAAAAATGGAAGATATATAAAAACAAAGCAATCAAATTCTGTTGGGAAAGTTACTTTAACAAAGTAATCAGTCTTTTCTGCATTCCTGGATCCTCAAATATTTTTCAAAAAAGAAAAAAAAGAAGGAATCTTTAATCTCTATTTTTTTCAAGCCTTGTTGAACCACAATTTTCTTGCCACACTCAGACATTAATCCATTCTGCTCCTAACGCTAACCTAGACGTCTCGAGAGAAAACTAACAGTTACTACAATTATCTACTTTTACATTCTATTTATTTGTTTAGTTTTTTATTTCCTGCTATGTTTAATTTAACGAGTATAGATGTATGCCGAAAATGATTCTTGCAGTATATATAACTAATATTATTTTAATTTATATGTTTATTATAATAAGTAACTATCACCAAGAACAAACTCATTGGACGTACATGTTCGTTAGGTGTCTGGACTTCTTACACTAAATATCATTGACAAAATACTTCAGCTGTCACTTGCTGTGTGCGTGGCATACACGTAGATGTAGAAAATGTAAGCAAATGAAGGAATAGATTTCTTTTAATTTCTGTACCTTCCACTCCGTTGCTGCACTCCCTACTTATAATAACGAAATATCTAGTGCTCATTTTCCCGTACCAATTTCCGTCAGTCATATAACTCCATAAGAAATGGTCACAAAACCACGATGTGGATTATACTGGAGAATGGTGTGGGTTTGAATTAATCAGGTGAAACAGTAAGGGTACATTAAATATGAAATCAGTAGCAAGAGGAAGTTCATTACCAATAATAACTTCAGGAGTATCGCAGTCTAGAGAACATTCTTCCACATTCTAACCATATCTTATCAAAGTGCTCAATTGTAGCATCTCCAGATCCGAAATAGCACCTGCATGTTTTTAGGATCTCTTTTTACGTTTCAAAAGATCTGCTGACACTTCACTACCCTCGTATAGAAAGCTACATCGAAATCTTCAATTTCACTCGATACTATTGTATTTATCATGATACTGAATACAAAGAGAAACAGGTATTTCCACAGAAAGTGAATTTTGACGGTTGCCTTCATTTATGGTTTTAACCACAACAACTGATTTAATGTTACTTTCTTACGATTCCATATTTTAGTAATATTCCTCAATTTGGAGGCACGTGATGCGAACCGTCCACGTTCATAGAATTGCGGACAATTTACACAACATTTAAATTCGTATTATATCAATTTTTACAATAATAATAGTACTTTGATCCTAAAATCATCGAATGTCGAGATGCTGGAAATGCACTAGGGGTAATGATATAATAGTTTTGGTCTCAGAAACTTTATTCCACATCAGAACCCTGCTATGATTGTTGTAACCTTGTCCAAAATCACGGGAGAATGACGTGCAAGTTACTTCTAAGAGACCGATAAGTACGTGAAAGATGTGCGCTGGGCTGCATTATGGTTTAAAGAAACAGTGGTTTTTATTAATAGAAAAGCCAGCAGTAGCTCGGAAAATGCCGATATTAATTGTTACCTAACGTATGCG
The DNA here is from genome assembly GCF_023897955.1 of Schistocerca gregaria. Taxonomy (NCBI): domain Eukaryota; kingdom Metazoa; phylum Arthropoda; class Insecta; order Orthoptera; family Acrididae; genus Schistocerca; species Schistocerca gregaria. The sequence goes on along the minus strand of NC_064925.1, from coordinate 78,088,016 downwards.
AATAAGTGAGATTAAAGACACCAAAAATGTTAAAAATCTTTGCTCCGAGGTCCTCACTGATAGCAAGACAAACGCAGATGGCACTTGTTTGTTAAGGACGTATTCCGTCTAATCAGTCATTTAATACTAAATCATACTGAAGTCCGCGAGGGAATAACAGCAATTTTAAGTAAATTATATTCTATTAACGGACATTCGAATAAATCTGAACGTTTTCTGTCCTGAACCTAAGTTTATCCTTGATATGTTCGTTGCTATGAGCGTCCAAATCTAACAACGGACGTTTCTATTTCATGTTACGACATCTGTTAATGATTTAGGTATTCATCGCTGCTCTGGTCGTTGACTGGATTCATGACCATCATTTTCTTGTCATTAAAAGCAGTCAAGGGGATCGAAAACCAAGCGAATACCGTTCCCCAATGAGCTCCATCATCAACGTTGATATTAGCTGGGGCTTCATCATGCAGGAACCAGAGATCTCTGTGAGCAGCAAGCCTTGCTATTTACTGAACAATGGACGTACTAGATCACGTATTTTTATTGCGACGCCCAATGTAGGCAAATGAAGCCATCTTCATATCTTATATATGGATGACATTCGTCATCTTTATATTTTAAAGGTGAAACTCAGGTTCACTATGAAAATGTGTGATATGGACTTTGCGCTGTACACAAAGTTATGACTTATACTGCTGGTAGAAGTATAGGTCCGAGAAGGTGACTACAAACCATTCTGAACAAAATATTCTCAGCTGACCTACGGTGCTGCGACCAACTGAATGTGGGGTAGCATAATATATATGACTTCATCACGCCTTACATCGACAACGTGCTCAAAGCGAAGACTTCCAATTTCTCGTAGGTGTCGATAAAGTACAGCAAAGATACGGTGATGTGTATTTGTGACATAAAAACACTGGCGCCTTCACCTCACTTAAGACACGTCATCTGAGTTCAGTGAGGTGTGGAAGCGAGGTGGAGGACTTTAGTGTCTTTATATCACAAATCCATATCCTTAGTCCAGGTTGCACCTACACCTTCAGGTCCAAACAAAAGTTAAAACAGATGCGTGTCTGAAAATCAGAATACTTATTAACTATTAAGAGGATGAAATTTTCACTCTGCAGCGGTGTGTGCGCTGATTTGAAACTCACTGGCAGATTAAAACTGTGTCACACAGTTTTCATTCTGGAAGCATCTCCTAGGCTGTGGCAAAGCCATGTCTCTGCAATATCCTTTCTTCCAGGAATGCTAGTTCTGCAAGGTTCGCAGGAGAGTTTGTGTGAAGTTTGGAAGGTAGGAGGCGAGATAACTGGCAGAACTGAAGCTATGGACATGGGTCGTCAGTCGCGCTTGGGTAGCTCAGTTGGTAGACCACTTGCCCGAGTTCGAGTCTGAGTCCGTCAGGCAGTTTTAATCTGCCAGGAAGTTTCAACTATTAACAGGCTGCGTACGTGGCATGATCAGCGTGGCATGATCAGCGTGTCTTATTTATGTGTGTAATGCCGAAAGGACTTGTTAGGAACTATATGTTTCTTGACAAATAAAAAGACCGCCCGCGGGTAACCTACCAAGTATCAGAGTTCATGGTGAAGTACTCAAACTCCCTCTAGACAGGTGTCTTACAGAGTGTGGCCAAGTGATGACAATAATATTAAGCTGTCTGTGGGAAAATTCAAAGGTACCGCCACTTCCAAGAATTCATTTATTGCTCTTCTGGAAACGACCTATGTGAGTGCATTAGCTTCCATCTCATCCATCAGTAATGTTTATGGTTGCCCCCGTGGTCTCATAGTGTAGTGTAGTCAACATTATTATCCTGAGTATGAATAACTACGTGAAATGTATCTTTCCGAATGGATTGTAAAATTTCCATGTATAGACGAGCCACTCTCAACGAAATGAATTTTTTATGTTCTTTATATGAGATGAGTTCTAGAAAGTGGGAACATGTTTGCCGCTAACATTTAAACTGAAATTATTCCACGACTTAATTGTGTTTAAATTTTGAGATGAGAGTGGAATTTTAATATTACACCTGTTTGTGTTGTTTTTAGACATAGCACAAGTAATGGTGCGTATTTTTGGTTGTTAGGGATGCATATCGAAATACGTTGAAGGAAGAAATATTATTGCTTTTCGTCGGTTATATACCATAAAGGCCTAATTATAGTTCTTATATCGAAAATATTGAGACACAGGGTAATAAAGACGTGACAACGTAAGAATAATTTATGTGACTATTTGGTCATATACTTATGAGACGAGTGCTAGTTAAATTCGGTAGCATGCTCACGAGTTTGAAATTCATAAGATGTTATAGGGACTTCCGATAAGATGCCCTTTGTTCACCGCCACGCCACTTGGAGCGCTGCAAGTTTAGCAGTCCATCATCTCGCTTTCTTATTTGCTGATGTTTAGTCTTCCATGTTTGTTCTCATTTCACAGCTACCAGAAAATAGGTTTTGCTGCAGTGCGCTTCTTATTACGACTTTTCGTTTGTGCTGCACTTATTGAACTACGTCGTAAACATGTTATTCGTGTTCTGGTTGCGTCCATCGACATCCGTAATCGGCCGGGGTAAATAATTCCAAATTTGTTTGGTTTCATATAAAGCTGCTTTCGTTGCATTCCGCGGAATTTTGGGTATGTGTTATTGCTGAAGAATCTGAGTGTGAACCGCATGATTCAAATGCATTGTAAGTTTATTGATCGCTTCATATGTTGTTTTTGTTTGCATTGGTTTTCCATTCTTTCTCGCTTTTAATGGGGAACTCAGTATGAGCAGGTTTTGAAAGTACTGGAATTCAGCTTTATCATATCTTGCCACAGAATGAGTGTGTAATTCTGCTTTAAGTGATGTTGCTTCTTGTCACTGAGTGCCACGCATTTCACAGTGTCTTGCACAGTTGAATGTAGATGATTATACCTTCTGCTTTGTAATCTTGGTGACTAGAGCATTCTTCCTTGAAAATACTAAAAATGCGACGGTTGTAACGCAAACGTTTCCACGCGTTATAAACAGGTACTCTAAACAGTGCATTTTAGCAGACGACAAAGAAAATTTCGGTGGCGTCCGTTAAATGAGAGAGTACGAAAAACGGTAACAAAAATTACGCAGAAGCAATTTGCCTACAGTGCATTTAAATAGCGCAGTTCACACACAGATTCGTTAACAGTAAGAAATATAAATGATTCTACAGAATAGCATTTGATCAAATTAGTTTCTATTTCGTATGATGAAAAATCAAATAGGGAATCATTTACCTCATCCCAGTATTAGGGATGAGATGAAAAAATTAAGCATAATATGGGCAAAAAGTTATTTACGTTGTAATTTAAAGAGTGCAGTACGCATAAGATGGTCGTAATCAGAAACGTAATTTCCACTTGATAACAGCTAGAAAAACTGTAGAACTGAGTTTTACAAATAAATATACACTCCTGGAAATGGAAAAAAGAACACATTGACACCGGTGTGTCAGACCCACCATACTTGCTCCGGACACTGCGAGAGGGCTGTACAAGCAATGATCACACGCACGGCACAGCGGACACACCAGGAACCGCGGCGTTGGCCGTCGAATGGCGCTAGCTGCGCAGCATTTGTGCACCGCCGCCGTCAGTGTCAGCCAGTTTGCCGTGGCATACGGAGCTCCATCGCAGTCTTTAACACTGGTAGCATGCCGCGACAGCGTGGACGTGAACCGTATGTGCAGTTGACGGACTTTGAGCGAGGGCGTATAGTGGGCATGCGGGAGGCCGGGTGGACGTACCGCCGAATTGCTCAACACGTGGGGCGTGAGGTCTCCACAGTACATCGATGTTGTCGCCAGTGGTCGGCGGAAGGTGCACGTGCCCGTCGACCTGGGACCGGACCGCAGCGACGCACGGATGCACGCCAAGACCGTAGGATCCTACGCAGTGCCGTAGGGGTGCGCACGGCCACTTCCCAGCAAATTAGGGACACTGTTGCTCCTGGGGTATCGGCGAGGACCATTAGCAACCGTCTCCATGAAGCTGGGCTACGGTCCTGTACACCGTTAGGCCGTCTTCCGCTCACGCCCCAACATCGTGCAGCCCGCCTGCAGTGGTGTCGCGACAGGCGTGAATGGAGGGACGAATGGAGACGTGTCGTCTTCAGCGATGAGAGTCGCTTCTGCCTTGGTGCCAATGATGGTCGTATGCGTGTTTGGCGCCGTGCAGGTGAGCGCCACAATCAGGACTGCATACGACCGAGGCACACAGGGCCAACACCCGGCATCATGGTGTGGGGAGCGATCTCCTACACTGGCCGTACACCTCTGGTGATCGTCGAGGGGACACTGAATAGTGCACTGTACATCCAAAACGTCATCGAACCCATCGTTCTACCATTCCTAGACCAGCAAGGGAACTTGCTGTTCTAACAGGACAATGCACGTCCGCATGTATCTCGTGCCACCCAACGTGCTCTAGAAGGTGTAAGTAAACTACCCTGGCCAGCAAGATCTCCGGATCTGTCCCCCATTGAGCATGTTTGGGACTGGATGAAGCGTCGTCTCACGCGGTCTGCACGTCCAGCACGAACGCTGGTCCAACTGAGGCGCCAGGTGGAAATGGCACGGCAAGCCGTTCCACTGGACTACATCCAGCATCTCTACGATCGTCTCCATGGGAGAATAGCAGCCTGCATTGCTGCGAAAGGTGGATATACACTGTACTAGTGCCGACATTGTGCATGCTCTGTTGCCTGTGTCTATGTGCCCGTGGTTCTGTTAGTGTGATCATGTGATGTATCTGACCCCAGGAATGTGTCAATAAAGTTTCCCCTTCCTGGGACAATGAATTCACGGTGTTCTTATTTCAATTTCCAGGAGTGTACTTTACCAACCGACTGTCGCCTGCTTAGCTGATCGGCAACGTGCTTGCCTACCATGCAGCGGGCCGGGGTTCGATTACAGGCCGGGTTGGAGATTTTTTCCGCTTCTGGACTTTGTGCTGTGTTGTGATTGTCTCATCATCACCGACGGCAAGTTGCCCAATGTGAAATAAGACTTGCACTCGGCGGCCGAACTTGCCCGGACGGGAACTCCCGGCCAACAATGGCACACCATCATTTCATCCTTTCTTTTCCACTAATTTAAAAAAAAGTCATCTGAGATGTGACACTTGTGGCAAACAGGCGAAATGCATTGCATTTATATCTTAAAAGCTTTAGACCAATCATTCCAGATATCGAATGTAAATTATTAGTATGCATATGAAACGGGTGTACAAAATCCACCGTACTCTTCTACGGGGCTTGTCTTTACTAGCGATGCAATGACATTCAAATAGCGATTACGGGAAAACTTCACGACCCACCGTATTTACGTGATTTTTGGATTGGTTCAAATGGCTCTGAGCACTATGGGACATAACATCTATGGTCATCAGTCCCCTAGAACTTAGAACTACTTAAACCTAACTAACCTAAGGACATCACACAACACCCAGCCATCACGAGGCAGAGAAAATCCCTGACCCCGCCGGGAATCGAACCCGGGAATCCGGGCGTGGGAAGCGAGAACGCCACCGCACGACCACGAGATGCGGGAGTGATTTTTGGAGTTAGTGTGAGTTACACTAAGTTCATCATAACAATAACCTTGCTGGAAACGTTACACCACGTATTCTGCCGTGATTGCTGGAATCTCACTGGGTTGCGTTTCACGTAAAGCGAAGCCAAGACGTGTTGAGTACAGTCAAGTACGATAGTAAAGATACGCTTTATGCTGTGAGTTACGCGCACATCGCCTCAGCGATAATACGATAATACGGGATAACAGCTTCACCACCGCTTTTAACTTGGACAGCGCTGACCCGTCATCTGGCGCAACTAACCTGCAGTGACGTGAAAAGTTGCAGTTAAAACGTAACCGAGACGAGCAAAGATACAATATAGTTACGTCGGCAATACGATTCTTAGGAAACGAGACGGAAAACATAACCTGCTCTCGTCCTTAGCTAACGTAGAATTGTAAATAGAAATGAGAGAGATGAAAATGCCTAAATTAAACATAGGGTAATTTTTCTGCGTGAACTACGTCTGACGTAAAAGCGTATTTCAAGGATTTGACTGTATAGTTAAATACTGAAGCCACTGGAGATAGTACTTACAGACAGTCAGGGTAACCTCTGAACTCCTTCCCTATCCGAATCTGGGAAACACATTTCAGTATTGGATCTATCATCTGCCACGTTGATAACAAGTTGATCAACAACAGAAACCACGAAACGATCCAAGCGCCACATCTTCTCCTTTTTTATGACGTGTCGCTCTTTATCTCGCCAGCGTTCGGTAGCGACATGTGACAGTTGGTTGCTTCGTTGGTTGTTTGGGGAAGTAGACCAGACAGCGTGTGTTAATTAGCATACATTTGATGAATTTTTAATTTGAAAGATTTATATATTCCAGATTGAACGATAAAAAAGATGAAACTAAGATTTGAACCACCAATCCATTGACCCTACCACAGTACTATTTTATAACGCTACTGATTGAGCTCTGCTTCCGCTAATACCAAGGAGCCTTCGTTATAGTAAATAAGGTCCATGGAAGACTTCAAACCGGTGTTTCTCTGGAAATTTGTGAAAAATATTGAGAACAATCTGTTTCTCGCCACGTTTTAACTGTGTTTCACGTGTGTTTTACACTTCAGAGCAGAAAGCAGCGCAAGCTATTTTCACGCTCGATAAACAGAACGCAACAGTACAGAGAATGCGAGTGCACACTATTTTTTAAATAAAAATTGCAAAGTTACATAATGATTAAAAGGAACTTTCATGCTTTTAATACATTAGAATATCTTCAAGTTTAAGAATATCAGTCTACGTATGCTAAAGCTGTCGACTAATCATCACATTTGTGATTGTTTGCATCAGCTTCATTCTTAATGATGAACAAAGAACAGCGACAAAAACTTCATTTTAGGCATCTGAATGCTCACTCCACAGATATTCCAATTTGTAATGGATTCAAAGACGGAGTGAGAGAGACAGTTGGGATTAGAAACGTCAGCGACACAGACGGAGAACAGCGAAACTATAATCACTGTGGTATTTTCTTTATTTCTGTGGATTTTGTGACAGTAGAACAATTCAAATTGAAATACGTATGTTTACAAAGGAGCAATTGTTGAGAGAAGTACGAGACAGTTGGTTTTCTGTTGTGGAATTCAGTGATGAGTTGCGAATACAAATACTATATAATTCCTTGCAAAACTAATCAAAGATTAGTTTTAGCTACATGAAGAGGAAGTGTGAGTAGCAAAGATTTTAAAACTATTATGTTGCTGTGGTTTAGAACTGTCTATTTTGAAAGAAATTTCAGTATCTGTGCATCTACCACTTCATCAAAGAAAAATTCCGTCTTTGTCCTCGAACTGTGATTCTGGGAATAAGTATTCCAGTTTTCAGAATAGCGAAATAGTCTGGAGACCATTTCTTACAGCAGATAGATTCAATAAATATGGTAGTTTTCAGCTACTGGAATTAACGGTGCCGACATTACATCAACGGTGAAAGATTGAGTACACAGCAGTACAGAGAGAATGGCGTTCAGCGAAGGAGGTAAGATCATTAGTCTTTTCGTCTAACTGCATAAAAGAAGCAACAAATAGAGACGCAGCAGTGCAAAACTGGGTCGCCGTTAATGATATAACAGTTTAAGGAAAGGCTATAATAAGGTTACAGTGCGAACAATATTTGCTGCTCAAAAAGGTAGAAAGGTAGTTTGAACTCAAGAACTCGTTCTGAAGTGATGCGTGCTATGTTGACAGCGATTCTCGCAGTTCAAGTATGTGAGTGATTTATTTGATAAAAGCAGGGAACTCTTTTGGGCTATGTTATGTTAGGAGAAGTTTTAAATAGGACTGATAATCGAATTTTAATCTAATGTTTCTGTGAGACATATCAGTCGAAAATCGATTGATGTTGAACTATTTATCATCATCCCTTTCTTGGGCCCTTGTCCCACCTCAACGCGGTGTCGGCCTTGTTACTATGGGTTTGGTAAAGGTCGTGTGAGAGGGTGGCCGGATGCACTTCCTGTTGCCTGCATGTACCCCCGGGATGGAAGTAGCGTACCCCAGCTGCTTGCATCTAACGTAAGTCATGAAATGGTGCGAATGTGTGCAAATGTCTGTGAGTCGTGTAACTGAGCCGGGACATGGGGACCAGCCCGATATTCACCTAGTGGGATGTGGAAAACCGCCTAAAAATCACATACAGGCTGCCCAGCACAGAGGCCCTTATCGTTAATTCGCTGCGCGGACTCGATCCAAGACCGACACATCTACCCGAGTCCAGGAAGCAGAGCATTAGCACTCCTGGCTAACTCGGCAGGTACCAGGTTAGGAACTCTCTCCTGTGCTAAAGTTTCGCACGATATTTGGGTGTATGAATATGAGATTCTGTAATAACCGTGTGTACAACACCCTATTCTGCCTCCTGCAATATTGTATGAAAAGCAGATACTAATGATAATAACAATAATAATAAAAATAACATTATTAAGCTGTGTAATAACGTTCTGTAACAGAAGACTCATAAAAGATGTTTACCTAAGTTTCAAAAACGACTGAAAATGATTCAGTTGCAATTGTTGTTGTTGTGGTCTTCAGTCCAGAGACTGGTTTGATGCAGCTCTCCATGCTACTCTATCCTGTGCAAGCTTCTTCATCTCCCGGTACTTCCTGCAATCTACATCCTTCTGAACCTGCTTTGTGTATTCATCTCTTGGTCTCCCTCTACGATTTTGACCCTCCAGTGCTAAATTTGTAATCCCCTGATGCCTCAGAACATGTCCTACCAACCGGTCCCTTTTTCTTGATAAGTTGTGCCACAAACTCCTCTTCTCCCCAGTTCTATTCAATACCTCCTCGTTAGTTATGTGATCTACCCATCTAATCTTCAGCATTCTTCTGTAGCACGACATTTCGAAAGCTTCTATTCTCTTCCTGTCCAAACTATTTATCGTCCATGTTTCACTTCCATACATAGCTACACTCAATACAAATACTTTCAGAAACGACTTCCTGACACTGAAATCTATACTCAATGTTAACAAATTTCTTATCTTCAGAAACGCTTTCCTTGCCATTGCCACTCTACATCTTATATCCTCCATACTTCGACCATCATCAGCTATTTTGCTCCCCAAATAGCTCATTTACTACTTTAAGTGTCTCGATAGCGTATCTAATTCCCTCAGCATCACCCGACTTAATTCGATTACATTCCATTATCCTCGTTTTGCTTTTGTTGATGTTCATCTCATATCCTCCTTTCAAAGCACTGTCCATTCCGTTCAACTGCTCTTCCAAGTCCTTTGCTGTCTCTGACAGAATTACAATGTCAACGGCGAACCTCGAAGTTGTTATTTCTTCTCCATGGATTTTAATACCTACTCCGAATTTTACTTTTGTTTCCTTTACTGCTTTCTCAAAATACAGATTGAATAACATCTGGGACAGGCTACAACCCTGTCTCACTCCCTTCCCATCCGCTGCTTTCCTTTCATGCCCCTCGACTCTTATAACTGCCATCTGGTTTCTTTACAAACTGTAAATAGCCTTTCGCTCGCTGTATTTTACCCCTGCCACCTTTAGAATTTAGCTGGCCGGTGTGGCCGTGGAATTCTAGGCGCTTCAGTCTGGAACCGCGTGACCGCTACTGTTGCAGGTTCGAATCCTGCCTCGGGCGTGGATGTGTGTGATGTCCTTAGGTTGGTTAGGTTTAAGTAGTTCTAGGTTCTAGGGGACTGATGACCACAAATGTTAAGTCCCATAGTGGTCAGAGCCATTTGAACCAAACCTATAGAATTTGAAAGAGAGTATTCCAGTCAACATTGTCATAAGCTTTCTCTAAGTCTACAAATGCTAGAAACGTACTGCATTTAACTAATCAAATGAAAACTCTTGATACTAAACTACAAAGAACTTAACAGTAATTCAGTTTTTCTTTCACTGTGTATATAGACGAAAAGTTAATTCCAGAAATAAACAACCCTTGAATTCTATGTAATTTTTTCACAAAACAACTTGTACAGCACTGTCAAATTATGCTTATTTTTTGTGTTGCCTGTAATACCATACAGGTTTGTCTTGTGTTACTTTTTAAGTCGCCCTAATCTTGTAACGGCGTTGCTCCATGGGACTTTATTTCCGGTGATGCATTTTGCGAGATTAGTGTGCTGTATTTTATCCTTCTACATACAAGCGAAGTTATGTTGGGGAAGCACGGCATTTATCGCTTGCGTGCGTATGCACCGAACGGGAGTGAACAAAATGCCGACAGTCGATACACAGGAAATGTGCTAACTGGGATCTGTCTACAAAAAGTGATTTACAAATCAAATACCTTTTGAATAACTGAAGTAGAGTCCTTAGTTGGTTGGGGAGATGCATATCCTAAATTAATTTGTTGACAAATAAATCTTGTTGAACACCTGTGCACTGTCGAAGCTCTCTACTCGCAAATTATTGTCACAATTTAATTAATTTTCGGCAGTTGGAAAATTTAATTAGTAGCAGAGTTCACATCTGTTGGTTTCACTCGCTCCTAATCACGACTGCTTACCCCTAACCAATAGGGCCATTCTTATGAGATGTGGTCTTCAATCCGAAAACTGCTTTCATGCAACTCACCACGTTAGACTTCCCGCGCAACCCTCTTCTTCTCAGAATAACTCCTGCAGCCCACATCCATTTGCAACAGCTTACTCTATTCGCCGATTGCTCTCCCTCTACAGTTTTTACCTCCCATACTTCCATCCCTAACCAAACCGATTATTCCCTTACGCCTCAGAATATGTGCCATCAACCACTACTCCCGTTTACTTGAGTTGTGCACTAAGTTTCTGTTTTTCCCCAAAATAATTCAGATGGGTAGATCACATAACTAATGAGGAGGTACTGAATAGTATTGGGGAGAAGAGGAGTTTGTGGCACAACTTGACTAGAAGAAGGGATCGGTTGGTAAGACATGTTCTGAGGCATCAGGGGATCACCAATTTGGTACTGGAGGGCAGCGTGGAGGGTAAAAACCATAGAGGGAGACCAAGAGATGAATACACTTAGCAGATTCAGAAGGATGTAGACTGCAGTAGGTACTGGGAGATGAAGAAGGGTAGCATGGAGAGCTACATCAAACCAGTCTCAGGACTGAAGACCACAACAGTAACATGATTCAGCACCGCTTCATTAGTTATTTCACATAGAAGGCCTTTGAACCCTCAGAAGAACCTAAAACCTTCCTCTGTAATTGTGCAAAAGCGTAACGCCCTGATATGTCACAATACGGCTCGACAAAGCTTCACAGAGCAAGGTGCGTACACACTCTAAAAAAAGGCCAATTTATGTGACGTGTGAACTGGCTTTATGATGATGTTACATTGACACCAAATTTTATCGCAATTCTGCCCAATGCTACTGTGGACATGCTAACTGATGGGAAAGTCGTCAAACCCCCTCTTAGCCACAATTCATCCATTCTTTTGAGACCTCTTCGATGGAGGTCAGAATAGTGACGCCCAGAGTTGAAACCACTCGCTTTTCTTATGAGTAGCCGAGGAAACATTTCAGACACGTGACCTGTCAGAGTCGACACAAAAAGGCCTCTGAGGGTGATGTAAAGTGCCCCTTCCCTTGACATGCACATTTCCTGGTCGAAAACATTAGTTAATGTGGCTTTACGTAGAAAACCTGTAGAGTAGTCCTAGGTGCCTGCAGGTAGGCAACTGGCATCAGAGTAGTGTCAAATGGTTGCCTGCCTGCAGGCGCCTGGAACTACTTTACAGGTTTTCCCTGTGAAGGCAAGTTTTTAAAATTTTCAGTAGATGTGGCCGAGTGCCATAAAGGATATTCAACTGAGGGGCCTTAGACAGACCTTTGTTGTTCTATTGACAGACTTGTCAGTGTCACATCCCACATGAGTACGCCACACGAGGGCTTGAAACAGGAGCACGGTAACAGCATAAGCACCCTTTGCCGCTTCAGATCACCTAAAATATCGCCGAATGGTTTTCAACTGTCCCTAGTGGTTACATACTGTACAGAAGAGCAAACATCGCGGTCGCACAGTACTCCAAAGAAGTGAGATCACATTTAGTGGGGTTGCAGCATAGTATGAGTGTAATTTTTCAACGTGGCAAATAACTCACTTATTCCAGAATGAGATTTTCACTCTGCAGCGGAGTGTGCGCTGATATGAAACTTCCTGGCAGATTAAAACTGTGTGCCCGACCGAGACTCGAACTCGGGACCTTTGCCTTTCGCGGGCAAGTGCTCTACCAACTGAGCTACCGAAGCACGACTCACGCCCGGTACTCACAGCTTTACTTCTGCCAGTATCTGTCTCGGGACCTTTGCCTTTCGCGGGCAAGTGCTCTACCAACTGAGCTACCGAAGCACGACTCACGCCCGGTACTCACAGCTTTACTTCTGCCAGTATCCGTCTCCTACCTTCCAAACTTTACAGAAGCTCTTCTGCGAACCTTGCAGAACTAGCACTCCTGAAAGAAAGGATATTGCGGAGACATGGCTTAGCCACAGCCTGGGGGATGTTTCCAGAATGAGATTTTCACTCTGCAGCGGAGTGTGCGCTGATATGAAACTTCCTGGCAGATTAAAACTGTGTGCCCGACCGAGACTCGAACTCGGGACCTTTGCCTTTCGCGGGCAAGTGCTCTACCAACTGAGCTACCGAAGCACGACTCACGCCCGGTACTCACAGCTTTACTTCTGCCAGTATCCGTCTCCTACCTTCCAAACTTTACAGAAGCTCTTCTGTGAACCTTGCAGAACTAGCACTCCTGAAAGAAAGGATATTGCGGAGACATGGCTTAGCCACAGCCTGGGGGATGTTTCCAGAATGAGATTTTCACTCTGCAGCGGAGTGTGCGCTGATATGAAACTTCCTGGCAGATTAAAACTGTGTGCCCGACCGAGACTCGAACTCGGGACCTTTGCCTTTCGCGGGCAAGTGCTCTACCAACTGAGCTACCGAAGCACGACTCACGCCCGCTGCAGAGTGAAAATCTCATTCTGGAAACATCCCCCAGGCTGTGGCTAAGCCATGTCTCCGCAATATCCTTTCTTTCAGGAGTGCTAGTTCTGCAAGGTTCGCAGAAGAGCTTCTGTAAAGTTTGGAAGGTAGGAGACGGATACTGGCAGAAGTAAAGCTGTGAGTACCGGGCGTGAGTCGTGCTTCGGTAGCTCAGTTGGTAGAGCACTTGCCCGCGAAAGGCAAAGGTCCCGAGTTCTAGTCTCGGTCGGGCACACAGTTTTAATCTGCCAGGAAGTTTCATATCAGCGCACACTCCGCTGCAGAGTGAAAATCTCATTCTGGAAACATCCCCCAGGCTGTGGCTAAGCCATGTCTCCGCAATATCCTTTCTTTCAGGAGTGCTAGTTCTGCAAGCTTCGCAGAAGAGCTTCTGTAAAGTTTGGAAGGTAGGAGACGGATACTGGCAGAAGTAAAGCTGTGAGTACCGGGCGTGAGTCGTGCTTCGGTAGCTCAGTTGGTAGAGCACTTGCCCGCGAAAGGCAAAGGTCCCGAGTTCGAGTCTCGGTCGGGCACACAGTTTTAATCTGCCAGGAAGTTTCATATCAGCGCACACTCCGCTGCAGAGTGAAAATCTCATTCTGGAAACATCCCCCAGGCTGTGGCTAAGCCATGTCTCCGCAATATCCTTTCTTTCAGGAGTGCTAGTTCTGCAAGGTTCGCAGAAGAGCTTCTGTAAAGTTTGGAAGGTAGGAGACGGATACTGGCAGAAGTAAAGCTGTGAGTACCGGGCGTGAGCCGTGCTTCGGTAGCTCAGTTGGTAGAGCACTTGCCCGCGAAAGGCAAAGGTCCCGAGTTCGAGTCTCGGTCGGGCACACAGTTTTAATCTGCCAGGAAGTTTCATATCAGCGCACACTCCGCTGCAGAGTGAAAATCTCATTCTGGAAACATCCCCCAGGCTGTGGCTAAGCCATGTCTCCGCAATATCCTTTCTTTCAGGAGTGCTAGTTCTGCAAGGTTCGCAGAAGAGCTTCTGTAAAGTTTGGAAGGTAGGAGACGGATACTGGCAGAAGTAAAGCTGTGAGTACCGGGCGTGAGTCGTGCTTCGGTAGCTCAGTTGGTAGAGCACTTGCCCGCGAAAGGCAAAGGTCCCGTGTTCGAGTCTCGGTCGGGCACACAGTTTTAATCTGCCAGGAAGTTTCATATCAGCGCACACTCCGCTGCAGAGTGAAAATCTCATTCTGGAAACATCCCCCAGGCTGTGGCTAAGCCATGTCTCCGCAATATCCTTTCTTTCAGGAGTGCTAGTTCTGCAAGGTTCGCAGAAGAGCTTCTGTAAAGTTTGGAAGGTAGGAGACGGATACTGGCAGAAGTAAAGCTGTGAGTACCGGGCGTGAGTCGTGCTTCGGTAGCTCAGTTGGTAGAGCACTTGCCCGCGAATGGCAAAGGTCCCGAGTTCGAGTCTCGGTCGGGCACACAGTTTTAATCTGCCAGGAAGTTTCAACTCACTTATTGTCTATCTAAAGCTTGCTATATGTCACCTTCATATGAGTTCGTAGATCTTGTTTTCTGCATCTCTTAGTATCCGGTACATAGCAGTCTACTTCCTTGGTATTCAGCGTTTGTTTATTAGTGACCATATTTTCAGTTTATTGGTAGCTTATATGCTACTTTTCTTCTCAGGACAATGAAGCATTTAATGCTTCCTTATAATCGGAATTTGTTAGTCATTGTCAGCTACCACCTTTTAGCCAGTTGTTTTTTAGACCCAAATGGACACATTCCCCAATTCACTTGTGGGAATTCGGTATGTCTTCACTACATCTGATGAGTATGATTAACACACGGTTACATGTCATTGTTGTTCTTCCTTCCCCATACAGTTTAGGGTGAATATTATGATGATCTTACTAGAGACGAGTTTTGGTGTTTACGGCGATAGATGATGATACTCGCATTATGGGCTTCAACTTCGGCAATATGTTGGTCTTCGCACACTCATTTACCTTTAATTTTTTCTGTATCCACGTTCCCTATCGCGATATAACTTGCTATGTTTTAGTATTTTAATAGTCTGGCATCTACAGATAGATCGTGTTAGGTAGTACTGTGTACTCCCAGTGGAAGTGTATGAAGTTCTCGACTGTGAAGGAGTCGCCTTGCTTAAGTAGGATTTGACTTTCTTGTTGATGTCTTTCACTGTAGTAATGCCGACCTGTTAAGTGATATAAATGAAACCAAATCATATCTTTTATTCCGATTTACCGATTTACTGTATAACCTAGGTCACAAGATAATGGTGATAATTTTTTGAGTTTGCTTTGCGTGCTATTTTCTCTTAATAAGTCGACTGCCTTTGGGTTTTCCATCAAGTTAACTGTGATGCTGCAACAACTACTGCTCTTACCATCCGCGATATTGCCTGGGCTGTAAATATGCATACTATTGTATTTCATAGTTTACGGTGTGACATTTTTTTAAAAGGAAGATTGGTTCTCACAAGTACTAGGCGGTTCCTCATCCAAAAGAATTTTATAGGATTTTATCATATTTAAAAAAAAGACGAGCTTTGTTTCCACGGAGCTCTTCATTATAGACTATCTAGTGCCGATCTTCTTAATGAAGTAACATATTCCCCTGTAAATCTGTGAGGTTAAATAGGTTTATGACTAACATGTTTTAGTCTATTGTACTGGATAAACACAGAAATTTGGTTTCACGCTACCAACAAATATGTACATATGTTTTAATTTACTGTGCTGGATATACATACAGATTTGATTTAACGCCAATATTTTCATCGTTTTCAAGCTTCAGCAGTATTATGATCACCTATCACTTCCTATAAGCTTGATTTGTACACTCTTATACTACTACATGTTACTCTTTTATTATGCACAGGCCTTAAGACGCCAAAATGAATTGCCGAAACTGGTTGATTATAGAACAGAATAAAATATAATATCTTGAATTATACGGCTGTTGGTAAAGTTAATTGACATGGAAAAGTAATTACCAGCCGATGTCGCCTGGCCATAATGGACCAACAGAGACTGAATGTGCCATACCAGGTGTTGGGACAAGCCCGTGAATTCGTCAGGAACAAAATTAAATTAATGGGAAAACAGCTGCCATTGACTTTATAAGGAGATGTGTATCCGAGGGTGTCACTACTAGGTTTGCACAAGTGAAGATTAGAAAACGTGAATTGTTCAGCTGTACTATTAAGCCGAAGAGTGAAGAATTGTGAATAAAACTAGAAATGAGAAATTTATGCTCTAAATACGATGACCTCAATAGAAGTCTCTACTTGAATCACCTAAGATTCCGCAAATTGTTAAGCTATTACGAATTAGACGATTTGTTACAGCATGGTGAGTGGGTAGGAGAAAACAAAAGAGAAAATATTGTTAACAATCACAATAAGAAAAATTATGTTCTAAAACGACGGCAGAAATTATACGCCAATAATGTGGTTATTTTTAGTGGTTACAACTGTTTCAATAGAGTAGTTAAGAGGACTGACATTACGTTCAAAAAGGAAGAACTTGAGCTATTACAAAAAGGCAATAAGTATGCAGTAAACAGATCAATACATAGTAAACACATAATATGGTTGTAGACATTACAAAACGTTAAACTGATGTAACGGCAGCAAACTACATCAGGTTTTCCTAGGTAATAATATAGTCAAAGCTATATTTCGCTTCATAATATAAACAAAAATTGAAAAAAGGAGAAAAGTAAAAATGCAAATGACGAGTTAGCTGTATGCAGTATCAAGGAGAAACTTAAAACCCACGAGGCAGTTGTTACGACAGATAATGGAAATAGCCTCGTTGCTTTATAGATAAGTGAATATGTTAGGAAGGTAAAGGAATTCTTTGAGAAGATTGGAGTTTCCAAAGTTAATCGCGATCCCAATAAATATTTTGCTAAGGAGATCAAACGTCTTCTAAACAACATCTCCTATTTATTTGATGACAGTGTTCTAAGACTTTAGAGGTTATGAATCCACATGCCCCAAGGTTAAGAGGACAACCTAAGATACATAAAGTTGATGTCTCCATCAGGCCTCTTGTTAGTTATATTGGTACTCCTGCATATAAGTTATATGACACATTGAATGAAATTCTAGTTAATAATTACATTTTTAGAGATGTTTTCCGGCGGCGAGGTTTCCTTTCGTCCTTTACCTGTACCTACCTGTGAACTCGTTGCAGCAGATCGCCGGTAGGAAAGCCGAGCAAAAACCTACCGTACTGCAACTCGAGCCAGGCTGCATGCAACGTAACTATTCTAGGACTCGGGAAAGGTCTTAAGTTTTAATGAAAAGTGGAAATACTGGCAACACTTTAGTGTATTCTGAACCTTGATATTCTACACGCTCACTGCCAAGCCGTGCTAGTCTTAACACAGTCATGGACAAACCCTTTCATTCATGTTAGCAAGCTTATGGTAATGTATTTCCCGAAATGTGAATAGTTACTAAGCACGGATTGTTCTTAAAGGAAAATACTCGCCATACTATTCAGTTTATCGGTGTCTAATGCACTCAAGTTTTTAGTCACCGATCTGCTCAACATGCCACGCGGAATTACTGCCTTTTCTCAGACACAAAACTACTTAAAAGAATTGGTACTTAAAAAGCCCACACACTTCGGGAAAAATATGCCTTTACTTTAACTTTTCAAGCGTGTAGCACAGCTAAAGCCGGCAAATTATAACTTCCTTCGGAGCTCATACTACACACGACCGTGCCACTGAAGGGCTGGGCTCCGACTCCATTGACTGCTGTAAGCATTCCCTATCTCCCACAAAAGAGGCACGATCGTTCTGATTGTTCAGTTTTCTTTAAAACCAATAG
Organism: Schistocerca gregaria; assembly: GCF_023897955.1. Taxonomy (NCBI): domain Eukaryota; kingdom Metazoa; phylum Arthropoda; class Insecta; order Orthoptera; family Acrididae; genus Schistocerca; species Schistocerca gregaria. The sequence continues at coordinate 78,070,120 of NC_064925.1, read as the reverse complement.
AAAAAGATTATTCTCCCACGCTAGTCCGCGCTTTTCATTACTAACCAATCAACAAATAACACACTTTCAAACTGTACTTTTTCCCGAAAAAAATATTTAACATTGTGATATTTTGTTTGTAATTTACGTTATTAACAATTTTCATTTGCACTCGAAGTAGCTTTCCTTTTACCATAAACTTACTTGACATATTATGATACAAAATCCCCCATCGTACAACGTTCATCAGTTGAACAATGATCTACAGATTTACTTTAGGCCACATTCACGCACCATTCTCACTACGAAAAGCATATACAAAACTGTACAAACATGAATAAACAAAAAAGCATTCAAGAAATAAACAGAAATTCACAAAAACATTCTCTTGACCTGTTTCTTGAATGTCTCTGTGCACTATCACCATCTAGCCGATGAAAATTAGAACTACGTACTCGACTGAACCCGCTTCACACCATCTGTCATTGAGCACGCATGAATCAATCTCCCAATACACAGGCTCTAGACAGGAGCAATATAGGGCGCCACGCCTCAGTTTCTCTGTGAAGAATGCTTATGATTTGTAGATAAAATAAAATACACAAAAATCATAGGTGGCTACAAATGGGTATTCTTAGATGTGACAAATTTTTACACTAATGTACCTCTTATGGGAACCATTGACCTTGTCAAAAAGAATTTCCTTAAATTTAAGCGATTGTCTGTAGGAGAAATTAAAGAAATTCTACAGTAACTTGAATTAGTTCTCTCCTGTAATTACTTTCACTTCAATGGTATGTTTTCTAGCAACAGGATGGATTACCTATGGGGTGTTGTTTATCAAGGACATTATCCAATACTTTTCTTAACCATATCGAAGTATCAGCCTTTGCACAAAATCCTGAGCTGCACGACATTGTTCTATATTATTTGCGCTATGTGGATGACACCATTATGTTATACAAAGAGGAGAACGGTGGCCTTGATAAAATCTCAAGAATTTTCAGTAACCTTCACCACAAAATAGAATTCATATATGAGCAGCAGGTTAAACATAAGATTGATTTCCTCGACGTATCTATGAGGAATAAGAGTGGTAGACATAGTTTTTCAGAACATCTACAACTTCAGATCCCATTATACCCGCGGATTCCATGAAGTTCAACAGTAAAAAACCTCCTTTTTCTATAGTCTTCGTCAGCTGGCTAAGTAAAATCCCTTTAGAAGACATAGAAATTGAAAAAGAAAAGAATATAGTGAGGGATATAGCGGGAAACAATGGTAATCAACCTGAGATTATAGACTTAATTCATAATAAAATTGCCAGCAATAACTCTAATTTGCTGCTTGAAATTACTCTCACCTGGGTTGAGACAAGTAAAAAAAATGCACTCCGGCGTGGGGTTTATTGGCCTTGTTTCCTATTGCACGACCATTCCGTAAAAACAATACCGAAGTTGGTTTTACTGGGATTTATAAAATTAAATGCAGTGACTGTGATGTAATGTGTATTGGGCAAAATGGTAAAGTTTTTAAAGAAAGATTTCGAGAGCATACAGCTCTGCACACCATCAAGCATTTTACTTTTAAGAAAAACCTGCAAAACATAGAACTGTAGGTATTAATGACAAGCCAGAGATATTACACATCGTTGATAAAGGTGGGACGATGGATGTTCTTGAAGATATGGATGCGGAGAAAGAACATGAAAAGTCTTTAAATGTGAATTTAAGTCTGGTACCTAGAAAGGAGACTGTATGGATAGCACCTGCACGTGTTAATTCTTTCCACAGTCCGTCTCTCATTGTAATTTGTTTATCGTATGCATTCTACGTGGCTACGATTTTATGATGTATCGATTCTTACCGCTGATAGTCTTCTTTTGTCTTTCGACTCGGTAGGACTATCTTTGACCACGTTCAGGGAATTCAGGTGGACTCAGTTGTTGTCACGCTTTCGTATGAAACAGCTGCGTAACGGTAAGTTGGCATGCAGCACGTATGAATTTGTCGTTTATTTTGAGCCTTTACTATAAGCTTCACTGCATTTTAATTTTCAAAATATCCAGTTTTATGGCGCCATAAGACAAGTTGATAGATTTGAAAAATGAGTGTGGTGAGTAATTTATACTCTGTAGTAGCTAATGATACGACGAGATGGATAATGAGATTGTAGTAGTCTTGCACCAATGTTGCCTTACTGGAGTCTCATGGTTAGGTTGAGGTATTGTGCTTACGTTATTAGTGTGCACGTCTTGACTCAGATAAGATTCCTTCATGATACGTCACTCGATACAACTTTTTGTTGAATGGTTACTGTGCTTTGTCTCAACTCCCTATCGATTTTCTTGTAAAATGTGTGACGTAGTATTCACATTACTATCGTTCACTTTATTTTACTTGATATCACTCTATTTGGATGTAATACGTGTTAATACTGATATTTTAACTCCTGTCAAATGGTACAGGACAACAGCTGAAGAGTTATTGTTAGGTTTTACTGATCTTCCGTTTTGTTTCCGACATCAGCAGTTGTGTTACCGTATTTTGATGACCATATATTTTCATGGGTCGACTTCATTAACAGTGTAGGACTTACGTGTTTTTTATTGCATATAAGGGGCCAATGCATTTCAGTTCGAATTACCGTATTCCTATCTTGAAGTAGTCTTGACTTGAGGTCGAACAGGTTTTCGTAAAGCATTCTACATTCGTTGGTCACGATATGACGTTCTTTAGTACAGACAGGTTGTCCTTCACTTGATTCTTTGTCAGTGGTGCTCCTATTAGCTGTCTAGCAGGACCGTTCTACAGAAATGCTTGTCATAAGAGATCGCTTTGACCTATAATACGACGCGGCAGGATCATGATTTGGTTGTGAATACTTAGATAGATCTGTTTACGTTTCCATCACTTCTTTGACGATACATGTTCACCAATACTAGGTCTTCGAGGAGTTTCACCGTGATATGGTCGGTTCGTTGAGTGAGACATGCAGCTTGATAGCGACTCACTGTACTCCAGTGGGGTGATGTCTGTCATAACTATAGTACCGTTTTAGCTAGGATAACCCATAACGATTTTGGTATGTCAGGGTCTAGTCATATGTAATTTCTGGGACTTATTGTAGTAAATTTCATATCGTAAATTTTGGCGACTTTTCTTTGGATGATAGGTGCCACGTTTACTCAGCAATATTTATGTAGCTCTACATTATTAAAGCCCTTACATATTTCACCATTGTTTCCGACATTATACAGTTTTTCTATATTTTGTTGTCTGAGAATCTTAGTATGAATTTATCAATCTTACTATCACTGATGTTTACCTGAAGCTTACATGTCACATTCATAAGAGCTCGTAGACCTTGTTTGCTGCAACTCTTAGTATCCGCTATATAGCAACCTACTTCCTTGGTAGGCAGCATATGTTTTTTAGTGACCATGTTAGGTTTATTGGTATCTTATAGGCTATTTTTATTCTAAGTATGAAGCATTTTATGCTTCCTTATAAACGGAACTTGTTACCCATTGTCAGCTAACACCTTTTAGCTAATTGCTTTTTAGACCCAAATGGACACATTCCCCAATTCACCTGTGGTAATTCGGTATGTCTTGATTACATCTGATAAGTATGATTAAGACACGATTACGTGGCAATGTTATTCTTCGTTCCCTATATAGTTTAGGGAGAATATAATCTTATTAGAGACGAGTTTTGGTGTTCACGGTGATAGATGATACTCGCATTATGGGCTTCAACTTCAACAATATGGTGGTCTTCGCACTCTCATTTACCTTTTATTTTTTTCTGTACCCATGTTATCTATTGTGACATAACTTGCCATGTTGACGGTAGCATTAATGATATTACCGCGCAACATGCTGGATATGGAATGAGAGTTTTTAACGTACCTTTTCGAACATCCAAACCACTAAATAGCAAATGTTTTACGTTCCTGCAGAAGTTTTGTCAGACCGAGCGAGGTGGAGCATTGCTTAGCACAGTGAGTGGACTCGCATTCGGGAGGACGATGGTTCAAGCCCGCATACGGCCAACCTGATTTACATTTTCCGTCATTTCCCCAAACAGCTTCAGGCAAATGTGGAGATGGTCCCTTTGAAAGGGCACGTCCGACTTTCTTCCCAATCATTCCCTAATCCGACGGGAGTGATGACCTCGCTGTTTGGTCCCTCCTCCAAATCAGCCAACCAATCAACCATGTTGTCAGTGTAATAAAAGTTCAAAAAATGGCTCTGAGCACTATGGGACTTAACAGCTGAGTTCATCAGTCCCCTAGAGCTTACAACTACTTAAACCTAACTAACCTAAGGACATCACACACATCCATGCCCGAGGCAGGATTCGAACCTGCGACCGTAGCGGTCGCGCGGTTCCCGACTGAAGCGCCTAGAACCGCTCCGGCCGGCATAATAAACGTAAAATGGTCCATTGCATACTGGTATCAAGTGGGTAGCGTTGTTCGATCTGCTCGAAGTGACTTAGGGAAGCACATACTGTGGTACTTGTTGTACATGTCGTATAGCGGACAACCGCAGACGCGCGGGATTTGTAAAGAGTAGGACCATCTTCGGAATGACTCCCCGAATAAAGGGCGGTGCCCTGTGAAACTCCCAAGGGAAAGATCGCTTGTAGACAGACTTACATTATAACCTCTGAGTAGCATATGATTTAATTTGATTCGATTTATCGCTCATTTAGAGACATGTTGCCTTACATTTTATAACAGGTCGTTCAATTTAGAGCTTTTCATGTAAAGTGCAAAACATTGTTTCAGCAATTCCGATGGAAGTAATAATACATTAGAAATTGGAAGAAAACACACAAAAATATTCTAATATTAAGAAAATATGATTATGGTACTAGGTGGGGGGGGGGGGGGGGCAAGAGAGAGAATAATTTACGGATTAATATTTATAAACACTATTTACAAAAACAATATAAGTAACATGTGCATTGTGGAAACCAATGGTGTGTGAAAGTAAAGTATGTTATTTCTTGGGGTTATTAACCCTGAGTTCCTATGTTTTTTGTTTTGTTTTACCTTTTATGTTGGTTATATACGAGGGTTGGAACTGAAAAAGTGATATCCATTTATTCACAACTGATACAAAAGAGTTATGTTTTCACCTGTTACTGTCCTTCAAAGTAGCCACCAGCGTTGTGTAGAGCCAATTACCAGCGATGTGGAAGGCGTAGTGTACCGTTAGCCGAGCCTGCCTGTCGAATCTCTGAAACAGTTCTGAAGCGTTTTGTATTGTGCCTGGATATGCGGTGCGTGGGTCTGCTCCTGGGAACTGCTTCTGCAACACAGGCCGAGAGTGAAGGACGCTAGTAGGAGCAGTAAAAGGTGAAGAACTTCGGTACCATGCGTAAATTTAAAGCACCTTTACTACAGGAAAAATATGAATACATAAATTGTAACTTAACTTTGGCTGAGATGATCATGTAGGTGCGAAGCTGTATATCAATCTAACATCGGCTAGAAGTTACAATGCCAAAATCTGTAGTGGCTTACCCACTATGAAATAGAAACAATGTTGTTTGGTCGTCTACTCGGAATCAAATGGGCTGAATTCGGAGCGGCGCTCGTAGAGCTGCACAGTGCCAGCTAGAGGGCGCTATCGTCGGTGCCGTAGTGCCAAACTGGCAGAGTGCACCTATGTTGTGGCATCGTAGCTATCGATACCACATCCCTAGATACCCATCCAATTCTGCCATAAAGGAACCAACGGCGGAACTACTCCAGTGCCCAAGTATCCCACTAGTTACGTAATTTTGTGAATTTTTCTGTCGTTTCCTTACAGCGGACGACTCCAGAAGATATTTATTGCTGAAAGTTTTTCAGGCATTTCTCTTTAGAACGTTAGGAGAGTCTGTCTGACTTCTGTTGTAGTGTGGGGGTGGAAATTGCATCTTGCAGGAGCCACAGGATAAAGGGTACATCTCAGAGTAATCCGTTGTGCAGAATGACACAATAGCACCCACACGCTCACACTAGGAACGGTTTTGTGCCCAGTGCTATGATGATGTTTCAGTCAAAACTGTCGACTACCACGAGGAGATGAATGCAGATATATTCAAAGAATGGTTCTCTACTCGCTTGCTGCCAAACGTCAGCTCTGCTAGTGTTTTTCTAATGACAATCCGCTGTAGAAATTCTGTACAATTAAATAAGGCACCAACGTCTGCTGCAAGGAGAAACGAAATAGTCAGCTAGTTGAAAGATAATGAAACAGGCTTTGAACAGAATATGTGGAAAACAGAACTTGTGGAATAAGTGAAACGAGAAAAGCCACATAAGACACATTATGTGATTGATACATTAGCAGAGAACTGCCACAGAGTTATATATCGTCCACTGTACCACAGCCATTACAACGCTATTATTGAACTCATCTGGGCTCAAATAAAAGCAGACGTTGCGGAGCGAGACAAAACCTTTACGTTGCGAGACACAGAGTTGGTAAATAAGGCTGCCAAACGAATAACGCCAGAAAATTGGAAGAACGTCGTGAACCACATGAGGAAAGGGATTACAAGCTGAAACATAGGTGTAAGAGAAGAATCCGTTCATAATATTACAATTTCTTCATCAGACGATAAGGACAGCAGCAGCGAAGATGCCGAAGACTATGTGGTCGTGACGAGAGATGAGCCATCAGATGACGGCGATCTTCAGGTTTCCGTTCTCCCGCACGAAAAATATAGGTGACGTCCTTACTCGATATTTTACACGTAACATTGGTTCCATTTGCTTTACCTTGTTAATGTTGAAAATCTGATTGTGTGTAATTTTTTCTTCTGCTGGAACTATACTAATGGTAATTTTTTATGGTCTTACCTCCGTTTGACGGCAATAATTTTTATTTTATTGTTATACGATCTAGAGTTCGGCCATAGGCCATTTTCAAGTACAGTAACTTATTTATGTCAAAAGATATCAGACTGGATGAAATACAGCGAAAGCTGAACCGTACAGCAGTATAACAAAATAAAAACTGTTGCAGTGAAATGGCTGCGACATCATTAAAGAAACTATTTGTGTTTGTGTTTGTGTAAGGTGGCACACTGGTAGCGTATGTGAGAAAATTGTACATCAACGAATACACAGGTCAGCAGAATGCTGCCCGTACAGGAGTGTTACAATGAATGACGCGGCATTCAAATGGTTCAAATGGCTCTGAGCACTATGGGACTTAACATCTTAGGTCATCAGTCCCCTATAACTTAGAACTACTTAAACCTAACTAACCTAAGAACGTCACACACATCCATGCCCAAGGCAGGATTCGAGCCTGCGACCGTAGCAGTCCCGCGGTTCCGGACTGCAGCGCCTAGAACCGCACGACCACCGCGGCCGGCGACGCGGCATCGTTAGGTTCTGAAGGAGCCGAGTGTTGCCGCGGGCCGAAGGATGGGATGGGAAGCTCCGTCACCCAACTCCCCCCGCCGTTGGTTCGCTGATGTCTGTGTCGAATAGTGCAACTGCGCTGCCAGCTGTGAGAGCTCTCCTCTCGACTTACGGGCCTTTGCTTTCGCGCCATGTCCAAACGTCCGCCCCCATGCCTTACCGTGTGTATACCCCTGGTCTCTGTTAAAGATGTTGCTGTTTATTCTAATTTGGCCGCTTCTTTGACAACAGAATCCCAATGTCTACATCTACATACGTACTCCGCAATCCACGATACGGTGCGTGGCGGAGGGTACCTCGTACCATAACTAGCATCTTCTCTCCCTGTTCCACTCCCAAACAAAACGAGGGAAAAATGACTGCCTGTATGCCTCTGTACGAGTACTAATCTCTCTTATCTTATATTTGTGGTCTTTCCGCGAAATATAAGTTGGCGGCAGTAAAACTGTACTGCAATCAGCTTCAAATGCTGGTTCTCTAAATTTCCTCAGTAGCGATTCACGAAAAGAACGCCTCCTTTCCTCTAGATACTCCCACCCGAGTTCCTGAAACATTTCCGTAACACTCGCGTGATGATGAAATCTACCAGTAACAAATCTAGCAGCCCGCCTCTGAATTGCTTCTATGTCCTCCGTCAATCCAACCTGATAGGGATCCCAAACGCTCGAGCAGTGCTCAAGAATAGGTCGTATTAGTGTTTTATAAGCGGTCTCCTTTACAGGTGAACCATGTATTCCCAAGATTTTTCCAATAAACCGAAGACGACTATCCGCCTTTCCGACAACTGCCATTACATGCTTGTCCTACTTCATATCGCTGTGCAATGTTACGCCCAAATATTTAATCGACGTAACTGTGTCAAGCGCAACACTACTAATGGAGATTCTTTTTCCTATTCACCTGCATTAATTTATATTTATCGATATTTAGAGTTAGCTGCCATTCAATACACCAATCAGAAAGCCTGTCCAAGTCATCTTGTATCCTCCTACAGTCACTCAATGACGACACCTTCCCGTACACCACAGCATCGTCAGCAAACAGCCGCACATTGCTATCCATCCTATCCAAAAGATCATTTATGTAGATAGAAAACAACAGTGGACCTATCACACTTCCCTGGGGCACTCCTGATGATACCCTCACCTGTAGAGCTTTCACGACGTATAAGACAAAGGGAACTTGAGAAGTGGGCCATTGCTGAACATTGCTTAGAAATCGGGCTCCGGGAAAGACGAGAGTTTTGCCTCTAACTCCGTCATACTTAGATTTTGTTATCAAACGAGTGGCCTAAATTAGAAAAAAACAGCAACAATTTCAGCAGACATCAGGGTACACACTTAGTAGTGCATGCTTGACCCTTGCAGGCAGTTTGAAACCTGTCGCCGGCCACTCGCGCTACGTGACGTCACTCTGCCCGGTGGCGGGACGGAGCTGGTGGGAGCAGTCCAACTTGCCTACCGCTCGTGCCTCACTCCAGCCCTCTCTGGAAGGTTCCAGACACTACCATTACATCTGTACAAGGAGAACACTGAACCAGTTCTGGCAGTATTAATTCCTGATGACGACGGTGGAGACAGCTATCGAAAGATCGGGTGTTTTATTCGAAGTGACGCAGCTCGCAAACTGAGTAGGTTTTATAGAAGGCCGCTAACGACGCTTCACATACAGAGGAGAGTGGTTGTGAGAGCGACCAGCAGGTGTCTCAGACGCCCCCATCCCTGAAGAAGACGATGAGGCACGTAGGCGCGGACGCAGGGAGAAACAGGTGTTGCAGAAATCTCCACGTGAGGCACTTGTGAAACCGGCAGAGCGTTAGCGAGGGCTGGGCTGCGGTCACACCCCAGAAAACCAAAACATAAGTCCTCTTCTTTGTCGTATGTGTCCTATAGTGGTCGGAACGCTTACGGTGTCACGACTCTGAACGTCAATAATATTCCATGTACTGTAGGCCTTGATGGACTTTTTAGACCACTGAAACAAATGTAGCCCTGTTACATGAGCACCGCTGAAGTCCAGTACCTACTACGGTTTTACGTTTCTTTTTAACCTCGACCCAGAACCCAAGTGCGAGACCGTAATTTTAGTCAACCAAACGTTAAATTTTAAAATGGTCTCCAGGTTGCCGAACAGACTCGGCATAGCCTGTACTGTGGAAGACGTGCTGTTTGTTAGTGTTTTACGCTCCGTCGGAAACAGGCAATAGACTTTCGCGTAATCAGGTTTTTACTTCTGATGTGTGCCCACTACTATAAGGTCACGACGACGTAGAGGTACTCGGAGGCAACTTTGTGGCACAAACGACGCGGACGAACGGACGAGCCCTAACAAACGTCACGCACTGCAGACGTTAATACATGGCATTAATTCAACAGACGCTTGGAGACAGATTCATTCTACTCATATCACACCCACACTCATCCCACTTTTTACTACGCAATTCGACGTAGTCGAACAGATCGCATTTACATGACACGAAATCGCGCCGCTGTCATAGCCAGCGCCGGCCTCTGTGGTCGAGCGGTTCTCGGCGCTACAGTCTGGAACCGCGCGACCGCTGCGGTCGCAGGTTCGAATCCTGCCTCGGGCATGGATGAGTGTGATGTCCTTAGGTTAGTTAGGTTTAAGTAGTTCTAAGTTACAGGGGACTGATGGCCTCAGAAGTTACGTCCCATACTGCTCAGAGCCATTTGAACCATTTGTTATAGCCAGCACTAAGGTGCAACCTCTCGCATTCTCAGAGTTTACACATGCCAAGCAAAATGTACATGTATATTCATACTCCGCAACTCACCGTGCGGTGCTTATGAGAGGATACTCTGCACCGCTACTTGTCATTTTCTTTCCTGTTCCACACGAAAACAATTGTTTTTGTTGTTGTCGTCGTCGTAGTCGTCGTCTTCAGTCCAGAGGCTGGTTTGATGCAACTCTCCATACCACTCCATGCTGTGCAAGCTTCTTCCTCTCCCATTACCTACTGCAACCTCCATCCTTCTGGATCTCCGTCGTATATTCGTCTCTTGGTCTCCCTCTAAAACTTTTATCATCCACGCTGCCCTCCAGTACTAAATTGGTGATTCCTTGATGCCTCAGAACATGTCCCACCAACCGATCCCTTATTCTAGTCGAGTTCTGCCACGGATTCTTCTTCTCCCCAATTCTATTCAATACTTCGTCGTTAGTTATGTGATCTGCCCATCTTTTCTTCAGCATTCTTCTGTAGCACAACATTTCGAAAGCTTCTATTCTCTTCTTGTTCAAACTATTTATCGTCCCTGTTTCACTTCCATACATGGTTACACTCTATACAAATACTTTTAGAAACGACTTCCTGACACTTAAATCTACACTCGATGTTAACAAGTTTCTCCTCTTCAGAAACGCATACCTTGCAATTGCCAGTCTACATTTTATATCCTCTCTACTTCGACCATCATCAGTTATTTTGCTCTTCAAACAGCAAAACTCTTTTACTACTTTAAGCGTGTCATTTACAAATCTAATTCTCTGAACATCATCCGATTTAATTCGACCCCATTCCATTATCGTCATTTTGATTTTGTTGGTGTTCATCTTATATCATCCTTTCAAGGCACTGTCCATTCCATTCAACTGCTCTTCCAAATCCTTTTCTGTCTCTGAAAGAATTGCATTGTCATCGGCAAAACTCAAAGCTTTTATTTCTTCTCCATGGATTTTAATTCCTACTCTGAATTCTTCTTTTGTTTCCTTTACTGCTTGCTTAATATACAGATTGAATAACATCGGGGAGAGGCTACAACCCTGTCTCACTCCCTTCTCAACTACTGCTCCCCTTTCATGCCCCTCGACTCCTATAACTGCCATCTGGTTTCTGTACAAATTATAAATAGCCTTTCGCTCATTGTATTTTACCCCTGCCACCTTCAGAGTTTGAAAGAGGGTATCCCAGCCAACATTATCAAAAGCTTTCTCTAAGTCTACAAATGCTCGAAGCGTACGTTTACCTTTCCTTAATCTATCTTCTGGGGTAAGACGTAGGGTCAATATTGACTCACGTGTTCCATCATTTCTACGGAATCCAAACTGATCTTCCCCTAGGTCGGCTTCTATCTGTTTTTCCATTCGTCTGTAAAGAATTCGCGTTAGTATTTTTGCAGGCGTGACTTATTAAACTGATAGTTCGGTAATTTTCACATCTGTCAACACCTGTTTCCTTTGGGATTGGAATTGTTGTATTCTTGAAGTCTGAGGGTATTTCACCTGTCTCATACATCTTGGAAACAGAGTGAGGGAAAAACGACTGTCTGCATGCCTTCGTACGAACGCTAATCTCTCTAATCATATCTTCGCGATCCTTACGGAAAATATGCATTGGCGGTTGTAGAATCGTTCTGCAGTCGGCCTCAAATGCCTGTTCTCTATATTTTCTCAGTACTGCTTCTCGAAAAGAACATCGCCTTCCTTGCAGTAATTCCTATTTGAGTTTCCGAAGCATCTCCGTAATACTTGCGTGTTGTTTGGACCTGCCAGTAACAAATCTAGCAGCCACCCTTGAACTGCTTCGATGTCTTCCTTCAACACTACATGGTGCTTATTCCAAACACTCAAACAACACTCAACAGTGGGTCACCCTAGTGTTCTGTATGTGGTCTCCTTTATAGGTGATCCACACTTTTCTAAAATGCTCCCAATAAACCGAAGTGGACCATTCGCCTTTTCTATTACAGTCGTCACATTTCGTTTTGGTGTGCAACGTTACGTCGAGATACGACGGTCACTCCAAAAGAAATGCACACTACTTTTGTAAAAATACAGTTTTCATTCTGCATGTGTGAAAGTTTTACAGTGTGTAGATACATCATTCCTCCTTGTTTTCAAACTTAGTTCAACCTATTCCCTTGAGTGGTGCGGTCACAGCATGTCTTCAATATGGTTGCTACACTTGACGTTCGTCAGAAGCAACTTGCTGTCATAGAATTCCTGTGCTGTAAAAAGGAGACAGTGGGAAACATCCACAAGAGGCTGAAAAAGGTGTATGGAGATGCTGCTGTCGATCGCAGTATACTTAGTCGGTGGGCAAGGAAGTTACGTGATGAAAGCGGGCACGGCAATATTGAGGATTGTCCTCGCAGCGGCAGCAGGCCTCGTACTGCACACACACGAGACAATGTGCAGAGAGTTAACGAATTGGTGACTGCTGACAGACGCATCAGAGTGAACGAATTGTCACGCCACGTTGGGATAGGGGAAGGAAGTGTTTTCAGAATACTGAAAGTGTTGGTGTTAAGAAAGGTTTGTGCAAGGTGGGTTCTCAGTGGCTCACAAAGAAACAAGAAAAACGGTATGCAGCGAACTTTTGGAACAGTACAAGAATGGTGGAGATGAATTTCTTGGAAGAATTGTGACAGGTGATGAAACATGGCTCAATCATTTTTCACCAGAGACGAAGAGGCAATCAATGGAGTGGCATCATGCAAATTCACCCAAGAAAAAAAATTCAAAACCACACCTTCTGCCGGAAAAGTTATGGCTACGGTGTTTTTCGATTCCGAAGGACTCTTGCTTGTGGACATGATGCCAAGTGGAACCACCATAAATTCTGATGCATATGTGACGACACTGAAGAAACTTCAAGCTCGACTGAGTCGTGTTCGACCACATCGGCAAAAGCAGGCTGTTTTGCCGTTGCACGACAATGCACGGCCACATGCCAGTCAAACAACCATGGGAGCGATCACAAAACACGGATGGACAACACTGAAACACCCGCCTTTCAGTCCTGACCCGGCTCCATGTGACTATCATCTCTTTGGGAAACTGAAAGACTCTCTTCGTGGAACAAGAGATGATGACTCCCGTGTGCATGCTGCCAAACAGTGGTTGGTCCAGAATTTTACCGTGCTATACGGGCTCTGGTTCCAAGATGGCTTAAGGCAGTTGAGAGGGATGGAAATTACGAGGAGAAATGAAAATATTGTTTGTAAAGGATGTACCTACACACTGTAAAACTTTCAAACACGTAGAATAAAAGATGGATTTAAACATAAAAGTAGTGTGCATTTATTTTGGAGTGTCCCTCGTACGTTATTACACAGTAACGAAAGTACGAAGACAATAACTCTGGACAACCTCCGAAATTTTATCGATGTAGTTCTGGTTCATCCTGTGTACACCCTGACCAAAGAAATGGCAACATAATAAAATAGTTAATGTAGAGGAATCAAATTTTGGGAATAAATTTGTCTAGGTAACATATGCAAGTGATCAACATTACACGATCACAGAGTGAGATAAGTCATGGCAAACGCGAAATATTGATACATTAATAACCAGTGTAACCGCCAGAATGCGGAATGAAAGCATGCAAACCTTCGTGCATTGTGTTATACAGGTACGAGATGTCAGATGTCAGTTTGCGGGATAGAGTTCCATGCCTCTCGCACTTGGTTGCTCAGTACAGGGTCGGTTAATGCTGTTTGTTGATGACGATGGAGTCGTCCACTGATGTCCAATATGTGCTCGACTGGAGACAAATCTGGTGATAGAGCAGGACAAGTCGACACGTCGATACTCTGTAGAGCTTGTTGCGTTACAACAGCGATCATGTGGACGAGCATTATCCTGTTAGAAAACACCCCCTGGAATGCTGTTCATAAACGTCAGCATAACAGGTCGAATCACCAGGCTGACGTACAAATTTGCGGTCAGGTTGCGCGGGATAACGAAAGTGCACCTGCTGCCATACGAAATCACACCCCAGACTACAACCCCAGGTATAGGTCCAGTGTCTCTAGCACGTAGACAGATTGGTTACAGGTTCTCAACTGGCCTCCTCCTAACCAATGCAAGGGCATCACTGGCACAGAGGCAGAACCAGCTTTCATCAGAGAACGCACAGCCGTCCACCCTGTACGGCAAGACAAAAGGAATAAATGTGAGATAGTGTTAATACTTCCATCTTTCTTTACCTCCTCTGCATTACTGCAGGTATTGTGTCACTGAGTACATTAGTACTGTGCATGCAGTACACGTGAGGTGCCTAGTTGTTTCCACTGCCCTGTGTGGAATACATAAGTTCCTGTGCACTTCACTAACCTGCTGTCTTCATGATGATGATGATGATGATGATGATGATGATGATGATGATGATGATGATGATGTCCCCAAGCGCAGAAAACAGAACGCAGGTCGTGGATTCTTTTTCTTGAGGCTGAAATTAACTTCGCAAGGAACTGCTGCTACGAATAAACTATAACTCTTTTGGGATGCCACTCGCGTTTTTATTGATATAGGCGCGAGAAAATATTCTTGATCACAACGTATTGAACATATCTTTCCACAGTCACTATATCTGGCTAAAATAACATGAAATACATCCTGCCACAGGCAACATGTCTGTCTACTGGAACTATCAGAACTGGAGAATAAAACTACATGAATCAAATGCTACAATTACAGACAACATGTCTGTACCTAGCGACGGTCGGAACTGCAGTTAATAAAATTGCATGAAACAAATACTGCTATAACAGACATGTCTGTCTACTGGAGCGGTCAGAACTGGAGAGCCGGACTGCCCGAGACACTTCGCGCGAAGCCAGCAAGGCGTGACCCGAACGCCACCGAACTGCATCGGCAGTAATATCGTCAGTCTTTTGTTTTAGTAATACTTTGATTTTAATAATTTTGAAATGACTGATTGATAGCTGGCTGTTAAGAGATGTTTATTTTAAGAAATGAAGTAATTTGGATGACAGGTTTAATTGATAATAGCAACTAAAGTTTAACGTTTTGGCGCCCCACCGCCGAACACAGCAGCCAATCACAGAGCAGCAGCATCATGCTGGTGGTCTTTCTCACAGGTGTGGTACCGAATCTAACATCTGTCACCGGTACGTAATTCCACATTGCGTCATCTCTATGCTTCTTGCATCTCCACTGCCCTGGGAATAGCGTCCTGGAGCCTAGTATGATGGCTGAATAAGCCAGAAATATTACACCTGACCTCCAGTGAACTGTCTCTTGACACCACTGAAGTCGCAAATGGTGGTTTGGTGAAATGCACGCTACGGGCGGCTGGCTCTGAACTGTTCTTGCAGTAACCGATCAGTAGCAATCCGTTGTGTCACTGTGGTGTTTAACGGCTGCTCAGATTGCTGCTGCAGATGCAGTGCGATGCGTCAGAGACGTACGCCGAACGCTATAGTCTCCCCTCTTGGTACATGGCTGTCCGGAGCCCGGTCGTCTTGGGAGCGTACATTCTCGTGAACACCCCTGTCAGCAGTTATGTACAGTGGCTACATTCCTGCCAAGTGTCTCTGCAGTATCGCAGAAGCAACATACAGCTTGAAGTAGTCTTGTTACACGACCTCGTCCAAACTCAACGAGGTAATAACTGCGTCTTTGTCGCCTTCAATAACATTAATTCACGACGTCCCATCTCAAATATAACTAACGCTCAAGATCGTTACAGCGTGTATTTAAATCAAACCGGATTTGCATCCTCATAGTGGCGCTACTCTTGAGCTACTGGTGCGAAATTTGAGTAGATACCATCTTTCAGAAGTAGAAACACGCCTATCAACTTTCGTTTGTGTCGCACAACTTCTTCTTGATGTTGCAATCTTTTGTTGCGTCAGAGTATTTCTCAAACGGGAGAGTGACCCTCTCAGTCGTGCAGACCTCCTCGGCGCGAGTTCCACCTCAACAAAACACAAGCGCTGGTCCGTGAGGAGAGCGCGATAACTGCATTTCGCAGCTCGCCGGCTGGGCGGTGGCAGAAAAGAACGGAAGGGAACAACACGAAGCAGGCAAGGTTGTCATGCTCAGGATTTATTGTTAAGAGTCACGAGTAAGCAAAAAGGTGCCCTACCTTTAAGGTCGAGGTAATCAGGCAGGGGGCGTCAGGCGGAATGCGGGTGAGACCAGCAAGTTGGTAATGAAGCCCAGTCTTACAGTTCGTGTGGCGCTTGCACGCTGCATAGCACCATCGATAACAAGAAGAATTTATCGTTGCTTACTGTTCTTCATTTTCATCTGTACTTTGCAAGTCACCAAAGTGCGATTGCTACGTGGGAACAACGACTGTCAATAAACCTTTGTATGAGCTCGAACACCTCTGCTTTCCTTGTCGTGACATTATCCCGAGACATATGTGGGAGTAACATGTTCCTCAGCTCCTTGTGGAGCACATTCTCTGAATTTCAACAGTAAACCTCTTAGAGACACGAACCGATTATCTCTTATTCTCTGCCATTGGACTTTGTTGAGGATCTCCTTACGCTGTCGTACAAACGAAAAAATCCCGTTCGAAAGGCGCCGCTCTTCGTTGCATCTCCAGCTCTTATGTTAATCAATCTGGTAAGCGTACTGGAATACTAAAGAATCGCTCTAAAGAGCGTTTGTTAAGCGGACGAGTTATATATCATTTTCCAATGCTCCTCAGTCTGGCACTTGCTTTTCCGCCACTTCAGGTCTCTCCCGCTGGTTACTCCTAGTTATTTTGCAACAGATTTCCAGGGATTTTTTGCCTACAGTGTAATGGTTTTGCGCATTTTTCGGACTGCACTATACTTATTTACATTCAGGGTCAACTGAGAGTTTTTACTCCAACCATTGATTCTCTGCAGGTCTTCCCGGAATTCACTGCAGTCTTCTCGTGTTATTACCTTCTTAAAGACAAGAGCATCGTCTACAGACAGCCTCATAGAGCCTACGACTACACAACTTATATAATGAGTGAGGCAGCTGACATAGTCCACCCCAAATATATCGAGAATGAATACATGTATTGAGAGGTAATCTTCGCCAAGTTACAGCGGACAATACGGTGGATTTCCTGACTTAAGCAAGTAATTTTTATCGTTTATAGTCGCCAAATTACGGCATCGACTTTGTTTTTTCCCCTAATGAAACTACACTCGTGCTCATAAAGGATAATGCTGATACATGGTGAAACAACGCTCTGGTGGACGGTTTGCGGGTTTAAATCACCTCGGGATATGACCATGCGAAGCATTAGACCTGCGGTCGTCGCACGGTGGCGCTGGCAGCAGTCCACATACTCAGAGGTGTGTTGGTGCATGTCAGAGTAGGTGCACCGGGTAAGTGTGCAGACGTTTTCAGACGTGCTAATGGTCACTGTGTGTTGAAATTCACTCAAATAACACGTATTGATGACGTTATGAGGGGTAGAATACTAGGGCGACTGGAGGCTGGTCAAACACAGCAGGTCATAGCACGGGCCCCCCGTATGCCACAAAGTATGATATCAAGATTATGGCAACGATTCCAGCAGACAGGAAACCTGTCCAGGCGTTACAGTATGGGACGTCCACAGTGTACACCACCACAAGAAGACCGATATCTTACCATCAGTGCCCGCAGACGGCCACGGATTACTGCAAGTAGCTTTGCTCGGGACCTTACCGCAGTAACTGGAACAGTTGTCTGCAGACACACCGTACACAGAAGACTGAAGAGAGATGTTTTATTCGCCTGGAGATCTGCAAGGTGCATGGCATTCCACTGACCCCTGGTCACAAGAGACCCCGTAAAGCCTGGAGTCAACAACACAGTACAGGCTCATTGGAATAGTGGTCCCAGGTTATGTTCACGGACGAGTCCAGGTATAGTCTGAACAGTGATTCTCGCCGGGTTTTCATCTGGCGTGGACCAGGAACCATATACCAACCACTTAATGTCCTTGATAGGGACCTGTATGGAGATAGTGGTTTGATGGTGTGGGATGGGATTATGGTTGGTGTACGTACTCCCCTGCATGTCTTTGGGAGAGGAACTGTAACAGGTCAGGTGTATCGGGACGTTATTTTGCACCAGTATGTCCGCCTTTTCAGGGGTGCAGTGGGTCCCACCTTCCTTCTGATGGATGATAACGCACGGCTCCACCGAGCTGCCATCGTGGAGGAGTACCTTGAAACAGAAGATATCAGGCGAATGGAGTGGCCTGCCTGTTCTCCATACCTAAACCCCATTGAGCACGTCTGGGATGCTCTCAGGCGACGTATCGCTGCACGTCTCCATACCCCTACGACACTTCAGGAGCTCCGACAGGCACTGGTGCAAGAATGGGAGGCTATACCCCAGCAGCTGGTCGAGCACCTGATCCAGAGTATGCCAACCCCTTGTGCGGCCTGTGTACGTGTGCATGGTGATCATATCCCATATTGATGTAGGGGTACATGCGCAGGAAAGAGTGGAGTTTTGTAGCACATGTGTTTCGGGACGGTTTTCTCAACTTATCACCAATACCGTGGACTTAGAGCTCAGTGTCGTGTGTGTTCCCTATGTGCCTATGCTATTAGCGCCAGTTTTGTGTAGTGCCATGTTGTGTGACACCTCATTCTGCAATTATCCTTAATTTATGAGCATGAGTGTATATGCTTTTTTTTCTGTGGCATTTTAAAGAAACTTTTAACAAAACTTCAGTTACAGAACATGTATGGGCTTGATGAAACAGTATGAAAATAACAGCGCTACAAAGCAACGGACCGCCGTCTGCCTTATTATATCATTTAATGTGAGCAAACACGTCTCTTCAGTTTACCTGTTCGTTTGAAGACCATCAGCCTCGTTCTGCTGTCGTAGCAATCAGTTAACTTTCTCACGGAGATAGTGTCTCATTTACAATGTATACGGCAGTATAAAAACTTAATATCGGGTACAGAGAATGCTGTCAAACTATTGATGCAGCGGTGCTGTGGCATGCTCAAGACTATCCGGATCGTGCCAAGCACTAGCGATCTGTCTTTGCAAACATTGTGAAAGCAAGTTCTAGAAACTGGAAGCGTGGAAAATCAAATATGCCAAGGAAAATGAAGAGCAATTGACGAAAGAAATGAAACGAAGATTTTAGCAGCAATAGTACACTATGCAAATGCCACTGAGGCATCTGGAAGCGTGAGAGGGAGTAAACAAACAAGTGCTCTACGAGCAGTACATTCCATCGCATTTCATCTTCTCCACATTTCGCTGCATTTACACCTTCATGGCAGTGACTTCCAAAATTGATTACAGTTCTCCAAATGTTATCTACGGGAAATTCACAGTGATGCAACATCTCTACGCAAAATTTTAAGGGAAAGGGTCGTTCACAAACCATGGGCAAGTCAATCTCCGCAACACGCACTAATCGTCAGTTGAAAATCCAACATGACTCAAGGATGTGGATAAAAACAGCGCTTTCGGTTGATCAACATTTGATGCGTGTTTTTCAAGACACGCAACACTGGTTGCTGTTTCACTGATAGAAATCTAATTACACTCAAGAATTTAGATTTACTGCGATATGCTGCAGATATTGGAAGACATCCCACTGGACAAGAAGGCAATCAGTATCATGACGGGTGTGTCTCCCATTCTGCACATGTAATGAGACACTCTTTGAAGGGAACATTTCGAGAGCATTCCACGGGCGTTCAGGAAATGAAAAAGTCTACACACTTACCTAAATTAACACTTGTATACTTTTACCCGTGGCGAAAATTTAATCAGTCGATGGTTGCAACCAGTTGCCTTTAATTTTGTTCATCAATTTGTATTATTAATAAAAACTGAAGTACAAAACAATCATCCATCATGGATGAGGATCACTGCTACTGTGGTGAATAAAGGTTTCTTGAAATTACTGCAATCAGTCACCCTTTCTTTTGTTCTTCAATTTTTATTATTAATGAGTGATTTCAAGAAACGTTTATTCGTCAGTCACGGTCATCCTCATACTTCATGGATAAACGTCTAAAAACAAAGGTTATTAGGAAATGCCAACAACTCACAACGGAATGAAATGCCTTGTAACAGGGGCCTGAGCTGCCAGTACCTCCAGATGAAATTCAACACGCAGTATTGTTTCTCTAGAATCAGTTGATGGTGTGTAGCAACACTCCAGGTCAACATTTTCAGCACTTGCTATCATAGCCATGGTAATAAACACACTAACCATACCTGTGTTACTTGCTTGCTAGCATCTGGTATTACAGAGCAAACGTTTGTGGAACGTGTTCTCCAGACGGCAGAACAGTGGCTTTCGGTGCTGTTATCTTCATACTATTTCGTCAAGTCCCGTACATATCATGTCGTTGAATTTCTCTTAGAAGCTTCTTTCAAATTCCACAGAAAAACGTATATAGACCCATTACAAAAACATAAAGGCGGTGTTCTGGTTCAGCGACTATAAACGATAAAAAATGCTTGTGAACTTAAAGGAATTCGCCATACTGACCGCAATAACTTTGCTACAACGGGATCTCGATATGTTTATTCATTCTAGATACATTTGTGGTGGTCTTTCTTAGCTGCCATACCCTCTGTGTTGTACCCCCCTGCGGGTTCGGGGGTTAGAATAGGCCCGCGGTATTCCTGCTTGTCGTAAGAGGCGACTAAAAGGAGTCTCAAACTTTTCGGCCTTATATGATGGTCCCCTGTTGGGTTTGACCTCCGTCTCTCAAAATTTTCCGAAGAGCGAGCCGATTGGGGAAGGGCGCCTTACTTGGTGCATTGTGTCCATCTTGCGATCAGACCTTTCGCCAGCTTATACACCGTTGAACTGCAGTCCTGTCCGCTCTCCATCTCTTGGGCATGACTCCTTTTCTGCGTGCAGATAACACCTTGAACTGTGCAGTGCCTCTTTCTGCACCGACGGCGACCATGGACCACATGTTACCTAACATCCAGCACGGTAGCCAGTCCGTTGTGGTGGGGCCGCCATGTACCCTGTTGGTTGTAGCCCCCTGGCAACACAGGGATCGCTCTACTGATGCCTGCGCCGTTAACTCCCCACGTATGCCAAGGAGTAGATGCCTATCTCCTTGGGGCATCGGGACTCCCGGCAATGGCCATCCTGCCAGGTGGTCGTTGCTGAGGCTGGGTGGCGCCCGTGGGGAGGGCCCTTGGTCGGAGTAGGTGGCATCAGGGCGGATGACCCGCGATGAAGCGTGGTACATCGTCTCTCGCTGGTGGCCAGCCGCCAGCAATCTCTAAGCGTTCTCGGGCTCAGTTTAATGCTCAGAAGTACGATCCGAAAACGTTCCCCTCCCTGGCCACACCGTGGGAGGAACGTAAGTCTCAGGATGGCAGTAGCAGTTATTCGCCCCGCTTCTTAGTTTGTACGAGGGCTGATGGGGAGTCTTTTCTCTCTACAAAGCCTCAGTTCTTCGTCGAGCATTTAGAGGACAAGTTTGGGGAGGTGGAGGGCTTGTCAAAAATGCGCTCTGGGTCAGTCCTGATACAAACGGCATCCTCTGCCCAGTCACGACGGTTACTCACTTGTGACAAGTTGGGGGATGTTGCCGTTACGATCACACCGCATAAGAGTTTAAATATGGTCCAGGGAGTTATTTACCATAGGGATCTTCTTTTGCAGTCTGGTGAAGAGCTGCGCGCCAATTTAGAGCGCCGAGGTGTACTTTTCGTCCGGCGCGTTCATCGGGGTCCGAAGGAAAATCGGATTGCTACCGGTGCCTTCATCTTGGCCTTCGAAGGGGATACATTACCGGAAAAAGTCAAGGTGATGGTCTACCGATGTGACGTTAAGCCCTATATCCCTTCCCCGATGCGGTGCTTTAAGTGCTGGAAGTTCGGCCATATGTCTTCTCGCTGCACTTCCAGCCTCACATGTCGAGATTGCGGACGCCCATCACATCCCAATACTCCATGTGCCCCGCCTACCATCTGTGTCAACTGCGGGGAGCACCATTCACCTTGCTCGCCAGACTGCCGAATTTTCCAGAAAGAGCGTAAAATCATGGAATACAAGACCCTGGACCGACTAACCTATACTGAGTCCAAGAGGAAATACGACAGACTCCATCCTGTGAGTATGACATCTTCCTACGCTGCTGCTACAACACCTGTGCTAGCCACGTCTGTTTTTCCAATTGTGGCCGGATCGACGAGTAGTAAAACTCCTCCTGCCCCCTCGTCAGTGGGGGGCTCTACCCACCGGGTTGCTCCTGCGCCACCTACCTCAGGAGCAACACCATCCCACCCATCGGGGACGTCTGTCCCCACTTCTAAGCCGGAGATGTGTCCAACTTCTTCTGCTTCTCACGCTCGCAAGGGGTCCCTTGGGTCCCTCCCTTCCCAGGTTTTCGCCAGCGAGAAGCCTGACAACCGACAATGGCGTAAGTGCCCGCAATCAGCTGGTCGTAGGGCTTCATGATCCTCCTCCGTCCCGGAGACTGAATCGGTGAAGCCCTCCCAGCCGGTGTGACCCAAGGAACGGCGTGAGAAACCCAAGAAGAGCTCTCAGCCCAAGGAACTCGCGGTGGTAGCCATCCCACCGCAACCTTCCAGCTCTGTGTCTGAGGATGCGGTGGAGATTCTGGCGTCCGCTGAGGACCTCGATCTCGCCGGTCCATCAGACGCCATGGAAAGCACTATCACAGGTGCTAAATCGGAGGCAGCAGGTGAGCCAGCGGCGTAATCTCCCTTCCCAGTCCCGTCAAGCCTTTTTTCAGCCATGGACAACACCATCCTCCAGTGGAACTGCAGCGGTTTCTTCCACCATCTAGCTGAGCTCCGCCAACTTATCAGCCTTCACCCTTTCCTCTGCATTGCTCTGCAGGAAACTTGGTTTCCGGCAATGCGAACCCCCGCCCTCCGTGGCTATCGGGGTTATTATAAGAACTGGGCAGCTTATGAAAGGGTGTCTGGTGGCATCTGCATATATGTCCTGAACTCTCTTCACAGCGAGTCTGTACCTCTCCACACACCTTTAGAGGCTGTCGCTGCTCAGGTGTGGACGCCACAGGCTGTTACCGTCTGCAGTCTTTACCTTCCACCGGATGGTGATGTTGCGCAGCATGTGCTGGCTGCTCTGATAGCTCAATTGGCTCCACCTTTCCTGTTACTGGGCGACCTTAACGCCCATAACCATCTGTGGGGTGGGTCAGTGGCAACTGGTCGAGGCGCCATCGTTGAGCATTTATTGGCGCAGCTCGATCTCTCGATCTTAAATGATGGTGCTTCACACACTTCAGTGTGGCGCATGGCACGTACTCCGCCATTTACCTTTCCATCTGTAGCCCTAGCCTCTTACCGGCTGTCCAAAGGAGAGTGCATGACGACCTGTGTGGTAGTGACCACTTTCCGATCTTCCTGTCACTGCCACAGCGTCAGTCTTCTGGGCGCCCTAGCAGATGGGCTATGAGTCAGGGTGACTGGTACTTGTTCTCCTCCACTGACGCTATTGAGCCTCTCTCTAACGATGCCATTGATGCAGTGGTTCAATCGGTCACCACCGGCATCGTTACTGCCGCCGAATCTGCCATTCCCCGTTCTTCTGGGTCCCTTCGGCAGCGGACTGTGCCTTGGTGGTCGCCTGAGATCGCTGAAGCGATTAAAGCTCGCCGGCGGGCGCTCCAGCGTCACAAGCGACATCTCTCAATCGACCACCTTATCGCCTTCAACGGCTGCGTGCGCGAGCCCGCTGCATTATCCGCCAACGCAAGCAGGAGTGCTGGGAGCGGTATGTGTCCACCATTGGCCTCCATGTCACTCCATCGCAGATCTGGGCCGAGATTCGCCACCTCTATGGCTATCGGACCCCTGTCAGTGTCCCTGCGCTCTCACTGAATGGAGCAGTTTGTACTGACACCGACGTCATTGAAAACCGCTTGGCAGAGCACTTTGCTATGAATTCCGCTTCTGCCAACTACCCCTTGGGCTTCCGCTCCATTAAGGAGCGAATAGAACGTCGGAGTCTTTCTTTTCGCACTCACTATCCTGAATTGTACAATGTTCCATTGAGTGAGTGAGAATTTCGAAGTGCCCTCGCCGCTTGTCCTGATACCGCTCCTGGGCCAGATAGCATCCACTTTCAGATGCTGAAACACCTTTCAGTGGACTGCCAGCGACGGCTCCTCGATCTTTACAACCGCATTTGGGTCGAGGGTGAGTTTCCGTCGCAATGGTGGGAAAGTCTTGTTGTCCCCATTCTGAAACCAGGGAAAAGCACTTCGTAGGTGGACAGCTACCGTCCCATTAGCCTCACCAACGTTCTTTGCAAGTTGCTTGAACGGATGGTGAGCCAGAGCTTGAATTGGGTACTGGAGTCTCGAAGCCTTCTGGCTCCGTCTCAGGGTGGGTTCCGTAAAGGCCGCTCCGCCGCCGACAATCTGGTGAGCCTGGAGTCGGCCATCCGTACTGCCTTTGCCCGCCGGCAGCATCTGGTTGCTGTCTTTTTCGACATGGGGAAGGCGTATGATACGACATGGCGTCATAACATCCTTTCTACGCTTCATGGATGGGATCTTCGGGGCCCTCTGCCGATCTATATTCGCAATTTTCTGTCGTATCGTACCTTCCGCGTGCACGTCGCGGCCTCATATAGTTCCTCCCAAGTCCAGGAGAACGGTGTGCCACAGGGTTCTGTTCTCAGTGTGTGTCTGTTTTTAATAGCCACTAACGGGCTCGCTGCGGCTGTGGGACATTCTGTCTCCGTTTCGCTGTATGCTGACGACTTCTGCCTTTACTACAGCTCTATTGGCATTGCAGCTGCTGAACGTCAGCTACAGGGCGCAATCCGCAAGGCGCAGTCTTGGGCTGTAGCGCATGGTTTTCAGTTTTCGGCAGCCAAGACCTGCGCTGTGCATTTCTGCCGGCGACGCACTGTTCACCCGGAGCCGCGGCTTTATCTTGACGGCGAATTTCTTTCGGTGGTGGAGTCACATAGGTATTTGGGGGTGGTTTTTGATGCCCAGTTGACTTGGCTGCCTCATATTCGGCAGCTTAAACAGGCGTGTTGGCGGCGTCTAAATGCTCTGCGATGCCTGAGCCACACCAGGTGGGGCGCCGACCGATCTACTCTCCTACGGCTTTACCAGGCGTTAATCCAGTCCCGTCTGGACTACGGGAGTCTGGCTTATGGCTCAGCATCCCCATCTGCGTTGCGGGTGCTGGACCCAATCCTCCACAGTGGGATACGGCTTGCCACTGGTGCCTTCCGAACCAGCCCTGTGGACAGCATACTTGTGGAGGCAGGTGTCCCTCCACTGCGGTTACGATGCCAACAATTACTGGCTGCTTATGCTGCCCATGTTTTTAGCTTGCCCGGGCATCCAAATTATCGTGTCCTCTTCCCGCAGTCAGTCGTTCATCTGCCAGAACGTCGCCCCGGTTGGGTTGTCCAATCGCCGTACGTGTCAAATAGCTTATTTCCTGGCTTGGGTGTTTCCCTGTTCCACCTCCTTTCCGGGCCACTCTGCGTACACCCCCGTGGTGTATGCCTCGCCCTTGCCTTCGGCTCGACTTGGCACATGGCCCGAAGGACTCAGTCCCTCCGGAGGCCTTCCGACGCCGCTTTTATTCCATCCTGGCCACGTATCAGGGCTCTGGCGTTGTCTACACGGACGGTTCGATGGTTGCTGGTCTAGTCGGTTATGCACTAACTCTAGGGGACCATTCTGAATAACGTTCGTTGCCGGCTGGCTGCAGTGTTTGCACTGCTGAGCTGGTCGCCATCTTTCGTGCCCTAGAGTATATCCGCTCCTGCTCAGGTGAGTCCTTCGTTATCTGTAGCGATTCCCTGAGCGGTTTACGAGCTCTCGACCAGTGTTTCCCTCGTTCTCGTCTGGTGATGGCTATCCAGGAGCCCCTGCATACTCTCGCCCGTAGCGGCAGGTCTGTGGTCTTTGTTTGGACCCCAGGCCATGTTGGTATACCCGACAATGAAACTGTTGACCGCCTGGCGAAAGAGGCCACCAGTGCGCCATCTCTGGAGATTGGCCTCCTGGCGGCTGATTTGCGGGCAGTCTTACGCCGCAAAGTTCTCTCGTTTTGGGGTGCTGAATGGCGCGGTCTGACCACCCCTAACAAACTCCGTGCCGTCAAGGACACGACGACTTTGTGGCGGTCATCCATGCGAGCCAACCGCAGGGACTCAGTCGTTCTTTGTCGGCTCCGCATTGGCCACACCCGACTCACGCACAGTTACTTACTGTGTCGTGAGGATCCCCCTCTTTGTCGTTGTGGGGCGTCCTTGACGGTGGTCCATATTCTGTCGGAGTGCGCCCTTTTAACCGTGCTCAGGCAGACTTTTGCAATGCCTGACACGCGCTCTGCTCTTTTATCAGATGACTCTGCCATGGTGGACTTGGTTTTGTGTTTTATTCGGGCAGGGGTTTTTTATCCTTTAATCTGAGTTTTTTAGTGTTGATTCTGACTTTTAGCCTCTGATTTTAAACTGAGTTTTTAAAGTGTTCTTGGTGGTTGGCTTTTCCTCTTTTTCTCTACGGTCGGCCAACCACTGTCACACTGTGTGTTTCAATTTGTTTTGTCTGGTCTCTGTCAGAGTATTTCATGTCCTGTTTCGTCTGCTGTCTTTCCTGTTGTTCGTTTTTTATTCTCTTCAGGTGGTTTTTTTTATGGAACAAGGGACCGATGAACATAGTAGTCTGGTCCCTTTAATCCCACAAACCAACCAACCAACCCTCTGTGTTGTAAACATTAACCATCGTATCACATTCCCTCGGGATCCTCCTAAAATACATATTTTACATTCGTTGAAGTTTGGAAATTTATGGGAACTTCCCATGGGACCAAACTGCTGAGTCGGCCGCGGTGGTCTAGCGGTTGTAGGCGCTCAGTACGGAACCGCGTGACTGTTACGGTCGCAGGTTCGAATCCTGCCTCGGGCATGAATGTGTGTGATGTCCTTAGGTTAGTTAGGTTTAAGTAGTTCTAAGTTCTAGGGGACTAATGACCTCATATGTTAAGTCCCATAGTGCTCAGAGCCATTTGAACCAAACTGCTGAGGTCATCGATCCCTAGGCTTACGCTTAAACTAACTTAGGCTAACACACACACGTCTGAGGGAGGACTCGAATCTCCGACGGGGAGGGGAGGGGGGGGGGGGGGAGAGAGAGCTGCGCGAGCCGTGTATAGGCGCTCCAAGACCGTGCGTATCTGTTGATTTTGTTCTCATAAGAGCGACGTGCACCGCTCTGTACGCAAGCAGTATTTAATCCAGTCAAAAATCTAGTACGAAAATTAATAAGCTAGTATTCTGTTCACTCCTCGACCGTGGGGAACTGTATTCTAAAGTCAGGGAACACGGCATGAACCTGAGCGCCGTTGTCTGTAGCGCTATGGATCTCATGCAGGAACAGAGTGAGTTGAGTTCCCCGCTTGTGGAATATATGTTGATTTTCATACAGGGGAATTTGGTTCTACAAAATCGCCATAATACACTATTTGATTAGAAGTATCCGGACACCTGACTGAAAACTATTTAAAACTTCGTGGCGCTCTCCGTCGGTAATGCTGGAATTCAATATGTTATTGGCCCACCCTTAGCCTTGATGACAGCTTCCACTCCCGCAGGCATACGTTCAATCAGGTGCTGGAAGGTTTCTTATGAAATGGCAAACCATTCTTCACGGAGTGCTGCACTGAGGAGAGGTATCGATGTCTGTCGGTGAGGCCTGGCAAGAAGTAGGCGTTCCAAAACATCCTAAAAATGTTCTGTAGGATTCAGGTCAGGACTCTGTGCAGGCCAGTGCATTACAGGGATGTTACTGTCGTGTAACCACTCCGCCATAGACCGTGCGTAATGAACAGATGCTCGATCGTATTGAAAGATCCCCGAATTGCTCTTCAACAGTGGGAAGCAAGAAGGTGCTTAAAACATCAAAGTGGGCCTATGCTGTGATAGTTCCACGCAAAACAACGGGGGGTGCAAGCCCCCTCCATGAAAAATACGGCCACAGTATAAGACCACAGCCTCCGAATTTTACTGTTGGCACTACACACGCTGGCAGATGACGTGCATCGAGCATTCGCCATACCCACTACCTTCCACCGGATCGCTACATTGTGTACCGTGATTCGTCACTCCACACAACGTTTTTCCACTGTTCAGTCGTCCAATGTTTACGCTCCTTACACCAATCGAGGCGTCCTTTGGCATTTACCGGTGTGATGTGTGGCTTATGAACAGCCGCTCGACCATGAAATTCAAGTTGTCTCACCTCCTGCCTAACTGTCATAGTACTTGCAGTGGATCCTGATGCAGTTTGGAATTCCTATGTGACGGTCTGGAAAGATGTCTGCCTATTACCCATTACGAGCCCTCTTCAACTGTCGGCGGTCTCTGTGAGTCAACAGACGAGGTCGGTCTGTACGTTTTTGTGCTGTACGTGTCCCTGCACGTTTCCACATCACTATCACATCGGAAACAGTGGACCTAGGGGTGTGTATGAGTGTGGAAATCTCGCGTTCAGACGTGTGACACAAGTGACACCCAATCACCTGACCATCTTCGAAGTCTAAGAGTTCCGCGGAGCGCCCCATTCTGCTCTCTCACGATGTCTAATGACTGCTTAGGTCGCTGTTACGGAGTACCTGGCAGGAGGTGGCAGCAAAACGCACCCAATATGAAAAACGTATGTTTTTGGGTGTGTACGGATACTTTTGGTCACATAGTGTACGTTAGCATAAGATGTGTACTATAATTCTACAACAAACTGATGTGAGCGATATACTCCTGTAATTATTTATAATTGTTCTACGAACCGGAAAGAGAAGTGACCTGCGGTTTTTCCAGTCTCTAAGTACCTTTATTTGCCCCACGACCTACGATAAACTACTGCTAGAAGGGGAGCAATCTGTTTCGTATAATCACCGTATTACCTCACAAGTAACTCATGCGATCCACATGCCTTTTCACTATTAAGCGTTTGCGGTTGCGTTTCTATTCCACTTGTCTCAGTATCTGCAGTTTAGTGGAAAGGAGGAACTGTAATATGAATATTGCGGAGAAACAGTCTTGGAAGACCGTATTCAGTATTTCGGCCTTATCCCTGTAACCAATATGGTCGTTGAGCGACTGAATAGATTATTTCGAGGCGCCTACTGACTTTACAGAACTACAATTATGGTTTTTGTCAGAACGGTTAGAAAAATTTTAGTCTGAAATGCAATGAACGCGTCGCCATTGCTCTCCTTACACCAATTCCCGTTTCGTTCATTTTTGTCAGCTAGCCATGGCCTTAGCTTGAATCTCCAATGAAGCTCTTTGTTTTCGCAGCAACTTTATAACGCGACTATTAAACCACGGTGCGTTTTTTCCTTCCACTGAAACTTTGCTCGATGCGTTGGTATAGTTGCCTGGGGCGTAATGAATATTTCTTTCGGTCTGTATCTATTTCTTCTCCAAATATTGGTCTTCAGAACTAAAAGATAGATGCTGTCTACATAGATACTCTGCAATTTATGTCCAGTCACTCTGATTCGAAAAGTTTGGATATATTAGTTACTAGGAAGTCTAAGACATTGCCCTCACTCCTTGGTTTTCTATTTGCTCGAAATAGTTTTCAGGCAAGACATTCAGGAAAGCCTCACACGAATCCCTTTCTCTGGGACTCATTTTAATCGCGTGACTCTCCCATTTGAGAGCTGGTATTTCAAAGTCTTCTCCTGTCACAATACCACGACTAGAAAACTTGGAACTTTCTCCAAGTTCTCTCTAAAGCACTCTGCCACAGCAGCTCCTGATGATGGTGGTCTATAAAAGCATGCGACTGACATGTTTGACCCGCCTTTAACTTCATTCAATTTAATTCACATTCGGAATCCATAATAACCTCGCTAGATATTGGCGAATTCTACACTGCAATAAATACGCTGCCACCTTTGGCGTCTAACCTATATTTACAGTATACGAGGTCTGTTCAAAAAATTCCATAACATTCGTAATCTCGCGCCAATGGTGTGTTGGAACGAAATGCTGTTGGCGTCCCTCCACACGCCTGTGTTTAATGTGTAACTGCGGGAAGTTTCAATGTTCTGTGTCTGTTAGTTGTCGTTCAGCGCTGTACTGAGTAGAACTTTGTGTCTTACAGTTTGCGAATTTCGAGATGGCAGAGTCAGAAGCAACGCGGCTGCGTTTACGTGAATCTCAAGGAAACATTTACAGACACACACCAAATGATGCAGTAAACCTTCGTTGGTGAGTGCTTAAGGCATACTCATTGTTACGAATGGTTCAAACGGTTTAAAAATGGCTGGATGGAAGTTAAAGATAACCCTCCTTCAGGATGCCCTTCGACGTCTACCGACAACGCTCTTGTCAGGAATGTAAACGAAATTGTGAGTGACAAAGACTGACTGTCCGAGAGACTGTAGAAGAACGTAACATTTCAGTTGGGTCATGTCATGAAATCCTGACACAGCATCTTGGAATGCACCGTGTTTCCACCGAGTTCATTCCATTGCCCATGAGTCAAGACCAGAAAGGCCTTTGCCTTGCAATCTGTGAAGAGCTTTTGGATCGCGCAAATGAGAACAAAATGTCCCTTAAGAAAACCATAACTTGTGGCGATAAGTGGGTCTACGGTTACGATGTCGAGACCATGTTCAGTCTTCACAATGGGTCAGGAAACGTCCCCCAAGACCAAAAACAGCCATGCTGATAGTTTTCTTTTACTTTAAGGGACTAGTTCATTATGAATTCGTGCCACAGGGACAAAGTGTTAATCGATGGTACTATCTGAATGTGTTGCGACGCCTGCGAGAAAATGTGAGAAGGAAACGGCCTGAAATGTGGAGAGACAATTCATGACTCTTGTACCGCGGTGATGCACCCGCACATTTATCCCTGTTGGTGCGTGGCTATTGCGCAAAAAACGAAATGACTGTGCTGCCTCATCTTTCGTACCCTCCAGACCTGGACCATGCGGACTTTTTTTTTAATTCCAAATTTGAGAACCCCGTTGAAAGGGCGAAGATTTGCAATGATAGACGAGATAAAAGAAAATTCGCAGAGGACGCTTCGCGCGATCCAGCAAGAGACGTACCAAGACTGCTTTCGGAAAAGGAAAAAGCGTGTATAAATTGTGGAGGAGAGTATTCGGAGGAGAAGATGCACAATAAGTAAAACATAAGGGCAGAAATTTTTTTTGGACAGTTTCGGAATGTTTTTGAACAAAACTCGTATTTCCAATTTCTATAAACGATTTCGCAGCTATTCACTTCCAGTTTCAACCATCTGTTCCTGACACTACCTGTGCATTATCGCTTTCAATAGCCAATACTAATTATGGTACCTTATCAGTGCATACCTTATACTGCATACTAACATCAGTGATGCTGCTCCTGTTTAATAGTATCATACAGGCTTCTTTGGTTCCGATATGCGAGGACGAACGTGCACTGAAAATTATGTGGCTGGTTCCCCTAGCCTAAGAAAACCTGTGTACACCTCACAGGTACCCGTCTATCCTAATAACTGCTTACTGCGTATAGTGCACGTGACCTATTAAGGGGAGTGAGCTGTAATTTTCCTCCCGACAGCAAAGTGGAAAATTCACGTCCGACATCATCCAAGAATCGTCTAAGCCTTTGTCATACGGATTTATATTTACTGTTTTCTATTCTCACCGCCCATTAAAAACCATGGGTGTGCTTAAAACAACTGCTCTCAGGGCACACGCAGTTTTCGAGAACTTGCCTAAGGAGCCCGCTCATCTAAGACCAGTATTCAAGAAGAATATGTGTTCCTCCCAGCGTATCAGCAGGGCACCGGACGTTAAAGCAGAAGTCCAGCAATCGGATGAGGAAAAAAATTCATCGGAATGATCCACAGTTTTTATTCCGCTTGTTGCCAACCTTTCTTTCTATCATCGGGAAATTTCTGGTTGGATATGGTTTTTCATCCATCATTTAAGATACCAGACCTTCTTGAATAGTGAAGGATAATTTATTGTGGGAGGCTGGAGTAGCCCACCTACTGACCCCGTGGTATGTCGGTCTTAGAACTATGAGCAATTAACATTAATCGGATCTGTGGTCTGCAAATTTTAAATATTTTCTACTAGGACGATAACCATCCGCGTTCCGTTAAGTTTTATAACTCTTAAAACAGTCCTAGGTTTTTTTTTAATTTATAGAGAACGTGTTGACTAGTAAGTACTGCCAACTTTCTCTCGTTCGGTTTAAAGTTCCCCCTGTTCAACACAAAGGATCACTTTTCACATCCACCTTTTAAACATTTCACATCACGCAGTATAAGTAGACAACAAATATCCTTAATCTCCACGCTCCGTTACATACTGCATACTAACATACTTCAGCTTATTAATATACCTCAGCTTAATGCGATGGCTACTTTCGTGTAATATTATTAAAAAATATTCTTTCTGCCGTAGTCTTTTCACTAGGCGTCCCTGTAGTTCATTCCCACATTGTCACTAAAAGCAAGTAAACATTGCACTCTTTACCAAATGAAGGTGACTTAATACAAATACCTATATTTTTGTTCCCAGTCACACGTTACTCAAAGAATTGTCCTAAAATTCTTATTGGACGTGTAGAAATTTAGCAGGCCTACACTGTAAGAAATTATTTCCTTCTACATCGTGTAAAAGGCGGGCAGCGGGAGTAATATGAATAACATATTCCGTTGCGTACATTCGGTTAATTACGATAGATCAATTCCCCTTGTCATATACCATATCTTTATTACTCAGTTAATTCCAATTCAATGTCATCTGACACGTTAAGCGAGAAATATAAATTACTGTATTTCAGTAACGACAATTTTATGAAAAGGATTGATAGCTACTCATCATACAGAGCAGATACCGAGACACAGGCAAAAAAAAAAAAAAAAGTGATAAACATATGCGTTTTCGGCCGAAAGGTCTTCTTCGAAAGTAGACGACACACACACATTTACATAAGCACAAGTTACACACACATGACCACAGTTTGTGCCCCCTGAGGCCGGACACAGTAGTCCTGTGTTTGTGATAATGCTTGTTTGTGTGTGTGTGTGTGTGTGTGTGTGTGTGTGTGTGTGTGTGTGTGTGTGTGTTGTCTACTTTAGAAGAAGGCACTCTCGCTGAAACTCACATGTTTAGCACTCTTTTTGTTGTGCCTGTCTGCAAAATATTTGTCATTATTCCATCCCGGATTTCTACTGTATTTCAATAACGTACTGTCTATGGGCCACTCTCCGCCGTCAGTCTAGTCAGATGTTGAGCATCGGAACACGCAGTGACAACGGGTTTCTCAGGGGATTCCAGCGACACCGAAGTCTTCGCAGGTTTCTCTACTGCTGCTCTATATTGTTGCTTCTTACAGCAGTAGCGTGAATCCAGTGAACTGTGACTAATGCTGTTTATGACTGTTTTCGGACAACGGCCAATCCTACCTGCGTCCGCAATAAGTTACAGCCCCTATCCAACGTGTAAAAACTGTGAAATTAAAAAAAAAATCTATAAAGAAAGTAGTCAGGAGTAACAGAGAAAGAAGAAATTGACGTCAGCAAGAAATTAAATAACTAAATTGTGACGCTACTGAAGTTGCGATGCAAAACATTAACAAGTGAAACAGAAAGTAGCACTAAAATCTGTTCTTCCAAATTTTCCCTCTTCAATACACATAACAAAATCGGCAAAATCCAAAAACATAATTGAAAATCACTACCGAAAACAGATACACTGAGGTGAAAAAATCGTGAAATAGCGATATGCTCATGTAAAGATGGCGGTAGTATCGCGTACGCAAGGTACAAAAGGGCAGTCCAATGGCGGAGCTATCATATGTACTCAGGTGATTCATTTGAAAAGGTTTCCGGCGTGTTTATGGCCACTGGACGGGGATTAACAGACTTCGAATGGGGAGTGGTAATTGGAGGTACGCGTGTAGGACATTCAGTTTTGGAAATCGTTTATGAATTCCATATTCCGCCATCCACAGTTTCCAGGGCGTGCCGAGAATTCTACATTTCAGACATTACTTCTCACCACGAGTAACACAGTTGCCGATAGCCTTCGTTTAACGACCGAGAGCAGCGGTGTTTGCGTAGAGTTGTCAGTAATAACAGACAGGCAACACTGCTTGAAATAACTGCAGAAATCAGTGCGGGACCTACGACGAATGTATTCGTTAGGACAGTGTGGTGGAATTTGGCATTAATGGGCTCTGGCAGCAGATGACCGACGCGAATGCCTTTGCTAACGCCTGAAGCGCCTCCCCTGGGCTGGTGGCCATATCGGTGGCATGCCCGACGACAGGACAGCGTTTGTCTGGTGAGATGAGTCTCGGTTTCAGTTGCTAAGAGCTGGTGGTAGGATTCGAGAGTGGCGTCGACTATACAAAGCCATCGACACTAGTTGTCAACAAGGCACTTTGGAAGCAGGTGGTGGCTCCATAATGGTGTGAGCTGTGATCACACGGAATGGACTACGTCCTCTGATCCAACTGACCCTATTATTGATTGGAAATAATTATCATCAACTTCATGTTCCCAAACAACGTTGGAATTCTATGGATGACAATGGACCATTCTCACTTGGTGACAATTGTTCGCGATTGGTTTGAAGAACACTACGGAGAATTCGAGCAAACGATAAGGCCGCCCAGATCGCCCGACACGAATCCCATCGAACATTTATAAGACATAATCGAGAGGTTCGTTCGTGTACAAAATCGTACACCTGGTTCACTTTCGCAATTATGGGCAGGTACTGAAACAGCATGGCTCAACATTTCTTCTTCTAACGACTTCTTGAGTGCATGGCACGTGGAGTTCTTGCTCTATGCCAAAAGGAGGTCTGAGACGATAATAAGATGTAACGCTTGACTTTTGTCACCACGGTGTATATAAAATGTTACAGTTCGCTGGAAAGTCAGGTCCCTCAAAAGCTAATGCGCGAAAAAAAAGTGCTCAAATACTTAGGAAACGTAACCAAACATTAATCAACTAAGGTTAGAAGACAGATATAATTCAGTTCTTGACAGAAGAACATGAGAAATGCAATAAACTAAACTACGTATACAAACCAAAACTGCTGATCCTACTCTGGCCTGCAGCAGCTGACGCCCTAGCAATTTTCATATTTCAAATACTACCAAAAAAATTATCTTTCGTTACTCATCGTTGAAGCCGGCAGTGGCTCGGAAAGGACTGATTCCTCGTCTGATTATAAAATTTAACTGATCTTTTAAGTCAAATTATTAGTCTTTCTTAATGTGTTATTATATATAAGAATATTTTTGTGCAAAGACTAAAAGTGATATTACTTAATTGCCTGCTTTCCATTCCCTGTGGATGATCTTTCCTGCATAACGTGGAACTAATTCTACCATTAACGGTGGATGCATGTAAAATTTTTCAAAAAATGTTGAAATTTTTCCCCATCAGACAGTTCGGGGTGTAGCATATTAGAAATATTGTGTCCAATTTTCAGAGTCCAATTTCAACCATTGCGCAGTCCCACGCCCCCTTTTCTACACGACTCTGTCCTTGTTTGCTACATTTTATTATTTCCTGCCATTTGAGAAGACATCTGTAGAGTATAGAAGCAGTGAGCCCATTGACGATGCGGTTAATTATGATTTGTTAAGGAAATACAGGTATGGTGGAACACAAAACCTCATTTAAAAGAGAGGCCAGAAGACAACATTTTGCTCATCTACTGTCGTTAAAATTTCTCCATGTGCTGTTTGTTTGGTGTTGAACAATTGCAATACTGGAAGAGTCAGGATCCTTATGAGGCTAGAATTTGATGCACTTGCTTCACTAGAAACCTATTCAACAAGATAGCTGATATGCTTGTTGCTAGTTCTGAAATGTCAGTGAAGGACATTTTCAAAGGGCACATCAGAAGGAGCACACTAAATGAAAAGAGCCATAAGAAGGCCAAAAAGACAAAATGTGTGGTTATTGTCTACATTAAGGTAACTTGTTTATGGAATAAATTCTAATTTTTCTTTCTTCATTTCCTACAATTTTCATTTTTATGCGTGTAGAGAACATTTCTGTTGAGCCATTGCGGATGAAGAGACAGTCTTACTAAATACTATAACACAGCTTCCTGTGGTACAAAATTTTTCGAAGTGCATTACTGGCAACTATATTTAAATTTTTGTGAAATAAAGATTGCTGTGCATCACACACACGAACTTAGGAAAACATTGAGAGAGTTGTAAGACTCATATTACAAAACTGGTGCACAGATTTGTTTATCTGATCACTAAGAACAATCTACCAAATTTCGAAAGTCATCTTTGACAGAACGTTCTCATGTAATAGTAAATGTTCTAAAAATGTCCAGCGACATCTTGATCAAATTATTTGGCAAAAAGATTGAAACATGTGCAAAATTTGATTCAATTATCTTTCGAACAGTAAAAGTTAGATCAGTATTTTCTCGTGCGTTCCCCTTGAACATATCTCGTTTCTAATCACTATCCGCATAGTAATCTCTCGCAACAGATACGTGAAATGTCATTGAGAACGACAAGGTTGCTAAATGCTGTCGTTGTATTAGTAAGACATGCGAGCTGATAAACTTCGTTCACCAACTTGTTGACTTCCTCATTCAAGGGTGCTAAAGTCCTGGATGCCAATACCCGAGTATCTACAGAAGCAAAGACTTTTTGCTATTCCGTCTTCTGCAATGGAACCCTAGAAGTACAGTTAATACTTATAGCCCATTTGGTGCTATTTGATGGGTTACTAGTGGTCTCCGTAGCCGATTTTATGGACTATGTGTGCGACATATTGGATATTATTTTTCGAAATTTTCCTGTTTGCTGGACTGCTTCGTTCTGAACCGGTGAAACCCGTAGTGGACATCATACGAATTGCAATGTTTTCACTCATTGAGGATGTCTGATGAAATGTAGGGTAAGACCTGGCGCCCCGAACTTGCCAAGTAAATTAATGTATAAATAAATAAAACAGGCACCCTTGCGTCTGACCACTACCAGTGTTAGATTTATAACAAGAACTGTGGTAAACATTACAATTGGTAGTGAAGGTCGACTTGCATTCGCAGGCTTGTTTGTCTAAAACGTGTGATAAAGCGCAGATACGGAACCATCGCATTGACTACCCACTTCTTCTCGTTGAATGTTTGACAGAAAACGGAGTCAACCGAGGGAAGTCTTTAAAACACTTAATAATATTCACGAATGGTGGTGCGGAGAAGCGCTATTGAATTTATAGAATTAAAAGGAATGAAAATGTTAAATGTGACTACTCGCATTCGCTGAGAATGTAACGAAGGCATTGCTTAAAGTTAATAAGACAGACGTTTCTCAAATGCCACATATTCATTACTATACATGTTCTCATTATTGCTACTATATAATCATTGTAATTATACGTTGCCCATGTACCATACAAACTAATTTGCTATCGTGCGACAGCATGCATATGTAATACATTTCAAAACGCCATACATAGAAAAGGGATTTTCCGGTGCACATACCTCGTGTTCTATTCGTGATAAAAAGGTAGGGTCAAGGCTTTTGGACAACTCTTGGGCTAGGGACCATGTGTGTACCCAACAGAGTAGTAGTAGTAGTAGTAGAGGGGTTTTGGGCGCACGACAGCAAGGTCTTCAGCGCCCGTTCAGTAACTTAGTGAGGCGGGTGTTAAGAAAAATCCCAGAACAGGAATATAAAACGGAACAGAAAACATGGGTAGTAATCGTCGAAAAACATGTGCTCACCCACACCAAAGCGTGGGATGAAGCAGTAAAACATGGACAACTCAGGCAGAAAATGATAGAAGAAGCGAAAACAATGTAGCAGATGGAAGTGGCTGGCTGACCACAAGGAAAAAAGGGGAGGAGTCAGCCACTTTGCAATACACTAAAACCTCCAGCCTAAAATTTTAGGCCAGAGTCCAGACACATCACAAAACTTAAAAACCCTAGACACACACGTCTCATCATTAGCTAAAACAGAAGGCAGATCCCCAGCAATTTTTGCTTCTGCCCGTGCATCACGGTGTAAAATGCAGTCTGTTAAAATGTGCCGGACAGAGATGTGCACACCACAAGCATCACAAAACGGTGGATCCTCCCGCCGTAATAAAAAGCTATGTGTGAGAGGACAGTGCCCGATCCGAAGTCGGGTGAGGGCCACCTCCTCCCGCCTGAGCAATCGGCAGGAGGAACGCCACGGCCGAGTGGTTGACTTTATCAACCGCAGTTTATTGGCCGTCACCGCCAGCCATTCGTCCTCCCACAACTCCATGCACTTCCTGTGGAGTGCAGCGATGACTGACTGCAGGGGAATAGGACACTGGACCACATCCTGCTCTCTGCAGGCCTCCTTGGCAGCCCGATCGGCCTGTTCATTGCCCCAGATGCCAACATAACCAGGCACCCAGCACAAGGATACTTCTGTACCCCGCCGTTGCAGCAAGTACAGTTGGTCATGTATCAGCTGGACCATCGCCTCAGTCGGATACAGGTTCTGCAGTGATTGTAAGGCACTAAGAGAATCGGAGCAGAGAAGAAATCGATCGCCCCGAACACGATTCATCTGCTCCAGTGCCTTCAGGATCGCGTGGAGCTCCGCTGCGAAAACGGTATATTCAGCAGGGAGGCGAATCCGGGTAACTTGATCAGGGAACACTACAGAACAGCCAAGGAAATTCTCCTGTTTGGA
Organism: Schistocerca gregaria; assembly: GCF_023897955.1. Lineage (NCBI taxonomy): Eukaryota > Metazoa > Arthropoda > Insecta > Orthoptera > Acrididae > Schistocerca > Schistocerca gregaria. Next base: position 78,031,297 of record NC_064925.1, on the reverse strand, counting down.
GCCATCAGTGTACACGACAGTGAAACCGTGATGCATATCTAAAATGTTAAAAAACAGACATTGGAATGTAAAATCTGGTGTGCGATCTTTCTTAAAATTAGTCAAATCTAAAATAAGTTTGGGTCTCCGGAGGAACCAAGGGGAGGATCTGCTCCAACCGCGACGCAAAACACGAAGACCAGCCATAGACATCGCAGCGAGGCAATCCTGTGCGCGAATCCCATAGGGCTGCGTCGCACGTTGCCGGTTATGAAATAACTGTGCCAGAGGAGGCTGAGCAATGGCAGGGTAGGCAGGGGTGTATGGTGTGGACAAAGTTTTATACGCCTGCTGTAAGTAGCCGTCGCCGCATAGGAAGTGGCGGTTCACCAGCCTCTGCACAGAGGCTTGGTATGGAGCTAGTTCGGAATGCCCCACTGGCCAACCGAAGCCCTTCATGGTGCACAACGTCCAACATCTTCAAGTAAGAAGGCCTCGCAGACCCATACACCGTGCACCCATAATCGAGCCGAGATCGCACAAACGCCCTGTAAAACTGGAGCAGACAAGTCCTGTCAGCTCCCCATGTACTGTGGCTAAGACATTTTTAAATACTTAAAGCCTTAAGCGACCGCCGCTTCAGGTCTTTAAGATGAGGTAACCACGTGAGCTTATAGTCAAAAATGAGCCCCAGAAATCTCACCGTGTCTTTAAAAGTGAGAATAGTGTCCCTCATCCGCAACTCTGGAAAGGTTAAAATCGAACGACAACTGTTAAAAAGAACACATACAGACCTCTCGGTGGAAAACTTAAAACCACTCTTCCGCGCCTAGTCATTCAAACGTCTAATCGTAAGTTGCAACTGACGAGGTGTCATTGCAAGGCTTGAAGAAGAGCAAAACAAAGAGAAATCATCCACAAACAAAGATCACTGGACAGGACTTTTCACTATGGACGTAATGCTATTAACAGCGATGGCAAAGAGTCACACTTAAAACGCTACCCTGAGGGACACTGTTCTCCTGTTCAAAGCGATCAGACAGGACGTCACCAATGCGGTATCTAAAATATCGTGGCGAGAGGAAAGACTGAATAAAAAGAGGAAGACAACTCCGAAAACTCCATTCGTGAAGTTGCTCCAGGATGAGCCGTCTCCAAGTGGTATCCTAGGCCTTCTCAATGTCAAAAATACACCTAGAAGGTGATGACGGCGTAGGAAAGCTTGTTGTATAGCCGCCTCCAGTAGGGCCAGGTTATCGAAGGTGGAACGAAACCTCCTGAACCCACACTGAAAGCGACTAAGGAGTTGCCGGGATTCTAACATCCAGACAAGGCGGCGGTTGACCATCCGCTCCAAGGTCTTCCCTATGCAACTAGTGAGGGCAACATTACGGTAGCTACTCGGGCTCGTGCGGTCTTTCCCAGGTTGTAAAAAAGGGATTAAAACTGCCTCACGCCACGCGTCAGGAATGTGACCCGACGCCCAAATTCCATTAAAAAGTGCGAGGAGGATTTCTTTGTTGCGCATTGTGAGGTGCCATAGCATACTGTAATGGACCCTGTCGTGACCAGGGGAGGTGTCACGAGCTCCAGACAATGCAGAATCCAGCTCCCACATAGAAAATGGGCAGTTGTAAACTTCATGAGATGTGGACGGGAAGTTCAGACTACATCTCTCAGCAACGGCCCTATGACGCTGGAAATCTGGATCCTGACTGGTTGTTGCAGTAACTGTGGCAAAATACGCTGCCATAGTCTGGGCAATGTCTCGCGGATCCGTGTGGAGAGTGCCGTTATTCACTACAGCAGCTATGGGACACCTCCCTCCCCTGCCAGAAATTCTCCTGATGGTCTCCCACACAATGGAACTTTTGGTGGAACGATTAATGGTGTTCAGGAACTGTTGCCATGACCTCTTCTTGCTCTCACGAATAATGCGGCGACACATTGCCCTCGCCACCCGAAATACTGCAAGATTCTCAGCAATCGGCCGAGACTTGAACCGACGCAGAACCCCACGCCTGGTCCTGATGGCAGAGCGGCAGTCGGCACTCCACCAAGGCACAGATGGCCTCTTCTGGAGGTCCATGGACTGTGGAATGGATGCTGCAGCGGCGTGGTGGACCGTTTCGGTAATATGATCCACCCACACCTCAACAGTCGCACAGTGTTCGAATTGGGCCAACTGGCTATAAAGTGTCCAGTCAGCTCCACTGAGAACCCATCGTGGTGGTCTCCTTTCGGGGCCCACGCCATCTGGCAGGTGAATCCAGATGGGGAAATGATCACTGCCATGCAAGTCAGCGACCACTTCCCAGTGAGCACTGGCGCAAGAGCTGGAGAGCAAAGCGAGAGATCAATGGCAGAGAACGACCCAGTCGCTGTGCAGAAATGAGTACTCTGTCCTCCATTTAGCAAGTAGGCACAGGTTGACAGGAGAAGCCTCTCAATTGCTCTACCCCTGGGGCAGGTAATTGCAGAGCCCCAAAGCACATTGTGGGCACTAAAATCACAACAAATAATGAATGGTTGGGGGAGCTGTGTAAGAAGGTCGGTGAGGGCCACTTCATCAAGTGCCTCATGTGGGGGCAAGTAAAGTGAACAGACAGTCAATGGATGACGTACTTGCACAGACACAGCGACAGCCTGTAAAGTCATCATAAGCGAGAGGCGAGGAGTGGTAGTCCGTCCTGACGAAAATACCTACACCTCCTCTAGCTCTCTCTCCACGCAAGTCGTCCTTTTTGTGGAGTGTATAGCCTCGCAGCTCAGGGGAGTATGAGGGATGGAAATAAGTCTCTTGGAGACAGAGACACAGTGGTCTACCCTGAGAGAGTAGACGAAGTTCCTCCACATGCGTCCTGAACCCTTGCAAGTTCCACTGAAGTATGGGAGCCATCTATGTTCGGGGCAGCACCTTCATCCTGTCTTTCCGACGGGGCGGGGAGACCGCAGCAGGTGGAGGGGCAGGTGTGGGGTGAGCTGATTGCCCCACACATACGTCGTATTTCATCAACTCTGGTGAATAATCAGATGAAGCCTCACGTAAAACAACAGCCGCATGGTCAGACGGTTTACCACGGGATTTGACCCGGTGTTGCTGTGGTACAGGAGCTTTCTGTGGTTTGGTGGGCTTTGGGGGAGCTGATGTGGGAGTGGTAATTGGCGCACTGGGCTTGGGAACAGCCTCAGCTGTTGGAGGCGACAGGGGCTGGCCCAAGTTCGCCACTATACCCTTGTCTGACGTTCGAGTAGGGGCTACCGGCTCTGAAACACTGGCTGTGTTGCAAGTGCACTGACAGCTGCAGGTGTTAGTGCCAACACTCACCACCTCGGTCTGCGTTGAGGCATCGACTTTTGGAGTAGGCTTCTGAACCAGGGATGCGAAAGATGTAGCAAATGTGGGAGGTTGCATCGACTTATAGATCTTCTTGGCCTCACCATAGTGGATTCGCTTGGTTGTTTTGATTTCCTGGACTTTGCGTTCCTCTAAAAATATCCGGCAGTCCCTACTCCAAACAGGATGGTTCCCAGAGCAATTAATACATTTAGCCGGAGACGAGCAACCAAATCCTTCATGAGCAGCCTTACCACAGTTGCCACAAGTCGCTTCGCCTTTACATCCTAAGGTGGTATGCCCAAAACGCTGGTATTTAAAACAGTGCATTGGGGTCGGGAAATAAGGCCTCACACTAAGGCGAAGTAAGCCAGCTTTAACATGTGCAGGAAGTTTAGTGCTACTGAAGGTCAGAAGAAAGGAGGCGGATTTGACAAGATTGCCATCCACCCTCTTCATGATGTGTTGGACATCAACGATACCACTCACGTTGCAGTTCGTCCTTGGGAATGTCAACTAGATCCCGACATGTCACAACACCTTTTGCTGTAGTTCAAGGTGCTGTGCAATTCAGTGTCTATGGCATACTCTCCAAGACATTTAGCAGATTGGAGGTTAGTTGCTTGCTGGGAAGTGGAACTTTCCACTAGCAAGGTCCCATTACGTAAGCACTTCACCGATTTCAAGGAGCCACAGATGCCCTCCAATCCCTTTTGTATATAGAAGGGCGAAACCTTCTCAAAACTACCCTCCTTCCGTTTCACAATGAGAAACACATTCTGAGCACCAGAATGCATCCTGTTACTAAAGACTTCACTAGTCAAAGATGTGCTGCAGTCAGGGGGACTGACTGCACGAGCCCTCTTCAGAGACTGGGTGTTAGAACCCTCCAGCGGCCCACCCTTTCCGCTGGGAGGAGGAAAAGAGGATTTCGAAGGATCCATCTCGGTCCCAGGAGCGGCTAGGGAACTAGAAGTCCACCTAGACAGATCCCCGCGTGCCTAAGTAAGCCTTCTACAACTGAGGTGCGGCAGGTTCCCCAGAGGTTGCCCGCTAATGATTCTTCCACCTCAACAGTCATGTATCTCATCGGCGCGCAGCACACCTTGAGATTGAGGGGTTGTTTATAGAGGTTTATTCCATCCTCGCGATCCGGGCGGCCCAGCCAAGATCCCCACTCCCTGAGACACACAACATTCCACCGCCGCGCCGCACGGTGGTCGTTGAAGCATGCCCAGAGCTTACGATGACAGGGGACTGGCGGCGCTGACCAGTCCCCAGCTCAGGAGCCCCGGGGTCGCCAAGCCCGTACCCAGCAAATGAATGCTGAGCCCCTGGGGGCGTACCCAACACAAGGATCGCCTTAGTGTCACTATCCTGCACTAGAAGGTGAAAGTATAAATATTACATACTTCCTCCTGATTAGACGAATGTAGGAAATCGGTTGGTTCTTATTACATTTGGTGTGGTCTACAGTGGAGTTGATGGGACTTGTGAAGGCACGATTAGGTTATGGACGGTTTCTCGGAAAATCCCACAGAACGGTTTTTTGCTATATTTTCCGCATCACCAGCTGACCAAAACTCAACCAAGGATTACATGACGGCTACGCAGAGCAAAGGCTGAAATTCATACATTCTTACGATGTATTTCTAAGATCCAGATCCCGAAGAAACTTGAAAATTTTGTTGATATCTTTATCCGTTTCCCAGATATTGAAGTTCAGAGTTGCGCAACTTGTACACGCACGTACATAAAATTCGCTGGGAGGCGAATATGTAGCTTGTACAGTGACGTATCACGAAGAATTATGCTGTAACGTATATCCGTTATCATCTGGGAACAACCCCTTGTTGTAATATTGAAGCACATCAAACTTTTTTTGCACGTAACATCCGGTCTGCGGTGTAAAAATAGTTCTTTGTTATTTCAATTTCACATAAGTATCTAAATGATACTGAAAATACACTTCTTTCAAAGAGTTACTTGTCCTGCTGGAGCAGGAAAGAGAGAGAACAAGCGGAAAAAAAGCTGCTGTCGGAGCACAAGACATGCGGAATTGCTCCTATTTGTTTACAAGACTGTCTGAAAAGTGGCGTGCCAGCTGCTTCATACTACCTTTCTCAGCACGTTTAAGAATTTTCACATATTTTGGCATGCACGCTTTTTTATGCTGAGAGAGAAGAGGATAGTGGCAGTGGCAAAGATAAGGAAAAGTAATAAATACTGAAATATAGTAGCCAGTGGTTGCGGTGTGGAAAGAACGAAGGAGACAACAGTTGTTGTGGTCTTCAGTCTTGAGATTGGTTTGATGCAGGTCTCCATGCTACCCTATCCTGCGCAAGCTTCTTCATCTCCCAGTACCTACTGCAACCTACATCCTTCTGCATCTGCTTAGTGTATTCATGTCTTTGTCTCCCTCTACGATTTTTACCCTCCAATGCTAAATTTGTGATCCCTTGATGCCTCAGAACATGTCCTACCAACTGGTCACTTCTTCTTGTCAAGTTGTGCCACAAACTCCTCCCTAATTCTATTCAATACCTCCTCACTAGTTATATGATCTACCCATCTAATCTTCAGCATTCTTCTGAACCACCATATTTCGAAAGCTTCTATTCTCTTCTTGTCCAAACTATTTATTATCCATGTTTCACTTCCATACATGGCTACACTCCACACAAATACTTTCAGAAACCACTTGCTGACACTTAAATCCATACTCGATGTTAACAAATTTCTCTTCTTCAGAAACGCTTTTCTTGCCATTGCCAGTCTACATTTTATATCCTCTCTACTTCGACCATCATCAGTTATTTTGCTCCCCAAATAGCAAAACTCCTTTACTACTTTAAGTGTCTCATTTCCTAATCTAATTCCCTCAGCATCACCCGACTTAAATCGACTACATTCCATTATCCTCGTTTTCCATTCAACTGCTCTTCCAAGTCCTTTATGCCTCTGACAGAATTACAATGTCATCAGCCAACCTCAAAGTTTTTATTTCTTCTCCATGGATTTTAATACCTACTCCAAATTTTTCTTTTGTTTCCTTCACTGCTTGCTCAATATACAGATTGAATAACATCGGGGAGAGGCTACAACCCTGTCTTACTCCCTTCCCAACCACTGCTTCCCTTTCATGCCCCTCGATTCTTATGACTGACATCTGGTTCCTGTACAAATTGTAAATAGTCTTTCGCTCCCTGTATTTTACCCCTGCCACCTTTAGAATCTGAAAAAGAGTATTCCAGTCAACATTGTCAAAAGCTTTCTCTAAGTCTACAAATGCTAAGAAATTAGATTTGCCTTTCCTTAATCTTTCTTCTAAGATAAGTCGCAAGGTCAGTATTGCCTCACGTGTTCCAATATTTCTACGGAATCCAAAGTGATCTTCCCAGAGGTCGGCTTCTACCAGTTTTTCCATTCGTCTGTAAAGAATTGGCGTTAGTATTTTGCAACTGTGACTTATTAATCTGATAGTTCGGTAATTTTCACATCTGTCAACATCTGCTTTCTTTGGGATGGCAATTACTATATTCTGCTTGAAGTCTGAGGATATTTCGCCTGTCTCATACATCTTGCTCACCCGATGGTAGAGTTTTGTCAGGACTGGCTCTCCCAAGGCCATCAGTATTTCTAATGGAATGTTGTCTACTCCCGGGGCCTTGTTTTGACTCAGGTCTTTCAGTACTCTGTCAAACTCTTCACGCAGTATCGTATCTCCCATTTCATCTTCATCTATATCGTCTTCCATTTCCACAGTATTGTCCCAAGTACATGGCCCTTGTATAGACGCTCTATATACTCCTTTCACCTCTCTGCTTTCCCTTCTTTGCTTAGAGCTGGGTTTCCATCTGAGCTCCCCAGCTGAACCGCTCTGTCAGGAGGGTAAATATGGAGTTGGATCAGTTGCGTAGGGCGGCCACTCTGTCGGACATTGGATGGGTTTCTGTCGAGGCTATTGATAGGGGGGGATTTCACAAGGCATGGCCTACATCTCAATAGGAAAGGGAAGGGTAAACTGGCAGGGTTTCGTGCGAAATCCATAAGGGGGGACACTAGTACTCATGGATCTACCTCTTTTTTAGACTAACATCAGTGTGCAATGAGACGTTCAGGCAGGCAGGTGCTAAAGAGGTCCAAAACTCCAAAATTCTTACAACAGGAAAGTAAATAATAATGTTACCAAATTTGACCAAAATATTGGTGGATAAAGAAAAAGTAGATTCTTGCTAAATGTAAGGTAAAAACTAATGTTACCATTTTTCACCAAAATATTCTGGGATTGAAGAATAGAGTAGACGAGCTCCTGGTTTGTTTGGATGACATTGAATCTGATAATGTAATAGATATATTATGCCTGTCTGAGCATCACACTGTGCCTGATATGAAAAAGGTAAATTTCAGTGGTTATAAACTAGTTGCACGTATGAGTAGAGAGAATAAGGTAGGAGGAGGAGTTGCCATATATGTCACAAGTTATCACTGTGTAGTAAGCTTAGATACAAAACACATTTACAGACCAAGCTAGGTTTAAAAACATAAATTCTTGTCCTGTTGAGAATGGGCTTTCTGATCATGGTGCTCAGCTAGTTACAGTATATGACATAGCTCCATTCAGTAATTCAAAACTACCCTCCAAAGTTGTGCGTTCAATTAATGACTCAACAGTTAGAAATTTCAGAGAAAATCTTCAGCCGTTAGAGTGTGATTAGGTGTACAAGGAACCCAATGCTAATTTAAAATATAACTTATTTCTTGATACGCTTGTAAGAGAATTTGAAAAGTGTTTCCTCAAGAAAGTACTTAAATTTAAGTATAAGAAACCATGCAAAATCCTTGGCTTACTAAAGGAATAAAAATATCTTGCAACCACAAAAGGGAACTGTATCTAACAACAAGAAAGAGTAATGACCCAGAAACAGCCAAATATTATAAAAACTACTGTGCTGCGTTAAGAAAGGTTATTACAAAGTCCAGAAGCATGTGCATCATGTCTGAGATTAATACCTCTGATAACAAAATCAAAACGATTTTGAATATTATTAAAAGGGAGACAGGGCAACCAAGAGTACAGGATGACGGCATTACCATCAAAGCGAATGGAAACTTGATAAGCAACAAGCCGGAAGTCGAAAACATTTTCAATAATCATTTTTTAAATCTTATAGAGAAAATAGGATCTAAATGTTCGTTAGAAGGAGCAAGGCAGTTAATGGAAGAGGCCTTACCCACACCATTTAATATAAATGAAATCCCACCCACCTCTCCTTCTGAAATTAGGAAGATAATAAACTCTCTCAAGAATAAAAGCTCACATGGAATTGATGGCATTTCCAGCAGGATAATAAAAGCTTGTTCTCAAGAAGTAAGTGGGATTCTTAGCCACATATGTAATAGCTCTCTGAAGCAGGGTAGATTGAAGTATGCCATCGTTAAATCACTGCATAAAAAGGGGGATACGTGTGATGTCAACAACTACCGCCCAATCTCTCTTCTGACTGCCTTATCCAAAATTTTTGAAAAAGTAATGCATTGTAGAGTAGCTTCACACCTTTGAAAAATAAAGTTTAAAAAAGTTAGTTTGGTTTCTAGAAGGGTTTTTCAACGGAAAATGCTATATATACTTTCACTAATGAAATATTAAATGCTCTGAGTAAACGGAAGTCACCTGTTGGGGTTTTTGTGATCTATCAAAGGCTTTTGGTTGTGTAAATCATGGAATACTTCTAGATAAGCTCAAGTACTGTGGTATGAATAGAACAGTGCTCAAATGATTTAAATCATACCTAACTGGAAGAGTGCAGAAAGTTGAAATAAACAGTTCACATAATATGCAAAAAAACTTGTGATTTCTCAAACTGGGGAACAATGAAGAATGGGGTGCCGCAAGGTAATATATATTAATGACTTGAAGAATGGGGTGCCGCAAGGTAATATATATTAATGACTTGCCATTCTGTATTCACGAAGATGCAAAGCTGGTACTTTTTTGCCGATGATACAAGTATAGGTATCACACCCGGCAGACAAGAATTAACCGGTGAAATTGTAAACGATGTTTTTCAGAAAATCATTAAGTGGTTCTCTGCAAATGGGCTCTCATTAAACTTTGACAAAACACAGTTTATACAGTTCCACACAGTAAATGCAGTGACCCCATTAATAAATATAGACTTCGATCAGAAATTTGTAGCTAAGGTAGAATATTCAAAATTTCTAGGTGTATGCATTGATGAGGGGTTGAACTGGAAAAAACACTCTGAGGATCTGCTGAAACGTTTGAGTTCAGCTAATTATGCTATTATGGTCATTGCAAATTTTGGCGATATACATCTGAGAGAAAGGAGGATCTTCACTGGTCAAGGTTAAATCTAACTTTGGCTCAGAAGCGGGTAAATTATGCTGCCGCAAAACTCTTTGGTGACTTACCTAATAGCATCAAAAGTCTGACAGATAGCCAATAGCATTTACAAGGAAATTAAAAGAATTTCTTAGTGGCAACTCCTTCTACTCATTAGATGAATTTTTGGATATAGTAAGTGGGTAATTTTCCAACCCCCACCAAAAAATTAAAAATATTGAGTATTATGTAATATTTTGTCTGATGTAATATCTTGTATAGATACCTTTTATTAACCTGACACGTTCCACATCATTACGAAGTGTCGTATTCGTGATCTATGGAACAAGTACTAATCTAATCTAAAAAAAAGAGACAATGAGAGAGGGAGACAGAAAGACATAGTGACAATGAGCTGGGCTGATAAGAAAGGACAGTTGGCAGTGGATGGGTATGAGTGACGTACAGCGATGCACTAATAGGTGTGGGTGAGTAACATCTGGGGGACCTTGTGGGAGTGAGATGTGAGTTACATGTTTAAAAAATGCGCGAATATGTTCGCTTGCCAAAATTTTTGGGATAATATTTGAAGGTTATGAGGAAGGTAGAATGAAGCAGCTGGCACCCGACCTTTCAATCAGTCCTTTAAGTAAACAGGAACCTATTGCTATGTTTTATGCTCAGATAGGATCTGTTTTCCGCTGGTGCTTATTCACTGGGGAAATCTGGTGACGTGCAAGAGAGAGTTGAACGCCCCATCTGCCTCTGAGTGTCTCTCCGCAGCTCGCGTCCCATGGCTCCAGAATGTACAAATTTTCCGGCGTATCGGCTTCGTCATTAGCCTGGTCGCATTTGCAGTTTCAGCCAATGACTGATCAACATTTCGTGAACATGCCTCCCAGCCTCCACGCAGAGTGAAATTTTCGACAGTATGGAGGCCGGTCTTGTGAGTTGAAAACTCCTGTGTTGTTTTCACACAGTCGATGTCACAGCTCCCTTGGTTTTAATCCCCCCCAACGCACTTTGCAGTGTTTAGCTGAGTTCCTGAGCTGTCACGGAAGCAGCCACTCACCAACAAACCCACTGGTTTTTAACAAGTAGTCTGGTCTTCGTTCAAGTGTCTGCAGGTGTCCGTCAGTTATCGGCAACTCTCTTGGTGTCCGTCGGACTTAAAGCGAAGAAACTTCTTCCCTAGTGAGGCGAAAAAACTTCAAAATCTGTCAGTGTGTGACCTTTACTCGCTCACTTTTATCCAGCTTTCCTACTGTCTGTAAGATTTTACACAGAACAACCCTTCCCGACCAAACTCAACACTTCAGTAGCTGTTCCGGTCTTGTCGTCTACGAACGTCTGCAAGTATAGCATACGGTCACGGTCCAAGTGTCCCTCCTGTGCACAATGCCTGGCATCAAAGTGTTACAAAGCTCATTTTTTTCCTTTTTCGTTTTTCCACTTTCATAATAATGGAAATGTGGTTCTGCTTTGAGAAAACACAAATTACTCTTCTTTAATCCAAAGTCATATTTTGGTGAAGTGAGTTCATTTATTTCTCCATCATTTATTTCTCTAGTATTACATATTTATGTGGATGACTGTAATTTGCTATACAGCTGATACTTTGCGACAGTTTGTCATTTTTCCTAGTTCCCACAATTTCATGGCACTATGTATAAAGTTTCTGTCAAGCAGTGTGTCATTATTTATTAGGTATTCATCAATACCTAATAAACAGCAAATGTTATTTAGGATTCACGTGACTATCTGATAAACAGTGCCACAGTGTTTACTAGACAGTGTAGTTTAGAGAAAGTGGAAGAAAAAAGGATGAGCAAAGTGAGGCAAAATACCAGGTGTACTGTAAACTACAGTCACACAACCGTCAGTATGTGATACTAAGAAAATAAATGAACGCCCTGACGATGAGAAGGCTTCACCAAAACATGTTTAGATTCTAAAGAATAAGTATGTGATTTCTGACGGCAGAACCATACCTCCGTTATCATACGCTGAAGCACCAAAGAAACTGGTATAGGCGTGCGTATTCAAATACAGAGATATGTAAACACGCAGAATACGACGCTGCGGTCGGAAACGCCTACATCAGAAAAGTGTCGGGCGCAGATGTTAGATCGGTTACTGCTGCTACAATGGCCAGTTTCAAGATTTAAGCGAGTTTGAATCTGGTGTTACAATCGGCGCACGAACGATGGGACAAAGTGTCTCAGAGGTAGCAATGAAGTATTTTCGATATGGGCTTTCGGAGGCGAAGGCCCACTCTTGTACCCCTGATGACTGCAGAACACAATGCTTTACGCCTCGGCTGTGCCCGACAACATCAAATTTGGACTGTTGATGACTGGAAGCATGACACCTCGTCGGACGACTCTAGTTTCAACTTGCTTCCAGCGGATAGACGTGTACGGGTATGGATATAACCTCATGAATCCATGGACCCTGCACGTCACAGGAGACTGTTCAAGCAGATGGAGGCTCTGTAATGGTGAGGGGCATGTGCAGTTGGAGTGATATGGGGCGCCTGATACGTCTAGATACGAGTCCAACAGGTGACACGTACGTAAGGATCCATTCATGTCCATTGTACATTCCGATGGACTTGGGCAATGCGACACCCGACTCGTCCAGAATTGCTCCAGGAACACTTTTCTGAGTTTAAACACTTTCGCTGGCCACCAGACTCCCCAGACATGAACATGACTGAGCATATCTTGGATGCCTTGGAAGACATCTCCACTCCTTATGGACAGTGCTGCAGGATTTATGGAGCCAGTTCCCTCCAGCACTACTTCAGACATTAGTCGAGTCCATGCCACGTCATGCTGCGGCACTTCTGCGTGCTCCCGGGGGCGCTGCACGTTTTTAGGCTGAGGTACCAGTTTCTTTGGCTCTTCAGCGTATTTCTCTAGTATTACATATTTATGTGGATGACTGTCATTTGCTATACAGCTGATACTTTTCTACAGTTTGTCATTTGTCCTACTTTCCACCATTTTAAGCTGATACGTACTCACCAATACCCAATAAAGGGCAAATATTATTCAGGATTCGCGTGAATGTCTAATAAAGAGTGACACAATGTTAACTAGATAGTACAGTTTAGAGAAAGCAAAACAAAAGAGGCAAAGTACCTCAGTACTGCAAACGACAAACAGTCACATGAACATAAAGATAAACATCAGTACGTGATACTGCGAAAATAAATGAACTCACTGACGATGAGAAAGCTTCACCAAAAGATGTTTAGGTGTTAAAGAAATATTCGTGTTTTCTCGACACAGAACCGTATCTCCGTTATTATATAAAAAAGGTAGATATTAATTTCCGACTGTTAGTTACTTATCTCAAAATATCCAGTTTAGGTCAGTGTAACTTTGACCGTTAGCGGCATAAAATAACGTACAAGTTTTACGGCGCAAGCAGTAGTGTGCACACAGTTCAAACAGTGGCTCCCGCTCTGATATTCTCCCTCACCATCAGCAGCTGTCAAAGGCTGGTATTAACTTTGGCAAGTCCGTTGATTAATTGGCTTTTCTCTACAGCCACTTTTAGTTCTCCTCCGAAGCACCTGTGTGGTATGTTTGTGTGGGAGAGTCCTGATCCATATAGCAGTCAGTGACCTGCCTATTATGTGGGGCGCCGTGCTCTCACGTGGGCGTCCATTTGCATAGCAATGCGCACTTAGCGCCGCCATTCTGACCGCCCCACGGCTGCAAACTGTGGCTTGCCTTTGCTTCAAAGGCTGATTGACCCACTGAGAGAGAGAGAGAGAGAGAGAGAGAGAGAGAGAGAGAGAGAGAGAGAGAGAGAGAGAGAGGCCAGGCTCGGCTAGACAATGCGAACATTAGTCGATGCTTCCTCGCAGATAACACAGTCGCTACGCGGCATCTCGCAGAACGGAACGGCCATCAGCTTTGTTGGCCTGCTGTAATGGATTCATTGCCTGCAGCGTTGATCCCTCCCCCACATCCCCTTCCCCTACTCATAGAAGTGTTAACGATCCTCTTAAGCGATATCAGTCTTCATACGGATCATACCGCAAATAGTGCCAAACAGGAGTGCCAAACAGCGTTCAACTAGAAGGCTGGTTTGACCACCACAGTCCTTTACAGCTGCTAATCCTGTTGGGGCTGGTACGCTCTTGCCTTGCTCCGACGTTTTTACTGACTTAACAAGCTGGAGATAGGTCGTTAGCGAAGGAACAAATCCCATGCAATGGTTCACGAAACGGAACGTAAGGAACTGCTTACGACGAACAATTGTTCACATTACCCGCAAGATCGGTCTCGTTAGCCACTCGGTCTCTTCGGACATTCTCGCTGCGGTTCCACCTTTATTAGTTCAGTACCGAGCCGCAGTTCCTTTTGTCCATTGCGTTACCTCGATCTTGTTCAGTTTCAAACTTTCTCGAAGACTCGACTCCTGATTCTTTGCGTGCACCGTTGAGCATCCATGACTGGTAATTTATAACAGTCTTATAACTGTATGTTGAAATTAAAACAACGGAATCCTAATTGACGGGAACTCTGTTTTTGTCATGCTAGTTCAAATTTTTGAAATAAGCGGCCATTATTTCCATTTTAGTTATCACAAATAATATTTGACACTGGAATTTTTAAGTTTGTATACATAGGGTGAACATTAATGAAACCGAAAAACTGCAGGCACGGATTGCTGACCGGATGTGGAGAAAAAAGGTCCACTGAACATCTGTCCGAAAATCCATCGTCGCCAAGGTAGATGGCGCTGACTAATGAAAGTTCCGCTGACCACATGCTGTGTGTTCCTTGTGTGTCTAGAGCTGTATGGTTGGCGCAGCGCACTGTAAGAAGCAGAATGGTCCGGTATTCATGTCGGTAAGAAGCCGAGACGGTGTATGTGAACGGCCAACAAGATAGAAACGCCCGAGAGGCAGTACGATTATACGAAAACAAGTGCCCTCACAGACACCAACCACACCACACAAAATTTCAAGCTCTTTTTGGGCCTTTGTGTGATCGTGGCTCCTTCACGCCAACGAACGGGCAGGGAGGCGGCGTATTGTGCGTATATCAGATTTAGAGAACCGGATTCTACAGCATATTGAGACGGACCCTAATACACGTTCCAGGCAAGTGGCTCACCTGCATCGTGTGAGCCGGCCGGGTTGGCCGAGCGGTTCTAGGCGCTTCAGTCTGGAACCGCGCGACCGCTACGACCGCAGGTTCGAATCCTGCCTCGGGCATGTATGTGGGTCATGTCCTTAGGTTAGTTAGGTTTAAGTAGCTCTAAGTTCTAGGGGACTGATGACCTCAGATGTTAAGTCACATAGTGCTCAGGGCCATTTGAACCATTTGCATGGTGTAAGCCAAAGTACGATTATGTGTATGCCGCATGACAACCGCTGCTACCCTGTCACGTGCAACGAGGGCAACGATTATCAGTAGCAGTCAGAGCAACGTTCATTAGTCAGCGCCATCTATCATGACAACGATGCATTTCCGGACGAATGTTCATACAATCATTTTTCCTCTATTTCCAGTCAGGAATGCGTCTCTGCAGTTGGTCGGTTTTTTAATGGTCACCCTGTGTACTGTATAATTTATGTTCTACGACTTTCTAAAAAAATAAATTTAAAATGTAATTAAATGAATTTATGAAAACGTTTCCTGCATCATTTTTCACTTCTCTGCTTGTGAGACACATCTCGTAAACTATGGAACGATTACATGGCAGTCGGACAACCTGGAGTACATGCCAATGTCAATCCCGTTCGTGCAAGTCGACAACTATTTTGCATCGAATTTCCAGAGTCTCTGATCCCACTTCAGTTTTACATGAGTATAAAATTTATCTAAGTATTTGAATTTTTAAAATGAATAATTTTTCATTACCTATATACAGTTCAATTTTTATTTTGGAATCAAGTACGCGTAAGAACAGAGGTTCCATTAGAAGCCAGTAACCCTTAGAGGGAGCATCTCAGGTGGCGAATGGGGGAAGGGTGATAGCAGATAAATGAGATACCCAACTTGGACGAACACACAACGTAGCGTCTGATTCGGAGCGAGCGGTTGTAAAAGGCATCTGAGGAAATGGAGAGGGCAACGGAATATTACCGCAGATTGTTACCCTTGCATAAGGCAGTCTCTATGTTACATTGCTGTAGGGCCGAATGGAGTACAAAATTATATATTGACTATCCAAGTGTATGCGCAAAGTTCAGAACACCATGACCATCCCATACAACATCATAGAGAAAATAATGGATGATAATCAAGGAAGTTGCAAATGTCATTGTGGAAGAAGAGAAGGAGGGAGTCGTAGTAGGCGGTCATGGTGTTGGGGGGGGGGGGGGGGGGGACGAGGAGTGACAGAAGTGATCGGGTTATTGACTGCTGCAGGGAAAGGTAGCTTGTAATGATGAATATGCGATTCAAAAATCTCAGGAGGAGGATCTACACTTGGAAATCACCGGGGATAAGTTGAAACGTCCCCTTAGAAAAATTATACACGACTGTGCTTAAGCTGACACACAATATTTTTAGCGCAACGCAATCTGACTTTCAAAAATCCCTACGAAAGAATGGCCCTGACTAACAATAACCTATACGTTTCACAAATCACTTACCTCACAAAAATTTTCGTTACTCAAGCTACTGCAATACAGCCAGCGCCACTACTGCCAGCTAAATAAAAGATTCAAACTACTGAAGGCACTAACTACTGATAGGCATACTTAGCAAATGAAAGATTTTAATACAGAAAAAACAATGTATTTACCTTAATAGTCAAAATATATATGGTAGTTCATGACATCCAGTCTTACAAATTACAAAACTCCGCCATTTCTCTCTTCACACCCACCACTGCTGGCGGCTCGCCTCCAACTGAACAACGCTACGCGCTGTTAGCATCTAGCTGCCGCTGCCCAACACTACAATGGCAGACAACAATGCAAACCAGCCACAGACTGCACACGGCACAGCGAGTGATTTTTATACAGAGCGCTACGTGGCGGCGGCGTTACCAATAAAAAAACCTAAACAGCCTACTTACAAAGTGTAGAAAGCAAATAGATTTTATATTAGTGGAAGAAAGGTACAAAAATGGAATTAAGAAGCTGCACACATTAACAGATGCAGATATTAATAGCGACCATAATTTCCTCATGGCGTATATAGAAACAAAAACTAAAAAACTGTAGAAGACTACCATGATGAAGTGTGACGTAGCGAAGATAAGATCTGGGAAAGAAAGAATTACGTAAACGCTGTCACTAGAACTTAACTATCACATTATGATACAAAGAACCATTTGTTTATAGAGTATTGGAATATGCTCAAAGAATGAATCATAAAACCAATGCAGAAAAGTATAGGACATGTGAACGGGAAAAGGGCAAAAAAAGCAGTGGGTTACAAAGCAAATGATTTCAAACATGAAGGAGAGAAGAAATTTTTAAATTAAAAACAATGAAGAGGAAAAGATGCAAGAAAAACGTACCGTAGGCTGAACAACTAACTACTTACAGAAACAGGCTTGGAAGAAAGGGGTAAAAGAGAAGAGCAACTCAGTTTAGGAACTGGACAGGAAGGGGAGATATAATTTACTGTACAACAGAGTAAAGACTACAAAATGCGTATAAAATAGACAAAGAAGTACTACTACCTGTATGTAAATTCTGAGTAAAGACTAAAATTTAATGTACAAAGATCATGAAGACATTCTGTAGAGATAGGAAGATGATTTAAAAGAATGTATCACAAACAAACAACCCTAGTGCTTGAATCCGTGAACAGTGTAAAGGACGAGAAAGAACCAACAGTCATTACGAAAGAAGTAAAGAGTGCAATACATACATAGAAAAACAGGAAAGCAGTAGTTACAGATACGTACCAGGAAAAGTACTAAAATGTTTGAACCAAGGAGGAGTAAGACAAATATTGAGATTATGTAGCAAAATAGGACAGCAGTGATTGGTCAGAAGACTTTTTAACTACAGTAATGAATCCGACACCAAAGAAACAAGGAACCAAGAAATTCAGTGAGCACAGGGCAATTAGCCTCACTTCACATGAAGCCTAGGTTATGATAAGAACCATTAATAAAAGACAGGAGAAAGTAATGGAGGAGAATCTGCTGAAAAGCAATTTGGTTAGATGCAATAGGACTCTTACGAATTTTCGCAGATAGGTATATTGAAAAGGCAAAAAAAAAAAAAAAAAAAGTTTCAAATGGCTCTGAGCACTATGGGACTCAACTGCTGTGGTCATCAGTCCCCTAGAACTTAGACCTACTTAAACCTAACTAACCTAAGGACATCACAGACATCCATGCCCGAGGCAGGATTCGAACCTGCGACCGTAGCAGTCGCACGGTTCCGGACTGCGCGCCTAGAACCGCGAGACCACCGCAGCCGGCTGAAAAGACCAAAGACCTGTATATGTGTTTCATAGACCTTATGGACCTGAAAAAGGCCTTTGATAATATGGCTTGGGATATGCTTGGAACTATAACGAAGGAAAGTGAATATACTAGAAAACCAGACGACTTGTAAATTCATCATATGCAAATCAAGAAGCGTCATTGAAAATGAGGAGAGTGAACTAGGAAAAGGTGTAGGACAAGGCTACTGTCTCCCACACTTTTCAGTCTGTACCTAGGAAATATAGCTGACCACTGCCTATTAGATGACAAGAGAGTAAAAATTGGAGGGAAAAGAATGTGGTTTTTGAAGTTTGAAGACGACATGGTCCTCCTAGCAACAGGTGTAAAAGAATTACCTCATATACTGGATTACATTGAAGTTAAAGGAAAGACTTATGAAATGAAAATCAGCACAAAGGAAACAAGAGTAATGGCAGCAGGAGGAAGTAAAAACGTAAAGATAATGCTGAATGGTGGAGTGTTAAAACGTTACAAAACCTTCAAGTCTCTAAATACCTCGGAAACAGGACAGAATCCGAATGGAAGAATAGCACAGAATATCAGTGACGAAAGAGCATTTTATGGAAAGAGGAGAATTTTCTGTAGCAGTATGGACAAAGATTTGAGGAAAAGGCTCGTACAGTGTTATGAATGGAGTGTCCTCTGGTATGGTGCTGTAATGTGGACGCTGAGGAAGGAAGACAGAGCATGGCTAGGGACGTTTGAGGGGCGAAAGAATAAGTAGGACGAATAGAGTGAAAAATGAAGAGGTACTGAGGATAGTGGGAGAGCGAAGACAATCACTGAATGTAACAAACAGAAGGAAATTAAACTGGATTGGACATATATAAAGAAAGATGGGCTTAAGTAAACGGTCTTCGAAGGGAATGTGGGAGGAAAGTGGAGGTGGCGCGAGCAAGTGATATACAGGGTGAGTCACCTAACTTTACCGCTGGATATATTTCGTAAACCACATTAAATACTGACGAACCGATTCCACAGACCGAACGTGAGGAGAGGGGCTAGTGTAATTGTTTAATACAAACCATACAAAAAATGCACGGAAGTATGTTTTTTAACACAAACCTACGTTTTTTTAAAAAATGGAACCACGTTAGTTTTGTGAGCACATCTGAATATATAAACAAATACGTAATCAGTGCCGTTTGTTACATTGTAAAATGTTAATTACATCCGGAGATATTGTAACCTAAAGTTGACGGTTGAAACCTCCGACGTTCAGTTGCGTGTTGTAACAAACAAGGGCCACGGTCGGCGAGCAGCATCTGCAGGGACATGTTTACGATGACGACCGTGTTTACGAGTGTGGCTGTAGTGCACTGTTGTGGTTTGGTCTAGCTGTCGCAGTGTCCGCATGTAGCGCTTGCTGCTATTGTTATTCTGCATTCGTCTCCGCACGCAGACCAACTGTAGTACACGGTGTTACCAGGCGTCTGCGACAGTGTAGTGTTGTAGGAACTGTGACCATGATGTATTCGAACTCTGAAAAGGCGGAGATGATACTCATCTATGGCGAGTGTCGAGGAAATGCAGCTGAAGCCTGCAGGGTGTATGCAGAACGGTACCCCGACAGAGAGCATCCAACGTGCCGCACATTGCAAAACATCTACCGCCAACTGTATGCAACAGGTATGGTCGTAGCACGCAAACGGGTCCGTAACAGGCCCGTCACAGCGGGTGTGTTAGTTGCTGTTGCCATGAACCCACACATGAGTACTCGGGACTGAGTCAAAGTAGTGTCATGCGCATACTGCATCGTCACCTCTTTCACGCGCTTCATGTGTCGCTACATCAGGAATTACATGGTGATGACTTTAATCATCGAATGCAATTATGTCAATAGGCATTAACAGAGAATGCGTTGCAGTTATTCCTGTTTACTGAAGCGGGTTTCACAAACCACGGGGCAGTGAATCTACGGAACATGCATTACTGGTCCGTGGACAATCAAAAATGGTTCAAATGGCTCTGAGCACTATGGGACTCAACTGCTGTGGTCATCAGTCCCCTATAACTTAGAACTACTTAAACCTAACTAACCTAAGGACATCAAACACATCCATGCCCGAGACAGGATTCGAACCTGCGACCGTAGCAGTCGCACGGTTCCGGACTGCGCGGCTAGAACCGCGAGACCACCGCGGCCGGCCGTGGACAATCCTCGCTGGCTCAGATAGGTAGAGCGACAGCGACTGTGGACTGTAAATGTATGGTGCGGAATCATTGGCGACCACCTCACTGGTCCTCACTTCATTGCAGGGGCCCAAACAGCTGCAACATACATAGCGTTGCTACAGAATGATCTGCCAACGTTGCTCGAAAATGTCCCACTGGAAACGCGTCGACGTATGTGGTATCAGCATGATGGTGCACCTGCACATTCCGCAATTAACACTATGCTGACCCTTGACAGGATGTTCGACGGGCGTTTCGTAGGACGTGGAGGACGCATGGCAAAACTTCATTTTTTCGGATGACTCTAGGTTCTGTTTACAGCATCTGATGGTCGCATCCGTGTTTGGCGGCATCGCGGTGAACGCACATTGGAAGCGTGTATTCGTCATCGCCATACTGGCGTATTACCCGGCGTGATGGTATGGGGTGCCATTGGTTACACGTCTCGGTCACCTCTTGTCTGCATTGACGGCACTTCGAACAGTGGACGTTACGTTTCAGATGTTACGACCCTTGGCTCTACCCTTCATTCGATACCTGCGAGACCCTACATTTCGGCAGGATAATGCACGACCGCATGTTGCAGGTCCCGTACGGGCCTTTCTAGATACAGAAAATGTTCGACTGCTGCCCTGTCCAACACATGCTCCAGATCTCTCACCAACTGAAAATGGCTGGTCAATGGTGGCCGAACAACTGGCTCGTCACAATACACCAGTCACTACTGTTGATGAACTGTGGTATCCTGTTGAAGCTGCATGGACAGCTGTACCTGTACACACCATCCAAGCTCTGTCTGACTCAATGCCGAGGCGTATCAAGGCTGTTATTACGGCCAGAGGTGCTTGTCCTGGGTACGGATTTATCAGGATCTATGCACACAAATTGCGTTAAAATGTAATCATATGTTAGTTTTAGTATAATATATTTCTCCAATGAATACCCGTTTATCATCTGCATTTCTTCTTGGTGTAGCAATTTTAATGGCCATAGTGTAGTTCCCCAAGATGAACGAGTTTGGCCATTTCTATAACAAACTAGTTACAGGTGCACCTACAGTTCGTAGTGTACTCCAAATCACGGTGCAGTTTGTTATGCTTCTCATTAACAGATCGTTCATAGAAATGCGGTAACTGACAGAAAATTCCTAGTACCGATTTAGGATCGCACCGGCGACTATTGCATTTACAGTCTGACATCTACCCACAGACCAACCAATCCAAACGAGAAACGCTGTCGAATAACATCGTTATGTTCAACGCGAATATCAAGGGCACCTTGGTCCAAGGAGAGCGTCTTCCAGTACTAATCAAAAAGTGGAGGATCGCGGGTGTCATCGCAGTAACTCCTTAGATTTCGTGTGAACATAGTCAATAGACTTCTAGTATAAGGAACCACTCGTATGATGCTAACGACTTTCTCAAATTGGGTGGTGGAGCGGATAGAGGTTCAGGACATCATCTAGCTTTGGGATGGGGTCACGCACATATGGATGGAAGTATAAGGAGCACTGACAAATAGCACGAGAATGACGACGCAGAAGACAATGTAAACCACAGCGTTAAAAAAGTTGTACTATGGGTCCACAAGACATACGACCGGGAGGGATCTGCCAAGGGAGCCGTGCTTACAAGAAACAGAGTGAATAACAAATAAAATCGTAACATTCTACGAGTCGGAGCGTTAATGTGAGAAGTATGAATGTGGTAGCTGAGCCAGAAAATATGAAACGACAAATGAAAAGGTCCAGATTAGATACAGTGAGCGTCAGTAAATTGAAATGGATAGAAGAAAAGGATTCTGTCAGACCAGTGTAGAGTAATATCAACAGCAGCAGAAATGGGTGTAATGGGAGTATGAGTCGGCATAAATAGGAAGATAGATGAGTTACTATGAACAGTTCAGTGATAGCATTACTCTCATCAGAATCGGCAGCTATTGAACGCCGACAACAATAGTTCAAGTGTACATATCGATGTCATAAATAGAAGAGATTGGCGGTTTGAGGGTACTAAACGGGCCGCTCGGTATGTTAAACGAGATGAAAATAACCACGGGGGAAGAACTGTCTGCTATTGTGATAGAGGAAGCAACTGATGTCGATTTGAAGACATATGGGATCCAGTATTGGAAGTTTAATAGAGCTTTGGAAGGCTTGAAATCAAATAAGGCAATAGGGCTCGGTAACATTCCTTTTGGGATTTCTGAATTTATTGGTATGAAACTAGAATGTTGCCGACGAAATGCAGATGATATTAAAGTCAGATAAATGTGAGAACTACCACAGATCAGCTTAACAGCTCACGCATCGCTGTTGCTAACAAGTCATAAGCAGAAGAATGGAAAAGAAAATTGAGAATCTATTTGATAAGGATCAGTTTGACTTCAGAAAAGGTTTTGACCTCATGGATAGATCTAACGTTGTGTTTGATAATGGAAACAAGGATTTATGAAACGTAGAGGCAACTTCATAGTATTTCTTGACGAATGGAAGACGTTCAGCAACCTAGCACGACGTAGCAGACGAAGGCAAGGAAAATACTGTATCACAAAGAAAGTCAAGGAAGACATAAGAAACAGACCAACACAGGTAAAGAAAGCACTCTGCGACGAAAGATGTTTATTAGCATCGAACACGGGTCCTAATTTGAGGGAAAATTTTTTTGAGGTTGCATAGCAGAAGCACAGCATTGTAAAAATGAATTATGAGCTGTGGCAAAAGGGAAAAACAAGAGTATCGAAGGGTTAACGTGTTGTTACAGAAATATGTTGAAAATTAAATGGACCGAGAAGGGACTGTGAAAGGTGAAACCGCTCTACTATCCATGTTGCTTCGAAAAACCATTACCGTATTCCTTGCCCAATGGAGTAAATCAGTTGTGATGAAAGAGTAGAGACAGAAGAGGGTGGCACAACTTTTGTAATTTTTGACAACATCTCTCTGGAGTAAATCGGTTTATTTATTACTTAAAAATGAATGTGAGCAGTTACATCAGCGATAAACATTTTTATGTAAGTTTACCGGTTCCGGTCTATTTTAGACCACTTTCAGACCGACACTGTGGGGTCTTGCCCACTCGTCTCGTATAGGGCGCCTAAAGAATGCTG
Source organism: Schistocerca gregaria (assembly GCF_023897955.1). NCBI lineage: Eukaryota > Metazoa > Arthropoda > Insecta > Orthoptera > Acrididae > Schistocerca > Schistocerca gregaria. The sequence goes on along the minus strand of NC_064925.1, from coordinate 78,007,907 downwards.
CGTCCTCAGAATGACCCGAGTCGTTCACTATATATAATGTCCAAACAAGCAATGAGTGTGGATCACTAATAACTGTTCTCGTAGCTAGGCCGTGCTAATACTGTACAGTACTGTCCATTAATGTCCGCCGAGGCTGGCAGGAGCAACGCTTATATTAACTTCGGCTAGATGCCGCTTCTATCGTGATGCGGTCCTAATCATTGCACCATTGGCCGACGTCGTTTCACCGCCTTCTCTGGTCTTGTATTCTTCTTCGTTCCGGCGTTTGTGGCTACACTTGAACATTCCTCTTCTCCCCCCTCCCCCCCCCCCTCCCACCGAAAGCGATGGACCGTCGTCGTGTTGGGAGTACGATCACGGCAGGGGAGCAGGAAATGTGGGCGCATCACCAGGCCGGAAGCTGTGGCTGCAGGGGACGTCAAGCTTCCGGCCGTACCCTGCCATCCGGCCTGCATTCTAACGAAGTAGTCCCCCAGAGAACGACCAGAAGGGTACGCCTTCTAACAATACCACCACTTGCAAAGTAGGTTAGGAATCAGATTAATAATGTTGCTCACGCAGCATATGTTCGCTTTATCGGGCAACAAAAAAAGTTATTGACTGTGGATGGTATCGTCAGAATGGAAATAATGAAGTCACTGTAAAAAAGTCGTTAATTTTGGCACTTATCTTGAATGGATTCCCACGCAGATTTCGTCGAAGTTGTTATGGCTCAGCCTGCCGGAGTGGCCGTGCGGTTCTAGGGGCCAGAGTCTGGAACCGAGCGACCTCTACGGTCGCAGGTTCGAATCCTGCCTCGGGCATGGATGTGTGTAGTGTCCTTAGGTTAGTTGGGTTCAATTAGTTTTAAGTTCTAGGCGACTGCTGACCTCAGAAGTTAAGTCGCATAGTGATCAGAGCCATTTGAAACATTTTGTTATGGCTCATCTTGTTGATTATAGGGTGACTCCACTTTGACTGCTAGAAGGTCCAGGTGTCTATTTTAGCAAAATTTGAAGACCTAACAAATGCGTTTTTCAGGAAATTCTTAATGATCAAACAATACCGGAACAGAACAATGGTATGGTAGAAATAATTTTTGACTTGGTGTTCACGATCCACATATTTATTAAACTTCTTGTAAATTCACATATACTTCTTCTTAATGGTCACATCATAAAGAAAACAGTTTTGTATCAATCTTCATATATTTAATTTCCATTTTAACCAAACACAAGACTTGACTGTTCTTTTACAAAGCGAAATAACAACTTAACTTCTGCCAAGTGAAACAGACTGCTCTGTGCGCATTCGTGCCGAAACGGTTACAAGTAAGTCAAAGATTATGACAGTCTCACAGAAATGAATGCACACAAGAACCATATCACTGTAATATATCGATTCATCGGAGTACCTACACATTAATAAAACCAAATGTGAATATTGTCACAAAAATATGTCTGTTACTTCGCAGAAAAGTACTGCGATATTACTGATTTCGACAACTGGGGTTGGAGTGCCGTAATGGTCACGTATATAAAGAACCATTACAGCCTCAACCTCTTGACGCCGTGAACCAGATGAATAAGGCGGCGACTGCTGCGACGTGGGCGGGTCCAGCACCATCGGTAGGACGAGAGGAGGAGGAGGAGGAGGCGTCTCCGTCTGCAAGGCATCGACCCGCGGTGTCGTGAGGACGCGCTCTGGCGGCTGCTGTGGCGGCGCTGTCCTCGGGACCCATGAATCTGGGAGAAGGGAGACTGAAAGATCATCGTGTACATGACACAGCCGCAGTTGATATTGATGGCGGAGATGCAAGCCATCTGGACCTGAAAGAAGATACATGCAAGCGCCAAGTCGACGGACGATCTCGGCTTATGCCCACCATCTGCTGCCGCTAAAAACCCGGTAAAACATATCGTGGGGCGCGAAGCGATACTTGAGGCCTTCCTTCGGCGCCGGTTTCTGAGGAGGCTGGAGCAGGTGGAGCAGTGTCCGATGGCGGCGGCCGTGAAGCAGTTCCGCCGGCGACGGTCCATCTCGTGGGTGCGAACGATAGGAGGCGAGAAACAGTCGCAGTGCTTGATACCTGGCGTGTGCGGAGCCAAACTGGGCCATCTGCTGCTTACAGGTTCTGACAAGACGTTCCGCGTCGCCGTTTGACTGTGGATGGAATGGTGCACTAGTTGGATGCTGTACGCCATTGCGTTCACAGAATCTTTCAAATTCTTTTGAAGTGAGCTGAGGTCCGTTGTCTGACGCTATTACTTCTACTCTACTTCCAGGCAAAAAATCGATAACTACTGAACTGTGATACGTGACAGTGTCGAGTTCATTGGCATAGGAAAAGGTAACTTGCTATCAGAGTCAACCACAATGTACGAACGGGTGTTCCAAAAAGGTCCAGCAAAGTCTATTTGCACACGTTGCCATGGCGATTTCGACTTAGGCCAAGCAAAGAATTTCTATGCAGAACTGATTTTCCACGCATGCTTGACACTGTTCTACACTCCTGGAAATTGAAATAAGAACACCGTGAATTCATTGTCCCAGGAAGGGGAAACTTTGACACATTCCTGGGGTCAGATACATCACATGATCACACTGACAGAACCACAGGCACATAGACACAGGCAACAGAGCATGCACAATGTCGGCACTAGTACAGTGTATATCCACCTTTCGCAGCAATGCATGCTGCTATTCTCCCATGGAGACGATCGTAGAGATGCTGGATGTAGTCCTGTGGAACGGCTTGCCATGCCATTTCCACCTGGCGCCTCAGTTGGACCAGCGTTCGTGCTGGACGTGCAGACCGCGTGAGACGACGCTTCATCCAGTCCCAAACATGCTCAATGGGGGACAGATCCGGAGATCTTGCTGGCCAGGGTAGTTGACTTACACCTTCTAGAGCACGTTGGGTGGCACGGGATACATGCGGACGTGCATTGTCCTGTTGGAACAGCAAGTTCCCTTGCCGGTCTAGGAATGGTAGAACGATGGGTTCGATGACGGTTTGGATGTACCGTGCACTATTCAGTGTCCCCTCGACGATCACCAGAGGTGTACGGCCAGTGTAGGAAATCGCTCCCCACACCATGATGCTGGGTGTTGGCCCTGTGTGCCACCGTCGTATGCAGTCCTGATTGTGGCGCTCACCTGCACGGCGCCAAACACGCATACGACCATCATTGGCACCAAGGCAGAAGCGACTCTCATCGCTGAAGACGACACGTCTCCATTCGTCCCTCCATTCACGCCTGTCGCGTCACCACTGGAGGCCGGCTGCACGATGTTGGGGCGTGAGCGGAAGACGGCCTACCGGTGTGCGGGACCGTAACCCAGCTTCATGGAGACGGTTGCGAATGGTCCTCGCCGATACCCCAGGAGCAACAGTGTCCCTAATTTGCTGGGAAGTTGCGGTGCGGTCCCCTACGGCACTGCGTAGGATCCTACAGTCTTGGCGTGCATCCGTGCGTCGCTGCGGTCCGGTCCCAGGTCGACGGGCACGTGCACCTTCCGCCGATCACTGGCGACAACATCGATGTACTGTGGAGACCTCACGCCCACGTGTTGAGCAATTCGGCGGTACGTCCGCCCGGCCTCTCGCATGCCCACTACACGCCCTCGCTCAAAGTCCGTCAACTGCACATACGGTTCACGTCCACGCTGTCGCGGCATGCTACCAGTGTTAAAGACTGCGATGGAGCTCCGTCTGCCACGGCAAACTGGCTGACACTGACGGCGGCGGTGCACAGATGCTGCGCAGCTAGCGCCATTCGACGGCCAACACCGCGGTTCCTGGTGTGTCCGCTGTGCCGTGCGTGTGATCATTGCTTGTACAGCCCTCTCGCAGTGTCCGGAGCAAGTATGGTGGGTCTGACACACGGGTGTCAATGTGTTCTTTTTTCCATTTCCAGGAGTGTATTTGGGCGTCCATACCATGCCAAGTACAGCGTCGACGCGCTGTTTCGTTCGAACAATCCCCAAGTGTCCTCGGTGAAGTAAGTGCAACACTTCTTTTTGCAGGGCTTTAGGAATAAACACAGGTGACTTTCCATTGTCATTCTGAACAAGAATGACACCTTTCTATACAGCGAGGCTGTGCCGACATGGCAAGTATCGGCGCACTACAGAGCTCTTTGTTATTCAATGAGTGAGGCCAAGATGTGCGAATATAATTGAGCAAAATCTCCGAATCTGGATCAGCTTCCGTGGCCAGTGCAATTTCCCTATAATTCAGCGGAAATGGCTGAAGCAATTCAGAATTCTGAGTATCGATGTGACAACAAGATGCAGCAGAAGCGTCAAAGTATGTATCAAGGCCAATCGAAAGATACACACTCTCCTACTGGTATTGACACAACAAAGAATCCCATCTTTGCAATTTTTGGCAGTTCGTACAGGAGCCGGTTTCGTCGGATAAAACAAGGATTGCAAAGGCTTGTGATACGTTACAAAGTAGAATTTTCTGCCATACAAATAGTGGTGGGATTTGGTGACAATAGCCAACGCCTCTTTCTCAATTTCTGAGTAGTTTTACTCAACTTTGGACAACACTTTTGATGCGAAAGCAATAGGCCTGTCTTGATCACCAAATCTGTTTGAAAGCACTGCACCGACTCCGTAAGAGGAAACCTCAACTTGTAACACAAGTAGTTAGTCCAGATCAAAGTGAACTACGCAGCGATCACTGAGCAATGCATCTTCAAGTTTTTGAGAAACTACTCAGAACTCATCTGTCCAAACAGAGGGGATATTCTTGTGACGCAAGCGATGCAATGGATCTGCGATTTGTGCAGCATTCGGAATGAACCGAATATAATAGTTCATTTTCCCTAAAAGTGACTGCAGTTTTGTGATATCGCGAGGAACTGGCAAGTCTTCTATGGCTAACAAATGCGACTGACTGTTGGACATGAACAAGATACTACAATTCAGGTTTTTAAAAAAAGTACACTTGTCAAGGTTACACTTAAGTTTTGCATCAGATAACAAACGAAACGAAGTACATAAATTTGCAATATGTTCTTCAGGTGTACGATCTGACACTACAGTATCGTTCAAAAGTTTGAACAGTTTGGCGCTTGTGCAGTCAGCTGTTGGAAAATGGCGGGTGCAGAAGCAGTGCCAAAAGACAAACGCAAATATTTACACAAGCCCAGATGAGTATTTACTACACACGCTTTGAGATTCTTCATAGAGCGGTTTTAGAAGATACGTGTCGCGCAAATAAATTTTTGTAGAATAGCGTTCAGCACCTAATTCGTCCATAAGATCCTCAGGGCATGGCAATGGATAAGTATCAGAGACAGTTTGTCTGTTGACTGCAGGGTTAAAGTCAACACAGAGGCGAATGCGACCTGAAGGCTTGGGGATGAAAACCAGTAGACTTGGCCGTTGACTAGCTGATATGCGCGCAGGAACTCTGCTCTCTTGCAATTCTTTAAGTTCAGCTGCGACTTTGTCCCGTAATGCAATGGGAACAGTGCTGGCCCGGCAAAATTTCAGCTGATCATGGTCTTTCACCCCCCCCCCCCCCCCACGAACCATGGACCTTGCCGTTGGTGGGGAGGCTTGCGTGCCTCAGCGATACAGATGGCCGTACCGTAGGTGCAACCACAACGGAAGGGTATCTGTTGAGAGGCCAGACAAACGTGTGGTTCCTGAAGACGGGCAGGAGCCTTTTCAGTAGTTGCAGCTTTACTGTATGATTAAATGATGATGGCATCCTCTTGGGTAAAATATTCCGGAGGTAAAATAGCCCCCATTCGGATCTCCGGGCGGGGACTACTCAGGAGGATGTCGTTATCAGGAGAAAGAAAACTGGCGTTCTACGGATCGGAGCGTGGAATGTCAGATCCCTTAATCGGGCAGGTAGGTTAGAAAATTTAAAAAGGGAAATGGATAGGTTAAAGTTAGATATAGTGGGAATTAGTGAAGTTCGGTGGCAGGAGGAACAAGACTTCTGGTCAGGTGGCTACAGGGTTATAAACACAAAATCAAATAGGGGTAATGCAGGAGTAGGTTTAATAATGAATAGGAAAACAGGAATGCGGGTAAGCTACTACAAACAGCATAGTGAACGCATTATTGTGGCCAAGATAGATACGAAGCCCACACCTACTACAGTAGTACAAGTTTATATGCCAACTAGCTCTGCAGATGACGAAGAAATTGAAGAAATGTACGATGAAATAAAAGAAATTATTCAGATAGTGAAGGGAGACGAAAATTTAATAGTAATGGGTGACTGGAATTCGAGTGTAGGAAAAGGGAGAGAAGGAAACATAGTAGGTGAATATGGATTGGGGCTAAGAAATGAAAGAGGAAGCCGCCTAGTAGAATTTTGCACAGAGCACAACTTAATCATAGCTAACATTTGGTTTAAGAATCATGAAAGAAGGTTGTATACATGGAAGAACCCTGGAGATACTAAAAGGTATCAGATAGATTATATAATGGTAAGACAGAGATTTAGGAACCAGGTTTTAAGTTGTAAGACATTTCCAGGGGCAGATGTGGACTCTGACCACAATCTATTGGTTATGACCTGTAGATTAAAACTGAAGAAACTGCAAAAATGTGGGAAATTAAGGAGATGGGACCTGGATAAACTGAAAGAACCAGAGGTTGTACAGAGTTTCAGGGAGAGCATAAGGGAACAATTGACAGGAATAGGGGAAAGAAATACAGTAGAAGAAGAATGGGTAGCTCTGAGGGATGTAGTAGTGAAGGCAGCAGAGGATAAAGTAGGTACAAAGAAGAGGGCTGCTAGAAATCCTTGGGTAACAGAAGAAATATTGAATTTAATTGATGAAAGGAGAAAATATAAAAATGCAGTAAATGAAGCAGGCAAAAAGGAATACAAACGTCTCAAAAATGAGATCGACAGGAAGTGCAAAATGGCTAAACAGGGATGGCTAGAGGACAAATGTAAGGATGTAGAAGCTTATCTCACTAGGGGTAAGATAGATACTGCCTACAGGAAAATTAAAGAGACCTTTAGAGAGAAGAGAACCACGTGTATGAATATCAAGAGCTCAGATGGCAGCCCAGTTCTAAGCAAAGAAGGGAAGGCAGAAAGGTGGAAGGAGTATATAGAAGGTTTATAGAAGGGCGATGTACTTGAGGACAATATTATGGAAATGGAAGAGGATGTAGATGAAGACGAAATGGGAGATACGATACTGCGTGAAGAGTTTGACAGAGCACTGAAAGACCTGAGTCGAAACAAGGCCCCCGGAGTAGACAACATTCCATTAGAACTACTGACGGCCTTGGGACAACCAGTCCTGACAAAACTCTACCAGCTGGTGAGCAAGATGTATGAGACAGGCGAAATACCCTCAGACTTCAAGAAGAATATAATAATTCCAATCCCAAAGAAAGCAGGTGCTGACAGATGTGAAAATTACCGACCTATCAGTTTAATAAGCCACGGCTGCAAAATACTAACGCGAATTCTTTACAGACGAATGGAAAAACTGGTAGATGCAGACCTCGGGGAGGATCAGTTTGGATTCCGTCGAAATGTTGGAACACGTGAGGCAATACTGACCTTACGACTTATCTTAGAAGAAAGATTAAGAAAAGGCAAACCTACGTTTCTAGCATTTGTAGACTTAGAGAAAGCTTTTGACAATGTTGACTGGAATACTCTTTTTCAAATTCTAAAGGTGGCAGGGGTAAAATACAGGGAGCGAAAGGCTATTTATAATTTGTACAGAAACCAGATGGCAGTCATAAGAGTTGAGGGATATGAAAGGGAAGCAGTGGTTGGGAAAGGAGTGAGACAGGGGTTGTAGCCTCTCCCCGATGTTATTCAATCTGTATATTGAGCAAGCAGTAAAGGAAACAAAAGAAAAATTTGGAGTAGGTATTAAAATTCATGGAGACGAAGTATAAACTTTGAGGTTCGCCGATGACATTGTAATTCTGTCAGAGACGGCAAAGGACTTGGAAGAGCAGTTGAACGGAATGGACACTGTCTTGAAAGGAGGATATAAGATGAACATTAACAAAAGCAAAACGAGGATAATGGAATGTAGTCAAATTAAATCGGGTGATGCTGAGGGAATTAGATTAGGAGTTTTGCTATTTAGGAAGTAAAATAACTGATGATGGTCGAAGTAGAGAGGATATAAAATGTAGACTGGCAATGGCAAGGAAAGCGTTTCTGAAGAATAGAAATTTGTTAACATCGAATATAGATTTATGCATCAGGAAGTCGTTTCTGAAAGTATTTGTTTGGAGTGTAGCCATGTATGGAAGTGAAACATGGACGTTAACTAGTTTGGACAAGAAGAGAATAGAAGCTTTCGAAATGTGGTGCTACAGAAGAATACTGAAGATAAGGTGGATAGATCACGTAACTAATGAGGAGGTATTGAATAGGATTGGGGAGAAGAGAAGTTTGTGGCACAACTTGACTAGAAGAAGGGATCGGTTGGTAGGACATGTTTTGAGGCATCAAGGGATCACAAATTTAGCATTGGAGGGCAGCGTGGAAAGTGAAAATCGTAGAGGGAGACCGAGAGATGAGTACACCAAGCAGATTCAGAAGGATGTAGGTTGCAGTAGGTACTGGGAGATGAAGCAGCTTGCACAGGATAGAGTAGCATGGAGAGCTGCATCAAACCAGTCTCAGGACTGAAGACAACAACAACAACATTGTCTTTCAGAGTAATATGTGCCACAAAATTGTTAGCCTTGCCTAAACCTTCATAAAAGAATGCTGGGAATTCTTTTAGCAAGCTACCTACACTGTCTTTTACATTGAATGCAAACTGTGACAACACATTGTCCTGAATGTTAAAGCCAAACAAATAAAAAAATCAAGACCAAGTATGTTTTCACAATAACGTGATTGTAGCACTGTAAAAGTCACTGTTTGTTTACGAAAGTACATGTTCCGAGGACGGGAATGTCGTGTCCATTATAAGCAGTCAGTTGCGTGCTAGTTTCAGACGGGCGTGGGGAGTCTAATAGTTCATACGTGTGAGGATATAGCAATGTGACAGAGGCACCCGTGTCCAACTGAAATTTCACACGTTTCCCATAAATAAGCAAATCAACAAAACGTTTAACTGGCATATCACTGATGAAACAGCACGCTTGCTAGGTTTGCTAACACCTGTTGCAGACTTGCAATATACTGTGTTAATGACATGGGCGTTGTGACAAGATTTTTGTGCGTGGGCCGAATTCTTATGTTTGTTCCGCTGCAAACATATGGATTGTACATGTCTTTTCGTACCATAAGCGAAACACTGAGCTTGATGGGAGGGGCAGTCTTGGCGTTTCTGCAGTGAATAACACCGAGAGCAAGACTTAATTCTGTTCACCTGTGTAGTGAAGTGCTTGAGCAGCGTGGAAGGTTGTTTACTCAGCGTGGCTAGCGTATGGCACCGGTGAGGAAAGGAGCAAAGGACTCAACCCAACAAACATCTCGCTGTTCAAATTTGGGAGCCGACAAGGTACTGGAATCGTACTGATTTAGTATTTGCACTACCTGCTGAAATGACGGCGCGGATTGTTTCAAAATCTGTTCTCAGAGTTCGACATCAGGCTCATTTTACACGATCGCATCACGCAACATATAAAGCACTGCTAGCACATTTGAATTTGTATTTGCTTGTCATACCCTGCAAATCTGTTCCCCACTCGCGATAAGTTTGCAAGCTACTATTACATTCACTTGTTGATCACTGTAGTTAGCGAAGCAATAACCTGGTCGTAACTAAGTTCAGTCAGAGTGGCGTTAGGAAAGAGTTTTTGAATTTATCTGAACACCGCATTTTCTACTGTGGGTAATAGATAGGGAAGTTTCACAGTACCTGCAACGTTGTGGGCTAGTCGGTGTGCTCCAGATTGGTGTAACTATTCGAGCCATTCTTCTTCTTGTCCACAAAACTGTCGTAAAGGTGGTATAGCAGCTGGAGTAGGTGGTGCTTGTTGTGTCGGGTGCACAGCGTTGGCCAGTGGCTGCTGCACTGTGTTCGGCAGTGTAGATACGCGGGTGAGTCAAATGAAAACAAATTTGTAATAACAAATCGAAATTTCGCGCCGTTATCTTGTAAGTTGCAAAGCGTGCTCCAAACAGCGTGCAGAACGGCCTGTAGGTGGCAGCATAGTTCAGATGCACGCATATCGTCGCAGTATCAGTATAAAGATGGCCACCCCACTTGCGACTCGTACCAGGGAACAGTAGCGTCTTGTTATTCGGTTTTTGCGTAGTGAAGGTATGAAACCCATTGAAATTTATCGACAAATGAAGGTTCAGTACGGTGATGCATGTTTGTTCACAGCAGCAAGTCTCCGAATGGAGTAGGAAGTTCGCAAATGGTGTGACTTCAGTGGAAGATGATCCTTGTCCAAGTCAGGCACAACGTGTTCTGACTCCAAAGAACACTGCAGCAGTTGAAGCCATAGTGAAGGAAAACCGCCAAGTGACAGTGAATGTAATTGCAGCATGTTTACAGGTTAGTCATGGGTCAGCACACCACACTGTGCATGATGTGCTCAAGTTTGATAAAGTGTCTGCAAGATGGGTGTCACGGCAGCTGACTCCAGAAATGAGAGAACGACGTGTTGAAGCCTGCGAAGAACTTCTTCGGCGCTTTGAACGAGTTGATAGCTTCCTTGCAAGAATCGTTACTGGGGACGAAACTTGGGTTCACTTCCACCAACCGGAAACGAAGAGAGCGAGCAAGGAATGGCGCCATTCATCATCACCAAAACCAAAGTGTTTTCGAACAGAACCATCAGCAGGGAAGGTTATGCTGACTCACTTTTGTGACGAAAAAGGCGTCATTTTGGAGCATTACATGCCTAGAGGGACCACTGTCACCAGTGGATCAAACACAGATCTCCTAAAAAAAATCATCTGCGGCCTGCAATCTAACCGACTTGGATTGCAGTCAGCAGGTATCCTTTTGCAACATGACAGTGCACTGCCAGTACAACAGTTGCAAGAATCGCAGACCTGCATTTTGAGTGTCTTCCTCATCCACCATACTCACCAGACCTTGCCCCAAGTGATTTTCAAATGTTTGGACCACTCGAAGAAGCAATGGGAGGAAAGAAGTTCCATTCTGATAAAGAGGTACGCCACGTGGTGTATGAGTGTGCACTAAAGGAACTAATGCACTTTGTAATCGCTGGAGGACTTCCATTGAGTGTGGGGGAGATTATGTTGAAAAGTGATATAGTTTTTTTACCACTTCTGCACAATCAATAATATTTAAAAACATTTAAGGTTTTAATTTGACTCAGCCTCGTATTTGTTGCGTGTGAAACGGAAAGCCGTCCGGGGTGCTCGAGCGCTTCTAGACGCTTGTCTGGAGCCGCGCGACCGCTACGGTCGCAGGTTCGAATCCTGCCTCGGGCATGGATGTGTGTGATGTCCTTAGGTTAGTTAGGTTTAAGTAGTAGAATCGTATGGCGTCCATCACTGTCCGGATGATCTGGCTGTCACAGCTAGAAAGCTTAAAGTCCCTCTGACTTTCCGGCGGTCTTTATAGACCTTGTGACACCTGTAGCCCTCGCGTAAACTGTCTCAGTATGGCGCCCAAGCGGAAGCGCCATCTGGTCTTCAGACAGTACCAGCCAGGTAAGTCATCGTGACGGCTGAAGAACTAGGTGAGGCACAGCTCTTGCTGTGGCGGTTGTTGCCGCGCGGGATTAGCCGAGCGGTCTCAGGCGCTGCAGTCATGGACTGTGCGGCTGGTCCCGGCGGAGGTTCGAGCCCTCCCTCGGGCGCGTGTGTGTGTGTGTGTGTGTGTATGTATGTGTGTGTGTGTGTGTGTGTGTGTGTGTGTGTGTGTGTGTGTGTGTGTGTATGTGTGTGTTTTTTTTTGTGTGTGTGTGTGTGTTTGTTTGTGTGTGTGTGTGTGTGTTTGTTTGTGTGTGTGTGTGTGTGTGTGTGTGTTTGTGTGTGTATGTGTGTTTGTTTGTGTGTGTGTGTGTGTGTGTGTTTGTGTGTGTATGTGTGTGTGTGTTTGTCTTTGGGATAATTTAGGTTAAGTAGTGTGTAAGCTTAGGGACTGATGACCTTAGCAGTTAAGTCCCATAAGATTTCACACACATTTCAACATTTTGTCGCGGTTGTTCCATACCTCATAGTTCCCAAGAATACTGCTGGCTGCACAGGTGGGTCTACTTTCCATAGCCAACCAACTGTGTTCAGTTGCACAGATTTTGGCAGCCTGCTTGGTTACTTGGGGCTGCGGTACACTTCTTCTGATGGCCAGAACCGCTTCTTTTGCGCTCTGTTTGTACACGCAAGACCATTGAATTTAAATACAATGGGCTCTTTACAGCAGAAAACGCAGTCTTCATTCGATGCAATTATGACTAGCAAAACTTTCTGGACAATACGAGTACATTCCGGGGCCATTACTGTCTGTCTGGTGTCTCTAATCCGCACACACTGTAATAATAACATTACAAATCAAATTAAATTCAAAAACGAAGTCCACTGTCCAAAAATGGCAACTGCGTTCAGATCAACACAAAATATTTTTAATAAAAAATCACTTTCTAAAATCAGTAAACTTAGACATTAGCACTGTAATCAAACCTGAATGTTCATACGCAGCAGAAATTTCGGTTTTAAATAGAAGGATATTGAAGAAATTCAAAAGAAAGGAAGATTAGAAGGAAAACGATAGGCCGCAAAATTACTGAAGGAGAAACTTAAGGGCTGAGAAGTAATAAGGAAATAGAATACACAGACATGCATCGTGACATGAGATAACGAAGACTTAAAATTTATGGGAACGTTAAAAGATCGGCACCCACTAGGTAGACAAAACAAATAGTAGAATTCTACGAAAACGGAAGTAAGACCAAAACTGAGCCAATTCAATGCAAAGCTGCGATTAAGGAGAATCTTAAAGTAGCCGGTATAGCTCAGGCAGACGTTACAGATAGAAAAAACCTTCAGACAAAAGATACGCAATTGGACAGTTGGTCACAGGGAAATTAGAAAACGGACTGGAACACCGTGGTGAAAGAGACCTCATTCTGAAAGGATGAAACAAATTTGGACACAAAGAAAAGCTGACCTTCAGAAACGACCTTGATTGATTGTACATCGTGTGGTCCTATTGGGCCCATACAGGAATAACAATAATAAATCCAAAATTACTTATTTTGTGTAGGAGTATCAATACAAACCCCAGTGGTCTGCTATTTTTCAATTATCCTATGATATGATAGTAAAAGTTTGCCACCTCTGGAGTGGGTGGCATAACAGAATGAGGAGTTCCAGCGCAGAATCAGCGGGCAAAAAATTGTGTGTTGCCTGGAACGAGGGGCAGGCTGATAGCACATGTTTTAAGGTCTCAAACAACTACGTTCGTGGAAGTAGCAGCTGTGGGGACAGACAGAGATTGGATTACGTCCGATATAAACTGGCGTTGAAAACGTAAAAGTGAAAGTAACTTTCCCTTGCTGTCGTTACCGAGTGACTTAGCTCGATGGAAAGTGGAGAGAACTGCTACGGCTTATTACGGAAGGTAACTAAAGGGGTATGCAGTGGAATGAACGGAAACGACACACACTGAAGAGCCAAAGAAACTGGTACATCAGCCTAAAAACGTGCAGAGCCCCCGGGAGCACGCAGAAGTGCCGCAACACGACGTGGCATGGACTCGAGGAAGTCTGAAGTAGTGCTGGATGGAATTGACACCATGAATCCTTCAGTACTATCTATAAATCTCTGAGAGTACGAGGTAGAGGTTTCTTCTGAACAGCACGTTGCAAAGCATTCCAAATATGCTCAATAATGTTCATGCCTGGGGAGTTTAGTGGCCAGCGGAATTGTTTAAGCTCAGAAGAGTGTTCCTGGACGTGTGGGGTGTCGCATTGTCCTAGAATTGCCCAAGTCCGTCAGAATGCAAAATGGACATAAATGGATGCAGGTGATCAGACAGGATGCTTACCTACCTGTCACCTGTCAGAGTCGTATCTAGACGTATCAGGTGTCCCATATCACACCAACTGCACACGCCCCACACCATTACAGGCTCTCTACCAGCTTGAACAGTTCCCCACTGACTAGCAGGTTCCATGGATTCATGAGGTTGTCTCCGTACCCGTACACGTCCATCAGATCGATATAACTTGAAACAAGACTCGTCCGACCAGGCAATATGTTCCCAGTCACCAATAGTCCAATGTCTGTGCTGACGGGCGTAGGTGAGGTGTAAGGCTTTTTGTCGCGCTGTCATGAAGGGTACACGAGTTGGCCTTCGGCTCCGAAAGCCCATATCGATTATGTTTCGTTGAATGGTTCGCACGCTGACGCTTGTTGGTGGCCCAGCACTGAAACCTGCAGCAATTTGCGGAAGGGTTACTCTTCTGTCACGTTGAACGGTTCTCTACAGTTGTCGTTGGCCCCGTTCTTACAGGACCTTTTTCCGACCGCAGCGATGTCGGAGAGTTAATGTTTTACCGGACTGCTGAGATTCACGGTACCCTCGTGAAATAGTCGTACGGGAAACCCCCCACTTCATCGCTACCTCGGACATGCTGTGTCCCATCGCTCGTGCGTCGACTATAACGCCAGTTTCAAACTCACTTAAATCTTGATAACCCGCCATTGTAACCGGTCTAACAACTGTGACAGAAACTTGTTGTCTTATATAGGCGTTGCCAACTGCAGCGCCGTATTCTGCCTGTTTGCATATCTCTGTATTTCAATAAGCATGCCTATACCAGGTTCTTTGGCGCTTCAATGTATGTTGTGTTGTACTGTATATAGTGAAGCGGTACCCTTCGTGTGGTCCATATTTCATCGAGCTATGGTACTGGGCAGTGATACATCCTCTGGCACCTACTTCATTCCTTACGTTTTGTACACCAGTGTGTAATACAGGACCTCAGTGATGAGAAGAGGTTCATAGGTGAGAGAAAGTCGTGGCCAGACCGTTCCGAAGACGGTGGTGACACCCGCTCCTCCCTCTCCGCCAACCCTACCACAAAAGAGACGGTCCTACTTTGTTCAATCGTTGAGCAATGTAGGTTGGTTCTGAGTACTATGGGACTTAAGTTCTGAGGTCATCAGTCCCCTAGAACTTAGAACTGCTTAAACCTAACTAACCTAAGGACAGCACACAACACCCAGCCATCACGAGGCAGAGAAAATCCCTGACCCCGCCGACAATCGAACCCGGGAATCCGGGCGTGGGAAGCGAGAACGCTACCGCATGACTACGAGCTGCGGACTAGCAATGTAGGAAAAACAATAACAAGAATAAGTGAAAGACGATAGGACATTTGTTGAAATACCAGGGAAAGCTTTCATCGTATTAGAGGCTTAGCAAAGGGCAAAAATTAAAGGAGAAAGAACAGAAACAGTAACACTGAGGACGCTGGGGTGGAATCTATGCTCACCTATTTCCCCGCTCTCACATTTTATTCGTAATTATAGGGCTAGAAGCATAGAGCACGACTTTCAGATTTTTTAAGCAGTAGTAAGCGACCGTCGAACAACTAAAAAAAAAGAAAAGAAAAAAAAAGACAGAACAGAACGCCTTTGAGGATTAGATGATTGCCGAGCGTCATTACGTTACGGTGTGCTTGAGAGAGACACAGACAGATAAAAAAGGAGAAAGAAAGACGTTGGCCCCGTAGCGTATAGGCTTGTGATTAAGTAGCTGATACGATTCTCAATGGTAGCAACTTCCTTAAAATTTTATATGAATTCTATATTTATTTTCAAATTAAACTATTGGTTAACGAGTATTCATAATTTTTTAGTAATAGTAACATACTTTTATTTTTAGTGAACCTACTAACTCTATGAAAATGTAAATATTCACATTAAAGTTTATACAAAGTAGTGACAGATGATCTACGCGCTCAGTCCGGAACAGCGAGACTCCTACGGTCGCAGGTTCGAATCCTGCCTCGGGCATGGGTGTGTGTGATGTTCTTAGATTAGTTAGGTTTCAGTAGTTCTAGGTTCTAGGGGCCTGATGACCAGAGATGTGATGTCCCATAGTGCTCAGAGCCATTGAACCAAGTGAAACATGAAATAGAAAATAAAGTACTACTTTGTTTCTAGAGGTTGAAGATTATTATCCTTAAAAAGAATTTTTTTCATTTAGCAATAGGCCGTTTCACATGTCTGTATCAGATTTTAATTTACTTTCTTGCCATTAGTAACTAAAAATGAAATACGTTATATTTATTCAGAATTATGGTTTTACTATTTGTTAATGAACGTTTCATTTTGACAGTAAATGTGGAATCTGAGTAAAAGTAAAATAAAATTATGCTAGTGTGCATTGAGAAAGCGACGTAGTGATTACAACACTCCGCTTATATAGTCCTCAGAGCTACCAGGTATTACACAGAGATATTTTATACTTACAAAATCGAAGAAAGCCAAGGGGTAAACTGAGACGATGCGGTTGCCACAGTGGAATATATCGTGGCGATTCTTATCAAACCAGCCAGATGACTAATTATGAAAAAGAAGAAAATGGCAGTAGGCCAATTTTAAGTACGGTTTTGATCCGAGGCGGCCGGTGTGGCCGTGCGGTGTGGCGCTTCAGTCTGGAACTGCGTGTTCGCTACGGTCGCAGGTTAGAATCCTGCCTCAGGCATGGATGTGTGTGATGTCCTTAGATTAATTAGGTTTAATTAGTTCTAAGTACTAGGGGTCTAATGACCACATATGTTAAGTCCCATAGTGCTCAGAGCCATTTCAACCATTTTTTTATCCGAATATTCTGTGTCACGTGGTTTACTGAGCAGACTGTACATTGATAACAGCTGGATTTCAGGATCTCATCGTGAGACGTTTACGTCTTGCTCATTAGAAAAATAGCCTTGTAGCAACCTGTACCGTATGATAACTGTGAGAGTGGGAGCATATCTCATAATCAGTTCTTCAATCTCCAGCCTTAGCAACGACAGCAGCGGAAACCTCCCCGAGTCGATAAGTCTCTCTGGCGTCTAGAGGCGTTCCTTGCCGTAGCGAGGAGTTCCTGCAAAGAAGTCATTTCTCGGTGGGCAGCATGAAATGCAGCGTGTAAACAGGGAGAACTTTTAACAGGAGATTACTGGCAGTCCGCCGAGGCAGTAGTTACCTAGTTTCTATGTGCACAAACTTGCCGCCGAACAGCTCCTAAAACGGCGAGCCCATTTTCGCTGGCCCGGCCTTCGCGAAGTCGTGCGACTACTGTCAGCTGCACCGACCACGGAAAAGGGCCAACTACCGCCGGAAAAAGCGCCCGAGCGACTTGCAACAGCGGCTAATTTCTCCTCGGAAACGATCTCGAACGTAATTTGTGACCGGCAGGTTTCAATAACTGCAAAGAGGCACGACGTCATGGTGCAGTTAATTGAATGCGAAATGCAACAGTTGCACGCCACTAGTATTCCGACATTGCTCGTTTCGACACGCGACTGAACAAACGCAAATAGCCTACTGACGTAGCCGTGTACAATGGGATCCGACGAAAAAAAGTTAGAGACTGTTTTTCTTGGAATAACAGAGCGCAACTCCATTTGAACCGTGCGTTTACAGGACAGGAAGTTTCTTCCCTATATTGCGTGAGCGACCTCACGTTGTGGGGCTTTGTGCACCGCTCACGCTTCGCCCTTTTCCTGTTCCGGTCCCGGATGGTTCGTGGGAAGAGCTACTGCTGGTAAGCCTGAGTGTTTTCTCGAATATTTTTAGTTATATCTTCACGGTTCTTTCGCTAGATCCACGTAGATGGAAGCAGTATATTGGTTGTTTTGTATTAGCAGAAGAGCCAACACAT
Source organism: Schistocerca gregaria (assembly GCF_023897955.1). Classification (NCBI taxonomy): domain Eukaryota; kingdom Metazoa; phylum Arthropoda; class Insecta; order Orthoptera; family Acrididae; genus Schistocerca; species Schistocerca gregaria. The sequence continues at coordinate 77,990,145 of NC_064925.1, read as the reverse complement.
TGTTACGAGTGGAGGCCGAAATGCACGCGTTTTAGCTCACGCAGGCTGGCGTGAGGAGGGAAGAACTATACTGACGTGAGGTCTGGAAGATGACAAGAAACTAGCATTCAGAAAGCGGACGTAATTAGTTTTATACTTTAATCCATTAATGATGAACGTCGCTCTTGACGGTGCATGATTCACAATATTATCCGTTCAGAATACCTACTTGAAGTAATTATAGTAACTGAATATGGCGCCTTGCTAAGTCGTAGCAAATGACGTAGCTGAAGGCTATACTAAACTGTCGTCTCTGCAAATGAGAGCGAATGTAGACGGTGAATCATCGCTAGCAAAGTCGGCTGTACAACTGGGGCGAGTGCTTGGGAGTCTCTCTAGACCAGACCTGCCGTGTGGCGGCGCTCGTTCTGCAATCACTGATAGTGGCGACAAGCGGGTCCGACGTATACTAACGGACCGCGGCCGATTTAAAGGCTACCACCTAGCAAGTGTGGTGTCTGGCGGTGACACCACAGGTTGACTCTCCTGAGACCGTACGCTGGCGGAACCGTTAACTGTAAATCACACCGTGATGTAGAACACCTATCTTGTTACGTCTGCCACTTGACTTGCCTGAGCATCTCCGTGATGCTTTCTTGCTTACTATACGAACCTGTAACGGAGCGCCCTGTTCTTCTTTGGATCTTCTCTATTTATGTATCAGTCCTGTCTGGTACCGGTACCACACTGACGAGCAATATTCAGTTGTTGATTGGAGGAGGATTTTGTAAGCTACGTCCTTTGTGGTTGGACTACATTTCTCGATGAGTCTTCCAGTGCATCTCAGTCTGTTTCATCAAAATCGATAAACAAAGAGGCAGTTTTAAGGGGAGTTTATTACAGAAGTGTTCTTGATCTCCGCCAGCTCCGAGAGCTGACAAAAAAGCAGCTGCTCTGCTGCTGTAAATTTGCACTCTTAAAAATATGTTCAGTTAATGGAAGCAGTTCTCAGAGTACGACCATCACACGTCTCCTTAGTTTGCTCCACTTTTCCGGATGTCTTTTCTAGTGAGACTGTGAAGGAACGCCACCGTTTTTGTCTTAGTGAAGCGCACAAGAAAACGTCAGCGATTAACTGCTGCCGGCCGGAGTGGCCGAGCGGTTCTAGGTGCTACAATCTGGAACCGCGCGACCGCTACGGTCGCAGGTTCTAATGCTGCTTCGGGCATGGATGTGTGTGATGTCGTTAGGTTAGTTAGGTTTAAGTAGTTCTTAGTTCTAGGGGACTGATGACCTCAGACGTTATGTCCCATAGTGCTCAGAGCCATTGATATACTGCTGGCAGCGGTTCAGTGTCGTTCACTTGATTGATTTTAATGAAAAGTGCCTCAACGTAAGGACGCGGTTCGTGGGCCAGAAACGGTACACGACCAACACGTTACGAAAAACGACAAGGTGGGAAGCCCATGACGCAGAATCCATATCGCATCAGGTGAAATCATCAGAATACTCTAGAATGAAATTTTATCTATCCACAATAGGCCTGCGTCCAACAGTTTCCAAGCAATCGAAGAATTAATGATTTAGACTCATTTCATTTATTCATGAAGAAGAGGGTGGTCTCAGGATTGTGTTCAGATCGAAGAGATATTACTGAGGAGTGGGTTCGATCCGCATATCTTTCTTTACTTGTTTGCAAGACAATGAAAATGGTTGCGAAATTTATATTTTTATCTTCAATAAAACAAAATTTATTTTCAATCAGCAGAAAAAGTAATCAGCTCACGTGCTTGCTATATTATGACGACACATGTTTAACCCCTGAAGCAGGCAGTTTTTTTCTGTACTCAATATTGTATTCATTTTTAGCGAATGTGAAAACGAAAATGTAGAAAAATGTAAATTAATGCGGATGAGTAGGAAAAACAATCCTGTAATCTTCGAGTACTGCGTTAGTAGTGTACTGGTTGAACAGTTGCAAAACGATGCGAAATGGAAAGAGTAAGTCAGATTCGTAGTAGGGAAGGCGATTGATCGGCTTCGTTTTATTGGGAGAATTTTGGGAAAGTGTAGATCATCTACAAAGGCGACACGATGTTGCAGTGCCTGTGTTACACCAAATTACGATGCAATGTCCGTTTGGACATGTATGCATGTCCAAAGGACCAGGCACTGCGGCGACTAAAGTCGCTTTGAAATGCATTAAATTTATTCGCAGTTGCGTATATGGAGAGCCGTCAGCTGTAGAATGGAATGGCGGCAATGAGAATTTCAACCTGATCGGGACTCGCATCCGGATTTCCCGATATTACCATTCTCTCTCTCTCTCTCTCTCTCTCTCTCTCTCTCTCTCTCTCTCTCTCTCTCTCTCTCTCTCTCTAAATAAACCTACTGAACCGTAATTTATTTTCAAAGAATATTCTTAAGAATTTATTTTATTTACTAGCAATTCATCAAGAACATTAACACACACAATCACACTATGTAAGCATGGAAGTAGTTTCCAGGGAGTAACTGATGAAATCATAACCAAATTCCTTTTAACAAATGGGAATTTTATTCACTTTAATAGTGCCTAAAAGCATTTTTTAAAAGAAACAGATTTATAATTAGAAAGCACACTCTAAATATCAAAGTTACAATTTATTCAGAGGCAGAAAGAAACCAGTTTTGACTGTACGAGCTTTCGGGCAGAGAACCTTGCCGCTCCCTTTTTACACGGCCGTTGTTACGACCGCTCACAACAGCCTCTGAAAGACTACACTGGTGCAAATCTGTGCCGGCCGCGGTGGTCTCGCGGTTCTAGGCGCGCAGTCCGGAACCGTGCGACTGCTACGGTCGCAGGTTCGAATGGATGTATGTGACGTCCTTAGGTTAGTTAGGTTTAACTAGTTCTAAGTTCTAGGGGACTAATGGCCACAGCAGTTGAGTCCCATAGTGCTCAGAGCCATTTGAACCATTTTTTTGCAAATCTGCAACACACCAGATTACTTTAAACTAAAAGTTTTAACAATTCACACACACACACACACACCCCGTAGAAGGGATGGAAATGGTACAAATCACTAACAATTAAAATATTAACCTTGCCACCGAAGATGCAATTTGATTTTAACTTCTATTTAAAGTCTTACGATGAAAGAGTGGCAACTTTATACACTAAAATAATCATTTAAATAAAAGCCCATGAAATGCAATCTTATATAAAATTCTACAAGGTTGGCCAAACAATAGTTAAGATGCTCTACAGTACACAGATACCGCCTCTCAAGATCATAGGCAATAATATCAAAGTTTCCAAAGATCAAAACATATTTCAGGTGTTAGGCCGTTACTCTCCAAGCAATAAATTCCTTAAAACACAAAATCCGACAAATATGACAGGCAGCTACTAACATACGGTACATTGATAGGAAGATTACGGAACAACCCGAACCGCATGTTGCTCTAACCCACCCCTACTCCACAAGGGAAAAACGGACCACCTAATTTAGAAACAACCTCCTTCCCTCGGGTGGGAAAACGGAGAAGAATGGTGGAACGACCCCAAAACAAAACGGCTGGTGACCTCACCAAGAAAACAAGTAGAATTTTTCAGAAGTAAATCAAACAACGTATCATTTTTTGCAATTATTATTAATAGCACTGAGAATAACAGGAAACCGGCTTCGCAAGGGAGAGGGAGCAGTAGATCGCCAGGCTGGGTGAGACTATTGACGCAACCTTTTTGCGTTGAAGAACGTTCCAATGACCAGAGAGTAACCGGTTCTGACAGCTGAAAAGACATGGATCAACCCCTCATTGCAGTTACACCCCAATTCTGGGGTTAGTTAAGAAAGACACTACTGAAGAAATTGGAGAAACATTTTCTGTATTTGAGACTGTGGGCAACTGCACAATGGCGATCATTAAGGAAGTGCCAAAAATAAACTGCGTGCCCACAAATTCACTTCATACCGTCCGTCTTCGCTTGCGGGAAGTATCCCTAGCCCGGTAGGAGGAGCAGTGAGGAGGTATATGGTGAGTCGTACGGGTAATTAGTGCCATCTACTATCCAGCAACAACCAGACACCTATCGCCAATCCCAAACCCGCCGGTGGTCGTCCGTGCCCAAAACATCATAGGTGACACACAACGGGTTGTCTGCAATGTGAATTACGTGAAGGCGTGACCGGCATAGGTCCTACTTGCGTTCCATTGACCGTAAAGTACCATGTAGAATGAACGTCACTGTCAAGATAAGGAGCGCACACCGATCATCAGACTGTCCGCCTTCCCTCTACCACGTATAAGACCTGTGCTGTTGAACAAGGCCTTCGTGGATGACAATATCGCAGTACGGATGTAGCTCAGTTCGAGGAAAAATTGTAAGAAGTAAAAGGAGAGGTGACGTCCGAAAGGTGTATAGGTACAGAGAGAGAGAGAGAGGGAGAGAGAGTGGGGGAGAGGGAGAGAGAGAGGGAGAGAGAGAGGGAGAGAGAGAGGGAGAGAGAGAGGGAGAGAGAGAGGGAGAGGGAGAGGGAGAGGGAGAGAGAGAGGGAGAGAGAGAGGGAGAGAGAGAGAGAGAGGGAGAGAGAGAGAGAGAGAGAGAGAGAGAGAGAGAGGGGGGGGGGGGTGAAAGGGACTCAAGCAAGAGGCTGGTAAGGTACGTAGGACAACGGCACCGCAGCGCCATTTGAGAGCGAAAGAAAAGGGCTATCGCTCTCTCAGGGACATGGCACAGTCCTAAACTGCCGCTGCACCGCGGGAAGGTGACGTTCTCGTACCTTACCTTGAACAGCAAGCCGTGGCAGACAAAGGAGAGTCGGGAGACCACAGTAATGTTGGCAGGGTAGTGTCGTTGTGCAAAGTAGAGGGTAACATAATGTGCACAGAAGGCAGACCCTACATCGGGTTGGGTATCTAAGTGCAGCCCGTCATCAGTCGTAAGAACAGTAATCAAAGTCGTCCAAAGTTGGCGCCATCTCGCTGTTACATGATACATAGATGGGCGCTCCTGCAGTAACCAGTCATGTGTGCGTACTCTGATCAGAAGTTGACAGCGAGAGGGGGATGTGAACTGTGCCATGGCACGATTCACCGTCACCTGGCGCTCTGGCGAATACGGCTTCACACTACATTCCCAAAGGACAGTGCAATAGAAATCCTGGGTTCGTCGCCGCCATACCGCGACCTCCCTTCCGTAACCAGTCAAGACCTTGCAGAGGGCGGGCTTCGGACAGAGCACCCACCATGACAGGGCACACTCATATGCATCACTGCGTCGGCGACCAGCAGCTGTCCATGTGGTCTCGATGGGCTGCCGGCAGTCGGATGAAGTGAGATGGATCGTGTTCAATTTCCATGGTCGCCGGCTGCACCACACCCTTTGGCGGCGGGAATTGATGTCACACACACACACACACACACACACACATATATATATATATATATATATATATATATATATATATATATATATATATATATATATATATCATGGTCAAGGAATGCAACGGGCCAGATTTCAGGAGAGTGACGTGGCAGTTGTTCTCTGGGCGTCTGGGTGGATCTGAAATAGCCTAGCATGATCAATGCGTCCTGCCGATCCAGAAAAAGGTGCGTGACTGCCTCGGAGAAGAAACTGGAATGTTAGCGGCGGCGACCCGAACCAGACGCTCATAGACGTTGATGATCCTGACGCCACTAAACGTGAGAGCCGTACCTCTGGCATCAGGCAGATAGGCAACTCATCAGTGAGGATACCGTCACGTAAGAGGATCGCCACCCGCTACCAACAGCGGAAATATGGGAGACGTTTGCTGTACAACCATGGGGAACACAAAAGGTTGCAACATGTCCAATATACTACTCCAGGCGGAAGTAAAATGAATGTGTGCAACGGAAAATAGTAAACGCTAAAATGAAGATTTGGCCCTGTGTGACTAACCCCTGAAGCCGATCTTAGGATCTCTTAATTCTATAAATTACAATCTAAACATAAATGAATGATGAAGGCACTAATCCTACCAAATGCTAAACGTTGTTCCTGTTTATATATTTATTTTAGATTATAAAACCTTTATATTACAAATTTTACATCTCCTAAGTAAAATTACTAATCAATTGCCCAATTCTTGCCCTTTATGACTGCTCAACCTAATATCAATAACGCGAAATGACTGACATCATCTACGTACCAAACACTAGAAGACACTACTTTCAAAGATGACCTACGGTGCTGCGGAACCTTAGAGAAAATAAACTAACGTGATCACAGCCGTTTGATTTTATAGCCCTAATAAGCCGAAGCAATTTGCGATATCACCGTATGTACTGCATCCAGTGCGTCGAAGTGATTGTTCTCTTACTCGTCTGCGACGATGGAAGAACTACAGCCACAAATAAACTCTTTCAAACACTAGGGCGGCTGAAAGCGATCCTCTGACTAATATACTTTAATACTGTCTTCTCCTGTGTTCTACAGACGAGAAACGCGAACTCCCAACCACAAGGACGGAGTTCAGATAACGTCTCAACGTAAGTATAGGCAGGGTAAGTGCTCTCAAATTTCTGAACGCTGCTCACTCAACGACGACTTCCAACCCGGAGGTGCAGTCAAGAACCGTATAGGTTCGCGACTGTACTGTTCTAACTATAAACTCTACTGAGAGCAAAGACAATAAGTCCGTATGTACCAATAAAAGCTGATATCAAGCGACAATCCGACACGGGTGCTCACAACTGAAGACCTCTCCTCTCCACCGCTGGCTTTCCAGCAAGACTCGGCTCCCCATCATCGTAATTCTGAAAACGAATCATATTCCCGATATCACGGAATATTCTCCCTCTTTACAGATTCTTCCGAACGCCGACCAACCATATTTTAGTCTTTTGTCGTCCCGTGCGGATAGTTTACGAGGAAAAACCTATACTCGTACAATGGTACGCCTCTGAGTAAAAATTCTTCTAAATAACCCAGCCTGCGTGGTTTCCGAGGTGCCACTTCTTCGTTCCTCTCACCTGCGTCCAAGATTTTCAGCGTTCGGGAGTATTACCCGGTTATCCTTCCGGCCCCTACTACAATAGCGGCCGGCCGTCACCCTACTGTGCTCCAGAGCTCAGGTGCCACGACGTCCATCTAGCTACTTCCTGTGTTAAAGCAGGACCAACATCTGTGTGGGCCTTCCACCCAGAGCTAGAGTTCTCCCTGCCGTTTCATATCCACTGGCGTTCCAACCTCTACTAGTTTAGACACTCATTCATTACTCCGTTTTTATAATAAAGACACTCCCTTACATTTCATGCAATAAGCGTTAACAATTATTTACAAGACGTACGTAACAATGTCAGTCTCCTTTATATATTCATATATACAATGCACAGCCTATCACATGACATACAATTGTGTTTGTAGATCACGGCAAAGTATGTGGATGAGTTCTTCTTGTAAGGTGCGAAATTATAGCCACCTTACACATTGACCTCCTGAAGGAGGGAAACGTCAAGGGCCGCAGCATACAGGGTTTCATTGTGTAAAGCCAGTTTCTGGCGTACACGAAACGTATTGACACTGATCGTGGCTGTGAGATAAGCTCGAAGAGCTGCCAGCGTTAGGAGGGCGGGCGGTTGAAATACAGGAGAAGCATAAGGAGCTCCATATTAGGACGCCGTGAAAGGGCATATAACTGTGACGGGGAGGGAGCAGATCCCACCAAGGGGGGGTCCATAGCTCTCCAGAACATTCATCCTCAGCAAAGACGTCGTCCGCCCAGAAGAGTAGGAGTAATCCACTTAATAACAGGCTCATACCGTTAACGTCGATATGCAGCAGGATTTTAGAACATTCGCTATTGGCCATTAAGATTGCTACACCACGAAGATGACGTGCTACAGACGCTAAATTTAACCGACACGAAGATGATGCTGTGATACGCAAATGATATGCAAATGATTAGCTTTTCAGATCATTTACACAAGGTTGGCGCCGGTGCTGACACCTACAACGTGCTGACATGAGGAAAGTTTCCAACCGATTTCTCATATACAAACAACAGTTGACCGGCGTTGCCTGCTGAAACGTTGTTGTGATGCCTCGTGTAAGGAGGAGAAATGCTTACCATCACGTTTCCGACTTTGATAAAGGTCGGATTGTAGCCTATCTCGATTGCGGTTTATCGTATCGCGACGTTGTTGTTTTTGTTGGTCGAGATCCAATGACTGTTAGCAGAATATGGAATCGGTGAGTTCAGGAGGGAAATACGGAACGCCGTGCTGGATCCCAACGCATCACTAGCAGTCGAGATGACACGCATCTTATCCGCATGGCTGTAACGGATCGTACAGCCACGTCACGATCCTTGAGTCAACAGATGGGGACGTTTGCAAGACAACAGCCATCTGCACGAACAGTTCCACGACGTTTGCAGCAGCATGGACTGTCAGCTCGGAGACCATGGCTGCGGTTACCCTTGACGCTGCATCACAGACAGGAGCGCCTGCGACGGTGTACTCAACGACGAACCTGGGTACACGAATGGCAAAACGTAATTTTTTCGGATGAATTGAGGTTCTGTTTACAGCATCATGATGGTCGCATCCGTGTTTGGCGACATCGCGGTGAACGCACATTGGTAGCGTGTATTCGTTTTCGCCATTCTGGCGTATCACCCGGCGTGATGGTATGGGGTGCCATTGGTTACGCGTCTCGGTCACCTCTTGTTCGCACTGACGGCACATTGAACAGTGGACGCTACATTTCAGATGTGTTACGACCCGTGGCTCTACCCTTCATTCGATCCCTGTGAAACCCTACATTTCGGCAGGATAATGCAGGAACGCATGTTACAGGTCCTGTATGGGCCTTTCTGGATACAGAAAATGTTAGACTGCTGCCGTGGCCAGCATATTCTCCAGATCTCTCACCAACTGAAAACGTCTGGTGAATGGTGGCCGAGCAACTGGCTCGTCACAATACGCCAGGCACTACTCTTGATGAACTGTGGTATCGTGTTGAAGTTGCATGGGCAGCTGTACCTGTACACGCCATCCAAGCTCTGTTATTACGACCACAGGTGGTTGTTCTGGGTACTGATTTTTCACGATCTATGCACCCAAATTGCGTGAAAATATAATCACATGTCAGTTCTAGTATAATATATTTGTCCACTGAATACCTGTTTATCATCTGCAGTTCTTCTTGGTGTAGTAATTTTAATGGCCAGAAGTGTATATTGTGTTCGAACATTATGAATTACCTTGAAGTAAACGGTCCAGTGACACACAGTCAACATGGGTTTACAAAACAACATGCCTGTGAAACACAACTAGCTCTTTATTCACATAAAGTGCTGAGTGCTATTGACATGGGATTTCAGATCGATTCCGTATTTCTGGATTTCCGGAAGGCTTTCGACACTGTACCACACAAGCGGCTTATAGTAAAATTGTGTGCTTAAGGAATATCGTCTGAGTTATGTGACTGGATTTGTGATTTCGTGTCAGAGAGGTCACAGTTCGTAGTAATTGACGGAAAGCCATCGAGTAAAACAGAAGTGATTTTAGGCGTTCCCCAAGGTAGTGTTATAGGCCCTTTGCTGTTCCTTACCTATACAAACGATTTGGGAGACAATCTGAGCACCCGACTTCGGTTGTTAGCAGATGGCGCTGTCGTTTATCGACTAATAATGTCATCAGAAGATCCAAACGAACTGCAAAACAATTTATAAAAAATACCTGAATGGTACGAAAAGTGGCAGTGGACCCTAAATAACCAAAAGTGAGTGTTCATCCACACGAGTGCTAAAAGGAACTCGTAAACTTCGGTTACACGATAAATCAGTCTAATCTAAAAGCCGTAAATTCAGATAAATACCTAGGTATTACAATTACGAACAACTGAAATTGGAAAGAACACATAGAAAATGTTGTGGGGAAGGCTAACCCAGGCTGCCGTTTTTTGTCAGGACACTTAGAAAATGTAACACACTAAGGAGACTACGCTTGTCCTTCCATTTTTTAGAATACTGCTGCTCGATGTGGGATTGTTACCAGATAGGACCGAAGTAGGAAATCTAAAAAGTTCAAAGAAAGGCAGCACGTTTTGTACTACCGCGAAATATGGGAGAGAGTGTCACAGGCACGCTACAGGTCTTGGGCTGGGTGGGAATCATTAATAGAAAGGCGTTTTTGGTTGCGACGGAATCTTCTCGCGAAATTCCAATCACCAACTTTCTCCGCTGAATGCGAAAATATTTTGTTGACACCAAAATACATAGGGTGGAACGATCACCAAGATAAAATAACGGAAATCAGAGCTCGTACGGAAAGATACACGTGTTCATTCTTTACGCGCGGTGTACGAGATTGGAATAATAGAGAATTGTGGAGGTAGTTCGATGAACCCTCTGCGTGGCACTTGAATGTGATGTGCAGAATATCCATGTAGATGTAGATGTAGAAGTAGAGAGACGTCCCACTGGGCCGGTACAGTGGCACACTGTCAGAGGTGCGCCCACAGGTAATGTCAGAGAAAGAACAGGACGCAAACGAATCAGACACAGGCGGGGGAAGGTCGGTGTCTATAGGTGGATGCTGACCGGAGACGGAGGCGGGGAAAGACGTCACGTCGTCGGTTGCCAGGGCGTCAGAGGACAGGGCACCATCGAAAGGAGAGTCGTCACCCTGTGCACACATCTGGTGAAGGCAGTCATCAGAAAGGGCCCGGCGTTGTCTGTTCAGTTTCCTCGGCCACCGTGCCTTCCTCTTACGTTGTTCCTTGTCGGATGGCGGTCGGTGTCGTCCGACAAGTGGCCAGAAAGTAGAAAAGCGGAGGTCGCTACAGGAACACGATCAACAACCGTGCAGTGGGGAAAAAAGGCTTGCGTCTGCTGACGTCCATCGTCCCTTCGTACCGCCTCCAGCGGTGGTGTGGGAGCGACAGACAAATCGTCTGTCTCTTTGTGGACAAGAGTAGACGCCGACTGGTTCAGAGTGGGTGCAGTAGGTTCAAATGGCTCTGAGCACTATGGGACTTAACTGATGTGGTCATCAGTCCCCTAGAACTTAGAACTACTTAAACCTAACTAACCTAAGGACATCACACACGTCCATGCCCGAGGCAGGATTCGAACCTGACACCGTAGCGGTCTCGCGGTTCCAGACTGTAGCGCCTAGAACCGCTCGGCCCGTTTGGCGGGCAGGTGCAGCGGGCACACCTGCCATGGACGCATAAGGCAGAGGTAACACAGTGGGCGCCGCAGGGAGAGTGACGTCTCTGATCTGTTTCTGAACCAGTCTACATCGGAGACATTCAGAACTTACATGCTGTTGTGACTGACAATTCGCAATTTTTCACAACACAACTTTTATTGATGTAAGTTCACCAGGTTAAGGACTGAATATACAAACGAAAGATAACAATAACGAAAAAGTCTCCTAATTGAGGCAAACAAAAGTTCACTTCTTATTTTCCAGCAAAGGTTCGTGGTAACACATTCACACACTAGTAACAGTCCAATTCAGAGACGAAGACGTCATCTTTAACGGTTGCAGTACACGAGATCGGAATCCGGCGTGAACTAAACTGCGGGTCTGGTTATAGCCCCTAAATAGCTGTCTCCAGCCAATCGGATTTCGGCGTAGTGATACTTCCTAAAGGCCGTGGCTCGAGCTCCCACTGCAGGAAGTAGTGCTAGGAATGTCTGTTTCCACTACCTTGTGTGTAAATAGCCGGTGTTTACCTTGGTGCTTTCGGGTACGCCTTTGGTGATAGACAACCTCATCCTCTGTGGTGTTATATGGGTTGCCGTCCCATAGGGGCTACCTCGGCTCCGGTATAACACATGGCCTTTCTGACCACAACCTGAACAAGTGCGCAACTGGCCATCGTACATGACGACAGCCCTGCAGCCAGAAATTACCAAGTAGGAAGGCAAGAGGTTTGGACCTAGTCATCAACCTCATGCAGAGGGGGTGCAATAAGTGCACCATAGAGGCACCATGGTTTTGGGCATCAAACTTGGAAATCACAGCTGACCTCCTTCAAGGACGGGTCCCCTCATATTCACTAACTGGCTCCCAGACTGACTGTCATCTTTGGGTTCTCAGCTGTATGGTCTTACTCTGATTACCGGACACCGAGACTCACACCAATGACACCCCACCCCAGCAGCAGCGCACATAGACTGCATACAGTCACGTTTCCAGTTTGAAAAATGTATCATATTTCATATACGACCAGCTAACTGTCCTACTGAACCGTTAATTATTCGCTGTCCTCTCTAAATTGTCTCTTTTATCCTGCGTATCACATCTTGTTAATTTGTATGAAAGAATAGGATTGACACTTGTGTACTACATTCATTTTTTCGTACTGCATCTGACGTGGTACAGCACGCTGCAAATAAGTGATCACCTTAGTTACTATACATGGTACAACATTTTGTGCGACGTCTGCACTCACAACCAACACATTAGACATGCGTTAATATGATCAGTTTTGGTTGGTTTGGACCCGAAATTGAAGAAAAGGGTTTAGAAAGACCGTTAATACAGGGATTGTCATTTCTTCGGGAGCAACATTGTATACGCAGTAGAGGATTCTAAACTTTCCGGTTTGAATAGAAGGAATGAATGTAAAACGTGTTAGGAGGTCTTGCATGAGTAACGTAGACGATACAGTCGTTCGTTAACTCGTTATGTTTCTTGAAAAACATCTGCCTGTGGCACTGAAATTGGTGGCATTGAAGAATTCGTCGCGTAGTACAATTTGAAGAGATGCTCCTTGACAACGTGGGACGTACTCATTCATCGCTAAAGCCGTCGGCACACGGACCGTGCTGTCGAACGTCAACGCTGAGCGTGCTTAGTTCACCGTGCTGCTGAACGCTCAGGAACGATGCGACTTGTGCACACAGTACGTGGGCCGCAACGTGGTATACGCGATCACAACGCACTACAGCGGCAGTTGCGGGATCTTTCTAGTTCGTAAATCAAGCTATTTACGAAATGGACGCGTAAAATTCCCGCGTTAGCTCTATTAAAACGCACATTTCCTCCATCGTCCACGAGAAGGAAAGTACAATGTCCAGTCAATAAGGACATTCGGTTATAAAAGTTCCATTACAAACAGTGTGATACAAATTTGCAATACTTCTCCACATAAGATAAACATTATTTCATCATTCCCACATTTTAGTAAAACCACAAGGTCAACCTTACTTGATCCCTGTTCCTATCCAGTAGCAGAATCTTTGCAACATGTGAATTACGAAGCGTAAAAGAAAAAGGAGCAAAATATCTCCATACAAGTAGGCCAAGCTGTCCGATAGATTAAGCCAATCGAACAAAGTCACCCCTCTAGAAAAGGTGAGCTTACATTTACATAATGTGAAATATTATAGTATATACTTACATTAAACTAATAATAAAGTATCAGAACCTAATAAAAACGCAGATGTTAGGGAAAGAAACTGGAAGTGTCGAGTCGCGAACCACTGCCCAAATATCATTCGGATCAGTGACACTACTCGCTGCGCTAAACCAACAACACACTTTTGGCACTCAATCATAGCATATTAGCACTTACTGAAAACCTTAATCGTAGGTATGTTAGTAATTGAAATTTAATTATAAAGAACTGCACCAAGAACAATGCGTTTTGGGTGGATCTTCAGTCTGTCGCTGCCTTCAAATAGCATACTCCCATAACACGCAAGTTACAATAATTCTTTTTCCACGAATATGTTTCTCATTATTTTATTGGAACGGATCACACAGTTAACAACGGGTTTTCCAGTGATTCTCAATTTTCTGGTGCCCAGAAACGGCATATATACGTATAGGCTTGAAATTAATGCCAATATGGCGCCTCACAGCTCTGTGCTGAAGGGAGATGGCGTGCATGTGACGTAGGTGGTGTTGTGCCATCTCATTGATGAACGCTCAGACGCACGCTCAGAATATCTGACATGCTAGATAACGCTCTGCACGTTCGGAAAGACTCCCGAACTTGCTATTCCATGCTATGACGCCAAAACTCGGCACGCTCAACGCTCAACGTTCGGTTGCACGGTCCGTGTGCCGACAGCTTGAGCAAACATCAACATGCACAGTTCGATAAGTGGGGTGGGTGTACGAAAACGTGGAAACACCAAAAACACAACACATCATCATCCCCAACATTGTGTAGGAAACCTGTTGGTGCTCATAACAGATTCCAGACATCTCAGAATGGATAAGTACAGGTCCTCTTCCTGCAAAATAGGGGCGAGTTCTTGTAAGGATGATGGAAAGCGGTCATGGACCCTTCGCTCCAAAGAAGACCACACAGGCTCAATAGTACTGAGATTTGGTGGCTACAGTGTTCGGGGGAGATGCAGCCATTCGTCCTCTTGCTCGCAAAACCAGTCCTGGACGATGCGACCTGCGCGAATCGGGGCCTTGTCTCTTGGAACACAGCATCACCGTTGGAGTAGAAACATTGTACTTTGGGAAGGACCTGGTCAGTCAAAAAAGTCACATAATCGGTGCCAGTAACGCGACTCTGGAGACTAACGATGGGACAAGTGGAATAAGACTAATCGTCACCGAACCACCGCCATTATTCACTCTTGGGAAGTTCGAAACAATGTGAAAAAGTTATTCCGGCAAAATGACTTTCTTCCATTGCTCCTTAACGCAGGTTTTATGGCTTCGACGCCAGTCTTCCCTGTCACAAGTATTTGCACTACTCATGAGTGTCTTCGGAATTTCAGGACGCCATGCAATTTCCTGTTTGTGGAGCTCCCTTTGTGTCTTTTTAGTGCTGAAAGGGTTCGAGGGTGGAACATTCAGTTATGCAGTGACTTTGGCAGCTGTCAGCCCCTCATTTTTCGCCAAGATCTTCAACGATCGTCAGTCACGTGAAACGTCTCTGTGAAGTCGTTTCATAAGACGCTTGCCGAATTCGGTACATGTCATTCACTTTACTACCTGATTTTAGCTCAAGACATTAACTCTTCTAGGAAGACTAAGCACTCAAATAAGGCCTATTGAATATTATATATGTGTGTTAATGTGGGGTTTCGGTTTAGTTTTGTGGGAGACGCTGAGTTGGTCATCGTCTGCTGGGAGCTGACGATAATGCTTCTCGTTCGAGGGAGAGTGCAGGATTACCAACTTAGGTTTCCAATACCTGAACAGAGAGGTTCACCCATCTTAGTCGAAGGCTGTGTCAAAGGTTGTTTTTGTGTGTGAGACTGGTGACGGAGGGCTATCCCTCTGGTAACTTGCGCTGCACGGGGAGCTAGGGATTCTCGTGAGAGAAAGCGGACTCTTCGGTGAACGCTTGGTGAGTACGGATCGTAGCTCTTAAGGGGGGTTTCAGGTGGTAGGAAGCAGGTTGCGTTACGACTTCATTATGTTTAACTGTTGAAATACTTAAGAACTTCAGCTTAACTGAAGCGTGTGACGCGAGTTATTTTTCCAAATGTGCATTAATTATATTGCTTTAAATAGGCAATTTTTGGGTGCTTGTCTTAAAAGTGTGGGAGCTGCTTTTGTCTTTGTGTGTCGATTTTGTGCCACGTATTTAGTAATCAATGACCCTTCTCGTCCACCACGGCACCGCAATAGGCTTTATATTAGCAGTTTGCTTGGTTAATGATCTATAATTTCTGCAAGAATATCTGTTCTTTGTGCGCTTTTTACAAAGCAGCACAACGGTTTGATTCGGAATGCACCACGGGCTCTAGTTCGGCGGTTCGCAAGCAGCAGACGCAGTTAGTATGGTGAATAATTATCGCACAGCCTCGTGCATTGGTTAAACCTCTGCCCAGAATAGTGCATGCGTAGAATCGTAATGCGAACCTCACTGAGATATTTTTATGGTATGAACGCAAAGGAGGTTATAGTATCTTTGTCTCGCACCCTCGTTTTCTGTGTTTCTTCTTGCTGTAGTTAAATTATGCTCTGTTACATTCTCCTGTAATTCTTATTTAAATATTTCTGGTCAGGCACCAGTTATGTGTAGTTGGGGTGTGCAGCCAAATACTCAGATACGATAAATAATCTACGTGAAACATAAATTCTGTGGTGTTGATCATACCCACTTACTCCGATTCCCAATCGTGAATTAATCAAGTTGCTTCATGCACGACATGGAGTCCTATTTATCTGGCTGCTTAAATAAATTTGCGTACTTGTAATGAAATTATTAAAGTAATTAAACTAATAATTTTCCAGCTCCGTTTTTTTCTAAATGGTTAGGAAGGGCTTGGGCTGGTGGCGACCCTGAATTTCTGAATTTTTATCATTATTTGTGTGAGAGAAGCAGCTAGAGATACGAGACAACGTAAATGGCTCGATGAGAAACGTAAAGATAGTAATACGTTACACACGATCACTGAACACACGATTTTCGTCTCCGCTGTGATTTAGCGGATTATGTTTCTGCGCTTTCCCTGTAAGCTGTAGAAATCTTCGATACGGTGCGTCTTGAAATATCAAATACTTTGTCTCCCTTGGTTGTGGAAGCACACCTTCTAACTCACTCGGCTCAGATATGAAGCACTCACAAGTACAATGGACACCGTTCTGACCACGACTGACACTTGAAACAAATCGAGGACATCGTACAGGTGTTGTCCGTGGTCACATACAACAGCGCACCCCGTACTCAGGGCTAGCACAAAAGCGTGACTTTTTCACGGTGTTTTCATATTTTATTCCGACCCTTGTTTTTTTTTAGTGTATTCGCATTGGGAGTTGTAATCGAGATTTGAAAGCAAACAGTTCTGAAGCCGGTATTAATTTACAACAACGGACAGTGTTGTAATGGAAGTGTTGCGGCTGGTGGTGGCCACTCTACACTGTTGCACGCAATCTGTTGGGGTGCATATACTCCGTCCCGTGGGGTGACGGGCAGGCGACAGCCAGGGTATCAGGCCATCCCTTAAAATCCGTTGGTAATCATGCCTACCTTGCTCCGATGGTGGACGGGGAGCAAGAAAAAGAAAAAAAAATAGAATGGTGTGTTGCTGTTGGTTGATTTAGGGGAGGGGACCGAACAGCGACGTCATCAGTCCCTCCGGATTAGGGAAGGATGGAGAAGGAAGTCTGTCTTGCCATTTCAAAGGAACCATCCCGACATTTGCCTGAAGCGGCGTATGGAAATCACGGAAAACTACACACCTGGAAATGGAAAAAAAGAACACATTGACACCGGTGTGTCAGACCCACCATACTTGCTCCGGACACTGCGAGAGGGCTGTACAAGCAATGATCACACGCACGGCACAGCGGACACACCAGGAACCGCGGTGTTGGCCGTCGAATGGCGCTAGCTGCGCAGCATTTGTGCACCGCCGCCGTCAGTGTCAGCCAGTTTGCCGTGGCATACGGAGCTCCATCGCAGTCTTTAACACTGGTAGCCTGCCGCGACAGCGTGGACGTGAACCGTATGTGCAGTTGGCGGACTTTGAGCGAGGGCGTATAGTGGGCATGCGGGAGGCCGGGTGGACGTACCGCCGAATTGGTCAACACGTGGGGCGTGAGGTCTCAACAGTACATCGATGTTGTCGCCAGTGGTCGGCGGAAGGTGCACGTGCCCGTCGACCTGGGACCGGACCGCAGCGACGCACGGATGCACTCGAAGACAGTAGGATCCTACGCAGTGCCGTAGGGGTCCGCACCGCCACTTCCCAGCAAATTAGGGACACTGTTGCTTCTGGGATATCGGCGAGGACCATTCGCAACCGTCTCCATGAAGCTGGGCCACGGTCCCGCACACCGTTAGGCCGTCTTCCGCTCACGCCCCAACATCGTGCAGCCCGCCTCCAGTGGTGTCGCGACAGGCGTGAATGGAGGGACGAATGGAGACGTGTCGTCTTCAGCGATGAGAGTCGCTTCTGCCTTGGTGCCAATGATGGTCGTATGCGTGTTTGGCGCCGTGCAGGTGAGCGCCACAATCAGGACTGCATACGACCGAGGCACACAGGGCCAACACCCGGCATCATGGTGTGGGGAGCGATCTCCTACACTGGCCGTACACCTCTGGTGATCGTCGAGGGGACACTGAATAGTGCACGGTACATCCAAACCGTCATCGAACCCATCGTTCTACCATTCCTAGACCGGCAAGGGAACTTGTTGTTCCAACAGGACAATGCACGTCCGCATGTATCCCGTGCCACCCAACGTGCTCTAGAAGGTGTAAGTCAACTACCCTGGCCAGCAAGATCTCCGGATCTGTCCCCCATTGAGCATGTTTGGGACCGGATGAAGCGTCGTCTCACGCGGTCTGCACGTCCAGCACGAACGCTGGTCCAACTGAGGCGCCAGGTGGAAATGGCATGGCAAGCCGTTTCACAGGGCTACATCCAGCATCTCTACGATCGTCTCCATGGGAGAATAGCAGCCTGCATTGCTTCGAAAGGTGGATATACACTGTACTAGTGCCGACATTGTGCATGCTCTGTTGCCTGTGTCTATGTGCCTGTGGTTCTGTCAGTGTGATCATGTGATGTATCTGACCCTAGGAATGTGTCAATAAAGTTTCCCCTTCCTGGGACAATGAATTCATGGTGTTCTTATTTCAATTTCCAGGAGTGTAAATCTGGGTGGCCGGACAGGACCTTGAACCGTCGTCCTCCTGAATGCGAGATTAGTGTGCTAACCACCGCGGCAAGTCACTCGTTGAAGAAGAACGGCTGACATGATGTTTTTACCCCGAAAATTTGTTCATCGACGGCTTATTAGCTTGAACAATTTTAATAATTGTAGCCCTTTCGATGTACACGAGGAGAATGCCCCTCCCTCAGTAGGGTTGGCAGAATGTAACAGGAACACAGCAAAAGTTTGTTTTAATTAAACCTGTGTAATATAAGGGGCGATCAATAAATAACGCAATAAAATTTTTTTCGGCGAATTTCGCTTGAAAAAAGCACGATTTGTTGTGGGAAACAGCGGAATATTCCCGCTTCAGCCCCTATAGTTCCATGAAGTTCAGAGAGGTGGCAGCGTTATTAGGGGATTTCAAACAGTCACCCCGCAGTATGATTGCTAGCCGCGAGTGCCGTATGATTGTTCGCCTGCCTGGGTTACTTCTCTTCAAGTGGACTCTTGCAACATTCCACTGTTTCGTTTCTCTCAGCCAGCGTCAGTAGTATCGTTCGTGTGTGTCGTTACGTGTTGACGTGAACTTTTAATTTTAGTTCCTTTTTTGGTTTGTTTCGTTTTTGTCACTTTTAAAATGCTAACCTTTGAAGAACGTGTATTTTTAGTCGAACAAGTGTTCAAAGTTGGTGGTAAATACGCAGTTTCAGTTCGTCAAACATTTAATTCATTTTTCCCGGAGACAACACTCCCACATCGCGATACTGTGCAAGATTTGATTAACAAATTTCGAAGTACGGATTCAGTGTCAGATGCACCGAGAAGTGGTTCTCCTAGCGTTTTGTCTGACGATAAACTACTCGATATTTCCGATAAAATCTCCATGAGTCCGAACAAGTCAGTAACAAAACTCCCACAGGAAATCGATGTTAGTGTGGGAACGGCCCACAGAACTATGAGTAAAAAAATTAGAATCTCTCCCATACAAAGTGACAGTCGTGCAAGAACTGAAAAATACTGATCATGGCAAGACTGGATTATTGTCAATGGTTCAAAAATTTCGTTCAACAAAATAGAAGGGATATTCTTAATGAAACGCTTTTCACTGATGAGGTGTGGTTTCATTTATCCGGATACATGGCTCAAATGGTTCAAATGGCTCTGAGCACTACGCGACTTAACTTCTGAGGTCATCAGTCGCCTAGAACTTAGAACTAATTAAACCTAACTAACCTAAGGACAGCAAACACATCCATGCCCGAGACAGGATTCGAACCTGCGACTGTAGCGGTCGCTCGGCTCCAGACTGTAGCGTCTAGAACCGCAAGGCCACTCCCGCCTGTCCGGGCACATGAGCTCGCAAATTTCTCGTATGTGGAGTACTGAAAATCCATTGCGTATTTATGAGGAACCACTTCAATCTGTGAAAATATGAATTTGGATTGCAATTTATAGACGTCGGATTGTGGTTCCCATATTTTTCAGCGAAACAGTAAACTCACAACGATACTGCAGCGATATTCTGTACCTATTAAAAGGCGAACTTGCAATAAGTGAGATAATGAACGGTTATTTTCAACAAGATGGTGCAACTGCGCATACAGATAGCGTTTCAATGTCACTGCTTGGTGATGTTTTTGGTGATCGCATAATATCGCAGGGACTCGGCCTCCACGATCGCCTGACCTACCACCACCTGACTTTATCTTCTGGGATGCAGCGAAAGCAACTGTCCATAAAAAGCGTCCAAAATCCATCGATGAACTGAAAACTGCAATATCCACTTTCACTGCTTCTGTTACAAAAGAAATGTTACAGCTTGTGTTTGGAAACATGATTAGACGAATTTGTGTGTTCAATAACAGGGGGGACACTTTCAACATTAATTGTGAAAATTTGTAAGTAAAAATGAATATTCAATAAATTAATAACTTGTATTTCACTGAGTTTCACTTCGGTATATTCAATGCGGCATACTGCACGCGCGGCTAACAATCACACGGCACTGCGGAGAGACTTCTTGAACACTCCGTGCCTAACCTTCAAAATGGCATCCGTAATAGAGATGCATTGCAAGAACTGACTTACTAAAAATGTCTAGACCGCTCACCAGGGCTAGTGCAGCGTGCTCGTTCTGAAGCCGCCATTTGCAGGCCAACACTGTGTTTGCGCTTAGTAAACGACCTCAAATATCTGATAAAACGTAGCATGCACAGTGACTTAAAAGATGCAAATAACGTTTGTAAGGACTTTGTATTCTTGCTGATACAAATAAAATGCAAAAATGAAGTGGCTAGTTAAAGTCATGTTGGACATTATAGTTATTCAAGTCGTAGCTAGTTGAATGAAAAATAAGGTAAAACTGTGGAAGTAAGGTAGATGGTTCCGGCGTAACATCAATCGCCTGAACGTCGGCGTGGAAGTAACCGCAGAGAAGGCTGTGAGACGTCAGCCAACAGAACGTTGACTAGGACCGCACTACGACACGAGCGGCCTGTAGCCGAAGAGAATATAACCGCCGCTCCAGCGAGCCTCGGCTGCACTAGAAGACAGGTAGTAGAAGGCGCTCCACTAACTGTTTACCTGAGACTAGTGCGTTATAATAATTGTGGCATTGAAGGGACCAGACTGCCATGGTCATCGGTAGTAACTGCTTGCATGCAAATTGTATACAGCGAAGGACGTTGATTATTTGCATGTCGCTAATTGCTTGCGACATTTCATTGTCGAAACGCAAGTATTGTCAATTCAATTACTGTAATAAATTCCATTAATGTGATTTGCTTTTATGTTGTCTAGCTACCCGAGAAAACGGCGTCCAAGGGACCCTATATTACACGAGTGGACAGGATTCCACGTAGATAAAATTATCCCATACAAAAATAAGTACGTACTAGGAAATACTAAACAAGAAGGGAGCATGAAAAACTTAAAGATAAATTAATCTCACTATCTGCTACTCCATAAGTTATTGAATTACTGATCGAAAACTTAACGCCTTTTCGCTCATACTTGTAAGACACAAAAGCTACTTTCTTGAATACGTACTTATAACTTCCCTTTTTCTTTTGGAGATCTAACACAGAAATCTAGGAACTACATCCATTCAGGATAGACTAGATTATGGTTCAAATGGCTATGAGCAGTATGGGACTTAACTTCTGAAGTCATCAACCCCCTAGAACTTAGAACTACTTAAACGTGACTAACCTAAGGACATCACACACATCCATGCCCGAGGCAGTATTCGAACCTGCGACCGTAGTGGTCGCGCGGTCTCAGACTGGAGCCCCTAAAACCGCTCGGCCACCTCGGCCGGCAGACTAGATTACTCAGTAGGAATTGAAGTAAATGTCCCTTGATTTTGTTTCTTCCGCTTTCTCTCATGCCCTCTAAAAATGGCTCTGAGCACTATGCGACTTAACTCCTGAGGTCATTAGTCGCCTATAACTTAAAACTAATTAAACCTAACTAACCTAAGGACAGCACACACATCCATGCCCAAGGCAGGATTCGAACCTACGACCGTAACGGTCGCTCGGCTCCGGACTGTAGCGCCTAGAACCCCACGGCCACTCCAGCCGGCCTCATGCCCTCTAAATCATAGGCCAGTATTCATAATCGTCCCTGCAAACTGCAGCCTTCCAAATCCGTAACAGTTTCCTTATCTTTCCGCTTCGGCATAGTAGGTGCTTGGCTCGAATCGGGGAACTGTAGTTGTTTCTTTTGGTGGAAAACCGGAGCTTCGAAGGCATTCATAGGTCGTTGTGGAAGGTCTACGGAGCGCTGGCAGTAAATAAAATCTCGGTGAGTCGTTGGGCCAGGAGTCTGTCGTCGTCGCGACAGTGTCGTGCAAACCAGTCGCATCTCTCGCATGCCGGCCGGCCGCACGCGGCTGTGACTGCTGCAATATCGGAACGTGCGGACACTCTCAGCCGAGGTGATGGAGGATCACAGTCAAACACCTCGCCGCACAACTAGACGTCTCCGTTGGCAGTACTGTCACGTCCGTCGACTAACTGGGGTATTCAAAGGTGTCTGGTCGCTGGGTTCCTCGCCGCCTAAAAGAAGATCATAAAGAGCAGCGAAGGACCATCTGAGCCGAATTGTTACCGCGTTACGAGGCTGATAATGACATTTTTTTGTCCAACATCGTCACAAGCGATTAAACATGGGTTCATGACTTCGAAATGGAATCAAACCTCAGCCGGAGGAGTGATAGTGACGGACGTCTGAGGCTCTGAATGGGTTATTCTGCTTGAAGTACTCTCTCATGGTGCAACGATCAGCTCTGGAGTGCATTGTGCTAAACGCAGGAAATGGAAGAAGCCACTTCAGCGTATTCGCTGACCCAAAAACGCAAATGATGACAACGCAAGGTGTCACACAAGTCAGCGCACGAGATGGGCGCTAACAGAACTTCACTGCTCTCTTGCTCCTCATCCAGCCTACCGGCCAGATCTCGTACTTTCCTATTTACAGCTGTTTGGCCCAATGAAGGATGCACTCCGCGGGAAGCAGTACGTGGATGACGGGGAGGTTACTGATGCAGCAAGACGTTCGCTCCGCCGTCGACCAGTAGAGTGGTACCATACATGCATACGGGACCTCCCGGTGAAGTGGCGTAAGGCCGTCAAATTGAAGGGAGATTACGTTGATAAATAGGGTGCTGTAGTCAAAAAGAGTGGGGAATACTATGGTGTATTGGAATATAATAATTCCAATCCCAAAGAAAGCAGGTGTTGACAGATATGAAAATTACTGGACTATCAGTTTAATAAGTCAAAGCTGCAAAATACTAACACGAATTCTTTACAGACGAATGGAAAAACTGGTAGAAGCCGACCTCCGGCAAGATCAGTTTGGATACCGTAGAAATACTGGAGCACGTAAGGCAATACCGACCTTAGGAGTTATTTTAGATGAAAGGTTAAGGAAGGCAAACCTACGTTTCTAGCATTTGTACACTTAGAGAAAGCTTTTGACAATGTTGACTGGAATACTCTCTTTCAAATTCTGTAGGTGGCAGGGGTAAAATACAGGGAACGAAAGGCTATTTACAATTTGTACAGAGACCAGATGGCAGTTATAAGAGTCGAGGGTTATGAAAGGCAAGCAGTCGTTGTAAAGGGAGCGAGACAGGGTTGTAGCCTATCCCCGATGCTATTCAATCTGTATATTGAGAAAGCAGTAAGGGATACAAAAGAAAAGTTCGGAGTAGGTATTAAAATCCATGGAGAAGAAATAAAAACTTTGAGGTTCGCCAGTGACATTGTAATTCTGTCAGAGACAGCAACGAACCTGGAAGAGCAGCTGAGCGGAATGGACAGTGTCATGAAAGGAGGATATAAGATGAACATCAACAAAAGCAAAACGAGGATGCTGGAATGTAGTCGAATTAAGTCGGGTGATGGAGAGGGAATTAAGATTAGGAAATGAGACACTTAAAGTAGTAAAGAAGTTTTGCTATTTGGGGAGCAAAATAACTGATGATGGTCGAAGTAGAGAGGATATAAAATGTAGACTGGCATGGCAAGGAAAGCGATTCTTATGAAGAGAAGTTTGTTAACGTCGAGTATGGATTTGTCAGAAAGTCGTTTCTGAAAGTGTTTATAGGGAGTGTAGGCATGTATGGAAGTGAAACATAGACGATAAGTAGTCTGGACAAGAAGAGAATAGAAGCTTTCGAAATGTGGTGCTACAGACGAATACTGAAGGTTAGATAGGTAGATCTCATAACGAATAAGGAGGTATTAAATTGGGGAGGAGTTTGTGGCACAACTTGACAAGAAGGGACCGGTTGGTAGGACATGTTATGAGGCATCAAGAGATCACGAATTTAGTACTGGAAGGCAGCGTGGAGGGTAAAAATCGTAGAGGGAGACCAGGAGATACACTAAGCAGATTCAGAAGGATGTAGGTTGCAGTAGGTACTGGGAGATGAAGCAACTTGAACAGGATAGGGTAGCATGGAAAGCTACATCAAACGAGTCTCAGGACTGAAGACCACAACAACAACAACATTGGAATCTCGAATGAAATCAACCTTCTTTCGGGAAGTAATGTTGCATTACCTGCTGAACGACCCTCGGGCCCGCCGCCCCGCCGGTTGACAAGTGGGTGGCCCAGTGACCACGAGGCGCCCCCCCCCCCCCCCCCCCCCGCCCCTTCTACCTGCTTTGGGGTCAGCCGGCGCTGCCGGCTCGCCTCGCCTCGCTGCCCCAGATACGCCGCACGCCGCCGGTTTAATTGTCTCTCGTGCTCCCGGACAACCTTCCGCGATCCGCACTGGCATGGTTAGCACGTCCACATTTTGCGACACAATAAAAATAAAGGGCGGCACGAGAGGAGGGAACGAAGAGGAGGGAATTCGCCGACGGTGCCTGCACTAACACAGCGGAAGAGGGAGTAACAAGCAGAAGGCACGACCGTGGGGTAGGGCATTTGTCCGCAATTTTGTGTGGTGAAAGAGGACCCCTAACACCTAACGTGGTTAAAATATTAGGACGCTCTACCCCGAAAATCCTGAGAAAGATCGATCCAAAGTTTGTTAGCTGCCTTATAAGCATAAAATGTTAATCCGTTGTCGTGCCGCCATCTGGCCTACATGGTTAGCGCTCGGACCCTTACACCAGAGGTCTCGGCTTCGACTCCTTCTCCGGCACTTTTTATCTTTTCTTCTGCTGCTTGCAAAATTGCAGCGCATTGTTACAGGAGAACAGTGAAATTAATTCCCGGGAAGATTGTATGAAAATTCGTTCTACAATTCACCATCAATTATCGTCACCAATATTACGAGACATGATTTAATATGTCTGGTTTGCCTCAAAATTGTCAGAAACTCGAAACATTTTCGTAAATGTTAATGGGGCATGTTTTTGTAGAGATTTATTGCAAACGCCCTGTGACTGTAAAAAATCCGCTTTCATATGTTGCGCAAGATGTCGCAAAAATTATTGCTTCGTTTGTTTTTACGATAATTACCACTGTGGTTCTTCTTTATAATTATTATATGTATAAAAATTGAATGTTTCCCAATCGGCTTTGTTATTCTGATTAAAAAGGCAACGTTTTCCGTCATATACTTTACAATGCAAAATGGAAAACCCGCCGCCATGAATTGCGTTGTTGGAAAGAAAGAAAATAATTTTTATTCAATAACGTAACTAATTTGTTAAAGGTAATGTAGGTTTGGGAAAATTTCTGAATAATTGGTGGAATAACCAAAGAAAATGAAACAGAAGAAAAAACAAGTGCCAGCGGAGGAATCGAACACGAGGCCTCTAGCGTAAGAATCCGAGCCTTGAACACCGAGGCTATACGGCGGCTCGGGAGTGTGCTACCATTTTATACTTATAAGGCGCCCAAGAAATTTTGGATCGATTTTTCCCTGGATTTTCCGGGTAGTGCTTCCTAATATTTTAACCACGTGAGGTGTTAGGGGTCCTCTTTCACCACACAAAATTGCGATCAAATCCCCGACCCCACGGTCGTGTCGTCTCCTTGTAAGAGCGCAAACGACGCATCAGGTCATTTTATGAAACACGCAGGACTGCGTGCGCGCATCGCTGTCTTAATCATAAAAGGTCGCCCCTGTGCATTTTGCAATTATCCCTCAGACTCTGCGCTACCGTCCCTGCAGTCAGAGAAAGCTATATCTACCACCTACTGCAACTCGCGTAGAAACAAGCTAATTTGATTTACTTAGATAGAACAGCGTTTTGACAGTTCGATGGCAAAGCCTGCTCCTGCAACACGAGGCAGTACAAAAGACAGTACGGGAACTGTGGAAAGGCTGTGGATTTTGCTACTGCATTGTGGCGCCTTTCCAAACTACAAGCAGGTACTATAGATCCACATCCCTCAGGGCCCATTCACATCTATCACCTCAACATTATATCATTGTTATTCTATTCCATCCACCAGAGAAAAATTACGAACTATAAAAGCTCTACTAACTTCATCTGATAGAGAACTCAATAAGATTTTTACCACATCTTTCTCCTCACATATTTCGAAAACAAATACTAAATGTGTGTTGGCATCGAGCACATGTGACGATCCTATTAAATATACAGGTATTGATCCACTGCACGGACCAGTTTAAAGTTCCATCACCTGTACTGTAGGAGGATGACCGTATCCCACAGACTATACTGTAAGTGGCAAGAGACGCTCCCTATGACCCTGTGTCGTTGTTTGAAACATTATTTTTTTTTTTCTGCTGTAACATGCTTTGTACAGTGGCATACCTGCACGGAGTAGCGACGCAGTCTAGGGGGTATTGTCACGGTCCGTGCTGCTCCCCCCATCAGAAGTTCGAGTCGTCCTTCGGGCATGGCCATAGCATAAGTTAGTTTAAGTTGGATTAACTAGTGTGTAAGCTTAGGGACCGATGGCCTAAACAGTTTGGTCCCATAAGATCTCACCACACTGCTATACATTTCGCTTTCCCGCCACGACCTCGAGGTCTGCGTCAGGTTCTAAACAGACATTAACACGTTCTGATCCATTGCCTCTCGCAGGAAACAAGACATTGTACGGTGTAAACCATGTTCTTACTGTGGCTACCATAACACGCCACACACACTGCATGACTTTAAATAAACAAAAGTTACAACACAAGGAAACTGGAAGAGTTTGGCGGGTTGTGTGGAGTTTTCAAACTGCTGCGCAAAGGTGACTGATCACCTATACATTTAAACTCATCTGTCACAGTAATGGAATAGCTGATGTCTCTGCATCCCGTTTCGACTAATTCCTCATACTGCAGTCATGTATGCGATCACTTTTTCGGTGCTAGCCATCCCCAGAAGGTGTTTCCCCTCCACCAAAACTCTTTCTCCAACTCAGCGTACCAGTGTATGGATGGGGTGGAAAAAACACCATCGATGTACTCTAATAATAAGCATTACAGTTGATAATTCGAACAATTTTTACAATTTTAAAGTAATTTCGACACCGACCAATGATGCGACAGCATGTTTCCCAATTTCAGTATCATAGCTAAACCACCCCTTCCCTACTTTGCGAGTATCATTACGAATGTAGGTAGATGACTGTGCAGTATGCCTATTCATTGCTAATTGTCGAACACGTACATCATCAGGATGTACCAAACAGCGCTCTACATATAGTAGCATAGTGGATAACTGACGACTTATTTCTGTGTGGATTAGTCACAGAACATTCTCGCACTCTTAGGATAAAATTTGAGACTGAAAGCTCCCCTCCTCCCCCCCCCCTTCCTCCCTGCACTGTCTTTGACCAGCCCGACCTACAGTACCATTACTGATTAAAGCTGCAGCTGACCTGAAGTAGACCACTATATTCCGCGACAGTTGAATGAATGGAGCTAGCCGAGTCTCACCCATCCAAGTACACAAGATTTCTCCAGATGAGGGCCATGTCGAGGTGGTTAGCACTCTTTGTCGATGTATAGTAACAGATTTGAAAGTGTTGTAATGTAATAGCAGATGGTTAAGAAGAACAAGAAACGGGAGATTTTTTTATGCATGATGGACTCCAGGCGGATGGAGTCAGAGGCATTTTTACATAAATCAACCAAGGAATCAATTTTAAACTGTTATTCCAGAGTCTAGGATCAGTACCTGGAAGGTATTGGTAAGAGAGAATATAAGCACGCGCACTCCTAAGGCTACAACGTTCCGCACTTAAAACAGGCTATAATGTTAGATCGCTTGAGTTTCTGACCTATCAGTCGTGTGGAATGCTGCGCTGTTAATATTCCAATGTAAGAAATGTATTTCCAGCGCATGACAGACATCCTTCTTACAGGTCTCTCAACGATTAACTACGGTATCGAATTGTAAAACGAGAAAACTACTTCCTTAAAACAGTGGTACTGTGTGATACATGCACAATATAGCTTTCCAGAGATGTATAGCGTCCACTGTTCACATCCGATCACGGTTCATAAAATTACACTATGCCTATATGAGTCCTATATAAAATGATCGTTAGTTACGGAGAATACCTCTTACAAGGAAATAGATAAGCGCAAAGCACCGTCGTCCGACATGTGAAATTACAAGTCATGCTGCCACTAACTTTGTAAACAGAACATCTATCAAGCAGATGTATACACAGGGGATTGCGGTGTCTCACAGACACCTAACACTAACTTAGTTATGAAGCTGAAGTCTCGATTTTGCACCCAAGATGCGACAGAAGAATGGAGTTCATCGCATGAATCATAGTTCGTTTAGAGGAATGTGACCCGTTTCATTACACGTGATATGGAAGTCTTCTGATGACCGAGACGTTTACTGTTAACGATCGCAAGGAGACACTGCTCTAAGACCCACGCAGAACAAGCGGTTGTATACGACTCGAACGCAGGCTATGTCGCGCAACTGACGCATCCTGATGGAACATCAGGAAAAAATCGTCTCTGTCTCTCTGTCTCTCTGTCTCTCTGTCTCTCTGTCTCTCTGTCTCTCTGTCTCTCTGTCTCTCTGTCTCTCTCTCTCTCTCTCTCTCTCTCTCTCTCTCTCTCTCTCTCTCTCTCTCTCTCTAGAATGCATCATCAGTATACCATTAAATCGTATCTCGTTACAACTCCACCTCAACCGAGCACTCCATTCACTCTGTCAGCCTTTAACGCAGATGCAATTAAGTTTAGAGGCATATGGTTCTCTCTCTTCCTGAAATGTGTCAGATACAGTAGTCAACTCGCGCGTATCCTCAATAGACATGCAGTAGAATGCTGCCTCGACGGAAAAAAGTGACGTTCCCTGGCTCCCTTCGCTTCCATGTTCACGTTTTCTCGGATTCCTCTTGCTGTCGTATACTTGTTCCCATGTACAAGAATTATTCTGCGCCAACCAGAAGACACGTAAGTACTTCAGTTTCCTCCCATTCCGGTGTATATTTTCTCAATTTATACGTATTTCCCACAAATCTTTTGATTTTTTTATGTCAGTTCTACCCATGCGATCATGACATAACCTCTCGTTCCGTGTTCTAAAATTTCTTGTAAATGTAGCACAGCTGCCAACACCTAGCGCAAATGCACTAATCGGGAGGCATAGTATAGCACTGTACTCGATTGTATCCAGTCGCCTCCACGCCGCATAGTCCACATTTTGAGAGCGTTTGCTCTGCTTTCTGTATGTCTACGTATATGCATGTGTCACGGACGGCTCCCAGGACCAGATCCTCTTGCTGGTGGACCCAATTTCGAACATAGAACATATCTTCGGACGTATCACCTGAAGACACTGCCGAAATATTGTGGCAGGAAGCTACAAACATCCAGCAGTTCTCCCCAAATTTTGTGGAACTTTTTAAAAAGTTTGTAAAAAGCTTTTATCCAGTTTTATGTATACAGACTTCAGCGGTGAGGGAAAATTTGTACCAAGGACCGAAATCGAAACCGGATCTCCTGCTTACGAGGTAGGTGCGTTAGCCACTAAGCCATCTTCACACAGCGTTTCACCCCGGCACGCAATCCTCCTCGATCCAAATTCGGTGTACCGCCCCAGCCTACTTTAAAATCCCCCTTTTTAATCAGACAGACTGTAAAACAGATCAGTTTAGTTACACAATTTGCAAATTAAAAAAATGTTTTAATAATCTTGCTTCTAGTGTTGCTTGGTAGCCACTTACCGTCATTGAGTTATGATACTATCTGGGCGTGATATTTTGTAGCTGTTCTGGTTTTTTGTTTATATTTTTATACACGCAATTCTTGTTAAACACATATATGTCTTGAATTTGTTCTTCATATAAGTTTTTCCATTTCCTTTGCATTTGTTTTTATCACGTGTTGTGAATATGTCTGACACAGAACGCGTATTCTGATGAATAAGTGAATGCGTGCCACGCTACAGTGACCGCTGACCTTGATGTGTGTTAAGTTCGCAGGTATTACCCCACTAGCGTTGTCTCTTTTAGATAAAGGCGTCCAGTTGCGAGCGCCCTCTTCCTGCATCAGCGACAAACGCGCCCTGTAGTCGGCTTTTCACCTTCATTGATCGTCCATCAAGGAAGATTGGTACTGGAAATTACGCTAATGCGTTTCCCGTACCAACCTTTCGCATTTCAGTGTCAGGAACAAACAGCTGATGAATTTAATCTCCTCAGTGGTATCAATGACACGTGTTAACAGCCGATATCTATACATAGAATCTGACGCCTGACACAGAAGGTCTGCGGTGTACGTTTTGAAGACCTGACCCGCGACAAAATTAGTATAAAAGCGAGCTACCTTGCAACAAACTGAAATGAATATACTTTAGTGGTAAAAATATTTTTTTATGCAACTGTGATAGCGGTTTAGTTCTGTAAAATTTTGAACAGAGTGAAGGATCGTCAAAAGCGTGTGGAATTTACTCTTTTATTTACACGACGTGGATACAGAAAGCAACGGATTGTAAATAACACAATGTTATATTCCTCGACATACCACTTGCTAAAACACTCATGCACTATGGCCAGGAGCTTCCCACGCTTCAGCACCGAAGCAGATATGCTTTATTTCTGAGGTATGCCATTCCTGACTGCTTTTAGTTAGTTGAGAGTTGACAGGTATACGCTTCGAAAATCACTGCACCCGCTGACCCTTAGAATTCGAGAAACAGCCAGTGCTCTGTGTATCAGGCTG
This sequence comes from Schistocerca gregaria, assembly GCF_023897955.1. Classification (NCBI taxonomy): domain Eukaryota; kingdom Metazoa; phylum Arthropoda; class Insecta; order Orthoptera; family Acrididae; genus Schistocerca; species Schistocerca gregaria. Next base: position 77,958,965 of record NC_064925.1, on the reverse strand, counting down.
AGAAACGGGATTTGTGCCAGGGATTTCTGCCGTTTGGGAGCGAAACTATCGAGAACTCGCTGTGGTCTTTTCAACAGGACTCCCATTGTGTGTACACTGATCCAAAAGCCTGTTGATGAGAACGTTGTGGTCCTGACTGAGCGACTTCTGTGGGCAACGATGCAGCAAATTGGAGAAACTCTGATCAGACTGAGCAAGATTATGCACACGGCCAATCATTCCAGTTGCCACGAAGTATAATACCCTCTGGCAGGTTATGCTACCGTTATAGGTTACCACCTTTGATGTTCAAAAAATCCGTTAAAAATTTTGCAGATTTCGAAGACGGCCCTGATATAAAGTCAACGGCATTGATTACAGTGTAACTGATGTCTTCAGTCCGCAGCACACACAGTACCAGCGAACTAGGTACTTGAACACAGATGACTGTGTAGATCAACACTTTCTTACAAAAACTGAGGTTTTATGAAATTAATGGTGTAGCTAACATATGGTTTACCTTCCACTTTACAAAAATAAAGCAAATTTCGTACTTAATAACCGTCAGGTGGCTTGCGAAGTATGGATGTAGATGTAGATCAACGATAGAAAATAGATATTTTTATGATTCGAAGGAAAGCGTATATAAAATAATCTTCGATTTCACACATATCAGGCAGAATTTGTTTTTCATCAGATGCCAGTATAAACAATCCCATTTAACATACGGTAGCAGAGGAAATTGTAAATAACATGTTTAGAGTGATTTTCAGCAGATGATGTCTTTTAATTTTAACAAAACACCGCATGTTCAATTCTACGCTTCAAAGAGTACTTCATTACTGATAAATTTAAAACATATGCAGGAGTTTGTAAGCAAGACAGAATCGCCAAAACATTTTGATGTACATGTTCATAAAAATTTATACTGAAAAAGAAAACATGTTTCAGAGTTTCTTAAACGGTTAAGTTCCGCCACTTTCCTACTTCGTGGCACTGCAACCCATGGAGAGAGAGAGAATATATTGACATAATTTGCTAATTTTCTTTCAGTAGTCTCTTACAGAATTATATCCTGGGGTAACATAGACCTACCTTCAAGAAAGAAAGTCTTCATTGCAAAAAATTGTGCTATAGGAATAGTACCTGGGGCTCACCTTGAAAATACTATAGACAACTGTATGAGGAGAAAGGTTTTTTAAGGACATCTCTACAGTGCTTATTTTCTCACATGAAGTGTGTAGGATTTAGAAGAAATAATTACATTCGTAACGTTTTCATTACTCTTAATTAAAATCGGCTTTATCCCAGAAAGGTATGAATGACTCTGCTACTAAAACTTTTATCACTTACCCAGTGACATTAAATGCCTGACACCGAGCGAAGCTAACTTTTAAACTAGGCTGAAAAAGTTCCTTATGCGCTACTCTATTTCGTAGCAGGATTTTTATTTAGAAACTTATAGCTTATTAGTACAATAATGTTACATACTGGGTGATCAAAAAGTCAGTATAAATTTGAAAACTGAATAAATCACGGAATAATCTAGATAGAGCGGTACAAATTGACACACATGTTTGGAATGACATGGGGTTTTATTAGAACCAAAAACTACAAAAGTTCAAAAAATGTCCAACAGATGGCGCTTCATCTGATCAGAATAGCAATAATTAGCATAACAAAGTAAGACAAAGCAAAGATGATGCTCTTTACAGGAAATGCTCAATATGTCCACCATCATTCCTCAGCAATAGCTGTAGTCGAGGAATAATGTTGTGAACAGCACTGTAAAACATCTCCAAAGTTATGGTGAGGCATTGGCGTCGGATGTTGTCTTTCAGCATCCCTAGAGATGTCGGTCGATCACGATACTCTTGCGACTTCAGGTAACCCCAAAGCCAATGATCGCACGGACTGAGGTCTGGGGACCTGGGAGGCCAAGCACGACGAAAGTGGCGGCTGAGCACACGATCATCACGAAACGACGAGCGCAAGAGATCTTTCACGCGTCTAACAATATGGGGTGGAGCGCCATCCTGCTTAAACAACTTACGTTCCAGCAAGTGTTTAGCGTTTACCAGCCAGGCTGGGGATGATGCGATTCTGTAACATATCGGCGTACCTCTCACCCGTCATCGTAGCAGTTACAAAACCAGATCACGCATTTCCTCGAAGAAAAAAAGGCCCGATAACGGTAGTAGTGTTAAATCCTACCCATACCGTGACTTTCTCGACGTGCAATGGAGTTTCCACGACAGTTCTAGGATTTTCGGTAGTCGAAATTCTGCAGTTGTCGGCGTTGACAGACCCTCGGAGCGTGAAATGAGCTTCGTCGATCCACAACACGTTACTCAACCAATCGTCATCTTCTGCCATCTTTTGAAACGCCCACACCGCATATGCCCTCCGCTTCACTAAATCTCCAAATAACAGTTCATGATGCCGATGGATTTTGTACGGATAGCATCGGAGGGTACGCCTCAGTACCAACCAAACAGTAGTGTATGGAATGCCGGTGCGACGTGCGACTGCACGACCGCTGACTTCCCCGTGCATAGACGAACCCGCTACAGTCTCCATTTCTTCCTGAACTGTCTCAGCAGCATTACGCCTTGTGCTCGGTCGGCCACTACGGGGTCTATCGTCTAAATAACCCGTGGCTTCGAACTTCGAATTCATTCTCGCTACAGCTGCATTTGTCAACGGACCTTTACCCGTTCGAATCCCCTTCGTATGGCGATAGGATCGTAACGCTGAACTAGCACATTCGCCATTCTGATAATACAGCTTCACTAAAAGCGCCTTTTCAGGTAACGTCAACATGCTGTGACTGCTGGCGCATCTGATTCTCTCTCTCATTACAGCTCCTTTTATACACGATTGTCATGCGCAGTCACTCGCGTTTTGCTGTCCAGCGCCAGCTATCGGACATTTCGTGAACTTTTTTTTTGTTCTGATAAAACCCCATGTCATTCCAAGCATGTGTGTCAATTTTTACCTCTCTATCTACATTATTCCGTGGTTTATTAAGTTTTCAAATTTATACTGACTTTTTGCTCATCCGGTAGTTACTTGTGATATTAAACTAATTAATGTAGATGTAGACTGCAGATGTAGATGTAGACGTACATGTACTTGTGAAATTGCCTGTCCATTCACATACTGGTGCACGTGAAAACAGTGCTGGAGTTTGCGCCCAGATGACGTCAAAGTCGCACGAAATGTGACGTTTTACAACGGGTGCCGGGGATATAGGATACTCGCTTTTTCCAGTACGTAAACAAGATCTGAAAGATAATTGTCTTCGTTTCATTATTCGTTGGATTCAGCCCATTAGGCTTAGAGCAGTGAATTCAGGTTTGCCCCCGCAATAGCCGACAGACATAATGCGGCATACGATTGTCAGTGAGCCCTTTTATCCCAGTTTTGCCCCTTTCCTCGCCTCGCCGCGGCGTCTAGCTAGCTCTAGGCGGCTAGACCCGCCACGCTATCTGCCACATCAGACGGCGCGTCTGCGGTAAACAGCTGCTAACTTCTCTCCGGGGCAGGCGGCTATTATGGGCTTTTCGCCGGCGAATTATGGCCTGCTGCATCACGCCACAAAGAAATTGGCTAAAAATAAAGTAAAAAAAATAAAGCCGGCAGATGTTTATCAGCGGCGGTCGGCATCTTGGCCGAGTTTCCACGCTATGCACCACTTGTTACCTCCTTTTTTCCCCCTCCCTTTAGCGTCTGCTGAGATAATACTGCGGTCTGCGCAGTGGCATATGACGCAAAAGCTTAACCCATTTATCTGTGTCTTAGGAAGCGTTCGCCGTGTTGTTTTGCAAGGCCAATAGCGCACCATCTCTTTAACGACATGCGCACACAATGTTTTGTTTAGCTACATGTTTACTGAATTACAGTACGTAATAGAATGTAATAAAGGTCTCTTGGTTTTCTCAGAATTTCAAATCTGCAAGCTTTCCAGGCCTGCAGTCGGCTCTGTACACTGGATACTGATAATTCTCAATAATGTACAGGGTGGTTAGAAACACTCTGCACAGCTTGTAAGTGTGTTGCAGGGTAGAAGTGGTTGAAAAAAAAGTTGAGAAAAAAATTCGAGAAATTGCTCCGTTTCAGACTGAATTAGCATGGAAGTTAGGAAATTAGTCCATTGCACGCGTAAATTAAAGCGCCCGCCGGATACAATTTTTGTCAGTTGTTCTGTTAGGGTAGATGACAGAGCACGAGACTGCCATTGAATCGGGTTCGATCCTTACTACCCTCCCATGCCCAGTTTTTTTTTTAATCTCTCCCTTCATTGGTTGTAGGAACTCAAACGAAGAACATGTCTCCAGCATGTTGATCTTCACCATGCGCTCAGTTGAACAAATACCGGGTGATCAAAAAGTCAGTATAAATTTGAAAACTGAATAAATCACGGAATAATGTAGATAGAGAGGTACAAATTGACACACATGCTTGGAATGACATGGGGTTTTAGTAGAACCAAAAAAAAAATACAGAAGTTCACAAAATGTCCGACAAATGGCGCTTCATCTGATCAGAATAGCCATAATTAGCATAATAATGTAAGACAAAGCAAAGATGATGTTCGTCACAGGAAATGCTCAATATGTCCACCATCATTCCTCTACAACAGCTATAGTCGAGGAGTAGTGTTGTGAACAGCACTGTAAAGCATGTCCAGAGTTATGGTGAGGCATTGGCGTCGAATGTTGTCTTTCATTATCCCTAGAGATGTCGGTCGGTCGGTCGGTCATCATACACTTGCGACTTCAGGTAACCCCAAAGCCAATAGTCACACGGACTGAGGTCTGGGGACCTGGGAGGCCAAGCATGACGAAAGTGGCGGCTGAGCACACGATCACCACCAAACGACGCGCGCAAGAGATCTTTCCCGCATCTAGCATTTTTTTTTTTTTTGCTTCTAATAAAACCCCATGTCATTCCAAGCATGTGTGTCAATTTTTACCTGTCTATCTACAATATTCCGTGGTTTATTAAGTTTTGAAATTTATACTGACTTTTTGATCACCCGGCATATCACTGCTGCGGCCTCATTTTCGTTTGGCACTGACAGAGCTAGAAAAAGCAGAGGAAGATATTGATAAGTTCTTTTTGTTCCGGTAGTAGTCGTAGCTAGTGGATACAAGTTAGTAGTGCCCACACATTTTCCACAACGTAGTGGCGAGATGACAAGGTGGCTGACAGATGGACATGATGAGCGTAGCAACTGTAAGGGTGGGTGTTCATGTCAGATGTTGAAACCCTGTTTCGACACCTACCCTACCCTACTCGTCTCGCAGCGCACCTAGGATGGCCGCCGAACTTACGTCACTATCCGACGAACGGATCAAATGTGCCAACTCTGTGAGACACTGGAGTGAGGTTTGGAATTTAATCCAGAACTTTGGCCGCAAAGACAGGTGACCAAGGACTTTACCCCCGACTTCTACTTCTCAAACTGGGCAAATACTGGGGATGGAAGTGTCTTTCACTGTCAGGATTCGACGCAGCTATCTCCGAATCGAACGCCATCACAGAGACGTGCGTTAGTGGTGTCGGCTACGGAGGCAGATACTTTCTGAGTGAATGACCTCCCAGTCAGGTGCCTGGAATGTCACCAAAGTGTAATCTAATTCGCAGTATCGGTGATGAAAACACCAGCCGACAGCGAAAATGTCTCCTCCTAGTTTCGGAATATTACGTCTCAACTCAAGAAATGCGCTTGTTTCAGTGTAGTACCTTTTCATGCCAACTGATTTTCTCCATAATATCGGTAACAGGCTATGAGGAAAAGCATTGACAATACGCAGCGTGACTTATACTTAAACGGTGCCCACTAGTCTTGGCTCTTCTTCCGCAATACTGCCATCCAATTAGAAACGCGGTTCTCTCACATTCACAGCAGCTGGCAGTAGGGCCAAGATAAAAGGTAAATATACGTATAGGAACTCAGCTGGTAATGGTCCAGCAGTATACACTAATGTGATTGACGTAACAGGCTGTGTACAAGTCATTGACAGCAATAGACATTGACTTGGCTGGTCAGTTCAATTAGCAGAAGCCGGCCGCAGTGGCAGAGCGGTTCTAGGCGCTTCAGTCTGGAACCGCGTGACCGCTACGGTCGCAGGTTCGAATCCTGCCTCGGGCATGGATGTGTGTGATATCCTTAGGTTAGTTAGGTTTAAGTAGTTCTAAGTTCTAGGGGACTGATGAGCTCATATGTTAAGTCCCATAGTGCTCAGAGCCATTTGAACCAATTAGCAGCAGCTTATGGTGGCCCTAATGGTTTTCGTGGACTACCAATGCAGTTCACGTGTGATGTTCCAGTTGTGTTTGGAGGCAATACGTGATTGACCTTGGCTGTTGTGTGGGGGAACCATGCTCACGACAGTGGCCTTGAAGCATTTCCCGAGGCAAACATCTTGGCTTGGAAGACATGGAGTATAGCCGAGAATACAGGACTGCTTGCTAAGGTTCCCTATGGTACTTTGGTGCCAGACAAGCCGTTTACCTTGTCTACAAGGAGAAGGAAGAAGCTCAATGCCGACGAGTATCTGTTTATTTGGGCGAAAGTAGGGAACAACAATTGTAAAATAAAGATTACTGGTGATTGTACGTTCTATTATAGGCAATAAAAGTTTCTTATCTCAAAAGTAAAACGTGGCATTGCGTATACATAAAACTCAAAAAATTATTGAAACTGGCTTTAAATTAGAAAATTATGTAATGATTAGCTTCTGTTGTTACTAACGTCCCTCTTATTTTCACTATAACCAAGTTTATACCAGCATGTAGCTAATATCGCTAACTGCCATTGTGATTTGGTGTGGGTTCATAATCTGAATACCTTGAGAAGAAATAAAAGATCGAGATAGGAGCTTCCTCGAATTTAAATCTGAATATTTATCACTGTTTTTACTTATGTTCGTCGTCTGTTACTTCTCGTTCTCGTCGTTGGCACAGTTTCGTCTGCAGGGGTGGTGTTTTTGCTCGTAGACATGATTTCAATGTGCTCTTTGGTTTTCCATAACCCTCTAAATGAAATGTAACATGCTTTTGCTTTCTATCTTGCACACTTTATTCAACACTTTCAGCACTATTCTTCTCAGAGTACCTTCAATGCACATGACGTCAAACTTACAACTCTACATGAACATGTCCGACTTAACTATTGTCCTCCTGCTAAAAATATTATATCAAAGATAATATTTTATAAAGCTGTCGCAGTGATTTCAAAGATATAATTTCAACAAAAAAGAAGCCTACTTATAAAACATTTTGAATTTGCGTTTCCATAAATGATAATGATAATAATAATGATAGTTACAGACGTACACAAAATGTGGACGGTAATTTTAAATCAAAATTGGTTCAATGCAAACCATTTTACATACGTTCTTGTATTAATTCACATTTAAACATCATGAAAATAATATCTATGTTATAAATATGGATATTACAAAATTCTTGATGCGAAGTTGTTTACTAATGCAGTGTATTGATTATACATTAAATGTATTACGAAGAAGGACAAGCATCAACTGTAGAATGGAATGACAGTAAAAATCTGTGCCGGACCGGGACTGGAACCCAGATTTCCCTCTCATCCCAAGCAGTCGCCTTACCATTTGGCTAACCGTGCATGACTCACGGCCCGACTCAAACTCCCCATAGATTAAATGATAATTAATTGAAAACCTCAGCTGCCGACAGGTGCTGTTGACATACCTTGATGGGGACAGCTGAAAACGTGTGTACCGACCGGGACTCGAACGTGGGATCTCCTGCTTACATGGCACACGCTCTATCCATCTCAGCCACCGACGACACAGATGAATAGCGTGGCTGCAGGGACTTATCTGTTGCACACTTCCCGTGGAACGCACATGCCCAACTGCCCGCAATCTACGTACGCAGTGTTCCTAATAGATACTTTGCACACCCACCCATTACTAGCGCCTACCAAGGTGACGATTCCCGTAAGAGGAGAGAATTAATTATCATTTATTCTAGAGAAGCTGGACGGTCATCAATGGTATCTGTTCTTTCGCGAACAGTTACTATCCTCATGTAAACTCCTATATGTCATCTATCACGCTTCTACGACCTGAACTCATAGATCGTAACGACTGTAATCGTCGCAGTGCCTGTTCCTTAGGACATGGCAGGCATGTCCAAAGGGACTTCGTATCGCAATAAGAATAACACTGGCGTTGCAGTATCCCAGTGCACTGAGTTCTTCAGTAAAGCAAGAAAAAGAAGCATTGACAAGTTTCATTACACCACCTGAACATGAGGAGTGTCGCAATGGACAATACACCCGATTCCCGTAAGAGAAGAGAATTAATTACCATTTATTCTAGAGAAGCTGCACGGTCATCAATGGTATCTGTTCTTTCGCGAACAGTTACTATCCTCATATAAACTCCTATATGTCGTCTACGACTCTTCTACGACCTGAACTCATAGATCGTAACGGCTGTAATCGTCGCAGTGCTTGTTCCTTGGGACATGGCAGGCATGTCCAAAGGGACTTCGTATCGCAATAAGAATAACACTGGCGCTGCAGTATCCCAGTGCACTGAGTTCTTCAGTAAAGCAAGAAAAAGAAGCATTGAACAGTTTCATTACACCACCTGAACATGAGGAGTGTCGCAATGGACAATACACCAGATTCGCATTAAGGAAGACAGTAATTGATATACCCGTCCAATAATGCGTTTTCTTTCGTTCCATTAAATAGCTTAAAGCAAATAATGAGAGAGTTCCAATGGAAGAGACACTGTCAATTTAAATCTCCGTCTGTGTCCAATCGTAAGTTCTCCCTTTTGTCCTCGTTTTCTACGACACCGTAAACGGCATTCTCCCTTCTTGCCTTTCCTTCATTTAATCTGGCACCCTTTCCCAGTATAAGTATGTGGTTTCAAAAGTTGTCGTTGAGACTCGGCTTGTAATAAGTCTCAAAAGTGTATGTGTGTGTGGGGGGGGGGGGGGGGGGGGGTCGTATGAACTGTGCTGACAGCCGACTTGCGCCGTGTTGCAGGTGACGGGATGGACGCCGCTGATGTACTCCGTGAAGGAGAACCGCATGTCCTTCCTGGACCGCATGATCGAACTGGGAGCTGACGTGTGCGCCCGCAACGCGGTGAGTACCCAGCCAGCCAGCCAGCCAGCCAGCCAGCCAGCCAGCAAGCAGCAAGCAGCCAGCTCGCTAGCCGCGAGGTGACGTAGCTTTGTGTCCTCGCACGCCGTCACTGCAGACTGTCCGAAACTCAACGCGGAGATTTTCTCGTCCAGCTTCGGGCGTCCGCTGGCAACCAGGAATGTTACGCACACATTTTCGCGATACTCCATGTCGCTACAGAGAAAAAAAATTTCATTACCTCTGTTAGTAACATTTTGGTTCCCTACCCCAACGATGATTTGAAACGGTAATACACACATTCCAATATCAGATTATGATTCATATCGAAAGCAATATGTAAAATTGTATGCATAACTCGATAACATCGGACCAACAGTGTCCAAGCCAACAGTATCACAAGGAATTGATTCCATGTCGATGATTTTTAGCTTTTTTTCAAGGCAGTATCTCCCAAAAAATTGACATGTTTCCGTGAACTAGCATGAATATAAAACGAAATACAAACATAAGTCTTTGAGGACAAATATTCCAAACAGACATTCAAGAATCGACCACAATTTCTTGCTCATAATCGTTTTATTATTACAACCAAAGCTGTTTTGATAGTGAACACTCACTTTTCCTTGATACTTTCTCTGAGACACTGATTAAATAGTATCTTTTATACACGTTTGTGTGCAGTCCGTTTTCTCTCTCGGTAGGCTGTGGCTCCAGCTTCGAAAAAAGACGTTTACGAGGCACTGAAGTTACCAGTTTGAGTAACCCGTTTGTATAATCATCGTTTCAGAAGGCTCACTAGGTTTGCTGCTGCGTGCTGGGCAAAATATAAGTAGTGGACAAAAGTTTCCGTTTGTGGGCGATGCTGCAGCGCATATACAGCGCTGTACGACCCTGATGCGGGTGTATAAGCACCGACGTGTAGGTAAGGAATTAGTGTGGCGTTCGTGTCTCCCCCCAGTGCGTCCGGGGGTCGAGGTATTCGTGCCTGTCGTACGAGCCGACTAAAAGGAGTTCCCCATGTTTCGGCCTTTATGTGATGGTCCCCTGTAGGGTTTGACCTCCGTTCTTCAAAGTTTGCCCGAAGAGCGAGCCAATTGGGGAAGGGCGCCTTACAAGGTGCATTGTGTCCATCGTGTATTGAGATCTTTAGTCCATTTTCTCGTCATCGCATTACTGTCCTGCCCATTGTCCATCTCTTGGACGAGGACACCTTCCTGGGTGCGTTTTCCACCATGCTCTATGCAGTGTCGATTTCTGCGTCGACGATGACCATGAACTTCTCTGCACCAGATACCCAGCACGGTAGCCAGTCCGTTGTGGTGGTGCCGCCATGTAGCCTGTTCACTGTAGCCCCCTGACCACACAGGGATCGCTCTGCTGATGTCTGCACTGTTAACTCCCCACGTATGCCAAGGGGTAGATGCCCATCCCCCTGGGGCGTCGGGACTCCCGGCAATGGCCATCTTGCCAGGCGACTTTGGGGAAGGCTCCTGGTCGGAGTGGCTGACATCAGGGCGGATGACACGCGATGAAGCGTGGTCCTTCATCTCTTGCTGGTGGTGGAACACCAGCAGTCTCTAAGCGATCACAAGATCAATTCGACGCACAGCCGTACGACCCCTAATCATTCGCCTCCCTAGCCACACCATGGGAGGAACGTCAGGCTAACGATGGCAGCGGATCTTATTCGCGCCGGTACCTTGTATGTTCGAGAGATGATGGGGAATCTTTCATGACGATGAAGCCCCATTTGTTTTTTTTGAGCATTTAGAGAACAAGTTCGGGGAGGTGGAGGGCTCCGATATTAAGGACGCCCGCCCACCTCTTGCTGGACTGCCCACTTTTAGCCGCTCTGTGGCAGACTTTTAACTTTCCCAGCACCCTGCCCTCGGCGATGGGCGACAATGCATTCACAGCAGCTTCAGTTTTACGTTTTATCCGTGAGAGTGGGTTTTATACTTCTACGTTGGTTTTAGTGCATGTCCTTTCTACCTCTGTGTCCTCCACCCCCGTGCTTTTAGGGTGGAGGTTTTTGTGTTGCAGAGTGGCTGGCCTCTCCTTTTTTATTCTCGTGGTCGGCCAGCCACTGTAATCTGTTTTCATGTTTTACTCTCTCCTGTTTCTAGCGTCTCTCTGTTGTTTTCTTGTCCTCCTTCGTTCCTTTTAGTGTTCGTTGCCTCCCCTTCGTTCTTGTGGCTTTTCCTTTCGTTCCGTTTTGTGTTAGATGTTTCGTCCGTTTCATTCTCACACTTGTGGCTTTGTTTTATTAGGAAGATGGGATCGATGACCTCGTAGTTTTGTCCCTTCTCCCGCCTTTAAACCTCCAAACACGACCATCGTGCTGTTCTTGTTTTCTTGGCTGCCGAGAGACAGACACCGGTAGACATCACCCCCTGTGGGTTCGGGGGTAAGAATAGGCCTACGGTATTCCTGCCTGTCGTAAGAGGCGACTAAAAGGAGTCTCAAACGTTTTGGCCTTGTGAGATGGTCCCCTAACGGGTTTGACCTCCATCCTTCTAAATTTTCCGAACAGCGAGCCGATTGGGGAAGGGCGCCTTACAAGGAGCGATGTGTCCATCATGCATTACCATCTCTAGCCAGGTTTGTCGTCATCGCTTAGCAGTCCCGCTCACCTACCATCTCTTGGGCGTGGATTTGTTCTTGGGTGCAGTTTATTGCAGTCTGCTATGCTGTGTCGCTTAATGCGCCAATGACGATATTGGACTACATCACCTGAAATCCAGCACGGTAGCCAGTCCGTTGTGGTGGGGCCGCCATGTACCCTGTTGGTTGTAGCCCTCTGACTACACAGGGATTGCTCTGCTGATGCCAGCGCCGTTAACTCCCCACGTATGCCAAGGAGTAGATGCCTATCTCCTTGGGGCATTGGGACTCCCGGCAATGGCCATCCTGCCAGGTGGTCGTTGCTGAGGCTGGGTGGCGCCCGTGGGGAGGGCCCTTGGTCGGAGTAGGTGGCATCAGGGCAGATGACCCACACTGAAGCGTGGTACATCATCTCTTGCTGGCGGCCAGCCGCCAGCAGTCTCTAAGCGTTCCAGGGCTCAATACAACGCAACTACATATGACCCCAAATCGTTCCCCTCCCTGGCTACACCATGGGAGGAACGAAAGACTAAGGATGCCAGCGAACCATACTCGCCCCGCTACCTGGTGTGTACGAGAGCTGATGGTGAATCCTTTACATCCATGAAGCCTCAGTTCTTCGTCGAGCACTTAGAGGACAAGTTCGGGGAGGTGGAGGGCTTGTCCAAAATGCGCTCGGGCTCGGTTTTGATCAAATCGGCGTCCTCCGCCCAGTCCCGCCGGTTACTCGATTGTAACAAGCTGGGGGATGTTCCGGTTACAATCACGCCCCATAAGAGTCTTAATATGGTCCAGGGCATAATATTCCATCGGGACCTTCTATTGCAGTCCGATGACGGGCTTCGCGCCAATTTAGAGCGGCGAGGTGTTCACTTCGTCCGGCGCGTACATCGTGGTCCAAGGGATAAGCAGGTTGCCACCGGTGCCTTCATCTTGGCCTTCGAGGGTGATACTTTACCTGAGAAGGTCAAGGTAATGGTCTATCGTTGTGACGTCAAGCCCTATATCCCTCCCCCGATGCGGTGCTTTAAGTGCTGGAAGTTCGGGCATATGTCTTCCCGCTGTACTTCCAGCCTCACATGTCGAGATTGTGGACGCACATCACATCCCAATACTCCATGTGCTCCGCCTCCCATCTGTGTAAACTGCGGAGAGCACCATTCGCCTTGCTTGCCGGACTGCAGGATCTTCCAGAAAGAGCGCAAAATCATGGAGTATAAGACCCTGGACCGCCTGACATACACTGAGGCCAGGCAGAAGTTCGAACGCCTCCATCCTGTTCGAATGACTGCCTCTTACGCCGCGGCTACTACTGTTATGGCCCCATTAGCTCTCCCTCAGACTGCCACCTCTCAGAGCCGGAATGCTACACCTGCCCCCTTGATGGTGGGGGGCACTTCACTCCCTGCTGCTCCTGCACTACCTGCCTCAGGAGCAGCAACCCCCCAACCATCGGGGACATGAGTCCCCACTTCTAAGCTGGGGAAGCCTCAAACTTCCCCGGCTCGAATAGCACGGAAAGGGTCCCTTGGGTCCCTTCCTTCCCAGGTTTCCACCTCTGGGAAGGGTGACGTCAGCCAATGGAAGAAAAGCAGACCAGCGGCTGATCGCAGGGCTTCCCGCTCCTCCTCCGTCCCGGAGACTGACTCGCTGGAGCCCTCTCAGCCAATGAAACCCAAGGACCAGAGAGACAAGACGAAGAAGAAGACCTCTAAGGCCAAGGACCACGCGGTGGCATCCACCCCACTGCTCCCTACAGGCTCTGCGTCCGAGGATAAGGTGGAGATCCGGGCGTCCGCTGAGGACCTGGATCTCGCCGGACCCTCAGACACCATGGAAACAGATTGTACTGGTCCTCCATCGGTGGCAGCAGGTGACCCAGTGGCGTGATCTGCCTCCTCGGCCCCTTCACGCCTTTTTCGGACATGGACAAAGCGATACTCCAGTGGAACTGCAGCGCTTTTTTCCACCACCTTGCTGAGCTTCGCCAACTCATCAGCAGTCACCCTTTCCTCTGCATTGCCCTACAGGAAACTTGGTTTCCGGCAATGCGGACCCCTGCCCTACGTGGGTATCGGGGTTATTACAAGAACCGGGCAGCTTATGAGAGGGTGTCTGGTGGAGTCTGCGTCTACGTCCTCAACTCTGTCTACAGCGAATGTGTACCTCTTCACACACCTTTAGAGGCTGTCGCTGTAAGGATGTGGACGCCTCAGCCTATTACTGTGTGCAGTTTGTATCTTCCGCCAGATGGTGATGTCTCGCGTCATGTGTTGGCTGCATTGATAGCACAACTGCCTCCTCCTTTTGTGTTACTGGGCGACTTTAACGCCCATAACCCCCTGTGGGGTAGCGCCGCTATTACTGGCCGGGGTAGAGATGTCGAGACTCTTCTCTCACAGCTTGACCTCTGCCCCTTAAACACGGGAGAGCCGACACATTTCAGCGTCGTCCATGGCATATTTTCGGCCATCGACCTTTCTATCTGCAGCCCCGGACTTTCACCATCCATCCACTGGAGTGTCCATGACGACTTATGTGGTAGTGACCATATCCCCATCTTTCTGTCGCTACCACAGCGTCACTCTTCTGAACGCCCCTCCAGATGGGCTCTGAATAAGGCTGATTGGGGCTTGTTCTCCTCTCTCGCCACTATCGCACCTCCTTCCCCTGACACCATTGATGCGGTGGTTCAGTCGGTCACCACCGGCATCGTTTCTGCGGCGGCATCTGCGATTCCCTGTTCATCCGGGTCCCCTCGGCGGAGGACTGTGCCTTGGTGGGCGCCCGAGATCGCAGAGGCGATTAGAGATCGCCGGCGGGCTCTTCAACGCCATAAGCGGCACCCGTCCTTGGAGAACCTCATCTTTTTAAACAGCTCCGTGCCCATGCCCGACGCCTTATTCGCCAACGGAAGCAGGAGTGCTGGGAACGGTATGTTTCCACCATTGGCGTCCGTACCTCTGCATCGCAGGTTTGGGCTAAGATTAGGCGACTCCATGGCTATCGGCCGCCTGTCTCTGTCCCTGGGCTTTCGCTGAATGGAGTGGTGTGTACTGACTCCGACACGATTGCGGACCGCTTAGCAGCGCATTTTGCTCAGTGTTCTGCATCTACGAATTACCCACTGGCCTTCCGCTTCCGGAAAGAGCGGTTGGAAAGTTGGAGGCTTTCCTTTCACACGCGCCACGCGGAGTCGTACAATGCTCCTTTCAGGGACTGGGAATTCCAGAGTGCCCTATCTGCTTGCCCTGATACGGCTCCTGGGCCAGACCGCATCCACAGCCAGATGCTGAAACACCTCTCTGTGAATTGCCAGCGACGCCTCCTAGATGTTTTCAACCGCATCTGGGTTGAGGGTGTGTTCCCGTCTCAGTGGCGAGAAAGCATCGTCCTCCCCGTGTTGAAACCTGGCAAGAACCCGCTGGAGGTTGACAGCTACCGCCCCATAAGCCTCACCAACGTTCTTTGCAAGTTGCTGGAACGTATGGTGAGCCGGAGGTTGAGTTGGCTCCTCGAGTCTCGAGGCCTTCTGGCTCCGTCTCAGGGTGGGTGCCCTAGAGTCTGCCGTCCGTATAGCCGTTGCACGCCGCCAACATCTGGTTGCCGTCTTCTTCGACATGCGGAAGGCGTACGATACGACTTGGCGATATCACATCCTGGCCACACTTCATGGGTGGGGTCTTAGGGGCCCGCTCCCGATTTTTATTCAGAATTTTCTGTCGTCTCGTTCCTTCCGCGTGCAAGTTGCTGCGTCCCATAGTTCCTCCCGGGTCCAGGAGAACGTGGTCCCACAGGGGTCTGTCCTCAGTGTGTCCCTGTTTTTAATTGCGATCAATGGGCTCGCTGAGGCGGTGGGATCGTCCGTCGCAGCTTCGTTGTATGCAGACGACTTCTGCCTCTACTACAGCTCCGCTGGCATTGCAGTTGCTGAGCGCCAGCTGCAGGGCGCTATCCGCAAGGCGCAGTCATGGGCTGTAGCGCACGGCTTCCAGTTTTCGGCCGCTAAGACCTGCGTTATGCATTTCTGCCGGCGTCGCACGGTTCACCCTGAGCCACGCCTTTACCTTGACGGTGAACCTCTTGCTGTGGTAGAGACGCATCGGTTCTTGGGACTGGTATTTGATGCCCGGTTGACTTGGCTGCCTCATATTAGGCAGCTTAAACAAACATGCTGGCGGCATTTAAACGCTCTCCGTTCCCTTAGCCACACCGGATGGGGTGCCGATCGGTCCACCCTTCTCCGGCTGTATCAAGCGCTGATCCAGTCCCGCCTTGATTATGGGTGTGTGGCTTATGGTTCGGCATCGCCATCAGCGTTGCAATTGCTGGATCCCATCCATCACTGCGGGATCCGACTCGCCACAGGAGCATTTCGGACGAGCCCTGTTGGCAGCTTACTTGTGGAGGCTGGTGTTCCTCCATTGCGGATCCCACGCGACCGACTTCTGGCCGCTTATGCTGCCCACGTTTGTAGCTTGCCAGGGCATCCCAACTACCGTCTCCTGTTCCCGCACTCGATCGTCCATCTTCCAGACAGGCGGCCCCGGTCAGGGTGTACGATCGCGGTTCGCATCCGGGCTCTACTGTGTGGGATTGAGTTTTTTCCTCTCCCGCCTGTTTTCCGGGCCAATCTCCGTCTGCCCCCTTGGTGTGTGCGCCGACCATGCATTCGGCTGGATTTGGCACAGGGTCCGAAAGACTTGGTCCCTCCTCCGGCCCTCCGCCGCCGCTTTGTTTCTCTCCTTGCCGAGTTTCCCGGATCTGCCGTGGCCTATACCGACGGTTCGGTGGTCTCTGGTCGCACTGGTTACGCTCTTACTCTAGAGGATCATTGTGAGCAACGGTCGCTGGCACCCGGGAACAGTGTATACACTGCCGAGTTGGTTGCCATCTATCGCGCCCTAGAGTATATCCGCTCCCGCTCAGGTGAGTCCTTTGTCATCTGTAGTGACTCCCTGAGTGGTTTACGAGCTCTTGACCAGTTCTTTCCTCGTTCCCGTCTGGTGATGGCCATCCACGAGTCGCTCCATGCTCCTGCCCGTTGCGGCCGCTCCGTGGTCTTTGTTTGAACCCCAGGTCATGTCGGCATCCCGGGCAATGAGCGGGTTGACACGCTGGCTAAACAGGCAGTGAGTTCACCGGCTCTGGAACTCGGCCTTATGGAGTGTGATCTCCTCTCGCTATTGCGCCTGAAAGTGCTTGGTGCCTGGGGTGACGAGTGGCGCACCCTGCCCACGCCCAACAAACTTCGGGCGGTGAAGGAGACGACCGGTGTGTGGCGCTCCTCCATGCGGGCCTCTCGGAAGGACTCTGTCGCCCTCTGCCGGCTGCGCGTTGGCCACACGTGGCTGACGCACGGCCATTTGTTGCGCCGGGAGGACCCACCGCTATATCGCTGCGGGGCAGCTCTGACGGTGGTCCACATTTTGGTGGACTGCCCGCTTTTAACAGGACTAAGGCAGACGTTTGCGCTGCCTGATACCCTCCCTGCCCTTTTATGTGATGACGTTGCTATGGCGGACCTCGTGTTGAGTTTTATTCGGGCAGGGGGTTTTTATCGTATGATTTGAGCGTTTGTCCTTTTATTTCTTGTATTGACTTGGGCCTTTGGCCTGTGGTTTTAAACTGTGGGTTTTAATGTCATTTGGTGGTTGGCTTTTCCTTATTTTCATGGTCGGCCAACCACCTTCACACTCGGTGTGATTTTAGTTCCGTTTGTCTGGTCTTTGTCTGTCTTTCTTGTATTGTGTCGTCCCTTGTCTCAGTTCTCCGTTTTTAACGACTGACAGTTTTTATTTCGTGTGATTTTATCGTGGAACAAGGGACCGATGACCTTAGCAGTGTAGTCCCTTCAATCCCACACGCAACCAACAAACCGGTAGACATCCTCCAGAGAATGAAGAATGTGTATGGGGCAGCATGTCTGCCGATAAGCACCGTTGTGGACTCGTGCGGCAGGTTGCGCGCTGCTCGTGATTCGACACAACACGATCCCAGTCGCAAATGTCGTACCGCACAAGGTAACCCCACACCACGCGGGAGACACTCGAGCACCAGCCCTGTAGTTCTCGTCTCTCCCCATCTGATACCACGCCTAAGGTTCCTTTAAAAAAGGCTTTGAAACGTCGACGATTGCAATCGGACTAGGATGTCCATCAGGCACTCAAGGGCTTCTTCGCACACCAGCACTCTGTTTTACCAAACTGATATCTTCAACATGGTGCTTTGTTGGAATGACTGCCTCAAAACTCACTGCGATTTTGAACGACTGGTGTACCGATCCTGGATTCCACGGCCTACGAACGGAAACCTTTTGATCCCCCCTTATAAAAGCGGCACAGACGTTTCATGCGCCTTCAAATAGGCAACCCAACATGCTTCACTCGTAACTGTGCGGAAGACGTAATGTTGCCTAGTTTAAGATGGAGTAAATGTTTTCTGGGCCAGTTTTATTTTGTCCAGCCTATAAAGGGTGTCCGAGCAGGAACGGTCAAATCAGGGATATGGCAGAAACGACCATTCGAAGCAAAACAATCTAGTAAACATCAGCTCTAAACTGCATACCTTAAAAGCTGTCAGCAGTTACTCATCTTCGATACTGTCAAACAAATATCTTTTACTGCAAGCTCTTTGTATTCCATATTTTGAGAGGTGGTAGTATGGGCGAAACAAGACAAAATTGTTTAGAAAACGTGGGCACTAAAAGGCATACTTTAACAGCTATGAACACTTGTTCAGTAAAAACGATTTCTTTCACGGTAACGAATATGAAGAAATGCTGATATATATCTTAGAGCCCATGATTACTTTTTTGCTTCGAATAATCGTTCCATCATATCCTTGAATATTGAACATTTCTCTGGGGCAGCCTGTATAAAAGTATCTCTCTTGTATTATCATGTCTCCTGTTCTGGCTATGTCCGATCTCTCTATAGATATTCCAAAAATAAAATGTTTTCACATCAACTTTTTTGTTAGATCCCCACGCCATTAGTAACTGAGAGTGTTTCTCGATAATTAAAGTTTCTGGTTTTAATTCTGACGCTTACACGACCATCAGTTAATACACGGCTGTTGTACCCCACATGAAGAAACTGATGTATACAGTTCTCCTATGTTATTAACAACATATAATTTTAGCTACATTTACTTTACATGCATTTCGATACTCGAATAAGGTGAGGGATATACATTTATACTATGTCACATGTTGCTGAAATCTGATACGTTCATTAATGACTGTGCATGAGATACAGCTTTTCCAACTGCAGTTTCATTTCCTGTATATTACTTACATACTTTACACGTTTTAATTTTGATTAAACTAATAATGAAACAATTTTAGTTCCTCACAACTCAATTCAATAATCATCTAACTTTCCGTATCAACACCGACACCACAAGTGGTTCAAATGGCTCTGAGCACTATGGGACTCAACATCTTAGGTCATAAGTCCCCTAGAACTTAGAACTACTTAAACCTAACTAACCAAAGGACATCGCACACACCCATGCCCGAAGCAGGATTCGAACCCTCGACCGTAGCAGCCCCGCGGTTCCGGACTGCAGCGCCAGAACCGCACGGCCACCGTGGCCGGCGACACCACAAGTGACGGAACAAAAGTATAGATACTTAAAATATCAGAACGCCCCTAACAGTTAGTCAGCGGATGTTCGTTATCTAAAAGGTATTGTTGCTACGAAATTATTTTTGATTTCAGACTGCGCCATGCTACAAAACGGTGAACCAATGTTCAGTCCCTCACGAGGTTATGTATGGAGACGACATTCTCTAGCACCGGAACTTGTTTGGGCCGAGTGGTGCTCGTTGATTTGTAGATATTTGGTTCCTTTTATGTTTCAAATTTGAATCACCAGTACTAGAACATCCTGCAATAAATATATTCGTCTTTTAACGGACACGACCATGAATTAGGCTATGCTGAAGAGGTTGGAAGTGAAAGAATTCCCGCAAAATAGGTGGAAGCAAACAACTAAAATCTCCATAATGATCGAAAAGGGTAGAGGCACGATCAAGTGGAGAAGACTGGGTACGGAGAGCACATCTGACCTCTACCTGTCAGCTGCGGGCACTTCTGGCAGCAGCAGTGGAACTACCGTCAGAAATGTCCTTCATGGCTTTCCCAGAGGCCAACATCGTGCCATTCTCCTCTTCCTTGGCCTATCTACTACCGCAGTGCGACCCGCTCCTGTCACCCGTTGGAGTTTCAGAAAGCGGATTGGGATACATTCTCAAACGCATTAGACGAGTCAGCATAAGAGACGCCTGCA
Source organism: Schistocerca gregaria (assembly GCF_023897955.1). Taxonomy (NCBI): domain Eukaryota; kingdom Metazoa; phylum Arthropoda; class Insecta; order Orthoptera; family Acrididae; genus Schistocerca; species Schistocerca gregaria. The sequence continues at coordinate 77,938,930 of NC_064925.1, read as the reverse complement.
CTATCGAACTCGTACTGAGTGTTTCTGAGGGTTATCACACCTGCTGCCAAACACAGCGTACGAAGAGGTTGCCGTAAAGACCACATACCTGGCTGGATCACGGGAGATCAACTAGTTATTTAATAGTGAAATGTCTCTGTGAAGTCGTTTCATAAAACACTTGTCGAATTCTGTACAACTTACTCACTTTACTACCTGATTATAGCTCAATTCATGAACTCTTGCAGAAAGACTGAGCACTTAGATAAGGCCTATTGAATATTATATGAGTGTTTTATTGTGGGGTTTCGGTTTTGTTTTGTGGGAAACGCTGAATTGGTCATCGTCTGCTGTGAGCAGACGACGTTGCCTCTCGTTCGAAGGAGAGCACAGGGTGACCAACTTAGGCTTCCTACACCTGAACAGAGAGGTTTACCCATCTTAGTCGAAGGCTGTTTTTGTGTGTGAGGTTGGTGACGGAGGGCTATCCTCTGGTAACTTCCGCTGCACGGGGAGCCAGGTAATCTCGAAAGAGAAAGGGACTCTCTTTGGTGAACGCTTGGTGAGTTCGGATCATAGCTCTTAAAGGGAGTTTCAGGTGATAGGATGAGATAGGACTTCGTTATGTTCAACTGCTGAAATACTAAAGAACTTCAGCTTGACTGAAGCGTGTGGAGCGAGTTATTTCTCCGAAAGTGCCATAATTATGTTGCTTTAAATAGGCGATTTTTGGGTGTTCGAGTTAAAAGTGTGGAAGTCACTTTGTTCATTTTGAACAACAGTGAAGTAGAATTTCAAACGATAAATCCGATTAGGAAAAGCTGGTTAGGATCACTTCAACCGTATTGTGCCAGAGCCGGTATGATTTTTAATGTTTTTGTATCTTATATTTTGTGGATGTTGCTTTTATCTTTGTGTGTCGATTTTGTACCACGTGTTTGGTAATCAGTGACCCTTCTGGTCCACCACGGCACCGCAATAGGCTTTAATTTAACAGTTTGCTTGTTTAATGAGCTATAATTTCGGCAAGAATATCTGTTCTTTCGTGCGCGTTCTACAAAGCAGCACAACAGTTTGATTTGGAATGCACCACGTGCTGTAGTTCGGCCGCTTGCAAGCAGCAGACACAGTATGTTGAATTATTATCGCACAACCTCGTGCATTGGTTAAACCTCTGTCCAGAATAGTGCATGCGTACAATCGTAATGCGAATCTCATTGACATATTTTTATGGCATGACTGCAAAGGAGATGATAGTATCATTGTCTCCAACCCCCGCGTTCTGTTTTTTTTTTTCCTTGCTGTAGTTAAATTGTGCTCTGTTACATTCTCACGTAATCAGCTACGTGTAGTTACAATGTGCAACCAAATACTTAGATACAATAAATAATCTACGTGAAAGATAAATTCTGTGGTGTTGATCTGACCCACTTACTCAGACTTCCAATCCTGCTTCATGCACGACATGGAGTGATATTTATCTGGCTACTTAAAGAAATTTGAATACCTGTAATTAAATTATTAAAGTAATTAAGCTAGTAATTTTCCAGCTCCGTTTTTTTTCTAAATGGTTAGGAAGGGCTTGGGCTGGTGGCGACGCTGAATTTCTGAATTTTTATCATTATTTGTGTGAGAGAAGCAGCTAGAAATGCGAGATAAGGTATATGGCTCGATGTAACAATAGTTACAGGGAAAGTCAAGGAACAGCTACGAATTTATTGAATTCCTTGAATGAAAACAGAAGAGAAAAGTGATAAAGAAACCTGGGAGCTTGACTTCACACATTCGAGTCGTGTATTGTGACTTCACGAGTAAAATTCCTCATCCATATCATCCACGCGGAAGGAATATTGCCAGATGCAGACAAGATCGAGGTGATAGCAAGATTAGCAATGCCAACAACTAAGAAATAACTCCTTAGTTTTGCCGGTGTCGCAAATTACTACAAGAGATCCATTCAGGCGAAGGAACTACTAAACCACCATTGTGCCAGTTCACCGGGAAGAAGGCACAGTGCGGCTGGGACGATGTTGTGGAAGACGAATTCCAGACCCTCAAAACCGCTCTGGTTAATGCACCAATTTTGTCGCACCCCAACCTGGCGGAGGAATTCTCCATGGCAACGGACAGCTGATACACTGGCCTGTTCATAGTCATCATCGAGAGATATCAGCAAGGGAGGAACTTGGTGCATAAGACCGAAGCTTTTGGAAGGCGTGCCCTCAGTAAATCCGAGAGTTGGAAGCACTGGTGGCCGTGTTTGGCCTTGAAAAATTTCGATTCTTCCTGTATGGGAGAAAAACAAGACTGTTCACCGGTCACAAAGCCTTGGAGTTCGTAATCAGGGCGAACCTCCACAGTAATAAACTCACGAGATGGACACTCGTGCTACAGGAGTATGATTTTACTATTACGCACATATCAGGGGTGGAGAACATCATTGCGGATGCGCTGTCAGGTTCTCCTGTGGGATGGGAAAGAAGTAGCGCAAACCCACTTGAAGAAGAACACTGCAGCCCGCATTATATTAAAAAAAAAGTGACGTTTGAAAATTACGTGCCCTGGAGGACATCAGCGAGGAACAAGATGACACAGCTCTCCTTGCTCTGTAGAAAAGGTTAAAGAACAGGACGGAAACTAAGCTCAAGCAGTTCTACCTATTGCGGAAGGGAATATTGTTCTTTCGCAGTGAAGGGGTAGTGTGTTTGCATTACACATATCCCTGTGAATAAGGTCATCTGGCACACACAACTTAGCTACGCACATTTTGGAGCCGGAAATGCTACCTGAAATTACGCACACTGTACTACTTTAAAGATATGGACAGACGAATTCGGAAGATTTTGGAGGTGTGTGAAGCCTGTCAGAAATCAAAGCACGATATGGTGGCAATGTAGCACCTCTACATCCCATAATTCCAGACAAACACGTCGCTGCAACCGATTTAACGGGCCTCTTGTGCGCACAGGTAGAGGCTCTAGCTACATCCTGGTAGTAATGGATCTGACGTCCAAGTATGTCATCTTGCCCTCCAGAAAAAGGCACAAGCACAGTCAATGTGCAGAACCTTCTGCAAAGATTTCCTCGCTGAGTTCGGTCATGTAGCTAAGATTGTCTCCGACAATGCACCCCAGTTCCGGTCAGAGAAACGAAAAACTACGTTAAGAAAACACAGGATTAAACCGATATATGCATACATACGACATCTCCAAGGATAAACCTGAAACCCTTTGCAGTATGTACTGCATGAAACGACACGTCACCTGAGATGTTTTCGTAAGCGACTTCCAGTGGGGGCTTCCTACCCCATTCTGTGGCATCTAATAGTCAGGCCTGCTGGATGAGTAGCTTGCCAAGCGAGTGCAATTATTATCCGTACATCAGATATATTATCATACTGCAACTATGCTTGAAATATGAGCCCTAGTGCCTATCAGTTAAGCAATAATTTATTCTCGTCCTTACTTTTTAATGCAGCAGAATGGATAACGCATCTGACTAGTAGCTAGTGCACATTTCTGATGGACTCACTCCACCCACACAAAGCCACATTTCCTTCCTGTAGTATGTATTTTATCCAAAGCTTGGACAACTCAGCAGGAAAATGGAGGTTATGGTAAAATACCTTAACAACTCAGTAATCAAGACCACTATTTGTCTCACATATCTCCTCTTTTATTACAATAAATTCTTTCACGCTAATTTTGTAAAATTTCTCGCATTACACTTGAACACAGTAGTTAACAAGTGATTCTCAACCCAATGGACATAAGCATTTTACTCTTCTATGGTCTCGTAATGTTTCTGTCTATTGCTACAGTGCACTTTCGGGATTGGTAAGGAATCTTTCGCAACTTCATTCTCTCCCACACTCTTTTAAACACTTTCATTACCAACATAACCAATTTACTGACTTTCGAGCAGTACTAGGAAAAATCACGCTTGTCCCACCGTATTGGAAACTAATTTTCTACTGTCTCATGAAAATCACACAGATTAAACACACATAATAAATCACACTGCAGTATAAAACACATCTCAAAAACAAAATGTTTGGTTTTCTACCTGTTCTGCTTTCCCTGGTCAAACAATAGTCTTCCCAGATTCACACGTCACTGATCCACGGCCGGCCGGTGTAGCCGAGCGGTTCTAGGCGCTTCAGTCTGGAACCGCGGGATCGCTACGGTCGCAGGTTCGAATCCTGCCTCGGGCATGGATGCGTGTGATGTCCTTCGGTTAGTTAGGTTTAAATAGTTCTACGTTTTAGGGGACTGATGACCTCAGATGTTAAGTCCCGTATTGCTCAGAGCCATTTTTTGAACTGATCCACGTAATAATTTTCCTACCACACACTCTGGAGGATGTATGCACATCTCCCTGTGCAATGCAACCCACATGGTGTTGCCGGGTAGATGGCTGACTCACCTTAATTCACTCTCAGGGTATCTGAATATCAAGCCTGCATCACACGAATGTATCTCATAATGGAAATTTCGGTATCTTATTTTCTCACACATGGATCCTCAACTGAATGCTAGGACAAGCACTTATAATTCTTCTTATTGTCTCATAGTCAGGTTGAAGCTCACACTGTACTCACCATGTGGAAGTGCTTGTTTCTAATTGAAGTTCTGCAAATGGAAATCTTAATTACTTTCAACTTATATTTACACTCGCAAGTATTTCATGTTAATACTGCGACACGCTATTATTTCGTCTTATTATTACAACACGTGGTTTCTTTGTCATTTCTGAAGAATCCTATGTTCCCCATGAATTTTTTTACCTGCTTATCTTTTTTTCGAACAATTTATATGAGGCTCCCACCAAAAGTTTCTGAAAAGAGAAATTATTAGTTCATCTACTCCTAAATATTCCACATGCATACCATTTTTATTTAAATATGTTTTTCTGGAGCACACACAGAGCGCGTCTTCACATTTAAGGAACCAGTGACAGAGTGCTGAAACATGGCCGTTCATCCGGTCATCCAGCGCTTCCGCAGAAGTGGAGTACGACTTTGCCACCGTATTGGTCAGCCACATTCCAGACACTCTAGTGCTCTGTTATACTTCCTCTCTTTGGTTCGGCCAAACGTGACCAGAGAACTGTTTCAAAGATGATTATAGAATCTACCTTCACTATCTGTGGTCAGCAGACGACCAGCTATTCATTCAATTCACAAACATTATCAAACTGCCAGAATGAGATTTTCACTCTGCAGCGGAGTGTGCGCTGATATGAAACTTCCTGGCAGATTAATCTTACTCGTGGAGTCGTAGACTTACCACTGAGAACCTGAGAGCAGCACAAAAAATTGTCGAACTGGCACTCAGAGGCTATGCGAGAAGGAAGTGAAACGGAAAGAGATCTACGACAGAAACGCATGCGTCATAGAATTCCGCACTGGTCAAAACGTGTTGGTCGGACGTTTCCGTCTGTCTAAAAAGCAGAAAAGGCTGTACCACAAATTCCACCCAGTCTACAGTGCACCTGTCCTTAGCTGCAGGATCGTTCAAATGAGAACACTGTATCTCGAAATCTTGAAATCAAAGGAATCTATCGGTATTCACGATATCTGTCATGTGAAACCATTCATAGAATAGGTGCTTATAGTAGTTCAGATAGGTTAGAATCAATTTATATATAGTTCTTCAATGGATTAGCAAGTTCTACCGGATATTTTGTAGTACGGTCTGCATTATTCATTAGTGAATTTCAGAAGTTGACATGTTTGTCATTGTAATTTATTAGCTCATGGTATTGACAAACTTGGACAAATGAGTAGCGTGGTTGTTACGTCAACGTACCAACGCGTTCACTGCCTGCTTGAAAATCAGTCAGGATTGAATAGAAACTCGTCGTAAGTGACAGCTCTTCGTATTAAGGGACGACACCTTTCTGTGGCCTGATAACTTCTGCACGTTGACTAAACCGAGTCCATGGTCCAACCTGCAACTACCTTTGCGACAAATGGCCATTATGTCTTCTGACCACACAGTTGTTGTCCATTATCATGCTCCAAGAAGTATAAGAATGTTAGTCAAGAAACGAGCACATTATGGACATCAAATTCAGCTTTATAATTCTCGTGGTATGTCTTGCGTAATATCACTATAGCCTGTGAGAGTATTTGTCAATTTTCCGTGGTATCTTATGCGCTGCCCAAGAATGTATATTGCTGTCCGCTGTTTAGCGATAACGACTTGCGGCCATGCCACTATCGCCACTCAAGAGTTTGTTTTTGGTTTGTTATGTTATTCATAAGACACTGTGTATGTAGAACTTTGTAAATCATTAGATCTGAAATTTACTATGAGGCATGTGCAGATTTTGGGAGTTATTAAATCGACTATTGATGCATCCTGTGGGGCGCTATGAAGCAACACCCTATGGCCGGTGTCAACGACCACGTACCATCCTGAAGGAGAATGTCCGTGTCATCACGACCCAGAGACCTACCGAATGGAGGGCCGGTGGAATGAATGCCGGGACAGCTGGGGGTCTGACTGCAGCCTTAGCAGCGCAGCGAAAGTGAAAGCAGAGGGGGAGCTACGCTACACGCCACTGCCGTAAATGCAGCCTGCCCAGGGTGACTGTGAAGGGAGGTGGACCTCTGGACAAGAGGCGGGCAGCCATTGATGCCAGGTCACTTCCTTGACAGCTTGGCGGAGGGGCCAGGCGCAGAGCAAATGACAGCCGACAGCAACCACCCACTGAGCGGTTGTGAATGGGACCGCCTGATTGAGAGCTCACCCCTGTCATCACGACACAGTTTCAAGGTCCCGCAGACAAGTCGACGCCACAACTAGGCCCAGAGGAATTGATCAGGCGGACACACCACCTCTGCAGATGGTGTGCGGAACCAGGTGGCCACGATCCAGATCAATTCCTCCTGCAGTGGTGTACGAAGATGCAGACACACTACCACAGTGGGAGAGAGAAAATCCTCACTAGGAGACGGGTTACACACCAGATGCAATGCTGTGTCACCACCTAATCCAAGGGAAGACAACACTATTTCAGCTATTGGATCGAGAGGCAAGACAGCGGTAGAGACGTCTCTACCTGACTTGGAGATGTTGGGCGCTATGCAATCACACTGGTGTCTCATTCCCTCCCACCTGATGTGTTGCACGTTGCACCCGACACCACGCCAGACTGCCCGGTCGAGATGATGCCCACCGACTGGCTGCCCCACTATTGCTGCCGTGGATTGGATGGGGAACCAGAGCCATCCATTACTGCTCCTGCATCAAGCGCTGGGTGAAGGGCGACCCTGGCACGAGCTTACTGCACCTCGTTATTTCAACCAGTCCAGAGACCATTTGTGTGGGTTTAGTGCCATCTTGCTCGTGCACCCGTGATCTAGGGGTAGCGTCTTTGTTTTACTCAAAGTCCCAAGATAGAAATCCGCCACCGCATAAATTTTGATATAATAATCAGCATTGGCAGCCGAAGACTTACGCCATAAGAAGTCACCCTCATTCTGCCAACGAACTTGTCAAAGAGGACGGAAGAGTGGACAGAGGTTTAGGGCAAACTCTTGTCCTGGAGGCGGAAGACTCAGCTATGATCAATGGCATGACGATGCAGAAGGCAATAGAAACCACTGCGTTAGGGACACATGAAGTGTATTCAGAAGACGTGTGGCCTATAATTGAAAAAGTATCATGACGATCTCTCCATTGGCAAAAGATTCTGGAACAGTCCCCCATTCGGATCTCCAATAGAGGACCACCAAGGGGAAGGTGACCATGAGAAACACTGAACAAGCAACGAAAGGATAACGTTCTATGAGGCGGTGAGTAGAATGGCAGAACCTTGAACTTGGTAGAGAAGCTAGAAAATCATAAAAGGAGACGCAAAGGCTCAGTATAGATATAGCAGGGTCAGTGAAGTGAAATGGAAAGAAGACAAGAACTTCTGATCACATAGGTATAGGGTAAGATGAACAACAGCAGAAAATGGTATAACGGGATTAGAATTCATTACGAATAGGAAGGTATGGCGGAGAGTGTGCTACTGTGAACAGTTCAGTGACAGGGTTGTTACTATCACAATCGACAGCAAACCAAAACCGACAACGATAGTTCAGGTATACATGCCGACGTCACAAGTTGAGGGTGAAGAGATGCAGGAAGTATACGACGATGATGAAAGGGTAATGCAGCTCGTAAAAAATCTGATAGTCATGGGGGACTGGAATGCAGTTGTAGCAGAAGGAGTAGAAGAAAAGGTTACAGGAAAGTTTGGACTCGGGACAAGAAATGAGAGAGGAGAAAGACTGGGTTCTGTAATAAATTACAGCTAGTAATAGCAATACTCTGTTCAAGTATCAAAAGAGAGGAGGTATACTTGGAAAAGGCCGGCTGGTACTGGAACATATCAGATTACAACGTGGATGAGATAGAGCTTACAAAATCTGATACTGGATTGTAAAGCATATGCAGGAGGAGATATAGTCTCAGATCACAATGTAGTAGTGATGAAGAGTATGCTGAAGTTTAGTCAGGAAGGGTCAATGAACGAAGAAAATGGATACGGAAGTAATAAGGAATCACGATATACGATTGGAGTTCGTAAAGGTTATAGATACAGCAATACGAAATATCTCAGTAGGCAGTACAGTAAGGGGAGTGAACATCTCTAAAAAGGACAACCACAGAAGTTGGAAAGAAAAATATAGATGCAAAGAATGTAAGTGCGGAGAAACCATGTGTAAGACAAGAAATACTTCAGTTGATCGATGAGTGAAGGAAGTACAACGTGTTCAGGGAAATCCAGAAATACCGGAAAACAAGTCGCTGAGGAATGAAATAAGAAGTGCAGGGAAGCTAAGAAGAAATGGCTGCGTCAAAATGTGATGAAATCCAAAAGAAAATGATTCTGGGAAGGATTGACTCATCATGTAGGAAAGTCAAAATGACCTTCGGTGAAATTAAAAGCAAGGATAGTAACATTAAAAGCGTAACGGGAGTTCCGCTGTTAATTGCAGGGGAGGGAGCAGATAGGTTGAAAGAATACATTGAAGGCCTCTATGAGGGGGAAGATTTTTCTGAAGTGGTAGTAGAAGAAAAAGGACTATATTTAGAAGCGATAGGGCATACAGTATTAGAAACGGAATTTAAGAGAGCTTTGGAGAACTGAAGATAAAAATAAGGTAGAAGGGATAGATAATATTCGATTAGAATTTCTAAAATCATTGGGGGAAATGGCAACAAAATAATTATTCACGTCAGTGTGTACAATGTATAAGTCTGGCGACATACCACCTGACTTTCGGAAAAATAGCATCTACACAATTCCGAGAACTGCAAAAGCTGACAAGTGCGAGAATTATCGCAGAATCAGCTTAACAGCTCACGCATCCAAGTTGCTTACAAGAATAATATACAGAAGAATGGGAAAGAAAATTCAGAATGTGTTAGATGACGATCAGTTTGGCTTTAGGAAGGATAAAGGAACCAGAGAGGCAATTCTGACATTGCAGTTGATGATGGAAGCAAGATTAAAGAAAATCAAGGCACGTTCATAATAAATAAGCGTTCGACAGTTTAAAATGGTGGAACTTGTTCGAAATTCTGAGAAAAATAGGGAGGGACGGGTAATACGCAATTTGTAGAAGAACCAACAGGGGTGGAAGACCAAGAATGAAGTGCTCGTATTATATAGAGTGTAAGACAGTGATGTAGTCTTTCGCGCCTACTGTTCAATCTATACATCGAAGAAGCAATGTCAGAAATAAAAGTTCAAGAGTAGAATTAAAATTCAAGGTAAAAGGATATAAATGATGCGATTAGCTGATGACATTGTTATCCTGAGTGACAGTGAAGAAGAATTACATGAGCTGTCGAATGGAATGAAGTCTTGTGAGGTGACTATAATTTCGCACCTTACAAGCACTCATGTACATACTTTGCCGTGATTTACAACCAGAATTCTGTATCATTTGATAGGTTGTACATCGTATATATGAAAATTTTAAGAAGACTGACATTGTCACGTTGTTGTTGTTGTTGTTGTTGTGGTCTTCAGTCCTGAGACTGGTTTGATGCAGCTCTCCATGCTACTCTATCCTGTGCAAGCTTCTTCATCTCCCAGTACCTACTGCAACCTACATCCTTCTGAATCTGCTTAGTGTACTCATCTCTCGGTCTCCCTCTACGATTTTTACCCTCCACGCTGCCCTCCAATGCTAAATTTGTGATCCCTTGATGCCTCAAAACATGTCCTACCAACCCATCCCTTCTTCTAGTCAAGTTGTGCCACAAACTTCTCTTCTCCCCAATCCTATTCAATACCTCCTCATTAGTTACGTGATCTATCCACCTTATCTTCAGTATTCTTCTGTAGCACCACATTTCGAAAGCTTCTATTCTCTTCTTGTCCAAACTATTTATCGTCCATGTTTCAATTCCATACATGGCTACACTCCAAACAAATACTTTCAGAAACGACTTCCTGATACATAAATCTATATTCGATGTTAACAAATTACTCTTCTTCAGAAACGCTTTCCTTGCCATTGCCAGTCTACATTTTATATCACCTCTACTTCGACCATCATCAGTTATTTTAATTCCTAAATAGCAAAACTCCTTTACTACTTTAAGTGTCTCATTTCCTAATCTAATTCCCTCAGCATCACCCGATTTAATTTGACTACATTCCATTATCCTCGTTTAAAGCTGCATGTCCTCGGGAAAAATTACGGCTGTAATTTTCCCTTGCTTTCAGCCGTTCGCAGTACCAGCACAGCAAGGCCGTTTTGGTTAATGTTGCAAGGCCAGATCAGTCAATCATCCAGACTGTTGCCCCTGCAACTACTGAAAAGGCTGCTGCCCCTCTTCAGGAACAACACGTTTGTCTGGCCTCTCAACAGATACCCCTCCGTTGTGGTTGCACCTACGGTACTGCCATCTGTATCGCTGAGGCACGCAAGCCTCCCCACCAACGGCAAGGTCCATGGTTCATGGGGGGAGGATTCCTGTAAATAGTTGTTAATGCTTATTGCATGAAATGTGATGGTGTGTCTTTATCATCAAAATTGTGTAATGAATGATTGCCTCTACTAGTAGATGTAGGAACGCCAGTGGCAATGAAATGGCAGGCAGAGCTCAGGCCCTGGGTGGAAAAGCCCGCACAGGTGTGCTGGTCCAGCTTCACACAGGAAGTAGCCCAGAACCGGCAGTCACGGCACCTGAGCGATGAGGCACAATACACCGGCGGATGGCCGGTGTTGTAGCGGGGCCGGAAGGGTAAACAGATAATACTTCGGAAACTCTGAAAATCTTGGGCGCAGCAGGGAGAAACAAGGAAGCGTTACCTCAGAAATCACGCAGGCTGGGTTATTTCCGAGGATTTTTACTCTGAGAAGCGTACCATTGTATGAATTCCTAATTTCCTCTCAAACTTTCCACGCTGGACAACAAAAGACTAAAATATGGTTGGTAGGTGTTCGGAAGAATCTGTAGAGAGGGAGAATAATGCGTGGTTTTGGGAATATGATTCGCCTACTGCTTTTGTGAGGGAGGGGAGCCGAGTTTTGCTGGGAGGCCAGCAGTCGAAAGAAAGGGGTGTTCCATTTTGAGCGCCCGTGTGTGACGTTCGCTCAGTTCAAATGGTTCATATGGGTCTGAGCACTATGGGACGTAACATCTATGGTCATTAGTCCCCTAGAACTTAGAACTACTTAAACCTAACTAACCTAAGGACATCACACAACACCCAGCCATCACGAGGCAGAGAAAATCCCTGACCCATCCGGGAATCGAGCCCGGTGTCTTTGCTTTCAGGAGATTTTATAGTTAGAATGGTTAGGCACTGTGCTGTTGCGAATTTATACGATTCTGGGCTTTGCCACCGGGTAGGGAGTCGTCATTGAGTATGCAGCATTCAGTAATTGAGAGCACTTCTTCTGTCTATAGTCACATTGAGACGTTATCTGAACTCCGTCCTACACTTCGGATTCCACGGTAACCTACAGGTCTCCTATCCTCAGTTGGATATCTGGGCTAGCTTGGGAACACGCAGGTCACCTAAGTGGCGTTCAGTGGAGGGACTTACACCACAACACACGAAATTGTTGTTATTTTCTGCTTGAGGACTTACGTTCGCTCCACCTACCGATTTTAAACAGACTTTTTCTTGTGTGAGGTATCGTTTTCCTCAAGAGATCGTCAGCATCCCAGAGCGTTATGACGAGGGTTGCCCAGAAAGTAATGCAACGCATTTTTTCCTTAAACAATTCTTTATTGAACATAATGAGAATTACACACACACAACAGAATGGTGTATTATCTACACACGCTATTGTTCCGCGTAATCTCCATCCTGTTCTATGGCCTTCCTTCAGAGCGGAACAAGGGCGTGAATTCCCTGTTGGCACCAATCCTTGTCCTGGTGGCGGAGCCAGTGCTTCACTGTGTGAATCACCTCCTCATCGTCCTCAAAGTCTCTTCCACGATTGGCACCCTTTAAAGGCCCAAACAAATGAAGGTCCGAGGGGACTAGGTCAGGGCTGTAGGGTGGATGGAGGAACACTGTTCAAACTTGTTTCGCACTTGCTTCGCATAAGCGTTCGTGAATATTCCCCACAGTTCCTTTTCTCTGCAGGGTTAAATTGAATGACGGCTCGTTGCTTGTAACATACACCACCTACATATGCCAATTTGAAACTGTCCTGCAGTAAAGCTGTGAGTACCGGACGTGAGTCGTTGCTTCGGTAGCTCAGTTGGTTCAGTCCGGCTTTCGCCGCCGTGCAGTGCAGACGTGTTGTTGTTTCCGCCTGCGGAGCGCGCGCGCTCGCTGTTGTTTACATTTCAGCGGCCGTCACATACGTGTCGCTTACGTGCAATAGAGCCATGGCCAATCGTTTTCGAAAATCAACTTTAAGATTCAACTTCTGCAACGAATACGCACGACCAAAGGCCTTGGAAGTGGAACGCTTCCTACGCGACGTTGCTAAGATCCCAGCTTCCGACATCTAGGGCATCCATTTGTCCATATTAAGCAGTAGTGTGTACGTGAAAGTTGTCAACGACGCGGTGTGTGAAAGAATACTTCGTGACACCAACCATGGATTACGCTTTTGCCACGCCGACGGCAATGTCGGAGCGGTCACTGTCGAACATGCCGGCTTAGGAATGCGCACCATACGAGTTTTCGAACTCCCGTTCGAGCTACCGGCGGAAGACGTTATCGCGGCTTTCCGCCCCTATGCCACTGTACATGGCCACACTGCCGAACGCTGGGCGCAATTCCAAACGTACCCCGTTCTTAACGGTGTACGGCAGATCACCATCGACCTCCATCGCCACGTGCCATCTTACCTGCAAATTAGCGGGTGCCGAGCGGGTGTCATATACGACGGCCAACCCAAGACCTGTTCCGGGTGCGGAAAAGAAGGCCACCTCAGATCTGAGTGTCTTCAGCGACGGATCACCCAATTGCCAGGCGCTACCGTGGCACCTACGGCTCCGACGACGATTTTACCGATCACCTACGCATCGGCGCTCTCTTCTCCTCCCACCGGCCGCCGCTCATCGGACCACGTGCCGGTAACCCTTCCAGCTGCTATGGATACCGCCGGGGCCGACACGTCGCGCTCAAAGCCAGACGCTACTACGGCGCCTCTACCAACAGCGACGACTTCCGACACCCACCCGCCTGAACGTTCCCGCGACGGCCTTCCTCTCAGAGCGACGCGACTCCCTTCCGTCTTCCGACACAGAGGGACGAACCGCAAACAACGTTCACCTAAAAGGCGCAAGAGGAGGTGTCGTACCGTCTCGGAACGAGACGGATCGCCTCCCCCTGATGCTCCAGAGGCCGTCCGACACGACGAGGCCTCAGAGAACCTACACGACGATACGAATGACGACAACATGACGCTGACTGTGGATGTTTCGATGCCAACTCTACTGGCTCGCTCAGGTGCTCCTGAACCAATGGACTCCACCGATGCGACTGCCGCCGAGACGTCCTCGGCCCCTATGACCGAAGTGGAACGTACGACCATCACAACGACAGCGACCTCAATGGTGTGGAGTGAGGACGTCGATGAGGACCCGGACCACACGCTGGGGACATAGTTACCCCAGCCGGAAGCATCGTTACGCCGCTGATAACGCCGTCAGGTGGCGCACGGCACGACTCGCCGTTGCCTCGCCCCTCTTCATCCTCCGCCGGTGGAGTTCCCCTTCACGGCGGGGGACGGCTCCAAACCTACCGAATAGCAACTATAAACACTAACACCATCAGCTCACCCGTGAAACTTCAACTGCTACGAGAGATGATATGGGCGTCGGACGTCGATATAGCACTACTACAGGAAGTACACTTGGCCACACTTCCAGACGTCGCGGGATATAACACTTATCCTTCTCCTGGTGACCACCTGGGACGCGGCGTAGTCATCTACGCCAGAGAAGGCATTCCAGTGACCGATATCACATACCTTCCATCTGCCAGAGGCATGGCCGTCACTGCCATGGGGACGCGTATCGTCAACATTTACGCTCCGTCAGGCTCCACCCGCAGACGCGACAGGGCCCTCTTCTATTCAGAAGAAATCGCTCCTTTGTTTCTTGGATGCTGCGACCATTACTTGTTTGGGGGTGATTTTAATTGTGTCTTACACCCTAAAGATCAAGTGCCCCACTACAACACCTGTCAAGAACTGCGTCTTGTCGTCCGAGATCTGTTGCTCCGCGACACTTGGGAAGTTCAGCACGGCGACGCCCCTGGACATACTTACCAGACGAGTCACTCCGCGAGCCGCCTGGACAGAATTTACGTCTCTCGGGAACTCACACCTGCAGTCCAAGGTGCAGAACTTTGGCCGCTGGCCTTTTCGGACCACTATGCCTACATCTGCAACATTCTCTTCCCCAAGCAAGTGGTCTGGCGTAGTCGTGCACCATGGAAGCTAAACACCTCCCATCTTCATGATCCCGAATGTCTTCAACGTGTTACCGAGACATGGGCCACCTGTGAACGTCGCTTACCTAAATACTGCACGACCTTAACCTGGTGGCTGGAATGTGCCAAACCTGCCATTCGACGTACTTTGATTCAGTATGGAAAGGAAGTTGCTATGTGGCGCCGGCACACTACCGACTATTTCTACGCCGTTCTCCGCGACCTGGACGCCCAACCGCCCACACCCGACACCTAGAGGGAACGCAGCAGGATTAAGGCCCAAATTGTAACTTTGACACGCCGTCGACTGCAGGGGGCTATGGTACGAACCCGATATCAAGATTCGGCGGAACAGGAACATCCGACCATGCATCATATCGCCTCCGATAAGAAACATCGGCGACAACAACTCATCACCGAGATCACAACCTGTCGCGGCCAGCACATCACTTGCCAGGCCGAAATCGTCAGTGCCTTTGTCGAGCACTACCGCACAATGTACCAGGAGGAGACTACCAACAACCACGCTGAGGAGTCTGTGTTACCACACGTAACTCGCACCCTCACCAGCGACGAAGCGGATGAGCTGATGGAGCCCATTACGTGTGACGAAATCCACGATGCAATCAAAAAAGGTGATCTGAATAAGTCACCTGATGTCGACGGATTGCCGATAGAATTTTATCGCGCTTTCTTCACACTAATGGCGTCACGGTGGACAACGATGTTTCATGAACTGCTGACGATGGGGAACGCCGTACCGCCGTCCTTCGACACGGGAATTATTATACCCATCCACAAACCGACACCAGGTGTGACGACAGCACATTACCGTCCCCTGACTCTGCTTAACGCAGACTGTAAAATTTTTACACGCCTCCTGGCAACGCGATGCCGCAAGGTCCTGCCTTGCATTCTATCCCCGGAACAGACAACTCCGGGCGGCTCAGTTAATATACAAACGGCCACAGGAGAATGTCGCGATTTAATTGCACTGGCAGCGGCGTGCAGACTCCGCGCCGCAGTGGTTGCCATTGATTTTGACAGCGCATTCGACAAAGTGCGGCATCCTTTTCTGTTCTCCGTGATGAACCGCATGGGTTTTCCACCAGCCTTTATCGACGTAATCCGGCGCCTGTACGGCACCGCCGAATCGCTGATTCAGGTTAATGGCCGTGTGGCGGGACCAGTGGCGATCCTACGTTCCGTACGGCAAGGCTGCCCACTTTCGACCCTACTCTATGCCATCAGCCTAGAACCACTCATCGGGATTCTGACGAGCCACCTTTCTGGTCTCACTTTGCGACAGCACAGTTTTCGATGTTGTGCGTATGCGGACGACCTCCTTCTCTTGATCCGCTCACGGAGTGAAACACACACGATACTTGATTTGATATCACTGCTACGACGCGCTCACCCTTCCCCCGCGAGCGGGTGGTCTCGGTCTTGTCAATGTGCGACTCCGCGCGGCGTCCTTGTACATGTCCATCATGCATAAGCAGTGGCACGGGGGCACCTCCCTTACGCGCAGCTTGCTGGAAATTCTTGTGCCCGCGACCATAACACCACCAGTACCAGTCGGACACATCAAGCACCATCTGACGCACATTTCTGATTTCATCGTCGACTTCAGTTATGCTCACACACACTTACCGACCACGCGTTCTCCTCGACCTAAAGATTTTTACACCCCACTCCTTCGTTCCATATCCGGCAACAATATCGAACTGCGACATCCGTCCACGCGGTGGCCCACGGTTTGGCGTCACATCCACCAGCCTTTTCTTCCCTCCAACGTCCGGGCAACATGGTACCAGGTCGCAAATGAAAAATTCGCCACAAATCATCGTCTTCACGCCATCGGACTAAAGGACTCTCCACTCTGCTCCATCTGCCACCTCATGGATGACGATGTCCATCAACTGACTTGTGCTGCCACCAGTGACGTCTGGAAACTTGCCCGACAGTTCGTTGCCTGTTACCTCCGTGTTCCGCCGGACTTGATTGACCCATGGACTTTTATCCATCCTGAGAATACTTATTTCCCCGCCACAAAAAATCATACGATTGTATGGGTCAAGGGATGGACCATCACCTACATGTATAATGATGGCGACAAATCACGCCTTGATTTCTGGCAGTACTTACAAACCGCCCACAGTGAAGTCGAACAGAGACCGCGCTACCGCGCCTTCTTCGCTAATTACCTACACGCGATCTTTACGTCACCCCCCCCTCAGTTGGATGGTACCACACGTCGACAGCACTCCCGCCCCGCCTGTTGACATCTGAGACCCCTCGCGCTGCTTTCTACATTGTAACCCATAGTGGAGTAGGCGCATGGACACGCGCCTCCTTTTATGCACTACACCAGATAAACACTGGTTTTTCCCTCACTCCACTGTAAATTGCTTTACACCTCTTAGCTTCCATCAGTATTATTAGTTTTTTTTCCCACACCTTGTTCATACTAAAAATCTTGCTCACCTTGTACGGGTATCATGTCTTGTGTTATTTTCGCCAGGAGGATGGCATTTTTCTTGTATTTAAGTTTGTACCAATAAAGATCTTTTGTTCATTTACCCTGTTCCTGGTGAAAAAAAAAAACATAATAAAAATAATAAAATATATAAAAAAAACAAAAAATAGTTGGTAGAGCACTTGCCCGCGAAAGGCAAAGGTCCCGAGTTCGAGTCTCAGTCGGGCACACAGTTTTAATCTGCCGGGAAGTTTCATATCAGCGCACACTCCGCTGCAGAGTGAAAATCTCATTCTGGAAACATCCCCCAGGCTGTGGCTAAGCCATGTCTCCGCAGTATCCTTTCTTTCAGGAGTGCTAGTTCTGCAAGTTTCGCAGAAGAGCTTCTGTAAAGTTTGGAAGGTAGGAGACGGATACTGGCAGAAGTAAAGCTGTGAGTACCGGACGTGAGTCGTGCTTCGGTAGCTCAGTTGGTAGAGCACTTGCCCGCGAAAGGCAAAGGTCCCGACTTCGAGTCTCGGTCGGGCACACAGTTTTAATCTGCCAGGAAGTTTCAGCTACGCTCTCTGTCTGAAGTGGCGGAAACTTGGTGCGCTCACTCAGGAGACTTCAAATAATACATGCGTAACGTTTCGCATTCGTAGCATAGCCGGCCGCGGTCGTCTCGCGGTTAAGGCGCTCATTCCGGAACCGCGTGACTGCTACGGTCGCAGGTTCGAATCCTGCTTCTGGCATGGATGTCTGTGATGTCCTTAGGTTTGTTAGGTTTAAGTAGTTCTAAGTTCTAGGGGACGGACTGACCACAGATGTTGAGTCCCATAGTGCTCAGAGCTATTTGAACCATTCGTAGCATAGCTTCCGGCTGAGTAATAAAATGCGTGCCCTACTTTCTCGGCAACCCCCGTACAAAACTCGAATTTCGCCACGCGGCCAGAAGCTGCCCCTGCGTGGTGAAGCAGCCCGCCAGCCACAGCTCTATGTTTAGCTGCCGGCTCGATAAGTGGCGGCGCGGCTGGCAGATGGTGGGTTTCGCGTCTCTGGCCGTACTGTCCCGGGACAGCCGCTCCTGGCAGCACACCAGAGGCCGCGATCGCTGCTCACCGCAGACCAGCAGAACTTGGCGCACGTCACGTCTCTTTTTCCATTCTGACCGTGATCGTTTGATTCATGATTTGCTTGGGTAATAATGATACTGAAACCTACAAATCTAGAATAATGGTTATGGTGTTTTGTCACAAAAATCGTGTTTCATGTCAACGTCTTTTTGATGACAAGACAGAGGTTCAAGTATAATTATTCAGCTACTTGGATTGTAAAATTCGGCATTACAGTTTTTTGGTCATATATTATGATCAGTCTTCGTCAGCCTTTCCCTCTCGTTCCAACGTTTTTATCTTAGAGTAACACTTACATAAAACATATTCAGTCATTTCCTCCACATATTCCAATTTCTAACTTTGGGTAGAGTCTCTGTCCTCTACTATCATAGAATGGAAGTTAAGACATCACGTAGTAACAGACGTCAAATATCCTAACCCTCCATCTACCTATACAGGGTGTTACAAAAAAGTACTGCCAAACTTACAGGAAACATTCCTCACGCACAAAGAAAGAAAATATGTTATGTGGACATGTGTCCGGAAACGCTTACTTTCCATGTTGGAGCTCATTTTATTACTTCTCTTCAAATCACATTATTCATGGATTGGAAACACACAGCAACAGGACGTACCAGCGTGACTTTAAACACTTTGTTACAGGAAATGTTCAAAATGTCCTCCGTTAGTGAGGATACATGCATCCACCCTCCGTCGCATGGAATCCCTGATGCGCTGATGCAGCCCTGGAGAAAGGCGTATTGTATCACAGCCATCCACAATATGAGCACGAAGAGTCTCTACATTTGGTACCGAGGTTGCGTAAACAAGAGCTTTCAAATGCCTCCATAAATGAAAGTCAAGAGGTTTGAGTTCAGGAGAGCGTGGAGGCCATGGAATTGGTCCGCCTCTACCAATCCATTGGTCACCGGACCTGTTGTTGAGAAGCGTACGAACACTTCGACTGAAATGTGCAGTAGCTCCATCGTGCATGAACCACATGTTGTGTCTTACTTGTAAAGGCACATGTTCTACCAGCACAGGTAGACATCACCAACAATGCCTGCAAAACGTTCACAGAAAATCAGTGTTGATGACGTGATTGCACAATTGTGTTCGGGTTCTCGTCAGTCTACACATGTTGATTGTGAAAATTTACAATTTGATCAGTTGGAATGAAGCCTCATCCGTAAAGATAACATTTGCACTGAAATGAGGATTGACTCATTGTTGTATGAACCATTCGCAGAAGTGTACCCGTGGAGGCCAATCAGCTGCTGGTAGTGCCTGCACACGCTGTACATGGTACGGAAACAACTGGTTCTCCCGTAGCACTCTCCATACAGTGACGTGGTCAACGTTACCTTGTAGAGCAGCAACTTCTCTGACGCTGACATTAGGGTTATCGTCAACTGCACAAAGAACTGCCTCTTCCATTGCAGGTGTCCTCGTCGTTCTAAGTCTTCCCCAGTCGCGAGTCATAGGCTGGAATGTTCCGTGCTCCCTAAGACGCCGATCGATTGCTTCGAACGCCTTCCTGTCGGGACACCTTCGTTCTGGAAATCTGTCTCGATACAAACGTACCGCACCACGTCTATTGCCCCGTGCTAATCCATACATCAAATGGGCATCTGCCAACTCCGCATTTGTGAACAATGCAGAGACTGCAAAACCACGTTTGTGATGAACACTAACTTGTTGATTCTACGTACTGACGTGCTTGATGATAGTAGAGCAATGAGCAGCATGTTAACACAAGCACCGAGGTCGACATTACCTTCCCTTCAATTGGGCCAACTGGCGGTGAATCGAGGAAGTACAGTACATACTGACGAAAACTAAAAAGAGCTCTAACATTGAAATTAAGCGGTTCCGGACACATGTCCACATAACATAGTTTCTTTCTTTGTGTGTGAGGAATGTTTCCTGAAAGTTTGGCCGTACCTTTTTGTAACACCCTGTATTTTTCCTCATCGTTGATTTCTTATCTTACTAGTACACTAAATAGTACGAGGATCGTCCGGAAAGAAACGTCTCTTATTTTTAATAAATGAAAAGCACTACTTTGCTTTTGTTCTACAGTATTACCTTTATTGTGTTAAACGGTTTTCGGCTTAAAAGGCCATCGTCAGACATTTACTGAGTATTGTCACCAAATAATTTGTAATGTTTCTAAACAACATTGGAAGAGAAGTTGTAAGTCTAGATTGAAGCAGAAATATACAGTAAGTAACATCTTTGACAGTGTGGTGGTAATGCAATGTAAAACGTAGAAAAATTAAACAGTAAATAAATAGAAACGGAGTAGACAGGTAAAAACTTTAACACAAAATAAGAACAGCATGCGTACATAAGTTTCTTGACAAGGCTACTTGAGGAGGTATAAAACACGGGCAGTGTTACACAAACAAATTAAATGAACTGCAGAGTATATAAGGAACTTCATTTAAGCAATAACAGTAAGGTGAACAGCAATGAATAAATGCAGGAGAATTGAGGAGTGTGAGGGAACATACTTATTCATGGAAACTACAGGAGATAAATGAATCACAACAGCGCAGCTAAATAGAGCAATATTTCACCTAAAGACTGGCATTTTTGCACACAGTCACAATCACTCGTTATGCACTTTTGCTAACGACGAACCAGACGCTGCATGCGGCGATTGTAAAAGTCGGAACTAACAGAGGCAAACCACTTCCTTGAGTTCCGTGGTCGCAAAACTGGTGTGGGCCCTGACGTTACCATGTTGCAGGTGAAAGTTTGTGTTCTTCTTCAGCCTTACTCTGGAAATTTGGGGTTTCAGCTTAGTCAGTAACGTCTTGTAGCGTGCTGAACTGATAGTTTCTCCAGGCTACAGGAGACCCAGAAGAACCACACCCTGGCTTCTCCAGAAGACTGTGCACACCACTTTGCCTGCAGAGGGCTGTCTATTGAATTTCTTCTCTGGCGGAGAATTCGCATGGATCCATTCCTTGGATTGCCTTTTGGATTCCGGCTCGTGGTGGTGACACCACGTCTCATCTTCGGTAACGATGGTATTCAGAAAATGGTCACCTTCGGCTTCATATTGGTCCAACAGGTCCCAACAAATTTCCATTCGATGATTTTGTTTTTGTTTTTCTGTAACTATCCACGGTATCCAACTCGCACAGGCTTTGCGACATACAAGATGTTGGAACATTATTTCCAATGCATTACAGCCGACATTCAGCTTTGCACACAGTTGTCTGGTCGTTACCCGCCGATGAGGACGGATGAGTTGATCAAAACGTTCTTAATTGCGAGGAATTACAGCTGTGCAGGATTGACCGGGCCTTGGCTTGTAATGCATACTCTTTTTACCACCTTGAAAATACCGTGCACATCGCCTGACATTGCTCAAGTCTTTTCTATCGTCTTCATACACTTTTAGCAAGCGTCGATGGATTTAAATGGACACAATTTCTTCAGAAGTAGGAATTCAATCACATATCGCCGTTTTATACTCGCGTCCACATCAGACTCCATTTTGTAACATTCCTCTGCTGGCGCCAACTACCGCAGAAGAACGGAATCACCTGCAAAACAAAGAGGAAGGTTCAAGCATTAGGACTACACCAACGATATCTGGTGCGGACATTCAAAGTCACCAGTATTTGAACATGCACTGATGATCCGAAAAATTACGACCACCTACTTAATTACGTCTCTCTCCACCAGTGGAACGCAGTAGGTGTACAGAAGAGACCCTGCATGGCATGGATTGGACACACACGTAGTACTCTTTCCGAGATATTTGGACGTAATTCCTGAAAATTACAGGGCAGTGGATTGTGGGCGTGCAGCTGGCTCCCAGATCGGCCTCAGACGGATTCCATCGATTCCACACAAGACATTTGGTCGCGAAGACACCTGTGTTAGTTCACTATCATATGCCTCAAACCACTGTAGCGCGATTCTAGCATTGTGCCACGGCTATTTTTCCTAGCAGCACCATCGGGGAAGACATAAAGCACTAACGGATGCAGGTGGTCTGCAATAGCGTTGACATAATCCGCAGGTGGCACTGTGCCTACGATTGCTGACACAGCAGAACACCGCCCCCCCCCCCCCCCCCCCTACAGGTCTGGGTCCGTGTTGCACGTTTCCGGCAGGCGTTCGTCTGGATGACGGCGTATCAGGCCACGAACATCGCCCTGCTGAAACACAAAATGTCATTCGTGTGATCAGACAACACGTTTCCGTGGATTCATGTATCAGTATCGATTATTCCCTGCCCATTGCAATCCTAGCTGAGGATACCGTTAGGTGAACAAGGGAACACGCACGGTTGGTCTGCATCTGAGCCCCAAATTCGATAATGTGGGCTGAACGGTGTGGTCCGATACATTTGCGTCTGCACTCTCGACTGTGTCGTTAGATAGGCGGCAGATCGCCCCTATCCCACCCTACCCTACCCTACCCTCAGACTTAAACGTTCTGTGTCGAGTCGTGGCCGTGCAACACGTTGTCGCCTACTCGTAGTGTCATCGTCATTCGATCACTGTCCGCGGATGCTGACGACACTGGGACGCGAACAGGTGTGTCTTTTCCGAAATGCTCGTTTCCAAGCGCCGCGCCGACGCCATCTGCCTTTACGAATTAATACCGTCAGCTGCTGACGGGCGTTGACATATATATCAACGGGGACAGGTGAAAATGTGCGCCCCGACCGGGACTCGAACCCGGGATCTCCTGCTTTCACGGCAGACGCTCCATCCATCTGAGCCACCGAGGGCACGGAGGATAGCGCAACTGCAGGGACTATCTCGCGCACGCCTCCCGCGAGACCCACATTCTCATCTTGTATGTCCACACACTACATTCGTAGTGTCCCACCCCAACACACTCATTTCTTGTGGAAGACATTATTAGCAAGTCCCGTAATTGTTCGGGGAATATCTGCGCATCCGCACAGAAGAAGGTCATGGTCGGTATTGCCAAAACTATCGGACATGTCCGAAAGAACAGGCACCATATCCATATAAGTATACAATCTGCCTTTGGTCAGAGTCACTTGTCTCAATAGCTTTCTCCATCTGTGGTCGGTACCGTCGCGAGGGTGACTCCTCATTCTTTCCCGCTTACCTACTGTACTTACCACGTAACGTGCCAGCAAACGCCACCGGACGGGCTTCGGGGCAGTCGTAATGTTTTGCCTCATCATTGTACATGCCGCAGTATACAAAACACGTTGAAGAAGGAAACCCAACAATCTAGGAAACTAAACGTGCTTGAAACATTGCAAGGAACGCTTCATTAAAACATTAAATAAAATGCTTAAATGTGGAATACAGAAACTATAATTGTAAGAAGAACAGGAACATACTCTGGAAAAGAACAGCTGAATCTAGTCTGGGAGAAAGTAAACCAGTACCACAACAACTGGAATGAACATACACAAAGGATAGACAATAACAGATTTCCCAGGTTAGCTTTAGATGAATTATAAACCATATGTGAGGGGAAAGAATGAACTATGTAAGAAGAGTATTGTGAATGTACTAACTAAATCCTACTATTAATTCGGTCAAACGATCACAACGGCGGAAAACGTTTTTTACTGAAAGATGGCAAGACAACAATAAATAACAAATAACCCCTCTCGAGAATATAATACTACTAAATGATCCTGTAACGAAGCGCGCTGCTCTCCGTTGGATCTTCTCTACTCTCCTATAAACAGTATCTGGTACGGATCCCACACTGGTGAGCAGTATTCAAGCAGTGGGCGAACAATTGCACTGTAACTTACTACCTTTGTTTTCGGAATACATTTTCTTAGGATTCTTCCAATGAATCTGTCTAGTATTTGTTTTACCGACGATTAATTTTAAATAGTCATTCCATTTTAAATCACTCCTAATGCCTCCTTCCAGAAAATTTATGGAATTAACTGCTTCCGGTTGCTGACCTACTATATTGTAGCTAAATGATAAGGGATCTTTCTTTCTATGTATTCGCAGCACATTGCACTTGTCTACATTGAGATTCAATTGCCATTCCCTGCACCATGCGTCAATTCGTTGCAGATCCTCCAGTATTTCGGTACAATTTTCCATTGTTACAACCTCTCGATATACTATAGCATCATCCGCAAAAAGCCTCAGTGAAATTCCGATGTTATCTGTAAGGTCATTTATATATATTATGAATAGCAACGGTCCTACGACCTTTACCTGCGGCACACCTGAAATCACTCTTAATTTGGAAGACTTCTCTCCATTGAGAATGACATGCTGCGTTCTGTTATCTAGGAACACTTTAAAAAATGTTTCAAATGACTCTGAGCACTATGGGACTTAACTTTTGAGGTCATCAGTCTCCTAGAACTTAGAACTACTTAAACCTAAGTAACCTAAGGACATCACACACTCCATGTCCGAGGCAGGATTCGAACCTGCGACCGTAGCGGTCGCGCGGTTCCAGACTGTAGCGCCTAGAACCGCTCGGCCACACTGGCCGACAGGATCGCTTCAATCCAATCACACAATTGGTCTGATAGTCCATATGCTCTTTGTGCATTAAACGTCTGTGGAGAACTGTATCAAACGCCTTGCGGGAGTCAAAAAACATGGCATCTACCAGGGAACCCATGTCTACGGCCCTCTGAGCCTCGTGGACGAATAGCGCGAGCTTGGTTTCACACAATTGTTTTTTTATAAACCCGTGCTGATTCCTACAGAGGAGATTTCTAGTCTTCAGAAAAGTCATTATACTCGAACAGAATACATGTTCCAAAATTCTACAGCTCATCGACGTTAGAGATATAGGTCTATAATTCTGCACATCTGTTCGACGTTCCTTCTTGAAAACGGGGATGACCTGTGCCCTTTTCCAATCTTTTGGAACGCTACGCTCTTCTAGAGACCTACGCTACACCGCTGCAACAAGTGGGCTAGTTCCTTCGCGTACTGTGCGTACTCTGTGTATAATCGAACTGGTATCCCATCAGGTCCAGCGGCCTTTACTGTTTTGAGAGATTTTGTTTCTCTCTCCCACTGTCGTTTATTTCTATGTTTACCATTTTGTCATCTATGCGAGAATCTGGAAAACGAACTACACTGCAGTCTTCCTCTGTGAAACAGCTTTGGAAAAAGACACTTAGCATTTCGCCCTTGAGTCTGTCATCCTGTGTTTCAATACCATTTTGGTCACAGAGTGTCTAGACATTTTGTTTTGATTCACCTACCACTTTGACATACGACCAAAATTGCTTAGGGTTTTGTGCCCAGTCAGTACATATAACTTTACTTTCGAATTCATTGAACGCCTCCCGCATAGCCCTCCTCACACTACATTTCGCTTCGCGTAATTTTTGTTTGTCGGCAAGGCTTTTGCTATGTTTATGTTTGCTGTGAAGTTCCCTTTGCTTCCGTAGCAGTTTTCTAACGGTTCGGCCATCCTGATTCAGGTTTTCCGTGATTTCCCTGAATCGCTTCAGGCAAATGCCAGGATGGTTCCTTTGAAGGGACACGGCTGATTTCCTTCCCAATCCTTCCCTAACACGAGCTTGCGCTCCGTCTCTAATGACCTCGTTGTCGACGGGACGTTAAACACTAACAACCACCACCACCACTATTTGTACTTGAGGTGAAACTTTTGTGCTGAGCCGTCAGGTACACTGAAATGTAGAATGACATTTTCACTCTACAGCGGAGTGTGCGCCGATACGAAACTTCCTGGCAAATTAAAACTGTGCGCCGGACCGAGTTCGAGTCTCGGTCCGGCACACAGTTTTAATCTGCCAGGAAGTTTCACTCTGAAATCTGCTTTGTCACTTTTGCTAAACAGAAAATTCTTCCTACTTTTCAATATTTGTATTTACGGCTGAAATCATCGATACTGTAACCGCTTTATCATCTCTGATTCCCTGGTCTGCGTTAACTGTTTCAAATAGTTTGTCTCCAGAAGGTCTAATATGTTATCGCCTCGAGTCGGTTCTCTGTTTCACTGCTAAATGCAGCTTTCAGATAATGCACTTAAAAAAATTTCACTGGATTCTTTGTCCTTGCCCGTTATAAGCGTCTGAGTCTCCCAATCTGTATCTGGTAAATTAAAATCTCCACCCAGAACTATGAGATGATCGGGAAATCTACTCGAAATATTTTCCATATTTTCCTTCAGGTGTTCTGCCACAGCAGCTGCTGAGCCAGGGGGCATGTACAGACATCCAATTACCATGTTGGAGTCTGCTTTAACCGTGACCTTCAGGCAAATGCCAGGATGGGTCCTTTGAGAGGGCTCGGTTGGCTTCGTTCCCCATCCTTCTCTAATCGCTTGAGACTGATGACCTCGATGTTTGGTCTCCACCCCGCAATCAACCCAACCCAACCACTGCCCACCACGACGTTTGTTGCCGCCTGGTGGCGTTGTGGGCAGGTGACGAGCTAACAACAGTATGCTAGTGGAACAGCCACCGTGTGGGCAATCACCATTGCGAAGATATTGGATGCAAATGGGGAAATCCATTGAGATAAATGACTTTGACAAGATGCAGACTGTTATTACGCAGAGCCTGTGAACGAGTATCTCGTAAACGGCGAAGCTGGTCGAATGTTCACGTGCTACTGTCGCGAGCGTCTACGGAAAGAGGTAGAGGGACAGTGAAACTACCAATAGGCGCCCAACGGTTGGACGTCCACGACTCTTCACAGAACGTGTGGTTCGATGGCTTGTCTGCTCTATAAATTAGGATAGACGGTGATCTGTTGCACCTCTGTCCAAAGAGCACAATGCTGCTGCATGCACAATTGTGTCGGAATACACACTTCAGCGTACGTTGTTGAACATGGAGTTCCGCAGCAGGCCACCCCTACGTGTTCATATGTTGATTCAACGACATCGTTAGTTACTGCTGCAGTGGGCACGAGACCATCGAGATTCGACCGTCGATCAATGGTGACGTGTCGGGTCTTCGGGTGAATTACATTTTTGCTAGACTAGGTCGATGGTCGTCTCCACAAACGCCGTCATCGACGTGAATAGCGGCTCGGAACGTACACGCGCAATGGATGAAGGTTGGTGAGAGTAGTTTTATGCTATGGGAGACATTATGCTGCGCTTCCATGGGACGTGTAGCAGTAATCGAAGACTCGGTGACAGAAGCGAACAATCTGCATCACTTCATACTTAATGTCTTTCCCGACGGCGATGTCACCTTTCATCAGTATAACTGTCCGTCGCTCGGAGGCAGAACCGTGCTACAGTGGTTTGAGAAGCACTATAGTCAATTCACGGGGTGTCTCGGTGACTAAATGCGCCTGACGTAAAACCTATGGAGCCCATATGGATCGCTATCCGGCGCCATCACCGCATACGCAGATCAGAGGCCCGTTATTTATACGAATGACATGACCCCGATTGACAGTGGATGAAATTTCTGAAATATTTTCGCAACACTTTCGTACGAGACACTCACAGAAACGCTGGGATACCCTAAACTGTGCGCAAGATTGGTCCAAAAACAGCTGACACAGCAAATCGGTTCAAAAGCGCCCGCCAATCTCTTGAGCGACATGGATAGGTAGGTGAGAATTTTCTGAACTCTTGTGACTGCAGATGAGCCGTGACTGACTCATTACTTGCCTGAGATGAAAAGACAGTCGTCACAATGGCGTCACACCGATTGCCCTTCTGCAAAAAATTCAAAACCACAATTTCTGGCAAAAAAATAACCTTGGCCTCAGTGTTTTGGGACCGGAAAGGCATCATTTCGGTGGAATTTGTGGATGGTGGGAAGACCATCAATGCACAACATCATTGTGAGACCCTAAAATAACTCAAAAGGAGTATTCAAAACAAAAGGAGAGGGACGCTGAGGAGATGAATGCGCGTGTTGCGTGACAACGTCCGCCCTCACATAGCCTTAGCAACCAAAGTGCTCTTGGAATCATTTGGTTTGATGTTTCGAACCTTCCCCGGTATTCCTCTGAATTGGCGTCTTCGTGTTATCATCTCTTCGCCTCAGCGAAGGCACACATCAGTGGAGTTAAGTTTTTAGCGACGAGCAGGTGCACAAAGTGGTTCTGCACTGATGGAAGGAGATGTCGGCAGAGTTCTTCGAGGAGGGCGTAAAGCAGCTTGTGCCACGGCTCAACACATGCACTGAACGGGGTGGCGATTATGTGGAAACGTATTCAA
Source organism: Schistocerca gregaria (assembly GCF_023897955.1). Taxonomy (NCBI): domain Eukaryota; kingdom Metazoa; phylum Arthropoda; class Insecta; order Orthoptera; family Acrididae; genus Schistocerca; species Schistocerca gregaria. The sequence continues at coordinate 77,910,286 of NC_064925.1, read as the reverse complement.
CAAGTGTATCAACAGTATGTAGTAATACGTCTTTCAAATATACTATTTCTAATAAAATATTAAAATCGAATACACTTACTTTCTGAACATGCCTCGTCTAGCATTTTGCAGTGGGCATCGGAGAGAAAACTGTAGATGGCAAAATATTTAAATATAAAATAAATGAATACCTCACTGGCTGCTCCATATACAAAATATACTGAAGCCCCAAGGAAACTGGTATAGGCATGCGTATTCAAATACAGAGATATATAAACAGGCATAATACGACGCTGCGATTAATTGTTAATTATTGTTTGCAAGATGTCGGCTGCATTTTTACATCTATATCCATACACTACAAGCCACTGTGAAATTCACTGTGGAGGTGCTGGAAGAATGAGTGTTGTAATGCCTCTGAGCGTACTGTAATTAATCTGATCTTGTCTTCACGATTCGCATGTTAGCGACACATAGGGGTTGTAGTATATTACTGGAATCATCATTCAGAGCAGGTTCCTGAAGCTTTGTAAGTAGACTGCCTGGGTACTGTTCACGTCTATTTTCAATAGTCTTCCAGTTCAGTTTCTTCAGGAAGTCTTTGAAACCCTCCCGCGTGTCAGCCGAGCCTGTGATAATTCGTGCTGCCCTTCTCTGTATGCGTTCAGCATCCCCGTCGGTCCTATCTGGTACAGATCCCGCACACTCGAGCATTATTCAGGGATGGGTTGCACGAGTGACTTGTATGCAATCTCCTTTGTCGACCAATTGCATTTCTCTAACATTGCACCAATAAACCGAAGTCTATAACCTGTTTTACCCACGACTAAGGCTATGTGGTCATTCCATTTCATGTTCCCACGAAGTGTTACACCCAGGTATTTGTATGAGTTGGCAGATTCCAGCTGCGACTCAGTGATACTGTAGACATAAAGAACTACGTTTTTGCTATTGTGTAGGGTGTAGTTTTAGTTTCTTAACATTTAAAACCGGTTGCCAGTCTTTACACCACTTTCAAAGCTTACCATGATCTGACTGAATGTTAGTACAGTTTCTTTCAGACTGTACTTAATGTTGCGTCATTTTCAAAAAGCCTGAGGTTACTATTAATATTGTCCGCGAGGTTGTTAATATATAACATGAGCAGCAAGGGACCCAACAAACTCCCCTTCCTTTCTGGAGAACACTGAATTTATCGTCTTGAGTAACATATAGATGTATATCTCAAGAATCAAAGGATCTTTCACTAATATTATAACATCTACGTGCTATATGCTGTGTACAACCGCCATTTCACTGTTGCATGCAACCATTTGAGACATTAAGGTCTTCACCTAGTTTTACACAGTTTTACCCCACCCGACAAATCGTAGTGTGGGCTTATAACGTGGCAGTCTCAGTTTTTATGCTCTGGCGCGGCTCGGGCTGTATGTAGCGCAGTATGCCGTCACCAGTCTCGGGCTGTACCAGTGTGCAATGTTACCCCAGTCCGGCGCGCAATCTTCGCTTCTTCGCGTGACATCACTCGGTTTCACTGCCTACGGTTATTCCCAGACAGACCCCTGCCACGATTTATGCAGCCCATTTCTTGAACCCGTAGACAAGGCAAATGGCGCCGTAGTCTCCAGCCAGCCACAACAATGTAGTTACACACACACACACACACACACACACACACACACACACACACACACACACAATAGCGATAACTAACACGTACTACATTATACGATGGTGGTATAGGAAACATTCTAGCATAAACCAGCCCGCAAACGAGCCGACTGAGAGATACCTGTGAAAGTGTGTTTTCGGAATGCCACTGACTTCTGTGCAAGTATTTTGGTAATTAGTAAAGATGTTCCTCAAATGTAAACTTTCCCATTAAGTCGTCTTACATTTGGGTTCAAATTTCACGCACAGCCAGTGGTTGGGAAATGTAGCACATACATGATGGGGCACCGTCACATTTTTCTGCTGATGTAAAACGACACCAACGCAGCACTACAGTCCAAGATGGATAATTGTCTGACCTCGCTCCTCTGAGTTTTGCTGTACGTGTGTGGTCTGTGTGTGTGTGTGGGGGGGGGGGGGGTTGCATTTATATATTTTTAGGGTGATACAGAGAAGTGGCAAGTTTTTAAATACATAGTGGCAGCTGTAAATAGTTGGCAGCACTGCGGAACAGTGACCTTGAGCTGTAAACAATATCGCCATTTAGTAACCATAGTCCTGTGAAACGGTCTACAACACGCGTTTAACGTAAAAATGTTTTACAAAAGCAATGATACTATGGAGAATGCCCAGATGGAGTGCCGACGTTTCAATAACTTGAGGCGTCACAGTCGAGATCCCTAGAAACACACGATAAAAACTTGGATGAAAATTTTTGAAGAGACTGGATCTGCTATAAAGAAAGTTCGTAGTCCGCAGAACATTCAATCTGTACGAGTTTGTCTTTCGGAGCCTCCGAAGTTCGTAAGCAAGCATCTGAGGCAGAGTGTCTTGTCCAATTCTCCATTATAATATAAAATTTTATCTAAATTTCAACTACATATGGTGCAAGAACAGGAGGACAACGATTACGAGTCGCCATTAGAATTCTGTCAGCAAATTATGAAAAATTTAAATGATGACAATGGAATTCTGGACAAGCTGTGGATTTCAGATGAGGCCTGTTTTCATCTCACATGTAGGTCAATAAGCAGAACTAGCATTACTGGATAGAAATCAACCGCCGAGCGGTTCTAGGCACTACAGTCTGAAACCGCGCGACCGCTACGGTCGCAGGTTGGAATCCTGCCTCTGGCATGGTTGTGTGTGATGTCCTTAGGTTAGTTAGGTTTAAGTAGTTTCAAGTTCTAGGGGACTGATGACCATAGGCGTTAAGTCCGATAGTGCTCAGAGCCATTTGAACCTTTTTTTTTATATAGAAATCAACCCTAATGAAGTTAATCGACTCTCTTTAAACGTCAGCGAGGTGACACTTTCGTGATAGTTCCGTCACACGGGATCATCGAAGGTTACTTTTTCTATAACGAAGAACGGATTATAGTGAACGTCACATTGCAGCAGTTTGTTGAGATGTCTCAATCTTTTGTTGCACCTGCACTGAACAATATTACGCAACTTCACGAAAGCTGGTTGCAACAGGATGGAGCGATACCAAGCAGTGCGAGGCAATGACAGCTGTGCGAGAGTAGTTCGGTTACCGTCTAGTCTCAAGATTCGGTGACATTCCCTGTACTACAAGATCACCAAACTTGGGAGTTTGTGATTTCTTCTTGTGGGGCTATCTTAAGAACCGGATGTACTCGACTCGGCCAAGAAAACTGGATGGACTGAAACAAAGAAGTCGACATTCGTGGTATCCCAGCTGAGACGTCACAGAAATCAGTGAGAAACCTCAAGAACAGATTGGAAGAATGGATACGCAGAGGAGATCGCCATCTTCAGGACGCTATTTTCAAACACTGGTAATTTGGATTACTGTCCCTTAAAAGGCAGGCTGTAGTGGTTCGATTACTGTCAGTAAATTTTCTTAGTTGGATTTTTCTCTTCAAGCCACACTTGCGTGTTCGGCAGAGGGATCATTTCAGACTGGTTGTCAGCCGATCCATTCTCGGATACTACAAGCGAAAAATGAACACCTAAATCTTTCTGAGCTTGCTTTGACTTCGCTTATTTTATTACGATGGACATTTATGCATGGGTTGGTGGGAGTCGAAAAAATGTTAAAACATTCAGAGAAGAAAGCTGCCAACTGATTTTTCGAGAAAAGATTTTGACATTCGAAAAACTGATTTTGTTTTGGTGATTGTCACCCCAACTCACATTCCGTGACACTGTCTTCCCCATTTCGCGATGATACAAAACGAGCTACCCTTCTTGAAACTTCCTCGGTGTCCTCCGTCAGTCTTACCGCTTATCAGGTAAGGCTCCCATAACAGGCAGCAATACTCTACAAGAGGACGGACAACCGTAGTTAATCTGCGTAGTAGATTTGTGGCATCATCTAAGTGTTCTTTGGTTTACGCTCCACACAAAATTTTCTATGTGATAGTTCCAATATAAGTTGGTTGTAATTGTAATCTCTAGGCGTTTAGTTAACGGAATTTTAGTGTTCATGTTGAGGACCTCACACGTTTCATTGTCTACAGTCAAATGCCTTTTATCGCATCATGTAGATGTCTTGTCTAAATCACTTCTCAATTCGTTTTGATCTTTTCGTGACTTTACATATAACAGACAATAGTACCATCTGCAGCTAGTCTAAGACGGTTTCTTATATTGTCTCCTAAATCGTTTATACAGATTAAGAACTGCAGAGAGCCTATTACCTCGGGGAACGCTAGATATTATTTCCAAGGCTTTCCGCCAGTTGCTACGTTCTGTGACCTTTCTGAAACGAAGTCCCGAATCTAGCTGCGTAATTGACGCTATATCCAACAGGCAGGCAACTTGATTAGAAGCCGGTTTTGAGAAACTGTGTTGGAAGCTTTATTTAGAAATATGGACTCAACCTGAAATCCCCTATTGATGCCACTCGTTACTTCGTGGGATTAAGGAGCGACCTGCGTCTCACATGTGGAAAAAAGTGGAAAGTGAAGTGTATCGCACGGCTGTCGATGCAGTTGAAATGCCGGTGAGAGCCAAGTGTGTAGGCTTATCAGACGTCATGAGATGACCCAGGGGAAGCTCACCAGAAGTCAGTAACTCATTACAGAGAAGGGTGCGATACTGAATCCAAATGCGACTAACGACACGTGTAGCAGTCTCTCTAACAGTAAATTGTAATTCGTAACGTGCTGAGGTAGTACCCAAAGTTGTTTCTTGTTATGGTAAGGCACAGGTTAAATTTGAGCCCTGTTGCTTTAATCATAGGCAGTTGATCGAAAAGTTTACATACAGAATACAATTTTATTGATTACAATAACATTTCATGCGGAGGTGAGTAGTTGCTAGTAGCCAGACATTCGCAACTATCCTTGTAGACTGGAACGTTTTGCTTCTGTTCTTGTATGCTTTCACCGCATGACTTAATTATGGTACACCCTGTACGTTTATAGCTAGCGGACTCGGCAATGCTACATGGAATGGTTAGGGATACTGGTGTTAGGTAACGGAATACTAAATAAATAGTTTTCATAGTTTAATAATGCACGAGTGCTAAATTTTATGCCATAAGAGAACTATTTAAACACAGTGGTTTATCACTCGGTACAAACTGAAATTAAACGGCGTGCAGCAAACCTGAGGACGTGGTCAGCCTCTTCCTGTCCCCAGTAACTATCGATTGTAGGGGACTCGAAGCTGAATGTCAGTTATTTAAGATTATAGTAACACTGATTAATATATTCTGGTGTTCTACTATTCGAAAAGACGCAGAGGTGTAATTTCTGTTGCACTTAAAATACTAAGCAAAATTTAAAAGTTCACATTCCCAGGAAAAAAAATAACCTACAATTTATTGCTGGTTTTCTTGTTTTCGAGGCGACATTGCTTCCACACTACACCTGTTTTCTTGCTCTGAATCTATCGGTCTCTCTCCGAATTACTGAGTTTTGGACAGCAAAGTTAACTAAAATAATTATTCAGTGATGCAGCAGAAAAGCTGTAACCCAGAATGCAACTTAAGATGTATGGTATTGCCCATAAACAGGTGAAAATATCTACAACAGGTAGATTACGATATTGGCGTCAAATTACTGGAAACAGTGACAACCATAAAATACGTAAGAGTAAATAACAGGGGTGAAATAAAGTGCAATGAACACATATGAAAAATCGTAGGGAAAGCGGATCTCTAACTAGAGTTCACTGACAATACTGAGGACGTGTAATCTATCCACAAAATAAGAGACTTTAATAACTTGTTCATCCGATTCCTGTGTACCTCTCATCAGCGTGGTGCCCTTTACCATGCTGGATTAATGGAAGAGACAGAGAAGAGGCACACATTTCGTCACGGCATCGTTTAGCTGGCGTGAGAGTATTACGGAGGTGCTCAATAAATTCCAGTGGCAGACACTACAAGAGAAGTGTTGCGTACCACAAATAGGTTTGTTGTTACAATCCCGAAAGCGTACGTTCCTAGGAGACTAGAACAACATATTTCTTTCAGCGATATACGTCTCTCGACATTACCGCTGTGAAATGGCCGAAAAAATCAGAACTCATACGGAGCTTCCTCGACAGACATTCTTCTGACGCACCGTTCATCGATGGAATAGGGAAGGGTCAAAAGATAATGGTCTTACAAAGATCCTTCACCACACACCGTAAGGTGGCTTGTGGAGCACAGAGGTAAAAGTAACTTGAAGCAAACACAGCGCAAGCGTGTTTCATTGATGCTGTTTGATTATAGATACTTCCTGTCTAATCACCTTGAGTTTCCAGTACTGCTGAAAATGTTTAGCTCCTACTCTAAGATATGCCTCACAGAATTTGATGAAATATGTGAGTTTTATTTTCAATTCTCTGCGTGTAATTTCATTCTTCTATAGTGTGTGGATTAATTTGGCAAAACTTACTCTCAAGATTTCCTCAAAGGTTACGATAACTTAGATCAGGGAACCGTTCGCGCCCCAAACGTTGTACGTTTATATAAATACGAGCTCCTCGGCAGGCCGTCAGGGCCCAAGGGATGTCGACCGTTCGCCGTGTCGTCCTCTGCCTCATGGCGTCATGCAGATCCTGCAAGATGGACCACGTGCGCAGCACGTCGCTCTCCCGACTGTTTTTGCAGTTTGCAGACCGTGGAACCGCTACTACTCGCTCAAGTATCTCCTCAGTTGGCATCACGAGACAGAGTGCTATCCGTACCAGTGCTCCCATCAGGGAAAAACGCTTGGCAGACCGTGGAACCGCTACTACTCGCTCAAGTATCTCCTCAGTTGGCATCACGAGACAGAGTGCTATCCGTACCAGTGCTCCCATCAGGGAAAAACGCTTGGCAATACCGGGGATCGCACCCAACTCCCTCGCCTGGCAGCCGTCGACGCCGACCACTCTTTTTTTTTTCATTTTAATGTTCCAGCAGGTAAATGTCCCTTGTCAAAGCTTTATAAACACTTTGCCCTTATTACGGCATGTGGCGCAGTCCAATGCAAGTCAAGTGGGATCGGGTCTACAGTAAAGCTTCTCATTATAAACATGCCGGAGGTGTAGGGTATATTCTGGTTACAGTACTCAGCTACGGAAGCGGACTGTCTGCTTGCCTGGCCGTACTGAAGTTCACGTACGGCGTGCATTTAACGTACAGCAATGGCTGCCAGTTAGCTAATTGTCAGAACTCATACCCAACGGCAGGAACAGGTGTATTAAGTAAAATGGGCTACTTTCCGCCTTGCTCTTAGTGCGTAGTGGGCTTATCTCCATCTACATCCTTACTCCGCAAGCCACCTGATGGTGTGTGGTGGAGGGTGCCTTGAGTACCTCTATCGGTTCTCTCTCGTATTCCAGTCTCATATTATTCATGGAAAGAAAGATTGTCGGTATGCCTCTGTGTGGGCTCTAATCTCTCTGATTTTATCCTCATGGTCTCTTCGCGAGATATACGTAGGAGGGAGCAATATACTGCTTGACTCCTCGGTGAAGGTATGTTCTCGAAACTTCAACAAAAGCCCGTACCGAGCTACTGAGCGTCTCTCTTGCAGAGTCTTCCACTGGAGTTTATCTATCATCTCTGTAACGCTTTGGCGATTACTAAATGATCCTGTAACGAAGCGCGCTGCTCTCCGTTGGATCTTCTTTATCTCTTCTACCAACCCTTTCTGGTACGGATCCCACACTGGTGAGCAGTATTCAAGCAGTGGGCGAACAAGCGTACTGTAACCTACTTCCTTTGTTTTCGGATTGCATTTCCTTAGGATTCTTCCACTGAATCTGTCTAGTATTTACCGACAATTAATTTTATATGGTCTTTCACTTTTAAATCGCTCCTAATGCCTACTCCCAGATAATTTATGGAATTAACTGCTTCCAGTTGCTGACCTGCTATACTGTAGCTATATGATAGAGGATATTTCTTTCTATGTATTCGCATCACATTACACTTGTCTACATTGAGATGCAATTGCCATTCCCTGCACCACGCGTCAATTCGTTGCAGGTGCTCCTGCATTTCTGTACAATTTTTCATAGTTACAACCTCTCGATATACTACAGCATCACCAGCAAAAGCCTCAGTGAACTTCCGATCTTACCCACAAGATCATTTATGTATATAGTGAATAGCAACGTTCCTACGACACTCCCAAGCGGCACACCTGAAATCACTCTTACTTCGGAAGACTTCTCTCCATTGAGAATGACATCCTGCGTTCTGTAATCCAGAAACTTTTCAATCCAATCACACAATTGGTCTGATAGTCCATATGCTCTTACTTTGTTCATTAAACGGCTGTGGGGAACTGTATCAAACGCCTTGCGGAAGTCAAGAAATACGGCATCTACCTGTGAACCCGTGTCTATTGTCCAGCGAGTCTCGTGGACGAGTAGCGCGAGCTGAGTTTCACACGATCGTCGTTTTCGAAACCCATGCTGATTCGTACAGAGTAGATTTCTAGTCCGCAGAAAAGTCATTATACTCGAACATAATACGTGTTCCAAAATTCTACAACTGATCGACGTTAGAGATATAGGTCTATAATTCTGCACATCTGTTCGACGTCCCTTCTTGAAAACGTGGATGACCTGTGCCCTTTTCCAGTCTTTTCGAAAGCTAGAGACCTACGGTACACCGCTGCAAGAACGTACGCTATACGGGTCCTCATCGCTCCAGTACCGCCAAGAAAGTTGACACCACGCCATGTTAGTCACAAACGTTATTCTCTTCTACTAGTTCAGATTGGTAGTTGTGCCGCATTTATGCCGCAGTACAGTACAGTCGGTTGAACAGTTGGTTTGTAAGTCTCTTATTTTGTGGATAGATTGCACGTCCTTAATATTCTCTCACTGAACGCTAGTTTGACATCTGCTTTCCCTACAATTTGTCATATTTGCTCACTGCACTTTATTTCACCCCGGTTATTTACTCCTGTATTTTATGGTTGTCACTGTTTCCAGTAACTTGACGTCAGTAGTGTAATCTAACAGTTGTGGATCTCTTCGTCTGCTTACGGGCAATACGTTACATCTTACCTTGCATTGTAGGTTACAGGTCTTTTCCTGCATCAGTGAATAATTATGTCAGGTAACCTTTCACGCTAAACCCAGTAATTCAGAGTGGGAACGACAGATGTCAGAGCAAGAAACAAGTTGTAGTGTGGAAGCAATGTCGCTTCGAAAACAAAAACAGCCATAAATTGCAGGTTCAATTTCTATTTATTTTTTTTAAATTGTTTTTTTAGTGTGAACTTTTCAGCTTTGCTTAGTATTTTAAGCGCAACGGAAATTACACTTCCGCGTCTGTTGAAACGACTTCGCTCTAAAGCCTGTTCGAATACTAGAATATTTTAATCAGTATTACCATAATCTCAAAGAACTGATAGATTCATCTTCGGATCCCCTATATCCTGCCTCGAGCATGGACGTGCGTGATGTCCTTCGGTTAGTTAGGTTTAAGTAGTTCTAAGTTCTAGGGGACTGATGACCACAGATGTTAAGTCCCATAGTGCTCAGAGCCATTTGAACCATTTGATCTCCTATAATTGGTAATTACTGGGGATTGGGAGAACCTGACCATGTCCTCATGTTTACTGCACGCCATTTATCTTCAGCTGGCACCGAATGTTAAGCCACTGTATTCAAATAGTTCCGATATGGCATTAAATTATGAAAACCGTCTTTAAAAGTATCGACGTCGCAGGTACAAAACAGCTTGAGACTTCTGATTACTTCACAAATGAGGTAATGTGTTAAATATATGACAAGGATGTAAAACTTTTATTTCTGAAGACGTAAGAACTGACTTCATGTTGGTTAATTACTGTCGGATGATCCACTGGATGAGTACAGTACGGGTAATTTGTGCTCCGTCATTAGAAAAGATAGTTTTTCACGTATATAAATGTGTATTACGTCGTATCTTCTGAGCTATGTGTCATACAATGATATAATTTTACACATACCTTCCGTGGTACATGTGAATAATGTCCACTCAACCATTATGCATGTTGTAAAGACAAGAATTACAAAAAATCCATCCTCTTTATATTTGGCTTCCTAAAATGTTGCATAGACAGACTTCTTTGTGGTTTGAAATAGATATGAAGATATACAGGAGGCAACCCGTAAGTAATGTACTGCGCGAGGTGGAGCAGTTCTTAGTGCACTGGACTCGCATTCGGGCGGACGTCGGTCCAACCCCGCGTCCGGCCATCCTGGTTCAGGTTTTGCGTGATTTCCATAAATCGCTTCACGATGAAGCCGAGGTGGTTCCTTTTAAAATGCAAGGCCGACTTCCTTCCTCCGTCTCTAATGACCTCACTGTCGACGGGACATTAAACACTAATCTCCTCCTCCTACTCCAGTAAGCAATGCAGCATACCTGCCTATGTTTGGGTTATGATTTGCCCTGTACCTACTGCACAGATTTCGCTGTTTCTTAATAAGCTCGCAAATTTTCTTTTTACCATTCTTTGTGTTCATTGGAATGAAATATTTGAAGTATATTCGACGCCTGTTATTTTTCATGGAACACTGAAAAAGTATACAGAATGTTGTTACTGAAGTGCATATTGTTTATTTAGTTTCGCTAAATGAATATCATAGCGGGTAACGCATGAGCTCTTAGTGAACGCGCCATTAAATACCTATACTTCTCTCAGAATAAATCCAGAGCACTACATGTTACGAAATGCTCGTGCAAATTCAGTATACAGAATTCGATGAGAAATTTAACGCTCAACATATTTCTTCATCTTGACTTTTTCGATTAAACACTTAATTTCAAAAAAAAAAAAAAAAAGAAAGAAAGAAATAGAGAAACCAGAAAGAGTCGATGGTTTTTTTTGTCATCATGGCTAAAGTTCCATTCAGAAATCGGGGAATACACATTATTTATAACCGAGGCCTAGTTCAGTGATTGAAAGTTTCAGGAACTAAGTAAATTTTCGGATGGCGGAACTCTAATTTTCTTGGCCTAATTAATATTTTTGGTGGTTATCTATGGAGAATAACACTTGGACGAGCGTACGCGGAACCGAACACGGCGCGGGTGATTGTTGATCATGCGGAAGCCGAATAAGCGAACGAAAGTTCTTACGCTCGTCACGCATGCACAGATTTCTTTTGGTACCAGTCCTCCTTGACAGTACTAATGATATAACACTGTTCAAAAAGTAAGTTAAGTTTTCAGTTCTCAGTTTTCACTTCTACTAGCGTGCGCGTAACCATCGCGGCGCGGCTGATTGCTGATGATGCGGAAACGCGATGACCGAACGCACGTTCTCACGCTCGCTGCAAGACACTGGCACTTTGGTGCTCTCCTTTGTGGTAACTATTTTTACTAATTCACATTAGTTCATTCCAGGAGGCCGAACACGGCGCGAATGACTGATTTACAGTATGACACGCAAACGGGCGGATAGTCATATCGTTGTCGGCGGCACTGCTCATATTTAATTGCTTCTTTTAGAGCTTTTCACTGAAACCACTTCCATATCTCATTGCTTCACTGTAATAGCACTTGCAGCAAGACTGGAACTTCCATAACAATGCCTTTCACATGTGCAGCTACACACGCCACGACGCAACAGCTCCGTGTCCCGTGCTCGACTCTGGAAAAACGCGGCCGCTCGCAAAGATACTCCGCAACCAAGCCAGCGATGTGACATTACGCTTACGAGGCTACAGCCATATCCTTCCCCTACAATACTAAAGAATGCGAGCGAATCTCCATCGCTATTGACCTTCGCTATCGACGAGATAAAAAGCACTAAACGTACTTCCTTGCTTCAGCCGTAGTAGCTGATCGATGGGACTATGAAGTGGAAACAATGCGTATGTCAGTCTTGACGACCATTGCGCAGATTCTGCCACTCACTATCTCGTTGTTGTCTGAAAGGATATCATTTGTTGGACAGATGTGGATGGCCGGCACGTATGCCCAAATGTTCACTGCCACCTCTAAAGAGCGTTTAATGCAATACAAACACAACTCGACGGAGATACGACCGACAAAATAATTTTAATGTCTGATTTCTGCTACATGATAATTGTTGTAATTTATTTGTCATCTGAATAGCCCACAATAATTGTCCTTTGGCCTTACATTACAACTCCCCTTTATTATGGCGTGCATCTGTTTGAAACCTCTCCAGAAATCTAATCCTAGCTACGCCCTTGCTGTGCTGCTATGGTGCGTTCGATAGCCGCCGGCAGGATCTCCTTCACACGTTGTTGTTTGTCACCTTCACGGAAAGCTTGTAGTAGCTGAATTTTGTATGGTTTCATTTGTAAACTTCGACGCAAGACACGGGAGACGGACATCGGGGGCATGCTGAGTTGTCGGGCTGCACGACGAGCGCATTTCTGCAGACTCCTTGTGAAAATATAGCGGATGCGTTTGACGTCCGTGTGAAACACTCGAGGATGGCCCGAGGATTTGCCTTTACACGAACAACCTCTTTTTCGAAATTGCTCTGTGCTGTAGGAGGATCCACACCATACCTAGAATGAAAGTCACGTTGAACAGTTATTACTGATTCACACTGCGTAAAACATAGAACACAAAACGCTTTTTTTGTCCAGACACAATGTTTATTAGAACTGAAGAGGGTGCACAGTGCTGCTACCTAGCGGGAACCATGTAAAACTCGAGAAATTGCTCTTTCCAACAGTGTTCAGGTACATACAGGGTGTTTCAAAAATGACCGGTATATTTGAAACGGCAATACAAACTAAACGAGCAGCGACAGAAATACACCGTTTGTTGCAATATGCTTGGGACAACAGTACATTTTCAGGCAGACAAACTTTCGAAATTACAGTAGTTACAATTGTCAACAACAGATGGCGCTGCGGTCTGGGAAACTCTATAGAACGATATTTTCCACATATCCACCATGCGTAGCAATAATATGGCGTAGTCTCTGAATTAAATTACCCGAAACCTTTGACAACGTGTCTGGCGGAATGGCTTCACATGCAGATGAGATGTACTGCTTCAGCTGTTCAATTGTTTCTGGATTCTGGCGGTACTCCTGGTCTTTCAAGTGTCCCCACAGAAAGAAGTCACAGGGGTTCATGTCTGGCGAATAGGGAGGCCAATCCACGCCGCCTCCTGTATGTTTCCGATAGCCCAAAGCAATCACACGATCATCGAAATATTCATTCAGGAAATTAAAGACGTCGGCCGTGCGATGTGGCCGGGCACCATCTTGCATAATCCACGAGGTGTTCGCAGTGTCGTCTAAGGCAGTTTGTACCGCCACAAATTCACGAAAAATCTCCAGATAGCGTGATGCAGTAATCGTTTCGGATCTGAAAAATGGGCCAATGATTCCTTTGGAAGAAATGGCGGCCCAGACCAGTACTTTTTGAGGATGCAGGGACGATGGGACTGCAACATGGGGCTTTTCGGTTCCCCATATGCGCCAGTTCTGTTTATTGACGAAGCTGTCCAGGTAAAAATAAGCTTCGTCAGTAAACCAAATGCTGCCCACATGCATATCGCCGTCATCAATCCTGTGCACTATATCGTTAGCGAATGTCTCTCGTGCAGCAATGGTAGCGGCGCTGAGGGGTTGCCGCGTTCGAATTTTGTATGGATAGAAGTGTAAACTCTGGCGCATGAGACGATACGTGGACGTTGGCGTCATTTGGACCGCAGCTGCAACACAGCGAACGGAAACCAGAGGCCGCTGTTGGATCACCTGCTGCACTAGCTGCGCGTTGCCCTCTGTGGTTGCCGTACGCGGTCGCCCTACCTTTCTAGCACGTTCATCCGTCACGTTCCCAATCCGTTGAAATTTTTCAAACAGATCCTTTATTGTCACTTTTCGGTCATTTGGTTACATTAAACCTCCGTTGAAAATTTCATCTTGTTGCAACAACACTGTGTTCTAGGCGGTGGAATTCCAACACCAGAAAAATCCTCTGTTCTAAGGAATAAACCATGTTGTCCACAGCACACTTGCACGTTGTGAACAGCACACGCTTACAGCAGAAAGATGACTTACAGAATGGCGCACCCACAGACTGCATTGTCTTCTGTATCTTTCACATCACTTGCAGCGCCATCTGTTGTTGAAAATTGTAACTACTGTAATTTCGAAAGTTTGTCCGCCTGAAAATGTACTGTTGTCCCAAGCATATTGCAACAAACGGTGTATTTCTATCGCTGCTTGTTTAGTTTTTATTGCCGTTTCAAATACACCGGTCATTTTTGAAACACCCTGTATCTGACGTAACATAATAGCTGATTTTTTAAATCCGATGATTCTTTTTGATTACACTGTATACTACTAATACGATGAGTAAAACAAAACAAAAATATTACATATAGGCATGTCACATTATATTGTGACGTTTATTGGCTTATATACATTTCGATTTTAGAAGATGTGATAATTCTGAAACTATGATGCTGTTGTACTCAAACACATGGCTTACAATGTGTTACACCAGAAAATTGACGGGACTTTGTCAGTTTCCCGAGAGGAGAAGAAACATTCACACATATTGCTGAACCAGACAATGAAACAACGTTAGCACGTTGTCTGTGCAGTCGAGGATATGGGCCTCGGGGTAAGTTTTACAAAAGTCTTGTAAAGCCTTGACCTGAAAAACAGGTCGTTGAGCTGGGTGCTGCACTGTACATCTATCAACTCAAGTCGAAAGTAATGTGGTAGCAGATAAAGTGGTCTGAGAAGTAAATCGAAATCCATCTTCAGTCATGCAATATCTTGCTATATCTTCGAGAACTCATGATGATGAATTGTTTCAATTACTGAAACTTAGTCATGTTTAGTGTACAAATGTCTGCCTTGAGTTACGGGAAATGTTTCATGTCATGAACGTTAAGCTGATTTTTCCGCATGATTAAATGTTTCAAATAGCTCTGAGCACTGTGGGGCTTAACATCTAAGGTCATCAGTCCCCTAGAACTCAGAACTACTTAAACCTAACTAACCTAACGACATCACACACATCCATGCCCGAGGCAGGATTGGAACCTGCGACCGTAGCGGTCTCGCGGTTCCAGACTGCAGCGCCTAGAACCGCACGGCCACTTCGGCCGGCATCATTATTTCATACGGGATACTCTACCTGTGCTGTTAGAACATGTGCCTTAACAAGTAAGACACAACATGTGGTTCATGCACGATGGAGCTCCTACACATTTCAGTCGAAGTGTTCGTACGCTTCTCAACAAAGGTTCGGTGACCGATGGATTGGTACAGGCGGACCAATTCCGTGGCCTCCACGATCTCCTGACCTCAACCCACTTGACTTTCATTTATGGGGGCATTTGAAAGCTCTTGTCTACGCAACCCCGGTACCAAATGTAGAGACTCGTCGTGCTCGTATTGTGGACGGCTGTGGTACAATACGCCATTCTCCAGGGCTGCATTAGCGCATCAGGGATTCCATGCGACGGAGGGTGGATGCACGTATCCTCGCTAACGGAGGACATTTTGAACATTTCCTGTAACAGTGTTTGAATTCACGCTGGTAGTTTCTGTTCCTGTGTGTTTCCATTCAATGGTTAATGTGATATGAAGAGAAGTAATAAAATGAGCTCTAACATGGAAAGTAAGCGTTTCCGGACACATGTCCACATAACATATTTTCTTTCTTTGTGTGTGAGGAATGTTTCCTGAAAGTTTGGCCGTACCTTTTTGTAAGACCCTGTGTTGAGAATTAATTATATTCATCGATATATTGGATACGAGCCTGCATTTAATAATCCAAGAGCACCATTACTTCTTCGGAAGGTTAAACGGCATCAAAGACAAATATCCGATTGATCTAAGGTTTCCCGACTGATTATACAACGCTCCCAAAATTACGAGGCATTTTATTTGTACACATCAGCAGACTGCAGCAAAGCACGAGCCTGCAGAGTAGAAGAATCATTGCCTGATTTCTTTATAACAAGTAAAATTGCTGAATCATTTTGAGTGACTGAGTTATGATTGTGTTTCCTATTATGAGTGATTGATTGATTGAGCGAATTGAGAACTACATAACTACATAATTACATAGACAGGAGGAAAAATTACAGTATTTTATAAGCATAATCAACCCTTTGTTCTATGTTTTAAGTTCCACGATTTTCCGCCATTTTACCATTTATTTATTTATTATCTTCATCTGTTTAAAAACAAATTCTGTAGGCTGAAAAGCGGCGTACTAAGCTGCTGCCAGCCCGCCCACTTCGGGGGGGGGGGGGGGGGGTGGAATCGAATCTCAATAAAGAAAAAATAGAGAACTGAAATATGGAGTCATGAGGATCGTACGAAACATTGGTTGGTCAGTCCTAAGAGTGCTGAGTGGAGAAGATGTTGAGTGCTTGGTTACGTGGACTGGTGGCCGGTGCTCCAGCCTGTGTCTGCCTACCGAGCGGCACCGCTGGTAGCTGGGACGGCACCTGTGGCCGCCCGCTGCCTCATATTAGCATTTTATCGGCGCCACAGCGGACGTGGCGCCGCGGAATCTGGCCTTGAGACTACTTTCATTACTTTCCCACCCTGAGGGGGAAACACTTACCTTGGGTTCTGCAAATACTAATTTTATCACATACCGGCTTTCAGCTTCTTCAACCGTTGTCAGCAGACAAGTGAATATCGCAACCACAGCTGTAAGGGGCAGTCAATCGAAAACGAGGCAGATAGAAAGGGAGGCATTGGTTGAGTAGGGAGTGAGAGGGGGTTGTAGACTATTCCCGATATTATTCAGTCTATATATTGAGGAAGCAGTGAAGGAAACAAAAGAAAAAATAGGAATAGGAATTAAAATCCACGGAGAAGAAATAAAATCTTGGGTGTATGCCGGCGACGTTGTAATTCTGTCGGCAAAGGACCTGGATGAGCAGTTGAACGGAATAGACAGCGTCTTGAAAGTAGGATATAAGGTGAACATCAACAAAAGAAAAACGAGTATAATGGAATGTAGTTGAATTAAATCAGGTGAAGCCGAGGGAATTAGATTAGGAAATGACACTTGGTAGATAAATTTTGCTATCTGTGGAGCAAAATAGCTGATGACCGTCGAAGTAGAGAGGATATAAAATGTAGACTGGCAATGGCAAGATAAACGTTTCTGCTAGCCGTTGTGGCCGAGCTGTTCTAGGCGCTTCAGTCTGGAACTGCGCAACCGCTAAGGTCGCAGGTTCGAATCCTGACTCGAGCATGGATGTGTATTATGTCTTTAGGTTAGTTAGGTTTAAGTAGTTCTAAGTTCTAGGGGATTCATGACCTCAGATGTTAAGTCCCATAGTGCTCAGAGCCATTTGAACCAAAAGCGTTTCTGAAGAAAAGTCCCTTATTAACGTAGAGTATCGATTTAAGTGTCAGGAAGTCTTTTCTGGAAGTATTGAGTGCAGCCATGTATTGAAGTTAAACATGGACGATAAACAATGTAGACAAGAAGAGAATAGAAGCTTTCGAAATGTGGTGCTACGGAAGCATGCTGAAGTTTACATAGGTAGATCATGTAACCAATGAGTAGGTACTGAATAGAAATGATGGCAGAAGAGAAATTTGTGTCACAAGTTGACAAGAAGAAGGGACCGGTTGGTAGGACACGTTATGAGGCATTACGGAATCACCAATTTAGTATTGGAGAGAAGCCTGTGGGTAAAAATCGTAGAGGGAGACCAACAGATGAATACACTAAGCAGATTCAGAAGAATGTAGGTTGCTGTTGTTCGGAGATGAAGAGGCTTGCACAGGATATGGTAGCATGATGAGGTGCAGCAAACCTGTCTCTGAACTGAAGAACACAATAGCAGCAGCAAGCAATCGGCGTAACTGAAACTTCCTGGCAGATTAAAACTGTGTGCGGGACCGAGACTCGAACTCGGGACCTTTGCCTACCGCAGGCAAGTGTTCTACCATCTGAGCTACCGAAGCACGACTCACGCCCCGTCCTCACAGCTTTACTTCTGTCAGTACCTCGTCTCCTACCTTCCAAACTTTACAGAAGCTCTCCTGCGAACCTTGCAGAACTAGCACTCCTGAAAGAAAGGATATTGGGGATACATGGCTTAGCCACAGCCAGGGAACGATTTCCAGAATGAGAATTTCACTCTGCAGCGGAGTGTGCGCTGATATGAAACTTCCTGGCAGATTAAAACTGTGTGCCGGACCGAGACTCGAACTGGGGACTTTTGCGTAAGGCATTTATTACACTATGAAACGAGACTGGTCAGCGGCTTCATGGAAGAATGTGTGAGATTGCCTACGGAACAATAATTGTACCCGCGTGCACTTCTTCGTTCCAAGCAACTCGACCGTCACGAATGTTTTGCTTCAGAGGCTCCAAAAGCATGAAAACCGCACGGGGAGAGATCGAGGATGTGTGGATGATGTGTTAGGGTTTACCAGCGAAACTTACGGAGCGAAGTAGAAAAAATCTCGGCAACATGTTGACGGACATTATTCTGGAACAGAATGATACCGCACGTCAATGTTCCCAGGCGTCTGGAGCTGATGACGCGCTCCGGCTTTTTAACAAAGTGTCCACGTAATGCTGTGTTGCAGAAAGTCAGTGAGCAGTGGGCCCTTGCAGTCAAAGAAGGAGGTCATCTTGAGCATCCAGGAGCTGACGTGCTTGTCATTTCGAGTGTGTTGCAGAAGTTTCGCAGGGAAGCTGTTACACATCCTCCATACCACCCTGATCTCTACCCATGCAAATTACATATTTTTGAAGTCCTGCAGAAAGGCATTCGTGACCGTAGTTTGCTTCAGACAAAGAAGTGCATACCTCCCTGGTTCCGCAGGAAACCGCAAACATTTTTCCATGAAGAAATTGAATGTCTTCTCTCACTATGGTACAAATATGTAGACAGTTATTGTGATTATTTTTGGAATAATAAACAGTTTACCTACTTTTTTCCTTCTGTCTCGTTTTCATCTGACTGCTCCTTACAGAATAACGTGCAGCTCACACAGACATTACAGACGCAGTTACAGAAGATACATAAACCACTGAAATAAAGTGTGTTCACAAGGAAAGTATGATACTTTTGAAAATGAAAATGGTTAAATTTCACATCAATTGACAAATAAGTCTGAATTAACGCTTCTATTCTAGAATTTACGTAACTTTAATTATATATTTAAGCACAGGAAGGAAAGGGAAATTGTGTTCGGTCATACAAAATTAGGCTGGTATTTTTTACCACATGTTTATAGATTTGAAGTACATGGCTCCGTGGTTTCAGAAGTTGACTGCACAATGCAGCACTGCTTGTGAGCAACAAACGACAATATGCGTGGGAGGGCACGTACAATTCGTTGAAGGCGTCGGTACGAATTACCTTTGAAGGCGCAACAGGAACCTTCTGCGGAAATGTTTCAAATGGCTCTAAACACTATGGGACTTAACATCTGAGGTCATCAGTCCTTTAGACTTAGAATTACTTAAACCTAACTAACCTAAGGACATCACACACATCTATGCTTGAGGCAGGATTCGAACCTGCGACCGTTTCCGGACTGAAGCACCTAGAACCGCTCGATCACAGCGGCCGGCGCTGCGGAAATCTAAGACTATTTACTGGGTTGCCTGTCTGCAGGCGCAAACTAATTCGATGGGACAATATGGAGTGCATAATTTGTATACATGCTCTCCCATGTCTGTTCGCTAATGGTACGCTACACGACTACGCCAGAGTGTATGTTACAAGACTTACTTGGGGGATGTTTTGTCTTCCGTTGTGTGTCATTTTTATGTTGTGGTATTTGGGTAGGTGTCTTCTGAAGGCCTAAAGTTGCTTAGGAATAACCCTCTATTTTCAATAGTGTAGTCTTCCTTATTTACTTGACAGTATGCGTAACGATAAAACATACATCAAATGAGTGATTTTCTTTTAAAAGTGAGTCTAAAAAGGTTCAATGTCTCATTCCTAGTCTGACATTTCGATAATCTGACTGCTACAGCTCCACGTGAATGGTAAACATATACTTTCCCTTTATACGTGCACTTGATTTTATGCACAAAATTTTCTGCTATAGGTTTAATAGTGACTCTTTAGCCGTTCTGTTGCGACTGTGAAACTCTGTCAGTAGCTGTAAGCCTAACTTTTTTGGAAGGCTGTCTAAAATTTTGCCAACATATGGAATACTGCAGCAGTTTTCTGATTGGCCAGCTTATGGAAACGATGCACTTTTACGAATTTCATTTTTTCTAGAGTTTTAAAACTCAAAACAGAGCTATATCCATTACTGAAAGCGGTAGTTTTGATAGTCCGTAATTCAGTTAGAAAGACAGATATAGGTAATGGAAATGGTAGAAAGGCGGTGCTCGAGACAATGAAAAGCTGCATGTTTCTTTGTGTTTTCCATAAACTCTTGCGGTCAGTAAGATGTTGTGTATGGAGACATAATTACACCACGACAATAAATTCACATATCGTGTCGTGTGACCTGAAGTTGAACTTCTCAGAGATAACTGACGAACACACCTTACAGTCCTTGTAAACAGGTTGCTGTAGGAAGTAACAATCATCTGAATGGAATAGCCTGCGGCATATACTGGCGTGAAACGTGTTGAGAACGGCTTAAACTTAACAGCTGAAACCTGCAGTTCGTCCACGCAGTGGATGACCGTAGGAAGTCGGCTGAAGTATCTGATGAGCGATATGCTGGCCATCTAGTGGAGACCATTCAGACGTGCAATCACGCTACAGTGGTTGAGGGGGGACATAGCCAGCAGCAGATTTTGATTGCACTGGTGTCCAGGCTGCAGTGCTACAGCGGTTTGACGAGGGCGGTAGTGAACTCACGTCCACGCCCCGACCAACTAACTCGGCTAATCTGAACCCGCGGGGCACACCTGGAGAGGTTCGGGCGAGAGCTCCGCTCCCACATACTGCCGGTCGGATATTCTCTGTAGTTGCGCGACCCGTACGTAGAGCCCTAGTGCCGCATGTCTATTATCAGTAAACCTAACAAGGACTTATGGGGTCCATGCTACGCAGAATGGCTGCTGTATTGCTGTCCCGGGGCGGACTAATGCGCTGCAATGCAGATGGTGGTAATGTTTTGACGCAACAGTCTACAATCGGAAACAATGCTTCTCGAGATATGGACCATTCTATACGAAAACACCTGCGGTAGCGATACTTTTAAGTTTCATTCCATCCAGTCAAAACCTTCACGTGTGGAAATTGTATCGTGTGTCCGAAATATGACGCGATACGGCACTCTGCAGGGGACATTATTCGACTGATAATGGAACGCACATACGCAATATACAGGTTTGTAACGCCATGATACGTGAAAGGAAAGAGTTCCCCCCCTCCTCCTCCCCCCTCCCCCTCATTCTGGCACACAGCATTCACGCAATTTTTGGACTTAACGGACAAATGTTCGGATGTGAGTGAAATCTTATGGGACTTAACTGCTAAGGTCATCAGTCGCTAAGCTAACACACTACTTAAACTAAATTATCCTAAGAACGAACACACACACAACCATGCCCGAGGGAGGACTCGAACCTCCGCCGGGACCAGCCGCCCAGTCCATGACTGCAGCGCCTAAGACCGCTCGGCGAAAACCACGCGGCAGTTAACGGACAACTTAAAGTATCTGGCAACTGGTAGGCTGAACACGAGACAGTAACTCGTCATCCTAAATAAAGTGTTAAATTAACGCACAACATACGGTATCTTGTATTGTTATGGCATGAACACAAGAAAGTAACTCGTCATCCCAAATAAAGGCTTACGTGCGCGAATTTTGTCGAGATTCCAATATGTACAGCTTATGCTAATATTCTAGCATGAAAGCTCATGTACGAAAAAGAAATTTAATGTGAATTCTACAAGAGAGAGCTAACAAATAAGTCGATGGATAATTTCTTGCAGATTTCGGTACAAAAGACCAATGTGAATGTGTTGTGCATATAATTATTTTTAAAATGACTTTGTTTTCTGTTATCATGTGAAACTGTTAAATGCTAATTAAATATATTTAGAAAAAGGGAAAAAAGAAAACGAGCTCGCTTTTCCAACACTCGCTGCCTCCGATGGCGGAGGGGTGGGGGCCGAGGACGCTAAATTTTCATGCCCTCACTGCCTGCGACTCTGATTGGCTGGCTTGTGTTTTAACCCTTTAAGTCCTAATTTTTTTTCTGCAGGAAGGGGAATTTTTATGTAGTAAAGTTTTTAGGTAATTTTTTAACGATTTTAAATGCAAGATTTACACAAAAATATGTACTCGTTTTGAAAACATACTTCGTATGCTTGGCTTCATTTTATGGACAAAAAATAACTAACTACGAAGTACATAGAACCGCTAAAGAAACTAGCCTAGGCATACGTATTCAAATACAGGGATATGCAAACAGGCAGAATACGGCGCTGCGGTCGGCAAAACCTATATAAGACAACGAGTGTCTAGCGCAGTTTTTAAGTCGTTTAGTGCTGCTACAAGGGCAGGTTATCAAGATTTGAGTGAGCTTGAACGTGGTGTTATAGTCGACGCACGAGCGATGGGACACAGCATCTCCGAGTAGCGATGAAGTGGGGATTTTCCTGTACGACCATTCACGAATGTACCGTCAATATCAGGAATCCGGTAAAGCATCAAATCTCCAACATCACTGCGGCCGGAAAAAGATCCTGCAAGAACGGCATCAACGTTGACTGAAGAGAATCGTTCAACGTGACAGAAGTGCAACCCTTCCGCAAATTGCTGCAAATTTCAATGCTGGGTCATTAACAAGCGTCAACATGCGAACCATTCAACTAAAATTCGATATGGGCTTTCGGAAGGAAAGTCCCACTCGTATACCCTTGATGACTCCATGATACAAAGCTTTACGCCTCACCTGGTTCAAAATGGCTCTGAGCACTATAGGACTTAACTTCTAAGGTCATCAGTCCCCTAGAACTTAGAACTACTTAAAACTAACTAACCTAAGGACATCACACACACCCATGCCCGAGGCAGGATTCGAACCTGCGATCGTAGCGGACGCGCGGTTCCAGACTGTAGCGCCTCACCTGGGCCCGTCAACACCGACATGGGGCTGTTGATGACTCGAAACATGTTTCCTGGTCGGACGAGTCTCATTTCAAATTGTATCGAGCGGATGGACGTGTACGGGTATGGTGAAAACATCATTAATCCATGAACCCCATATGTCAACAGGGGTCTGTTCAAGCTGGTGGAGACTCTGTCATGTCCATTTTACATTCCGACAGACTTGGGAAATTCCAGCAGGACAATGCGATCCCCCACACGTCAATAATTGCTACAGAGTGGCTCGCAGGTGCCCTTCACGATATTAGACAAGTGTACCAGTTTCTGTGGCTCTTCATGGTATATCTATCGCAATAAATAGTAGAATGGTCATTCAATAACTACCATGCACAGTAAGAATAACAATATTAAATTATATAGCAGAATATAGCGAACCACCCACTTATGTGTTTTGTGGTGGTCACAAGCTGCTCTGGACTGCTACACTGACGTGTTGATATTTTCCGGGTGATGCCCAACATTGGCACGCACTTGTGCATGATGAAAACGTTATATATTGAGAAATGTTTAACTCAGCTTTCCATTGGGGAAAAGCAATTATGTTAGAGCTAAGACGCACTAAAAGCTAATGTACACAATTGTAGCCAGAGGCTCTGAAAGGTTTAAACAGCTGCATTCATAGGTTCACCCACAGAACAAACCTTAGTACAGTAGGCTGCAGTGAAGAAAACACGTAGCACCACGTACTAAACAGTTACTACTATTCAGAGACTTATCTGACTGTATCAGGATTCAGGACTATTTGTTTCTGTCAAGAGAATTACTGTCACAGCGTGTAACTCAGCTCCACAGAAGGAGTTACAGCTATACAAAGTTACGTACATTTCCTTTATTACGTGTACATGTTTAACCCTCGAGTTGGGGCGGCTTTTCATAAAGTGCACGAGTCACAAATAACATTCTTTTGTACCGTTCCATTGTTTACATTCGCGAGCTTGCCTACTCCTTCAACATTACTTCAGCTAATACAGTGATAAGTTATGTTGTCATATGTCCAAGTGAGCGCCAGTAGCATAAAATAGACGGCGAACTGGGTGAGAAAAAATTTACAATCCGCTCTAGGAAACGGTCCGGATTACGAGCTAGCAGCACAATCTCACAATGAAGCAAATGTCCGCGAGATAATTGATATATTCGAATAAATGACTGTGCGATTGGCTGTGATCTGATGCTTCGGGTGGGTCATTACTTGTGTGCGGCAGCAAAGTGATATCGTGAAAACTTATTTTACCATTATTTAACTGAGGAGTGCTTTAGCTCATACAATGAAACGTTGTCGTATCGTTGTTTAATTACGCCGTGTTTTTAGTCTTGCCTGTTTAGCTTGGTAACATTAAGACAGCTATTCTTTACATGTGTACAAAGTGCGCCCGCACGTGTTATGAAGAACGGCTCCTCCGCTCGAGGGTTAAAAAAATCTTGTTAGTGTGTTACCTTCTTGTAGATGTGTGCTTGTTTTCATTGGCCACATCGACCACTGGCACGTCAGTATTGATATGATCGTTGACACTAAAGGCGGTACACGTCGTGGTTACTAGCAACTCTTACACATTCGTCGTCTCTTCCTCTCAAAGAATCAGGAACCCGTGCGAAGACGCACGGTTCTTCGGAGCTTACATGCCTAGTAAGCAGGAGATCCCGAGTACCGGCCCGACACCACATTTCCATTCGTATCTGTTAATGCCGCATAAAGTTCAGACGAAGCTCATATCATAGGTTGCTTCCCTTGCCTTACTTTTCTTTCCCCGTCCGCCTTTCAATTTTCATAATAATTTTTTGAGAGCCTTCTTCTGCTCGTTGTAAGACTGTGTGCGCAAAGTGTGCGAAGTCTACTGTGATCGCTTGCCCTTGTTGTGAGTGGTAGAGTGCTGTAAATCACGCTTTGAAGTGAAACTTGCTGACACTGTAAAACTGTGTGCCGGACCGAGACTCGAACTAGGGATCTTTGCCTTTCGCGAGTAAGTGCTCTACCGACTGAGCTACCGAAGCACGACTCAGGCGATGTCCTTACAGCTTCAGTTCTGCCAGTATCTCGTTTCCTACCTTCTAAACTTCACAGAAGCTCTTCTGCGAACCTTGCAAACTAGAGCTCCTGGAAGAGAGGATATTGCAGAGACTGGATTAGGCATAGAAGCATTGCTAATATTTTTTGTTTCTAAACAACTTTTTAAAAAAAAGTAATTTTTATTCCTAAAATTTCCATTGCGTTATAATAGAAAATGGAAAAAGCGATCAGTGGTGTTTTAATGACAGTGCTGATAGAAACGAGCAATGAACATGTGGCATAAGAATTGGCAGAGACTTGCTGGGAACATACTCTAACTGTTACTACGTTGTGCGGCCTGTTTGGTGGTATGCGTGTACAAGCATTGTGAAAGACTTGCTCTGTCTGGTAATTTGGTGATTTCCTCATTGAATCATTGAATATCGGTTGTACTACGGAATGTTTCCATCCTTAAACAAAAAGTATTTTATGAACTGCAGTATGAATGAGGTACAATGCACCATTTTCTTTAAAAGATTAAAAACGGGAGGAGCCACAACAAATTTAAGACATAGGAGAAGAAAACTTAGAACATAGCAGTTCATTCATTATTTTAAAAATAGAAAATAGCTGATCTGCTGCCTGCATCTACATAATAAGTCTTGATCTGCTTGTAGCCATTGGAAACGGGTAAATTAACACACAAAAGTTCCTCAACCGCAGTTTTTTTTTACTATTTAGCACCGACTGTTCGTAATGCCCAAACACTGGTTGCTGTGATCCTCGCTTATTACATGACTTTTTAGCAGAGCTGCAAAAAATTAGAACAGTTAGGGGAATACTGCTATTTTCGTAGTGTTCACTTATCACTTCTCCAGAATATCACCCAACGGAGGACAGAATACATTTTCTTTTATTTGCCTATTTAATTTAATATTTTGATTCTAAGTACCCTGAAACGGAGGTAGGCCCAGTTTTTCAGCCGCTGTTCGATTTCTATGTTTATCACAGGAAATTATAGGAATAAAAAACCGAAAATCAGTTGTTTCAGAAACCGATGATTTTTCGGCTGTTGTAACAGTAACGTTGAACTGACACTAAAAAAAAGATATAGCCGGCATCCCTGTTGTGCGTGTGCCTGTCTGGATAGATTAAGCGGCTGCTGTCAGTTCTTAATAAAATCGTTTGTCCCACTGTGTCGTTGTGTGAGGATCGTTACAGCTGAGAATCTGTACGGTGATTATGATAACATCGGTTTCTCAGTATTTGTTTTTTGTAGTCACTTGTTCGCACGCGACCGAGCGTTAAGAAGGAACTGAAATTGGCGATGCAAATTAATGCGGAGATAGCAAGCACATAACGCATTTGCGTGTTGCGGGTGCTGTTTATGGCAGCTAACAGATAACTCTCGTGCCGCGGTACTCGTTCATACGAATTAATTTTAGCGCAGTGCTAGGGTAATAATGACTCCGCTGGAAGCAATACGACGTAGTCACCGTCAGCGAGCGGCTGAAGGACGTGGGCTCCTGAAGAGGAGCTGTCGCCGGCCATTCTCGCTCGATCAGAGCGACAACTGAAAGTTTCCGAGAGACAGAAAATGGTCGGCGCAACAGCGGGTGTCGACCGCTGCTGCTGTTACGTGGTGTAACACCCCACCCGTTGCTTGTCCGACTTTTGCGTGTGTTCGCCCCTGACGAACGACTCACAGAGAAACTGCGAGTGGAACTGTACGCAAAAATGGATAACGCTATGTTTAAATGTGGCCCTGTCACCCCTAATTAACCTGCTGTTGGTAATGTTGACGATAAATCACACCTATTTCTACTTCTAAACATGAATGATCACAAACACTTAGGGTGTTCAGTGACATCACACACATACACAAAAATAAAATAAAGCAAAAGGGTCAATTCGGTTCTAGGCCCTACAGTCTGGAACCTCGCGACCGCTACGGTCGCAGGTTCGAATCCTGCCTCTGGCATGGATGTGTGTGACCTCCTTAGGTTAGGTAGGTTTAAGTAGTTCTAAGTTCTAGGGGACTGATGACCTGAGAAGTTAAATCCCATAGTGCTTAGAGCCACTTGAAAAGGGTGAATTCAGGATCAACTACTGAAAGTAAAGGCTCTACTAAATCACAATAATCTTATTATAACCTTGACATAAATGCTGAATAAAACACAATGAACAATTTGCAAATTATTCTCCTAACTGGCATTGGCAGTAACTATGTTAAATCGGTCCAAAACGCGATCTCTTATAACATATGCAGGATGTTACAAAAGGTACGGCCAAACTTTCAGGAAACATTCCTCACACGCAAAGAAAGAAAATATATTATGTGGACATGTGTCCGGAAACGCTTACTTTCCATGTTAGAGCTCATTTTATTACTTCTCTTCAAATCACATTAATCATGGAATGTAAACACACAGCAACAGGACGTACCAGCGTGACTTCGAACACTTTGTTACAGGAAATGTTCAAAATGTCCTCCGTTAGCGAGGATACATACAGCCACCCTCCGTCGCATGGAATCCCTGATGCAGCCCTGGAGAATGGCGTATTGTATCACAGCCGTCCACAATACGAGCACGAAGAGTCTCTACATTTGGTACCGGGATTGCGTAGACAAGAGCTTTCAAATGCCCCCGTAAATGAAAGTAAAGAGGGTCGAGGCCAGGACAGGGTGGAGGCCATGGAATTGGTCCGCCTCTACCAATCCATCGGTCACCGAATCTGTTGTTGAGAAGCGTACGAACATTTCGACTGTAATGTGCAGGAGCTCCATCGTGCATGAACCACATGTTGTGTCGTACTTTGAGAGGCACATGTTCTAGCAGCACAGGTAGAGTATCCCGTATGAAATCATGATAACGTGCTCCATTGAGCGTAGGTGGAAGAACATGGGGCCCAATCAAGACATCACTTGCCCAAACGTTCACAGAAAATCAGTGTTGATGACGTGATTGCACAATTGGGTGCGGATTCTCGTCAGCCCACACATGTTGATTGTGAAAATTTACAATTCAATCACGTTGGAATGCAGCCTCATCCGTAAAGAGAACATTTGCACTGAAATTAGGATTGACTCATTGTTGTATGAACCATTCGCAGAAGTGTACCCGTGGCGGCCAATCAGTTGCTGATAGTGCCTACACACGCTGTACATGATACGGAAACAACTGGTTCTCCCGCAGCACTCTCTATACAGTGACGTGATCAACGTTACCTTGTACAGCAGCCACTTCTCTGACGCTGACATTAGGGTTATCGTCAACTGCACGAAGAATTGCCTCGTCCATTGTAGGTGTCCTCGTCGTTGTAGGTCTTCCCGAACCGAGTCGTAGGCTGGAGTGCCCCGCGCTCCCTAGGGCGCCGATCAATTGCTTCGAACGTCTTCCTGTCGGGACACCTTCGTTATGGAAATCTGTCTCGATTCAAACGTACCGCGCCACGGCTATTGCCCCGTGCTAATCCATACATCAAATGGGCATCTGCCAACTCCGCATTTGTAAACATTGCACTGACTGCAAAACCACGTTTGTGATGAACACTAACTTGTTGATGCTACGTACTGATGTGCTTGATGCTAGTACTGTAGAGCTATGAGTCGCATGTTAACACAAGCACCGAGGTCAACATTACCTTCCCTTCAATTGGGCCAACTGGCGGTGAATCGAGGAAGTACAGTACATACTGACGAAACAAAAATGAGCTCTAACATGGAAATTAAGCGTTCCCGGACACATGTCCACATAACATCTTTTCTTTATTTGTGTGTGAGGAATGTTTCCTGAAAGTTTGACCGTACCTTTTTATAACACCCTGTATTTCTACTTCCAAACATGATCAACAACACTTAGGGTGTTCATCGGCATCAAACACATACACAAAAATAAATTAAGCAAAATGGTGAATTCGGTTCTAAGCGCGACAGTCTGGAACCTCGCGACCGCTACAGTCGCAGGTTCGAATCCTGCCTCGGGCATGGGTGTGTGTGATGTCCTTAGGTTAGTTAGGTTTAAGTAGTTCTAAGTTGTAGGGGACTGATGACCTCAGAAGTTAAATCCCATAGTGCTGAGAGCCACTTGAAAAGGGTGAATTCAGGATCAACTACTGAAAGTAAAGGCTCTACTGAATCACAATAATTTTATTATGACCTTCAGACCAATGCTGAATAAAACACTATGAACAATTTACAAATTATACTCCTAACTGGCATTGGCAGTAACTGTGTTAAAATCGGTCCAAGACGCGATCTCTTATGACATATATACGAAGAACCACTACACTCCAATGTACCGTGTAACCTCTGGGGAAACAGCAATTGCAAATGAGCCAACTATTTAATGTTTCTCCTAACACAAGCCGAAGCGGGAGCGATCTCACCGTAATATTCCTGTTGTAGCGGCGGTCTCCGACGGCGACGGCTCGTCTGTGCGGTCGGCGTGTGGCGTCTCGGAAAGTAGAATCCTATAGTATTAGAAAACCAGATTCCTGACCGTAAACTTCTCTAATTGCCACAATGTTTCCGTCAGCAATGAGCTGGCGTGGCTAAGGTCCTCTCAGAACGAAAGACCAAGAGGGGAGACGACTTGGCTAACGTCAT
Source organism: Schistocerca gregaria (assembly GCF_023897955.1). Taxonomy (NCBI): domain Eukaryota; kingdom Metazoa; phylum Arthropoda; class Insecta; order Orthoptera; family Acrididae; genus Schistocerca; species Schistocerca gregaria. The sequence continues at coordinate 77,880,555 of NC_064925.1, read as the reverse complement.
CTCAGTACGAGAGCCCAGAACGGAAGACCTCTACTGAGACTCCAGCAAGATCGCTCTCCACCTTTGTTTTCCCACCTCAACTTTTACCCAGCGAATCACATCACTAGAAGCTCTCTAAATACCCAGTTTGCCAGTGCCGACCAATGTACGGCGTGGGAATAGAACTCTTTTCCACAATTGTCTTATTTTTACAAAATATCACAAGTAAACTCCATTCTCGCCAGCTGGGAAGAACCACAGTTGTGGGCAATAACATGTTTGTTGGAAGTTTTCTCCCAAGAGACCACTCGAGATATTCCCGGTAAGATTCCCCGTCGTAGCGAACACTGATTCCTGTATTGAAAGTTTGTTATTCGGAACTCCTGGCCTGCCCCACTTGAGTTACTCGAAGGCGTAAAATTAGTGGGATATAGGCGAGAGCACGCACAGGAAAGCCCGTCCAGCTATCCACTGCTCTGTATTGGTAAACACTTGAACACCTGCATGCCCGAGTCCCTCAGAGGTTGGCAGCCGCTGTGGCCTCTCTAAACGGATTAAATAAATCCCCCAGTTCACCATTCATACCGTCAGGCTGTGGCCTTTGGCTGCTAGGCGGGGATGTAGCCGAGCTCTGTCTGACGTATTGCCTATCCGCAAAATCTTATACTAACAAAATCACGGAATTCTCGCGTGCCGATTCGTTTCCACATAGATTTCCTGCACCGTAATTTAGAGTATTACTCCAACAAAACCTAAAGTGTCACGTTAATTGGACTCCTCTAAGGCGCAAGGCCGTTGCCACCTTATAGTGGTGCCAGCCCGCGAATCCGGGGGACGCCTCCCCTTATCTCGGCGGAGATCAGAAATAGGCCTGATGCATTATTCACGAAGCGTGCGGAACTCGTGCGTGCGGGAGTGTTCTGCAAACGCCCACGCGTCTCGTATCAACAGCGCAACGCCCGCAGTCAAACGAAAACACCTTGCAAGTCCCGGACAGGCACTCGTGATGTCGGCGCAGAAGGCGGCGGCTGACGTAAAGAAAAGCAGTCGACACCTACGGCCGTCAGTGCCATGCGGAACGGAAGTGTCGGAAAGTTTATGCGATTTTCGTTCAGCCGAATTCATTTCCAAACAGATCCTAGTAACACCAGTGGTAGGAGTGGCGGACCAACTATATTTCTGTAATGGAGAGGGGGCCAGCATACTTATTCACTGATAGTTTTTGAGCGGCACGGAAATCTACTCACTGACATTGTCTGACGTGGTGTTTCAGCGAAAGCATTAAGTGTACCTGTGTACCGATAATGTGGGAAGATGTGTTAGATATTCAGTGCAAAGGGAAACAGTTCATTAATACAAGTTTGAAGTTCTGCAATTTAATTAAAACTTTTACTGCTCGGTAGAGCACCAATACGACCACAATGCACCCTACATCCGCTACCTCTGGAGACCATCTCTCCACTGTGTACAGATATGATGTCGTTGTATCTTTAAAGTGAACTTCGTCGACTCTAGTGGGTTATCGGCTTCACAAAACGATTCCCACTTATAATAACTAAATTTTTTGTTACGTATTTCTGTATTACTGTGGTGTCTTTTTATAATTATAGAGCCTTTTTTGGATAATAAGTTTCTAAATCGTTAATGTTTTCCAAATAAGATTTTTTTCATGTCATTAGCTGTTCAGAATGTGAGGCCATTGCGTACACTGCTATTAACACTTCGTTCCCTCATCGTACATTCCCACATAGGCTGTCCGTTAGCCTACTGTGCCACAGCTCCCTACTGTAGTGGCAGCTCCTCCTGAGCACGACTTTTATGTGATTCACTTGCTTGCACTGAAGGCGATTTGATTCGCTGCACTCTGTCATACATATCTGTAAAATTGGATTTATGTATGTATGGGATTCTACCTCCCCCATCTCCTCCTACACCAGTGGATGAATATCGAGCAAGTTTGCCACACATACTACTTATTATCAGGAAGCAGTGCTATTGGGGTTAGAACTGCCTAGCTCCTACAGGAGCAGAGATACAGGTGAGAACAGTTGCTAATCCTTGACGCATTGACTACTCTGCACAACAGACAAGTTGTGCAGGTAGGGAACAGAGAGAGGATGGAGGCGCAAATGGGTATTGAGAGGTAGGAGGATGAAATGGATAGAGAAAGGGAGAGGAGGAGACTGACAGGTGGGTGGAGGAGACAGTCAGATAGAGGTGCGATGATGAGATGAACTTCAGAGGAGATGGAAATGAGAGGAGATGCATAGATTGGCAAGGATAAGGTGGAGAGAGAGATGGGGAATAGAAGCGATGGAGAGACAGATGGGAGAGGAGGAGATGTACAGAGAAATGGAGATGAGGAGATGGACAGAGAGAAGTCAGAGGAGGAAAGGCACAAGAAGAAGGGGAGGATATGAATCAAGAATGGAGGAAGGAGGGAGTCGATGGATAGATAAGGGACAAGGGGAGGTGTAGCAGCCAGATAGAAGAATATCTCAGGAGAGGAGGAGATGGACAGGTGAGGGAAGAGTAGATAGTCAGAGAATTGGGGGAGGGGGGGAGGAGATGGTCAGAGAATTGGGGGGGGGAGGAGATGGTCAGAGAATGGGGGAAGAGGAGATGAAAAGGAGGAGAGAGGGTGGAAAGCGAGGTGTAGGAGCCAAGTGGAAGAGGGAGAGGGGTTAGACAGGTGGAAAATGGGAAAGGAGGAGATGAGTAGATAGAGAGAGGGGAGGGGAAGATGACCAAACGGGGGGAGTCGGTGATGAACAGAGAGAGGGAGGAAGAGGTGGAGAGAGGGTGAGGAGGACATGGACAGAGAGAGGAGGTAGCAGGAGACGAACTAATAGAAGACTGAAATAAATAAAGAAACATACGAGGTGCACTCAAGTTACAACACCTGCGATTTTTTTCCTCACATAAACACTGCGAAACTTGTCACTTCTCAATGCAGTCTTTCTGCACCAGCACACATTTCTCACAAGGTAGACGGCATGATTCCGCGGCCACTGAGAACGTTTATTTAGGAGTCTGGTTTGATCGCCGGAAAATCGCTAACGCAATAGCGGCAGGGTTAGTGAATGTGCGACCACTGTGTAAAGAGCCAAAAGTCGCTAGTAGCCAGTTCAGGTGATTAGTGAGCATAACAAACTTCAACGTCGCGTTCGCCCAAGGCGCCGGTACTTTGTTTTGATGGAAGAGCACACCTGTTTCGCTGGAAGAAGCTTGTTCTTCTGCACACAACTTCTGAGTAAGATGCTCCTGTCACCGTAGTGCCCTTTGGAACGTAGTAAGGATTATACAAGGGCCATCCTAGAATATGGCTGCCATCATTTTCTCAGCATTGGCTCTTACACCAATTTTTTGGTTGCGGTGAGTGTACGTATGTGATTCCACTCAGCTGACTGGCGTTAGGTTTCAGGATTGAGAAACGGTATTAGTGTCTCATCCATTCTCACAGTTAATGATCAGAAGTCCTGTCCGTACCGTCGTCATGTGTCAACATTGCCTGGCAACATGCCAGGCGCTGTGTCATGTGGCCATAGGTCAGCATTCGTGAGACCCACCTTGAGGATACTTTTCTCATTTTCCGGTATTCAAGCAAGATTGTGTGCTTTGGGGCTATAGTTCAACACTCATTCAGTGATCCCCACGCACTCCACCTTTTTTTTTTTTTTTGTCGCACCGGTTGGCGCGAGGCCTAGACTGTTTTGATTCGTTGTCACACGACATTGTGCTTTCTTTTGAACTGTCGCACCCGCGAACCCAACATTAGATACAACCATAACACCACCACCACCACCACCACATACTTCGCTCAACTGACGATGGATTTCACTTGGTATCAAACTACACAAATGGAGAAAATGAATGATTATGCTGTTCCTGTAATGAAATGCGTCGCCATTTTAAGTATGAAAAATAGTTGTGTGTGCTGTACAGTGCTGACATCTTTGTCCACGCATTTGCACTGAGTGCACGTGTATTTCTAAACAGACCACATGTTTATATCTGTCTACAGTGCTAAGGAAAAACAATCGGATGTATTATGACCTCAATGTACCTCGTACTAAAAATGCACGGAAAAGAAAGAGTCCTTTGTGGTGGGAACCTCACACGCTCTACGTACAGCAGCGGCGCTTTCCTCGCGCCAATCCTCTCTTTGCCTCCGTCAGCAGAGCCTCACATCCTCCTTAGACGGCCACGTGTTTCACGCATAATTCTCGCCAAAAGTCAAAGTATACAGGGAATGCTCTTACGAGAGCACATGCAGGAATCCTGTGTCGCGGTTCCAGGCAAGGTCCTAGTGCATGTGGTTTACCATTACCTTCCTGCGATATGTTACGGAGAGTCACGGATGAATCTGTGTCGTGTGTGTGTGACGAGCGCTTGTTCAGCCTAGTATATCGAGAGGTTGTAACAATGGAAAATTGCACTGAAATGCAGGAGGATTTGCAACGAATTGACGCATGGTGCAGAGAATGGCAACTGCATCTTAATGTAGACAAGTGTTATGTGCTGCGAAAAGATAGAAAGCAAGATCCCTTATCATTTAGCTACAATATAGCAGGTCAGCAACTGGAAGCAGTTAATTCCATAAATTATCTGAGGGTTACGCATTAGAAGTGATTTAAAATGGAATGACCATATAAAATTAATCGTCAGTAAAGCAGATGCCAAACTGAAATTCATTGGAAGAATCCTGAGGAAACGCACTCAGAAAACAAAGGAAGTAGGTTACAGTACACTTGTTCGCCCACTGCTTGAATACTGCTCACCGGTGTGGGATCTGTTCCAGATGGGGTTGATAGAGATAGAGAAGATCCAATGGAACGCAGCGCACTTCGTTACAGGACCATTTAGCAATCGCGAAAGCGTTACGAAGATGATAGATAAACTCCAGTGGAAGACTCTGCAAGAGATACGCTCAGTAGCTCGGTACGGGCTTTTGTTGAAGTTTCGAGAACATAGCTTCACCGAGGAGTCAAGCAGTATATTGCTCCCTCCTACATATATCTCGTGAACAGACCACGAGGATAAATTCAGAGAGATTAGAGCACACGCAGAGACATACCGACAATCTTTCTTTCCACGAACAATACGAGACTGGAATAGAAGTGAGAACCGACAGAGGTACTCAAGGTATCCTCCGCCACACACCGTCAGGTGGTTTGCGGAGTATGGATGTAGATGCAGACGTAGATATGTTGTTACGGTTGAAGGGTCGCTGAGTGTGAAATCTGGTGGCGTCACGTAGCTTACTCCTCTCGAATAGCACCAAGTCAGCCACCTACTATAAGGTCCGCTTCCGACGGACGGATCACCATCAGCAGTGTCATTGACATGCCTTCACTCATGAGTCGCTGTGGAGATGTTTGGAGTTTAATGCAGGACACTCGAGAAAAGACTGGTGAACAGGAATTTTACGCCACCGCCTCTCCTCTTCTTGCCGGCCAAATACCGAGAATGAACATTTCATCCATCACCAGAATTCAAATCGGCCAACTTCTGAGGCGAACTCCTCCACCGCACAGGCTTGCGTTAGCGATGTCGGTTGCGGTGGCCGGCGTAATTGCCTTAAGCGACCTAATTTTGTCACACATAATGAGCAGATCCAAAAATGGTGAAAAATATTTCTGCTATAGATATTTTTCGCAGATGGAATGTCGTGCCACCGCCACATTAAGTGGAATCGAACTTTCTTTACATAAATTGTGCAAAACTGTTTGGCGGGGGATGTTTACTATCTTACGGACACCAGTATTCCATAGGCAGGAAATGCGTTTTCAGGCCAATGTTCAAAAATTTCAGATGGTTCTTTCTGTAAACAATTTCGAAACGTTTAGATTTCATTCTGTGTTTTTACTCGGATTCTATATAGCCCTGTCTTGGCTGTACTGTCGGCTGTCAACGAGAGGTCGGAATAATGTTTCCAGAACTATGCGATGACAATGCCATCTATGCACTCGAATTAAATTCAATGAAATGAAACTTGTGGAAACGGTGGAAATGAAAGTGCACTGACATCGAACATCAGTAAAGCCCGTTTAGAAATGCGTAACCAGCGATGTAATAAATATGTAGTAGCAAAAGGAAACTCATGTCATAGAAAACTATATGTTGCTCTGCAGAGCCATTTCTTATTCACTTTCAACCAGTTGCGATATCTGTATCTTTGATTATTAGAAGATTGTATGTGACATAAATAACAATTACAAAACTTGTTTTCTGCTGATGGATTCTTTTAGTTATGCAGATATTGTAACAGGCAATTTCCCCTAATATCTGAAAAGAATAAAAGCGAAAATAAAGCATACATTGATGGAATGCGAACAAATTTTCTCTCCAATTGTGTTGCGTCCTTTTTTTCTTAAATTACAGTAACAGTGACTTCTTGTTGTTGCCTTCAGTCTGGAAAATGGTTTGATGCAGCTCTCCAAGCTACTCTGTTTTGTGCCTCTCCATCTCCGAATAACTACTGCAAGCTACATCCTTTTGATTCTGCTTACTGTATTCATCTCTTTGTCTACCTCTACAATTTTTAACCACTTGCCCCCACAGTTCCTACCAGTACTAGACTGGTGATCCCTTGATGTCTCAGAATGTGTCCTATCAACCGATCCCTTCTTTTAGTCAAGTTATGCCACAATTTTTATACTCCCCAATTCGATTCAGTACCTCAGTGAGTACATGATCTACCAGTTTAATCTCCTGCAGCACCACATTTCAGAAGCTATTATCTTCCGGTGTGAACTATTTAGCGTCCACGTTTCACTTCCATACACTGCTACACTCCAAACAAATACCTTCAGAAAAAACTTCATAACATCAAATATCAATGAGGTAATGCAAGGTAAGGAGGTAAAACACCTTTCTAACTTCATTAAACTTTAGAAAATACAATTTCTGTTGCATTATGTACAGTTTGGTCGGTGAAACATGTGTCGTTACACTTGGAAAATATTTATTGCTATGTGAGAAGAGGTCTGTGTCTAAAATCTGTATGTATCATCTAGAACATCACAAAATGCATGCGAGAATACATTGAAGAGCACATCACATACCTAGTGGGGTATTGTCAAATTGGTTCTGAGCCCTTGCTTAAGGTATTTACTAAAACTACGTGTCCTTCCAATCCCACAGACGTAATCATAGTCTTAATAAAAACGCGGCAACAGGAGATAAAATGATTTTGGAATTCAGATATTAAGTAGAAGCAGTGAACCCACACATAAAGAAACTTTAGATGCCTTTGTTCCGCAAATCTGTTTGCTGTCTCAGTTAATTATAGCAACAGGGATAACTTTTTAACCGAAATTCGTGTATTTCTCATTTTTTTTACTCATCCATATTAAGATCAATTCATCAAATAACGTTGTCGATCTATAAAGGCCTAAGCTGTATAATAATTCTCATGCAATGATAATTATACTGCTTAATTTGATCAAGGGACACACTTCAAGAAAGTGCCCTTGTTTAAGTAAAATAATGCCATAAAGGAAGCATCTCTGAGTTCAGTTCCACTTTCCATCCTGAAACGACTGGGGGCTTAGCCTATCTATAGGGTCCGGTTATACACAGATCTTCAAGCAGTTCTTCTGATTACTTTGAAACCATCTTATTCACAGCTGTTTCCAGCTGAGTTGTAAAACATACATTTATGAAGGGACAGGAAAATCAAATAACTGTATATCTCTCGACGGTAGCCAGTCTGTTTCTGACATACGAGACGAACAGAGCTTCTCGTAGTTCAATCTTCCCACGAGCAGCTTGTACTGAGGTGTTCCATTTTCGGCATGTCATCCATGACGTTTTATCGAAACCATCTGTCATGGAGAAGAATTGAGCTGACTGGTCGATATGACAGAGTTTAATACTGCTATCAAAGCAATCGCGTCCAATTCGTGGCAGTAAAATGTAGCCGAGCATATATGATAGTAAAGGCAATAACCAGAGAGAAACTCCAGTATAGTTTTAAAGATATGAAACTGTTTTCTCCAACGTTCGCCGCTTATGCAAGAACGTCAGTTAAATTATCTGCTTGAATCTGCAAGAAAAGTTTGAAATATAGTGACATTATCGCGTAAATCGTAAATGGTGTATAGCATATGCACTCTTTATCGATGTTGCTCTCGGTTTCTTCGACCGGCGATTCTTTGATATCGTTTGTGGCATTTCGCCAGCCAAACAGTGCCCACGACGTTGACAGTCTTAACTGTAGCTAAGCTATTAGTTACTACAATGTGAAGAATTGTGTGATTAACTGATCCTAACAGAACAGCGAAGTCCGATTGGTCCGCAATTAATAATAATTAGGCCGTACAAAGGAAGGACTGCCGAATTATAGACGATTCAATATACTTTTGGCTCACTTTTTCTTTTCTCACTGCAGCAACCTGTCGCAATGTTAACAATTACACACGCAATGTTATAATGAAGGTACTTCGTGTACGTCATATCATCCGGGATGAGAACACGCCTAGTAAAATTGAATGTGTAACATACTAAGTGAACTGAAAGGCTGGAGTGTCTCGCATTTTACGTGACAGTAGATAGTAGCGCAAAATAATGGTTATCAAGGAGATACTGAAGCACCCACAGAAGGGAGGCATATTTTTTGTTTGTAGTTAATAAATAGCATTTTAATAACGTATTACATTCGCCACACTCCTCTTTTGACAATAAACTGAAAATATCTTCCAGTTTTTGCATTTTAGAGAATTTTGGCTCGTAAGAAATATTAAGTTTTGCATGCAGTGCACAGGGTTCGTTTTGTGTCTCTTAACTGTGAGTACAGAATAAACATCTTCGGGTCGAAGGAACAAGGTCACGGTTCTGATGGTAGGAGAACGGCTGCTAGTATGGGCCGCTTTAGCTAAAATTGGTATAAAATATTTGTTGTTAGTTTGGAATGAGGTACAACTATATAAAACCTTTAGCTGGAAATATATTTCTGTGTAAGTTGTGAAAAAATGATTTCAATGACAAACCGCAAAAAATATTTACTAAGACTTAAAATTAGAGATGTAAATAAAAATGTCGGTTACTATGGGGATTCAACAAAATACTTGTTAAATATAAAAGCTGTATTTTCTTCACTAACAAATGTGAGGTGTTTATATATCAAAAGTAACAATTTAATAAAAAATTAGAGTTAGGTTATGGAACAAAAACGTAAATTTTTCTATCTAAAATGTTTTGCTTCCCTCACACGATTAAGATAGCTAAACAATACTTGTGTAATTTGCAAAGTTGTTTGTAATATGATACAACGAATTCTCAATGTCTGGAGGTTCATGTGCCCCGCCGTCATATCGATCACAGTGTGATCGAGTTTTCTTCAAAAAACCCTCCATAAACAATGTTGGCTTACGAAAGCTCATCTGAGGTGTCATAGATGACTGCTGATTGCCTAAGCAGATTTTAATCTCCTTTGTAATCCAGTTCTAGGAACATTAAAACGCTAGGCAGCAACCCTTTCGGTCATTTCGCCTTCCAGTACACTTCAAACAGCTTGCTTCATTGCAGTCTCAGACCATTCCCCTCGAGCCTCAGTGCGTAACTTCATCTTGGATCTTGACTTCGTACCTGAAAACAAAGAAAAATGTCGCCCATACTACCCGACTTTGGTATAGCCCCATACTACATGCAGATTAAAACCTGGCAGACACAGAAACCGGCTTGAGTAAGCGGGATTTCACTACAACAATACGATGATTTCAGTATTAAAATATAATCTACATTAGAGTATTTAAATATTAGTACCAGTATATGATAACACTTTCTCCCTTCATCAGTAGTAACCGAAATTGAAAATTACTCCTTTCACCGGCTTCGACATTCAAAAACAAATAAAATTTATCTGTAACACAAACTGAACAATTTCTTCACTAATTATAGTGTAAGGCGAAGAACCTAAGAAATACCAAGTGGCCCCGACACTTCCTCCCTTCGCATATCCCTCTCTGGCTACAACTGTGTACTTTAACTTTCACTGCGTCTTTGCTGCAACAGAAGTATATTTTTCCCAATGGAACATTTGTCAATGTTCGACCATTTCATCATGCGTACGTCCTGCCAACTGTCGGGCACCACTACGCAACTATCAAGAAGCAAATGTAGCAGCAACTGGTGCCTGTGAGAATACACGGATGCGGTTGGTTTGCTATATTCCGCTGTATAATTGAATATTGTTATTGTTATTTTGTATGGTAATTATTGGATGATCATTTTACTAATTACTACAACAGAGAATATTTCCTCATTACTTGTTTTAGTCGATAAAATGAAATGAACAAAATATGTTACGTAAAGGAAAACATCTTTTTGTATAAATCTTGCACCTAAACTCATTAGAATCATTACCGCATAAATAAAAATTTTATTTCCTCCAGGAAAAATTTGAGTCTCAAAGGGCTATTTTAGTTTCCAGAATGTCTTTGGTCAATGCACGTATTGGAGACGGCACAAGGATTCCTAGAGGGAACGTCATGTGCGGTTTTGCTATTTCCCAAAACAGTATTTTTTGTAATGCGTTATTCTGTTCTACAATCAATCCGTCGAACAATTAGTCATCTCCCTCTCCCCACCCTCCCAGGAGACGTCACACTAACACCACGTAACAGTACCTTTAGTTTTGTTAATGGGCTAACTTCAGTGAGGAAGGGTGCAGTTGAAGCCGTTCACTGACGATTAGGTCTCGTAGAGCTACAAAACTGCAGATACGTTTCACCCACTGTTTCGAACAGTCGGACGCTTTATATGGTATTAAGGTCGGATGATCTCACTGGCTAGTCGCATTACGAAAGAGCGCCAGAAGCTCGTTAAACCAGAAAAATACGAATGAAGCCCTACGAACACGGCTGCTGTCCCAAAAGACGTGGATGTAATCAGTACACTCATCATTAACGCATAAAGGAAAGCGCAGCACTTCATTGCCGTGAAAGTTCAAGTAAACATCACGAGGTACGCGTTCACCGTAACTTGAATGGTTGGGTCCATGTCATGGTGCATCTCCGGCGTCCCCACGCACTGCGGAATAAAGGCCTCATTCGGCCGGCAGTGCATTCGACGCATTCCACTAGTTGAGAAGAGGAAAAGTCGTAGTTCTTTGAGCCACCTTACTCGCCCCGAGTCATTGTCCATTTTCTGTGTAGTTTGGCCATTTGGAGACGTGCAACTATGAGCAATGGTCTTCTACGAGGTATGTGGACTGCGTGCCGTTTCCTTCGCGATGTTCGCTCGGCAGCTGGTTGAGATACGCCTGCGCTCAACTTCGAATCGGGCTGGCACTCGACGGTCTTTGTCAAGGCGTGACACTGGTATCCAGCAACTTCTGTCGGGCTTGAAACACATTGTCATGCGAAAGTGTGCTGCTCATATTCGATTCTTGCCGGTTAGGACGGGTTTAGGGCCACTACTTTACGCCGTGTTGAATGGCTACGCGTGGTGTGCTGTTCCTTGTAGACACCGTGGACACCTCGCGTTGATACACTGACAAAGCGGGCACCTTCATTCGTGGTCTCTTTGCGCAGAAGTCCGAACACGACAGTTCCTTTCCGCCATCGTGTCAAATGTCGACGTCGACCCTCGTCTCTTCTCTGGTTCCGTACAACAGACAGGCCGATACACGTCATTTCCGTCAGCAGTGGATGGCTGCAGGACCGCTCGCCACCGGTCCTGTAGTGTCAACAGCCCTCCAAAGAGAGCAGTGTGCTCTTTCAAGTGGGTGACTAATATTTCATCCGGTAATCCTACGATCCCCTTCATGGTATTTTGTATGGCATTTAAAAGATGTCAAGAGATTTAAAATGCCCAAAATGTTACGAAATACAATACTGGCCATTAAAATTGCTACAGCACGAAGATGACGTGCTGCAGACGCGAAATATAACCGACAGGAAGCAGATGCTGTGATATGCAAATGATTAGCTTTTCAGACAGGTGGCGACACCTACAACGTGCTGGCATGAGGAAAGTTTCCAACCGATTTCTCATACGCAAACAGCAGTTGCCCGGCGTTGCCTAGTGAAACGTTGTTGTGATGCCTCGTGTAAGGAGCAGAAATGAGTACCATCACGTTTCCGACTTTGATAAAGGTCGGATTGTAGCCTATCGCGATTGCGGTTTATCGTATCGCGACATTGCTGCTCGCGTTGGTCGAGATCCAATAACTGTTAGCAGAATATGGTATCGGTGGGTTCAGGAGGGTAATACGGAACACCGTGCTGGATTCCAACGGCCTCGTATCACTAGCAGTCGAGATGACAGGCATGTTATCCGCATGGCTGTAACGGATCGTGCAACCACGTTTCGATCCCTGAGTCAACAGATGGGGACGTTTGCAAGACAACAACCATCTGTATGAACAGTTCGACGACGTTTGTAGCAGTAGGGACTATCAGCTTGGAGACCATGGCTGCGGTTACCCTTGACGCTGCATCACAGACAGGAGCGCCTGAGACGGTGTACTTAACGACGAACCTGGGTGCACGAATGGCAAAACATAGTTTTTTCGGATGACTCCAGGTTCTGTTTACAGCATCATGATGGTCGCATCCGTGTTTGGCGACATTGCGATGAACACACATTGGAAGCGCGTGTTTGTCATCTCCATACTGGCTTATCACCCGGCGTGACGGTATGTGGTGCCATTGGTTACACGTCGCCGTCACGTCTTGTTCGCATTGACGGCAATTTGAACAGTGGACGTTACATTTCAGATGTGTTAGACCCGTGGCTCTATCCTTCCTTCGATCACTGCGAAATCCTACATGTCAGGAGCATAATCCGCGACCGCGTGTTACAGGTCCTGTACGGGCCTTTCTGGATACAGAAAATGTTCAACTGCTGCCCTGGCCAGCACATTCTCCAGATATATCACCTATTGAAAACATCTGGGCAATGGTGGCCAAGCAACTGGCTCGTCACAATACGCCAATCACTACTCTTGATGAACTATGGTATCGTGTTGAAGCTGCATGGGCAGCTGGACCTGTACACGGCATTAAAGCTGTGTTTGACTCAATGCCGAGGCATATCAAGGCCGTCATTACGGCCAGATGTGGGTGTTCTGGGTACTAATTTCTCAGGATCTATGCACCCAAATTGCGTGAAAATATAACCACATGACAGTTCTAGTATAATACATTTGTCCAATGAATATCCGTTTATCATCTGCATTTCTTCTTGGTGTATGGCCAGTAGGGTATACAGCGCAGTGAAATGGGAACGAGATATATGGAAGAAAATAAAGGAAAATAATATTTCGCAAGTAATCTCCTTAACTGTTAGTAAATATAGCCCACTGTGATGCAACATGGACAATATCTTCATGAAAAAAAGTATACGGTTGCCTGCAAAAGCATGATACTACGTAGGAGGTGCACCTCTTGGTCTTAATCCGATCAAAAGAGACGAGTGTAGTTTTTTCGGGGAGCAAAAAATTCGGAAAACCCCTGGGGATAGTTCGGGACAGTACGGAGAACGTCTAAGGGCTTCCCAGCCAAACTTCTGTAGTGTTTTCGAAACAACCTGACTACAAAATTCCCACCCACACGTTGCCAAGATTTTTGCTACTGTGTTGCACAAGTTTCGCTGCAAAGTCCTTACAGATTCTCCACACAGTCCCGATCTATCCCCATGATATTTCTATATTTCTGGAAGTGTGAAAACAGACATTCACTGCCATCCATTTGCTTCGGGTGAAGAGGTGCACGCCTTGGTACTATCACGGTTTCGTATGCAGCCACAAATAATTTTCCATGAACGCAGTGACCGTCTTGTCTCTCGGTGGGATGAACGATTTAACAGCTATTGTGATTACCTTTGAAACAATAAACAGTTTACTTACTTTTTCGCATCCGTCTCGTTTTCATTTGACTGCCCCTTATAACTTCAAAGGCCAACATTCTTTGTACCTTGACTAAAAAGACATCACCGGTAGACTCCGAGTGGTTGTACAAGACGTCTTGAGGAAGAGACTGAGGATAGGGGTCCATGTCAGGAATCGTCATCCAACGGCGCTATGGAGTGTCTGCGTTACAGGGGTCGAATCCTGCTGGTAGGCGATCTCTTGGCCAGCTAACGTGAGTTTCTAAATTGACGAAACGAAAGCTGAATTCCATGCACTGAGCTTGACATCAATGATACTGTTAAATAGCGCCGAATACATGCACGCTTGTCACAATAATACTGCGTCTGCTGGTAACTCACTCTTGTCCACAAACGGGCGCGCTAGAGGCTGGCGTCTGCATAAGTCTAGATGCAGTTAACGCTCACATAGAATATGTACGTCCGTGCCTATGGATCGTATATAGGGTGTTACAAAAAGGTACGGCCAAACTTTCAGGAAACATTCCTCACACACAAATAAAGAAAAGATGTTATGTGGACATGTTCCCGGAAACGCTTAATTTCCATGTTAGAGCTCATTTTAGTTTCGTCAGTATGTACTGTACTTCCTTGATTCACCGCCAGTTCGCCCAACTAAAGGAAGGTAATGTTTACTTCGGTGTGTTGACATGCGACTCATTGCTCTACAGTAGTAGCATCAAGCACATCAGTACGTAGCATCAACAAGTTAGTGTTCATCACGAACGTGGTTTTGTAGTCAGTGCAATGTTTACAAATGCGGAGTTGGCAGATGCCTATTTGATGTATGGATTAGCACGGGGCAATAGCCGTGGCGCGGTACGTTTGTATCGAGACAGATTTCCAGAACGAAGGTGTGCAGACAGGGTGGCGTTCGAAGCAATTAATCGGCGTCTTAGGGAGCACGGAACATTCCAGCCTATGACTCGCCACTGGGGAAGACCTAGAACGACGAGGACACCTGCAATGGATGAGGCAATTCTTTGTGTTCTTTGTGCAGTTGACGATAACCCTAATTTCAGCGTCAGAGAAGGTGCTGCTGTACAAGGTAACGTGGACCACGTCGCTGTATGGAGAGTGCTACGGGAGAGCCAGTTAATTCAGTACCATGTACAGCGTGTGCAGAAACTATCAGCAACTGATTGGCCTCTATGGGTACACTTCTGTCAATGATTCATCCAACAATGTGTCAACCCTCATTTCAAAGCAAATGTACCCTTTACGGATGAGGGTTCATTCCAACGTGATCAAATTGTAAATTTTCACGATCAAACATGTGTGGGCTGACGAGAATCCGCACGCAGTTGTGCAATCACGTCATCAACACAGATTTTCTTGTAACGTTTGGGAGGCATTGTTGGTGAGGTCTTGACTGGGCCCCATGTTCTTCCACCTACGCTCAATGGAGCACGTTATCATGATTTCATACGGGATACTCTACCTGTGCTGCTAAAACATGTGCCTTTACAAGTACGACACAACATGTGGTTCATGCACGATGGAGCTCTTGCACATTTCAGTCGAAGTGATCGTACGCTTCTCAACAACAGATTCGGTGACCGATGGATTGGTAGAGGCGGAGCAATTCCATGGCCTCCACGCTCTCCTGACCTCAACCCCCTTGACTTTCATGTAGGGGGGGCATTTGAAAGCTCTTGTCTACGCAACACCGGTACCAAATGTAGAGACTCTTCGAGCTCGTATTGTGGACGGCTGTGATACAATACGCCATTCTCCTGGGCTGCGTCAGCGCATCAGGGATTCCATGCGACGGAGGGTGGATGCATGTATCCTCGCTAACGGAGGACGTTTTGAACATTTCCTGTAACAAAGTGTATGAAGTCACGCTGGTACGTTCTGTTGCTGTGTGTTTCCATTCCATGATTATTGTGATTTGAAGAGAAGTAATAAAATGAGCTCTAACATGGAAAGTAAGCGTTTCCGGACACATGTCCACATAGCATATGTCCTTTCGTTGTGTGTGAGGAATGTTTCCTGAAAGTTTGGCCGTACCTTTTTGTATAGGTAGAAGGAGGGTTAAGATATTGGACATCTGTTACTACATGATGTCTTAACTTCCATCCTATGATAGTAGAGGACAGAGACTCTATGCAAAGTTAGAGATTGGAATATGTGGAGGAAATGACTGAATATGTTTTATGTAAGTGTTACTCTAAGATAAAGACGTTGGAACGATCTCAACTGTACAAAATCTCTGTGTTATGAGCGCTCCAGCGCTTTCGGTGTTTCGTGTAGTCTACGGCGCGTCATATCTCGCCGTCTCCAGCCCGGAATTGTGTGCTACTCTCTACTAGGTAGGTGCCTCTACTCTATTTCATCGTAAGTATAACGTCCCATGCTGGAGGAGTGTGACCATTTAATGTGAGGTACTGAAGGAGCGTTCCACAGGCGCACTGTAGTGTACACCCCGGGCATCGGTGTAGGAAGGGTTGCGCTCCGCTAGGCGCCTGCAGCGGCGCCCAACTTCGCAAAGTTTCTCCCGCCCAGCGTTCTGCGTGCCTCGGTAGCGAGCCGTACTCGCAATCTTAATTACATCTGCGGCGCCGCAGAGGTGGGCGTTCGACGCACAACTTTCTCAGCGGCTATATTTGCGGGCCAGACCTCGAGGGCCGGTCAACTCCCGCCAGCTCTCGCCGCAGCTACGAGACGAATTTATTGAAACGGGCGTCGTAAATTGCTGATTCTTAATCTTGGAACAATACACAGGAGTAATGTCGTACCACGCAAAGCTGTTTATAGCTGTAAATTCGTGCAAGGCTGTGGTTTAATGCTCTCCGTCTCTGTAACTTCATGTTTTTGACTGTGATTCATAACCACAATGAAAAATGCTTTATTAGGCATCCGTTGAATGTACGGATAAAAATCGGCCATAATGACAGAACAGAAATAGAGAGAAAAGAAACAGAAAAAATGTCTACTTTTTACGAGTTTTTGGGTTGCGCCATACTGTCATGATAATCAGAAGAATGTCATATTACATCTCTCCTTAGCGAGTAGATGAAGGACGCAATTACGCAAACACAGTCAAGCTTCCGAAAAAAAAGTTGAGATATACAGTATTACCGGAGGTGGCATGGGCATTTTGGATGTAATATAAAGCACCTTGCCAAGTAAAGTGACATGAGCCATGTTGTCACGCCGTATAACATGACACGTTCCATTATGTCATCCATCGTGGCATTTATCATGTCGTGCAGTAAGACAATCTGTCGTTGAAGTTTAGTGTGTAGGGGAATTACAACTAAGAATGCGCAGTTACCGAATAACGTTAAATACCTGGGTTACTAACAATATGAAAACAAAATCATTTTATTTTTATATTTGTTAACACAAAATCTAAACGTTCAGGAAACTACAGCAGGACACAGGTAATATTTTTATTAAACTTCTAAAAACTACATAAAGCAGTAAATCCGCACTCTTTCGCTCGTCTGCGCTTAAGAGTACGCTAATTATATCCAAAGAGTACGAATTTATCAAACGTCACAAAGGAACGCAATATCACCCTCAGATAACGAGTACTTAATGCACTGGATAGAGTCCTGTGGAAACGCCAAAATCTACGATCTCTACCCACAGCTTTCAGTCTTTTCCTTTAAAGCAGATTCCTTTGGAACAAGAGCACCGGCAACCTAGTTTGAAGTCGCTTAGAAACAAAACCTAGCCTTGGGACTCCATAACACACTCAAGACGAACAAATTTGCAGTTGTGCCCTGAAGAGAACGCACGCACTCGTTTGGGACATTATTGCGCGCTTTTTCCTACAGAAACAATACTTTCCAGTGAAGTCAACATATGACAGCACACGTCACATTTGCAAAATATGTGGATGCTGTACGGTAGACTGGAAGCTAGCCTTTCAAAATGCAATCAAGAATTAAAAGCTATTTCTCGTGTATTCTGTTTATAACTTAGGCAACAGAGTACCAGAACTACATCAAGGAAGTTGAAATGTGATTACGTGTTTCACGTCGGAAACGCAGGATTTCTTCACACAAGTTCTACGAGGTTTTTTTTTATATCACTCAGAACACAACTACGTTAGTGGCGACCTGATAAATTTAGTCAGCTGTCAGGAACACAAGATGCGCTCTCTTTGGTACATTAAGCCTACGTATCCCCACTCTGTCACACTTCCTATTACAAATAAATATTTCTGGAGATTAGAAATCTACTCTGTAGGAATCAGCATGGGTTTCGAAAATACGATCGTGTGAAACCCAGCTCGCGCTATTCGTCCACGAGACTGAGGGAGCCATAGACACGGGTTCCCAGGTAGATGCCGTGTTTATTGACTTCCGCAAGGCTTTAGATACAGTTCCCCATAGTCGTTTGATGAACAAAGAAGAGCATATGGACTATCAGACCAATTGTGTTATTGGATTGAAGAGTCCCTAGATAACAGAACGCAGCATGTTATTCTCAATGGACACAAGTCTTCCGAAGTAAGAGTGATTTCAGGTGTGCCGTAGGTGAGTGTCGTAGGACCGTTGCTATTCACAATATACATAAATGACCTTGTGGATGACATCGGAAGTTCACTGAGGCTTCTTGCCGATGATGCTGCGGTATATCGAGAGGTTGTAACAATGGAAAATTGTACTGAAATGCAGGAGGATCTGCAGCGAATTGACGCATGGTGCACGGAATGGCAATTAAATCTCAATGAGGACAAGTGTAATGTGCTGCGAATACATAGAAAGAAACATCCCTTATCATTTAGCTACAATATAGCAGGTCAGCAACTGGAAGCAGTTAATTCCATAAATTATTTGAGAGTTACGCATTAGGAGTGATTTAAAATGGAGGGATCATATAAAGTTGATCGTCGGTAAAGCAGATGCCAGACAGATTCATTGGAAGGATCCTAAGGAAATGCAATCCGAAAACAAAGGAAGTAGGTTACAGTACGCTTGTTCGCCCACTGCTTGAATACTGCTCACCAGTGTGGGATCCGTATCCGATAGGGTTGATAGAAGAAATAGAGAAGATCCAACGGAGAGCAGCGCCCTTCGTTACAGGATCATTTACTAATCGCGGAAGGGTTACGGAGATCATAGAGAAACTCCAGTGGAAGACCCTGCAGGAGAGACGCTCAGTAGCTCGGTACGGGCTTTTGTTGAAGTTTCGAGAACACACCTTCACCGAGGAGTCAAGCAGTATATTGCTCCCTCCTACGTATATCTCGCGAAGAGACCGTGAGGATAAAATCAGAGAGATTAGAGCCCACACAGAAGCATACCGACAATCCTTCTTTCCACGAACAATACGAGACTGGAATAGAAGGGATTACCGATAGAGGTACTCCAGGTACCCTCCGCCACACACCGTCTGGTGGCTTGCGGAGTATAGATGTAGATGTAGATGTAGATGTAGAACCCCCACTCTCGGATACTTCCTATTGTAGATGCATCCCTCTCTTTAGAAGTCCTTAAATTTGTGTATATTTATTCTTACATCCCTCACCGTAAATGTCACGGGGGTGGGTTTGGGGGAGAAGCGGTCCCTTCGGGAACATAACATACCCCTACCCCTCCCAGAAATCAAAAATTTGTAAATTTGTTTTAACATCCCCCCCCCCCCCCCCCAGAAAGAAATGTACGGCCAGAAACGACATCTGCCCGCCCCCCCCCCCCAAAAAAAAAAAAAATTTATAGCTGTTAACTGTATACTCATCAGCTATATGAAATTACATATTTTTTACCTTGGTGCCGAATCATCTGGATTATGGGTACAGGATCAGGGACTTAATCCTGTAAATTGTAAGATTCAGGTGTGCCAACACTTTTAAGCTAAGAGAGATCACTGCGCACGAAAAAAAACCGCAAATATGTCAAGGTGTTTAGATTTATGTGTGCTTAAACTGACTGTTAAGTTGAAAATCTAGTTCCGTTTTTCTTACATTCATAACCCTGCCCAGGACATATTTGCCTTTAATGTGGTATGAGAGGAGCATTTATGATTCTGGTTGGCAACTTTTGCTCTACCATAGTTTTGACATTAGACCACCACAGCTAGTCAACCGATGCAGATTTTTGTTGACTCGGGTGACAACTGATCCACTACATTTTTTTATTGTCTTTCGAAACACGTTACTTGGGCATCGTTACACTGGGTGCTGTATGGCTACCTGCGTGGTATGGTTGAAGCTGTCCAATACTGCCCGTGTGTCCTCAGAGCACACAAGCCTTACCACCACCTCGTGGTCTCATGCCCACGAAAAGATTTTTGTCTTGCTTTTTATTTTTTATTTTACTTATTCTTCATTATTTTATTATTTTGTTAGACAATTTTTAATTTTTATATGTTTAGTTTAGTTTTTGCATTGCCTTTCAAATTTTGTAGTGTTATAGTTATACACATTTTATTCATATACCCAACCATATCCAAAATACCCATAAATACATAATGCAGGATACAAAATAACTGAAAACATAAATACTATATCGAACTAACTTTTAAATACTCCGAGAACTTTATGGTAATAATGTATGTAAATAGTTTATATTACGTACATAAACGTAGTATATGACCATATTACACAGATAAATATGCTTAAGAGCTTACTATATCTCAAACTGAACAATTCGCGCAACAAGTAATAAACTGTTGAGAAGCGTACATCCTGTTATTATCTCTAATTTTAAAATTATTGACACTGCTGTTGTAAAGTGTGCAACAATAAAAATTGATGATCAAGAAATCACCGCTACAAAAACTCATGTGAATAATTTTGGCGTGAAATGTTGCAACAGCCATTCTGAAATGCGTGTGAGTATGATCAACTGAAATGAACAAAATAACTGTGAAACAATTTATGCACGACAAAATACTATCAACTTTTCTGTCGTGTACGTAAACTGACGAGCTTAACTTTGTTTTGTCTAGAAATAAATTTTCTGCAAGATAATATACCAGTTTTTGAAGAAATACAGTCAAACATTTCCGGTCGGTTAGAGAGAAATTATCTTTTATTTGACAATAATATTTGTAGTAATTTTCATGTTAGTTTATTTTTCTGCGTGGTCATCGATAAAGTTTAAAATGCTGTATCAAACAGTATAATACTTCGTACAGGGCTGGCCAAATTATGAATTGATAAGTGTATTGCTTTGCACTTACAAAGATTTTTCGATGATTTTTAGCCATTAGTGAATAAAATCTTTAACGTGTAAACTATAAAACGGTAATAAATTGCAATAACTACTTCTTTTTAATTATATCCCAATCCAGCATGTAAAATGAAACATTTCTGTGTACCACTGTTTCATGAGCAAACGCGCGATGTCTCTGACGTACAACTAGAACGATGAAAGACTTTTGCAAACTCTTGCTCTAATTGTCGTAAGAATATATTTTTATTATAGTCCGTATTACTTTAAACCGTCTCAGAACGTACGATTCACGAAAAACCGGGTTTTACGCGCATTTTATGTGGTTCTTTAGATGGCTATATAGTGGCAACGGAGAAAGAATTAACAAAACAACAGGTCGAACATTTAATTAAATGTTTCTTTCTACCTTCCCAGAAAATTTGAGCCGATTCGCACAAGATTGAAATATGGAAGCGGATCATGTAAAAAAACTCATGAAAACGTATTTTTAACGTAAAATCCCAAGGAAGCTGGACTGTTGAAGGTGAGTTTACAGTTTTTTCGTAAAAACGCCTTTTTATTTATTTACCTGATACATTTTAGTTCCCACGTATTCAAGGTGGACTTTCAACCACCGCATCTCAACAACGGATAAAGATTATTGGATAAAAAAACTTTGTTTTGACTTCATGCATTTTCATACCTTCGTGCAAAATCTGAACCGATTCGTACAATTTTAAAGTGCGGAAGTGAGGTCTTCGAAAACCTCCCACAAAAACGTGTTTTTCGCACGTAAAACCCTAATGATGAAGGTTTTTTTTTCAAACGGTTAAAACTTACAGTAGACCAAGGTCCGAGACACCAGTGGACGAAATCTGAGCCATCAGCTTTACTCGAGTCCGAAGTTACTTAAAAGTGACTGCTTCTGGACGTAAAACCCGAACGGTGCACTACAATCCGGACTGCGGGACTGCGACGGTCACAGGTTCGAATCCTGCCTCGGGCATGGATGTGTGTGATGTCCTTAGGTTAGTTCGGTTTAAGTAGTTCTGAGTTCTGGGGCACTGATGACCTCAGAAATTAAGTCCCATAGTGCTCAGAGCCATTTTGAACCGAACGGTGCACATACAAATGATGCCTTTAGCTGAGCATTAATTTCAGCCTAATTAAAATCTTTTGCAAAAGCAATTAACCGATCCTCACAATTGGTCTGGGCACCAGCTCGGTTCGTCGTTAAAACGTTGCTCAATATACTATTACATATACAGGATGGTCCATAGATCGTAACCGGGCCAAATGTCTCACGAAATAAGCGACAAACAAAAAAACTGCAAGGAACGAAACTTGTCTAGCTTGAACGGGGAAACCAAATGGCGCTATGGTTGGCCCGCTAGATGGCGCTGCCATTGATCAAACGGATATCAACTGCTTTTTTTGAAGTAGGAACCCCCATTTTTATTACATATTCGTGTAGTACGTAAAGAAATATGAATGTTTCAGTTGGACCACTTTTCTCGCTTCGTGATAGATGGCGCTGTAATAGTCACAAACATATGGCCCATAGTTTTAGACGAACAGTTGGTAACTGGTAGGGTTTTTAAATTAAAATACAGAACGTAAGTGCGTTTGAACATTTTATTTCGGTTGTTCCAATGTGGTACATGTAAATTTGTGAACTTATGATTTCTGAGAACGCAAGATGTTACAGCGTGATTACCTGTAAATATCACATTAATGCAATAAATGCTCAAAATGATGCCCGTCAACCTCAATGCATTTGGCAATACGTATAACGACATTCCTCTCAACAGCGAGTAGTTCGCCTTCCGTAATGTTCGCACATGCACTGACAATGCGCTGACACATGTTGTCAGGCGTTGTCGGTGGATCACGATAGCAAATATCCTTCAACTTTCCCCGGGGACGTCAGATCCGGTGAATGTGCCGGCCACGGTATGGTGCTTCGACGACCATTCCACCTGTCATGAAATATGCTATTCAATGCCTCTGCATCCGCACGCGAGCTATGTGCCTGTCATGCAGTGAAACATCTTTTACTAACATTACGTAGGAAATCAGCATACATTGCACAACTTACATTACCATAATGCCGCACCATACATTAACCCGCCAACATCGCTGATGTTCCACTTGCCGCAGCCATCGTGGATTTTCCGTTGCCCAATAGTGCATATTATGCCGGTTTACGTTACCGCTGTTGGCGAATGACGCTTCGTCGCTAAATAGAACGCATGCAAAAAATCTGTCATCGTCCCGTAATTTCTGTTGTGCCCAGTGGCAAAACTGTACACGACGTTCAAAGTCGTTGCCGTGCAATTCCTGGTGCATAGAAATATTGTACGGATGCAATCGATGTTGATGTAGCATTCTCAACACCGAC
Organism: Schistocerca gregaria; assembly: GCF_023897955.1. NCBI lineage: Eukaryota > Metazoa > Arthropoda > Insecta > Orthoptera > Acrididae > Schistocerca > Schistocerca gregaria. The sequence continues at coordinate 77,857,185 of NC_064925.1, read as the reverse complement.
GTTTTTAAGATTCTCAGTTCCTGCGCAATTTGTCTGCTACTGATGTGTGGATTAGCCGCGACAGCAGCTAAAACACCTACTTGGTCATCATTATTTGTTGCAGGTCGTGGTTGACGTTTCACATGTGGCTGAACACTTCCTGTTTCCTTAAATAACGTAACTATCAGGACACTTGGATGATGTCGTCCAGGATACCGAGCAGAATACATAACACACGCTCGTTGAGCATTCTGATCACAATAGCCATACGTCAACACGATATCGACTTTCCCGCAATTGGTAAACGGTCCATTTTAATAGAGGTAATGTATCACGAAGCAAATACCGTCCGCACTGGCGGAATGTTGCGTGATACCATGTACTTATACGTTTGTGACTATTACAGCACCATCTATCACAAAGCGAGAAAAGTGGTCCAACTAAAACATTCATATTTCTTTACGTACTACACGAATATGCAGTAAAAAATGGGGGTTCCTTTTTTAAAAAAAAGCGCAGTTGGTATCCGTTTGACTTATGGCAGCTCCATCTAGCGGGCCAAATATAGCGCCATCTGGTTTCCTCCTTCCAGCTAGACGAGTTTCGTTCTTTGTAGTTTTTCCGTTTGATGCTTATTTCGTGAGGTATTTGGCCTGGTCGCTATCAATGGACCACCCTGTATACAGTAGGACAGATGTTAGAATGGCCGCTGGTCCGGGCTAAGCCTAAAACCTTTTACTCCAGGTTCCTAGCTTCCTCACTGTAACGCTACGTGCGTGTGTCACACGAGTACGAAGCTGTGTAGTGAACTTTTTTTTGTCCTGTCTATTTGTTGACAGTGTAATAACTCGGTTTTTCATCACTATCGCCATTAATGTGTGCTATAGCCAGCGATTCAGGCAGGGAGACCGAGGATTCACATCGACAACCGGCACGCCACACATTCTCAGCAGACAGAGGGAACAGCAACCAGCAACAGGTCGGAAACACGCCTTCCCTCGACACGTCGAAAGACGTGACGTCATCTTGTGCTTTCCGGCGCAGGATAAAGCTGACCACGCAGCGACAACAATGCACTCTAGTATTTATCCATGGTTGCTTACCACATATCCACGAGCTGCCATTCTGTTGACGATCTATGGTGCGAAATCGGGCTGTCTGCAGTGTGTTTTCCTCCGGCTGGATTTATCATGGCTATACGATGAACTTGGGCACTACATAGCTATCTGCAGTATTTCTCAGTGTCCATTCTTGGCGTAATAAGTGTTTGCATCAAAGCGAGTGGCAGTCTGTTTCCAGTTGTGTCAATGTATCCTTTCTTTGTAAATTTGCATGAAGAATTTTTTTTCGTGATAACAGCTGAGGAAAGATATGACGAGTAAGAAATCTGCCGAAATGTCGCTGCAAATAGGTCAGTTTAAACGGCAGATGTCTCCAGAAGAATTCTTCGCCCTATTAGGCATCCGTTGAATGTACGGATAAAAATCGGCCACAATGACAGAACAGAAATAGAGAGAAAATAAACAGAAAAAATGTCTACTTTTTACGAGTTTTTGGGTTGTGCCATACTGTCCTGAAAATAAGAAGAATGTCATATTACTTCTCTCCTTAGCGAGTAGATGAAGGACACAATTACGCAAACACAGTCAAGATTCTGAAAAAAAAGTTGAGATATACAGTATTACCGGAGGTGGCATGGGCATTTTGGATCAGTTGTGCCATATGTTATCCCACTTTGTGTTGTATTGTCTATTAAACCGGAGACCTAGAAGCGACGGAGGGGATTCGCCCCGTCAAAGCCCTCAGTACTTCATAAACCAACAACACGCCACAGTAGTCCACCCACTCCACCCCACCACCGCCCCAAACACAACCCAGCGCTATTGTGCGGTTCGGTCTCCAGCAGTGGAACCGCCCCCCCCCCCCCTCCTCCCCCAGGGAACGTCTCATACCAGATAAGTGAAACCCCAACTGTTTGCATGGTAAAGTATGGTGTACGCGTACGTGGAGATAGTGTTTGCGCAGCAATCGCCGACATAGTGTGATTGAGGCGAAATAAGGGGAACCAGCCCACATTCGCCGAGGCAGATGGAAAAACGCCATGAAAACCACCCACAGGCTGGCCGGCACACCGGACCTCGACACTAATCCGCCGGGCGGATTCGTGCCGGGGACCCGCACGCTCTTCCGCTCGGGAAGACGCGCGTTAGACCGAGCGACTAACCGGGCGGGCTGTTGTCCCACACTCTGCTTACAGAATGTAACAAGATCATACGGCCAACTCTCGAGCTGTTTTACAGCGCGTCTCGAATAAACTGAGGGTAGGAACCCAGGGGTTGGGTGTACAGATGAGTCATCCTACATGTAAGCAGGCACATGAATATCTCATCCGAGCGATAACGCAAAAAATAACACAAAATCGGCGATTTTCAGCGACTCAACGTGAAATAGGACGTTTGTACGAAATGTTATGATGTTCGGCATACACCGAATTCCAGTGCAAAAACGTTATAAATATGACCAAAAAAAATGGCTCTGAGCACTATGGGACTCACTCAACTGCTGTGGTCATTAGTCCCCTAGAAATTAGAACTACTTAAACCTAACTAACCTAAGGGCATCACACACATCCATGCCCGAGGCAGGATTCGAACCTGCGACCGTAGCAGTCGCGCGGTTCCGGACTGAGCGCCTTAACCGCGAGACCACCGCGGCTGGCAAATCTTGTTCTGTTAATACATTTTAAGCACATGCTTCTATAATCTAAATCGAGCGTGACGCTTGGATGTCCATCAATTTAGACTCGGCTGTTGCGACCGCATCCATGAGTAATACAAAGTGTTCGAAGTACGGCACTGCAACTCTGCTTTCGATGATCCTTTGAGAGATCTGATCTCTAGGTTCAAAATAGTCCCGAATGCCAATCCGGAAATTCATCCGTAGTAGCGACCATGCTAAACCCTGCCAATAGAAACACTTTTGTCATTACAAAATTCCTGGCTGGCCATGGTGGCCGAGCGCTTCTAGGCGCTACAGTCTGGAACCGCGCGACCGCTACGGTCGCAGGTTCCAATCCTGCCTCGGGCATGGGTGTGTGTGATGTCCTTAGGTTAGTTAGCTTTAAGTAGTTCTAAGTTCCAGGGGACTGATGACCTCAGAAGTTAAGTCCCATAGTGCTCAGAGCCATTTGAACCAGTTTACAAGATCCCTGTCCGTACACAGAGCTCTTACATACATTATCAAAAATATCAATGCCACATAATTTTCTTTTGTGGTCGCTGTTTCTAGATCATATCCTATGAATATGAGTTGATTTTTCTTAATTCTGGCCTGTATCATCAAGCATTCGTAAGAGCTCATGTCTCACCCGTCTACAGAAAAGGGCAACAGACTTGCTCCATAGAACTACCGTCCACTTTCGTGGACGTTAATTTCTTGCAGATTTAGAACTGATTGCATACTGAAACATAATTATCTCGAACGGAATGACCTTCTCTTTGCGAAATAATATGGATTTTGAAACCGACGGTCACGCGAAACGCAACTCTCACGTTTTTCCTCATGAAACGCTGAAAGTAGTGGATCAAGACAATCTGGTGGGTGCAGTATTTCTGGACTTTATATGTACCACAGTGACGCATTCTGAAAAAAAGTATGATGGTCTGGAGTACTAAACAAAGTTCGTGACAGAATTTAGAAGTTCTTGATATAGAGGCTGAAGTGTGCTATAGATGAGTAGGATTTGGGGGGAGTAGGTCTGGGGCTGGAAGTTGTGCAGGCGTGGGCGCAATTTATAAATAATTTAATAAATATGAAATACTCTTCAAAACAGAGAAATGATTCTAAAGTAGAACATAATTTACAGAGCAATACAGTTGTTGAAGGCAGGGCGCAACAAGAAAATAACATAAAAACCTTTAACACAATGTAAACAAAGTTCAAATATACTTTTCACTATAAGATAGAATCGGACCAATAATAATAGTAGTTTAAAAAAAATACGACTCGTAGCCACAGACAGAACTTGACAACAAACTTAGCTTGAGCAATGAACCGTAGGGCGACAAACTAGCAGACAAGTCTCTGATTTTGTTAAGGATACCCATAGTGGCACTCAACTAAATTTGAATATTTGACCACCCTTTTACCTACTACTGACTAAAGCAAAGCTTCAAAAATGGTTCAATGGCCACCGTAGCGGTCGCGCGGTCCCAGATTGTAGCGCCACTCCGGCCGGCAGCAAAGCTTCAATCAAACTTCCACAGTACTTCCTACGCAAATTTCTCAGCACCATTTTCTATACAACGTGACACAAAAACCAGGTCGTTTCATGGGCTAAACTAACAAGATAATTTTCGACACAGTGGCATAAAGTTGTTCCCGCTCATTGCATAATAATATCACCTTCTGCACAGTGGAACATACAGAATTAATCACATTCGCTACATTAAAGTAACGAAATCAGTATGGCTCTCGCTGTTAGAGAAAACATCCACATGGCCAGCATGCCACCACACAATGACGATAACACACGGCGCTTATAACGTCCCAGGACTTTCTGCACCAAATTATAACATTTCAGCTCCTCAACACCAAATTAAAACGTTGCATTAGGAGGTGTCTGCTTCGTGCAAAAGGTCTTGAGTTCATATTGACGACAACAAGTAATTCTTCATTTACAAACAGAACTGACAGGCTTCACAGACTCAACAACTGACTCTCCGAGCTAACCGCACTGCATATCCGAACTTCCGAACTGGCCACTGACAACTCCTAGGTGTATTAATATCTTTCCAAACAATGAGCGTCTTTGACAATGTTTTGTTTACAATACGATAGCAATTCACGACTTAAAACTAAATTAGACATTACAGAATTTTAGTACAGATTAAAGTAAGTAAAAGGATCAGTACATATAAATTCTTAAAAGCATAATTTCCAAATAGATTTTATAACATTTTTCTACCAGCTTCTGGATAATCTTCACCAGATTTGTACCGATGTTTCCAGAAATACCTTGACATTTGATTCTGGATATTTCTTGAGTGATTTAGAACAACTATTTATATGTAAAATGATTTAAATCGTGTTTCAAAACGTAAATAAATCCCTTCAGCAATATTTCTTGATACAAATCGTCTTTCGAAACTGGGCCATGAAACAGCTTTCACAAGTTTTCGCATTTTTGCGATCATAATACAGAACCTCTCCATAGAAAGCTCCAGAAGTGCGCATCAAACGCTCATTTACATATTTTCTCCTTAGCTGGTGAGTTTTTAAAAGTATCTTGTCCATATTATACGAAATAATTTAGCTCAAAACTGATAATTTATACAATTAATCAGAGCTACAGCAAACAGTGAGTCTTTCTTTTACAAAATTAAATATAATTACAAAATTGAATGAAAATAGGTTACTAACACTAATATATATTTACATTAATTCTATTTTTGTTCTTTCTCTGCAAAATGTCCTAATATTGACACAGTACAATATTTAAACATCACCAAAGTTTCCCTTTACATTTTGCATATCTGTATCGACATCCCCTAAAAGTCTACAGTATCGAATACTTCAATATGTCCCAATATGTCCTGTAATGTTACACGCTGTACGCACGGTCCTTCCATATGCAATATTACTGAATAGCCGCTACAAGCAACCCACAGTCTTTACTCTTCGCTGTACACTGTTTGCTTTAATCAAGTGATCAAAATAGTGCTGTCGGTCATTAAAGCGCCTAGTTGCTCCATTGGTGATCTGGAGGCCCTTGTCTGCATCTCCACTGGAATTGCATCCTCTGGTCAGGGAAGAGACGCCAACTACCCAACTGGGTTGACTTTGTGCACACGACATTAACCATTAGTGACTTCCCACAGGTAGCTCCTTGGTGTACCAGTTTGGACAAGGCTTCCCATTCTTGGCTCACCACCAATTGCACTCCATGTGCTCCAGGGGCAACCACCAACCAGCATGGACGGTACTACTGATGGTGCACATGCCACCAGGAACAGCCTGGGTCTCCTGGAAGACAACTCCGCACGGGCGTCTCTTACTGCCATCGGAATGAAGTCTCTCATACGTCGGTGCTTGCAGCCCTTTCCGGCTTGCCCTCTGGTCAGTCCAAGACTTTGGCTTGAGTGCTGGGCAGGCCAAGACTCCCTGCTACCCTACACTACCCCATTCAAGCTCGAAGCGCGTGCAACAGTGGCGACAAACGCCACCGACTGCGCCCCTTGTCCGAGAGCGAGCGTAGTGCTAACGCAGCCACGTGGACTGGGCAGAAAACATGACGTGCCGTGAATTGCAAACCCATGGCACAGTGTCTTGGATGGAAAGTGATCAATAAAAGTAGTAGCTGCTTCAGGCGTAACCTATTGAAGGACCCCTGCCGTTCATGTTGATAGTTAATATAACCTGGCAAACAATGTTAACAATAAGTTCATACTTTCTGCCGATGATTCAATTTTCTGTAGTAAAATGCTGTCTTAAAAATACTGTGCAAATATTGCTAGACTTTTGGCAAGAAGATGTAAAGATTGGCAACTTGCTTTAAATGGACTGAGCCCTTCACAAAAGGCAGAGTAGTATCCCGTGACTACAGGACCAGTAATTCAGTGAGAAGCACTCAAGCTATGCAAGTATGTGATGATGAAGTCCCATACTCCTTGACAGAGCTTAGGAGACGCTGCGGGAGACCCGCACCGCTGTACTAGGGAAGGTCCTAGCGGAGGTGGTTTGCCATTGCCTTCCTCCGACCATAATGGGGATGAACGATGATGATGACGACGACACAACACCACCCACTCATCTCGGAGCAGGTGAAAATCCCTGACCCCGCTGGGAATCGAACCCGGGACCCCGTGTTCGGGAAGCGAGAGCGCTACTGCGAGACCACGAGCTGCGGACATGTAAGTATGTAGGTGTAACAATTTTTAGGGATACGAAATGGAGGACCACTTACAGGTAAAACTAGTATCAGACGTTTGATCATTGGCAGAATACTACGAAGATGCATTAAGTTCTACGTAGGGTGCTGTTAGAGAACTACTGTGCGTCCCATCTTTGAATGCTGAACAAGTGTATGAGGTCCACTGCAAGTAGCATTTACAGCCATTATGGGAACTGTATCAAAAGGGCAGCACGTACTGTCACAAGCTTGTTTTACTCCCAGAAGGATGTCAAGGAAATGGAGAGAAACCTGAATTGTTTATTGCTTGAAGGTAGACGCCAGAATTTCAGGAACATACTACAATACCCTAGGTACTGGGGCCACAAGAAGGAGACTAATTACAGTATGAACAGAGGCGCTTAGGAAGTCATACTTCCCGCGCGCCACAAGCAAATGGACTGGGAAGGATCCTTAAATTGTGGCTCAGTGTCAGTACACTACACGAAGTAGTTCGCAGTGCGTGGGAGAGTGTGGGTATTGCTATAGAAGTGCATTCGAGGTGTGTCTCTTCTCCCTTCACTACCCCTACAGCCAATCAGTTCATCCTCTGACAGACGACGTGACGCAGTCTGTAGAGTCTCCAGAATGTGGGCGGTAACGCAACTGCTCGGCAGCGTGGGCGTGTCCCTGCCTGCCGTCCTTCATCAGGCACCGCCCAAGTGCTGCCTGCGCCGATCGTATAAAGTGTGTTACAGCGCACGTGATCGTTTCTCTTCATACACGTCTACTGCCGACGTAAAGCACGCGGCAAACGGCTTCGGCAGTGCTATTAATCTCCATCAGACGAGCGTACTCTGCTCGGCTAAAGGTCAGCGCGCTGCTTTTAGTGGGCACGCCATCAGCGCAGCATTGCCGTGATACATGGCTGTCCCTAGCTTGGTGTACCGCTGGCCCAGCACTCACCATATACTGGCGCCTGATTTTTGTTGACAGCGGTACTGGGACTTCCAGAGACCATACCAACAACCAGGAAAGGGACAAGCTATATTCACACGTCATAGCAGGTAGTTCTCCATCAAACACAACAAGTTTCACATACAATGCTGGACATTAAAATTTTAAAACGCGAAGGATAAAAATAAATTTTGCGTATATGAAGTACAGTCGAAAGAATACGGCTGAATTTGTAGGTGGCTTGGTGGTATGCATGATGCGAAATTTAATACACACAGCTGCCACCTCAGGAAGCAATAATGGTTCCAAGCTAACAGGGCGTCGAGTAGAACAGAGCCTGAATGACAGATGCGGCTAAACCGTTCCATGCTACTTCAGCTATATACCAGTTCATGAGTCACAGAGGATGGTAAGTGGCGGTAGCCAGTGTGTCAACGACCTGTTATCAGATGTCTTCAGTGGCTGTGAGAACAGGAGAGAGCGACGGCCAGGGCACCAGTCGACCGACGTACAGACAACATAGGGTCTGGCTATCTTGTTTGAAGATAACATTACGGAATGAAAAACGCGTCGGTAGAATGTTTAAAAGTTTGAGTGTTCACGGAGGAAAGTATAACACTTCGATGGGAGGAAATACCGAATGATCAAAAAGTCAGTATAATTTGAAAACTGAATAAATCACGGATAGAGAGGTACAAATTGACACACATACTTGGAATGACATGGGGCTTTATTAAAACCAAAAAAATACAAATGTCCGACAGATGGCGCTTCATCTGATCAGAATAGCAATAATTAGTACGTATAACAAAGTAAGACAAAGCAAAGAAGATGTTCTTTACAGGAAATGCTCAATATGTCCACCATCATTCCTCAACAATAGCTGTAGTCGAGGAATAATGTTGTGAACAGCACTGTAAATCATGTCCGCAGTTATGGTGAGGCATTGGCGTCGGATGTTGTCTTTCAGCATCCCTAGAGATGTCGGTCGATCACGATACACTTGCGACTTCAGGTAACCCCAAAGCCAATAATCTCACGGACTGGGGACGTGGGAGGCCAAGCATGACGAAAGTGCCGGCTGAGCACACCATCTTTCACGCGTCTATCAAAAAATGGTTCAAATGGCTCTGAGCACTATGGGACTCAACGGCTGTGGTCATCAGTCTCCTAGAAATTAGAACTAATTAAACCTAACTAACCTAAGGACATCACACACATCCATGCCCGAGGCAGGATTCGAACCTGCGACCGTAGCAGCAGCGCGGCTCTGGACTGGAGCGCCTAGAACCGCACGACCACCGCGGCCGGCCGTCTATCAATACTTTGTTGTTGTTGTTGTTGTTGTTGTTGTTGTTGTTCTAGTAAAACCCCATGTCATTCCAAGCATGTGTGTCAGTTTTTACCTCTCTATCTACATTATTCCCTCGTTTATTAAGTTTTCAAATTAATACTGACTTTTAGATCACCCGGTAGTTATGTAAAGTACAGGGCTACTATAAATGTTCCATTCGTTTTCATAACTCTACATTTTCAAAGTTATTACACATTCAAATACACCATGTCATCAAAAGTATCCGGACATCCAGAAAAACATAGGTGCATTGTGCTGCCAGCGACCTCAGTGGTCATTAGATATCCTAAGAGAACAGGAACTCACAAACTTCGAATGTGGCCAGGTGATTGGATGTCACTTCCGTCACGTGTCTGTACGTGAGATTTTCAAACTCCTAAACATCCCTTGGTCCGTGAAGTGGAAACGTGAAGGGACACGTACAGCGCAAAAGCATACAGGCCGACCAAGTCTGTTGACTAAGAGAGACCGCCGACGGTTGAAGACGGTCATAATGTAGGGACACATCTATCCAGTCCATCATACAGGAATTCCAAACTGCATGAAGATCCACAACAAGTACTATGACAGTTAGGCGGGAGGTGAGAAAACTTGGATATCATGGACGAGCGCCTGCTCATAAGCCACACATCACGCCGGTAAATGCCAAAGGGCGCCTCGTTTGGTGTAAGGAGCGTAAACATTGGACGATTGGACAGTGGAAAAACGTTGTGTGGAGTGGAGAATCACGGTACACAACGTGGCGACCCGATGGCATGGTGTGGGTATGACGAATGCCCGGTGAACCTCACCTGCCAGCACGTGTAGCGCCAACAGTAAAATTCGGAGGCGGTGGTGTTATGGTGTGGCCATGGTTTTCATGCAGGGGGTTTGCACCACATGTTTTGCGTGACACGATCACAGCACAGGCATACACCGATGTTTTAAGCACGTTATTGCTTCCCACTGTTGAAGAGCTATTCGGGGATGGCGCTTGCAACTTTCAACACGATCGAGCACCTGTTCCTACTGCACGGCCTGTGGCGGAGTGGTTACACGAGAATAACATCCCTGTAACCGACTGGCCTGTACAGAGTCCATACCAGAATCCTAAAGTACACCTCTGGGATGTTTTGGAACGCCGGCTTCGTGAAAGGCCTCACCGAACAACATCGATAGCTCTCGTCAGTGCAGCAGTCCTCCAAGAATGGGATGATATTCCCCAAGAAACCTTCCAGCACCGGCGAGAGTGGAAGCTGTCATCAAGACTAAGGGTGGGCCAACACCGTATTGAATTCTAGCATTACCGATGGAGGGCGCCACGACTGATGCACGAATGGGACCATAAACTCATCAAGTTTGATTGTTACACTCTACAAATGTTCTACGTGTACCCTGATCACACATGTTCAAGCGGTTGTCAAGTTCGCTCCATACCTTATGTAGCAATATCCTCTCAGTGGTCATGACAGATGACGCTCACTACCATCTGTCATCGCTAAATCACACCACATTATGTCATCTTGCTACTGCTGCCTCTCAACTGCTCTAAGAAGAGCTTCTTGTATCTGAATTTGATGCTTGCAAATCCAGGAATAATACAAGTGCAAACTTTTTGAGTTTACCATTCTATTCATGCATCAATCCTATTTGTACGTGTAATACTTCGGGAAGTATAGAACTTTGAAAAAGGATTAATCATTCATAGTAGCCCTGTATAACAGAGTCGTGAAAGGACGGGTTCTTCGGCGTGCTAACTACTTTCGTCTACGTTCTGTACCACAGCCGTACAGAGAGGCTGATCGGAGGCTCGGAGCCATCCGATGTACACACAGCGACAGATGGGAAGAGCACGTGGGTTCCCGGGTTCGATTCCCGGCGGGGTCAGGGATTTTCTCTGCCTCGTGATGGCTCGGTGTTGTGTGATGTCCTTAGGTTAGTTAGGTTCAAGTAGTTCTAAGTTCTAGGGGACTGACACCATAGTGCTCAGAGACATTTGAACCATTTGAAGAGCACGGCTGCAAGAAACAGAGACAGGAACGGGCCACCTCGTCCACCGGTCCCAGATGCCACCGAGCTTCCAGAGGCTTGGCGCATCATGGTCATGTGTAATGTTTAAATCATGCATATTATAAAAATGTGTGTGTGTGTGTGTGTGTGTGTGTTTTTTTCACATCTCCTCCTAAACCACTGGACCAATTTCATCCAAAATTGTACACACAGCCCTTACTGTCAGCAACAATCGCTGTGGGAGTGAGAACTACCTATCATAGATCAGAAGCTATGACGTAATAAACTATGAGATTCGTGAAAAAGTACCGCATAATGCATGGCGTTTAACTGTATTACTTCTTTGCTACAACCTCTATCTGCAACATATTGTCGCAGATGAAGCTGAGTAGCACAGTCACGGTAGTGTCGTGGTTATGGTACTAGACTGCTGCATGGAGGGGCGTGGCTTCAAATCTCAACTGAACTGTAAAATTTTAATTTCTTTATTCGATTCGAGTACATTCTAGAAGTATCCACAAATGTCAAGAATCATTGTAGTGTAATGTTCTGTAACTGTATATATACCATATATGTTCTGGCCAGAGGAAGTTCACTCCGCGCTCTTGTTTGTGCAAGTGCTAAATAAACCTTCTTTAAGTGAAGTTAGTGTTGGTCATTCGTCTAATTACACCTTCTTCTACGTGAAAATATTTCGCAGCCAATATCCGCATATGCAACTGAATATAACTACACAAATATGATTGATGGTCGTGTTTGTAAAATCCTACAATTTTTTTCTCAGAACATATTTACTGTTAAGAGTCAGAATTTGGTGACAATATACAAAGCGGAGCCATGTTTTCAGTGCAGGACTGACATTCTCGTCATCTTCGAAGTGTGACAGAAAGGCCACTCCGTCGGTCCAAAGCACTCCAACAATTCAGATGAAATAGCCGTTCTTTGAATCTTGTGGTCCGCCTTGAGCATTCGTGGAACCCATACTGAGCACCTTTTTGAATATCCGAGTGTCTCGATCATTGCAAACGCACTTCCAAAGCTGATCGAAAACTGTAGAGCCAATTGTCAAGTTGTGATGTGCCGGTTCGAACGAATAATGCTATCCGCATGATTCAGCATGTCTGGAGCAGTGACTGTGACAGGACGTCCCGAGTGTGGATGATAATGGAGCTCTGTTTATGCATTTCCTGAGGCTGTAACTTTCTTTAGCCATTACCCATTGTACTCCAGTCAACAGCAGCATTGCCATACACTGCGCACAAACGTTTATGGATGTCCACCGCCGTTTCTTTTTCTGCACACAAGAATTCAATAACAGCACGCTGCTTGTAACGTGAGTCGTGTGTAGACGCCACTTTGACGCTGTACTACGGCTCCGTTATCTGCCAGAACGGTTCGAAGCTTCACCGGCCCACAGAACCAACGTCAAATGTGAAGCACCAACAAGGATGTTTGTTTGTTTGTCTAAGTATATAAATGTCTTTTTAAAATAAATTATTGAATGGCCCTCGTATATGTGAGTGTGCGTGTGTGTCTGTGACACATCTCCTAAACTACTACACCAATAACATCCAAAAATCTTCACACAGCCGTTACTGTCAGCAACAATTGTTGTGGGGCTAAGAGCCATCTACCTATCATACTTCAGGAGATATGACGCAATAAACAATGAGATGCGTGCAAAACTGCCACATCTTGCATGACGTTTAAATTTATTACTTCTTTGTTACAAACTCTGTTCACAACATATTTCGCCAGAAAAATCCACATAAGCAGCTGTATATTGCTGCACAAATATATCGTTGTACGACAGGTAGTTCAAGAGATTTGTCGTATACGTTGAGATGCGTGAAAAAATGCCGCATCATTTATGAACTTCTAATACGTTTATTCTTCAGTACAAAGACACTCCCACAGTCTAGTCAATCTAAGAATATCCCTGACACCTGACAGCACTTATGACAGCTTTCAACTGCGAAGCGCAAACGGCTGTGGGCGAAAACAATATCGTCTCTAGATTTACGAAGACGCCTTGCTTCCTCGCTTCCCACGCCCGGGTTCCCGGGTTCGATTCCCGGCGGGGTCAGGGATTTTGTCTGCCTCGTGATGGCTGGTTGTTGTATGATCTACATCTACATCTACATCCGTACTCCGCAAGCCACCTGACGGTGTGTGGCGGAGGGTACCCTGAGTACCTCTATCGGTTCTCCCTTCTATTCCAGTCTCGTATTGTACGTGGAAAGAAGGATTGTCGGTATGCTTCTGTGTGGGCTCTAATCCCTCTGATTATATCCTCATGGTCTCTTCGCGAGATATACGTAGGAGGGAGCAATATACTGCTTGACTCTTCGGTGAAGGTTTGTTCTTGAAACTTCACCAAAAGCCCGTACCGAGCTACTGAGCGTCTCTCCTGCAGAGTCTTCCACTGGAGTTTATCTATCATCTCCGTAACGCTTTCGCAATTACTAAATGATCCTGTAACGAAGCGCGCTGCTCTCCGTTGGATCTTCTCTATCTGTTCTATCAACCCTACCTGGTGCGGATCCCACACTGCTGAGCAGTATTCAAGCATTGGGCGAACAAGCGTACTGTAACCTACTTCCTTTGTTGTCGGATTGCATTTCCTTAGGATTCTTCCAATGAATCTCAGTCTGCCATCTGCTTTACCGACGATCAACTTTATATGATATGTCCTTAGGTTAGTTAGGTTTAAGTAGTTCTAAGTTCTAGGGGACTGATGACCTCAGATGTTAAGTCCCATAGTGCTCAGAGCCATTTGAACCAATTTTTTTTTTTTTTTTTTAGGCCTTGCTATAGATACGTTTACCGAATCGCGTTGGAGACGCGCGAAGCAGTTGCATTCGGCGTACAGAAAGTGTTCAGCATCATCGCACACCGACTCTACTGCAGGAGTATATATGAGGTTGCGCTTCTAATGGAAAAATGCAGTGAATACCCGGACAATATCGGGTTTGGCAGCTCGTAGCTTCTAAACAGTTATCAAACTATACTATTTACCAGTGACATTATGCAGCACATCTCGGAGCAGATCACGAAAAAGTGTTTTGAGGACGTAAAATAAGCCTGCCAAATGAAGATTAAATGATGGTGTAAAAACAATAACTCCGGTAATGTAACGACGATATCATGAAATAAGAAATTTTACTTTTAGTAGGACATGGGATTTATATTTGGCGAGCTTTCTGGAACTGATGTGTTCTGATAAAAGATCTCCCATAATCTGCACGACGCAGCTCGCCGGGAAAAAGACTGCTGCAGGTATTAGCTACCAACTTTCTCACAAGGTATCTATCGATTTGCAACCACTTTCTGAAGGCGACTTCAGTAAAGAGAAAAAGTGGTACCAGTTCCCAACACTAAGGAGACGTTTTTTTCTTAAGGGGAACAGGTTCAAATGGTTCTGAGAACTATGCGACTTAACTTCTAAGGTCATCAGTCGCCTAGAACTTAGAACTAATGAAACATAACTAACCCAAGGACATCACACACATCCATGCCCGAGGCAGGATTCGAACCTGCGACCGTAGCGGCAGCTCGGCTCCAGACTGTAGCGCCCAGAACCGCACGGCCACTCCGGCCGGCAGAGGAACAGGAAGTAATAGGAAACAGCGCTAGTTTCAATGCGTTTTGGTTTCTCACAGTCACATAGCAATTGTTGACTGATCGTTGTATGCAGTCAGTACTGATTAACTTAGTCAGTTCGTAGTTAAATTTATTTAATCGTATTTTGTCACTCAGTTCTCTTTCCTTTAGATTATAATGCGTTTGTTATTGTGTTTAGTGTAATCATCTTCTTCGTTAAATTTTGTACATGAGTGATCTGTATTGCAGAAGTTTTTCTTCGAGTTTTAGGATCGGTAAGCGGAACATTCACTTTATTACAAGAGAGACAGCAATTGCTGTTTTTAAAATGCGACCCCGTTATCGCCGGCAGAATGAGTTTGAAAGCCCTGGGCAAAAAAATGACACGAACTAGGGATGAAGCTGAGAGTAACTCTTGAAGATCGCGGGAAGTAACTTGACGTTAACCACCTAAAGCCAAATGCCAGAAACACGCAGGTCAGGGCCTTTTATTTGAGAAACCGGGGTGCCAGGAGGAAATTAAATATTATCTGGAGAGAGGAAGAAGTGTGCCACTACGATACTCGAAAATACCGGGAGTTAAGTTGGATCGTACCCTCTCATTCAGAGATCATTGTCAAGAAACGAATATCGAAGTATGTGACCGGAACATCATCATTCTTAAACTTTCTGGCAACACCTAGGGCTCACTGCCAAATGTGCTCCGTACTCCTTACGTCTGACGTCTGCCCTGGCACTTCCTTTCTACGGAGCAGAATACGCAGCACCGAAATGGCGAAACTCCGCACATGCGAAACTGGTGGATATGGTGTCGCATGAGACCGGACGCATTGTGACTGGCTTCTTACAACCACCTCCTGTCACGAAAATTTATCAAATTATGGACATACCGCCACCTGACATCCGTAGAACAGCCGCAAATGTAGGTAGAGGAACAGGTAACCGATGTCAGGCACTCCCTGTTTTAATAGTAACTACGAAAACCTTGTTTGAGGGCAAGGAGGAGCTTCATGCACACATCAGCAATTCCGTGAGCCCCTGGAGCTCGCAAACAGAGCTGTGGCGAAATCATTGACCGAAATGGTTGGGAGAACAACAAAGAGGAACCTGTTGTGGGACGTATGGAGCATGAAGGGCACTAAAAAAAAAAAAGAGGAACCTGTTGTGGGACGTATGGAGCATGAAGGGCACTAAAACCGACTGAGGACAAGAGGGTCACGATGCAAGACGAACCTCAGGAGGTGGGGCTACGAGACTGAAGATGAGTCCTGTGAGTGTCGTGATCTGCAGGACCCACATCATCTCCTTGTCTGCAGAAACCAGCCCGATACAAGTACCTCGGGCGATCTATATGCAGGAAGTTACAAGGCCATAATACGGAGCTTATGGTCCAAGCAAAAGAAAATTAGCAGCGTCTGCGAGAATTTTGTTATTATGTTGTATTATATAAGTCCCGGACACGTAAAATAAGAAAATAAATAAAGCAGTGCGCGATCCCGTGGCCAGAACCCGTGCTTTCTGGAGCAGGAACGTACCAGAGGCGTAAACTTACAAGGGCCGCGAGATATGAAGCAGGGACCACTAAACGTCTCTGCGTATTCACTCTTTAATGCGGCGCCTTTCTGCCAACGATGGATAACTACGTGGAGGCCCTGTTTGCAGTAGTATGCATTTTGGTTACTCCCGTATGTTCTACCTGTAAAGTCACCTGCTCCTCATTTGGAATGCCTGACACGCAATATTTTCTCCCTTCCAGGAAAGAGGAAAACAAATCAGTAAAGTATGTGAGAGGGAGGAAGGGGGGAAATAAGCGAAGCAATAATCGACTGCCTTAAGAAGCATTATCTGTTACTGTGTTCTGCACAGATCTCGGGTGTTATGATGGTGCACAAGCAAGCATTTGGACAACTTCGTCTTGACTCCTGCAACCTCGTCAGAGGAATTCACTGGTGTGCTCCTTTGATAGTCTGCCCTTTATGACCATACTCTACTAGCTCCACACCACGCCACACTGTAGTCAAATTCCACTCAGCATTGCCTTATCTCATGACTGTTGGGTGTACGTCTATATCAACAGAGGTGAATGCACCAGTTTCCACTGCCTACTCTACTCGTGTGCCTCGCCGTCGAAGTGAGACACACAGTGATCGCAGACGGTACGCGGCTGAGGAAGTCGTCTGGACGGCTTGACACACGTGCAACATTTCCGCTGCGGCCTCGGTTTTTCCAACTATGTTGGACGAGTATGAGCAGACGCTGAAGTCATCGGCCAACGACCATTTTTAAGAATGAAATCTCGTGTAAGATGATGGATACTGGTCCGTGCCTGATCTTTCTACTATGGCCTCAGCTTTGATACACCGGTCTTCGAGCAACAGGTTGCGGTGTCCTTGTCAAAAGTTGTAGCGTTCCATTAAAAAGTTAAATAAAACTTCTCTCTAGTTTATGGTGTTCAATACTAATAATAATCTCGTAGGTGAACAGTATACCATAACATCTAATTAATGCTATTATTACTGAACAGCATTAACTAGCTAAACAGTAAAAAGTTTATTATTAGATAAAGATCTTAATTCTCATGGCAGATACTGACTTCACTGAACACTCAATACTAGGCGCTCCCGAATTTAAATAATATATACTGAAGCGCCAAAGAAACTGGTATAGGCATGCGTATTCAAAAACAGATGTATGTATACAGGCAGAATACGGCGCTGCTGTCTTGCACCACACGCTTATTGTCTTTTATAGGCGTTGCTGTTAGATCGATTACTACTGCTACAATGGCACGTCAGCAAGATTTAAGTGAGTATGAGTGCGGTGTGATAGCTGGCGCACGAGCCATGCAACACAGTATCTCCGAGGTAGCGATGAAGTGGAGATTTTCCCCTACGATCATTTGACGAGTGTACAGTGAATATCAGGAATCCGGTAAAACATCAAACCTCCGACATCGCTACGGCCGGGAAAAGATCCTGAAGAACCGTTCAACGTGACAGAATTGCAACCCTTCCACAAATTGCTGCCTATTTCAGTGCTGCGCCATCAACAAGTGTCAGCGTGCGAATAATTCAACGAAACATTATCAATGTGGGCTTTCGGAGCCGAAGGCGCACTCTTGTATCCTTGATGACTGCACGACACAAAGCTTTACGCCTCGTCTGGGCACATCAACAACGACATTGGACTGTTGATGAGTGGAAACATGTTTCCTGGTCTGACGAGTCTCGTTTCAATTAGTATCGAGTGGGTGGTCATTTACGGGTATGGAGACAACCTCATGAATCCATGGACCATGCATGTCAGCAGGGGACTGTTCAAGCTGGGACAATGCGTCACCCCACACGTCCAGAATTGCTACAGAGTGGCTCCAGGAACACTCTACTGACTTTCAACAGTTACGCAGGCCACCAAACTTCCCCTTCTTGATCATTAGTTAGAATATCTAGTGTGCCTTGCAACGTGCTTTTCAGAAGAGATCTCCCCCCCTCCCCCCCTCCCCCCTCCCCCCTCTCGTATTCTTACGGGTTTATGGACAGACCTACAGTATTCGTGGTGTCAATTCCCTCCAGCACTACTTCAGACATTAGTCGAGTCCATTCCAGGTCGTGCTGCTGCACTGCCGCTTGCTCGCGGGGGCTTTACACTGTATTAGGCAGCTGTACCAGATTCTCTGGCTCTTCCGTGTAACACGAAGACGGGCGCAACATATACGAAGGTTTGGATCTTAAACATTCAGCCAAATACGAAAATTGTGAGTGCTTTCATATTCTACCTAACTAAAAATCATCTGCAACATAAATAGTTTTTACCTAGTACTTTAATTTTGCTTGTCAGAATGTAGTCCAGTATACAATGAATTCTCTTGTTACACCAGTACCTGTGCTCCTCACCTAACTACCTGTCGCGTCCCGCCACACTTTTCCTACACTTTCTTCTTTGCTTTTGGATTTGGCGTTTTCTGCATGGCGCAATCAGGACGCTGATGGCAATATGGGTTTAGTTAGCTTCTTTTACAGCCTTTACAGCAGAGTTTAGAGGGCGGAGCTGTCCTTGGTTGAGATGGGTGTTTGGTTACAAAAGGATGGTAATTCTCGTGGAGTTGGCAGGACTGATCTCCTGAAGTAGCAAGTAATTACTTTTAACCAGTTATTTTATTGTTCTAACGAAGAGATTTGTTTTATTGAGGTGTCACACCAAAACTCTTTACAGAATGTCAGATGCTTTCAATAATTACTACGAAGGACATCTATCAGAAACGAGTGCTTTCACTGTTTTTCGGTGTGCTGACTACTGGCCTCTTGGCCTACATCAGAAATCATCAACACTTTGAAATAATCCAGTATTAGTCAAGGGGCACTTGCCTTATAGCACAGGAGACAAGTATCACAAATCAGTAAATTGTACCTGATCTCCACTGAAATTTCTCTAACTTGGTTCTTTGAGACACGAACAGGCAGTCTCTGTTCAGTGCTATTGCAATGAAAACTGAAAACTGCTATTTAGCTTGTAGCTGCCATGTGTTCACCAGAGTCTATCACCGTCTTCTCGTAGCTGAAATGATTATTGGTATATAGGGTGACGCTGAAGTGTCATAGAACTCCGGCTACTCGGATTACTCGCTGAATTTCCACTCTCCTCTAATCTGCTGCTGTCTGGGCTTTTATTTCGTTTCACATTTATTCTGAGTACACACGGCCCTTTGCCACATCTGTCGGGAATACTCCATCTGAATCATTCCTGGACGTGTGATCGTCGTAATATTTGACTATTATTCTAACTTATACTAGAAATTTCTCCACTGTGCGCGTCAAAGGTTACCAATGGCGTGTGCGACCTCGACACTCGCCGCCTTCGCAAATCATCGAGACTAATCCTCACTGGTGTCTGGTCAGCCGCCGTGAGGCAAACAGCTTTCGGTTGCGTTGGGTCTCGTTATCTCATCCTGTTTGTCACCTGACTGTTCCACACACCTCAAAGCCTGTCTGCGTCTGCTTCTAGTAATGATCCAACATGTAACTGAAATTATTAACATTTTATATGATGATGACATAGCTAACGATTACAATTACATCCTTGTAGAATCAAATTACCTGATAAAGCAACGGCGGAATCAATCCATTTCGCTCCGACCCCAACCCAAGAAGCAGCACACAAGGCGGAAAGAAATTAACATTGAGTGGAATAAATGTGGAACGAAATTCCTGCAGCGATTACATATAAAAGGTTTACACGTCCTCTATATTTGAAAATGAGTCTCTGCACACAGAAAAAAGTTTAATGAATTTTAGCGTTGATGTTACAACGTCCTCCTCCTCTCATGGATTCCCAGCTCTTCACAGACGTATGCTTTGTCACGTGGTTCTTCGTCGTTCACTGGAAGCGTATGCGCCACCCAAGCACTGTGTCGCATGGTGGTACATCATGCCGTTAACATTCACAAAATCGGCATGGATTGTCCCGGCGTCTTCCCCCTTCAAAAGCAGAAAAAGAATTACGTCACGATACTGAACTTGATAAATGGGCTGCTCCGAATTGTTATTTGTTCCTTTAGCGGTCTGCTATGGTACAATTTTTTTTTTCTTCAGACTACAGAAATATCCGTGTTGTTGCTGTTGTGGTCTTCAGTCCTGAGAGTGGTTTGATGCACCTCTCCATGCTACTCTATCCTGTGCAAGATCCTTCATCTCCCACTACCTACTGCAACCTACATCCTTCTGAACCTGCTTAGTGTATTCATCTCTTGGTCTCCCTCTACGATTTTTACCTTCCACGATGTCCTCCAGTACTAAATTGGTGATCCTATGATGCCTCAGAACATGTCCTACCAACCGATCCCGTCTTCTATTCAAGTTGTGCCACAAACTTCTCCCCAGTCCTATTCAATACCTCCTCATTAGTTGTGTGAACTACCCATCTAATCTTCAGCACTCTTCTGTAGCACCACATTTTGAAAGCTTGTATTCTCTTCTTGTCTAAACTATTTATCGTCCATGTTTCACTTCCATACATGGCTACACTCCATACAAATACTTTCAGAAACGACTTCCTGACACATCTATACTCGATGTTATCAAGTTTCTCTTCTTCAGAAATGCTTTCCTTGCCTTTGCCAGTCTACATTTTATATCCTCTACTTCCACCATCATCAGTTATTTTGCTCACCAAATAGCAAAACTCCTTTACTACTTTAATTCTCTCATTTCCTAATCTAATTCCCTCAGCATCACGCGACTTAATTCGACTACATTCCATTATCCTCGTTTTACTTTTGTTGATGTTCATCTTATATCCTCCTTTCAAGACACTGTCCATCCCGTTCAACTGTTCTACCAGGTCCTTTGCTGTCTCTGACAGAATTACAATGTCATCAGCGAACCTCAAAGTTTATACACATGCGATGTGAAAGGGCAAATTTCATAAACTCCAGGATTCGTAAAGCTGGCTACTGGTTAGTACGCTAGCGTGAGCAGCTGTCTGTACGATATCCCCAACTGCAATGCGGCAAATGGGAGCGCGTAACTGGCGAATGTAGACACGGCAGTCCAAGACGCTGCGGCAACAAAGTCGCCCGCAGAGTACGCGGAAGAGACGCGAGGAGGGTCTGCGCGCGGCCCGCGACGGCAATCAGGGTAATGGCCGCTAATGGATATTGGCGCGCAGCCGCCGCCCCCGCCCCCGCGAAAGGCGTGGCACCGCCGCGGTGTGGGTGTGGGTGTGTGTGGGTGAGCGCGCGCGCTCGCTCGCTCCTTTTGTGTGCGCTGGTAATGCGTGCGCTGTCGGCGGCGCTTTAATTAACACTTGCCCGTGAGTGGCTTACACGTCCCCCGCGCAGCGCAGATTACGCCCGTCGGCGATTCGCGCTGGCGCCAAAGGTCACTGGGGGCGCTGCATCTGCCGGGCGGGCTGCAAATACCAGGCCCGTCGTTATCAGTTCTGTCAGCAGTACCCTCGTGCGACTCGCCTAACAACTACGAACGTGACTGTGACTGCGAAAAGAGAACTGCAGGCGACTACAGACACAATTAAACGGAACTGCTAGCAACCGTCTAAGTTTCTGCGTGGTGTCTGTTAGTTCTAAGTCGTGTCTCCCTACCACTTTCGCGCAACGACACTCTGAGCGTGTTTTTTAGGAAAGTAACTAGTTTGAACCCGGGACCTGTTGCTGGTAAGGAGACGCCAGACCAAACATGACATGTTTAATTCAGAAGAGTTCAGTGAGACTAGCGATGATATAACCAAATACTAAATGATCTCAGCGTCAGCTCCACTGCACTCCCTGTAAAAGAATCTTAATACTAACTAAATTTAGTTGAAGGGGTTCGAGGCTTTCCTTTATTTAGTTAACTGGTAAAATAACGTCCAAAAAGCAGTTACATTTACCATTGGAAATTTTATTCTACTCACAAAACATCTTTTATAAATTGCACTATTGATAAAAGGAAATCTTTTAATACACGATGGTAAAAACCAGCTGCGTTCAACAAAAATGTGAACGAATATTCCCTGAATGGATTTCCAAGTTCTACAATGGATCGAAGGATGACCTATGCCATATCACATCTATAATCTAGGTTTAAATTAAGTTTCACAAAAGAGAAAACTATCAAAATGATCTACAGTGACCCTCAATTATCTTTAATAACTTATCTAACTTGTCGTAAATTACAGTGGATGATGTGGCTTCTCAATAACTATATAACAGAGAAATTATCGCGTTTCAGATTTTTACTTCAAGTGGCAAATGTGAACACCATGAGTTTTAATTGACGATCGACACTGGTATTACATAAAAAGGGGATGTAACAGATGAGACTTCTGCAGTTCCGAGTGAAGCCTTAAGCGCTCAAAAATGCGGCATCGCGTGCGTTCATTACCTTGTCGGTGTTCAGGCAGCGTCAGGGGTCGGTGGGCGGCGCAGCTCCAAACCTCGCCGTCTCGGAAGCAACTCTCTCCTAACTTCTTCTAACTACAATTTACCGAAGTTGGTTTTTAAAAAATCTATCTGGTTGTGTTTTCATCTGACCAATCAGGGTCTCAATATTAACCTTAAGCTCGGCCTACAAAATTCTGTCTATCCAATGAGAAACGTTATACTTTTCGTGGTGGGGCAATGATTTTAACGTTTGCAACGTAACAGAGACGCGAAAAAGTCTCACGTTAAAACTTGCAGCTGGTGTGGCCCTTTTAGCGTTACCGTAAGATATATACTGTTCTTCTGGAGAGCTCTATCTTTTATCATGGGCTGGGGGGTGGTTTTGGCGGTCAGCTGGCGACGTGGGTGTCCGTCCCTTATCGTAGGGCCTCCTAGCCTACACGATTCTGCTCTCGGCTTCTGTTCTCGTTTCTCCCCTCGGAACTGCGTCTGTCTCACGGTGGGAAGGTATGACATGCATTTAAGCGTTCTTGTGTTAGCCTGGGGTTTCCATTTGCTCACTCGTTGATCGTATCACTTTGGTTAATTTAATGTCAGGATGTATTTGGAGCTATGTGACATAATGCCGGATTTGCTTATCACGTTAGGGTTTTCATGGAAGGTGGTGGGTTTGCCTGACACCTTACAACCGATTTGCACCATACTTTGCGAGAAGAATACAGATAGTGGTGCTAGACATGCCGGGTGATCAAAAAGTCAGTATAAATTTGAAAGCTGAATAAATCACGGAATAGTGTAGACAGAGAGGTACAAATTGATACACATGCTTGGAAATGCTCAATATGTCCACCATAAATCCTCAACAATAGCTGTATTCGAGGAATAATGTTGTCAACAGCACTGTAAAGCATGTCCGGAGCTACGGTGAGGCATGGCGTCGGATGTTGTCTTTCAGCGTCCCTAGAGATATCGGTCGATCACGATACACTTGCGACTTAAGGTAACCCCAAAGCCAATAATGGCACGGACTGACGTCTGGGGACCTGGGAGGCCAAGCGTGACGAAAGGGGCAGGTGAGCACACGATCATCACCAAACGACGCGCGAAAGAGATCTTTCACGCGTCTAGCAATGTGTGGTGGAGCGCCATCCTGCATTAATATCGTAATTTCTAGCAGGTGTTTATCAGCCAGACTGTGGATGATGCGATT
The DNA here is from genome assembly GCF_023897955.1 of Schistocerca gregaria. Classification (NCBI taxonomy): domain Eukaryota; kingdom Metazoa; phylum Arthropoda; class Insecta; order Orthoptera; family Acrididae; genus Schistocerca; species Schistocerca gregaria. The sequence continues at coordinate 77,833,328 of NC_064925.1, read as the reverse complement.
CTGTAACATATCGGCGTACCTCTCACCCGTTACTGCAGCAGTTACAAAACCAGAATCAAGCATTTCCTCGAAGAAAAAAGGTTCGATAACGGCAGATGTGGTAAAGCCAATCCATACCGTGACTTTCTCGTCGTGCAATGGAGTTTCCACGACAGTTCTAGGATTTTCGGTAGCCCAAATTCTGCAGTTGTGGGCATTGACAGACCCTCGGAGCGTGAAATGCGCTTCGTCGGTCCACAACACATTACTCAACCAATCGTCATCTTCCGCCATCTTTTGAAATGCCCACACCGCAAATGCCGTACGCTTCGCTAATTCGCCAGGTAACAGTGCATGAAGCCGATGGATTTTGTACGGATAGCATCGGAGGGTACGCCTCAGTACCAACCAAACGTAGCGTATGGAATGCCGGTGCGACGTGCGACTGCACGAGCGCTGACTTCCCCGTGCATAGACGAACCCGCTACAGTCTCCATTTCTTCCTGAACTGTCTCAGCAGCATTACACCTTGTGCTCGGTCGGCCACTACGGGGTCTATCGTGTAAATAACCCGTGGCTTCGAACTTCGAATTCATTCTCGCTACAGCTGCATTTGTCAACGGACCCTTTACCCGTTCGTTCCCCTTCGTATGGCGATAGGATCGTAACGCTGAACTAGCACATCCCCCATTCTGATAACACAGCTTCACTAAAAGCGCCTTTTCAGGTAATGTCAACATACTGCGATTACTGGCGCATCTGATTCTCTCTCCCATTACACCTCCTTGTATACACGATTGTCATGCGCAGTCACTGACGTTTTGCTGTCCAGCGCCATCTGTCGGACATTTTGTGAACTTAGTTTTTTTATGTTCTAATAAAACCCCATGTCATCCCAAGCATGTGTGTTAATTTTTACCTCTCTGTCGACATTATTCCATGGTTTATTAAGATGTCAAATTTATATTTATATTTACATAAATAAATTGTTCCGTTTTCGTTGCTCTTCACAAGTCTTCCTCATTTCCATTTCCAGTTGCACCTTTCGTCAATGAGTTGGGTGGCTTACAGCAGCTCATATCACACGAGGAGCGTTCCAAAGTGATGAAACACATTTGTTTTCTCGACAAATTGCAATTCGAACACTGCGGAATTTGTCGTGGAACACTGTGGAATATTCCCGCTTCAGCTCCTAGAGTTTCATGATATTCAGGTAGGTGGCTGTGCTATATGTAACCTCCAAAATGACCTCTGTATAGTACGAGTAAATTGCGTGGCCGCTATATGCGCAGTCGGCTAGTCGACTGGAGAAGTGGGGGGAGAGTGCGAGTGGTTTGATGAAAGGGGGGGGGGGGGGGGGGGGTGGGCGGGGTCGCTCAGAGCACTCTAGGGGAAATGACGAGGGTTAGAGGGGAAGTGCCTACGCTCACTTTTTTTTTTATAAATACTGCATGGTGATCAATCAAAAACATCTACTGTCACGTCTGCTTTTCTTAGTGTACCGGGTGTTACAAAAAAGTACGGCCAAACTTTCAGGAAACATTCCTCACACACAACGAAAGAAAATATATTATGTGGACATGTGTCCGGAAACGCTTACTTTCCATGTTAGAGCTCATTTTATTACTTCTCTTCAAATCGCATTAATCATGGAATGGAAACACACAGCAACAGAACGTACCAGCAAGACTTCAAACGCTTCGTTACATGAAATGTTCAAAATGTCCTCCGTAAGCGAGGATACGTGCATCAACACTTAGTCGTATGCAATCCCTGATGCGCTGTGCAGCCCTGGAGAATGTCGTATTGTATCACAGCCGTCCACAATACGAGCACGAAGAGTCTCTACATCTGGTACCGGGGTTGCGTAGATAAGAGCTTTCAAATGCCCCCCTACATGAAAGTCAAGGGAGTTGAGGTCAGGAGAGCGTGGAGGCCATGGAATTGCTCCGCCTCTACCAATCCATCGGTCACCGAATCTGTTGTTGAGAAGCGTACGAACACTTCGACTGAAATGTGCAAGAGCTCCATCGTGCATGAACCATATGTTGTGTCGTACTTGTAAAGGCACATGTTCTAGCAGCACAGGTAGAGTATCCCATATGAAATCATGATAACGTGCTCCATTGAGCGTAGGTGGAAGAACGAAACTAAAATGAGCTCTAACATGGATGTTAAGCGTTTTCGGAGACATGTCCACATAACATCTTTTCTTTATTTGTGTGTGAGGAATGTTTCCTGAAAGTTTGGGCGTACGTTTTTGTAACACCCTGTATAAAAAGAATTCCATCGAAAATGCAGTGATTTATTTTCGCCTGGCCTGTTAACCATTTGTAATTTCCAGAGATGCATCATGAGTGACGAATTTTGAGTAAAACCTATTCATTTCTCTGGCTGCCATGTCAAAATTTGCTTCTTTTGCCAAAACAAAGCGGAGTTCACACTGTCTCACCTCGCTAACATGTTATGCAGACACAATTGCGAGAGAATTGTGAAACACTTGTTTTATTAAGTGAGGAACTGATGAAAAATAACGTCAGTAGCTTATTGAAAAAGCACATCCTCGGTACGAAATAAGTGTAATGTCTTCATATATGTTGTTCCAAAACTCTTAGTATTTACACCAGCCAGCGATTGCCGTTGAAAAGTCTGTAGTTATCAGCACAGCGCAGGAGGTAATGAAAAAATGGTTCAAATGGCTCTGAGCACTATGCGACTTAACTGCTGAGGTCATCAGTCCCCTAGAACTTAGAACTACTTAAACTTAACTAACCTAAGGACAACACACACATCCTGCCCGAGGCAGGATTCGATCCTGCGCCCGTAGCAGCAACGGGGTTTTAGACTGAAGCGCCTAGAACCACTCTGCCACAGCGGCCGGCAATGAAGTTTTACATGATAGCGAAATGGTGAAATACTGTCCTCTTTGTGTGCTATCATTTACCAAAATCTCAATTCGATGTCTGAAACCATTTGTAAAATGTGAGGCATGTTGTGCATATTTCACTCTGGCGCGATCGCAAATGAGTGTGCTACAGCAGATCAGTGTTTTGAGATTGTTAATAGATAGTGTTGTGTTGGCAGAAGAGCCAACACCGTGTTACCAATGGGGGTCGAAATGCGCGCGTTTTAGCTCACGCAGGCTGACGTGAGGAGGGAAGAACTATACTGACGTGAGGTCTGGAACATGACAAGGAATTAGAATTTAAAAAGAGGACGTAATTAGTTGGATACTTAACTTTAATCCATTAATGATGAATGTCGCTCTTGACGGTACATGATTCACAATATTATCTGCTCAGAATACATAGTAACTGAATATGGCGCCTTGCTAGGTCGTAGCAAATGGCATAGCTGAAGGCTATGCTAAACTGTCGTCTCTGCAAATGAGAACGTATGTAGACAGTGAACCATCGCTAGCAAAGTCGGCTGAACAACTGGGGCGAGTGCTAGGGAGTCTCAGTAGACTAGGCTTGCCGTGTGGCGGCGCTCGGTCTGCAATTCACTGATAGTGGCGACACGCGGGTCCGACGTTTACTAACGGACCGCGGCCGATTTAAAGGCTACCACCTAGCAAGTGTGGGGTCTGGCGGTGACACCACAGATACCTCTACCAAAGTCTAAAGAAAAATTGAATATGTTAGCTAAATTTCATACAAAAAACATAATATGTAATATGCACTAAAATCATAACGATCTCCGTTTTTCATTGCACATTTTTCCGATATTCGCGTTGTTTTACTTTCACGTAAATATCAGAGTGACTATGCTCATTACATCATGAACTTCACATATACGAGGTGCATTCAAGTACTATGGCCTCCGATTTTTTTCCAATTAACTTCTCACCCGAAATCGATGAAACTGGCGTTACTTCTCGACGTAATCGCCCTGCAGACGTACACATTTTTCACAACGCTGACGCCATGATTCCATGGCAGCGGCGAAGGCTTCTTTAGGAGTCTGTTTTGACCACTGGAAAATCGCTGAGGCAATAGCAGCACGGCTCGTGAATGTGCGGCCACAGAGTGTGTCTTTCATTGTTGGAAAAAGCCAAAAGTCACTAGGAGCCAGGTCAGGTGAGTAGGGACCATGAGGAATCACTTCAAAGTTATCACGAAGAAACTGTTGCGTAACGTTAGCTCGATGTGCGGGTGCGTTGTCTTGGTGAAACAGCACACGCGCAGCCCTTCCCGTAAGTTTTTGTTGCAGTGCACGAAGGAATTTGTTCTTCAAATCATTTTCGTAAGATGCACCTGTTACCGTAGTGCCCTTTGGAACGGAATTGGTAAGGATTACGCCCTCGCTGTCCCAGAACATGGACACCATCATATTTTCAGTTCTGGCGATTACCCGAAATTTTTTTGGTGGCGGTGAATCTGTGTGCTTCCATTGACCTGACTAGCGCTTTGTTTCTGGATTGAAAAATGGCATCCAAATCTCATCCATTGTCACAACCGACGAAACGAAAGTCCCATTAATGCTGTCGTGGCGCGTCAACATTGCTTGGCAACATGCCACACGGGCAGCCATGTGGTCGCCCATCAGCATTCGTGGCACCCACCTGGGTACCACTTTTCGCATTTTCAGGTCCTCATGCAGGATTGTGTGCACAGAACCCACAGAAACGCCAACTCTGGAGGCGATCTGTTCAACAGTCATTCGGCGATCCCCCAAAACATTTCTCTCCACTTTCTCGAACATGTCGTCGGACCGGTTTGTGCGATCCCGAGGTTGTTTCGGTTTGTTGTCTCACGATGTTCTGCCTTCATTAAACTGTCGCACCCACGAACGCACTTTCGACACATCCATAACTCCATCACCACATGTCTCCTTCAACTGTCGATGAATTTCAATTGGTTTCACACCACGCAAATTCAGAAAACGAATGATTGCACGCTGTTCAAGTACGGAAAACGTCGCCATTTTAAGTATTTAAAACAGTTCTCATTCTCGCCGCTGGCGGTAAAATGCCATCTGCCGTACGGTGCTGCCATCTCTGTGACGTATTGACAATGAACGCGGCCTCATTTTAAAACAATGCGCATGTTTCTATCTCTTTCCAGTCCGAAGAAAAAAAAATCGGAGGCCTTAGAACTTGAATGCACCTTGTAAAGCTATAAGTAAAGCAAAACAGAATTGTTTTTACCGAATAGTTTCTGTGAAATCGTTTGAGAAATATTGCATGGTGCTCGTCGCGATCCTGCCATCGCCGACCGGCCAAAAGGTGAAAAACACTTATCGGCCTCCCCTTCGGAACACACGAATATACTCGCCCAGCTCTTTGGACCAAAACCGATCACTGTACATCGGCCACAGTATACAGAGATGCTATTCAATCAAACCTGTTACTGAGTTTCTTTTGGCAGAAAACCAGAGCACTACAGATTTTCATAGACGCTTCCAACATGTCTACGGAGACCTGGTAGCGTAGGAAAGCACTGTCAGTCATTCGGCGATCCATCTGTCATCAGCTCAACAAGGTCGCGCAAACCTGTTCGATCTTCCGCGGGCCGTCAGGCCGTACACAGCTGTGACTACTGCAGTGTTGGAACGTGCGGACAGTGTCATTAGAGGTGATTCATGGATAACAATCAAACACCTCGCTGCTCAACTGGACGCCTCGGTTGGTAGTGCTGACACACTCCGCGGCGGCGCGGTTCTTTCCGTCCCTTTACGACGAACCTACACCTACCTGTGAACCTTGTCTCAGCAGATCATCAGTAGGGAAGCCGAGTGAAACCTACTGTACTTCGATTTGAACCAGGCTGCAATTTAAGTCACTAATCTACGTTTAGGGAGAAAGTATTCACACAAATGAAAGTTGGAAATTTTGTCCTCAATTAATGTATTCTGAAACTTCGGTGAACAAGTGTCACTGCCAAACCCGTGCTAGTCTTAACACAGTCCCTCACAATCCCTTTCACTCACGTTAGCAAGTTTATGGTGTTGCATCTCCCGAAAACGTAATAGCTACAAAAATACTTATTGTTTTTGATTGAGAATTCTCGGCAAATATTAAGTCTGTCGGTACGTAATGCAGTCACAGTTTTTAGCCACCGACCTGCTCAATACGCCACGCGGAATATATGTCTTTTCTCGTCACAAAATGCACTTACAAATTCCGAAATTTCTACACACACATCGGAATAATTTTGCCATCACTTTCCAACACTTTTGATGTCTGAAACACTGCTAGATCCGGCAACTTATCATTTCCATCGGAACTACTACTACAAACGTCCGATCTGTTTCATGGCTAGGCTTCGACTCCTCCCTAGAACAAGTCTTTTCTACCAGCAGAGAAAGGCTCGCGAAGAATATTGCTATACCATTGGTCAGTTTACTCAACAGCCAATAGCAAAATAGCATTCTCCCGCGTCAGTACACGCTTTTCATCAGTAACCAATCGTAAAATAGTAAACCTAACGACTGCACTTTTTACCGACGTAATTGTCTAATATGCTGAAGTTTTGCTTATGCCGCCCGCATCTCGTGGTCGTGCAGTAGCGTTCTCGCTTCCCATGCCCGGGTTCCCGTGTTCGATTCCCGGCGGGGTCAGAGATTTTCTCTGCCTCGTGATGGCTGGGTGTTGTGTGATGTCCTTAGGTTAGTTAGGTTTAAGTAGTTCTAAGTTCTAGGGGACTGATGACCATAGATGTTAAGCCCCATAGTGCTCAGAGCCATTTTTTTCGCTTATGCATAATGTTATTTACTATTGTTATTTATACCTAAATTAACTTTCGCTTTACCAAAAACTTACTTTACAAATCTATTCTACAAAAATCCCCTTTGTCCATATCCATGATTCTTCGAAATGTTCCCACACTAAATCCCACTACATAACTCGTTAAACAATTATCTTCCTTTTAACCTTAAACCACACTCACACATCATTCATACTGCTAAAACACATTTATAACATTTTACATACACGAAAAGACATAACTCTTTATGAAAATACTAGAACTGTTTATAAAAAACATTCTATTACTTTAGTGCACTCTAGTGGGCACAATCGAAACTAAAATCACAGTCCCCCTACCCAATATTGTCCTCTATCGGCTGATACATAAACTAAGTGCGCGTCCAGTCTCGCGTCACCATCTGTCACTATCCAGCTCTGAGACATATCTCCCACTTAACCGCCTCCAGGGCAGGATCTGTATACGGCGCTACGCCTCGCCTCAACTCGTCCACCAGGTGGGGTTCTCAAAGACGTGCGCGCGCTGGGTTTCACCCTACAGACCGGATGTTGCATGTTCTGACTTCCATCTGTTCGGCCCGATGAAGGATGCACTCTGTGGGAAGCAGTACGGGGATGATGGGCAGGCTTTTGATGCAGAAAGACTCTGGTTCCGACGTCCACCGCTAGAGTAGTACCATGCGGGCATGCACGCCTTCCCAGTAAGGTGGCGTAGGGCCGTCGCATTCAATGGAGATTATGTCGAAAAATATGGTCATGTAGCCAAAAGAGTGAGAAATAATGTCAAGTATTAGAATCCTTAATAAATCTAACCTGCTTTCAGAAAAAAATTTGTTCCGTCACTAACTGAACGCCCCTCGTACGTTTCACATTCAAATCATCTTTATCTACATTGACACCTACATCTACGCTACACAAGCCACATTACTGTGTATGGTGGGAAGTACTTCGGGCACCATTCTCCATTCCCTCCTTCCCTTCCCTGGCCGGCCGGGGTGGCCGAGCGGTTCTAGGCGCTACAGTATGGAACCGCGCGACCGCTACGGTCGCAGGTTCGAATCCTGCCTCGGGCATGGACGTGTGTGACGTCCTTAGGTTAGTTAAGTTTAAGTAGTTCTATGTGCTAGGGGACTAATGACCACAGCAGTTGAGTCCCATAGTGCTCAGAGCCAGCCCTCCTTCCCTGATCCATTCACAGATGGTGCTTGGGAGATCGATTGCCGGTAAATATCCGTATCAGCTTCAATTTCTCGAATTTTCACGTTGTGGTCACTTCAAGAGACGTAACTTGGAGGAAGTAATAAGTTTCCCATTACAAATAAAATCATTTTTAAAGTGCACTTTTACGTGACCATTCGACAGAGCGGTCCCAAATTAGTCTTGTGTGATATTTGTGTTAGTGATATGTATTAACAGGGACAGTGAAACACGAAGAATAATAACCAGTGCTACAGCAACGACTCACTTGACACCATACAGTAAACCATTCTGTGACGCCCTAAAGTTAAACTTGCAAAAATTATTATCTGAAAAAAAATTATGAGCGTATAAGAAATTAAAATTTAAATGGTTTCTTTTTCATGAAACCTGATCCAAGATGAAGAACTAGGCTGAAAAAAATTGCAAAATTGGAAAAAACGTAAAAATGTAAAAGGAGAAGGTTGTACGGCTGAAGAATATCTAACAATTGCTTTTTTGTGAGTACCGGTTGCTTTTTCCTTTCGATATATATTCGAAAAACGTGAAAAATTGACGTCTCTACAACTCGTTATCATTCACGTTCCCGTGATTGCTATTCACTGGAAGTATAGCCCACAGCAAGTCAAAGTACCTGTTTTAAAAATTAAAAATATAAGTTATTTTTCGAGATACATTGTCTTTTTGAAAAAGGCCACTCTCCATAATTGTCTAGATCTTCTAAGTAGGTGCCTGTAGGGTACCGATTTTGGATTTATTTTCTTCGCAAAGAGTTGTGGTACGGTGATATCACATATTTTTTACTATTTTATTAGTATTAACCCCCCCCCCCCCCCCCCCCCCCAATGAACCATGGACCTTGCCGTTGGTGGAGCGGCTTGCGTGCCTCAGCGATACAGATAGCCGTACCGTACGTGCAACCACAACGGAGGGGTATCTGTTGAGAGTCCAGACAAACGTGTGGTTCCTGAAGAGTGGCAGCAGCCTTTTCAGGAGTTGCATGGGCAACAGTCTGGATGATTGACTGATCTGGCCTTGTAACGCTAACCAAAACGGCCTTGATGTGCTGATACTGCGAACGGCTGACAGCAAGGGGAAACTACAGCCGTAATTTTTCCCGAGGGTTAAATAATGATGGCTTCCTCTTGGGTAAAATATTCCGGAGGTAAAATAGCCCCCCATTCGGATCTCCGGGCGGGGACTACTCAAGAGGATGTCGTTATCAGGAGAAAGAAAACTGGCGTTCTACGGATAGGAGCTTGGAATGTCAGACCTCTTAATCGGGCAATTCGGTTAGAAAATTTAAAAAGGGAAGTGGATAGGTTAAAGTTAGATATAGTGGGAATTAGTGAAGTTCGGTGGCAGGAGGAACAAGACTTTTGGTCACGTGAATACAGGGTTATAAATACAAAATCAAGTAGGGGTAATACAGGAGTAGGTTTAATAATGAATAAAAAAAATAGGAGTGCGGGTAAGCTACTACAAACACCGTAGTGAATGCATTATTGTGGACGAGATAGATACGAAGCCCACGCCTACTACAATAGTACAAGTTCATATGCCAACTAGCTCTGCAGATGATAAAGAAATTGATGAAATGTATGATGAGATAAAAGAAATTATTCAGGTAGTGAAGGGAGACGAAAAATTAAGTCATGGGTGACTCGAATTCTAGAGTACGAAAAGGGAGAAAAGGAAACATAGTAGGTGAATATGGATTGGGGGTAAGAAATGTAAGAGGAAGCCGTCTGGTAGAATTTTGCACTGAACATAACTTAATCATAGCTAACACTTGGTTCAAGAATCATAAAAGAAGGTTGTAGACATGGAAGAATCCTGGAGATACCTTCTAGTATCAGATAGATTATATAATGGTAAAACAGATTTAGGAACCAGGTTTTAAATTGTAAGACATTTCCAGGGGCAGATGTGAACTCTGACCACAATCTATTGGTTATGAACTGTAGATTAAAACTGAACAAACTACAAAAAGGTGGGAATTTAAGGAGATGGGACCTGGATAAACTGAAAGAACCAGAGGTTGTACAGAGTTTCAGGGAGAGCATAAGGGAACAATTGACAGGAATGGGGGAAACAAATACAGTAGAAGAAGAATGGTTAGCTTTAAGGGATGAAATAGTGAAGGCAGCACAGGATCAAGAAGGTAAAAAGACGAGGGCTACTAGAAATCCTTGGGTAACAGACGAGATACTGAATTTAATTGATGAAAGGAGAAAATACAAAATGCAGTAAATGATGCAGGCAAAAAGGAATACAAACGTCTCAAAAATAAGATCGTCAGTAAGTGCAAAATGGCTAAAGCACAAATGTAAGGCTGTACAGGCTTATCTTACTAGGTAAGATAGATACTGCCTACAGGAAAATTAAAAAGACCTCTGGAGAAAAGAGAATCACTTGTATCAATATCAAGAGCTCAGAAGGAAATCCAGTCGTAAGCAAACAAGGGAAAACAAAGGTGGAAGGTGGATATGGAGGGTCTACACATAGGCGATGTACTTGAGGACAATATTATGGAAATTGAAAAGGATGTAGATGAAGATGAAATGGGAGATACGATACTGTGTGAAGAGTTTGACAGAGCACTGAAAGATCTGAGTCAAAACAAGGCCCCGGGAGTAGACAACATTCCATTAGAAATACTGATGGCCTAGGGAGAGTCAGTCCTGACAAAACTCTACCATCTGGTGAGCAAGATGTATGAGACAGGCGATATACCCTCAGACATCAAGAAGAATATAATAATTCCAATCCCAAAGAAAGCAGGTGTTGACAGATGTGAAAATTACCGAACTATCAGTTTAATAAGTCACAGTTGCAAAATACTAACGCGAATTTTTTACAGACGAATGAAAAAACTGATAGAAGCCGACCTCGGGGAAGATCAGTTTGGATTCCGTAGAAATATTGGAACGCGTGAGACAATACTGACCTTACGACTTATCTTAGAAGAAAGATTGAGCAAAGGCAAACCTACGTTTCTAGCATTTGTAGACTTAGAGAAAGCTTTTGACAATGTTGACTGGAATACTCTCTTTCAAATTCTGAAGGTGGCAGGGGTAAAATACAGGGTGCAAAAGGCTATTTACAATTTGTACAGAAACCAGATGGCAGTTATAAGGGTCGAGGGGCATGAAAGGGAAGCAGTGGTTGGGAAGAGAGTGAGACAGGGTTGTAGCCTCTCCCCGAAGTTATTCAATCTGTATATTGAGCAAGCAGTGAAGGAGACAAAAGAAAAATTCGGAGTAGGTATTACAATCCATGGAGAAGAAATAAAAACTTTGAGGTTCGCCGATGACATTGTAATTCTGTCAGTGACAGCAAAGGACTTGGAAGAGCAGTTGAACGGAATGGATAGTGTCTTGAAAGGAGTATATTAGATGAACATCAACAAAGGCAAAACGAGAATAATGGAATGTAGTCGAATTAATTAGGGTGATGCTGAGGGAAATATATTAGGAAATGAGACACTTAAAGTAGTAAAGGAGTTTTGCTATTTGGGGAGCAAAATAAATGATGATGATCGAAGTAGATAGGATATAAAATGTAGATGTGCAATGGCAAAGAAAGCACTTCTGAAGCAGAGAAACTTGTTAACATCGAGTATAGATTTAACTGTCAGGAAGTCGTTTATGAAAGTATTTGTATTGAGTATGGAAGTGAAACTTGGACGATAAATAGTTTGGACAAGAAGAGAATAGAAGCTTTCGAAATGTGGTGCTACAGAAGAATGCTGAATATTAGAATGGTAGATAACGTAACTAATGAGGTGGTATTTAATAGAATTGGGGAGAAGAGGAGTTTGTGGCACGACTTGACAAGAGGAAGGGACCGGTTGGTAGAGACATGTTCTGAGGCATCAAGGGATCACAAATTTAGCATTGGAGGGCAGCGTGGATTGTAAAAATCGTAGAGCGCGTCAGAGATGAATACACTAAGCGATTCAGAATGATGTATGTTACAGTAGGTACTGGGAGATGAAGCTTGCACAGGATAGAGTATCATGGAGAGCTGCGTCAAACCAGTCTCTGGACTGAATTCCACAACAACAACAACGGTTAAAACACGACTTGGACACCTTTCAGATTGGGCGCGCACTACACCGCCCGCTCCAGCTGACGCGCCCATCACTTGCACACTTCACTTTATTGCTCTGTTACTAAAGCTGTAAGTCAATTAAATACGTCCTAGTACTTTTTCCTTGAACATATAAGCAGTCATCATTAACCGCCTTAAAGCGCGTTAGTGTAAAATGTTAACTGTATCCACTAGATTTAAATTAATTATCCGGATACAGAAGTTCCTTCCAAAAATGTTTCTTGTCAACCCGTGAAAAAATGTCAGCAATTTCCTTGTTCAAAAGTTAATTTCATGAAATAAAAACTGAGTCAGTTCATTAAAAAAATACGCCTAACCCAAGTTCAAGTTATTCGAATTAATTTTCGGTCCTGACAATAAAATCGTAAATTATTTAATAGAATGGCAGCACAATTCTTCACGAAGAAATTAAGCCTAAAACCGTTACTGTAGGGGCATCTGCTGACCTAGTCAGTTATCAAGAGTGTCATTTTCTAAAAAAAAAAAAGATATATTTCGAAAAATGGGGGTATCGAAAAAATTCAGTTCTCCCCATATTTTACATTCAAATATTCTATCACGTTTGTACCAAGAACATCATTATTAATTATAAATAATACCTTTTTAATTTTTTAAGAAAGTCCTTTTTTGACTTACAGTGGCCTGTACTTAGAATAAATAATGAGATCGTGAAAGTCGTCGAGTTACAGAGAGGCCGTTTTTATTTATTTGTCTCGAAACGTAAGAAAGCAATCGATAACTACAAAAAAGTAATTCATAAACCATTTTAAGCCATAAAACCCTCTCATTTAACATGTTTCGATCAGTGCTATAGTTTTTCACTTATTTCAGAGAAACCATTCTTTGTAACAATACGGAACCTTTTTTTGCAGCCATGTTCGCCATCTTTGGAACGAATTTCATGAAGTAGAAACTCTATTTTGAATTTAATTTTCGACACGCTCGTATGTTTTGTTCTGAGGTAGTAATTTTGCAATCAATTGTTCATAATGCTTGGACTACTGGCCCAGGCGACTGCTACCGCCATGCAGGAGAGCAACTGAGGCGACGTTGTGGCTTTGGTAACTTTACTTTACTATGTGAATACATACCTATAAAGCAGATATCACTCTAAGAGAACTTGAGACCACCCTACCGACTGGACACGTAAAACTCCACCTCAAAAATGATTTTGTTTGTAATGGGAAACAAGCCGACTCTTTACGTCGGCGCTGTCAGTCACATGAAACATCTAAGCAGCTGACACACTGAAGAAACGAAATTGCAAATATCTGCCGCAAGACAAGAGAAAATGCACCTGGCGACGCTTCGGAGGGATATCTTGTATAACGACAAAACAGAGATTTCGGAATCAGGTTTTTAACTGTAATAAATTTCCAGGGAATATATGGACTCTGACCACTGTTTATTGGTTATGAACTGTACGTTAAAACTAAGAAATTGCAAAATGTTAGGAAATTAAAGAGGTGGGACCTGGGTGAGTTAAAAGAACCAGACGTTGTTGAGAGTTTCAGAGATATCATTAGGCAACATTTGACTGTAGCAGGGGGAGGGGGGGGGGGAGAATACAGTATGAGACAAATGGTATCTTTGAGAGATGACAGTGAAGGCAGCAGACATGTAAAGAGACAAGGCCTCATAGAAATACCAAGGAGATATTGGATTTAACAGATGAAAGAAGAAAATATAAAAATGAAGCAAAAGAAGCAGGCGAAAGGGAATAGTAACGTCTACAAATGAGATCGACAGGAGGTCCAAACTGGATAAGGAGGAATGGCAAGAGGACAAACGTAAGTGGTCTTCATTGTCCTTGGTCTGCCCTGCTATGTTAAGATGTCTGTGGTCTTCAATACGCCGGCTATGTAACTAAATATTTGTGCTTCTGATGATGTGAACATCGAAACGCGTAGTAACAAAATAAATAAGTGAATGACGCAGAAGATTATTTTCTTCGTATTTATCAATAGTCATAGCTTTCATGATGGTGTTAATTATGAACGGAATTTTCAAAACACTGTACATACACACATCAAAAAAAGTTTTGCATCACCCCGGTTCCCAGAAAGCCTGAAGACAGACGTTGATTGCGGATATTATAGCACAGACACAGTCCCTTTGACTGTTGAGAGATGTCACTAAACCCGCCGAAAGATGTAAACAACGATGCATGAGCAGCGCCTATTAGACGGAGTGATTCCGACAGCCGATCAGTTCCAATCATTCCAGCAGGAAGGAGGTACATGGTTGGTGTTTTCTGTAGTTCAACCATGCCTAGACAGTCAACACCGCTGTTCGATTACGTCCACATTGTTACTTTGTCCCAGGAAGGGCTACTACAAGGGAAGCGTCACAGCGTGTCGGAGCGAACCAAAGCGATGTTGTTCGGACATGGTGATGCAGATAGACAGGAACCGTCGATGACATGCTTCACTCAGATCGCCCATGGGCTACTACTGCAGTGGATGACCGCTACCTACGGTTTATGGCTCGGAGGAACCATGTTGAATAATGCACTTGGTGCAGCCACAGGACGTCCCGTTACGACTCAAACTGTGCCCAATAGTCTGCATGATGCGCAACTGCATTCCTGACGTCCATGGTGAGGTCCATTTTTGCAACCACGACACCATACAGAGCGGTACAGAAAAGCCCAAAAACATGACGATTGGACCGCTCGGGATTGGTATCACGTTGTCTTCACCGATGAGTGTCGCATATGCCTTCAACGAGACAATTGTCGGAGACATGTTTGGAGGCAACCCGGTCAGGCTGAAGGCCTTAAAAATACTGTCCAGCGAGTGCAGCAAGGATGAGGTTCCCTGGTATTTCGGGATGACATTATGTGGGGCCGATGTACGCCACTGGTGTTCTTGGAAGGCGACGTAACGGCTGTACGATACGTGAATACCATCCTCCGATCCATAGTGCAACCACATCGGCAGCATATTGGCGGGGCATTCGTCTTTATTGACAACAGTTCGGGCTTTCATCGGGCACATCTTGTGAATGACTCCCTTCAGCATAAGGACATCGCTCGACAAGAGTGGTCACAATGTTCTCTAGACATGAACCCTATCGAACCTGCCTGGGATAGATTGAAAACGGCTGTTTATTGACGGCGTGATCGACCAACCACTCTGAGGGTCTTACGCCGAATCGCCTTTGAGGAGCGGGACAATTTGGACAAACAGTACCTTGATGAACTTGTGGATAGTATGGCACAACGAATACAGACGTGCATCAATCCAAGAGAACGTACTGCTGGGTATTAGATGTACCAGTATGTACAGTGATCTGTACCACCAGCTCTGAAGGTCTCGCTGTATGGAGATACATCACGGAATGTGTGGTTTTCATGAACAATAGGAAGGGCGGAAATGGTGTTTATGTTGAACTCTATAACAATTTTCTATAAAGGTTCCAGAACTCTCGGAACCGAGGTGATGCAAAATTTTTTTTTTGACGTCTGTATTTATCAAACAAATCTTTCGGAAACGTATTTACGAGAGCAGAGCTTTTCAAAGGCCAGAATGTCCGATGAGAGAGAGATTAGCTGTGGGAATCGGCCCATTAACCGTATTTCAATAGTTTAACGCTTATCAGGAATGCCCGCTGTATTTGTATTCTTGAAAATGCCATTTGTAGAGTAAGATGTGATACCTCCTAATATCGAGTCAGAAGTCGCTTTTGCCAACGTAGTGCAGCATCTCGACAGGGCATGGACTCAAAAAGTCGTTTGAAGTCCCATACCAAAAATACTACCGTGCGATTGCTACGGTCGCAGGTTCGAATCCTGCCTCGGGCATGGATGTGTGTGATGTCCTTAGGTTAGTTAGGTTTAAGTAGTTCTAAGTTCTAGGGGACTGATAACCACAGCAGTTGAGTCCCATAGTGCTCAGAGCCATTTGAACCATTTGAACCAAAAATACTCAGCCATGTTGCCTCTATAGGCCTCCGTAATTACGAAGGTGTTGCCAGCGCAGCATTTTGTGCAAGTACTAACCTCTTGATTATGTCCCATAACTGTTCGATGGGTTGCCAAATCTTTCGCTCGCATTACGAAGAATATTCAACTCAATCGTTAAGAATTATTCCCTGATAACATGGAGCACTGTCATCCATAAAAATTCCATCGTTGTTGAGGACATGAGGTTCATGAATGGCTATAAATTGTCTCCAAGTAGCCGAAAGTAACAATTTCCAGTTACTGATCGATTCATTTGGACCGAATCTGTTCCACGTCAACCAGTCCACACCATTATGGAGCCAAAAATGGTTCAAATGGGTCTAAGCACTATGGGACAACATCTGAGGTCATCAATCCCCTAGACTTAGAACTACTTAAACCTAACTAACCTAAGGACATCACACACATCCATGACCGAGGTAGGATTCGAACCTGCGACCGTAGCAGCAGAGCGGCTCCGGACTGAAGCGCCTAGAACTGCTCGGCCACCTCGGCCGGCATTATGGAGCCACCACCATCTTGCACAGTGCGTTGTTGACAACTTGGGTCCATGGCTTTTTGAGGTCTGCGGCATTGTAGGGTACTACCATGAGCTGTTTCCAACTGAAATCGGGACGCATCTGACCAGGCCACTGTTTTCCAGTCGTGTATGGTCCAACTGATATGGTGACGAGCCCAGAAAGGCGTTGCAGGCGATGTCGTGCTGTTAGCGAGGGCACTGACAGTGCTCGTCTGCTGCCATAGTACATTAACTGCAGATTTCGCCACACTGCCCTGACGGGTACGTTCATCTTACGTCCCACATTGATTTCTACGGTTATTTTGCCCAATATTGCTTGTCTGTTAGCACTGAAAACTCTACACAAACGCCACTGCTCTGGGCCGCAACTGCGTTGTCCGTAGTAAAAGGTAACACCTGAAATTTCGTATTCTCGACACGCTTTTGACACTGTGGTTCTCGGAATATTGAATTCCCTAAGGATTTAGAAATGAAATGTCCCATGTGACTATCTCCAGCTGACATTCCGCGTTCAGAGTCTGTTAATTCCCGTCGTACAAGAATTATCAAGTAGGAAACTAGGTCACATGAATCAGGTGAGCACAAATGACAGCTCCACTAATGCACTGTCCTTTACATCTTGTGTGCGCTGTACAACCGCCATCTGTGCACGTGCATATCGCTGTCCCATGATTTTTGACACTTTGATGCTGCAGTAGAAAATGCTTTATTTACAATGTAGATGTCGACTGCAATATACGTGCCAAGTGGGCGATGTAGATCATTCGTACTTTTCACACATGAGACCTACTGACCGCCAACTTCGCTGGACATGATAAACATTTCTCACCAGTGTTCAAATGTTTTAATTTTCAAATGTTTTAATTTTCATATTGTTTCCTTAGATCTGAGAAGCAGTTCACTGCGTTTGTATTTGTGGTTTACAACACGTGCTCGGCATCAAAAACATTCCACGTAGTACACTTCTTACTCCACAGTCCGAACGTTGTAACTTTGAGATTAGCCTATGGCACGAAGCACTTTAGTGACCTGCTCGTATTGAGGGAATTCACCTCGCGCTAGCTTCGAAGACAGGGAGGTGAGCTCGACCCGGCCCGAATCCGCGGCGAGAATTAACGACCACTGGTCAACCTGGTTGTGGTTTTCACGCGGTTTTCCACTTTAGTTTAAGCAAATTCAGTGCTGGTCTCCAAGTACGATATGCAAAAAGTTAGAATACGACCACACACTGAACAAAGTTTGCTCGACTTAGACAGATGGCACACGCGGCTTCTCTCACGTCGGTTGCCTTGCCGACTGTGGAGTGAGGCGGGGTACCCGGCCGCAGAATGAAATAATGAAGTAAAATTTGCTAATCCTGAAAAAGTGTATCCCCTTCTGAACAGGAAAAGAAGAAGAAGCACTTCATTACATTTATACTTTAACTTCACAGTCTGCGCTATGTACAAGCTGTTCATTTAACAAACCTGTGTCTCCTCTGTTGCTATGTCGAAGCTTTTCACATTATTATGTTCTGGGACAACAGCTCATAGCGAGAATCACTTTGACGTATAGGTATATCAGGTTCTCAGATCGGAAAAAATCTAAAAAGCTGCTTTTCCAAGCACGGCATTTATTCGCTTATCCACAATAAACAGTGTTTTCATTTTTGTCCAGACTGCCTTTTACTGTTACACACTGCAAGCTGTCGGAACGTTACAAAGCTCACCTTTCAAGCAAAAGTATTACATATATTACAATCCCTTATAGTTCTGACGGGAATTTACAATTTTATGCACATAAAAGTATTTTATTGAAAAGTACCACGATGAAAAGTGTAAGCACACGACACCACAAAACGAAAAATATCGACAGCTTACATGGCAGTTACAGAACGAAGAAACCCGAAGCCTGCACTATTGTAGTTCTATCTAAGATGCGAAAAGAAAAAGTGAAACAAGACAGGAAAAAAATACGACAGTATCTTTACAGTCTCAATAACAACCGTAGTGTCCCTTCCATCCCCTAACTGCACACGTACACAAACATTGAACACCTTTGATGACATACGGCACAGCTCTTTGCGAATGCCAATTGCAAATTGAAGAATCTTTGTAGTCGAAACAACAGTTAGCGTATGTTTCGTGCACAATAAACAGTATTAAACAATTTGCTAATGATTATCCATAGCATAATGTAACGATAGGTTTTTGAATACAAAACCAGTTGCATGTCCATCATATAATGTCAGATTGTTCTTTATTTAAATGACTGTGTCTGTACTTAAATTGCTGAATGAATGAGACCCACAATATCCTAGCGCAACCCAATCTGACTGCTCAAAAAAAAAAAAAAAAAAAAGATAACCCGACTTCAAATAATTAATGCAAAAGAATGACTCTGACTAAAAAGAAATTCTAACAATAAATCTATGCATTCATTAAGCACTTATCTTACAAAAATCTTCATTACCCGAACTACTGCAATACAGCGAATGTCAATACTGCCAGCTAAATAAAAGATTCTAACTACTAAAGCCACTAACTACTAATAGGAAAGATTTTGTTGCAAGCCAGATAATGTATTTTTTCCCTTAATAATGTGACATCCAGTTCAGACACGAATATAAATGGTGACTGACATCCAGTACAAATTTATATATACACTCCTGGAAATGGAAAAAAGAACAAATTGACACCGGTGTGTCAGACCCATCATACTTGCTCCGGACACTGCGAGAGGGCTGTACAAGCAATGATCACACGCACGGCACAGCGGACACACCAGGAACCGCGGTGTTGGCCGTCGAATGGCGCTAGCTGCGCAGCATTTGTGCACCGCCGCCGTCAGTGTCAGCCAGTTTGCCGTGGCATACGGAGCCCCATCGCAGTCTTTAACACTGGTAGCATGCCGCGGCAGCGTGGACGAGAACCGTATGTGCAGTTGACGGACTTTGAGCGAGGGCGTATAGTGGGCATGCGGGAGGCCGGGTGGACGTACCGCCGAATTGCTCAACACGTGGGGCGTGAGGTCTCCACAGTACATCGATGTTGTCGCCAGTGGTCGGCGGAAGGTGCACGTGCCCGTCGACCTGGGACCGGACCTCAGCGACGCACGGATGCACGCCAAGACCGTAGGATTCTACGCAGATCCGTAGGGGAACGCACCGCCACTTCCCAGCAAATTAGGGACACTGTTGCTCATGGGGCATCGGCTAGGACCATTCGCAACCGTCTCCATGAAGCTGGGCTACGGTCCCGCACACCGTTAGGCCGTCTTCCGCTCACGCCCCAACATCGTGCAGCCCGCCTCCAGTGGTGTCGCGACAGGCGTGAATGGAGGGACGAATGGAGACGTGTCGTCTTCAGCGATGAGAGTCGCTTCTGCCTTGGTGCCAATGATGATCGTATGCGTGTTTGGTGCCGTGCAGGTGAGCGCCACAATCAGGACTGCATACGACCGAGGCACACAGGGCCAACACCCGGCATCATGGTGTGGGGAGCGATCTCCTACACTGGCCATACACCTCTGGTGATCGTCGAGGGGACACTGAATAGTGCACGGTACATCCAAACCGTCATCGAACCCATCGTTCTACCATTCCTAGACCGGCAACGGAACTTGCTGTTCCAACTGGACAATGCACGTCCGCATGTATCCCGTGCCACCCAACGTGCTCTAGAAGGGGTAAGTCAACTACCCTGGCCAGCAAGATCTCCGGATCTGTCCCCCATTGAGCATGTTTGGGACTGGATGAAGCGTCGTCTCACGCGGTCTGCACGTCCAGCACGAACGCTGGTCCAACTGAGGCGCCAGGTGGAAATGGCATGGCAAGCCGTTCCACAAGACTACATCCAACATCTCTACGATCGTCTCCATGGGAGAATAGCAGCCTGCATTGCTGCGAAAGGTGGATATACACTGTACTAGTGCCGACATTGTGCATGCTCTGTTGCCTGTGTGTATGTGCCTGTGGTTCTGTAAGTGTGATCATGTGATGTATCTGACCCCAGGAATGTGTCAATAAAGTTTCCCCTTCCTGGGACAATGAATTCACGTGTTCTTATTTCAATTTCCAGGAGTGTATGTAATCATAAATAATTTTCAATCTCCAAGTCGGATACTTCCAGACCGTTAGCCCATGATAACACTTCAGACCTCTATCCTCCATCAATGCTAACTTCTCACAGCTAACATCGATCATTGCTGACATCTAGTACAAAGGTATATAATCATGAATAATATTCAATCTCCAAGTCGAACATGTACAGATCATTAGCCTACTCTAAAACTTCAGACCTCTACCCTCCATCAATGATAACTTCTCACAGTTGACATCCATCGCTGCTGGCTGTTCACCTCCAACTGCCCAACGGTAGTTCAGTCACTGCTGGCGACTAACTTCCAACTGCCCAACACTACTGGCGATTAACTTCCAACAACCAGTCCAACCAGCCACAGAGTCTCTTACAAAGAAAGCGCAATCAGAGATCCAATGCAAAGCGCTACACAGTGCTGCCAACACAGAAGCAGCCCACTTACAAGATGAATTTTTTTACATCGATTATTACAGTTCGTAATACACAATGTAAGAAGTCTGTGTGAAATATTACTGATAACCTACGGTGTACATAAAAATGGTTTTTGCGTTCAGAAATTACGTCAAGTTTGAGGACATCCACATTAAAAAACATCTGAGAAAGTTTCACGAAAAAAAGTGTAGTGCTTGATTGAAACACTCCTGTAGTAATCAGCATTTCAGCATTTACTGTATGTCTTAAGGGTTACCGATATTTTGTATATATTTACAGCTATGTTGTAATGTTGCGCAGGTTAGTGAACAATTGAAACACACAATTTTTCTAATATCTGTACTTCAGTTCGTGGTTTTTACTCCTTTTCTTTAAACATTTGACGATGGAAATAACTGTCAGTCAATTTTTAAAATCATGCGAAATTTGCGGTACGTGCCTCGTCAGCAAGAAATTCTGAAACGAAGTCTTAATCGCAGTTCCAGTTGAGTGAAAGGACTTAATATATGCCGGAGAGAAACATTCGGAAACTGTTAGTACTTGAATTAAGTCACATCTGGTGCACCAAAGCAACGATACTCTGTGTGAATATAAGTACACAGCGCGCAACAGCTGTCCTCCCACACTTATGGTGCATTCCCGGGTAGTGTGTGCGATTCTGTATTGTCAATACCCCTCCATGACACTCCAACTTCTCTGATTTTATCATAGCAGTAATTTCAAATAAGTACATGAAAAAATAATTATGTCATCTCTCTGAGGTATCTTGTTTAATAGGTGAACGTGCTCAGACACCTTCTCTCTTCTCCAGGCTGTAGTCAGCGATATTCCTCTATTTGTTTTGCTGTCTAGCTCCGTCTTCTGCGGAAATATATTAAGATGAAGTTGCAGGAAGTTAGATGAAACTCTACAATGCTGTACGTGGCGTAGTCCTGCTAAACGTCGATTATCCTTGCCATCCTCCGACCTTTCAAGCGACTCTTCTGAACATGTAATAAAATTTGCCTTTCTGAAATTTGACCAGAAAAACATGGCGCGGTAGCGGCTGTATTTGACCCTCTTAGGGTGATGTTACAGGACGTAGTTCATTATGTCCTCACATCTATTTTTGCGATCTGCCGATCCAAGGCACGAAGCCTAGTGGTAAAATTGTAATTTTCACAAAGCGTATTGCATATCATAGGAGGTCACATCCATTTTAATTGTCATCTGCTCTACGAGTGGTACACAATAGTACCTGGAAAACACAAAGGTACATCACCAAAGCCAGGAGAGTATATTCTAAGAAAGAAAGAAGAAAAAAACACCACGAAGAAATTATCTGAATAGGACAGAAATTGGGAAATCGGTAGTTGTGATGTACATGTACAGACAAATAAATTATTATAATTTCAGGTTATTTGGATTATTTATTCAAGAGAAAGTGCTTCACAAACTGAGCAAGTCACTAACGTGTTGGTCCACCTCTGGCCCTCATGCAGACAGCTATTCAGCTATTTCAGCTTGTCACTGGGCTGGTGTCACTGGGCTGGTGTCACTGGGCTGGTGTCACTGGGCTGGTGTCACTGGGCTGGTGTCACTGGGCTGGTGTCACTGGGCTGGTGTCACTGGGCTGGTGTCACTGGGCTGGTGTCACTGGGCTGGTGTCACTGGGCTGGTGTCACTGGGCTGGTGTCACTGGGCTGGTGTCACTGGGCTGGTGTCACTGGGCTGGTGTCACTGGGCTGGTGTCACTGGGCTGGTGTCACTGGGCTGGTGTCACTGGGCTGGTGTCACTGGGCTGGTGTCACTGGGCTGGTGTCACTGGGCTGGTGTCAGTGGCTGGTCTCATCCTGAGGGATATCGTGCCAAATTCTGTGAGATTCTTGTGTTAGATAATAGTCAAAATCGCGTGATGGTTGGAGGGCCCCACCCGTAATGCTCCAAATGTTCTCAGACAGGGAGAGATCTGGCGACCTTGCTGGCCGAGGTAGGGTTTCAAAAGCACGAAGACAAGCAGTACGAACTGTTACCACGTGCAGGTGGGGGTTATCCTGCTGAAATGTAAACTCATGGTCTCTTGCCATGAAGGGCAACAAAACACAGCGTAGAATATTGACGACATACCGCTCTGTTGTAAGGGTGACGCGGATGACAGCCAAACAGGTCCTACTTTGAAGAGAAATGGCACCCCAGACCATCACGCCTCGTTGTCTGGCCATATTGCAGGAGACAGTCAGGTTGAGATCTGGTTCATCTCCAGACACGGCGTCGCTGGTCGACGCGGCTCAGTTCGAAGGAGGACTCATGATTGAAGACAGTTCTACTCCAATCAATGACATTACAGGCCGAAGACATGTCTGCAGACGCACTGGACACCGATGCGATACATACCTCACTGTGGCCCGCCATACAGCTAAATACCAGGAGTGATGGTCTGGGGTTCATATTTCTTCACACCAGTGCACCTTTGATTCTCATCCACCGCACCCTTCCAACACAGCGCTATGTCGGCCGTATTCTACCCTGCGTTTTGATGCCCTTCATTGAAAGAGATTAAGTTAGATTAGATTCAATTTTAGTTCCATAGACCCAAAAAATGATGACTCTCGTGGGTGTGGAACAAGTCAAAGGGTAAAATTTGAATATAATACTTACTTCCCTGATAAATTATCAGGAGAATGTCAAACAAGTTAATACAGTACAGTAAACTGCATCAACTAATACGTACAGAATTAATATTCTGTCAGAATGAAACATTGTTATGCACTGTTAATAAATTTATCATACACAAGATACCTAATCTTGTCTGTTCTGACCAAGTGCTGTCAAAACTGAAATCTAACAGACACTTTTACTTAAGCTGAGCTAACAGTCTCTGTTAAGATATTCATCTATGGAGTAGTCTTTCAAACTCTGTTTACACAGTGCTTTATCTCAAACCAAGTTTCTAATGGTTGCTGACAGTTTATTGAAAACGTGTGTTCCTGAATATTGGACGCCTTTTTGGAGCAAGGTAAGTGATTTTGGGTCATCATGTAGATAGTTCTTTTTCCTAGTATTGATACTATATATTCAGCTATTGATTGGACATAAAGATCTATTACTTGCAACAAATTTCATTAATGAATAAATATACTCAGAAGCAGTGTTTATAGTACAAAGTTCCTTGAACAGTTTTCTATATGATGATCTTGAATTTACACCACAAATGATTCTTATTACTCGCTTTTGCACGTTAAAAACTTTTGCTCGGTTAAATGAGTTATCCCGAACTACGATCCTGTATGACGTAATAGAATGAAGTAAGCAAAGTATGCAAGTTTTTCATATTTATATCTCCAAATTTGACAACATTCTCACTGCAAATACAGACTTGTGTAAGCGCTTAAGCAGTTCTGTGGTATGCCATTCTCAATTGAATTTATTATAGAGCTGTAAACCCAGAAATTTAACACCGTCAATCTCTTCAATCTACATGTTTTCCTATGTTACGCATATACTGAAAGGAAATCTCTTACAGGTTCTGAACTGCATATAGTAAGCCTTTTCAAAGTTTAATGACAGTGAATTAGCTTTGAACCATTTATTAACGTCAGTGAAAATTTAATTAGCACCTGTTTCTGTAACTGTACTTCGCTTGCTACTCCTTGCGACATTTGTATCATCCGCAAACAAAACAAACAAAGCATCTGGCAATGTAACAGACGAGAGATCATTAATGTGCACAAGAAAAAGCAATGGACCCAAGATGGAACGTTGAGGAACATCACATGTACTTAATTCCCAATCAGATAAAGACTGATTGCCTATTGCATAGGTATTTCGCAACGACACCCATTGTTTCCTGTTAGTTAGGTAAGTCTCAAACCATTTCGCAGTACTGCCGGTGACACCATAATGTTCTAATTTATTGGGCGATCGAAAAGTCAGTATAAATTTGAAAACTGAATAAATCAAGGAAAAATGTAGATAGATAGGTACAAATTGACACACATGCTTGGAAGGATATGGGGTTTTACTAGAACCAAAAAATACAAAAGTTCAAGAAATGTCCGACAGGTGGCGCTTCATCTGATGAGAATAGCAATAAGTAGCATAAGAAAGTAAGACAAAGCGAAGATGATGATCTTTACAGGGAAAGCTCAATATGTCCACCATCATTCCTCAACAATAGCTATAGTTCTTTTTTTGTGAACAGCACTGTAAAGCATGTCCGCGGTTATGGTGAGGCATTGGCGTCGGATGTTGTTTTTCAGTTTCCCTAGAGATGTCGGTCGATCACGATACACTTGCGACTTCAGGTAACCCCAAAGCCATTAATCGCACGGACTGAGATCTGGGGACCTGGGAGGCCAAGCATGACGAAAGTGGCAGCTGAGCACACGATCATCACCAAACGACGCGCGGAAGAGATTTTTCACGCATATAGCAATGTGTGGTGGAGCGCCATCGTGGATTAACATCGTAATTTCTAGCAGGTGTTTATCATCCAGGCTGGGGATGATGCGATTCTGTAACATATCAGCGTAGCTCTCACCCGTCACAGTAGCAGTAACAAAACAAGAATCACGCATTTCCTCGAAGTAAAAAAGGCCCCATAACGGTAGATGTGGTAAATCCAACCCATACCGTGACTTTCTCGTTGCGCAATAGGGTTTCCACGACAGATCTAGGATTTTCGGTAGCCCAAATTCTGCAGTTGTGGGCGTTGACAGACCATCGGAGCATGAATTGAGCTTCGTCGGTCCACAACACGTTACTCAACAAATACACTCCTGGAAATTGAAATAAGAACACCGTGAATTCATTGTCCCAGGAAGGGGAAACTTTATTGACACATTCCTGGGGTCAGATACATCACATGATCACACTGACAGAACCACAGGCACATAGACACAGGCAACAGAGCATGCACAATGTCGGCACTAGTACAGTGTATATCCACCTTTCGCAGCAATGCAGGCTGCTATTCTCCCATGGAGACGATCGTAGAGATGTTGGATGTAGTCCTGTGGAACGGCTTGCCATGCCATTTCCACCTGGCGCCTCAGTTGGACCAGCGTTCGTGCTGGCGTGCAGACCGTGTGAGACGACGCTTCATCCAGTCCCAAACATGCTCAATGGGGGACAGATCCGGAGATCTTGCTGGCCAGGGTAGTTGACTTACCCCTTCTAGAGCACGTTGGGTGGCACGGGATACATGCGGACGTGCATTGTCCTGTTGGAACAGCAAGTTCCCTTGCCGGTCTAGGAATGGTAGAACGATGGGTTCGATGACGGTTTGGATGTACCGTGCACTATTCAGTGTCCCCTCGACGATCACCAGAGGTGTACGGCCAGTGTATGAGATCGCTCCCCACACCATGATGCCGGGTGTTGGCCCTGTATGCCTCGGTCGTATGCAGTACTGATTGTGGCGCTCACCTGCACGGCGCCAAACACGCATACGACCATCATTGGCACCAAGGCAGAAGCGACTCTCATCGCTGAAGACGACACGTCTCTATTCGTCCCTCCATTCACGCCTGTCGCGACACCACTGGAGGCGGGCTGCACGATGTTGGGGCGTGAGCGGAAGACGGCCTAACGGTGTGCGGGACCGTAGCCCAGCTTCATGGAGACGGTTGCGAATGGTCCTCGCCGATGCCCCATGAGCAACAGTGTCCATAATTTGCTGGGAAGTGGCGGTGCGTTCCCCTACGGATCTGCGTAGGATCCTACGGTCTTGGCGTGCATCCGTGCGTCGCTGAGGTCCGGTCCCAGGTCGACGGGCACGTGCACCTTCCGCCGACCACTGGCGACAACATCGATGTACTGTGGAGACCTCACGCCCCACGTGTTGAGCAATTCGGCGGTACGTCCACCCGGCCTCCCACATGCCCACTATACGCCCTCGCTCACGTCCACGCTGTCGCGGCATGCTACCAGTGTTAAAGACTGCGATGGAGCTCCGTATGCCACGGCAAACTGGCTGACACTGACAGCGACGGTGCACAAATGCTGCGCAGCTAGCGCCATTCGACGGTCAACACCGCGGTTCCTGGTGTGTCCGCTGTGCCGTGCGTGTGATCATTGCTTGTGCAGCCCTCTCGCAGTGTCCGGAGCAAGTATGGTGGGTCTGACACACCGGTGTCAATGCGTTCTTTTTTCCATTTCCAGGAGTGTAGTAATCTTCCGCCATATTTTGAAACGCCGACACCGCAGATGCCCTCCGCTTCACTAAGTCACCAGGTAACAGTTCATGATGGATTTTGTACGGATAGCATCGGAGGGTACGCCTGAATGCCAACCAAACAGTAGTGCATGAAATGCCGGTGCGACGTGCGACTGCGCGAGCGCTGACTTCCCTGTGCATAGACGAAACCGCTACAGTCTTCATTTCTTCTTGAACTATTTCAGCAGCATTACGCCTTGTGTTCGATTGGCCACTACGGGGTCTATCGTCTAAACAACCCGTGGCTTCGAACTTCGAAATCATTCTCGCCACAACTGCATTTGTCAACGGTCCTTTACCTGTTCTAATCCCGTTCCTATGGCGATAGGTTCGTAACGCTGGACTAGCACATTCCCCATTCTGATAATACAGCTTCACTAAAAGCGCGTTTTCAGGTAACGTCAACATGCTGCGAGTACTGGCGCATCTGATTCTCTCTCTCCTTATAGCTCCTTTTATACACGATTGTCATGCGCAGTCACTGACGTTTTGCTATCCAGCGCCATCTGTCGGACAGTTTTTTTTTTGTTGTAATAAAACCCCATGTCATTCCAAGTAAGTGTGTCAATTTTCACCTCTCTAACTACATTATTCCGTGGTTTATCAAGTTTTGAAATGTATACTGGCTTTTTGGTCACCCAGTACTTCAGAGAATGGTGTGGTTAACACAGTCAAAGGCTTTTGACAGTTACAAAAATGGCAGTAGCCACTAATTTATTATCAAATTCAAATATTTTTGAGAAAGCCATTCTGGACATATATTTGACGAAGATAACGCACTTTCGCCCACTGCGAGAGTTCTACACCTTGTTGTAGTGCTTCCCAAACCCTACCTTGGCCGCAGAATCTGTTCCCTATTGGAAAAGTATATAGTTTATTGAGCAGGGCCCTCCAACCATCCAGGAATTGTGACGACCTAATGCCCGACTTGGGCAGAATTTGGTACTATATCCCTCAGGAGAACATCCAACAACTTTGTCAGTCAATGTCAAGCCGACTACCTGCGGGCATAAATGACAGAGACGGACCAAAGCGTTATTGACTTTCTCAATTTGGGAAGTTCTTTCCCTTTAAAAAATCCTCGAACTTTTCTGAAAATGTAATCATTTGTTTCTCTACACACGTACGTAAAATCTACTAATATCCGTCCCATTCAGATAATATCTTCATAACGTGTCATCAGTTTGTTTGTGTGTGTGTTTTTGTGTGTGTGTGTTTTTGTGTGTGTGTGTTTTTGTGTGTGTGTGTTTTTGTGTGTGTGTGTTTTTGTGTGTGTGTGTTTTTGTGTGTTTGTTTGTTTGTTTGTTTGTGTGTTTGTTTGTTTGTTTGTTTGTGTGTTTGTTTGTGTGTGTGTTTGTTTGTGTGTGTGTGTGTGTGTGTGTGTGTGTGTGTGTGTGTGTGTGTGTGTGTGTGTGTGTGTGTGTGTATGGGCGCGCGCGTGTGTGTGTGTGTGGGCGTGTGTGTGTGTGTGGGCGTGTGTGTGTGTGTGGGCGTGTGTGTGTGTGTGTGTGTGGGCGTGTGTGTGTGTGTGTGTGTGGGCGCGTGTGTGTGTGTGTGTATTATAATGTATGGCAAAGTAATCTCAGAATTTGTTTCCAATAAATGGTAAATATAAGTCTTATACACTCAGTCTGCTTCATCGTATACTATCCATAAAGAGTTTTGTTGCGTGTGTGAAAGAATAAATTCACTGTAAGATGACAAAAAGACATAACCAGGCGGTTTCGTCGAAGTCCACATCTATGCACGACTGTGAAATCCAAATCTGCTGCTGGGTAACTTTCAGGACTGCTCCACCGTATTAATACCAACACACTTGGATCCTCCTTGGCATGCTGCCCAAAAGGTAGTATAGGCTGTGATGGTAAAGTCTGTCTCATTCTTGGACAGCGGAACTTAGGTGTGTTCGAAGGATTTCTACAATGACGCACTGGAAATATAAACTGGCTCCAAAGTACCTTAAATCGATTCTGTGTCAGAAGACACCGCAGGCCACTTCATTCGCTCGATTTCTGTCTCCTTGAGAAAGGTTTTCATGACGGGGGCCAGTGTGAATCTTTATTATTAAAAAAAAGAAAAAAACAACTATCCTACCGACGGGATGCTGGCTGTAAGTCTAGACATAGAGATGGAAAATGTAGACCCGATATTGCACAACCTTTAAATTATCCTCGATAGCGATGAGGCACATCTGACTTGTGTACGCGTTGTTGTTGTTTTTGCTGTTGCTACCTTCAGGTTTGAAGTCTAGTTTGATGCAGTTTCCCATTTCAGTCCATCCTGTGCAAGCCTCACAATCTTTGCATACGTTACAGCTCCCTAATTCCATTAGCACCCGCTTGGTCACCTAAGACTTCTTTCGAATACCATTTCCGTTATGCCTCACGATGTATCACATCAACTGATCCGTTTTTTTCCGCCAAGTAGTGCCATGAATTTATTTTTTACCTAATTCGGTTCGGTATCCCCTAATTAATTATTCGATCAATCCATATAAGCTTCGGCGTTCTTCTACAGTACTACATTCCAAAATATCGGCTCTATAAATGACTGATCTGCCTCCCAGCAAAAAAGTGAAACTGCACGCCCCATTTGAGCTTTGCTGTCTGTCTGCCGCCTCCGCACTCATTAGGCGTCACAAACTACAGTTTACTAGTATCGGTGTAAGCAAATCCCACACACCCACAGTTCGAGAAAGTATGCCCTCCCATAAATAAATTTATGACCTCAGTAACACTGTCCGACTGTAACAGGACCACAGACAGTGATAGAGCAGAACACACTGTCACTCGTGCAACGGAAAAAATCGGTAGATTGAGCACAGGTTACCATGAAGAATTATCTCCAGTATTCCAGTAGTGAAGAACATGTGTTAACAAGTTGACTTAATGTGAGCTGGCGTGCAAGTGTGATGCTAACGCCATTTCTGTAATTGTAACAGACAAACGTGAAACACTGAACATATTAACTACTGCAGAATCACGCAGGGAGTCTCATCAAGTCGCATCAGCAGCAAAACCTAATTTATTTGCTATGAAACTGATAGAAGGAACTGGCACACGTAACGTTTGAAACAGGGGATGTTATTTGCGATAAGAATAGTAGGCGAAATTTGGCAAGTAGAACATATAGATGAGGCAAAGGTAACATCTCGCAATAGGCGATTGTCTGGTGACGGCAGAATCAAAGTTATGCCCATACACCACAAATCAGGCTAGGATAGTATAAATTAAAGAGAATTTGTGGATTTCACGCTGTGTATTTAACTCGAAAATCAAGTGGACAAAATAATACATAACGTCTTAAAAACACAAGACACGTGACAAGTAATCCAGATATGCAAGTATTAAATGAACCAAGGTGTATATACAATGACGGAAAAGATCGCAAGACCAAAAAAATAATTAATGTAGAGTAATGAAATTCCGAAAGTACATTTGTGTAGGTAACAGATTTAAGTGATTAGCATCGCAAGATCACATGTTAATGTAAGCGCTAGATAAGCTGTTGCTAATGTGAAATGCTGGTACATTGATAACCTGCGTAACCGTCAGAATGTTGACTGCAAGCATGCAAACGTGCATGCATTGTGTTGTAAAATTGCCGGATGTCAGGTTGAGGGATGGAGTTCCATGCCTGTTGCTGGTGGCACTTGGTCGGTTAATACAGGGGCAGTTAATCCTGATCGTGGATGACACTGCAGTTGTCGTCCGATGATGTCCCACATGTGCTCGACTGGGGACAGATCTGCTGATCGAGCAGGCCAAGGCGACATGCAGACACTCTGTAGAGCATGTTGGGTTACATCAGCGGCATGCTGGCTAGAGTTATCCTGTTGGAAAACGCCCCCTGGAATGCTGTTCATTAGTGGCAGCACAAGAGGGCCAATTTTGCAGTCAATGTGCGTAGGATGACCTCGCGTGTGCTCCTGCTGACATACGAAATCGCACTCCAGGTGTGGGTCCTGTGTGCCCAGCACGCAGACAGCTTGGTTGCAGGTCATCAACAGGTCTCCTCCTAATCAACACACGGGAATCACTGTCACCGAGGCAGAACCAGCTTTCATCAACAAATTGAGCCACTTGCAACCTGCCCTCTAATGAGCTGCCGAGCGGTTCTAGGGGCTTCAGTCTGGAACCGCGCTGCTGCTACGGTCACAGGTTCGAATCCTGCCTCGGGCATGGATGTGTGTGATGTCTTTAGGTTAGTCAGGTTTAAGTAGTTCGAAGTCTAGGGAACTGATGACCTCAGATGTTAAGTCCCATAGTGCTCAGAGCCATTTGAACCATCCAGTGAGCTTTCGCTTGACACCACTGAAGTCGCTGATGGGTGTAGTTGGGAGTCAGTGGAACGTATGCTACAGGGCGGCTGGCTCGGAGCTGTATTTGAAGTGGCTCATTTGTAACAACAGTTCCTTGGGTCACTGTGGTGCCAACTGCTGCTAAAATTGCTGCTATAGATACAGTATGATGCGCCACAGCCATACTCCGAAAGCTATAGTCTTTCCTTCTCGTAGTGCGATATAATCGTCCAGAGCCACGTCTTTTTGCGACCGTACATTCTCGTGACCACCTAACCCAGAAATCGTGTACTGTGACTACATACCTGGCAAGTCTTTCTGCAATATCGGAGAACGCACATCCAGCTTCTAGTAGCCCTATTACATAATCCCGTACAAACTTAGTGAGGTGCTGCTAACGGCGTCTGTGTCGCTTTAAAGGCATTCTTGACTAATGAATGGTGATCTCCACGTGGTTCCCAAGTCGTGCAGCGACCGTAAACCACAAAATTACCAAATATGCATCAACGAGTCGCAAAATCATGTTTTATTTATTCACTTTTGCAAATCGATTTCAACTGGTTAACAATCATCATCGGTGCTTTCAACCAATATTTGCTCTGAGTAATAATACTGTTTCAAGCAGAGGTCAAACTTTATGTAAACTTGGAATGCATTCTCAGTCTAGCCTTGAAATGGTCACAGTGTACAGCGTGATTGATGTCTCGAAATCACTCGCTTCCATTCATCCGCCGTCCATTGCCGTCGGTCTTTGCACAACCTCAAGCGTGTCTTAGGAATGACATAAAAATGTGTGGCTTTCGTGGAGCTGCCTTGCCATTGTATTCCGGGATGATTCCTCTGAAACGCCACGGCCGACTTCCTTCCCCATCCTTGAAGTAACCTGATCTAGTGCTCCGTCCCTAATAACCCCGACGTCTGCTGGACTGAAAACCTTAATCTTCTTCCCTTCCTTTCTTCGAGTGTTTTATTAAATTCTTTTCAACTACTTGTGCAGTCCATGTTCTAGCTGGCCTACTGATAGAACTTTGGAACCAACAAGTGATTCCTTCCGCTGATTTCAGTGAATTTTTTTAGAACCACCCTCGGGTTTACCGTATGGTCCCTGTCGATTAGTAGGTTAGATCTGCCTGTTCTTTGTTTAGTTTGTGATTGTTTCGTTCTCATTTTCACTTCACAATCAAATCAAAACAGTCAGCTTGGGCAGATTTAGAAAGGCTGAGACGTCTATGATTGACTTTTAACATTCAGTGAATATGGTAATAATTGAAGCTGATAAAAGAATTAAAATTTATGCAGTAGAGAGGACTTGAAACCGAGTCTTCTACCTTATTACGCACAAACCGAACATTACACGACCACAGCACTATGGCCAACATTGTTGCACGCACTACTAAATTCTAATGCCCTCCCCAACACAAACTTCATATTTTTAGCTTATCTTCCATCTAAATCACTATTTCCAGGGCTCTCCAGCATTGGAATAGCACCGCAGCATCGGACGCAATGGGGAAGTCATGTACCTCCGATGATCGTACAGATCTTATAATTAAATTTTCCTCAAGACAGTTAGGTCTCATCTTTACCTACGATCACTTGACATACAGGATTTGCCCATAACGCTGGGGTGCTATTCCAAAGCGGGATAGCCGTGGCAGTAGGAGGAAGACAAGCTCAAGGTATGAATTACACAAAAAGGTCCGAACGCTGTTGCAGAGGCAACGGAAAAAGCATGCGAAGTTCAGAAGAACGCGAAATCCCGAAGATAGGCTAAAATGTACAGACGCGCGAAATTTGGCACGTACTTCGATGCGAGATGCTTGTAATAGGTTCCACAACGAAACATTGTCTCGAAATTTAGTAGAAAATCCAAAGAAATTCTGGTCGTATGTAAAGTACACAAGCGGCAAGACGCAGTCAATACCTTCGCTGCGCAGTGCCGACGGTACTGTTACCGACGACTGTGCCGCTAAAGCGGAGTTATTGAACGCAGTTTTCCGAAATTCCTTCACCAGGGAAGACTAATGGAATATTCCAGAATTTGAAACACGAACATCTGCTAGCATGAGTTTCTTAGAAGTAGATACCTTAGGGGTTGCGAAGCAACTCAAATCGCTTGACACGGGCAAGTCTTCAGGTCCAGATTGTATACCGATTAAGTTCCTTTCAGATTACGCTGATACAATAGCTACCTACTTAGCACTCATATACAACCGCTCGCTCACCGATAGATCTGTACCTACAGATTGGAAAATTGCGCAGGTCGCACCAGTGTTCAAGAAGGGTAGTAGGAGTAATCCATTTAACTACAGACCTATATCATTGACGTCGGTTTGCAGTAGGGTTTTGGAGCATATACTGTATTCAAACATTATGAATCACCTCGAAGGGAACGATCTATTGACACGTAATCAGCATGGCTTCAGAAAACATCGCTCTTGTGCAACGCAGCTAGCTCTTAATTCGCACGAAGTAATGGCTGCTATCGACAGGGGATCTCAAGTTGATTCCGTATTTCTAGATTTCCGGAAAGCTTTTGATACCGTTCCTCACAAGCGACTTCTAATCAAGCTGCGGTGCTATGGGGTATCGTCTCAGTTGTGCGACTGGATTCGTGATTTCCTGTCAGGAAGGTCGCAGTTCGTAGTAATAGACGGCAAATCATCGAGTAAAACTGAAGTGATATCAGGTGTTCCCCAGGGAAGCGTCCTGGGACCTCTGCTGTTCGTGATCTATATAAATGACCTGGGTGACAATCTGAGCAGTTCTCTTAGATTGTTCGCAGATGATGCTGTAATTTACCGTCTAGTAAGGTCATCCGAAGACCAGTATCAGTTGCAAAGCGATTTAGAAAAGATTGCTGTATGGTGTGTCAGGTGGCAGTTGACGCTAAATAACGAAAAGTGTGAGATGATCCACATGAGTTCCAAAAGAAATCCGTTGGAATTCGATTACTCGATAAATAGTACAATTCTCAAGGCTGTCAATTCAACTAAGTACCTGGGTGTTAAAATTACGAACAACTTCAGTTGGAAGGACCACATAGATAATATTGTAGGGAAGGCGAGCCAAAGGTTGCGTTTCATTGGCAGGACACTTAGAAGATGCAACAAGTCCACTAAAGAGACAGCTTACACTACATTCGTTCGTCCTCTGTTAGAATATTGCTGCGCGGTGTGGGATCCTTACCAGGTGGGATTGACGGAGGACATCGAAAGGGTGCAAAAAAGGGCAGCTCGTTTTGTATTATCACGTTATAGGGGAGAGAGTGTGGCAGATATGATACACGAGTTGGGATGGAAGTCATTACAGCATAGACGTTTTTCGTCGCGGTGAGACCTTTTTACGAAATTTCAGTCACCAACTTTCTCTTCCGAATGCGAAAATATTTTGTTGGGCCCAACCTACATAGGTAGGAATGATCATCAAAATAAAATACGAGAAATCAGAGCTCGAACAGAAAGGTTTAGGTGTTCCTTTATCCCGCTCGCTGTTCGGGAGTGGAATAGTAGAGAGATAGTATGATTGTGGTTCGATGAACCCTCTGCCAAGCACTTAAATGTGAATTGCAGAGTAGTCATGTAGATGTAGATGTAGATTTAAGTTTGTGTTGGGGAGGTCATTGGGCTTGATTGTCGGTGCAACACTGTTAACCATAGTGCTGTGGCGGTGTAATGGGCAGCATTCCTGCCTCGTAAGCCAGGCGACCCGGGATAAACTTCTGGAGTCGCGCAGTCAAGGGCGCCTTGTCACGGTCCGTTCGCCTGCCCCCGCCGGAGGTTCAAGTCCTCCCTCGGACATGGCCGTGTGTGTTGTCCATAGTATAAGTTAGTTCGAGTTAGATTAAGTAGTGTGTTGGCTTAGGGACCGATGACCTAAGTAGTTCGGTCCCATAAGACCTTACCACAAATTTCCAATTTCAACATCTGATTGTGGCACAAATTTTAATTCATTTATTCGGAGTTCTTCATTATCGAAGATGAAGATGAGACTTCAACGTGTTGAGGAAAATTTAATTAAAAGATGAAGTGAATAGCTCACATTCGAGTCCACTGAGCTCTCCTTATCAACCTACTCTGCTGTTACCTTTTCTCTGCTGGCAGAGCGATACTCACCGTTTGGTAGTTCAGCCTCTCGTGATATCTAGCGATCAGTTCCGCATTACATGGCATTTTCAATAGAAAATCATAAACACAAAACTCGTTCTGAGTAGTATATATTCTCCGCAAACCACTGTAAGGAGGATGGCAGAGAGTACTTCACGCCGATATTCGCGATTTTCTCTCGTGCTGCATTGGAATAAGAAAGAGGGAAGGCTGTCTACATACCTCTGTAGGCATCCCATTCTATTTTATGTCATTCTCGTGAATACGGAGGTGACAACAGAATTGTCGCAGGGCCTGCCACGAATATCGGATTTTTGCAACAGCGTTTTCGCGACAAGAACGTAGTTTATCTTCCAATGATTTAGATTTACGTTCCCTAGCGATAGTGGTAGCATTACATTACAAACATGGCACCTGTGCATTCTGTGTACATTTGTAGTCAATAGCATACTTAGTGACGAACTGGTCGTGTTATATTTCGGCCGAAGTGGGAATTGGTCGACAGGTATGTGTGTGCTGGTTTCTGTGGCGACGGAAAAAACTGCGGAACCTTCCAGAAAGCCAGCTTCGTCCTTGACCGGAGTGTGGTAGTGTGGGCCTGCAACGACCATAAATCACATCGCCTGGGCAGATCCTGAGGCGGCGATACGGGACACGCTTTCCGCTAATCTCTGCTGGCACGGCTGCTGCTGCTGCTGCTGTTGGTCTTACGTGCCGCACACCTGTTAGGAGGGGAAATTCCCATACTGGGACAGATTTATTACAGCTGCAACTTCGTACGAGATAACCATAACAACAAACGCGTTGTTATACGTAAGGCTTCGTCTTTGTCTGAAGCTAACAGGAAATAAGAATCTACACTAATGGCAATTAAAATTGCTACACAAAGAAGAAATGCAGATGATAAATGGGAATTCATTGGACAAATATATTATACTAGAACTGACATGTGATTATATTTTCGCTCAATTTGGGTGCATAGATCCTGAGAAATCAGTACCAGAACAACCACCTCTGGCCGTGATGACGGCCTTGATACGCCCGGGAATTAAGTCAAACAGAGCTTGGATGGCGTGTACAGTTACAACACGATACCACAGTTCATCAAGAGTAGTGACTGGTGTATTGTGACGTTTTCAGTTGGTGAGAGATCTGGAGAATGTACTGGCCAGGGCAGCAGTCGAACATTTTCTGTATCCAGAAAGGCCCGTAGAAGACCTGCAACATGCAGTCGTGCATTATCCTGCTGAAATGTTGGGTTTCGCAGGGATCGGATGAAAGGTAGAGCCACAGGTCGTAACACATCTGAAATGTAACGTCCACTGTTCAAAGTGCCGTCAATGCGAACAAGAGGTGACCGAGACGTGTAACCAATGGCACCCCATACCATCACGCCGGGTGACGAATACACGCTTCCATTGTGCGTTCACGGCGATGTCGTCAAACACGGATGCGACCATCATTTTGTTTTGCCATTCGTGCACCCAGGTTCGTCGTTGAGTAGACCATTGCAGTCGCTCCTGTCTGTGATGCAGCGTCAAGGGTAACCGCAGGCATGGTTCAGAGCTGATATTCCATGCTACTGCAAACGATGTCGAACTTTTCGTGCTGGTGGTTGTTGTCCTGCAAACGTCCCCATCTGTTGACTCAGGGATCGAGACGTGGCTGCACTATCCGTTACAGCCATGCGGATAAGATACCTGTCATCTCGACTGCTGGTGATACGAGGCCACTGAAATCCAGCACGGCGTACCATATTACCCTCCTGAACCCACCGATTCCATATTCTGCTAACAGTCATTGGATCTCGGCCAACGCGAGCAGCAATGTCGCGATACGATAAACCGCAATCGCGATAGGCTACAATACGACCTTTACCAAAGTCGGAAACGTGATGGTACGCCTTGCTCCTCCTTACACAAGGCATCACAAGAACGTTTCACCAGGCAACGCTGGTCGACTGCTGTTTGTGTATGAGAAATCGGTTGAAACTTACCCCATGTCAGCACGTTGTATGTGTCGACACCGGCGTCAACCTTGTGTGGATGCTTTCAAAAGCTAATAATTTGCATATCGCAGCATTTTCTTCCTGCCGGTTAAATTCCGCGTCTGTAGCACGTCATCTTCGTGGTGTAGCAACTGTAATGGCCAGTAGTGTACAAGCGTTAAGGCGATCACTCAAGCCGTCGA
Source organism: Schistocerca gregaria (assembly GCF_023897955.1). NCBI lineage: Eukaryota > Metazoa > Arthropoda > Insecta > Orthoptera > Acrididae > Schistocerca > Schistocerca gregaria. The sequence continues at coordinate 77,795,540 of NC_064925.1, read as the reverse complement.
CAAACGGGACGCGAAAGCGGTCGCTGAGATAGATCTGGACGAGTTCTGTGACATCAAAACACGTAATGTGACTATGTGGAGCATTCCCAAGCGCGAAATACAGCGCCAGTCGAATCAGATGCTTGTGCTGTGGAGAAGAACGTTTTCAGTGAGATGAAATACCGTTTTCTACGTCACAAACGTAATTTACAGTTGAAGACCATATTTGGTTGCTTTCTATTACGAGTATAACCAACTGGGAGCAACAAAAATGTCAATGGTCTCGTAGCTGTGGATACACTGGTTCACGTCAGATCACTGAATTTACGTATTTGTTAGTGTCAATGAAATTCTTCAACAGCCGCGTTACTAAGATGTTCTTTTATTTTGATGAAAACCAGTGCCGGCATTCCTCTATGCAAGGGGCGGTCAGGAATCCTGCACATGTGCGGTGCACTTGCACCCGTGCAGTTAATGTATGTTCTACGTGCACACAGGGGCAAGCTGGCCACCCGCTTCTCTCCCCTTCCCACCATATCGTCTCTCTGCTCCTTCCTCTGTAATGCGTTTTGTTCCCTAGCTTGCTTTATTGAATGCGGGAATAAGGTTAGTAGGAGTGCTTGAAGAAATCTTGTTTGAAAGAGTACCTGATACCTACGATACGTTTTATTTAATTATCATAGGTGGAGTTTACAATACGTTTAATGTCTCGAACAAAATTTCTACATAAGACAAACGCCAACAGTTACGTAAATTTTCGTCACTGATGTTTGCTCTTATCGAGACTTATTAACAAAAAAAAAAAAAAACTCTCACAAACGTATGTCGAGCTCAGCACTGACATTATCTTCGCGGCTTCACGATGGAGACCAGGAAACTTTTGCTGTGCAAAGTCGTGATTAAAGTCAATTACACGTCTTGCCAAAAGGAACTTATCTCTCAGACGAGAATTAAACTGTAGATCTATTAATTCCATTTGCAAATTGAGATGAATATCATCTACAGAAACAGCAAATGGTCTCGAGAACCATTCAAAAGCTTGGGATAAATATGATATATCCCCAAATCGCTTGAGAAATTCCTCTTTTATTACACTAAGTACGGAAACATATTCTTTGCAATTCTGTTCTCGCTCAGTAGACAGAGTAGGCAAATGCACTGCGTTCCCTGACGAGAGCTGCGGTTCCCGCAGATCAAGCTCGTTAGTCAAAGATTGCCATTTCACAAATAAGGTGATTTTCTTCTTGCAAACTTGTGTTCAATGCATTCATGTGTCCGGTAATGTCTACTAAAACAGCAAGGTCGGCAACCCACCATGGATCTTCTAATTTAGGGTCGTACCTTCCTTGGTCCTTTAAAAACTGATTTATTGCTATTCTCGGCTCAATAAATCTTTTGAGTACATTACCGCGGCTAAGCCAGCGGACTTCTGTTGTATGGTATGTCGCCGTACTCTTCCCCAATTTCAGCTGAATATGTGCATAACTGTCTATGTGTAAGCCCGTCGGATCTCAAATCATTAACTATCCAAATAACCACTTGCATGACGCCCCCCAGTTCTGCTGCTTTTGCACAGAGTACTTCTTGGTGCAAAAGGCAGTGGATGCTGTGCAATGGTTCTTCTGTACGCTGTAGCTTTTTTCTTAGTAATTCAACAAATCCCATTTGTTCCCCTTTCATTGCAAGTGCTCCGTCTGTTGTCACTGACACCAAACGATCCCAGTTTAAGCCAGCTGAATCGCAAGCTTCTTCAATGGCTTTTAGGATGTGCGCGCCGGTTGTAGTGCTTTTTAAACATACCATATCTAAAAAATCCTCTGTTATGCGCAGAGCAGTGTCCACGCCGCGAACATAAATCACTAATTGCCCGGTGTCTGAAATATATGTGTACTCATCAAGTGCGATGGAAAAAGCAATAAACTCGTGCACTGCACTCCTTAACTGACGGTAAACGTCACCTGCCATGGCACTTACACGACGACTTACAGTCCCCCGAGAAAGAGTGATAGCTCGAAACTGATTTGCATTCAGTGGGCAAAGTAAATCAGGAGCGTCATTGATGCATTCCTTTATAAATTGACCTACAGCAAATGGTTTTCCGGCTCTCGCTATATTAAGGGCAGTCTTATAACTTGCACGTTCCGCTGGGCTATCATTGCTGTCGTCCTGAATAATTAAAAACAGTGCTCCATAAAATGTTCAGTTTGTTAGATGAGAGTCGTGACGAAAGAAAGTCGCAGATCTCTCGTGACAACAGCAACTTAGGTCAGATTCATCTCGTATCGTCAGATCTCTCTTCATAAGCTCAGTCAATTTCTCATCTGCTCACAATCTGACATTAAATTGTACTCATAATTGTGAAATTTATTACAATGGCGTTAAATACTAAACTTCCACTGACCATTTATTATACTGGCACATATTAACATTTCGAATTTTCCCGTTATTGCTCAAAGAAAAAATGATTCTCCCATTCCTTTTTAAAAGATAGCAAATCTCCCCTTCTCCGTTTCCTTAATTCACTTTGCGTTTTCTGGTTCTTGAAATACCGGGTGACCAAAAAGCCAGTGTAAATTTTGAAAGCTGAATAAATCACGGAATAATGTAGATAGAGAAGTACAAATTGACACACATGCTTGGAATGACATGGGGTTTTATTAGAACTAAAAACATACAAAAGTTCAAAAAATGTCCGACAGATGGCGCTTCATCTGATCAGAATAGCAATAATTAGCATAACAAAGTAAGACAAAACAAAGAAGATGTTATTTACAGGAAATGCTCAATATGTCCACCATCATTCCTCAACAATAACTGTAGTCGAGGAATAATGTTGTGAACAGCACTGTAAAGCATGTCCGCAGTTATGGTGAGACACTGGCGTCGGATGTTGTCCTTCAGCATCCCTAGAGATGTCGGTCGATCACGATACACTTGCGACTTCAGGTAACCCCAAAGCCAATAATCTCACGGACTGAGATCTGGGGACCTGGGAGGCCAAGCATGACGAAAGTGGCGGTTGAGCACACGATCATCACCAAAGAACGCGTGCAAGAGATCTTTCACGCGTCTAGCAATACTTGTTTTTTTTTCTAATAAAACCGCCTTGTCGTTCCAAACATGTGTGTCAATTTGTACCTCTCTATCTACATTATTCCGTGGTTTATTGTTTTCAAATTTATACTGACTTTTTGATCACCCGGTACAACGTTCACTACGTAGTGGTCCTTTCGCATCCACGTCCGCAGCTTAGCCTGCTACTACACTGCCGCAAGCTGCCGGCTGTCGCCACTGCCCCGATAGACGATTGCACGCGAGCAGCACACGTGCAGCTCTGTGCGCTTATGAGCCGCGTGCAACGTTTGCCCGCCCCTGCTCTATGCCATCTTCAGGCACAATTGCACCTCTCAAAATAAACGATAACGCCATACAGTGCCATATATCCCTGGATTTCGTGAACTCAAAATGTTTCACAAGTGCTTCATTTGAAGGCTTGGTAGCAACTGAGCGTACCTGTAGTCCCTATGACCACTTTCTTGGCACTGTATAGCATTGTCGTTTGTTTTGAGAGATGCATATGGGGCCTGAAAATGGCATAGCGGGATGCCGAAACTGGTTGTCCTCAAAATAAAATAACCTCTTAGTTACACGGCTGTTGGAGAATTTCATTAATATTGACAAGTACTTTCTGATGTCCCCTGTTCACGATGGATCAACAGAGATTGAATTTCAGTAGCGCCGGGCGTGCCAAAAACTTCGACGGGTGACCGCTCGGGTGCATCGCGCGTTTTTTACACATTTTCCTTAGTTTTGACGGCAAAGGGGACAGGAGGGGTGGTGACTTAAAATTCCTATGACCAGTCTTGGTGCAATGACTTGGATCACGTTCCAAACGCCTCCGAAGTGTCCCATCAGGTAAGGACATGCGACACACTTGATGGTGCTCCGTGCATCTGATGGGGACGTTTAACTCGTCGGCCTCCTTGGTGCTATTCGAGAGGAGCAAGCTAAGGGTCGGCACTTCCCTTACATGACGCCACGCTACACACGCATCCATTCTAGTCATACACACTTAACAGTTGTGCGTAAACAGATCACAACGCTCACAAGTGAAGTAAAGTTGTCGACCTTTCCAATTCAGGCGCATGAACCTGCCCTCCGGGATTTCCCAGTCATTCGTGCCTACCGACCTTACTTTACTTCAGCCGGCCAGGGTGGCCAAGCGGTTCTAGGCACTTCGGTCTGGAACCACGCGCCTTCTACTGTCGCAGGTTCGAATCCTGCCTCGGGCATGGCTGTGTGTTATGTCCTGTAGTGTGAGCACACACTACAGATTGAGAGTAAATCGAAGAAAGACGAAAGTAATGAGAAGCTTTCAGTATCCTTCCGTATCACTACATCTGAAACGCTGCGATTCTCTTCTGTTCCGGGTTTCCCACAGTCCACGATTCCCTGCCCAGCAATGCCTTGCACCAAACACACATTCTCCAAAATTTCTTCCAGAGATTAAGGCCCGTACTTTGTAACAGTAGACGTCTTTTGGCCAGGAATCCCCTCTTTGCTTTTTATGTATCCTGCTTCCTTCATTCATCGTGGATTACTTTGCTTCCGTGATAGCAGACTTCCTTAACTTCTACTTCGTCACGTTAAGTTTATCGCTAACCTCATTTCTGCTTCTTCTTATTTATTTCATTTTTTATTTTGTTTTTATTTTTCCTATTTTAAAAAATGTGTGTGAAATCTTATGGGACTTAACTGCGAAGGTCTTCAGTGCCTAAGCTTACACACTACTTAACCTAAACTATCCAAAGACAAACACACACATCCATGCCCGAGGGAGAATTCGAACCTCCGCCTATCCTATTTTTCCTACATCAGCAGGTAGGATTATAGAGTGAATTGTAATATTTAGAGAATTTAAGTATAATTAAACCTCATTACGATGTAAATTAAATCGAAATTTCCCATTTCAGATACATCTTTAGTGACTGGGACAGTATTTAATATTGAAGCCACTGCGAGACTGCAGTTATCGCGCCATCGGTTAGTTTGCAGAGCAACCTTCGCCGGAAGGTTTTTGCATGTATTAACTATACTTTCGTCCCTATTTTCACCATTAATCACCACACACTTTCCGTGGTAGCGGGGTGTTATTGTTTTTCCCAACTGCAGAGAAGATTGGAAAATCAAAGACGTAGTGTACGTGGCAGGTACCTGAGGGTCGGAGTTGGCTCCGCACGACAAGCAATAGCGACCTTTCGCGTCCGTGTTTTCTAGCCGCCCCCTGCAGACAGCTGGTGGTAAATGGGAGAAGTTGGGACGAGCGCGGCCCACTCTGGCATGCACCTCACATCCCCTGGCGACCTCCTGCGTGGGGTGGGACCCACAGTATTATCACTGCGGCCGAGGAAGGGCTCACAGGCTGCCAGCGGCTGCCGCGAGTTGCGCGTGTAAAACGGTGCGGTCACTGAGTAAAATGTTCTCGGGGTTACTTACCGCGTCGGTTTCAGACACAGTCCCGAGCTTTCTATGACTGTCACGATCATTGTCGTCAGTGGCGAAGTCTGGCGAGGCTCCTAATTTTACACCCAGAGGGCGGCGTTTGATCGACTGGATTACGTCATGGTGACAGCACGGGAACGGTATGTAATGAGGTGGAGCTATTTATGTCAATAGATTTTTTTTTGTGCGCTCGAGACAGCATAGCTTGGAGCACCGTACCTCACATCGGGCAGTAAACACCGAAAAGTCTTGCTCTGCACTCTTTCTTTATCTTTCCGTGCACTCCTAACTGCATAGCTAGCGTCGCTATTGAAACTGTTTTCACATAAAACTTCCTAGCAGATTAAAACTTTGTGCCGGACCGAGACTCGAACTGGAAACCTTTCGTATCATCGCACACTCCGCTGCAGAGTGAAAATTTCAGTCTGGATCCCCCAGGCTGTGGCTAATCCATGCCTCTGCAATATCCTTTCTTCCAGTTGTACTAGTTCTGCAAGGTTCGCAGAAGAGCTTCTGTGAAGTTCGGTAGGTAGGAGACGAGGTACTGGCAGAAGTAAAGCTGTGATGACGCATCGTGTGTCGTGCATGGAGACCTCAGATGGCGCCGGCACGGTACCTTAGCGTGTTCGGTCACAGACCTGACTCGTCTCTGTATTAAAAGAAACTGAGTGAAAGGATCAACAACGAACTTCAACGGATGTCTTGTGACGTCCGCTACTACCCAACAAAAAAAAGGCACATAGTTTTAATCTTCCAGGAAGTTTAATATCATCTCACACTCCACTACAGAGTGAAAATTTCATTCTGTTTCCACATAGTCAAATTTCAAGTGCTTTCCAGATCGCAGGGTCCTAATAGTTAGACGTGTGAGCAAGTATTATCGTTTGTTCAAACAAAATCTCGCGTTTATGTTTCAGGCTGTGCTGAGCCCCACGTGATTTTTGGAAATACCTGTATTTCAGAAGACGCTGATGCTAGACGCTTCGATGGGCGGCAGTCCGTATAGATTGGCCCACAATACATAACAGCGACTGTTGACTGCAAACTGCCGTTGTGAAACATGGGCAATTCAGATCGTACGTCTATGTCCACTCTGTTCTGAACTTCACACTGAGATGGAATCATGATCGGTACTGGCTAGAGAGTGAGTGCGCGGTGGACACAAATTCCGCTGATAAAATTTCAGAGACTGCTCAGGGGCTTTGCTGAATATTTTGGTATAAGGAACTCGTTGTCTCCTACGGCTCTTTACGGAGTAACTGTAATTCGTTTGATTTCTTGCCCCATTTTGTAACACATCACTTCCTAGCTGCCCACTATTACAGCTACCTGAGCTCGTATCTCGCTCCAGGGGGTGGGCGTTCTCCTGCAGCTTAGAGCCAATGGGCTGGTCTTTCCGTAAACCTTCTAAGTAAGTTGTGGCCGGAGCCTACGTGGTGGAGTTTGTGCCACTTGCACGGACTTATATTTGTACAGACAGGGGATGTGATGACATTTGTAACGAGCCCAGGACACTGTAGGTAGTGGACAAGTGTTCCAGAAGTATGGTACACCGGCCTGTCGGCTGCTACCTGCGACGTACTCTGGGCCAGACCAAAGTCCATTTCCTACGCAAAGTTCCCTGTGCCCGCAACAGTTCGTATTGCGTGTGGTTTTCTCTCACAGTTCAGTTCTGCAGTTGGCCTCTGACTCGCAAGTGTTTTAATGCTGAGATAATGGAGTTCACCGAGACCACCTTCGCTGATTTACAACGGATATCAGTTTATAGTGAGCTACACAAGGAAACAATAAGTGACTCACTGGCGTTGTGTGAACTTTAAAAATAATAATTGCAAATGACGACTATCCGCAAAAAATAACAGTTTCAGGAGAAGACACCCATGTTTGTATTCCAGATGAAGCAGCAACTAAAGTGCTTAAACATTATGTGTCTGTTATATAAAGATGTAGCAATACCCAAGTTTTGAAACCCATAACATCATTGGTCTTCAATTTTTGAATTTTTAATGCGATTTTAACGGTATTCTTGAAAAGCAACTCTTGGTACTCAAACAAGTTTCACACGCCAGATTTTGAAGGTACATCCACAGGATACAATTCAACGGTTCTGCGCATTCGTTTTAGGAGAAATATTAATAACTTGTTTTCAGGGTTTATTTCAAGTTTCAGCCTTGAATTTTAATTATCGACCCATACGTGAGATGATAAAATAAACAAATCACATTTTCAATAGTATTAATGCACAGAAGTAAGCAAACGCATCAATACTACTTTCCGAAAAAATTCATTCAGACTGGTTATCGTTTATGATACAGAAATTGATACTGAGCTTAGAAAAAGAAATTTATGGTAAAGCAAATTTTTAACATTTTTTTTTTTCAAAACATGAATGTTGCTACAAGACACATACCCATTACAAAACATTACAAAACGTTTTCCCCTTCTGTTTATATTATGCTTCTTCTGGTAATTTTAAGATCGGGGTAGACTTTTTCTTGAATTTTCTGAATAAAAATCTAATCGCAGTCTTCTTGAGGAGGTGCAGTCTTAGGTAGGGGTACCTTATTGTAAGCCACTGCCTGTTTCCTTGAAGCTTGTTGATTATGCTGAACAGGACTTCAGTGCATTCCCTAAATTTACGTTTACACAGTCGACAGGCAAAGTAATTGATTTCCAACCGCTGACTGCCAATTCTTTCGCTTTAGTTTTCCTGGAAAACTTGCAGCATGTTTTCCTTAACGTGAGCTTATGCGAAGTTCGGAGTGAAGATGTTTCTTTTTTATGTTGATAGAAATCAAAAATTTTCTTTGGCTTCTTTCGGTGCCACAGCCCCTTACACAGTCCGTATTTCAAACATTTCTTAGACGTACTTGAAATTCGAATATAGTCAGATTGTTTTAGGCTCTAAGAATAAACACTGCAGAATTCTGAAAGAGCCATTAATTTTTTTAAAAAAAATTGAATTTTTAGGATGGAAACTCCCATTTAAATGGAGAGTAGCGGTTTTTAAAGGGGTGAAAAGTGGCAAGATGATCTGGTTAGGAACTTCAAAGTGGCGAGATTCTTCAACATGTAAGTGCAGGATTCATAATCTGTATGTTTATTGTACTCGACTGTGTCTTGATACGCTTAGTGTTTTATTAATAGTATTAAAAACTTCGATAATAACGAGGAAATTGAGTTTATCAACATAACAATACATGCATGCAAAAGATTATTGACGTTCGGGAGACGAACAGCGAGAAGCCGATGTGCAAAAATTGAAAGGAAAGAAAGAAGATGCTTTTAAGCGGTACGACTGAAACAATATACTTCGTATGGGAGCAGAGAAATAAACGTCTAAATAATTTTCCCAATATTTTCACTGTGAAAATATATTTTAATTTCAAAAGCAACACTCAAAGGATGAATCTGCAATTACATAAAGTTGCCATACTGCTTCTCAGCTGGCAAAGGATTCCGCAGTTCAAATGACTTTCAGATTATGTTGACAGTGAGGAAACTTGCCTACAGCTAGAACTTGTACACCTACAATGTGACGTTTGCGTGATAAGTTTCACAGTAAAATTAGTCTCGTAGGCTTCTGTTTCCTCTGTGTAAATTTTCACGATTTTAAACATCGATACAATCGTAGCTGCAGACTTGCAGACTTACATGCACACGACGCTTTTCTTACGCAATGAAAAGAACGAAATCGATGCACAGAAGCTCACTGGCGACTTCAACGTAAGAGCTTGTCTTCGAATTAGCATCACTCGAAAAGATGTACAATACAGGGATCGTTTGGTGAAAAGAAAATAAGGAATATTTATTGAAATTCTGTGCTTTTGTGTTAAACGTTTGAATATTATGGTAACGAAACATACATTTGTCAATTTAAATTTCGTCCTAAAACGGCTGTTGTCATAAGGCTGCAACAGTCGCAGTGAATACTAGGTTCCTTACTTAGCTGCCCCCTTTTTTGCATCATCAAAACATGTTGAATTTCATTATCACCGCCAGACACTACACTTGCTAGGTGGTAGCCTTTAAATCTGCCGCGGTCCGGTAGTATACGTCGGACACGCGTGTCGCCACTATCAGTGATTGCAGACCGAGCGCCGCCACACGGCAGGTATAGAGAGACTTCCAAGCACTCGCCTCAGTTGTACAGCCGACTTTGCTAGCGATGGTTCACTGACTTCTACGCTCTCATTTGCCGAGACGATAGTTAGCATAGCCTTCACCTACTTTATTTGCTACGACCTAGCAAGGCGCCAGTATCCGTATTGTGAATCATGTACTATAAAGAGCGACGTTCTCCGTTAATGGATTAAAGTTAAGTAGTCCACCAGCTACGTCCGTTTTTCTCAATTCTAATTCCCTTGTCATGTTCCAGACCTCACGCCAGCCTGCGTGAGCTAAAACGCATGCATATCGGTCTCCTTTAGCAATACGGTTGGCTCTCCTGCCAACCACAACAGTTCTCATTAAAACAACAGTCTTAGAGATAAATTTGCCGCGAAAGGCGGTGATGAGCCGCACTGAGCGACACACTTGCTCACCGCCGTGGTGTGAGCAAGAGACAGCTCTCACGAGCAGCTGTGCTGAGCTGCTAGACTTGCAGTGCGGCAGGACTTGTGAAAAGCCGGTTAGCCCGGTAAGGCCGCCAGGCTCCGTGCAAAATGCCGCTCCGCGTGACTGTTCCAACCCCCACGTGGCGGGCTTCCAGGGAAAGTAGTTTCCCCACAACGGCCGGCGCTTTCCCAACATCCGTTCCAGAAGTTCCTAAAGTCCTACCTGAAGACGGCGCCTTACAAGGGCGCTATAAGCAGGAGCAGGCGACGGCCAACTGGAGTGTCCACATTCTACTCCTGCCTCTGACTGCCTCGTGTGCCTGTGTGTGCTACAGTTTCGTGGAGTGGCCTGGAACTCGGCGAAATAGATGAGTCGGCCGCCAGCCCTCTGAGACATAGTTCTTTTTTTAAATGCTTAACATTTCGGAAATCTGGAGTTAGTGATCCTTCGTGATCAACGAGGCTATTTTTCCGGTACTGAGAGCCTACGAAGCACTCAAAAGTACATTCCCTTGCACATGTGTCGAATTCTAATGTTACACAGGTATTTTCTCGGTGAGTGTTGGAAATTAGTGAGGGCGGACGTAAGTGGACAGTGAGGAGCCATTAGCTTACCTGGAGAGAGCACAGTAAAGAGTCATCAGCTACCTCGAGCTGGTTTTGGTTGAAAGAGAGGGGCTTGGCTATGATTAATAAAATGCCACTTCTTTCCGTGCATACTTGAGAGTGACTCTTCCCCTGCGAACTGTATTCATGTTCTGTTGGTGACGAGAGTAGTTAGAGGCCATTTGGACGCAGTGTACGAACAGTTTGCAGTCTACACAGATCAGTTCAGAGATTGGATCTCGGAATCTTTGTCAGAGCTAATGGATTGCTGCAGAGCTTTTCATTATTTACTTCGAAGTTGTGAGAAGTTTAATCCAGTCGTGCGGTTGAAAGCGACGCTGCCGAGCCACATTTAAGTTTATTAGATAGTGTGGCAGTGAAGAGAAGTAATCCGTGTCCGACCATAAAACGTTTCTGATTAATCCGTGGACCAATAACTCACGTAATTTGTCTCGCGTGCACCAACTCGCCAAGAGTGGATTAATTCTAACCGCGACTGCGAACGTGATTTCGTGCGACGTTACGGGAGCTGAGGGGAAACTGTCGAAAGGAATGCTTCAATTTGCAGAATTTAAAATAAGGCGGAGAAGAACTTTCGGAGATTTAAGATTTGAAAGAAACTAACTTGAGGTTTTTGTTAACAACGTATTCTCTTTATGGTGCTCTAGTAAGAATATAAAAAAAAAACACGCTCGTGTGCGAATCCACGGCTGCTTCAAATTGTCATAGCTGAAGAACTACTTTCCAAGGTATACGATCTTGAACAAACCAAGACTTACATATTTGTGTATATGGATTTACTCACACACTTGCATACGTAGCTACATAGCACTGACGTTTGCTTTAATCTGTTATCAAAGTGTTGCTTTGGCGTTACTTTTCAAAATCCTATCTATCTTTTTGAAATTAGTAGGTGAAAGCATTTCACGTCACGAGCGCACTCTCCCGGCCAAAAGTGTATGTATAGGCACTCTGGCCAGTAAACTCACCTTGCATGTGGTAGGTTTATTTTCACTGTATTCCATAAATTCGTTCGCCTTTGTAATTCAGAGTGAGTGAAGAACGACCTAAGTATGTGAAGCCACACTTGATTCGACAAAACTGCTTCAATTATATTTGACAAAATCCCGTTTGCAAACAAGTGACTGATATAGGAATCTAAATGAAAGCGAAAGACCAAGTAGAGCTTCTTTTTACTATCACGTAGTTTCCTATTAATAAGAAAAACCTAGGAATTGGATTTTCGTTTTATAGACGTACGACGGAATAATGATAGTTTGTCACGTTTATACTGTGACCTTGTCTGGATGTAGGACACGGCACTTGCTTGCGCTTTGTATCACAGCATTCCAGTATGTTGTGTGACGGGTTCAAAGATGCAGTATTTGTAAGAGGTGCAAGTGCGACATTCGCGGACGTTAAGTCGGTATCGTGGTCGCCATTATACAAGTCGTAGGAACATGCAGCGCACAGAGTCTCTCTCCTAAACAAAGCGCGTCTATGTGGCGCAGTACACTAATGACGTGTCATGGGTAACAACTTACTATAAATATTTTATTAACAGTTTTCTCGCTGAAAGTTATTACGAGATTGTCACACAAACTCAAAAACGACGACTTCTTTCCTTACTCAAACGAAATAATTTCAGTATTTTATCATTTATCTTGAAATAGATTTCTTCATAATAAGTCATGCTTCGCATGCATCTGCAAACCTTAATGTTCTAGTTTTTGTGGAGAGTGCAAATCCTAATGTCTCCCGCCTTTTCACAGGTTGAACGTAATAAAAAGTTTTTCGGTGTATTATTTGTAACATTAGTTTCCATCTGCTTCCGACCGAATACTTAAGAGTTAAGATTTCCGATTAACTTTATCAAACGCGTGACAATATTCCATGATAACTTCGAGCTTCTCCCGTTATCTTGGTGCTGCGGTCGTGAAATATGTTTTTAAAAACTTACACAACACGGCGCCCTATGTTGACACGAAACCTTACCTTTGAAAAAGGTCAGATCATCGCTCAGTGACTGTGACGACGTTGGTCTCCTTTTCTTTCTTTCTTTCTTTCTCTCACTTTCACTGTTTCTCTCCTCCTCCCTCCCTCCCTTCCCTCCTTTTTCTGTCCATTTCAACTGTTGCTCCATTACTGAACTGTTTTCCCTGACTAAACATTGCTTTCGACTTAATACCGTGAGAGTGGCAACATAATATTATTCATAACAAACTATTATGTTTTATACTCCTCAGTTACGATGCTTTTTTTATATTCACCCTGTCATCAGACGCCAGTCTTTAAATTAACACATCAGTTTACGGATGTAAGCTACAACATTATTCAAAATTCCAAAATAACTGAACGTATGCGCGCTTTGTTAGTTCCACAGTTGGTATGGCCACAGCAAATCCAGAGTTACTGAACTACTGCGCATATTTCTTAATCTAACGGTTGTGGTGTCCTCGGTAAAACCTGTAAAACCATCCTAACATTTGTGATTGTTTCGTAACATCATAACTGTGACATAGCCACTCTATTTGTTCATTCAGCTTGTTAATATTGCATCTAGCCACACATTCGTCGGATTTTATGATCACATTCATTATGCCCCAGGGTTACTACGGGTCTTGGATATAGAATGGAATCTAACAATAATAATAATAATAATAATAATAACAAAATTATTAACAATAATAATAATAATAATAATAATAATAACAAAATTATAAATAATAATAATAATAATAATAACAAAATTATAAATGAAGAACAAAAAGGCTGTTGCAAAGGAGCATGAGGATGTAAAGGGCAACTGATAACAGATGCAGAGGTGACATATCAAGCTAAAACCAAACAAAGGCCGCTACACTATGCATACATTGATTGCCGAAAAGCTTTTGATAGTGTACCCCATTCATGGTTACTACAAATATTGGAAATATACAAAGTAGATCCTAAATTGATACAGTTCCTAAACATAGTAATGAAAATTTGGAAAACCACATTTAATATCCAAACAAATTCAAATAATATCACATCACAGCCAATACAGATTAAGCGTGGAATATACCAAGGAGACGCATTAAGTCCTTTCTGGTTCTGCCTTGCTCTGAACCCACTATCCAACATGCTAAATAATACAAATTATGGATACAATATTACTGGAACATACCCACACAAAATCACACATTTGCTATACATGGATGATCTAAAACTACTGGCAGCAACAAATCAACAACTCAACCAATTACTAAAGATAACAGAAGTATTCAGCAATGATATAAATATGGCTTTTGGAACAGACAAATGTAAGAAAACTAGCATAGTCAAGGGAAAACACACTAAACAAGAAGATAACATATTTGATAACCACAGCGACTGCATAGAAGCGATGGAAAAAACAGATGCCTATAAATATCTAGGATACAGACAAAAATAGGAATAGATAATACAAATATTAAACAAGAACTAAAAGAAAAATATAGGCAAAGACTAACAAAAATACTGAAAACAAAACTGACAGCAAGAAACAAAACAAAAGCTATAAATACTTATGCTATACCAATATTGACCTACTCATTTGGAGTAGTAAAATGGAGTAACACATACCTAGAAGCGCTCAATACACTTACACGATCACAATGCCACAAATTTAGAATACATCACATACATTCAGCAACAGAAAGATTCACATTATGCAGAAAGGAAGGAGGAAGGGGATTTATCGACATAAAAAAACCTGCATTATGGACAGGTAGACAATTTAAGAAAATTCTTTCTAGAACGAGCAGAAACTAGCAAAATACACAAAGCAATCACTCATATAAATACATCGAATACACCACTGCAATTTCATAACCACTTCTACAACCCTTTAGATCACATAACATCAACAGATACGAAGAAAGTAAATTGGAAAAAGAAAACACTACATGGCAAGCACCCGTATCATCTAACACAGCCACACATCGATCAAGACGCATCCAACACATGGCTAAGAAAAGGCAATATATACAGTGAGACGGAAGGATTCATGATGGCAATACAGGATCAAACAATGAACATCAGATACTACAGCAAGCATATTATCAAAGGTCCCAATACCACAACAGATAAATGCAAACTTTGCAAACAACAAATAGAAACAGTAGACCACGTCACAAGCGGATATACAATACTAGAAAATACAGAATATCCCAGAAGACATGACAATGTAGCAAAAATAATACATCAACAGCTTGCCTTACAACATAAACTTATAAAACAACACGTTCCCACATACAAGTATGCACCACAAAATGAACTGGAGAATGATGAATACAAATTATTCTGGAACAGAACCATTATAACAGATAAAACAACACCACATAACAAACCTGACGTCATACTCACCAATAAAAAGAAGAAATTAACACAAATAATCGAAATATCCATACCCAATACAACAAATATACAAAAGAAAACAGGAGAAAAAATTGAAAAATTCATCCAACTGTCTAAGGAAGTCAAGGATATGTGGCATCAGGATAAAGTTGACATTATACCAATTATACTTTCAACTACAGGAGTCATACCACACAATATCCACCAGTACATCAATGCAATACAGCTACACCCAAACTTGTATATACAACTACAGAAATCCTTAATTATTGATACATGTTAATTACCCGAAAGTTCCTAAATGCAATATAACATATACCTTACAGTTAAAAGGAAGTCACGCTTGATCAAGGTCCGCGTCACTTTCTACTTTAGACCAGACACAACGTCTGAGATAAGAAAGAAATAATAATAATAATAATAATAATAATAATAATAATAATAATAATAATAATAATAATAATAATAATGGAGAGAACAGTTAAACAAATAATTTCTGTGCAGAAGAAAACATAGTTCATGTTTGTTAGTGAAGAGTAGAACAAAGAAGAAAATTGAAAACGTGTGGATTTATACTGTGGCATTGGCAGCTTATGACGTGAGATAAAAGTTGGGAGAACAATTGTTTGGTTGAATGCAAGTTATTAAAGAGGCAAAAAAAGTTTGATTCTAGTGACTCATAAAACGTCAGGTTAAAAAAAAAAATACGTCCCTTCAGGAAAGAAATATCCTACGTCGTCTGTCATTTCTATACGTTTGTCGCTGTAAAAGGAGAAAAGACAGAAACAAGTACATTTCAGAAACAGTACGGTACGTTATCTAGCGAAAAGGATGGCAGATGCAGGAAAGCTGTCTCTCTTTCTCTGTGCGCTCTCCACTTTCTCTTCCCGGCACGTACAAATAGCTACACTTGTAGAAGCTGAGCGGTAGTCGTTATCTAGCATGCCGCCCCCCAGCCCTCAGCTTTAAATGTATTTGTGCCGCTCCTGAATCGCACCACCGACGTGGCTTAATTCTGCCCCTCTCTCTCAGGGGGCAAGCCACCCTCTATGCTAATTCCCTCCGCTATTTTCGGCAGCGTGTTTTCCGCTCCAGTGTGCGGGAGCGGCCAGGATTAGTGAAGATATCAGAGCAGCTGGTTCTTCTAGGGCCCGTCAGACTGATCCGTAGTACACTTGATACCAGCCGACTACGGGCGTTGAATTGATGCCACATCCAAGCTGTTAATACATTTTATTTGAGTGCGAGGTATCTGTTCCTTCGAAGCAACAGACTCCACGCAGATCCCACAACTGTGTAACACTATGAAGGGAGATGACTGCTATCGACTGCAACGGGACATTAAGCGGAACCAGGGAAGACAGGCGTAAATCTGTACCGGATCGGACTGCCTAGTAAGCAGAAGATCCCGCGTTCGAATCGCGGTCTGGTACACATTTTCGCCCGTTGCCGCTGATTCCACTTAATGTTTAGCTGCAGCTGATGCACTATCTGATCAAAAGTATCCGGACAGCCCCAAAACCATACATTTTTCATATTAGGTGTATTGTGCTGCCACTTACTGCCAGGTACTCCACACAGCGACCTCAGTAGGCAGTAGACATCGTGAGAGAGCACAGTGGCATTCTCTGCCAAGCTCACGGAGTTCGAACGTGGTCAGGTGATTGCGTGTCATTTGTGTCATATATATGAGATTTCCACAATCCTAAACATCCCAGCTCCACTGTTTCGATGTGATAGCGAAGTGGAAACGTGAAGGGACACGTACACCACAAAAGCGTACAGGTCGACCTCGTTTGTTGACTGACAGAGACCGCCGACAGTTGAAGAGGGTCGTAATGTGTAATAGGCATTCATCTATCCAGACCATCACACAGGAATTCTAAACCACATCAGGATCCACTGCAAGTACTATGACAGTTAGACGGGAGGTGAGAAAACTTGGATTTCATTCATGGTCGAGCGACTGCTCATAAGCCACACATCACGCCGGTAAATGTCAAACGACGCGTCGCTTGGTGTAAGGAGCCTAAACATTGGACGATTGAACAGTGGAAAAACGTTGTGTGGAGTGTCGAATCTCGGTACACAATGTGGCGATCCGATGGCAGTATGTGGGTGTGGCGAGTGCCTGGTGAACGTCATCTGCTGGCGTATGTAGTGAAAACGGTAAAATTCAGAAGCGATGATGTTATGCTGTGGTCGTGTTTCTCGTGGAGGGGTCTTGCACCACATGATGTCGTGCGTGGCACTATCACACCACAGGCTTGCATTGATGTTTTAAGCACCTTCTTGCTTCCCATTGTTGAAGAGTATTTCGGGGATAGCGATGGCATCTTTCAACAAGATCGAGAACCTGTTCATAATGCACGGCCTGTGGCGGGTTGGTTGCACGACAATAACATCCCTGTAATGGACTGGCCTGCAAAAAGTCCTAACCTGATTCCTATAGAACACCTTTGGGATGTTATGGAACGCCGACGTCGTGAAAGGCCTCACCGATCGCCATCGATACCTCTCCGCAGTGCAGCACACCGTGAAGAATGGGCTGCTATTCCCCAAAAAACCTTCCAGCACCTGATTGGATGGATGCCTGCGAGAGTGGAAGCTGTCATCAAGGCTAAGGGTGGGCCAACACCATATTGAATTCCAGCATTACCGATGGAGGGTACAACGAACTTGTAAGTCAATTTCAGCCAGGTGTCTGGACACTTTTGATCACATAGTGTAGCAGTCATCCCCCTTCACTTTACATGTAGTGTTACTACATGTCGCGGCACAGCATTTATCTCAACTGATTTGTGTTCCGGAGAAGTGGGACACAGATTCTCTGTGTACATGTTCCGTCTCATTTAGGTTTGTCGCAACTTCACTAAATTCCTCCCAGAAAGTTCTGGAATAATTCCGTAGGAATCTTTTATACCTCGAAATCGGTACTGCAACGAATACTGTACCGCACGCTAAAGTCAGTACTTCTTCGCACTCCCTGCTCTTTGCTATGAGATACCTAAGGGCTCCGTGGAACAGATCAAGTGCTGTCAATAGAGTATCAAAGTGCTGAATCAGCAACTAAGTAATACATTACTGCTAACAGAAGAGCTGTCAATGTTTCATGCTTTCCTTGTCCACCGTTACTGCAACATGAATGAAGAATTGTTTGTTTAGACACCTCCATTATACCACGTGAGAAAATTAGTAAAATTAGTTCGATAGATCTTGCAAAAACTGCAGAAATGGTATAAACGAAATTTAGTGAAATTAAACAACATTAAATTATAACATGCACTAGCAGAACAAGGAAAATCAATACCAAAAAAAGAAGGTTCAAATGGCTCTGAGCACTATAGGACTTAACATCTTACGTCATCGGTCCCCTAGAACTTAGAACTACTTAAACCTAACTAACCTAAGGACATCACACAACACCCAGCCATCACGAGGCAGAGAAAATCCATGACCCCGCCGGGAATCGAACCCGGGAACCCGGGCGTGGGAAGCATCAATACCCTAATATGCA
This sequence comes from Schistocerca gregaria, assembly GCF_023897955.1. NCBI lineage: Eukaryota > Metazoa > Arthropoda > Insecta > Orthoptera > Acrididae > Schistocerca > Schistocerca gregaria. Next base: position 77,777,003 of record NC_064925.1, on the reverse strand, counting down.
AAAATTCCTATGTAGTTCATGATCATTTGAATAGTGGAAAAGTTTGTATCCTATACGGAGTGCTCTTAGTCATATGTGTAATGCATCATTAATTCAAGTTTTTCCCACTCTCTAAAAACTGTCATTGTTTGGCTCCTATCTAAGAAGGCTCACTTCAAAATTTAATGAAAGCTGTGCGCACTCACCTGACATATTTCCAGAATTTTGTGGAGGTTTATCTGTTCGACGGTTGTCACATAATTATGCAAGAGTGACACTCAGCTAAACATAATCTGCATAGGCTGCTATTTATACGTAAACTAGGAACATAATAAGGATTTTGAAGGAGAAAATATCTATACTGAAGATCTTCTACGACTTATCGAAGGCGTTCATTTTTGTGTCAGTCATAACAATAGAGTACTTACATTTCTGTGAAATACGTGGATCAGCATAACCCTGTTTTAGTTGCCATCTAACGAAAAGGTTGCATGAATTTTGACTGCAATTATTGTGTTGTCATTCCTCAGAATTTGATCAGGAGACTAGCGCTCTTATTGTACTATGTTAATTATTCACCATTTTATTTTAATCAATAGAAGAGATTGTTCCTTTTTTGCAGTTGACACAAGTATTATTGAGACCTAGTAAGAAAGTATCAAGAAATAAATAGTAAATGATGGTTTTGTGTAGATGTTAATTGCTTTCTCATAAATTACTTACTTTTAGACTTCTATAACACTCATCTCATCCAATTTTTAGTAACTTTCTCCGAAGGACAAATAGTAAACGAAGTAGAAAATTCTAAACTGATGAGTCCACACATTGATGAAAACGTAAATAGCTGATGTGCTAAACGTGAGTTTCAGCTAATTTTCCAGTGAACAAAAACTATCATCTTTCGGATCTCAGTACTCATTGCATTAACATATTTACATATATTCTCGCGTTGATACGATAATATTTTCAGGATGTCTACTTACTTAGGCAAACAAAATTCACTGAATAAAAGTGAGTAACTGACATTTAGTGTGGGGTTCATACACAAATATTTTTTGTGCATCAGTTTACGCAATTTATCACAGTAACAATGGTCGTTTTTCCCCTGATGAAATCTGTTGTCAGCAATCTGTTATCAATTCATTTGCATCCCGAATTAATGAATTATCAGATACAAGTAAATACTGAAAGTTAAAACGGTCTGCGCTGTGAAATAGTGAATCTTTGGCAAGGAACTGGGTGAAATCTCCCTACAGAAAGAGGAAGATAGAAGAATCAAATGTCTCTCTATATCACAAAGGAATTCCTTTGTGAAGTTCATGAACATAGTTAATTGCAAAATCAAATGGTTCAAATGGCTCTGAGCAGTATGCGACGTAACTTGTAAGGTCATCAGTCGCCTAGAACTTAGAATTAATTAAACCTAACTAAGCTAAGGACATCACACACATCCATGCCCGAGGCAGGATTCGAACGTGCGACCCTAGTGGTCGCTCGGCTCCAGATCGTAGCGCCTAGAACCGCACGGCCACTCCGGCCGGGAGTTAAATACAAACTTGTGAACAGGCGCCAAGTGTCCATAAATCATTCTGTGTTACCAAGTGTACATAAATTCTACTTGAAATGTTCCGCATCCACTCTCTGGACAAAATTATCGGGACACCTGTTAGTGGACGTAAGTGTCGGGTGCGGCGGCTCTTCGCGTTTATGGTGACAGAATTCAGCTGCAGCCATTTTCAGTGAGTTGTCTGAAATGCCTGTGGAGGGATTGCGGGCATTTTTCCTCAACAAACAGAAATCACAGAAGGCAGTGTTCCATTAGGTTCAGGTCGGGCCTCTTGGCCGGGAGTACATTCTAGTTATCTTTCTGTCCACAAATCATTGCCTTAAAGATTCAGCTGTATTACAACACTATTATTCATTCTGTCATCTAAATAATAAAATTTTTTTGCATTTAAAATTTGTCGTAAGACTTTTTGGAAAGTGTGTGTGTGTGTGTGTGTGTGTGAGAGAGAGAGAGAGAGAGAGAGAGAGAGAGAGAGAGAGAGAGAGATATGTGATGTTAAATTGCTCTGCTTATGTATGCCTGTAATTTATGTCAGGAAATGTGTGAAATATATAATTTACTAAGTAATATTTTTTCATTCAGTAATGAAATTAAAATTTTCGTATATGTAGTTTTATATATTTGTGCTATTTACCATTTGTATAAAATGGTACACGCTTAGAGACATTGTGTACCATGTGTGTTATGTAAAAGATGGAGCTCTTTTGTTCTGTACGGAAGTAACGGTGGGAAGTGTAAAAGGTGGCATGGGTTTTTGGCGCGCTACCTGTAGAGAGAGGGCGAATGAGAAGACACACTTAGCAGGCAGCAATGTAAAAGGCAATACTCGGACGGAGCAATCGATGGGTTGCCTGGAAATTGTTGCACAATAGCCTCCGATTACGACTGTTGAATTATTACGGCTCTGGTACGAGTATTGGGCTAGGTTATGCACGTCAAAACTATGCCAAGAAGAATTAGTTAGTCCACGCTTCAAGAAGTATGGTGTACCATGGGTAGTGCAGCCACCAGTACTGTCCGCTACACCTTGGCGACTACAGGCAACCGGGTACGAAATTTATAGTTAGTATTGAAGAAGGTGAACGATCAGTACAAAATCAACTTTTTTTATAATTATTGTGATAAACATTAAATTTGTTTCACCGTGTTACTTTATTTCTAATTACTCACCCCCCAGTCGGCCGCGGTGGTCTCGCGGTTTTAGGCGCGCAGTCCGGAACCGTGCCACTGCTACGGTCGCAGGTTCGAATCCTGCCTTGGGCATGGAAGTGTGTGATGTCCTTAGGTTAGTTAGGTTTAAGTAGTTCTAAGTTCTAGGGGACTGATGACCACAGCAGTTGAGTCCCATAGAGCTCAGAGCCATTTTTGAACTCACCTCCATAATATCCTCATCTGATATTCGGTTATTCCGAGTAAACCTGTTATAAAAAAATTGAAGTGCTTTAATCAATATCTTGATTTTCATCTTTAAATAAATGTCTGAAAATAATTCTTGAGAACTAACTTTTAAAGTTATGGTAAAAGTAGTGTATGATTAACGTAGCATAAGTGCTGAAGTGAAATTTTGCTTTAGTACTAAAGTAGATGCTTTCAGAGAAATTTAAAGATCTTAATATTCGTCCTCTCGTGGTGGCATTAAGTAGAGTAAAAGTGAGTAAATAAGTTTTGAGTAAAGGAATGAGAACTGTTCCAGTTACAAATAAAGTTCAGTAGAGTACAAAGAGCTATAAAAATTGCTTTTGTGGCTCAGTAACACTGAAGTAGAGTGCATAAAATACTGAATGACAATACAGAGTGACCACACCCTACGTTTGACTTTTGACTAGTCATTTAAGAGACAGGTATAAACAAAGGGTCTTCTAAAATTTAAATATTTAAGTAATTAATTTATTCGTTATACAAAATGTAAACATAGAAGTCCCCCTACCCAATTTTTTTTTAGCACGTGGCGATGAGTAAGAATTCGTGGCGTTTCTAGATCAAAACTATATACGTATGTAAGTGTAGTAGCTAAGAGATTACTGTGTCTTGCTCAGAATCGTATCGCGAAAAGTTATTTTTGTTTGTGAAATTAAGTTAGGGGACAACAGGAAAATAGGTCAAATTTACTTCTTCCGCTTCTCTCAAACTTAACCATTTCTTTGCCTAGGTAGGGTGGCAACCATAAGTCCAATAGAAAAACCATTTAATGAACATGGTACAGAAAGGTCCTAGATTCAGTATTACTCCATTTTACTGCTTTCTTTTGTAACAGCTGGAAACCGCGTAGGAAAAGGAACGGTTTTTGTTGTGGTCTTCAGTCCAGAGATTGATTTCATGCAGCTCTCCATGCTACTCTATCTTTTGCAAGCTTCTTCATCTCTCAGTATCTATTGCAACCTACATCCTTCTGATTCTGTTTAGTGTATTCATCTCTTGGTGACCCTCTATGATTTTTACCCTCCACGCTGCCCTCCAGTACTAAATTGGTGCCGGCCGGAGTAGCAGAGCGGTTCTAGGCACTTCAGTCTGGAAGCGTGCGACCGCTACGGTCGCAGGTTCGAATCATGCCTCTGTCATGGATGTGTGTGATGTCCATAGGTTAGTTAGGTTTAAGTAGTTCTAAGTTCTATGGGACTGATGACCTCAGAACTTAAGTCCCATAGTGCTCAGAGCCATTTGAACCATACTAAATTGGAGATCCCTTAATGCGTCAGAATATGTCCTACCAACCGATCCCTTCTTTTAGTCAGCTTGTACCACTAATTTCGCTTAGCTCCAATTCTGTTCAGTATCTTTTCATTTTTTACGTGATCCACCCATCTAAGCTTCAGTATTCTTTCGTAGCACCACATATCTAAAGCTTGTATTCTCCTCTTGTCCAAACAATTTATCGTCCATGTTTCACTTCCATACATGGCTACACGTCAAATACTTTCAGAAACGGCTTGCTGACACTTAAATCTATGTTCGATGTTAACAAATTTATCTTCTTTAGAAACGCTTTCCTTGCCATTCCCAATGTATATTTTATATCCTCTCTACTTCGACCATCATTAGTTACTTTGCTTCCCAAATAGCAAAACCCATTTACTACTTTAAGTGTCTCATTTCCTAATGTAATTCCCTTAGTATCAGCCAATTTAATTCGACTACATTCCATTATCCTCGTTTTGCTTTTGTTGATGTTCATCTTACATCCGCCTTTCAAGACACTGTACATTCCGCTCAATTGTGCAACTGTCCAACTTCCAAGTCTTTTGCTGTCTCTGATAAAATTACAATGTCATCGGCGAACCTCAAAGTTTTTATTTCTTCTTCTTAGATTTCAATACCTACTCCGAATTTTTCTTTTCTTTCCTTTGGTGCTTGCTCGATATACAGATTGAATAACAACGGGGATAGGCTACAACCCTGTCTCACTCCCTTCCCTATCATTGCTTCCCTTTCATGCCCCTCGACTCTTATAACTGCCGTCTGGTTTCTGTACAAATTGTAAATAGCCATTCGCTCCCTGTATTTGAACCTTGCCACCTTCAGAATTTGAAAGAGAGTTTTCAAGTCAACATTGTCAAAACCTTTCTCTAAGTCTACAAATCCTAGAAACGTAGGTTTGCCTTTTCTTAATCTAGCTTCTAAGATAAAGCTAGGGGTCAGTATTGCCTCACGTGTTTATTTCTACGGAATCAAAACTGATTGTCCCTGAGGTTGGTTTCTACTATTTTTTCCATTCGTCTGTAAAGAATTCGTGTTAGTATTTTGCAGCCGTGGCTTATCAAACTGATAATTCGGTAATTTTCATGTCTGTCAACACCTGCTTTCTTTAGGAATTAGCATTATTATATTCTTCTTGAAGTCTGGGGATATTTCGCCTGTCTCATACATCTTGCTCACCAGATGGTAGAGTTTTATCAGGGCTGGCTGTCCCAAGGCTATCAGTAGTTCTAATGGAATGTTGTCAACTCCCGATGCCTTGTTTCGACTCAGGTCTTTCAGTGCTCTGTCAAACTCTTCAAACAGTTTAGTATCTCCCATTACATTTTGATCTACATCCTCTTCCATTTCCATTATATTGTCCTCAAGTATATCGCCCTTGTATAGAACCTGTGTATACTCCTTCCACTATTCTGCTTTCCCTTCTTTGGTTAGAACTGGGTTTCCATCTGAGCTCTTGATATTCATACAAGTGGTTCTCTTTTCTCCAAAGGTCTCTTTAATTTTCCTGTAGGTAGTATCTACCTCACTCCTAGTGAGATAAGCCTCTACATCCTTACGTTTGTCTTCTAGCCATCCCTGCTTAGCCATTATGCACTTCACGTCGATCTCATTTTTGAGACGTTTGTATTCCTTTTTGCCTGCTTCATTTACTGCACTTTTATATTTTCTCAATCATCAATTAAATTCAGTATATCGTTTCTTACCCAAGGGTTTCTACCAGCTCTCGTCGTTTTACCTAACTGATCCTCTGCTGCCTTCACTACTTCATCCCTCAAAGCTACCCATTCTTCTGCTACTGTATTTGTTTCCCGCATTACTGGCAATCGTTCCCTACTGCTCTCCCTGAAACTCTGTACAACCTCAGGTTCTGTCAGTTTATCCAGATCCCATCTCCTTAAATTCCAACATTCTCGCAGTTTGTTCAGTTTTAATCTACAGTTCATAAACAGTAGATTGTGTTCAGAGTCCACATCTGCTCCTGGAAGTGTCTTACAATGTAAAACCTGGTTCCTAAATTCCTGTCTTAGGAACTAATAGTGTGATTTCCATATCCATTAGTCGTACATTACTGTCAAATCCAGTAAAAAGGGTAACATTATACGCCAGAAGTATATACCCCGTATAGAAGTGTCATACGTGGCTTTCACCAACAGTGATGGTCTCCTTACAGTTGCTCTACTGTGCGATATACGCAGTGCTGCAAAAGGTGTTCGTATACTTCCGCACTTCAGCAACAAGGATAGCACACCCTTACCTATACCGTAACACCGTCGCTCGGTACTTCACTGTCTGCACTACACACGTTTGCAGGTAGCACTGTCCAGGCTCTCCGATCCCAGACACTTCCATCGGACTGCCACAGAGCACAATGTGGTTCACTCGTATCCAGTCGTTAACTCACCAGTGGAGTCGCCCTTTGTACCACATCAGGCCTAGCTTAGCGCTGATACAGAAATGTGTGGCTCGTGCGTAGCTGCTTGACCATCGTACCCGACCCTCTTCACAAGCACAGTCATTCTGCTAGCTCGACCATCGGTAGTACTTTGAAACTCGTGACTGATTCCTTTCGATGATTTCGCACGATTTTCGACGAGCGCTATCTCCAATGCTCGGCGGTCCGCGCCCGTCAGTACTTTAGGTGTGACCTGTGGTGTTACAGCTGTACTTGTTCCTTCGCGTTTCCACGTCAGAGTCGTGTCATCAGTAGTCGGCTTTGGCAGCCTTAGAATGGTTGAAATGTCTCTGATGGATTTATTACTCAGGTGACATCCAGTGATCAGCGCACGGGCCGGCCGCTGTGACCGAGCGGTTCTAGGCGCTTCAGTCCGGGTCCGCGCTACTGCTACGGCCGCAGGTTCGAATCCTGCCTCGGCCATTGATGTGTGTGATGTCCTTAGGTTAGTTAGGTTAAAGTAGTTCTAAGTCTAGGGGACTGATTACCTCAGATAGTCCCATAGTGCTGAGAGCCATTTGAACCATTTTTTGCTGCTGCTTCTCTTCTGACAAGACAACATCCCCTGCCTCCAATAATGGAAGGTCCCTCTCTAGTGACATCTAGTGGCGAATTCCTTATTAAATAGGGCTGTCCGGATACTTTTAACCAGACAGTGTATACTTTACGTGCAAATTGCGACCCCAAAGAGAAGTGGTGAGGATGTTTACGTAACAAAAGCGTCGCTTCGATTCACCAGTGGCATGGAATCTGAGTAGCCGATAAAGAATCGGGGCAAGTAATTGCTCTCTGAGCACAGTGTATCGCTTCGTTAATCTCTAGTGCACAAGGTCCAATTGGAATCAGTAAGTATGCTCGCTCATGTGAATGTTGTGAGGTAACGGACCGCACAGGACGCTCGTCAAAGTTGCGGCCTGGCAGCAGCCACGTGGTCACCGAATGGTAGTTTAGCAAGCGCGTGATGCCGCACGAGGGCCGGTCCAGCCGCGTGGCTGGGAATTCCATCGTGACGCTGTGTTGATGTGGGAGACATCCCGGGAGCGCCAAAGATGGCGGACTTTGTGAAACCATAATGGCAGACATTTCACAGTTCGTATAGAAATTAATAGTAGCCAAATGAGTCATGGTACCTCAAAAAGAAACATGTACATAACTATTGTTTCCACGACGATTCTGATGGTGTTATCAGATTTTCAATATCTTTACTAGTTTAAAGTTTAGTATCTGCCAGTAAATTATACAAGTGACACCCAGCAACGAATTTCCAAAATATAAACGCTTCATCCGATTTTGTCGATCGCCGTGTCTTTAGAAAGCTATTACTGTAAACATAAGTTGGTATGAATTACAGGCATGTTACTTCGATAGTACATGAGTTATTGGAGGTCAAAGTGGTCGATTACTATCGATTGCGTCAGGCCATAAGTACTCCACAGTTACACAAAAAAAAACGGTAGCAGCATGCTTATAAATATATTGATCTATGTCTTTTTTATATCCGATAAGTACTATTCATGAAGAAATTGGTTAAATATTTACTGTGTTTTAGGAATCACAGAGACATTAGGCTACTGGCCTATCTTTTGTTATATTCCTTTGTTATATTCCTTTGATATATGTTCATTTAATTTGATTATGTATCTAATAACGTGTGTTAGAGCGTGTTTATGGTCCAGCTGTATAAAGATTTATTCACTTTCTAGTTATTGAAATGTAAATCCAGTATCTCGAAGGTGTTTCATTATATTTGTGTGGATGCGTTGGCTTGAAGAAATGGCGCGAGCGCTCTAGCCAATCACAGCGCTCGTTACTAAGAGAGGCGTATGGAGGTTGGGGAGGAGCATTGTTTGATGGGAGGACACGAGGGACTTCGGAACAGGACGGCGTGAGGGACAGTAGCAAAAGAGTGTGGAGCGGTTTGCGCGTGGTTCAAAAAATGGTTCAAATGGCTCTGAGTACTATGGGACTTAACTACTGAGGTCATCAGTCCCCTAGAACTTAGAACTACTTAAACCTAACTAACCTAAGGACAACACAGACATCCATGCCCGAGGCAGGATTCGAACCTGCGACCGTAGCGGACTCGTGGTTCCAGACTGAAGCACCTAGAACCGCTCGGCCTGCCATGTCCATCATATCTACCGATTTGTGACTCATTTGGATTAGTGCTTCGTGCTGCGTTTTTGTCTTAGAGGGTAATTGTTTATTCTTGAGAACTAGGAAGCATTATTTACATTCCCATACATATTTCACTGTCTCACGACCAGAGACAAAGTTGCCGTCACCCGAGTGCCCACTTACGCCTTCCGTAAGGCACGCGCAACAGCGAACGGTAAATGTCGCTCCATAGAGGGCACACATCGGTACTGCACGCGCAGGCAGCAAACTAACACGACGTCGAGAGATAAATAGAAACCACCAATTCTCGCTTTCGGCGAGGCTGCTGCATTGCATGCCGTAGCAGTGAACAACACGAAAAGGAGAACACGGTCGTAGTAGATGAGCGGACGGGAGGGGAGGACAAGCTTGGCATTTCTTCAAAAATGACGTTGTTTTCGAGGAGGAATACTCGTTTCAGAATAAATTGAGGGCTTTCAAAATGAAATGGAGGAAATGAGGTGTGGCCCTCAACTACGTACCCTCCGACTCAGAGTTGCAATATTAAAAGTTTTGGCTGGTTTCGTTGTCTAGGGCGTGGGATACGTAGTTGCCGCATTGAAAGCCAAATAGCCGGCCTGTGTGGCCGAGCTGTTCTAGGCGCTTCAGTCGTGAACCGCGAGACCGCTACGGTCGCAGGTTGCAAATATGCAAGGTACGTTGTCTAGGGCGTGGGATACGTAGTTGCCGCATTGAAAGCCAAATAGCCGGCTGGCGTGGCCGAGCGGTTCTAGGCGCTTCAGTCGTGAACCGCGAGACCGCTACGGTCGCAGGTTGCAAATATGCAAGGTACGTACTACGGTATGAAATAGACAGTGGCTGAAAAAATTATTAAAAAAAATTAACAGTTGTCAGATTATCGTGAACACCAAGCAAGGTCGCGCCGTGGTTAGCACACTGGACTTACCTTCGGAAGGACGACGGCTCAAACCCGCGTCTGGCCATTCTGATTTAGGAGTCCCGTGATTTCGGTATATGGTTTGAGTGAAATGCCGCGATGGCTCCTCTGAAAGGGCACAGTCGATTTTGTTGGCCATCCTTTCCCAATCCGATGGGACTGATGATCTCACTGTTGCTCCCTTCCCCCCAAATCAATCAACCAACGAATTACCGTGACAGCTTTCTGAGATACACAAAAAAGAACAGAAAGCTGCTTCTAATTCACAAAAACATTTGTGCATTTAGACATATTGAAACGTGCTATGAATATTTAATCACAAGTATGTAACTCACAAAAAAGGTAACGAGAAATTTGAGCTGATGCTGATACACGCTGGGAGTGGCCGCCGTCGTCGTTCCCCTCCCCTACGAAAAGAGGGGGAGGAAGAAAATTTTCAAAGGTGTGTGAATTCCTAAGGGACCAAACTGCTGAGTCATCGGTTCCTAGACTAACACACTACGTAAACTAACTTATGCTAAGAACAACACACACACACACACACACACACACACACACACTACGTAAACTAACTTATGCTAAGAACAACACACACACACACACACACACACACACACACACACACACACACATGCCCGAGAGACAGAGGCCACGGGACCAAAACTTGGAGCATGGTATGAACAGACGATACCTCCGAATACCGAAAGCTGACTACTACTTTCGCTATCGTGGCGTGTCTAGTCACCATAACTGGAAAAATGGCACTGTCTTGTTCTGAAAGGAAGTCACTAAGTCTCTTTAACGACCAGAACCGATCAGTATACCGCTATAACTTCTTATATAAATCTGTGATAATTAATCAATTAGTCGGAACCTTTACCAAAGTTCTTCTTCTAAAAAACATTTATCAGGCCCCACAAACAAGAGGTTGAGGTATCCCGTATACATTTAGCTGCTTACCAAAAGAGAACTGACAGCCGAAAAAATGCTGGATCACAGTGGAATACCCAGCAGTCGCGCATGTTGATCTGGACCGATCTGATACACCTTACTCGTATTCCCGCGACTACCTCTGTTCGGGTGTAATCATTTGCGAAACGAAGAGGAGGACGACCTTCAAAACATGATGCAAGATGCTGGTACCAGTCCACGACTGATTTTAACATTTCCACTGTCGCCTCGATTGTTATATGCCAGGCTTCGAATACCATGGCCTTCACTTGTGTTCCGATTTCCGGTGCTTCACAGAGGGATTCTCTGCGTCTTCGTCCTTCGTCATTCACCTTGGAAGAGGTTGTGTCATCAGATGGCTGCGTCAGCTGACGGCGAATTGCAGTCGTACACTCCACAGAGAAATTCGACGTACTGGGAAGTGACGTCAAAATGACGTGTCAATCGTTGTGACAACGAAATTCGACAGCAGGCGACCCAACAAGCCGGCGGCGACACCAAATTATCCTCCGTATGTGCGTTTCGCCATCGAGAATCGCAACATATTCGCGGAGGAGACAGCTAAATATTTGTAACACGGAAGAATATAACTGTTATTGCCGCTCGTTTGACTGGCACCAGTTTCACCTGTGCAATTAGGTTCCTGCCTAAGCATACCCTTGGAAATAGCGTCATATTCGGAAAAACCGACAAATACTTGTGACAAGCAAGAATGCATTTGTCAGTCCTAGTCGTTTTTGTTTAATCAGGGACTGAAGCCACAAAACAGAAGAAACTCATTCCCGAGAGAGTTCACTCCTGCCCGTAAATAGCATCGAATATTGCATATGTACTTGATTTACGTTAATAGGAAAGCAGGCTTAGAATCTCTTGCAAATGTCAAAATGAAGGAAAATGTATTGGGATAGCAGCACACCAGCCTACTTCCTTCGACTCCGTAATTCAACGTCTCTAACCTTAAGACCACATTGTCATTAATCGTAGTATTTCCTGAAAGCTTTTACCGGCAATCTGACGTTTATGAATTATAACAAATCATAGCAAAAGTGCAGTATTTCTGACAAGTCTTCGATTCGCCATTGCCTCGGAACGGCATACAGCCATAACACGCAAATTATAATACGAAGAAAACTAAATGCGACGATATCCAATATGTCGTCTCTAAAGATATCGACTGCTATGTACTTTCGTGATCGCACCCAATTCCGCGTCATTTCGACGTCAGCTCCGCGCAAGCCGGTAGAGTTACTAACTTCTACCCACACTCCCAGCAACCCAGGAAGCATCGTTGCTCTTTAACTGCAGAAAACGAAGTACTGCATGACGTTCTACTTTATCAGTGGTCTGTCCCATATTCTTTTGGATCCTCTATCGGTGTGCTGTGACGTGTGACTCAGATATCTCAGTATGAACCAAGACAGCAGAATAATGCTCTTAAAGTACCTGCAGACAAAGAAACAAACAAAAAAATTTGGAAGGTCCACTATAGTGGCCATGTCCCTTTGCTTGCAAGACGCTAAGAATATAATGAGTATTTGACGCACCTTTTTCGATAGGTCAGCTTGACCACTGTACGCCAGGGGATGACCTCGTGATACGACGTGGAAGGCATTGGACAAAAGTGTTGCAAGATTCTACAACAAATAAATGTTTCAGATTATTGTGGCCGCATTTCCAACAGATAGTATGCTGGGAGTATGCAATACTTCTTTACGGTTCTCTCTTACTTGCGCTTGCAGTTGAATTACGGGTGCCTAACTTTGATGTAAATGTTATAATAGCAAAAAGAAAAAAAAGATAATTACGTAAATTCACTTTTTGGATGGGATAATTAAAAGTTTATCAGTGTGTTTGAAATATTTCGTCAATAATTCAAATTCTTGAACTAGTTACATAGAATAATAATATCGTACAGTCCTGTCAGACGATGGGGGAATTTAGTGATGCAGCGACGTAGTTTGAAGAGCGGAAACCATGCAGAGAATTTTTCTTCTTCATTATTTTCCTGGCAAGCAGGGTATATCCACAACTACATGTTTTTACTTACTTGTAAACCATCCTTCCTGCGGTACACTACCACAATCATTTTTTTAACAAACTGGAAAATTCAAATACAACCTTAAGACCTCTAGAGTGAAGCTTACGTATCATCGCCTTCCCACCCTCATCTTCACACATACTGGTGGAGTCGAATTTTAACCTTACTATATATTTCGCTTATTATCTATGAAAAAATGATGTAAGTTTGGCTGAAACTGCTAAGTGAGTTCCAGAGTTTTGAGTCCATTCTTACACTCATTCGTAGGAATTACAGTTAAGTTTTCAGCATGTTCTATGAATCATCGCATCTTCTCACCCGTGATGTAGAAATTATATGTAGATTTACAATTAATTAATAATGGAAACAAATTTCCTGAGTGAGTCCGTGATCATTGTGAATATTTTGTGAATAAAACCTTCTAAATCTGTTAATATATATATATTGGTTCAGCATACTGAGGATAACTTGAAATAATTTGTACCTTCTTCGTTTCCAGTAGTTTTTCATCCTATAGCTATATTTTCGGTTATTGATTCTGTACATATTCCGCCAGTCTTTTCATTTTTTCAGGTAATCCTTGAGACTTTCTACGTTTTCTCTGAACTTTCCTCTTTCTCCTACTTCTTTCTCGGTTATTTCCATTTCCCTCAGCTGTACTTTAAGTTTTTTGCTCCACGTCATGATGTTTATGGGTTTCTGTCAAAAAATTTAAAAATCCTTTTTGTTATTCTTTTCTCATCATGGATTTTTAAGTGTCCATAGAATACAACATTTCTCTTCCTCATTGTGTTTAAAATTCGTTCTATCCTTTCATAAACTTCTTTATTACTTCTTAATTTAGATTTCCTATTATAGTAATTTGGTCCCAAGGTGTTCCTGATTATTTTTGTTTTCTTCTTTTGGATTTAACTTAACCGTTTGGTTGTATGTAACGAAAGCTAATCTGAAGCATAAAGGCATTCTGATCTAATGACGGTGTTGTAATGCCAGAATTTTGAACGTACGGAAATAGGTTTCTTGTTACACATGTTTCTTTTTCTTTAAATTGAATCTCTTCCTGTTTCCTTGTCCTTGCCAAGTTAGCTTCTTTGTCCATAGCATTTGTTTACATCATTTCATCTAGACATTTAAGTTCTGTAGCCTTCTTTGTTCTTCCATAGTCAGTTTCCATGTATTTCAGTGCCTCTTTCGCATATTTTTTTCAAAAGATGTACGTAGGTCTTATTTTCAAGCTCTTGTAGGAGATATATTTAAGTGGTTGCATTTTCTCTACATTCGGCTAAGACGGCAAGACCGTCTGCAAAATCCAGACAATCAAGTCTGAGATTATCTCCTTTTCTCCCAGTTATCACTTGTAAAATTCTTTCTGCTTCTGTTCCATTCCTCAATTCCCAGACTGCCTTTTCAACTACAGAACTGAACAGCAGTGGGACAACCCATCTGAATGGCTTAGCTCCATTTTGATGTCAAAGGCGTTGGATGTTACACTCAAGAATTTAATTTTGTCACTGTGTCTTCTATGATTTCCACTGGGTTTTATTTCAACTCCAACTTTTCTGAGGTGTTCAATAATATTTCCCTGTAACCGAATCACATGCATTTTTGAAGTCTACAAATGTTACCCATACGATTATGGTTCTAATTCTTCTATACCTGCTTATAAATTTCAGATTTAAAATTTGTTCGATACAGGTTCGTTCTTTCATAAACCATCCTTGGTACTCTCAATTGCTGATCCAATTGGCTTTCGAGCCTGTTTTGTAATGCTTCTAAAAGAACCTTGTAAGTTACTGGAAGGGCTCTGTAGTTATTAGGGTTTTATCTCCTTTATTCTGGATTAAATGAATTGATGGTATTTTCGAATTTTCTAACATGGCTTCTGTTTCCAGTACTTCCTGAAAGAGTCGATGCAGCTTCTAGACTGTTCCAGCACCTGCAATTTTCCAAATTTAAGTATCTGCTGAATCTTGCATTGGAGCTTAATCATTGTTCAGGTCTTTAATGACCTTACGGATTTCATGCATTCTGGAAGGGTCTGTTTGGTCTTGGTTTGTCACTTACCAGGTTAATACATGTCTTTATTCATATGCTCTACGAAAAAAGAACGGACAACGAAGGAATTATTCGACTAGCACGGAATTTGGTATATCTGATGTACATGTAAAGACAAACAAATGATTACGATTTCAGAAAAATTGAACGATTTATGCACGAGAAGTTTCTTCACAGATTGAGCAGGTAAATAACGCATTCGTACACCGCTGGCCCGCACGAAAGCAGTTATTCGGCTTGGCTTTGATAGACGAGTTGTTTGATGCCCTCCTGAGGGAAGTCGTATAAAATTCTGTCCAATTGACGTGTTAAGTCGTCAAACTGCCAAGCTGGTTGGAGCCCCCTGCCCATAATGCTCCGGAGTTCTCAAATTGGGAGAGATCAGGGTGATCTTACAGGCCAAGATATGGTTTGGGAATAACGAAGAGAAGCAGTAGAAACTCCTGCAATATGCTAGCGAGCATTATGTTGCTGAAATGTAGCTCAGGATGGCTTGCCATGAAGAGCACAAAACTGGGCGTAGAATATCGTTGAAAGACTGCTATCCTGTAATGGTGCTGCGGATGACAGCAGAAGAGGTTCTGCTACGAAAATAAATGGCACCCCAAACCATCACCACAGTTCGTCGGGTCGTACTGCGGGGGAGAGTCAGGTTGGTATCTTACCGCTGACCGGGGGGTCTCCAGACACTCTTCGCTGGTCACTGGGACTGAACTCATTGCTGAAGACAAGTCTACTCCAGTCAATGAGATTCCAAACCCAATGTGCCCGACACCACTGCACACAGGCTTGTTGGTGTACAGAGCTCAATGGTAATCGGCGCAAGAGGTGCCGTGTGCTCAGTCCCCTTTTGCACGTTGGGTTGGTGATAATGATGAATCCTGGGCTCTGAGTCCCCCTCTGACGATTGCTCGTTCTTCGCGTTCTGTCACCTCTCTGGTCGACCGCTTCCTCCTTGACGCTGAGTTTGGCTATGATTCGCCCATTCCTGCCCAATATCGTCGAATAGTGACATCACTCATATTCAAATGTTGACCGATTCGCTGATTACTGCAAGCAGCTTCTCTGAGCCGAACTACACGTCCTCTGTCAACTCCTGACACGCGCGTATACTGTTTACGCGGCTGTCTGCGAGGCATAGGTCGTGTCCAGCTCAGTACGCGGAATGGACTTGGGTTAGTCACTATGCCTGGTA
Source organism: Schistocerca gregaria (assembly GCF_023897955.1). Classification (NCBI taxonomy): domain Eukaryota; kingdom Metazoa; phylum Arthropoda; class Insecta; order Orthoptera; family Acrididae; genus Schistocerca; species Schistocerca gregaria. Next base: position 77,761,014 of record NC_064925.1, on the reverse strand, counting down.
TCTGTATGTCCCTTGTTCACCATCCCTGCCAACTGCGCTGTGAAATCACGCTGCAGTGCTACACATTCATCCATCGGCCGCCAAAGTTTACAATTTTGCATTTTTCATAGGTACCAGTATGAATATTAATTTGTGACCAATTATTTTTTACTGGAGTGTAACGTAGCTTCGGCCACTGCCATCATCAGATCAAAACGTAGAAAGTGTAAGTCTAGGTTGTGTGTCAATATCAGTTTATGTCCTGCTTAGGCACTGACAGTGAAAGTCATTTTATGGGTTAAAGGTTTTGATATGATGATGGCAGAGGCTCAATTAACTTATATTAAGCGATCTAGGCGGTTTTAAGCACACAAAATGTTTACAAATAAGACTAATTTTCTCTGTAAAACCAGGGCACGTGCTATCCATTTACATACATTTCGTTTCAATCTTAATCTATAGCAAAATTCTGTAGTTTAACTCAACTACACACATACGGTCTGCTCAGAAATTAGCCTGTGGAATAAAAGTAATCGTCAAGTCCAAATGATTTGAGTTTCTTTTTATAAGTGTCATTACTTACCACCAAATGTAATTCACACTGGGTCCTCATAGAAACAGGCTTAAGACAAGGTGACTGCATATCGTCATTACTGTTCAACTGTGGACTGAATACATAATGAGAGAATGGTACAAGGACAATCCAAAGATGATAACAATTGGAAGTGCAAAACATGATATTAGCTTAAAATGCTTGGGATTCGCTGATGATCTTGCTCTCCTAGCCAACACCGTTCAAGAAGCCACGCAACAAGTGAAATCCTACAAGAAATAGCAGAGAAAGTAGGCCTTAGAATATCATTTGAAAATACTGATCCACCTCTTGTAAACAAAATAACAATAGGAGAACGGGAAATCAATATTGTTGATAAATTTAAATATTTAGGCTGATTTATAACATACAATCTAAATGATAAGTTATCATGGCAGAATAGAACAAAAAAACTCGACTACGCAAATCACATTACCAAAATTACATTCAACAAAAAAGCCTATCTATAGATGCAAAATAAAAACACTGTAAAACCGTTACACAACCAGAAATAACGTAAGCAGCTGAAACTATCTTCCAAACAACTAATACAGCAAAAATTGACACAATACTAAAGATATGATGATGATGAGTCCCATACTCCTTTACAGAGCGTAGCGGAGCGACGCGGGAAACCCGTGCCGCCTTACTAGGCAAGGTCCTAGTGGAGGTGGTTTGCCGTTGCTTTCCTCCGACCGTAATGGGGGTGAATTATGATGATGAAGACTACACAATAACACCCAGTCATCTCGAGGCAGGAAAAATCACTGACCCCGCCGGGAATCGAACCCGGGACCCTGTGCTCGGGAAGCGAGAACGCTACCGCGAGACCACGAGCTGCGGACAACTAAAAATATAAAGAAGAATAATTAGGATACGTATAACTAAACAGTATAAAATAAATTGACATTGGAGAATAGCATCAAATGAAACAGTATATAAGAAAATAGAACCAGACATGAGGACGATCAGGAACAAACGCATCTCATTCTTTGGACATCTGATGAGAACTCCAGAAAACAGAATTAGTAAAAAAATAATACAAATAATAAACGAAAAGAGAACAAAGGCAAACTGGTGTTTTTCATTTATTATAATGTTGTTCTACCAAGAACCGACGCAAGATTCTGTTAATAAAATAATACAAAAATTAAGTGGAATAGCAAGAGCGACATTAAATGGCTCACAGAAATTAAGGAAGATATAAAAGAATTCCAAATTACAGTAGATGACCTAAAAAACAAGACAAAGAAAACCAGAATACTGCAAGATCCGCAAACCAGACTACAAATGAAAATCAAGAAAAGGAGCACAGGAAGAGAGGTCTCAGACGAAGAAAGAAAGAAAATATCTGAAAGAATGAAGAAATATTGGGCAGACAGAAGAGCAAAACACCTTTCATATAAGAATAGACTCTAATAATTATATTACTTAATATCATATTAAGTTATTGTTGAGCCAAATTGTATCCCTGTGTGACAACTTGTTTACAACTTTGTATTTTTGACTAGAGTGGTCCAATGAAGGCCATAAAATTATTATTATTATTAATAATTATAATTATAATTATAATTATAATCATTATTATTATTAAGATAATGAGTATTGTTAAATATTTTTGTAGCAGCATAATTTGCTGGTGTCTGTGCAAGAGTAAAATAAGTTCTGCGTAGTGGAGGTTGTTTTTGTTCCTGGAGATATATTAATGAATACTGCTGTTATATGCAAATTGCAGTGTGTAATTATTATTATGTAAAAATTTCAGCAAAGAAACCTGAAGTAATGATCTTCAAAGGGAAATTTCCGTTACCCTCCAAAACAGGACAAGACGAGTATTAATCGGTAGAACAAAAGTAACATTTTTCAGTTTTTTAGTTACGAACACGAAAACGATATCAGTAATAAAATAAAGAAGTTACGAATGATATGTGTCACGGCACACAGAATACTGGGCGACAAGACAATGATTGATGCAAAACTAAAATTTTACAAAGTAATGACTGCCACTACTGTAATATGTGTAGACGAAACTTGGACGTCGCCTACAGATATACATAAGAGGAACAAAGTTAATGAGAACCAGCTCAATTCTATTAAGGTAAATTTACTAGCGGACTTTAGGAAGTAAGTTATACTTGTCAGCCCCACTAAGACTATTGGGTAAGAAACATTCTACATAGTTGGAATACATGGGACAATACTATCATTGTGAATGAAACTTCTAAATTTCACACAGACTCTGGCAATGTATGGACCAAATGAAATTTGAACGATTGGTATAGCCTGTCTGTAAGCTCATGTGCAACTCTACCTACATGGCCATGTCTCACAAGGCACCTTTCAAGGCCAATGAGATATGCGGACCCTGTGGCATGCTTCACAGCACGTGACACGGCAGGTCGTACAAGTGCCAGTGGCTGTCCCTGGTGAGGAGCGAGTTACTGTTTCAGTTCAGTTTAATAATTCGTAATTGCTTGTTTAAATACATGAAAACTCTCGATACCACACGACAGAGTTAAAATTTTCAGTGGGTACCTTTTAATAGACATACTAACTTCCTGTAGGGACTGCACAAAGCCGAGCGTTCGCCGGGTATGGCACGCAAGGCGGCTAGTGTGACGTCACAAGTTCATTGCGGGGCCCGCATTTCTCGTGCGGCCCCGGTATATCTACAGACTACTTCAAAAAGTTGTGCCAACCTTTCCGCGGCGCACTTTAAATCAGTGACAACGCAGTGTACAGTTACATCTGGGCAGCGTTTGTTTTTAGATAAATGCGTTAACTCTGTATGTAATATGGAGGACTTTGCTTTCTTCTGAAACACAACATGACAAACTACCCAATGCAGGAGCGAAAGTCATGAGTCAGCATTCATATATCTACTATAAAAAGAACAGAATCCCTGCTCATCTGAATGCATATTCGTCTACTGTCTCCCCCCAAAGTAACGGACATATTGCGATAGTATTTTCAACACGATATAGCACAGTTATTATGTAGTATTAAGGACTTACTCTTCCATATGTTTCTGCTTACATGTAAAGGTTTTATTTCACAGTATTCGTTGATACGCAACAATTCTTGCTATACGAGGAGTGTTCAAAAAGCAACGGGGAAATAGTAATTACGCTTGCTGTATTATTCCGTTTTAGACGAATTCCTTGGCGTTGTATTTGGAAACGTGCCTCAAAAGTATGTACACAATGTTAGGCATATCGAATATGTAATCTACTGTCAGCTGTCGATAACGTAACATGTGCTTTTTTGGTTTCGGAAAATATTTATTTTGGTTAAAAATGGAGCACAGAAATTGTGTTAAATTATGGTACATGAAGACAATAAAGCGAAAACATTTTTTAGAGATGTTGAAGACTGCTTTTACTGAGTCAGCTGTGAGTAAAACAAGGGATTATGAGTGGCATAAGTGTTTAGAAAAAGTCCGTGAAGACGTTGAAGATAATGAGCGCCTTAGATGTCCCACCACGTCACCCGACGAAATCTTGGGAAAAATGAAAAAAAATCTCAATCAGGGAAGTCGCTGATGAGTATGGCATGAAATTGTTTCCGGTGTTTGTTGAATTAGGAACAAACACAGCGCCGAATGAAACATGGGCTTACTGATGATGTTTTTCTAACCCATTGGATTTTGGGACGTGGCCACACAGCCATCTCAAGTGTGAAATGTCAATTATGACGATACGAAGGTAAGGACAACACAATATCCAGTACCTGAGACGAGAAGAGTCTCCAGTCAAGATATGATGCTGAAACTAAGGCTCAATCGCGCCAGTGGAAGCACTGTAGATCGCGGAGACCGAAAAGAACTTGCGAAGAGCAGTCGCATGTGAAGGTTATGCTCGCTGTGTTCTTTAACCTCAAGAGCGTAGTGCAGCATTAGCTTTTGCCACAAAGCGAAATGATCCTTGGATGTTTCTTGGATATAAAACAGCTTTTTGCCTGGTTCTCTTAATTTCTTCTGTTTTACCAACTATTTCCATTACTAGCCAGTTACGCAAATTCTCTCTACTACACTCTATCACTCAGAAATCTCTTCCAGATAAATCCCATTTCCCATAGTGTCTTGTGCACTACATCATTTTGCTACGGAAAATAGATTCTTTTGTTTCACAGCAAAAAGTAATTTACGTAATGTCACACAATTTTTTTGATTTATTAAAATTCCTTCATCGTTTCTCGAATTACTGTTTTTTAAGTCTTCAGATGTCAGTCTTCTGACTGGTTTGATGCCCCCCGTCACGAATTCCTGCCCATGCCAAGCTTTTCACCTCTCAGTAACACTTGCTACCCACGTCCTCACTAAATTGCTGGATGTATCTTGATCTGTCCTTCTCTACAGCTTTTGCCCTCTACAGCTCCCTCTAAATACCACGGAAGCTATTCCCTGATGCCTTAACAGATGCCCGATCATCGTGACCATTCTCCTTCTCAGTGCTTTCCATATATCACTTTCTTCACCGATTCTGTGGAGAACCTTCTCATTCCTTACAGTATCAGTCCTCCCAATTTCCAAAATTCGTCTGTTGCACCATATCTCAAATGCTTGGATTCTTTTCCGCCCATGTCACACACTCATACGGTGATGTGTTTCAAAAGCACATCCTCATAAATTTCTTTCTCAGCTTAAGGCCTATGTTTGATACTAGTATGCTTGTATTGGACAGGAATGCACTTTTCACCAGTGCCAGTTTGCTTTTTATGCACTCCTCGCTCCGTCTATTATTTTTCAGTCTAGGCAGCAGGATCCTTGACTTCCCTCTAGCTAACAGGGTTATTTAACTTCATCTACTTCGTGATCATCAATCCTGATGTCCTTCTTTCTGCTCCTTTTCATTACTTTCGTCTTTCTTCGATTTACTCTCAGTCCATATTCGGTACTCATTAGACTGTTCATTCCATTCAATAGAGCTTATAATATTCTTCTTCTTCTTCACTATCAATGAGTATAGCAATGTCATCAGCGGGTCTTAACGTTGATATCCTTCCACTTTGAAATTTGATCCCACTCTTCAATCTTTCTTTCATTTCCGTCATTACTTCTTCGACGTATGCATTGAACAGCAGGGACGAAAAATTACATTCCTGTCTTACATCCTTTTTAATGCGACCACTTCGTTCTTGCCTTCAACTCTTATTGTTCCCTCTAGGTTCCTGTAGGTATTGTATATTAGCCAGCTGGAGTGGCCGTGCGGTTCTAGGCGCTACAGTCTGGAACTGCGTGACCTCTACGGTCGCAGGTTCGAATCCTGCCTCGGGCATGGATGTGTGTGTTGTTCTTAGGTTAGTTAGGTTTAAGTTGTTCTAAGTTCTAGGGGACTGATGACCACAGCAGTGAAGTCCCATAGTGCTCAGAGTCATATTGTATATTACCATCTTTCCCTATAGATTACCCCTATTTTTCTAAGAGTTTCGAACATCTTGCATCACATTACATTGCGTACGCTTTTTCCAGGGCGACTGATCCCACGAATGTGTCTTGATTTTTCTGTATTCTTGCTTCCATTGGTAACCGCAAGTCAGAACGGCCTCTCTGGTACCTTTACCTTTCCTGAAGCCAAACTACTCGTCGTCTAACACATCCTCAATTTTCTTTTCCATTCTTCCGTTATTGTCAGCAGCTTGGATGGATGAGCTGTTGAGCTGATTGTGTGCTAATTCTGAATCTTGTCAGCTCTTGCAATCTTCGGTTTTGTGTGGATGATCTTCAGCTGAGATGCCGTGGTTGATACATAAAATTTCCACCTTACGTTTCGTCGCGATCTGTGGGAGATATCTCCTGAGGTCGTCCGGCTACTGCTACTCAGGCTCCAGGTATTCTCCCATTTATAGAGCGCATAGACGGCACCACTATTCGTCAAGTGATGCCGACGGTATGCCTATCTTTGGAAGGCGTCATCATTCTCGATTAAGAGTAATCGACTGTCATTCTACTGGCGCAACGTCGACATCCACATTTTGTCTAACTTTAAAACTTCCTCTTTTCTATTAAAATTGTTATGGTGTTTGTGAATCTCTATTGCTTCTCTATACATGCGCGCATGATAATGTGATGTTCATGCTAGAACGCTCGTCTCATTACATTTAATTTCGTGGTTCCCATCTCAAAAAACATGCTCAGCTACGGCCGGTTTTTCTTTGTGTCCTAAGCCTACATTGTATGATGTGTGGATGATGTTTCTGCGAAAGTCTGATGGCATATCGCGAGTCTCATACATTCTATACACCACTTCATTCAATGATTTTAGAAATTTCGATAGAATGTGTCTATCCCTTCTGCTTTATTCGATTGTAAGTGCTCCAAAGCTCTTTTAAATTCTGATTATACTGCTAGATCCCCTTTCCTTCCCTTTGGACTCCTATTTCTTCTTCAGTCATGTCATTAGATAAGTCCTTCCCCTCTTACAGGAACTCAATTTTCTATTCCTATGCATTTGACAGTGGAGTTCTCACCGCACTCTTAATTTTATCGCTCTTGCTTTTAATTTCATCGAAAGTTGTTTTGACTTTTCTATATGCTGAGTCAGTTCTTCAGACAATCATTTCTTTTTCGATTTCCTAAAACTTTTCATGTAGCCATTTCCCTTATCTTCCCTGCATTTCCTATTTGTGTTCTCCAGTGACTTGCATTTATGTGTTCCTGATCTTCACTGAACTTTTGGTACTATCTTCTTTCGTTGGTCAACTAAAGTATTTCTTCTGTTACCTGTGGTTCTTCGTTGTTAACTTTCTTGTACCTATGTTTTTCTCTCCAACTTCTTTAACTGCCCTTTGTATAGATGTCAATTCCTCTTAAATTGAACTGCCTACTAAGTTATTCATTATCGCAGTATCTAAAGCCTCAGAGAACTTAAACCTTATCTCTTCATTCCCTAGTACTTCCGTATCCCACTTCTTTGCGTAATGATTCTTCGTGACTAATCTCTTAAACGTTAGCCTACTCTTCGTCACTACTGCATTGTGATCTGAATCTATATTCGCTCCTGGGTACGCCCTACAATCCAGTATCTGATTTCGGAATCACTGTCTGACCACGATGTAATGTAACTGAAACTTTCCATGTCACCTGTCTTCTTCCAAATATACTTCCTCCTCTTGTGATTCTTGAACAGAGTACTCCCTATTACTAGGTGAAATTTATTACAGAACTCAATTAGTTTATTTCCTCTCTCATATCTTGTCCCAGGCCCATATTCTCCCGTAACCTTTTCTTCTACTCCTTCCCCTACAACAGCACTCCAGTCTCTCATGACTATCAGATTTTCATCTTCCTTAAAGTGCTCTATTACCCTTTTAGTACCCTCATATACTTTCTCTCTCTTCATTTTCAGCTATGTACATCTGAACTATCGTCGTTAGTTTTGGTTTGCTCTCGATTCTGATAAGAACAGCCCTATCACAGAACTGTTCACATTAACGCCCTCTCTACCCTACCTTCCTATTCATAGCAAATCCTACTCCCGCTTTACCATTTTCTGCTGCTGTTGATACCTCCCTGTACTCATACGACCAGAAATCCTTGTCGTCTTTCCATTTCACCTCTCTGACCCCTAATGTATCTAGATTGAACTTTAGCATTTACCTTTACAGATTTGCTAACTTCCCTTCCACGTTCGAACTTCTGGCATTTCACCCCTCGACTCGTCGAACGCTATCCTTTCGTTGGTTATTCAATCTTTTTCTCATGTTCACCTCCCGCTAGGCAGTCCTCTCGTGGAGATCTGAATGGCGGCTAGCCGGAATCTTTCGCCAATGGGGGAGATCGTGACACTTTTTCAATTACAGTCCATATGTTCTGTGATTGCACGTTATGTGTCTTTAATCCAGTGGATTCCATTGCCTTTTACATCCTCATGCCGTTGATTTTCTAAAGTGGTCTAGAACGATGGGTTTCCTCCAACAGTTCTTAGCACTTTTGCTTGGGAAATCCAGTAAACCAAGTGGTATATTTCGTGTTGCTTTCTAATGCGCCCTTTTAAGGCAGGGCTGAATTTTGTATGAATTGCAGCCCTTTTACTGGGACTGGCAATATTTGTCAACACTTCCTTTGCGTCTACTCTTCAATACAGGCAGGAATTACGTCTGAGGTCTCGCGAACACACTGTGCTCTGCAAATCTCTCTTCTTTGTACTGTACAAATTTTCGTGAGATGTAGTACGCTTCATTACTTCTGAATAACTAAGTGTATCACTAAATAAACAAACTGAACTTACCGTCGCTCGTAAGTAAAATCACACAAACAGAATCGACGAAACTCATGGCACGCTGCACTACCCTGCTAACCACGGAATAGACTACTGATTTTTGGGATGCCTGTATGGGAGTTGCTAGGTTCTTCCCGGAAGGACCACTTCTGCCACCAAGAGCTCTGCTCGTGAGATCACAGACAGACTATACAGTAGTGGAAATCAGAGAAAAAGGCACGATTCATACTAAAATTGTCGTCCAATGCCTGAAGCATAGCGTACACATATTGAATTTATTATGAAACTATTTGATACATATAAGGCATGACTTAATTACATAGTTTCATAACACGAGTAACGTGATAAGGCCTTTGCTTATACTTGATGGAAATTACGATAAAGGCACTGACTGTCCAGTTGTGTTGTTGAGTACTTTGTTCATCCTCCATTCTTCCTCAAAAAATGGTTCAAATGGCTCTGAGCACTATGGGACTTATCTTCTGAGGTCATCAGTCTCCTAGAACTTAGAACTACTTAAACCTAAGTAATCTAAGGGCATCACACAAATCCATTCCCGAGGCAGGATTCGAACCTGAGACCGTAGCGGTCGCGCAGTTCCAGACTGTAGCGCCTAGAACCACTCGGCCACTCCGGCCGGCCATTCTTCCTCGTCGCCTCCCTTGGACCGTTAATTTCCACATGTTTCGCGGCCGAGAACGAGAGCTAGCAGTACGGTGTGCAATAGACTGACGTTTTTGACTACCTTAGACAGGATGAAACCCGTACGAAAATCGCATGATTTCGACGGTGGGCGTTGCGATTCTGACCTCCATCACGGAGACGTCAGAACAAGGGGTGAAATGTGGGTAAGAGAGTGCGTGAGGTCTTTCTCATCGTTGTACAGAATTGTGATAAAATTTGGTGCCAGTGTGACGTCATTAACACAGCTTACACGTCACATGAACTTCTGAGCTGTGGCTTTATTTTCGGACGCCTTGCTGTTTGAAGGGTGACGTCGCAGGGCACCACGCTTTTGCACCATTAGAAAGGAAGGCTTTAGGCACCCACGAGAGCAATTTTGAACTTCTGTGTCACAGTGGGAGACAAATTCGAAAAGATTTTTTTCTACACAAAGGCTTTCAGGAAAGGCATTATTTAATTGTATTGCGTAGTGTAGAAAATTGAACTTGTGATTGGGCTATGCTACTTCACACTGCAGTACCATTCTTAGGGATGATTAACTCGCTTATTTTGTCACGGAAGGATGCCTGATGATGCTGGATCAGAATGTTAGTCATAATTTGAAAGGTTTATAAGGCAAACATTAATGAACCATTCTTGTGTTTAATGGATAACCTTGAACCTTGCAAACGAAGGAAACTCTAGCAACGGTCGTATAAATTTGAAACTAGCAGGTAAGATTCAGATCTTGAATCTGGACATCAACCACAAAATCGGTAAGTTCACTGCACGTAGTCTGTGGATATCTGCTGGCCTGAGACAAGTCCTTTCTTCTTTAGGAGCTGCATCAAAGGAAGCTGATTTAACTGGAATAGTGATGTACCTTTAGTCATCAATGACAGCGTCCAGGGACACAAGCTCAACGTAGGTGATTTTCATGCCTTGCTACGTGTGCTGCGTATACCTCAGGATTATGCCACTGTGACGACGCGAAGTAGACAGAGGACGAGTCAGCAGATACTGGTGAGTTTCATTTATCCTGGGCAATGAGTGGCTATGAACATCACAGCAGTGATCGTGATGATGGCAGTAGAATGACACTACGATGACAATGATGACGGCAATGATAATGATAGCAATGATCATAATGACGAAAATAATGATGGCCATACTGTATTGATGACGATGATACTGGCTATGACGGTGATGGCTACGACGGTGTCGATGATGATTATGACTACGCCGATCAGGATTACCCTCCGCTGACAAATAAAGGAATTGTTAAAGATGTCTCTAAAGGGTGATTTTGGTTTACGGAAGGTGGGTTGTCCGCTGTTCTATCATCTGATACATTGATGAGTCCATTAGGACGATGGGGGACAGGTGTACTAAGTTTAAGCGTCACACACTCTTACAAGAGTCGAGTAAACTCGTTATTGCGCATCACCCTTGAAACCGGTCGTTTTTCCAGCTACTGGGATTGCGTTATTAAGGAGATAGCCCTCTTTGATCTCATAAGAGGCGTGATTTTCATGTTTATTTTAAGTAAAATAAAAGGCAATCCTGAATTTGATGATATAGTCACTCCTCACACTTTTGTCTTTAAGACATCCTTCTTGCGTCCACATCGGACGATCCCTGCAACCGCAGCATAAACTTTAAAAACCCCTCGTAACCAAAACATTGGTCATCTGCAGGAATTCCCAGAGTCTTCCTATTAAACCTGCAGCAAAATAATTTTGTATAAGTTATTTTTAATATATTTTCTATCAGCATACATAGGACAATTTAAAAATATTGAGTTCTAAGAAAATGGTGACATGTTGAAGGAAGTGTCATTTTCTTCGACCAGAAAATTCAATTTCGAATGGAGGCCTAAAATTTCGAACAAAATCGTCCATACCGTTCCCAAGTTATGTTTCCTGCCAGTTTGAAAAATACTGTATCGAGAAAAATGCATTTTTTTGTCCACATTGCCTGTGCAGAGAGCGGCGGAGAACTGCCATGAAGAAGGAAATGCGTGATAGTTGTGTTGTGTGGGCTGTGTCAAATCAGACGAAATCTCTCATGGGCACTCATACGTGTACACTGTGCGCTCAGAACTGAAAAGGCAGACCTGACGTAATCACTGCGCAAACAAAGAGTCATTGCCCAACAAAACTATGCAAAGCTTCATCGCATATTCACTGTGATTTCGCGACCGATCGGACCTTACTTTCGGAATACGCCTCATAATATTAAGTATCCTCAACTTCTGATGTTGGTAGTCTTTGGTTGTCCTCTAGTGTTCAGGGTGTACATGTTTGGCATACGCCCTGCATACAGGCGTTCTAAATTTCCACTCACGACCCGTTTTCGTTGGATTTGTGAATCTTTTGAATTATCACCGGTTGTCGAAGACATCATCCGAAAACATTCCCCTAAGCTGTTTGACTAAGCCACATCATCGCGTTCACTATTGGAGGGACAAGACGCTGTACTAAAATTCACTAAACCATTTCCTGTGCTCAAAAACGTTTTTGATAAAAAAACACAAACCATACAAGTTATTTATGCAAAAGTGTTTTAGAACGTCTCCTATGTAGTGTTAACCTCTATCGATGTTTGAATCGATGTTGTTGCACTTTCCACCTTACTGCTAGTTTTCTGTGACAGCTGGAACTGCAGTATGAAACATTTCCGTTCCTTTTTATCACTGGCTTACTATCGAAATAGCTGATGATATTTTGTCCAGCTGTGTTCAGCAACTCCATCTGCAATTTCTTGCAACGCTGTTTCAAAGTATTTGCAAAACCCCTACGCACAACATAACTGTGACGGCAGGCCAAGGTAAGTGGAACAGCGGAGATTTCTTGCGGACCCGTTATCCGCCCGCGATACGTCAGCGGCCACACGCCACATAACAGGCGTGGCACGCCACACGACTTCCGGCCTTTCGTGGGCGGTTCTCGGAACACACAGCACAGCACTCGCAAGCGACAGTAATGGTGCTTGTGCGAAAGTCGTTCCGCGTACGGCCGGCGGGCGGCACTTCCACAATATGCCGTATCTTTCTGTCTTATCGTCCGTGTAGAAGACGTAAGTTCCACCTGTCATATTCACCAAGGTGGCTCTACATTAGATTATCACTAATGTTCACAGCAGAAGTGAGAATGCAAATATAGTAACAATGTATAAGGGAAAAGGCGACAGAGGTAATTGTAACAGCTGTAGAGGAATATCTCTCTTGAGCATTGCTGGAAAGGCGTATGCAAGGATAATCCTGAAGAGACTGGAAACCTTGGCTGCTCGGACTGGAAACTTTGGCTGCTCGGATCTACCCTGAGTCACAGAGTGGATTTCGAACTGGCAGATCCACAACTGACATGATATTCATCTTGCGCTAACTACAAGAGAAGTGCCGCGAACACAGAGTACCATTATATGTGGCTTTTTTTGACCTCAACAAAGCCTTTGACACCGTCGGTAGGGAGGGACTCTACAGCATACTGGAAAAAATTGGATGTCCCCCAACTTTGCTGTCCTTAATAAGATCGTTTCACGACAATGTGCGTGGCTCTGTAATCTTCGATGGCAGTACATCTAAACCATTCAGTATGAACTGTGGCGTAAGACAAGACTGTGTGTTGGCACCAACACTTTTTGGAATTTTCCTCTCGGGTCTGCTCCAATTGCCTTTCGAGAATTGCAATGTTGGTGTAAATCTGCGTACTAGGAAAGATGGAAGGCCTTTCAATGCCAGTTTTCTGAAGAGTAAGACAAAGCGCTACGAGATAGTCGCTCGTGAACTCCTGTATGCTGATGATGCTGGAATTGTTGCGAACTCTGCAGAAGAGCTGCAAGAGCTAGTGTCAAGATTTAGTTTGTTGTGAACTCTGCAGAAGAGCTGCAAGAGCTAGTGTCAAGATTTAGTCACGCATGCCACCTTTTCTCAATGAGTGTAAACAGCAGTAAGACCGTAATTATGGTTCAGGGTGCTAACACAAAGCCGAATATCACTCTAGATGGCACTACTCTGCAAGTCGTAGATAACTTCTGCTATCTTCGATCTACTATAGAATCAAACATGTCTGTTGACAAGGAAATTGATGCTCGCAGTGGAAGAGCTGCGACAACTTTAGGCAAACTCTCTACACGTGTTTGGAAAAACAACAAACTCTCTTTCTCCACCAAAATTCTTGTATATCAAACTTGCGTCCTCAGCGTCCTTTTGTATGCATCGGAAATATGGACCACCTATGCCAAACAAGACCGTCGCCTTAATGCTTTCCACATACGGTGCCTGAGATCCATCCTCGGAGTAACTTGGAAGGACCGAGTGACCAACGAAGCAGTGCTATCTAAAACTAACTGCAACATCATTTCACCTATCTTGAAGCAGAGACGACTCCGCTGGCTGGGACACGTCCACCGTATGGATCCTGACAGATTACCACGTGAGGTGATGCTTGGAGAGATTTCTATAGCCAAAAGACCTGTAGGACGTCCTGTATTGAGGTTCAACGACTCCTGTAAACGAGATATGGGGAGCTCTGGAATCGACACAAACAGATGGGAGGCACGGTCTGGCATGTGACCAGAGTGGCGTGTTGACACATCATCTGGAATGTCGAAGCATGATGAAGGCTTGTTAGACAGATTAAGGCAGAAAAACTTCGTTATGCTATCACTGCTTTTACCTCATCAGCCAGATACACTTGTCACCCCAATGGCAGCGCGGCATCTCTTGCCGCAATTATCACAAGTCATATGAAAAAATGCAACCCATAAATACACAGACACTGCAACAGTCATCTACCAAGATGTCGTGGCCAATATATATATTACCGTGTACCACACTGTCGATGGCTCCAGTCATGCTACGACCCGAAAGCGTATAATATGCTCTGTCTGAACAGGCCTCAGAAGGCCCAACGGTACCGACCGACCACCGCGTCATCCTCAGCCGGTAGCCGTCACTGGATGCATATATGGAGGGGCACGTGGCCAGCACTCCGCTCTCCAGAGTGTTGACAGTGTACGTGATTGGAGACGATATTTTTCAATGAAATGGCTTCTCAATAGGCTTCACAAGGGCTGTGTGCATCCCCCTTGTCAAAAGCGCTCCACATACCCGGATGGTCACCCATCCAAGCCCGACAGCGCGAAACCTCTGTGATGTGATGAGAACTGCGGCAAGGCCATCGGCATAATATACATGACGTCCAAAAATGGATGATCATCACTCATTTCATTTTGGTATAATGTCTGATAAACTGGTTAGGTTACTCAAAAGCATGGATGTAAAAATCTCGTTCAGCATTAATTTAAGTGGATGGCTTATTCGCGATATAAGGCCGCCTGATACAGAGCTTGATCGATCTGGCGTTTACAAAATTGCCTGCAGCCAATGTAATAAATGTTTTACTGGCCAAACAGACATGACTTCAGAATTCCATTTAAGGAGTATATAGCCTGCTCAAGACACAAGGCCACCCTTTATAAATCGAAGACAACCTTAAAATTTTCCACAAAATCGGAAAAAATAGAAAATGGATATCTAGAAAGAAATGGAAACTCTCATTCATAACAGAAAATATAGAGATGATATCCTCAACCAGACAAATGAACACAAAAACTCAAGATTCTTTAGTAGCCTTTACCCACATCTAATGCAATAGAGTTAAGATATACCAGATTGAAACTAATGATTACCCGATTGTCAGCAGAGTGAATACCGCTGTAAAGAAGCGATAGTCGATACTCACTGCAAGGCCGCCATATTGTATTCAGCGTATACTGTTTACATTTATTTAGAACGGGTTAAGCAGTGAATTACGTTCCAGTCAGAGTCAGATTAAGCAGTGCAATAGTATAATGTTAAACATCTCCAACAGAGCACCAGCAATGCAAATGAAGCTTTGGGAAACCAAAATCGTAAGTGAACATTGACGTATGAAATGTGTGTCACACGATTATCACACGGTAAGAGCTGATGCAGAACTATCTGCATAGCAAACAAGCTGGGCTGTCAGTGACAACAAACAATAAGACACAGCATGTCAGCAGAAGACACCACTGGACATCGATTTCTACCCATTCTTTGCCCCCTCCCCCCCCCCCCCCCTCAATTACCAAGTGTACCCCGGTAGCCGTTGCGGCAGCGAACAGCGAAGAGTGATCAAAACAAGTCTACGTTAATCAAAATATTTACGGGTGTACTGCCAGTCTACAGTGTCCAACGGGCACAATATTTCGGCGATCATACATGTCGCCATCATCAGGTGAATTGACTGACTGAGCTCCTGTGAACGTGTCGGTACGGAGATCCGTACGCTATGGCTGCTCCGGGGGAAGTGGCTTCGGTTGGGGCAGCCAGTTCCCCCTGAGCAGATAGCGTACGGATCTCCGTACCGACACGTTCACAGGAGCTCAGTCAGTCAATTCACCTGATGATGGCGACATGTATGATCGCCGAAATATTGTGCCCGTTGGACACTGTAGACTGGCAGTACACCCGTGGATATTTTGATTATCAAACACGCCGGGAGGAACTCAAGAATCAAGTCTGCGTTAATTTAGATCAAGACATTAAATGTTTAAGTGTCTATTCTTTGTATGAGTAAACGCCTGATGATGAGCGGAAGTTGCTTGAAATACGTTGTAATACGTTAAATCAAACTTAAAACAAATAAAAGTGGCTCGCAGCAGAAAATGCGTATAATATTTAGCGCAGGTTAATTTCCATGTTTCGACTTGCATTCTAAATAAGTCTATTTGAGTTCAACCAAAGCTTAAAACCCGTTAGCACTCACGATGACCTGTGATACTGTTGTTAACGTGATTTTTTTCGGACAGTAACGCCGTATCGACAAAATTTTAGGCATTGGTATCAGGAACAAATATCATATCGTACTGGAACATCGCTGCAGCCCTCGGCGCGATAGTCAAATGATGATCGTATGTGAACAACACAGGAAAAGGAGAGTTTTAAAAATTACGAGAGGCGTGTAATAAGTAATGCACCACATTTTTTTCTGAAAGCAGGTTGGTTTTGTTACCGACTGTTCTGGCTACAAATACGATTTTTTCAACATTACCTGCGATAATGATGGAAGTCGGAGCCAACGACTTGCTGCATCAGTAAACTCCCCACCATTCATTCACTGCTTCCCATGTAGTGCATCCTTCACTGGACCAAGCAGCTGGAAGTCTGGAAGTGCAAGGTCAGGGTTGTAGAGCGCTTGAGGAAGAACAGTGCAGTGAAGTTTTCTGAGCTCCTCTTGGATGTGCAGAGTTGTATGACGCCTTGCGTTGTCACAGAGAAGAAATTTGTTTGCATTTTTGTGATAACGAGCAAGCTGAAGACGTTCCTTCAACTGTCTGAGGGTAGCGCAATACATTTCACAGTTGATCGTTGCACCACGAGGGTGGACATCAAACAGAATAAGTTCTTCAGAGTCCCAGAAGACCGTCGCTGTAACTTTGCCGCCTGAGGGTGCGGCTTTGACGCCATACCACCCTCCTCCGAAGAAAAATTTCACTCTGTGGACTGCTGTTTTGTTTCTGGTGCGAAGAGATGGACCCACATTTCGTCGCCTGTGACAACGTTCGACAAAACCTTGTCACAATGAGCCTCTTAACGCGCAAGCAACTCCGCACACATGGTCCTTCGTTGCTCTTTGTGGTCTTCTGGTTGGCGGCGAGGGACTTAGCGGGCACATACCTCTGAGCACCCCAACTAAAGGACGGGTGTGTCAGAACTATCAACAGAGACGTCCAGTTGAGTAGCGAAGTCGTTCCTTCAATTTTCTGAGGGGTGGCACAATATACTTCAGAGTTGATCGTTGCGCCATCATTGTGATCCGTCCGTCACCTCGAATGAAAGAGTCCGCACCTTCCATCAGGATCAGCGAACGGATACATCAAGCAGCACTTCACGATTGGTGTATTCCTTGACATCGAAAAACCTTACGATAAGGTGTGGCGGCCCAACCTTATCGTCAAACTGCATCGCATTACCCCTATTGCGGATTGTTGCATTGGACACATAGACAGCTATCTGCAGGACAAGAAACTGTATGTCCGAGTCGACGATAAAAACTCCGAAATGAAACTGATCTCCGCAGGGCTCTGTCTTTTCGCCTCTGCTTTTCAACTTATATATAAATGACATCCCAACAGTCCCCATGGTTACGGCGAGTTTTTATGCGGACGATACGGCTTTTGTGACAACTGGACGACACTTGGACCAGCTAATCGCTAGGATGCAACGGCAATTTGCTGTAATGGAACGCTGGGCGCTGCTAAATAAGATAACGATCAACCCGACGAAGACGGCAGCCGTTCTGTTCACACGGAGGAAACCAGTTCTGAACGACAGACTCCAAATAGCTGATCAGTTTATCCCATGGTCGCCGGGAGTGAAGTACCTCGGTGTCTGCCTTGACAAAAAATTACTCTTTACGCAGCATACTGACGACACGAACGCGGCAGCCCAGGTGATAGCCAGGTCATTGATTCCGTTCGTGAAGAGTATGGATCTCAACCCTAAGACTAAACTCCAACTGTATAAGGCAACGTTGGAACCCACAGTGTTACATGGCACCACCTCGTGGGGAACCACGTGCGTCTCCAACTACAACAAACTCCAAACGCTGCAAAACATTTGCTGTCGATGGATCACAGGAGCTCCGTGGTGGACAAGAAACGTCGACATCCGCACCGCACTCCACGAGACCACTATACAAGAGAAGGTCCATGACAAGGCTCTACGGGTTTCTGACAAAATCGATGCCCTTAAGGACGGAGTTCGACAGTTAAAATCTGTAGGAACGGTAAACCCTGCAATATGGCACAAGTATCTAGTACCGAATTCAATAACGTTTCATAGGCATAACAGGAGGAAGCAGTCACACATAACAGCCTAGACACATCTCACCCTCCACAGCAGATAGACATCACCAAATACGGCAGGCTAAAGGACCCATTGAGTGCCCAAGCCTAACTGAATGTGTAATAAGTGTTTTCCTTTTATCCTTACATCCCATCCTAGAAGAATAAGTCATCAAGGACGATCTCTTCAGCCCACACTACACAGTAAAAAAAAAAAAGTTCCATCATTGCAGGAGTCGCATCTGTGTGCGCGCGGCGGGCACGCGGGAATTCTGATACCTCTGCGCGACTTTGCTGCGACGATGATATTCTGCAAGCGCCTAAGAATATCAGCAATGCTCCGCATCTTCCCCAAAAGAATAACTCTCTGCTCGGAACACAATTCCGTTACAGACGCAGTTACGGAGACTACGCATAGCGCCGCCACCTATCGGGACTTCATGAAACTGTTGGTACTAAAGCGGTAACATTCTACGATGTTCCACAACAAATTGCGCCTTTTTTCAACTGAAATTGTCCGAGAAAAATGTGTTCCGTTACTTATTTAACGCCCCTTGTATTACGCGTGGACATGTAAGTTTGAATATTTAAGTACGTAGCAACATTTTCATTCAGATGCATAAACGGTAGTCTGTTAGACCTACGCCTAAGGTACAACTGACAGCGATACCTAAGTTCCCTTATTATCCCCCCCTCCCCCCTCCCCCTTCCCCACACTCTTAGCTACTATCCAAGGGCGCCACGCCACGGTCCTCTCCAGAGTTGTCAGGCTGATTTAAATCGTCAGTTGCGACTGCCGAGTCGTCGCAGAGTGTTCCAGAAATTCATCCCGTAATGTGTCACACAGCAGTTTATTCACTAACAAGCGCGGTGCAGATGTGCCGACAAGTTTATGCCACTGAATAGTATTTTGTTTCACATACCGATAGTCGCTTCACTTTTCAGCACTTTAGCAGAAGTATATTGAGTTTATACTTTTGTAGCTGTGAAAAAAGCCATTTCCAACTATAAATGGAACATACAAAACTGAGCTGTTGCTGCCGATGTAGTGAACGGAATTAGTATTCAGCAGGTTGTAGCTCGATGAACAATTGTACTTGTCGTTATTTGTCACATAAATATACCGATTTATTTTTTTCTGTTTCTTGGTTTCATTTCGGAAATTCTCTTCATAGTTAAGTCAACGTTTAAAATAATCAAATGCTCGTTGTCAAACTCGTGGCCCACGGCGACAAATGTATTCATCGATTTATGAAATTTTCAGACCATTTTTTTTAATGCCTAGGTCTTCAGACATGTTGTAATGTCGCATTAATTTGATATAAAAGCGGTGCTGATAGACAATAAAAGCGAGTTAAAAGCTGTGAGCTGTCTGGGGAAGTTAACCTTTCATTACTGAGCAACTGTTTCACCAGGTATCCAGCATATTAAACTTGATTCATAACTAAACTGGTGCCTTATTTAGGATTGTCTAAATGTGAGTTTGTAATCTTACGGAACACATCAAATATGGAGCCAAGATTGGGAGACTCCATACAACACTGCGTTCATAAAATAACACACGAAGAACGTTGAAACATATGCAAGGGGAAATTAACCACAACCAACCGATTCAATTTTCACCCAAAGAAGTTACGTATGTAATTACCACACACTGGTATACTAAATTCATATTAACACTCTGTGAAATGTTCCCGAAAAGAATAGTTGAGGCCTACTTTGATGATTACACCACATGCTTCACGTGGTTAACTTGCTTTACACAAAGAGTGTAATGCCACAATAATTTTGATAATTAAAATAAATTAGATCGAAAAGCAATTTACGGAAGAAAAACCTCGAACAGGTTACTATTGTCTTACTATTAACCTGATGGTTCAAACAATTGTATAAGCACGTGGTACTGGTCTCACAAAGGACACCCCACGTGGGTTGAACATAAAGAAAAGTTGCTATATTGAAAAATATTGTCAAGATGAGACCCTATAATCTCACGCACATTCGTATTTAAGATTGATGATCTTAGTTACTGATCAACACGTGGTTCCACTTTACTCACAAAGTAGTGACAAAGCAACTACCGGAATATATTCTGAACTTCACACTCGAATTACACTGCGTTGCAATTTAAGATAACATTAGATATTTTAGAGCTAAACCTGAAATAAAAGTGATTAAATTTCAGTTAGGCTGAACTGAAGACATCCATTGTCCTGCGGACTTAGCAGACACGCGCTTAGCCGGAGATCTTACCACTTCAGACGCTCGCCGCGGACAGACTGACCTGGGGAGCTCCTACCGAGCGTGCTTCACAAATACAAACGTAAGTGACCAGAGAGGCAGCTCCCTATACCAACATGCCAAGGGACGGACAGGACCATACTAAGAATAGAAACCTCTTTGCTTCTAGAAAGCGTAGCTACCTGTTCCGACGTTGGTCCTACTGTTCTCTAGCAGACAGGCTTGTCCGCTACCATCAAGAATGCAACTAGCAATACATTTGCTCATTCATTCCTTCACACAGAAGCGAAGGGGGATGACAGTATCTTATCATATACTGTATATAAAAGAAAGCGGATGTAGGTTCCGTATGAGACTGTGTGACATGAATTACATATAAACTGTGTTTTAAAGTGTACAGTGTGACAGATCGTTCTTGTTTATGTGTAAAAGTAACACGTTTCACTGCTCAGTCTCCTCCCAGATAGTCAAAAACACAACAGTAAATTTAGAAGAGGAATTTATGCCGTAAATGGCAAGAGATTTAAGAAATTAACATGAAAGGAATCCAACAGAGACCTTTCAATGTAATAGAAACTCGCCCTTCAGAATTCATTGAGTGCTGTGGGGGGGGGGGGGGGGGAGTACCACAGATTTTCCGTCTCTGCTTCCGTACATCTACGTGACTGCCCTGCAATCCACACTTAACTGTTGGGCATAGACTTAACAGAACAACTTTCACACTAATTCTCGATCGTTCCACTCATAAATAGAACGTGGAAAAATAAACACCTACATTCTTCCTTGCGAGCTCTGATTTCTATTTTATTGCGATAGCCATTTATCCCAGCGTAGACGGGAGTCAAATGGTTCAAATGGCTGTGAGCCCTATGGGACTTAACATCTGAGGTCATCAGTCCCCTAGAACTTAACTACTTAAACCTGTCCTAACCTAAGGACATCACACACATCCGTGCCCCAGGCAGGTTTCGAACCTGCGACTGTAGTGGTCACGCTGTTCCAGACTGAAGCGCCTAGAACTTCTCGGCCATAACGGCTGCCCTAGACCGGAGTCAACAAAATATTTTGGCATTTAGAGGAGAAAATTGTTGAATGAAATATCGTGAAAAGATCTCGCCGCAGCGAAAAACGTCATTGGTTTAGTGATTGCTTGCATTTCCATGACACTATCGCCCTATTTCGCGATAATACATAATGAGCTACCCTTTTTCAGGTCCTCTGTCAAGGATAACATATGGCGCAGCAGTACTCCAGAAGATGTTAGACAAATGTAGTATAAGGCAGGCTCTTTAGTAGATACGTTGAATTTTCTCAGCATTGTACCAACAAAAAGCTATTCTTGTTTGCCTTCCCCACAACATTTTGTATGTCATGGTTCCCAGTTCAAGTTGTTCGTAACTGTAATCCGTAGATGAACCAACAAACTTTAAATTTGTGTTATTTATCGTCTAATTGAAGTTTAACTGAATTTTTAGCGCATAACACAGATAGCTTGTATAAATCAGTTCGCAATTCGTTTCCATCGTTTGGAAATAAACAACAGATCGTATATATACAATCTAACGATGATGCTGAGATTTTCTCCTAAATCGTTTATACAGATTAAGAACAGCAGAGGACCTATGGGACTCAACTGCTGTGGTCATTAGTCCCCTAGAACTTAGAACTACTTAAACCTAACTAACCTAAGGACATCACACACATCCATTCCCGAGGCAGGATTCGAACCTGCAACCGTAGCAGTCGCACGGTTCCGGACTGCGCGCCTAGAACCGCGAGACCACCGCGGCCGGCGCAGAGGACCTACAAAACTTCCTTGGACAATCCCATACATCACTTTGGTTTCACTAAACGACTTCTCGTCAATTACTACGAATTGTGAACTTATTGATGGGAATTCACGAATTCATTCGCACAGTTGAGACGATACTCCGCAGGCATGCCATTTGATTAGAAGCCCGTGAGACCGAGCGAGACTGTCTTTAACCGGACGCAGCACCTTTTTTATCTTTTTGAGTGATAGAAAAACGTGTTTTATGCCTCGTATTCCCAGGAACTTACCTCCAGGGTGGTCATAGTTAAACTTGAGAAGACTCACATAAAAACCGAATGATCGTGGTATAACGAAACTTGTGGAAACATTTGTAAGGTGATGCGAAAGAAAACTAAAGAATAAACTACTGAAAGGAACACGTTTTAGTTTCCACATGAGAGGGTAACGTTTGTTAACTGAGTGCCATGTTTACGTTTGAGGTTACACATGTTGCTCAACGTGACTATCGTCTGCATCCACGACAGTCTGGAACCGCACTAGAACACCATTTCACATTTGTTCGCAGCAATTTTCGAACGTTGGATCTTGAAATGTTCAACTGTCGCGATACAGCTCGTGCACTGTTTGAAGGAAGCACATAGCGTCCAGCACTTTCAGCCATGGCAACAGTAACTTTTCAACAACGTGTAGCACAGTTACCATATCGCTAGTTAATTTTAATTTCCTAGTTACATTCTTCATCTCCAGTGCGGAATAGGACCTCTCCGTATTGCTTTAATGTTTCGACACTCGAGAAGAGCAGCGACTCTGTTGCTGGTGTTTCGGTATACCTACCAGCTTTACGTGTAAAGCCCTCCTCACTTTGTCCAGACCCGTATTGACGATCTGCAACTGTAATGCACACTAATTCCTGTGTTTTTCCACCCCTACGTCGCCGTACCAGTACCGGCACCTAACGGTAAACCATGTTCCTAATACTAGTAACAACGCAAATTCTGCAGCGCACTGTCTGAACTTCTTTCCTATAAAGTTTGGTACCCATACGGTAAACAGTTTTCCTTCTGCACTGGCTCAAGTAGCGGTTTAATTATAACCACACCGAACTTTACAAGATGTATCACAACAGTGAGGAAGAAGCATGACAGATCGATCGTCACGTGGTTGTTCAACAATACTGCGTTTCATTTCTTGGGGAGAGCTAACTTTATATCTGGAACGCCTTAATTCTTTTCTCGAAACACCAACTTCAGATGAGTAATCTGGGAATCCGTAAATAATCTATACATGGACGCCGTCACGAGAAGATTCGATGTCAAGTTTTAATCATTTCGTTTAATTCATTCTGGGTATGATTTATTGTTCAAAGATGAGTGTACAATTAATGACAGAAATTCTGCGATTTCGGTGGTAAGCTTATGACAAATGGTAGTGGGAGCCAGTTACGCGAAAGATACGAACGTGGTTTCAAAAGAAAGTGCTTCCGAAAGCAATAAATCAAAGTTGAATGTTAACTGTGGAAACAAAGACGCAATGCCGCCCGTTTCGTGCGTAGGCAGTCCGTGCAATCACGTTATTGCGCTGTCTGGAGCGAACAAACGACGAGCGCCGGGCAGACAAACGAAGGCAGGCAGCCGGAAGTCCACACAGATTTAAATTACTTTTTCCCCTTATAGCGAGGAAAATCGTTGCCGTTTACAGTATGTGGCAAGTATTTTGAACATTAGCGGTAGTTAATTAGACAGCCCCTGTAATTCATTTTCGTTCCTGGTTGACCAGTCTCGACGTGTCTTATTTGTGCGCTAGTATCTAGTAAAATTATCTACAGAAGTACTAAGTGTCCTGTGTACCGGTCATACTTGGTACTATTTTTCTTTAATTGTTGCGAAGGTTTATCGCCTTTGACAATTTGTCTTCCTGGATGTTTAGTTGTTTTATTTGCGTACGCTGTATCTTCTCGAGTCCGCGCTGAGTTTAGTATATCGGCTCTTCAGCATGACCTTTTGATGGAATTCTTCGCTTGATGGAGAAGGGGTTCTTCTAAGGTGGCTAGGTTATGCTTTTAGATACCTTCGTCTCTGCAGGAGAGCTGTACGCCGGTTTCAGAGATGTAGTGTTTCGTATGTGCACGATTTTTCTTTTCAAACTTGTAGGTCTTATGTCAAATAGGTAAGTGGATCAAAACTATTCACAATATACATAAATGACCTTGTGGATGACATCGGAAGTTCACTGAGACTTTTTGCAGATGATGCTGTAGTATATCGAGAGGTCGTAACAATGGCAAATTGTACTGAAATGCAGGAGGATCTGCAACGAATAGCCGCATGGTGCAGGGAATAGCAATTCAATCTCAATGTAGACAAGTGTAATGTGCTGTGAATACACAGAAAGAAAGATACTTTATTATTTAGCTACAAATAGCAGGTCAGCAACTGGAAGCAGTTAATTCCATACATTATCTGGGAGTAGGCATTAGGAGTGATTTAAAATGGAATGATATTAAGTTGATCGTCGGTAAAGCAGATGCCAGACTGAGATTCATTGGAAGAATCCTAATGAAATGCAATCCCAAAGCAAATGAAATAGGTTACAGTACACTTGTTCGCCCACTGCTTGAATACTGCTCACCGGTGTGGGATCCGTACCAGAAAGGGTTGATAGAAGAGATAGAGAAGATCCAACGGAGAGAAGCGCCCTTCGTTCCAGGATCATTTAGTAATCGCGAAAGCGTTACGGAGATGATAGATAAACTCCAGTGAAAGACTCTGCAGGAGAGACGCTCAGTAGCTCGGTACGGGCTTTTGTTGAAGTTTTGAGAACATACCTTCACCGAGGAGTCAAGCGTTACATTGCTCCCTCCTACGTATATCTCGCGAAAAGACCGTGAGATAAAATCAGACCAGAGCGCACACAGAAGCATACTGACAATCTTTCTTTCCACGAACAATACGAGACTGGAATAGGAGGGAGAACCGATAGAGGTACTCAAGGTACCCTCCGCCACACACCGTTAGGTGGCTTGCGGAGTATGGGTGTAGATGTAGGTCAGTTACGTTGAAGGTGGTGTGTATGTAGACACACAATCACTGCCGATGTTTTAAATGAAAGAAACTAAATACTTACGGTATAATAAAGACGCAGTTTTAGTAGTTTGCAAAGACGGGATTGAAATACCGTAAGTAATTATACTCTGCCCAAACACATTAATGTGATCACGTGTCAAAAGTCTAACCACCGTTTGCTGCACAGGCCGTTGCGACACGTGTAGGGCTAGAGTCGGTGAGCTTATGGAAGGTACCAGCAGGGCTGTGCAGTCTCCAGTGCCTCGGCTAGCTGCGCTCGGTTTCTGGGTTAAGGATCCACGGCGTGATCAGCCCGATCGAAGTTGTCCCTCAGGCTCTCGACTGGGTTTAAATCCGGGGAGTTTGATGCTCTACGAACGACGCACCTACACTGCGACATATGTGTAGTATTGCAATGTCCTGCTGGTAGGTTCCACCTTGCGGACGAAAAACAAACTGCATTGGAGGTGGACATGCCCCTCAGAGATGGATGCATACTTGTGTTGAGCCACTGTGCCTTCCAAAACGACAAGACCCAGGGAATGCCACAAAAACATTTCTCAGATCATAACGTTCCGATTATTGTTGTAGGGTGTTTGCTTTCAGTCGTTTCACGCCGTACATACCAACAGCCATCAATCCGATGGGACGTAAAACCTAATTCATCTAAAAAGGCCACCTGTCGCCAGTCCTGTTGGGTACTGGCGTGCACATTCCAGCCTTTGTCGTCGATGCACATCAGTCAGCATGGGTGCATGAACCCAGGCACCTCGGAGGAGGGCCATACACATCACGGTTCGCGGAGGAGACATTCGTGGCTACCCCTTGGTTCATTGGGGCGGTCAGTTGTTCAACAATTGGACGTCTATTCACCCCTACGTTCTGTGGTGGACCACAGGTGTCTCGACGCTGGTTCTGGATATCGCATTTTGCCATGCACGGTATACTTAAACCACGGTGGCATGCGAATGGTTTACAAACTTGGCTATTTAGAAATCAATGCTCGTACTCTTTTGGACGTCAGATAAATCGCTCCGTTTTCCCATTACGACTGCACCGTTCTCTGCATCTCCTGGTCTGTGAGTCGTTCATTTAGGTCCAAGACGTCCAACATAGGCGTCGGTCACATTAGTGTGGCAGGACCGCGTACATCGACAATGGACGTCATAGCCTCACAACTGAAAAATTTATTACATACCAGATCAATTCGTCTGCACTACAAATAGAAAAAATGACTAATGACATATAGCTCTACCACAAGAAACTAAAGATAGAATTCAGTATCTTAATTCATCCAAAATTTGTAAATGCGTATACACCCCAATGAAACGTTCAGTCCGCAAACTATTCAAAATAAAACTGCATAAACTGAAACGGCGACAGGACGAAGTAGTACAATAAATCACCAGCTACAAGAAAATGACGATTTTAGGTAAATTTCCCTGTTAGATGGCGCAGTGGTAAGTCAGTGACTCGGATTCGCGGGGTTGGCGCATCAGATCTCTGTCCGGCCATGAAGATTTGGGTGTTCCATGATTTCCCTCAGTCATTCAAGGCGAATGCCGGGACGGTATCTGAAAGGGGACGACCGATTTCCGTTCTTGTCCTTCCCCATTCCGATCTTGTGCACTGTCTCTAATGACTTCATCATAGACAGTACATTAAACCCTAAATTGTCCATCTTTCCTTTAAATGTAAACTAAAATACATTGACCACAATCGTATCCTAGGTGCAACCTTAGATGACTTTCTTCACCTGTAAGGTAAATTCAAGAATTCAAAATAGCTGATGAAAAAGGAAGGAAGAATATGGTTAACGTCCTGTGGAGAACAAGATCATTAGAGAAAGAGCATAAGTTCGGAATTTTTCGGGGATGGGTAAGAAAATCTACCGTGCCCTTTTGATGGAAGTATCTCGACTTTTTCCTGTAGTGATTTAGGGAAATAACGGAAAATCTCATTCTGTATGGCCGGCTTGGGTTTAGAAACTTTGTCTATTCCAGTGTGCTAACCACTGCGCCACTTTCTATAAGAAGATATCAACAACTTCCCGTTTGAGAGCGTTGCAACAGTGTACAAGCAGCGTAGCGCTACACCGATGCGGGTATATAAGCACCGACATGTAGGCAAGGGTATACTGAGGCATTCGTGTCTTTCACACGGGCATGCAATAAATGCGGAAACGTGAACTGAGGAGACGGTATTAACAATGCTGTACAAACAGCGGCAACGTGCTGTTATTCTTTTCTTGGCTGCCGACGAACAAACACATAGGGATGTCCATCGGAGAACGAAGAATTTGTATAGGGCAGCATGTCTATCTGAAACCAGCGTTGTGCAATGGTGCGCCAAGTTCCTACTGGTCGTGAATCATGATAGCGCACGTCACCATAATGCAAATTTCGTAACGTAGACGTTACACTAAACCAAGTGGGAGGCATTTCGATCATTCGGCCTGTAGTCCTGATGTATTACCACGCGGTTATGACGCCTTTGGTCCCTTAAAAAAGGTCTTGAAGGGTCGACGATTTCCGTCGGACGAGGATGTGCAGCAGGAATCAGCGGGTCACGGTGCTTTACCAAACGGGTATCTGCAACCCAGTGCGTCGGCGGTATGATGCTCACGGCGCTTTTGCCTGATTGGCGTACCGATATAGAACTGTACGGTCTTCGAATGGAAACATCTTGATCGCTTCTTATACGAGGGTGAGTCAAATGGAAACCTTAAATATTAAAAAAAATATATTATTTATTGTGCAGAACTGGAGCACATCATGCACAATTTCGTGTGCTGACCCATGACTAATCTGTAAACATGCTGCATTGTCATTCAGTGCCACTCGGCGGTTTTCGTTCACTATGGCCTCAACTGCTGTAATGTTCTGTAGAGTCATAACTCGTTGTGTCTGAACTGGACGGGGAGCATCTTCCACTGAATTCACACCATTTGCGAACTTCCTACTCCATTAGTAGACTTGCTGCTGTGACAAAAATGCATCACCGTACTGAACCTTCATTTGTCGATGAATTTCAATAGGTTTCACACCTTCACTACGTAAAAACCGAATAACAGAACGTTGTTCTTCCCTGGTGCAAGTCGCAAGTGGGTCGGCCATCTTTATACTGATACTGCGACGGTATGTGTGGATCTGCTCTATGCTACCACCTACAGGCCATTCTGCACGCTGTTTGTAGCACACTTACCAACATACAGGATAAAGGCGCGAAATTTCGATTTGTTATTACAAATTTAAGGTTTTCATTTTACTCACCCTCGTAAATGAATTGAGCAAAATCATAACACCACCTGCCGCTTTGGAGACCTGGGTTTCCAACAGACCACAAGTCGTCCTTTTTCCGCGTTTCGCTCTGTTGTTCTGAAGACTTCTGCACGTGTCCTTGAACGGGGTGACGGTGTGTCATTTCAGAGAGAGACGCCATCACGCACGTAACTAACGACAGCCGCGTTAGCCTTCGCTCAGACTTACAAAATTGTTTTCGGCACCTCTTATTACGGAGTGATCTTGCATTCCAGCGTATCCTTAGCAAGGAGTCAACGACCGACAAGTTTCACTAGAGAAAACTATCTAAGAGATCATAGCATAGCAGCACAGTTACTAACAAGGAAAACTCCCAATCGCTCCCCCCTCAGATTTAGTGGTAAGCTGGTACAGTGGACATGCCGTCAAAAACTGAACATAGATCACGCATGAAAACAGGAAGATGGTGTACTGAACTGTGGAAAAAAAAGCAAAATAGAAACAGCGAAATGTCTAAGATTAACAAGTACAACAAGAGCGCACTTCGAGGACAACGGCGTCGTGGTTAACTGTCCGTTTGGTCAGTGAATCGTTTGTTCTCTTTTTTTTTTGTCTCTGCAATTGACATACTATACATTGGTTACAGAATATGAGCCAAGTGGTAATAATAAAAATATGGCTCTAAGCACTACGGAACATCGGAGGTCATCACTCCCTTAGACTTAGACTACTTAAACCCAACTCACCTAAGGTCATCACACACACCCATGCCCGAAGCAGAATTCGAACCTGCGACCGTAGCAGCAGCGCGGTTCCGGACTGAAGGGCCTAAAACTGCTCGGTCATAGCAGCCGGCTGGTAATAATACATTACTTCGCAAGTAAATGTGATGACTATTGAGAGCAGGCGAGATATCATATAGACGTCTCACAGACATGAAAACAACTAATAAAAGGGTGTGAACAATTTTACAACAAAGGAACTCAAGAGTCAAAACTTCCAAAACGGAACGTAACTTCAAAAACGTTAAAAACATGTATTTTGGTAGGTCAAATGGAAAACTGTGTAATTGTGAAACTGTTGAGTTCATTGTTGCAGCTTATGTGACAAACTATTATGTTTCCACTATTTTTTTGGGAGTGATCACACTGACGTTCATACAGACACCTAAATCGGGCAAAGAGGCACATTTCACTCATCAGGCGTACAAGTTAGGTGCATCGATTCCTGTCATATGACTCACATACTGTCACTAGTGCCTTGTATGACAGAACAAGCGTGATTTCCGGCGAAGGATTCGGTTGACTTTTTCACTTTGCCATCAAACGTTTGCGGTTCCCATTTGAAAGCCACTTCCTTTCGGCTGCTTATATAGTAGTTGTATAGAATCAACTGTCTTCATGGGTCTCTTCCTTACACCTCGCTGTTGCAGACCGATATTACACGACTACACATATATAAATTTGAATGTAGCGAACAGATACGTCAATGACCGGACACGCAGTTCATAATTTTGTGAAAATAAATTTAAAAAAAATTGGCACGATGGAGCTTTGAACACGGGAACGTCCGCATTTGTAGCCCAACGCCTTCATCACTTGACCACGACGCCAAGATTCGTCGTCTGTGCTCGACCTTCTACTTCTTGAGCTTGGACCATTCACGGTTTATCTCAGTTCAGTACACCGCCTTGCTGCTTTCATGCCTGATCTGTGTTCAGTTTTTGACGGGCTGTTCACGGGGACCCCTCACCGGTAAACCTGAGGGGGGGGGGGGGGGGGGGCTGCGATGGGGAGTTTGCCTTGTAAGCATTTCCTTCTACTCCGAAAAACGTGCCCTCGCGCTATCAGTCACTTCCCGTGTACACCGCCCGTGACGTCAGCGGCGTTTAGCTACCGTCTGGGCGTTACGTGGTTACAGCGAGGTTCCGGAAAACACGCTTCTACCGACCGAGCGAAGGCGAGAATCCTTAGCAGGCGACTGGCATCCCGAAACTGGTTAACGTCCTTGCGTCACGATTCGCGCAGGCCCCGTGTTGCGGCGACTTATCACGCCCGCCATATTTCATACGGAGTTTTTTTCTGCACATAAAAAAGGAAGGGGTGCAACAGACAGATACATTTACTAACCGCGATGGAAGAAATGTATTCACAGAAATCCGCATTAACAGCTGCATTGCAGTTGCAGGCACAGTCTACTGCCTCTATCTTTGTTTTTTTCTTTTCTTTTTCTTCCTTTTTTTTCTTTAAGTGTTTCTCACTGACTTCCCTCCCAAACCGTTGCCCTCTTCTCTTCCCGTTTTTCTACCTCAGAAACATACTTTAGTGGGAGCTACATCAAACTACGAAGAGTGCAAGGAAACGTAGCAGTCCTTGGCTCCGAGGTCTGGGCTGTTCGATGACTGGTCTCAGAGTTCCCAGCAGAAAACCTGATTGGTATCATTAGCATGGGCAGCTGTCCGTAGACGCGCCTTGTCGTGGAGAGTATCAATTAAGGACGAGTTTCCCTTGCTATTCATTTTGTATGGCACGTCACAGCTTGACAAAAATCTCGAACTATACATGAGGAGTGGTGGTTGACCCACATCCATCATCATCATCATCATCATCATCATCATCATCATCATCATTTTGTTATCTGTCTGGTGGCAGGTTTCAACTTCATGCCCCTCTGTTTTCCTCTTCATTCTTTGGTAGCCTCTATGTGGTCTACTGATGTCATCTTGCACCTGGTATCTTCTTCTTACGTTCGCTCTCTTCCCCGGATCAAAATCTTTCATTGCCTCTACTGGAAGGCAGTCTCGTCTCAAATTCTATCCAGTTTAGCTTCCAGTTCTTCACTGTGAAACTAGCTCTTCAATTATTTTTTTTATTAAACACTGACCTACAGAATTTCCCTGTCAAAGACAACTCAAACTTAACCTATTCATTTACCACCGACAATATAAAAGCCCAACGCAATCTGACTGTTATACATTGACTACACAAAAGAATGGCCGTGAAGTGCAAGAAATCCTAACAATAACACAAATCCAAAAAATATGAAATTAAACAAATATGAACGTCCTCCAACTCTTGTTAATTTACTAAACTCATTTCAGTCAGGAATCCAAACAGTGAAAACCCCATTCTTTTTCAGAAGTCACTTACGTCACAGAAAATCTTCATAACACGAACTACAGCAATTACAGCAAGTAGCAACTACAGCCAGCTAAATTAAAGGGTTCTAACAACTGTAGACTCTAACTACTAGGACGCATATTGTTAGTAAAAAAAGATTTTGTTGAAGAGAAGACAATGTATTTAGAAAATTTTACCTTATTCATGTGACATCCAGTTCCAAAAATTATATAGCTGTCAATAATTCCACTACCCAAACATCATCAACCAAACATCCCTCCTCATACATTTCCTTTCGTATTTTCTTATAAACACTTCATTTCCTCTAACTTTCCAATGCATGTCCTACTAACACAGTGTTTCCACTAAGAATATCATGTCCATGCACTTCTCTACCCACTCGCTAACTGCTAATCCGCCCAACCAGAGAATCTCTTGCCGAGGGTGCAGTCTATAGCGCTGCCAAGATACAAACAGTATACTTACAACTCTCCGTAACATCCTCCCATCTTCCCCAACTTTTCTCAGTACCTTCTCGTGCCTGATTTAACAAAAGACTGCAACTGATCTTCTCTATTCTGCGCCAAATCCACATTTCAGAAGCTTCAGTTTTCCTCTCATCCTGCTTTGTCAATGACTAAAATTCTGGGCCGTACAAGGCCACGCTCCGTATCAGCCATTTGACTAGTCGATTTCTTAATCCTGTGTTCGGACTACTAGCTAAGAATCTTTCCTGCTTTCGAAGTGTCTATTTCGCCAGCGACATTTTATCTCTTGACGTCCGGTTCACAATGCGCATCTTCCTTAATCCATCTTCGCAAATACTTGAAGGCTCTCATCTAATCCACATTTTCAGGCCCTAACTTTTCGTTCCTTGAAGGCCATAACCAGACCTTTCATTTCCTTTTCATTTATTTTCATACCGTATGCTACACGGACATCATTTACGTTTTTTAGCATTTGAATCGTGTCTCCTCGTTTTCTGCAAGAATCGCCATGCCATCTGCGAATCTTATTCATTCTATTTTTCGTCCACCTATCCAAACAACTTTTCAGTAGTTCCTCCAAATAAATAGTAAACAGACTCGGCGAGAGACAACAGCCCCGTCTGAACCTTCCCCCAGTGTTTTTCTGTTCCGAGGTATCATTTCCCGTTCTTGACCGTGCCTTCTATTTCAGGTACAGATTTGCAACTAGTCTTCTCTCCTCCTGTTATACCCCTCTCTCTTCAAGAATATCCATCAGCTTGTATCATTGGACTTTGCTGACGGCCTCTTAGAGTCCTATGAAGGCTGCAAATACCCCTTTGCCCTTGGGTATATACCTTTCACCAACAGTCCTTAGTTCAATGACATCTCGGTTCCCCTTTTGAAACCATATTGCTCCTCTCCAATTGCTTCTCGCAGCATTCCGTATAGTCCTCTATTCGGACTTCTGCTGCCAACGATATTAGGCTGACGGTCTTTTGCTCTTCACACTTTTTAGAATTCGTAAAATAACGAAAACAACGCCCATTTAGTCTCAGGACAAACACTTTTCCTTTCGAGTAAGCAGAAAAATTTATTTTCTCCGGTTTCTTAGCGAAGCTGAATGGTGTCTCTAGATTGACAGTTGTTTGTTCTCCGTTTGCCTAGGAGACCGAAGTCTCGTTACCGCAGTAGCTCGGAAAACGGTGCAAAATCCCTTCTCCGCTGGACATTCTTTGCTATTTTTGTGTTCCAGTAAGAATTTTCAGTACTGGCCTCGATCATAGTTTGCGATATCAGAGGTCTTGGTGACAGTTGTGCCAATACTGATACGTGCAACTTGAAGAAATTCCTGAGTCGTCTATCATGTTATGGTTTTCGGTCCACTAGTGGCACCAGTTAGTGTGTATGGATTTTGAATTCTAAGCTCGTTGTCACGCACATTTGTAGACACGTTTCAAGTGTCGACGCTGTAGTATGTCTTTCTTTCACTCGTTATTGTGAGCTTTCACGTTATGCACAACTCCAGATGAATCTGAGCAGCTGTAGTTCGATATGCTTATGAAAGTAAAATTACTGCACATACTCTGCAACTGGCAGGAACAAGAATTTTCAAAGTCGTTAATCTTTAACACTTTCATCTAATCACATAACATAAATCATTTTAGAAATAATAAAGTTCTCTACAACGCATTCGCATTTCAATTTTCAATACGGAAATCTGTAACAAATTGTCCATTGAGTAACTGCTTTGGTGCTATTTTTGTAGACATTCACATTACAGTTCACATTACAGTTCTTCAGAGGAAGGATGCATATTTATCATAAAATTGTTAACTTGTTGTAGTTTCTTGTGTTGCGCGGTCATGTACACCCTCAAATATTCTTCACTCCTATCCTTTTCTGAAAATACACAAATATGTTATGTACCTTTAATTAAGTGACGGTATTTTTCTTCATGGTCGGGTAAGGTTCTTAATCTGGATGTGGAAGGCTCGTCGATGTTATCGTACTGAGCGATGTTCATTGGATAATTGCTAATTTTTTTTCTAATGGACAACCAATACGTTGTTTGCATTACCGCATACAAATAGCTGTCATTCATGGTCAATGAGTTTGCCATTCACGTAGTGTGGAGAGCCTGCCGCTTGAATGGAGTGTAGTCTTGAAATTCGGGGATTTTTCTGTTGACAGCGTAGTACCACTTTGCCCTTACCTTTGAGGGTAATTGCGCTTCGCGAATGTTCTTCCAGATTTTGAGCTAGTTCCAGCTTTTGGAATGGATACTGAGTCAGGCTCTATTTCGAAATCGCGATTGTTGTTTTGTCGTGTCCTAACATAGGTGGGAGAGGGAGAAAAGGGATTACTGATCAGTCTGCGCTCTCAAGCGGTACAGAGCAGAAGGCAGAAGGACAATTCACAGTTAAGGCATTTGATTGTTTTCTTCTATCTGAGCCAACTCTGGTACAGGCATTTACTGGAAATGCAGGTGGTGAGACTCGGTAGGGAACTCGTTGTGGAGACTCATGGACAAACAGGATTTTGAAACAGTTGTTTATTATAGACAGGACTATCTAATAGAGTTAGAAAAAGCATGAATAACACTTTTACAACAGGAGCCAGTGCAGAAGACCCAGGAATGGATGCTAACCACAGTAGCAAACACTAGCAGCATCTTAAGGCAACAACGTAGTTGCAAAACAAAACATACTGAATGTGACGCTGTTCACTGAGGCACTCCAAGTGAGAGAGTAGACTTATGCGGAGCTGGACCGCGGCTGGAGTCGACGGACGCGGATTCGGCGCCCAGATCGTCTGACTGAGAATGCCGCCAAAATGGAGAATCTAGGAGTTTTAAAGAGTCGCGTGGGGGCACTGTTTTTACCAGTTAAAGCCACCCAGCCAATCCCGCAGGTCTCTTGCAGGCGCCTGCCAATCACAGTTTAGTTAGGTCCCCTCTACTGCTCCTAAGGAGGGGATGTTAATGCAGTTCCACTAAGTAAGTTCGTATTGTTCAGCTGAAAGCTAAACGTAACTGCTCTGCCACATAAGGCTTGCAACGTTATTCTTATACGTCATTTAGCCCCCCCCCCCCCCCATCGGACTCCCCGCAGTAGGGACTGCTAGGTCAACAGTTCTTTGGCGTTTTCTCTGTCTTTCTAACCCTTGTGAGCCTACTGACGTTGCTGCCTAAATACGCTAGTACGTGCCTGTTGGTTACAAAGTTCTACGGTGGCAACCTACTACAGCGTCTAGGCGACATATGAAGTTACATGTTAATTCTTTGAAGAGTAACTAGCGCCCTGGGACCGCGTCTGGGGGCCTCTGCATTTTCGCAAGGCTCTCCCCTCATAGTTTACTTCATGTAACAATATCTCTCCTAGTTTTGTCTGCCCTCAACATCGTCTCTGCTTCCGCGCCTTGGAGCGCCTGTCCTCGTTTCTCACAGCTTCAAGATAACCATACAGTAGCAAGGAATAATCAATATATCACAGTTTATAGTTTTATA
This sequence comes from Schistocerca gregaria, assembly GCF_023897955.1. Classification (NCBI taxonomy): domain Eukaryota; kingdom Metazoa; phylum Arthropoda; class Insecta; order Orthoptera; family Acrididae; genus Schistocerca; species Schistocerca gregaria. The sequence continues at coordinate 77,725,256 of NC_064925.1, read as the reverse complement.
ATTATTTTAAATTCGAGGCGGAGAAAATGGTTACTGAACTTCATTTCTCCTCGACGCCAGAGAGTCATATATGTTGGATTTAAAATATTTTTTAGATTACGTTCTTCACAAGATTGCAATGTGCACATTACAGGTGCCGGTGGTATCGCGTGCAGCAGGTAAGAGTACAGTACACGGGCGAGCTCTCATTTGTCCTCACGTGATTCATGTGAACAGAATTCCTATGTGATTATGGCTGCACGACGGAAATTAAGACTCTGAAAGTGGAACGGTAGTTGGAGCTAGACGCATGTAACATTCCATTTCGGAAATCGGTAGGGAATTCAATACACCGAGATAAAAAAAGGTTCAAAAGGCTCTGAGAACTATGGGACTTAACATCTAGGTCACCAGTCCCCTAGAACGTAGAACTATTTAAACCTAACTAACCTAAGGACATCACACACACCCATGCCCGAGGCAGGATTCGAACCTGCGACCGTAGCAGTCGCGCGGTTCCGGACTGAGCGCCTAGAACCGCGAGACCACCGCGGCCGGCACACCGAGATCCACAGAGCTAAGAGTGTGCCTAGAATACCACATTTCAGGCATTACCTCTCACCAAGGACAACGCAGTGGCCGACGGCCTTCACTCAACGACCGAGAGTAGCGGCGTTTGCGTAGAGTTGTCCGTGCTAACAGACAAGCAAGCGAAATAAACGCAGAAATCAATGTGGGACATGCGAGGACCGTATCTGTTAGGACAGTGCGTCGAAATTTGGATGTTAATGGGCTATGGTAGCAGACGACCTACCCGAGTGCCTTTGCTAACAGCACGACATCGTCTGGAGCGCCTCTTCTGGCCTCTTGACCATGGCGGATGGACCATAGATAATCGTAAAACGGGGATGTAATCAGATGAGTCCCGATTTCAGTTGGTAAGAGTGTTGTAGAGAGCAGACTCCACATGAACCCGTGGATCCAAATTGTCAACAAGGGACTGTGGCAAGCTGGCGGTGGCTCCATAATGGTGTGGGCTGTGTTTAAGTGGATTCAGGTTAACCGATCGTTGACTGGAAACAGTTGTGTTCGGCCACCTGGAGACCATTTACAGCCTTCATGGACTTTATGTTCCCAAACGACGATGGAATTTTTATAGATGACAATGCGCCATGTCACCGAGCCACAATTGTTCATGACTGGTTTGGAGAACATTCTGGAGAATTCGAGCGAATGATTTTGCCACCCACATCGCACGAATTGAATCCCATCGAACATTTATGGGACATAATCGAGAGGTCAGTTCGTGCACAACATCCTGTTCCGGCAACACTTTTACAATAATGGACGGCTATAGATGAAGCGTGGCTCAATATTTTTTCAGGGGACTTCCAACAACTTCCGGAGTCCATGGCCTGTCGATTTGCGTCACTACGCCACTCAAAACATAGTTCGAATCGATATGGCGAGGTATCCCATGACTTTTGTCACCTCAGTTCAAGCAACATTATTACGTCAAACAAATTTATTCATTCGTAGCACATTTTTCAAAACTTGGCTAACTACAAAGTAGAACTTTGTAGTAGCTGGACGTGAAATTAGTCCTCGTTTCCGAGTGTCGTGTAATCTGTATCACCACCTTGTGCTCTTTCTTGGAAAATGTTTTCCAACTACATACAAGCGGACATCATCATGCGTACAAAAGGTGTCTGTCTGACCAGATAATACGCCAATTACAGTTTCGTCAGCTGCCCGCCACGCGGAAGATAAAAGATTCGTAACAAGAAAAGCTAGAGACGGTACAACCTCAGCTATATCCTTCTCTGCATCCATAGCGGAATACACAGCTGTAATGGGAGTTATAAATCGGTTCGACCAGCAGAGAGAAAAATATGCTGTTGACAGTAGGTGACTCAATGGTGGCATCGTCTTTTATTTTTTTATTAATTTTTTGGACTTTGCAATAGAAAAGTTTCATCATGTGGAAATGCATTAATGGAGAAAAATGTGGCCCGCATTCGTTTCACGTTGCTCCTGTAAGGCAGTTTTCAACTGGGAAACATATAAAAGGAAATGAAAGAAAAGAATTCATCATGAAAAACAAACCAGGAATTGGCACAGTGCTCAATTCCTACATTTGTCGGTGCCGGTACGCACCTATTCAATCATACTACATACCACCCCAGTCCCTTTCCAGCCATAAAAATCCGAATTTTCGGAGTCGGAAAACTTGGGGTAAACTTAGAATGAGGAATAAATATTGTTTTGAAATTCAGGCTTTCAAACGATACTTTATTATAATACTACCAATAATACCATAATGTTTAACATAAACATAAACCCAGTAGCGGTGTCTCTTTGCTTCCTGGTTCTGCTCGATACGTACCGGCACAAGACTGTAGCATTCCTGACCATGACGTCATGTCTTTAACTTCTGCCAGCCGCAACGTTGAAACAGTTTCATTGTATCTGCTCGCTGAACTTGTGAACAGTGCTAATTAATAAAGCATTTAGAGATGACGACGATGAACATATTACTGGCCCATCTGGGTCACGTACAATTCCTACTTCCCGAAGAGATAGGAAAAACAAAAGACGGTCTGACATGAGTCACTGAGTTATATGTGTAGTCCACGTTTTGTTTGTCATTTGTTTTCTACTCATTGAGTTGTGTTACCTCTGGAGTGATTTAAGTTCATATTCATTACTACAAATAAGCATCTTTACGAAACGTTAATTCCGTGTACCACTTGTACTATAACAGCTGATCGTCCCGTGTGCCGGTGCAGCGGCAAATTGTAACTACACTGCGATTTCATACGCGTGCACTACTTTAAATCTCCGGTGCCGACTTCTTCCAGTGAACTCAAAAATCCCTAGGAGGTGCCGGAATGCCATTCCAGCGCGTTCTGGAAAAAATTAAGCCCTGGGTTTGCGAAATTTTCCGTTTCATATGAAATCAATGGAGATAAAATAAGATTACAGCACCGAACAAAATATATGAATGTATAAACTTTGACACATATAATGTTTAAATAAAATTAATGTCATATTATACTTCCAGTGCATTCAGTAAACATGCTAGGAGGAATAATCGACAACTGAGCATAATCCAATCCGTCATAAGATCAAAAAGACAGTATAAATTTGAAAACTTAATAAACTACGGAATAATGTAGATAGAGAGGTAAAAATTGACACACATGCTTGGAATTACATGGGGTTTTATTAGAAAAAAAAAGTTCACAAAATGTCTGACAGATGGCGCTGGACAGCAAAACTGCTACGGTGACGGGTGAGAGGTACGCCGATATGTTACAGAATCGCATCATCCCCAGCCTGGCTGATAAACACGTGCTGGAACGCAAAATGTTTATGCAGGATGGCGCTCCACCCCATATTCTACACGCGTGAAAGACCTCTTGCGCGCATCGTTTTGTGATGATCGTTTGCTCAGCCGCCACTTTCGTCATGCTTGGCCTCCCAGGTCCCCAGACCTCAGTCTGTGCGATTATTGGCTTTGGGGTTACCTGAAGTAGCAAGTATATCGTGATTGACCGACATCGCTAGGGATGCCAATGCCTCACGATAACTCCAGACATGCTTTACAGTGCTGTTCACAACAATATTCCTCGACTACAGCTATTGTTGTGGAATGATGGTGGACATATTGAGCATTTCCTATAGAGAACATAATCTTTGCTTTGTCTTAATTTGTTATGCTAATTATTGCTATTCTGATCATATGAAGCGCCATCTGCCGGACATTCTTTGAACGTTTGTATTTTTTTCGTTCTAATAAAATCCCATGTCATTCCAAGCATGTGTATCAACTTGTACCTCTCTATCTACATTATTCCATGATTTATTCAGTTTCCAAATTTATACTGACTTTTTGATCGCCCGGTATAGACATGACAGAGAGAGAGAGACAGAGAGAGAGAGAGAGAGAGAGACAGACAGACAGAATCAATTACCCCTCTCTCTCTCTCTCTCTCTCTCTCTCTCTCTCTCTAAGTTTGCAGCGTTGCCTAAGTTTTAATCCATTTCTTTTATAGCTTCAGACGTTTATATTCACGCAGAATATTTCATTTGGAACGGGAAGTGGTAGGTTTTTTTTCGTAATTGTTTGATTTTGGTACAAGTTACTTCGTTCACCCAGAACTAGTAAGTGTGGGAGCGTGATGTGCGAGCTCTGGTTCGTCTCAATTAGAATGCGTGTTTCCGATTGCGCATATTCGTATGTTTGTGTTTCTTATATTATCTCTTATTCTGTTTCGCTACTTTCGTCATTAATCCTTAATTTCTACCAGTTAGTGCGTGTGCCTTTGTTTGTTCAATCGCAAGTGTGCATCGTTGTTATGGAGAATATTCAGTTGTCGGAACCTGTTCCATCTTGCAATTATTCCGCGTTAATTCACTTACGTGGATAGTTGCACTCGTGGATTACCCGACTTTGCGGAATTTTTATATTTTTTCTTGGTTTGACTGTGTATAGTTAGGGCGATGTGTTTGAAAGACGAATGAGCCTTCTTCAGCTTGTCAGCTTTTCGTTCTCATTCTGTACTTGTAGGGCGTTAATTACATTGCCTACACATGTGTGCTGTGTTTTACAGGTATTCCCTATCTAATCTGCGTGTCAAATCGTAATTTTCGCTCAATTCTACGGCTTGAATTTTATGTATTTTGAGTTAAGCCGATGAGGTAGACTTTTTACTGACTACATGTGATTAAGGTGTATGTTTTTGTCCTCTCCATTAAGTGATTCCCGTTTTGTGAGACTCTTATGATTTACAAGCCCATCAGACAAGGTATCCGGTTATTTGTTGCTCTCACGTGGTGATTTAAAGTAGGCACCAGCAACCGTTATGTTTTTATATAAATGTGTAGTGAGTTTCTAATTTGTTTGCGTAAAATAAATGTTATATCTAGTTTTAATTGATTTTCAATGTTAATGTTTTATCCCACACATCCTTATCTCTGTTTCATATGACATATTCCACAGCGTTGGTCCGTTTTTGCAGTTCATACAGGCAAATTTATTTAACTGCTTGTTAAGTAAAATTTCAATTTTATTAAGTACATTCCCTAAGAACAGATCGAGTGCCTGACTGAGGACAAATGCGCACTCCTGTTTGATGAGAGAGCCTTAGCCTCCGTGCGGTAACTTAGTCATTTATTGTTCACATTTTACAGTTCCCACAGACACCCTTCACAATCTATGCAGGTATCTTTCAATATAAACAAAAGGCGCAAACTAACTGTACGTACGCTGGCCACAAGGCAAAACCATTAGACGAACTTAAAAGTGTTTTATTAGTAAATACGTGTACATAGGTGTATATTTCTAGCAAACACCGTAAAAAGACGATGAATACCTTTACTAAGATTACCTATTAGGTACAGGAAAAAATATTACATAAAACTGCCATATCACAAAGCACAGAATGCACAGCTAAAACGATTAAGCGATGTTTCGTGCATTAGTTGCCAAACAATGACTCTTTTGGTTTCATATACACTCCTGGTAATGGAAAGAAAAACACATTGACACCGGTGTGTCAGACCCACCATACTTGCTCCGGACACTGCGAGAGGGCTGTACAAGCAATGATCACACGCACGGCACAGCGGACAAACCAGGAACCGCGGTGTTGGCCGTCGAATGGCGCTAGCTGCGCAGCATTTGTGCACCGCCGCCGTCAGTGTCAGCCAGTTTGCCGTGGCATACGGAGCTCCATCGCAGTCTTTAACACAGGTAGCATGCCGCGACAGCGTGGACGTGAACCGTATGTGCAGTTGACGGACTTTGAGCGAGGGCGTATAGTGGGCATGCGGGAGGCCGGGTGGACGTACCGCCGAATTGCTCAACACGTGGGGCGTGAGGTCTCCACAGTACATCGATGTTGTCGCCAGTGGTTGGCGGAAGGTGCACGTGCCCGTCGACCTGGGACCGGACCGAGCGACGCACGGATGCACGCTAAGACCGTAGGATCCTACGCAGTGCCGTAGGGGACCGCACCGCCACTTCCCAGCAAATTAGGGACACTGTTGCTCCTGGGGTATCGGCGAGGACCATTCGCAACCGTGTCCATGAAGCTGGGCTACGGTCCCGCACACCGTTAGGCCGTCTTCCGCTCACGCCCCAACATCGTGCAGCCCGCCTCCAGTGGTGTCGCGACAGGCGTGAATGGAGGGACGAATGGAGACGTGTCGTCTTCAGCGATGAGAGTCGCTTCTGCCTTGGTGCCAATGATGGTCGTATGCGTGTTTGGCGCCGTGCAGGTGAGCGCCACAATCAGGACTGCATATGACCGAGGCACACAGGGCCAACACCCGGCATCATGGTGTGGGGAGCGATCTCCTACACTGGCCGTACACCTCTGGTGATCGTCGAGGGGACACTGAATAGTGCACGGTACATCCAAACCGTCATCGAACCCATCGTTCTACCATTCCTAGACCGGCAAGGGAACTTGCTGTTCCAACAGGACAATGCACGTCCGCATGTATCCCGTGCCACCCAACGTGCTCTAGAAGGTGTAAGTCAACTACCCTGGCCAGCAAGATCTCCGGATCTGTCCCCCATTGAGCATGTTTGGGACTGGATGAAGCGTCGTCTCACGCGGTCTGCACGTCCAGCACGATCGCTAGTCCAACTGAGGCGCCAGGTGGAAATGGCATGGCAAGACGTTCTACAGGACTACATCCAGCATCTCTACGATCGTCTCCATGGGAGAATAGCAGCCTGCATTGCTGTGAAAGGTGGATATACACTGTACTAGTGCCGACATTGTGCATGCTCTGTTGCCTGTGTCTATGTGCCTGTGGTTCTGTCAGTGTGATCATGTGATGTATCTGACCCCAGGAATGTGTCAATAAAGTTTCCCCTTCCTCGGACAATGAATTCACGGTGTTCTTATTTCAATTTCCAGGAGTGTAGTTTATATATTCAACACTAGATTGCAGCACACGCTGATGTGGGACTTCCATATCCTGTGTTCCATAACATTTCTACTTTTACTTTGTATCAAGTTCTCGTAGACTTCTTTCACTTTGATCATATCCTTTCCCGAGTTCTCATTTTAATGTAACTATATTCTATGAGGAAATGTTTCAAATGGTATAATTAATTTTAGGACGCGATGGACAGCTAAGCAACGAGGGATACAGGCTGGCCGGTGCTATTCCGCTTAATGGATATGCCGCCATGTTGTTGGGTGATTTCTTCCACTGTTTGTGCGTTTTACAGACGTATAGCACATGTGCTTTATTGCACACCTCTGTAAACCTCCGTTGCCGATTACTAGTGTGAGCCGTTTCATATTTCACCTAAAAAACATGACCGCGGCAAATGAAGTGGCCGAGAACGGATGAAATTCTTTTGGCTACATCTTTAGTGAGTGACAGGGTTTGGATGTTATGCTAATGTTCACCAAATTCACCCTCCGTATTTCGTCAATACTCTCCATAATGTGTTGACGTATACTAGGTCGTATAGTGGCGAGTATTTTTCTGTAATTTACGGCAAGTTTATGCCGAATATGAGGCGTTTTTCTGCAAAACTGTACGCCGTATATTAGGCGTAAATTCTATCCCATGACAAGTCGTATCGTAAGGTTCTTAATTTGCCCTTCTCTGAGAGTTTCTAATCTACCCAATGTTAATAATTTTAGACTAATTTCTGTTTTTCGTCTCTGATGCTAGTACGCATTTGTCTATCATTTGTAGTGCTCTTTCAGTTTCACTGTCGTCCGTTACTAGAAACCCCACGTCGTCGGCATACGCCTTACTTACGACCCCTGAATATATATTGTTAACTGTTGAAGGTTGTGATTTAGGCGAAATAGGAGAGGGTTGATAGCAAAGGCGAAGAGTGCCGCCGTCATTGAAGAATCTTGCCTTACTGAGCTGTTGATTCATACTGGACTGCTAGGTCGATATTCTGGACGTTGCGTTTTTTTAGGAATTTCCTTATCCGGCGATAAAACATCGCGGAAATTTCGTAATTCGCATAGTCTAGAAAAGGCAAGAGTCGTTTACTGTATCGAATGCTTTGTTAGAAATGTAGCGATATCATGGAGCATTTTACTTTACAGGCATTAGCGGTCGGAGTCGTATCGCTATAGTTACATATTGTTTGGTGAATGGTTTTGTCTTTGCCCACGCTTGAGTGTTAAGGTCCAGCTATGTTTTTCGTTATCTACTTTACTTGGGAATAGTTATTAGAGTTGTGATTCTTCAATTTACCCAGGCACGTTTTATGACGAAATAAATGTCGGGTGAACAGCCTAGTATGAGTCTGCATTGGACACAATATTTCGAAAATCGACGACGTTGCCATCATCAGGTGCGCTGATGTACTGAACAGCGGTGGGCCGGCGCCGGTATACAAGGTCTTACAAAAAAGTACGGCCAAACATTCAGGAAACATTCCTCACACATAAAGAAAGAAAATATGTTATGTGGACATGTGTCCGGAAACGCTTACTTTCCATGTTAGAGCTCATTTTATTACTGCTCTTCAAATCACATTAATCATGGAATGGAAACACACAGCAACAGAACGTACCAGCGCGACTTCAAACACTTTGTTACAGAAAATGTTCAAAATGTCCTCCGTTAGCGACGATACATGCATCCACACTCCGTCCCATGGAATCCCTGATACGCTGGTGCAGTCCTAGAGAATGGCGTATTGTATCACAGCCGTCCACAATACGAGCACGAAGAGTCTCTACATTTGGTACCTGGGTTGCGTAGACAAGAGCTTTCAAATGCCCCCATAAATGAAAGTCAAGAGGGTTGAGGTCAGGAGAGCGTGGGGGCAATGGAACTGGTCCGTCTCTACCAATCCATCGGTCACCGAATCTGTTTTGAGAAGCGTACGAACACTTCGACTGAAATGTGCAGGAGCTCCATCGTGCATGAACCACATGTTGTCGTACTTGTAAAGGCACATGTTCTAGCAGCACAGGTTGAGTATCCCGTATGAAATCATGATAACGTGCTTCATTGAGCGTAGGTGGAAGAACACGGTGCCCAATCAAGACATCACCAACAATGCCTGCCCAAACGTTCACAGAAAATCTGCGTTGATGACATGATTGCACAATTGAGTGCCGATTCTCGTCACCCTACACATGTTGATTGTGAAAATTTACAATTTGATCACGTTGGAATGAAGCCTCATCCGTAAAGAGAACATTTGCACTGAAATGAGGATTGACACATTGTTGGATGAACCATTTGCAAAAGTGTAGCCGTGGAGGCCAATCAGCTGCTTATAGTGTCTGCACACGCTGTACACGCTACGGAAACAACTGGTTCTCCCGTAGCACTCTCTATGCAACGACGTGGTCAACGTTTCCTTGTACAGCAGCAGCTTCTCTGACGCTGACATTAGGGTTATCTTCAACTGCACGAAGAATTGCCTCGTCCATTGCAGGTGTCCTCGTCGTTCTAGGTCTTCCCCAGTCGCGAGTCATAGGCTGGAATGTTCCGTGCTCCCTAAGACGCCGATCAATTGCTTCGAACGTCTTCCTGTCGCGACACCGTCGTCCTGGAAATCTGTCTCGATAAAAAAGTACCGCGTCACGGCTATTGCCCCGTGCTAATCCACACATCAAATGGGCATCTGCCAACTCCGCATTTGTAGACATTGCACTGACTGCAAAACCACGTTCGTGATGAACACTAACCTGTTGATGCTACGTACTGATGTGCTTGATGCTAGTACTGTAGAGCAATGAGTCGCATGTCAACACAAGCAACGAAGTCAACATTACCTTCCTTCAACTGGGCCAACTGGCGGTGAATCGAGGAAGTACAGTACATACTGACGAAGCTAAAATGGAAATTAATCGTTTCCGGATACATGACCACATAACGTCTTTTCTTTATTTGTGTGTGAGGAATGTATCCTGAAAGTTTGGCCATACCTTTTTGTAACACCCTGTATATAGGACAATCCCCTCCTGCTCCTGTATCAGGCGCTTCCTATGTGTCGGTGCGGTCCGCGCCCCCACGCGCGGTCCAGGTACGGCGTCCGTTCTCCCGCCGTCTGGGCGCGTTGCGTCCTAGGTCTTCTCGTTCAGGAGGATCCGATGGCATCGCTCTCGTTATTCTTCCCTCCTCCCCCGAAGTCGGTACACTCTGGGAAATATCCTTTTTCTTCTTAATCCGGGTGATCGCGGGTTCTCATGCCTGGTGGTCGATTGCCGAATTATTGGGTCCCATGCACACTCATACCAGGCAATTCACCCGAGATTTTTTTTCGTCATTATGAGAGTTAATTAGTTTGTGGAAACATCGAGAGAATCTCGTGGGCAGCAAAAGCAGAAACTAGTAGTACGTCGTCGACGTTGTAACGTTGTGGAAGCTCTGTAAATTCTCTCTATGCAATAAAACAGTTCATGTGTAATCGTGTCGTACATCACCCAGCAGTGATTCCACTGCGACTTAGTTCCCTACTTCCTCAAGTTCATTACGGACGCCCGTTAGCTCGGCTGTCACTTGTCTCCAAACTATATTGGTTAAAAACAGTCTTGGTTTCAATTTTAGTTTTTTTATTTTTCAACGATGCGTTTCGCCTTATTTAGGCATCTTCAGGCTGTCTTTTCTATATGGACGCGTGAGGCACGAAGATCTGCATAACGCGCTCCCGTTCACAGTCTCCAGACTGTTTGGTATAGCTTTGCCGTCGCGTCCCTGCGACTTATTTTTCGGGCTTTGTCGCCTACTTAGTCTGATATGTCTATGAAGAGCCTGGTCGAGTCTTCCAGTCCGTCGTATTATGAGGTCATTCTGCGCCGTTATTTCGGTTATTTTATTATCAAATAACTCTAGAAGGTGGTGCTGCTTTGTCAGTAACGTTCTGTCGGTAGATCTTACAACGGGTATTATTTGGCACCCTGCCCACTCGTCTCTTATAGGGTCCCTTGGAAGTTGTTTTCTCAGATCGCTAGCCAGAAATCTTACTAATGGAGTTTATTACAGTAACTGATTTGACAATTCTTAACTTGCGTTTATACATGATGGGTCGCAAGCAATTGGCGACATGCAATTAATCATTGTCCTTCGATATATACAATTTCCATGGAAATAATTGATCTAGATCAGCTAAACAGATAGGATGACTGCTGGGCTACTAGTGTTCCTCTAATCTGGCCGAGGTAGGCTGGAACGGCGCTTCTATTCTATTCGTATAGAAGCCACTCCTGTCACTGTGCGGTCCTAGTCAGTGTGCTATTGGCTGACGCCATCTCACAGCCTTCTCTGCTGTTCGCTTCGGCCGGAAGCGCCAGCGCTTGTTGTCACGTCGGAACAAACTATTTTTCTGCTTTTGCTTCGATGTTTCACATGTGTTGTGTACATAGTTCCACGTAATCAGCGCGTACACAACTTTGCCCTACAGCGCTCCCCGCTAAGCACAACAGCGCAGGCGCAGCGCTCGTCCATCTCCGCACTATGAGATGGCGCTGCCATAGAGATGGACCAAATTCTGCTTCCGCCGATCCGCGTATTAATATGTAAAGCAGCATGGCGGTCGGTCGGTACCGTTGGGCCTTCCGACGTCTCTTCAGACAGTTTGGTTTTAGTTGTATACATCGTGTCTATGCCACTCACTGAGTGACTCGCTATATGCGTGCACAGTTCTTGTTCTCACACATGCCAATCAAGTTTAATCCTAGTCGGAGTTCTTCTGTACAGTTATTAAAATGTGGTATCTGGTCTTTAGGAACAGTCAAGATCGAGATAATGACTTCTAGCGTTTGTAAACAATCAGCAGATGACAATGTATTGTGCAACTTTGTTCTGATCTAAAACCGTTTAAATATAAGCAAATAACCCTCGCTTTTCAAATACATCTCATACAAGGTGGATATGAATTGTGCCAGTAGTTTCAGTGCCAGTAGCCCATCGGGACCATCCGACCGCCGTGTCATCCTCAGTGGATGATGGGGATAGGAGGGGCGTGTGGTCAGCACATCGCTCTCCCAGTCGTTATGATGGTTTTCTTTGACCGGCCCATTTATATTAACGAAAAATAAATCAAATGACTTTAAATTTTGATGAATGTCTTGCGTGAGGGGAGATACAAAACAAAACTTTCAATAGAAACTGTGCCTGGTGGCGTGTTCGTATCTCCAGGAGCCTAGTCGGTTAGGGAGATTGTTGTAAGTGGCCGTTGGACTTGGCACGGACTCAGTTGTCGTATCAATTGCAGTACCTTGCAAATCCGACATTCCTGAACGGAGTTTCCACTGATAACGTAACCCGTCATTTCATTTCCATTGATCTGATCACTACTGCTTGCCTTTATTTTTTTATACTGGAATTAGTTGTAACTGAAGTATATGCTAACAATGTTCGGATTGTTTCTGGCACAGCTCGTGGTACCAAGTCACATACCATAAATTTCATAGTATAGTCCTATCAGGAGAATGACAACTGGTATGTTGACACAACACAACAGCAAGTTTGTCAGATACGGAAAGTTTACAGACAAGCGAGAGTGTAAGAAACGATCACAAGAACTATGAATGGTCGAGTTCCACAAAGATTCTGCAAAATGTGCGATTTTAATTTAGCCTGACACGAACCCAAAGGATCATGCTCACGCGTCCGTCGGCCGTCGTGATTTAATATATTATTTATTGGTAACGTTAATTGTTGCCGACTTACGTAGTGGGCCTTAATGAAACTGATATTTCATTTAATTTTCATTTACAATTAAATGCTTTTGTGAAGTTCTCCTTTTTTAACAATTTAATCTTCAGTGGAATTATTTTTTACGTTAATGAACGTTAGACTCCAGTATATAAGTTGAACAATGGAATAAACTTTTGATATTAATTTCCTTTCCTAGTCAGTTCACTTTAAAGCAAAAACTCTTTAGTTCGAGTTCGAGTCTCGGTAGCTCAGATGGTAGAGCACTTGCCCGCGAAAGGCAAAGGTCCCGAGTTCGAGTCTCGGTCGGGCACACAGTTTTAATCTGCCAGGAATTTCCATATGAGCGTACACTCCGCTGCAGAGTGCAAATCTCATTCTGGAAACATCCCCCAGGCTGTGGCTAAGCCATGTCTCCACAATATCCTTTCTTTCAGGAGTGCTAGTTCTGCAAGGTTCGCAGGAGAGCTTCTGTAAAGTTTGGAAGGTAGGAGACGGATACTGGCAGAAGTAAAGCTGTGAGTACCGGACGTGAGTCGTGCTTCGGTAGCTCAGTTGGTAGAGCACTTGCCCGCGAAAGGCAAAGGTCCCGAGTTCGAGTCCCGGTCGGGAACACAGTTTTAACCTGCCAGGAAGTTTCATATCAGCGCACACTCCGCTGCAGAGTGAAAATCTCATTCTTTAGTTATTAATTACAATTGTGGCCCACACACGCGCGAGAATATTCCTTCTTACCTCCGTTAACCATTGCATTGTAGTCGGAGTCCTGGCTCTGGCTCTGGGCTGTGGTACTGAAAATAAGAATCTTAAAGCTACGTATTTTTTGCAACGTTGGCGGCTGTGGAGAAAAATGTGTATTATCTTAATAGCGGGCGAGTTTTCCGCTTCCGCAAATTTTTTACAAATTAATATCGCCACGTAATGGCGTCGTTCGCTGCATCAGCCGCTGCGATTCTTTCACTGTAAATTACTCGAATGCAGGTTAATTCAAGGAAGGGGACATGAAATCAGGATCACCTCTTACAAATTAAAAGTGAACAGTAATATTAAATCAATATATTATCTGCTTAATTAGTACAAATATGCTTACATTTGCCAGCACTCGCATGATGTCCGTCTACACGCAACCAAGACAAGAGAAGTGACGGCGACTAAAAAATTAACAAAAGAGCGTATCTTATCGTCTCTTTAGATAATTTTGTTTTATGTCTTTGCTCACGAAACTTACACAGAGAAATTATTATTTTACGGGTACATGAGAAAAATCTATATTATTTAATTTTTAAATGTCTCTTCTTTATAAATACTGTTTTTTAAGTCTTGTCGTATTATTTCACTGGGGACGTTATAATGCATATTATGTAACATAATAAAGATAATTCGCAGTTACATTTCAAGTGCATTTTGGTTTTCTGAAGATATTTTCCAAGGAGAATTTTAGTTCCCAATGACCAAAGGGATTTTTATTTTTCAAAAGCAGTTCTTAATTTCAAAAAGGATTTTCTAAAATCCCGAAGGGCTTTTAATTTATTAAGTTTTTCATCTAAAAGATTTTAATTTTATTAAGGTTAGCCTAACCGTTACGGCAATTGTTCTCGATAAACAGAAAATCTTGATGTGTGTGCCGGATTCCCATTTTTTCATGACATACCCACTTACACTTTTGCTGCACTATAGTTCTTTACCAGTCCTTTTTCTGTACAGGTATGTTCAGAATAGCTCCCATTACGAGTGACTGGATGGTTACGCATCATGGAGTGTCTCAAACACTACAGCATCCATAGAGTCGCGGTGTCTACCTGAACAGCATTTTCCACCCGAGCGATGTGCTGATGATGCGTCGACAAAAATCATTGTTGCACGCACTGTACATTCTGGAGGTTCTCGAACAGCACGGCAGCTCGCGGAAAGAACGACTCTGTGACAGCTCCATCGTACAGTTAATATATTTTCATTGTGTTATTTCATTCCACACAGCGAGATGCCTTAAGCGGAGTAGACACAGCGTTATTAATGAACGCAAGTAGGAGGGCTTTTTAGCGACACGACTCCCCTCACACGCAATAGAAGCATTAGTTGCAGCCAGGTGCAAATCGAATCTGAGTGCGAACTGATCCGCAAAAGTGTAGCCGTGGTCGCAGACTATTCCAACAAGTCCACTCTCGCTACAAAACAGATAGCAAACATGCGAATCGATAAAAGTTAATAGCAAGTCGTGCTCGTACAAGAAGGGCCACACGTTAAGCATAAAATATATTTCACAGTCTATCCTGTCGGAAGATTTATGAAAGAACGCAAGAAAGTTCTGGTCATATGTAAAGCGAGTCTCTCATGGATCGGTCTGGTGTAGAAACTGAAGACACCAGACACAAAGCAGAAAATTTTAGATTGTAGATTGAAGACACCACGCGATTATGTTCTCACGTACCTAATACTTGTTGAGAATCGCTTCCGCAGCGGTAGTTTCGCGTGTCTGAAAAAGACGAAGTTCAGTCTTGTTTACAAGGAGGACAACGGATCAGATGGACAGAATCATACGCCAATGGCGCCTGTCGCAAGATCGTGGGTCACATCGTAAACTCAAAAAATTATGAAAGTTCTTGGAAGGAAAGAAGTTTCTTTGAAAGAATCAGAAAAGAACTACTTATTTGAGACATAGATTGTTTTATTCATAGACTAAATCTTGCAAACAATAGATGCAAGTGAACAGATGAATTACGTCTTGACTAAATACAGCATCTAGTAATGGACGGTGAATGTTCCATGGGAACTAAAGTAGCAACGGATGTGTCCCAGGAAAAGGTAATGAGGCTCTGATTTTCTCAGTGTAGCCAAACGATAGACAGGATCCAGCAGCACCTTAAGGTCGATGACAGAAGATACTGCAGCGGACGGGAAACTACCGGCGCTGAACTATCGTAAGGAGCTGCACAAACACGGAGCCGCCATTTCAGCCTGGTGTAATGAATGTCAGCTTCTTTTTAGTGGGTTAGATAATGCCTATGGAAATAAGAAATAGGAAGGTATCGGTCTAGTGTCTGATTACGAGATTACTGATGAACGTACGGAGCACGTCAGATCGTCTAAACATTCAGGGGTAATACTTAGAAGCCATATGAAATGGCACGGTGGCTTAGGGCAGGTGAATGGAAGACTTCGATTTCTTCAAAGGATTTTGGCAAAGTGCAAAGCATGTGTAAAGAAGATCGCAGAGGAGGTGTTAGTGCTCCCAAATCCAGACTATTCTTCCAGTGTTTGAAGTCGTTATAAATTGGGCTTTGTGGCTCAATGGTAAAATTTCCATGTAGGTTACAAGCCCGGTCACTCCTACGATTTTTATCAGTCGTTTATCCCTGCTTTCACCTGCCGCAATGTTTACTGATGCGGAAAATGCCGTGTTGCAATGTGTCTCGATTGAAACTGTAGTTCCCCCTATAACTGGCTGCGTGACTCAGTTCAGAGGTCGGAGGAGGGAAATGGCAGACCACCTACAACAGGACTATGTCCAGTGTACCACTGCGATGTTCATATCGACGACTGCTTTATATTTTTTATCAAGTAGGTACGACAACAGACATCAAACGATTTGACAAGCACACTGCTAGGACGGTAGCAGCTCTGCATATCCGATACCAAGTGTAACAGAAATGCCCGGATCATTTCGAAGAAAGAAGACGTAGTTGTGAAACCCTATTGGGTAAATTTAAAGAGCCCGTGTTCGACGAAGACAATACGGCCATTCTGTTGGTATCAGCATTTATTTAGTGGAGCAGTCTTCATTATAATTTGTCGGAGTACATAAAAGATCAGGGAGGCGTTTTCCCCCACTCAGTACGCGAGTGGAACAGGAAAGAAAATATATAATTCTGGTGCGATCCACCATCAGCCATTCACATCAAAACGGCTCTCAAAATATGTGTGTAGACGTACAGGGATGGGACAAAAATACAGAAACACCGATACAGAACACATTACCATGCCGAATGCGATGTAGGAAACCCGCCGGCATTAAAACTAGCTTCACGTCGTCTCGGAATGGATAAATACAGGTACTGTAAGTTTTTTTTTATAGAATCGGACACCTTTCTTCTAGTAAAATAGTAACACCGGTTGTAGCGCCAACTTTATGGAGAATTTCGAGGATAAGGCACTAGAACAAGCCAAACAAAAACCAGCTTGTTTCTTCCGCTACGTGGATGACACGTTCGTTGTTTGGCCACATGAACGGGACAGATGTAATGAATTTCTCGAACAGCTCAACTCGCTGCACCTCAACATACAGTTCACGATGGAGGTGGAGCAGGGTGGTGCCCTATCGTTTCTTTACATCTTGGTGAAACGGAAACCTGAAGGCAAGCTGGGACACAGTGTATACAGAAAACCTACACACGCCGATGTATACCTAAATGCCTTCAGTAGCCACCACAACTCCCAGCGTGAAGGCGTTTTGCGCACACTTGTTCACAGTGCACGACCGACCTGCGATCAGGAGAGCCTTCCAGCAGAGCTGCAGCACCTCGAGACAACATTTCGGAAAAATGGGTACAACCAGAAGCAAATAAGACACGCAGACAGACTGCGCCAAGAGAACAAGAAGGAGAAATAGAAGAACACAAGTCATTGGTGTGCATTCCGTTAGTCGGAAACACCTCAAGAAAAATCGGTAGAATCCTGGGGAAACACAATGTGAAATGTGTATTCCGACCCCCTGCAAAAACCTTGGCTCTAATGGGTTCAGTGAAAGATGACCGAGACCTTCGAAAACCAGGCGTTTATCAAATTCCCTGTCAGTGCGGAAAATCATACATTGGCGAGACAGTCTGCACTGTAGAAGAGAGGTGCGCCTTACCGAATTACGCCAGGCCACTAAATCAGCCGTGGCTGATCATTGTATAAAGACTGGCCATACTATGGACTATGAGAAAACAAAAGTACTCTGTCAGTCCTCCTACTTCTGGGACTGCGTTACTAAAGAGGCCATCGAAATCCGACTACAGGACGATCCAATTAATAAAGACAGCGGCCTTTAACTTGGTTAGGCTTGGAACCCTGCACTCAGCCTGGAGAGAAAGATGCTGTCCCAGAGATCGAGGATCACCTCCGACGGCGGCAGCAGGGAGACTGCAGACCCCAGTTCAGACCCAGGCGCCGCTTCCCCCACCACCTCCAGCAGCCGCCGCGCCGGCCGCACCGATGACACCAGGAGAGGAACGGTGGAGGGGGTAACGGCTAGTGTATATATAGGGCGCCGAGAGGAACAGCACACAGCATTCGTCAGGAACCACCTGAAGACGGCAGCGTGTGTGTCTGCCAAAATACTGTGGTGTAACTACGACGCTACTCGGTCGGATACCCGAGAACTGTTCAAATTAAAAATAGTAACAATTTCAAGTTACGACGATGGAGGTGAATAGCAATCACGCGTACTTCTCTTCAAAGCAGGCCACAAAGGGTGAATAATATTGATATCAGGCGGCTTTTGTTGGCGGGGGAGATGCGACACAGGGCCCCTGTTGTCTTGCAACACTGCCTCACCATTGGGGAACAAACATTATACCATGGAGCGAACCAGACCAACCAACATGGCCACAAAATCATTACCAGTAATGTGATCTTGCAGATTAGCTATGGTGTCCCTGGAATACCAAGACATGGCTGCCCAAATCATAACCGAATCCCCGAAATATTTTGCTCCTGGGGCGTGTGAAACAAGTCATCAGACCAAATGACATACATAGCCCGATGTTTGTATGGCTTCGGCACTACGTTTCCTGTTACAGGCATTTGCATCACTGATGAATGGTTTTGGAATTGCAGCTCGCCGTGCAATCCCGAGATTCGTTCGTTTTGTTTTGGTGCTGACTGGGTTCGCGAGTGCGACATTCAGTTCTGCATTGACTTTCGCAGATGCCGTCCTGTTATAGTTCGTCACAATCCTCTTCAATCATTCTCTGTCACAATCGTTCAACACACAGTTCCGTCCTGGTTGTGTCTTAGCAGATGAGGTTTTTATTCTTTCCTTGTATGCGGTATAAATCTTCGATACGGTCCCTCTTGAAACACCAAATAATTGCCCTCCCTTGGCTGCGGGAGAATCACCCACATTACAGTTCACTTACCTCCGATACAAAGCATTCACAACTGCACAGAATACTGTTATGGCCACGACTGACACACCGCTTTGAGGACATTGCACAGGTGCCTTTCGTGGTCAAATAGAACAGCTCAACATGCAGGCTTGGCTAGCAACTGCGTCTATGTTCAAGCATGCGTTTCAAGCGGTGTTTATATTTTTTCTTCAACTCCTGTACACGAAACCTGCAAAAATGGGTGTCAAATTCAGGATTTTTCTGTAGCGTTACTCACTGAGTTAGCTATGGTCAATGGTCAAATGGCTCTGAGCACTATGGGACTGAACTTCTGCGGTGATCAGTCCCCTAGAACTTAGAACTACTTAAAACTAACCAACCTAAGGGCATCACACACACCTATGCCTGAGGCAGGATTCGAACCTGCGACGTAGCGGTCGCGCGGTTCCAGACTGTAGTGCCTAGAACCGCTGGCCACCCCGGCCGGCGTCAATTGTCAAATCACTAATAATTTTATGTCAGTGGCAGGTCTCTTAATAGTTTTTGTTAATTATGATTCTGAGAACTATCTGTTGGGTTGATTCACAACCAGTGTTCGAAGCTAATCGCGTAGCATGCAGTCCATAATAAATACAATAACCTATTTATACCATACATACGATAGTTTAGTTTTTTCCACAGCAAAGGGCAGCTATTTCTTTATTTTTGATGAACAATTATACGGCCAAGAGAAACAGAGATGACGGCGACCAGTCGGTGGAAGGGAACTCGTTGAGAGATCCTGATGTGCGCTTTTCTTTTTTTACCTTTTTTTCAAATTTAGTTCATTCCTCTCATTCCCAAGAGCTGATATGGAACTGTGCGCAAAAAATATTCATAAAATTAACACGTGTAGTAGAATATTGAGAGTGGAAAGAAGAGGCGAGTGTTAAAAGTATTTGAATGTAAAAAGTTTTGTTCGATGAAGTGCAGAATATGATTAACCAATGTTGAGCAATCGGTACTAGTATTGTGTATTGACAGTTGATAACGACAGACAAGATGAAAATGACAGTCTACAACTTAAAATAAATGATAGTGGCTCTCTTCTTTCATTTAATCATTTACCCACAAATCATCAAGAAACGCACTCCACCATGTCTCGATTTTATGTATCTATGCTCGTCGCCGAATATGCCGAGTCTAGGAATCCTACGTACTCGGTTCGCTAGACAAACAATTCAAACAAAACGTATTAATGAGTTTTATTACAAAATGAAAAGAGACGATACTTAACTTTGCAATTACACAAGCAAAGGGCGTCATACGAAATAATAAAGTTTCTTCAGTGTAGACAATCCCAAGTCGCTGCTATACAAGTAGCTAGTCTTGAAGATACTGTTAAACTGGGCCGTGACCAGTCGGGTGCGACGCTTATGTTCTCTTCGCATAGGGGCCGCTGCTGTCGCGTTGTCGTCCTCCGTGATGGGGGGCGGGGCGGAGCGAGGGAGGAGGGGCGGGCGCGGGGGCGGCGGTAAGCGTGTGATTTGATGACGTCTTCTCGCGGCCATCTATTCCCTCTCGCCCCAGACTAGCGTGGCGGCGCTTGAGTTTACGCCGTAAAATTCCCCCCCCCCCCCCCCCCCCCCTACAAAGCGACGGACCGTCGTCGTATAAGGAGTACGATAACGGGAGACGAGGCGGGAGCCTGGATGCTGCGATGGACCGGAAGCTGTGGCTATGGGGAACGTCAGACTTCCGGTCGACCCCCGCCATCCGGCCTGCACTCTGGTGGAAAATTCCGCCGGAAAACGCCCAGGAGGGTAAGCGGCCTCCTCCGGAGGCCCATACGTACATGTAGAAGGCGTCGGCTGGTGTGTCGTGGGCGGGTCAAGTTCCATCGATAGGACGAGAGGAGGCGGAGGAGGTGAAGGCTCTGTCTCCATGGAGTTGTCCGGCGTCTGAGAGATCATCGTGTACATGACAGAGGCGAAACTGATTTTGATGGTGGCGCTGCAAACCATCTGGACCTGATAGAAGATACATGCAAGTGCAAGTCGACGGACGATCTCGGCTCGCGCTCAACGTCTGCTGCCGCTACAAACTCTGTAAAAGACATCACACGGCGCGAAGCGATACTTGCGGCTTGTCCCGGCGGAGGTTCGAGTCCTCCCTCGGGCATGGGGGTGTGTGTGTGTGTGTATGTTTGTCCATAGGATAATTTAGGTTAAGTAGTGTGTAAGCTTAGGGACTTATGACCTTAGCAGTTAAGTCCCATAAGATATCACACACATCTGAACATTACTACTATTATTATTATTATTATTATTATTATTATTATTATTTAATACTTGCGGCCTGCCTTCGGCGCCGGATGCTGAGGAGGGTGGAGCAGATGGAGCAGTATGAGCTTTTCACTGTGCAGCGGAGTGTGCGCTGATGTGAAATTTTCATATGGTTCAAATGGCTCTGAGCACTATGGGACTCAACTTCTGTCATCAGTCCCCCAGAACTTAGAACTAGTTAAACCTAACTAACCTAAGGACATCACACACATCCAAGCCCCAGGCAGGATTCGAACCTGCGACCATAGTGGTCGCGCGGTTCCAGACTGTAGCGCCTAGAACCGCTCGGCCACCCCGGCCGGCGATGTGAAACTTCCTGGAATATTAAAACTATGTGCCGCACGAAGACTCGAACTCGGGGTCTTTGCCTTTCGCGGGCAAGTGCTCTACCAACTAAGCTACCGAAGCACGACTCACGCCCGGTACTCACAGCTTTACTTCTGCCAGTACCTCGTCTCCTACCTTACAAACTTTACAGAAGCTCTCCTGCGAACCTTGCAGAACTAGCACTCCCGAAAGAAAGGATATTACGGAGACATGGCTTAGCCGCAGCCTGGGGGATGTTTCAAGAATGAGATTTTCACTCTGCAGCAGAGTGTGCGCTGACATTAAACTTCCTGGCAGATTAAAACTGTGTGCCGGATCGAGACACTAACTCGGAACCTACGCCTTTCGCTGGCAAGTGCTGTACCAACTAAGCTACACAAGTATGACTCAAGCCCCGTCCTCACAGCTTTACTTCTGCCAGTTCTGCGGTTTCTAGTCTCGGTGCGGCACACAGTTTTAATATGCCTGGAAGTTTCAGGTGGAGCAGTGTCCGTCAAGCAATTCCGCCAGCGAAGGTCCATCTCGCGGGTTCGAACGATAGGAGCGGGAAGAAGTTGCAATGCTTGATCCATGGTGTGTGCGGGGTCAAGTTTGACCATCTGCTGCTTGAAGGTTCTGACAAAACGTTCCACTTCGCCGTTTGACTGTGGATGGAACGATGCACACGTTAGATACGTTATGCCATTGCGTTCACAGAATCCTTGAAATTCTTGTGATGTGAACCGAAGGCTGTTGTTTGACACTATTACTTCTAGGCAAAAAATAGAGGACAACACCTGAATCGTGCTACGCGATTTTGTCGAGTTTACTGGCACAGCAAAAGGAAACTTGCTACACGAGTCAACCACAATCAACCAACGGGTGTTTCAAAAAGGTCCCACAAAATCTATGTGCACACTTTGCCAGGGAAATTGTGACTTAAGCCGAGCAGAGAACTTTTGTGGCGTAGCGGAATAATTTTCAGCACATGCGTGACACTGTGATGTCACCTGTTCTATTTGGGTGTTCATACCCTGTCATGTACAGTGTCGACGTACTAACTGTTTCGTACGAACAGTCCCCCAGTGTCGTTGGTGAAGTAACTGGAAGACTTCTTTTTGCAAAGCTTTGGGAATCAATACACTCTTGCTGTATAGCGACGCTATGCCGACTTGCAAAATATCGGCGCGCTTATACTATACCAAGATGTGCGAATGTATTTTAGCAAAGTGTTCAAATCTGAATAAGCTTCCGAAGCCTGTGCAATTTTTCTATGGTTCAGAGGAAAGGATTGAAGCAATTCAGGTTCCTGAGGATCGATGTGACAACAAGATGCAGCAGAATCGTTTAAGTCTGTGTCAGGGCCAATCGGAAGACGTGAAATTGCGTCGGCACTACCATATTCAGCTTTCAGACGATACACAATCTCGTACTGGTATTGAGACAACAACAAAGCCCATCTTCGCAGTTTTTGGGTACTTCGTGCAGGAGCGGGCTTCGTTGAATGAAACAAGGACTGCAGTGGCTTGTTATCCGTCACTAAGTAGAATTTTCTGCCATTCAAATAGTGATGGAATTAGGTGACACCATACACAATAACCAATGCCTCTCTCTCTATTTGTGAAAAGTTACACTGAACTTTGAACAACATGTTTGATGCGAAACCAATAGCCCTGTCTTTTTCACCAATTCTGTGCGAAAGCACTGCGGAAGCCTCAAGTTGTAACACAAGTGGTTTGTCCAGATCAAAGTGAACTAAGCATCGATCACTAAGCAAAGCATCTTTAAGTTTCTGAAAAGCTTCTTGGCACTCATCTGTGCAAATAAAAGGGACATTTTTGCGACGCAAGCGATGCAATGGCTTTGCGATTTGTGCAGCTTTCGGTATGAACCAAATATAATAGTTCATTTTCCCTAAAACTGACTGCAATTCTGTGAAATTGCTAGGAACTGGAAAGTCCCGTGTGGCTAAAAAATGTGACGGAAGAGGATGTACACCTTGGCTGTTTGACATGACCAAGATATGCAACTCACTTGCGACACTTGTCCAGTCTACACTTTAGTCCTGCAGCAGAGAATACAGTACCAATACAGTACAGTTTGTGGGTTGACTGTAGACTTGAAGTCAACACACAGGCGAATGCGACCTGAAGGTTCAGGGAGCAAAACCAGTGAACATTCCCTCTGAGTAACTTGTATGGGCGCAACAGCTCCACTATCCCTCAATTCTTGAAATTCAGGAGCTACTGACCCGGCAAAATTTGAGCTGAGCATTGTCTTTCAGAGTAATATGTGTAACAAAATTGTTTGCCTTGCCTAAAACTCCAGAAAAGTGTTCAGGGAATTCTTTCAGCAAGCTAGCTACACTGTCTTTGACATTGAATGCAGTCATGGATAAACATTGTCGTGAATTTGAAAGCCAAACACATCTAACGAATCAAGGCCAAATATGTTCTCACAATCATGTGATTCTAGCACAGTGAAAGTCACAGTTCATGCATGTGAGCGATACACGGCATTCAAAGTACATTTTCCGAGAATGGGAATGTCTTGCCCGTTATAAGCCATCAGGTGCGTGCTAGTTTTAGACAGGCGTGGGGAGACTAACATTTCATATGTGTTAAGACTCAGCAATGTAACCGAAGCACCTGTGTCTAACTGAAATTTCACATGTTTTCTACTAACATGCACATGAAAAAAAGTTTGTTGGATTGGCATAGCACTGAAGAAACGGTTCCGTTGCTAGTTTTGCTAATTCGTGCAGCAGGCTTTGAGTACATCGCATTGATTACATAGGTCTTGTGACTAGATTTTTGTGAGTGGCAGAATTCTTATGTTTGTTCTTCTGCAAACATACGGATTGTACATGACCTTCTTGGCACAAACGTAACACTGCGCCTGTCTGGACAGACAATCTTAGCGTTTGTGCCGTGAATAGAGACCTAGGGCATGTCTTAATTCTGTTTGCCTTTCTAGAGAACTGTTTACGCAGCGTGGCGCATGCTGGCTGTTTCATTGTGAATTCCTGACAGAAAACTAGTAAGGTGAACGTGAATGAAAGTGGTCCACGAAGTAGCTTCCGCCATTTGTAAGGTGACTTGCGACATGTAGACGAAAATGTAGTAGATGTTGCAGAATGCAGTAGTCGTAGCGAGCATTTCTCGTCTCGTGACAACTGTTCGGTAAGACGCTGGATGCCGACCTGCATCCTCTTCGTTGAGCACTTTAAAAATGTAGCCGTACAGAGATAAAGGTAACCCGTAACGAGAGTCTTGGGCGCCTGCCGGCTCCAGCCGCTGCTAGTGGACAAGCGGCATCGGATGGGTGTCAGTGAGTTCACTGCCAGCACAGGTATTTTTAAAGTGCTGAACAAAGGAGGGTGGATGGCATGCAGTGTTTTGCTGAACTGGGTCACCTTAGAGGGATCAACCTTTGCCGTTTTATTCATGCAGGTATCAATGCTGCCCCCCTTAATCACGTCCCGTCAGAGGAAGGTGCGAAAGAGGAGGGCAGGAAAACCATAAGAACTCTCTGCTGCTTAGGATCACTTACAAATTTCGTCAGATTTCATCCGACGTACAGTAGCCAGCGGTTCCATCCTGTGCATCAAAGGGAAATTTGCGGCCGCTTTGCACAACAAAGGGGTGCGATAACGTTCATCGGAGTTGCTGCCAACGATTTCCTTACAGAATGGTTGAATAGTCTGGGGTGTCAGCAGCTTCGAAGGTTGTAAAGGACTTCGTCCTGTTGCTCACGGCACTCTGAACTGTTGTTATCACCAAGAAATGTTTAGGAATTAACGCCCTGGTAAAAGGGTGGTTTCACGGACGCCCTTTATGCCACCTTTATGCTGAGGCAGCAGTGTGTGTGAAAGGTACACCCATGCTTATAACTTAAGGATAATTGCCACACAACGTGGCACTACGCAAAACTGGCGCTAATAGCATAGGCACATAGGAAACACACACGACACAGATCTGTAAGTCCACAGTATTTGTGATAAGTTGGGAAAAGCGTCTCGAAACACATGTGGTACAAAACTCCACTGTTTCCTGAGCATGTACCCCGACATCAGTATGTAACATGATTACCATGCACACGTACACAGGCTACACAACGGGTTGGCATACTCTCGATCAGGTGGTAGAGCAGCTTCTGGGGTATAGCGTCCCATTCTTGCACCAGTGCCTTTCGGACCTCCTGATGTGTCGTAGGGGTTTGAAGACGGGCAGCGATACGTCGACCGAGAGCATCCCAGACGTGCTCGATGGGGATTAGGTCTGAAGAACAGGCAGGCCACCCCATTCGCCTGATATCTTCTATTTCAAGGTACTCCTCCACGATGGCAGCTCGGTTGGGCCGTGCGTTATCATCCATCAGGAGGAAGGTGGGACCCACTGCACCCCTGAATAGGCGGACATACTGGTGCAAAATAACGTTCCGATACACCTGATCTGTTACAGTACCTCTGTCAAAGACATGCAGCGGTGTACGTGCACCTATCGTAATCCCACCGCACACCATCAAACCACGACCTCCATACCGATCCCTTTCAAGGACATTAAGGGGTTGGCATGTGATTCTGGTTCACGACCGGTGAAAACCCGGCGAGAATCACTGTTCAGACTGTACCTGGACTCGTCCGTGAACACAACATGGGACCACTGTCCCAATGACCGTGTACTGGGTTCTTGACGCCAAGCTTTACGGGCTCTCCTGTGACCAGGGGTCAGTGGAATGCACCTTGCAGGTCTCCGGGCGAATAACCCATGTCTGTTCAGTCGTCTGTAGACTGTGGGTCTGGAGACAGCTGTTCCAGTGGCTGCGGTAAGGTCCCTAGCAAGCTACCTGCAGTACTCCGTGGCCGTCTGCGGGCACTGACGGTAAGATATCGGTCTTCTTGTGGTGTTTTACACTGTGGACGTCCCGTACTGCAGCGCCTGGAGACGTTTCCTATCTGCTGGGATCGTTCCCATAATCTTAAGATCACACTGTGTGGCACACGGACGGCCCGTGCTATGATCTGCAGTGTTTGACCAGCCTCCAGTCGCCCCAGTATTCTACCCCTCATAACGTCATCAATATGTGTTCTTTGAGCCATTTTCAACACACAGTCGCGATTAGCACGTCTGAAAATGTTTGCACACTTACTTGCTGCACCGTACTCTGACATGCACCAACACACCTCTGCGTATGTGGACTGCTGGCAACCGCACCGTGCGACGACCGCAGGTCAAATGCACCGCATGTTCATACCCCGAGGTGATTTAAACCCGCAAACCGCCCACCAGAGCGTTGTTTCAACATGTATCAACATAATACTTAATATACGAGCACGAGTGTATTTACCTCGGACTCCCATAGGAAAACCGCGTTACTTCTACGCTGCCCGTCGCGGTTCTGACTTCCGTCGCAGAGGCGTCGAAAGGAAGAGCTAAATGTGTGCAAGAGGGGGTGTGGCGAACTTCCCAACGTGTGACACATCCACGGTGGCGTTGGGCAGAATTGTGACGAACTTTTGGTGCCAGTGTGACGTCATTAACCCATACTACACCTAACATCAACTCAGCCTGGCCGTTTCTCCGCCCGTATCGACAGCCAGCTGTTTGAAGACACGCTGAGGCGCAGGGAGCCACGCTTTTGCACCACCGTTAGAGTGGAAGGTTGTAGGCACCCACGGGATAAATATAAAACTCGTACGTCGCACTGGCAGACCACTACGGGCTTCCCAGTGAGTCATCCTTTACTTGCGTTTCACAGTGTAGTATCAGTCAATAAAATTTTTCTGGGTTTGTGACCGCATTATCAATATGTAAAACTACCGAATACATACTGGGATGTTTTGGAAATCAGCCTTATGAAAACACAATTGGTTTATTTTTATATCTACCCAGTCATGTTTTGACACCAATGTCTCATCTTGTGTGGGTCAAATTTTAATTTCTGTAAAGTACAATATTGCATTTTTCATAATTTAACTGCTGTAGGCCTAAGAAATAGAATATTTGCAATTTGCTTCGTTTGGTTCAGAAACTCACCTTAAAATTACATCGCTAATTGAACTGTATTATTATAGATCGATTTTAGTGCACGTTTCTTTTTTTATTTGATTCCGTATTTGTTGACAGCTGTTTCGAGGGTAGAAGTTATGTACGCTTCTCTTCTTACATTTTTCGTATTCCTGGTTGGTATCTCAATCAACGGCTATTTAGTGCATTGTTTTCACTCAGTTTTTCATAAATTCCCGCTCACTACTTCACTTCATATGCACGTACACAAAATGCGGCTAAATGTGATCTGAGCTGACGCTCCTGACAACACGCTCAGTGAGAGGTGTTATTGTCGTTGTTCACTTGTTCATCGTTGGTCCTGTGTTTGTTATGGCGGTACTTTTGACTGTGTGTGTGTGTGTGTGTGTGTGTGTGTGTGTGTGAGGGAGAGAGAGAGAGAGAGAGAGAGAGAGAGAGAGAGAGAGAGAGAGAGAGAGAGAGAGAGATTGAAAGAGGGGTGGGGAGCGAACCAAGAAAGTAGAAGTACTTTTTTCATATTTTTTAATGTTTTGTTTGTTGTGGTGAGTCACCTTTGTATAGTTCATTGAGTGTTCCAAACAGTGTTCCATTGCACAGTGTTTTATTTTCATTCTGGACTCTGTTTCCCTGTATTATTGCTTTTTGCATGTAGTAGTTCTCCTCTATCGTGAGTTGTTGATACAGACTGTTGCTTTCTCTGAGGATCTTAAGATCCCCATGTTTTTTTTTTTTTTTTTTTTGGGTGGTGGTTTTCTTGTATTAGGTGGTCTGCAAGAGAGGAGTGTGTACTATCACTTCTTAGGACTCCGAGGTGTTCGGAGTACCTCATTCGAAATTTCTGCATGTTTGGCCTATGTAGAGCAACTGGCATGAACTGCAGGTTAACTGATATATTCCAGCTTTGGAGAATTTGTCTGGAGAGGTGTTCTTTGATCTCAGATTCTTCTGTACCGTGTTATTTATACGGAATGATATTTGTAGCCCTTGTTTCTTCAGTATGTTTCCCACCCTGTGGACGTTTTTGTTACTGTGTGTTAGTATGTGCCATGCTGTACTCTTTGTAGGGTGTTCCTGGTGTCCTGTGTTGTCTGGAGCTTGTGTTCTTGGTTCTCTGTTGTGATTTGTTGATAGTTTGTTCTCTTTTTTTAAATTTTGTTGTTCAGTTTGTTCGTCATTTGTGTGTTGTACCCATTCTCTTTGACTATTTGGTGTTTTGAATTTAGTTCCTGTGTGTAGTCGAGTTTTTCCAGCGGACTTCAGCGCACACTCCGCTGTAGAGTGGAAGTCTCATTCTGGAGTTACTTGTGTTTCACAAGAACGATGTTTTCTAAATCTGTGTTGACTGTGTGTCAATAGACCGTTTTCTTATAGGTAATTCATAATGTTCCAACACAAGAAATATTCCAAAACCCTGCTGCGTATAGACGTTGATGATATGGACCTGTAATTAAGTGAAATACTTGTACTACCTTTCTGGAATATTGGTGTGACCTGTGCAGCTTTCCAGTCTTTGGATAAAGATCTTTCGTCGAGCAGACGGTTGTATATGAGTGTTAAGTATGGAGCTATTGCATCAGCATACTCTGAAAAGAACCTTATTTGTATACGGCCTGGACCAAAAGACTTGCTTTTATTAGGTTATTCAGGTTGCTCTACTACTCCGACGTCATCTGATTGTGTGTTACTCTGTTGGCAGCTGTTCCTGATTCGAATTCTGGAATATTTACTTCGTCTTTTTTGACTTGGGAATTTCGGAAGTCTTTGTTTAGTAACTCTGCCTAGTCAGCACTGTCTTCGATAGTATCTCCATTGCTACCGCTCAGAGAAGGCACTGATTGTTTCTTGCCGCTAACATATTTCACATACGACGAGAAACTCTCAGGATTTTCTGTCACGTTTCGAGACAAAGTTTCGTTGTGAATACCATACAAAATAATAAATGAAAATAACCAAAGAAAACAGGCCTTCGCATTTCAGTGTCAGGATGGAGATCAGTGGTATGGTGAAGATAGCAGCGTTCAGTTTCTGCACAAGATATTGAACGCGATACTTCGAAAGGAAGCTGTTCATCTCTCCTCAGTCCCAATAACTTGATTGCTTAATTTAACTGTCTGTCTGATCACCTTGGAGCAACAAATTTTTGCTCCCACAAAAATTCCATTTCCGAAATCGAATGCGTTGCTTTTTTTTGCATATAAGAATTAATCTGTTATCTCTGACGCACATGCTGATGCCCTGTTAGCCACATAGTTTTGCATTACATTCCACGTCTTTCACAGGAGCACTTCTGTCATCTACAAAGAGCAACAATTTTCAGGTCATATGTAGTGTTTAGTGGCAGATCGTATCAAGGAAAGAAGCGAGACCAGAACAGGACATTGTCAGAGCACCAACATTACACGAACCCAGTTAGATTCAAATCCCTCCTCTGTTTGTTGACACTTGAGCACAGACTTGTGCTTCCAAATATCCAGGTATAAAGTTAACCATTTTTCAGCTTTCTCTCTAATATCTTACTATTAAAACTTATAAAAACGTATTACATGTGTTTCACAGCCAAATGCTTTTGTGAGAGCAAAGAAAAAAAATCAGATATAAACAGTATAGATTTTCTAGCTTTTACAGGTGGCATGGTGTGTATCATTGACTTATTTCTTAGTTTCAAAGAACAAATGATAGAACTACAGAAACATGCACCAGAAATAGGACTAAAAGTGTTACTTGAAAAAACATAGTTCATGACACATGTCAGAGATGACTCCAGAATGTTAAAATTCATAACATCAGAATATATAGAACAAATTATTTAAATATCTAGGACAAAGGGCATTATGCAATAGAAAATAAAAAATAACAACAAATAGAGGATATAAAATAGAAAGAGCATTCCATGTGATAAAAAGCTATAACAATAAAAATTGTCATGAAACACAAAATTAAGACACTATTAAATAGTGCTAAGGCTTATAACATAGTACTCTGCAGAATCTGGAAAATCTTGAATATCTGGAAAAGTTGAAAGCAGAATTCGAAGGAAAATTCTGGAACATAAAAGTAATGGTGATGCTAAACACAAATTAAGATTGAAGGAGGAGGTATATTTAAAAATGGGAAAGTTTCGGATGCCGTGGAGAGAAGAATACTACAGTTTTATGTACACACATACCGAATGGTAAAAAAACATACTGCCCAAGATGATGTCGAATTAAGTAACTTACTAATCTGCTACAAAGCCAAGCCCATTTGGGTCACAGAAATTGACAAGTACATGAAAAACTGGTATTTAAACGGCTACGGTATACAACAGAACATTTTTCAGAGAAATAACACAAAAAAGATTTCTGCGTGAGCAAATTCGTTTCGCTGTATCGCCCAAAAGGATTATTTAATATAAAGAATGAAAGTGAACACCTACTGTCACCAATATATTGTTTAGTCTTGTTAGTGCGTCACACGCGAATGTAGAAACTGCATTTTCTGTGGGTAACCTTCTCGTGCAAAAGTATAACCTCACCATTCAGCTGTCAGAGAAACACCATATCAATGATGGCGTTAATTTCACGCGGAGAGGGAAGCAGAATGAGTCACACACTCGTCGCAAATCTGCGATGCCTGGTGGTGGGGAGTAATTGGTCCGACAGGCGAAGTGGCCGGTACGGCGCGGATCGTTAGCTGTTAGCGAAGTAATTGGTATCAGGCGGACGCCTGGCGTTAATTGTGTGTGAAAGTGGCCGGTGTACGTAGGGTAGGCATGGCTAATCTGGAAGGCGCAGTGCGGCCGGCACGTCACCTCTTGCCGTCTCGCTGCAGTTGTCGTGTTCAGCTATTCTGCCTGCGGAGTTAGGATACTTTGACATGCGTTCAAGTCACAGACCACCTCGTTCCAGCATTAAAAAGTAAAAAGATTGACGCAATTTTTTCTGAAAATAACTATATCAGGCCAGATTATGTGATGAAATGAAATATGATAGTCACCATTCACTCGTCATCATTTAAAATGCGACAGTTATCTCAAATCATTTCATCTAGTTTGTTAGTTTTCGTAGAATATGTTCCAGATATATAACCGTTATACGGAAAGTTCCTACAGCGTTTTTTAGTTACATACATCTGCAGACCCAAGCCACCTCGTGGTGTGCAGAGGAGGGTACTTCCTTCCGTTCCTGTTTCAGTAGAGCATGGCGGCGGGAAGAAAGATCGCTGGTAGGCATCCGTGTGGGCTCGCATCTCCCTGATGCTATATCAAACAAAACGGTTTGCTTTAGGACGTTCAAACTCCACGGTTGGCCGCGGGGCATGATGGGATCATGGGAATTAGTATATGCATTCATGGTTTGGTTTAGTGAGGAAGCCCACTTTCATCTGGATGGGTTCGTTAATAAGCAAAACTGGAGTATTTGGGGGGGGGGGGCTGAGAATCCTCAAAGGGGGTTCAAAAATGGTTCAAATGGCTCTGAGCACTATGGGACTTTACATCTGTGGTCATCAGTCCCCTGGAACTTAGAACTAATTAAACTTAACTACCCTAAGAACATCACACACATCCATGCCCGAGGCATGATTCGAACCTGCGACCGTAGCGATCACGCGGTTCCAGACTGAAGCGCCTAGAACCGCACGGCCACAACGGTCGGCCCTCAAAGGGTGACTATGTGGTGTGCAATTTCCAGTGACGGAAAAATCGGTGCGATATTCCTTGATGGCACGGTGACTACCGAACGGTACGTGAAGGTTTTGGAATATGATGTAATCTCCATTATCCAAAGTAACCCTGATTCCGACAAGATGTGGTTCATGCAAGACGGAGCTCGACACCATCGAAGCAGGAGACTGTTGATGTTCTGGACGAGCACTTTAGGGATGGCATTCTGCCTCTGGGGTACCCAGAGGCCACTGGCGTGGGCCTCGACAGGCCGCCATATTCTCCGGATTTGAACACGTGCGACTCCTTTTTGTGGGGCTATGCAAAAGTCAAGGTGTACAGCAATAGCTCCCAAACCCGTTGCTGAGCTGAAAACAGCCATTCAGGAGGTCATTGACAGCGTCGATGTTCCGACACTTCAGCGGGTCACGTAGAATTTCGCTATTCGTCTGAGCCACATCATCGCCAATGATTGAAGCCATAAAGAAATGTCACATGTATTTCCGAATATATGTAGTAACGTTTACGCGTTGAATAAAGTGTGTGCACGCCGTAGTTTTTAATTAATTTACTTTTTATCATATTGTTCAGTAAATGTCACTCTGCATTTCATGCTCTTTTCAAGGTATTTGGTGGAGAAAGGAATGTATTAGTTGAGTATTATAGGAATGCACGCTCTGAGATTTTTCAACAGTAAACCGTTCCATGATGCAACACGACTCTCTTGTAACATCTGACACTGGTGTCGGATGCGCATGTCAGTGACGCTTTCGCATCTACAAAACGAACCCAGGATGAAACTCGTTGCTCTTCTTTGGATTTATTGTGGTTCATCTATCAGTTCTGCCTCGTAAGTGTCCGAGAATAACTAGCAATACCCGAGTAACGGCCAGTCGCAGCTCCTGTAAGCTAAGTGCTTCGCCGGTGCACTAATCTTCATCAGGATTCTTATTGTAAATCTTCGACTGTCATCTGTCTGTTCTACAGTTACTTGATGTGGTCATTCCACTTAAAACCGCTCCTTACGCATGCTCCCTGTTTTACTTTTTCTGAGTAGAAATGTAGTTAGCAGCTGAAAAAAATTTGGAAATTTGTGATAGGATCTTACGGAGACCAAACTTCTGGGGTCATCGGTCCCTAAGCTTACACACTACTTAATCTAACTGAAACTAACTTACGCTAAGTACAACACACACGCACATACACAAACACACACACGCGAGCGCGCGCACACACACACACACACACACACACACACACACACACACACACACACACACACACACACACACACACACACACGCACACGCCTGAGGGAGGTTCAAAATGGTTCAAATGGCTCTGAGCACTATGGGACTTAACATCTGAGGTCATCAGTCCGCTAGAACTTAGAACTACGTAAACCTAACTAACCTAAGGACATCACACACATCCATGCCCGAGGCAGGATTCGAACCTGCTACCGTAGCAGTCGCGCGGTTCCGGACTGAAGCGCCGAGAAACGTCTCTGCCACAGTGGACGCCCCCGAGGGGGGAGTCGAACCTCCGACGGGGGGAGCGGCGTGGACCGTGGCAAGGCGCCTCAGACCACGCGGCAGTTATCAGCTGAGCTTTGCAATTTATATACAGTAGTAATATATTAGTTAATGCCTATTTATGTTAATCAAATAAAAATCAGACATTATTTGTTGTAAGAAAATGAAACGGCTACAGCCGTTATGATCTCATTTATTGTGCAGCTACCAGTTTTGGCGCTTCAATGCGCCATCTTCAGGCCCTAGCTGATACTGAAGGGGTTGCCACGAACCATTTATATAGTGCATCAGTGGCCAACGTAACTGATTTACGCAGACTACCTGTAACTGTGATGTCAGCACTCCATCCATGAACTGCTAACTGACTGGAGAAAGATTCAAAATACAACATCCAAAGAAATGTGTCAGCGAGTATTGCTGAGTGCTGACATCACAGTTACGTTGGCCATGATGCAGCATGTATATATGAATAGTGACAACCCGTACAGCATCAACTAAGATCTCATTGAAGCGCCGAAACTTGTAGCTGCACAATAAATAAGACCACAAGCACGGTTGTAGGCGTTTCATTTTCGTACAGTAGTGAATGGCTGTGGTCCCCAATACCTCCAATCAATGGGATGGACGTAAAGATATTATTTGCTCCATTTATTCTCTATACCGTGGTCAGTATTGACGGTAAAATTTGTTCAGTTTTTCTATTAAAGGTATAGTACCTTCAACTCATTAGCGATCGTATCGAATATTTATATGGGTGCGTGATAGTTTGGTCATTTTAGTGTTAGGTACAGCGAAAATACCTGACGTCATAACTGATTGACTGACAGGTATGATTTAATATTGGCGGTAAGTAGCTCTCGTCTTTATCAGCAGTCTTCAGCTTTGTTAACCCTAGGAATACCAACGCATTTTCGATAATGCGCCTTACTAACGTGAAGAACGGAGAGGTGTACGTTACGCCTACCCTAATAAAAATTTTAAAAAATTGTTCATTGTTATTGACTGGTATTAACAATATACTTTTTAAAATTGATACTGATGTATAGTAGGATCCAAAATCTGAAAATATCTTTGAGCACACTCTCAACAATACCATCTATAGCGTGTACTGCAAACGGGGCACGGGGAGGGAGGGAGGGGAAGAGAGGTAGAGGGACGAGAGGTATTTTTAGAACAAGACACAGAAATTAAAAAATACAGATCTCGCTAACCGTTGCTGACTTTTACTCACAACATCGTTTTTGAAGGGATTGTGATGTCTAAACCTGAGAATATTGAATATGACAATCATTGTGAAATATGCCATTTACTACTGGGACTTCAATTTTTGGTACAGTTTAACTGAGAAATTTAAAACATTAATATAATCTAGTACCGAGCGCGGTGGCGCAGTGGTTAGACACTGGACTTGCATTCGGGAGGACGGTGGTTCAATCCCGCGTCCGGCCATCCTGATTTAGGTTTTCCGTGATTTCCCTAAATCACTCCAGGGTTCCTCTAAAAGGACACGGCCGACTTCCTTCCCCATCCTTCCCTAATCCGATGAGACCGATGACCACGCTGTCTGGTCTCCTTCCCCAAACAACCAACCATAATCTAGTAGAAAAATTCATTTAAAAAGGCAACATTTTAAAATATGAAATACGTCAGTGGATTACACCATTCTGAAAAGGTGGCCGTGAAGTACCCCTTCCTCCCCCTCCACGACCTTGATAATTCGAGGGTTAAATTAGTCGCAACGCAACT
Source organism: Schistocerca gregaria (assembly GCF_023897955.1). Lineage (NCBI taxonomy): Eukaryota > Metazoa > Arthropoda > Insecta > Orthoptera > Acrididae > Schistocerca > Schistocerca gregaria. Next base: position 77,689,934 of record NC_064925.1, on the reverse strand, counting down.
CGTCAGAGTGTATGGCTGTCTTAGTCACCACTAACGGAAAAGGAAATCTGTTGTGTACTTTGTCGTTTCGAATACAGAAATACGTTTCTCAATTTTTTATCGCTGGTGTGACTTCACTGCTAAAACTTGCTTTCGCCGCTTCTTTTCGGGCACTCTGCGGTCTTTTGTGTGACGGTGTTCACTTTTGTGTTGCAGGAGAACTACAACGCGCTGCACATCGCCGCCATGTACTCGCGGGAGGACATCGTGAAGTGGCTGCTGGCCAAGAAGGGCACGGACGTCTACGCCACCGGAGGGGTGAGTGCCTGCCTACTCACTACACGCCAAATTGTTTCTTAAATTTCAGATTCGTCAGTTATTTGTCACTGACTGCGAGCTGATTTCAAATTTACGGAAGGTAAACTGCAAGTACGGTAACAACAGGTTATTACCAGTAGCTGAGGGGAGAGAGCTTAATAGAGTAGCAGCAGTAGCTCCCAGCGTCCAAACGAGGCCTTCGGTACGTGCAGCTATTAGTACACGTAAGGTTATCCTGATGGATTATTGATAACAAATACGAATGACAGTGTGCTGAGTCAATATTTGGTACCCTCTCAACATGGGAAATAGTTTTGAGATACACGGCAAATAGTTGTGGGTAGACTTGCTACTAGTCAATATCCGTTACATTTTCTCTCTTACTGTAAACTGATTTTGAACTGATGCCTCAGTGTGGAGTGGGAAGACGCTTGTTTAGTGGGTAAAGACATATTTTGCTACGAGAAGAGGGTGTGGGGGGACGGGGGAGGAGGGACGGCTGTTGCAGCCAACTACCTCTCCTGGCAGCATATCGTACAGTAATCCATTTGAGGCGGTGAGAATCACAAGGGCCCAAAGCACATCACCGCCGGTTGTGAAAAAGTGGCATTTATTCATGATTCTGAAATCTATTGGTCTCATGGTGCGTCAGGTTTGTCTGTGCTGTAGATGCACATTGTATACATGAAAATTCACGAAAAGCTGTGTCAGTGGTTTCACTGATACTTAAAAGTGGAATCGACGACTGGGTGCTTGAGGCTCTTATAGATCTCACCGCCTCATTTGTATTCTAGTCACGTGACCATGTTGGTAGACATTACTACTTGAGTTTAATCATTTCCACAAACGGCAGTTTGTGTCTAGAGTTGGTTGCTTCCTGTGCGGGAATCGGCTTTCGTGTGCAGTGGAATCACGGACTATGTTGACCGAGCGAGGTCGTACAGTGGCTAGCACTTTGGACTCGCATTCTGGAGGACGACGGTTCAAACCCGACTCCGGCCATCCGTGATTTCCCTAGATCGTTTCAGGCAAATGCCAGGATGGTTCATTTGAAAGAGCACGGCCGATTTCCTTCCCCATCCTTCCCTAATCCGAGCGTGTGCTCAGTCTCTAATGACTTCGCTGTCGACGGGACTTTAAAACTAATCTCCTCCTCTTCGTCCTCGTCCATAACGCTCTCCCACCGAGTATATGATCTCGGACTATGTTGAATCAATTTTAAATCCTAACAGAAAAGCAAGTCGTGAGGATGCGTCGCGAGTAGTGCGTCGGTAGCTAAATTGGCAGAGCACTTACTCTCGAAAGGCGAAGGTCCCGAGTTCCAGTCTCGGTCCGGTATATAGCTTTAATCTGCCGGGAAGTTCCATATCATCGCACAGTCCGCTGCAAGGTATCGTTCTGGGAACATGAAAGTAAGTTATATTGAAAAGTTGGCCACAAAGGAACTAGGGTCTCCAAAAAAAGATCCTTTGACTGTGGAGCGACCAAATAAGCGTGACTACAGCCGAACATAACGAGGGAATATACTGTTAGCGCAAGTTGTGTCATTCCTGTGTTGTGGGGGAATATCTGCTTTTCACCCTGGGAGTAAATTTATCAGATGAATTCGCAATTGCGAGTAATGACTACCATCGACTGTAGAATGGAATGACGACAGTGAAAATTTGTGCTGCACCGGAACTCGATCCCTGATCTCCCTCTTTTCGCGAACGGTTGCCTTATCATTCGGTCATCCGTGCACGACTCACGGCCAGACACAAACTTCAATATGTCGACAGCCATGCGTCTACGAGTAAATTCGTGAACAAATACATTTATTGGGGACCTTCTACATTTGTCCAAAAGACTGTAAAAGCACGAAAACTCCCACTTAGAGAGAAATGGGAAATGGAGAGCTGTGAAAGCTTACACGTTATTTGGTTATTGCCCTAAATTACGTAAAAAACAACAAAATTCCACAAAAACAATTTTCTTTTGTCAGATATCTTATTATTATTATTATTATTATTATTATTATTATTGTTATTATTGCCAGTGTTTGTAGTTGTATAGACTTGTTGATAAGCGGACTTGTTGCTAAGCGGACTTGTTGATAAGCGGACTTGTTGATAAGCAGACTTGTTGATAAGCAGACTTGTTGATAAGCAGACTTGTTGATAAGCAGACTTGTTGATAAGCAGACTTGTTGATAAGCAGACTTGTTGATAAGCAGACTTGTTGATAAGCAGACTTGTTGATAAGCAGACTTGTTGATAAGCAGACTTGTTGATAAGCAGACTTGTTGATAAGCAGACTTGTTGATAAGCAGACTTGTTGATAAGCAGACTTGTTGATAAGCAGACTTGTTGATAAGCAGACTTGTTGATAAGCAGACTTGTTGATAAGCAGACTTGTTGATAAGCAGACTTGTTGATAAGCAGACTTGTTGATAAGCAGACTTGTTGATAAGCAGACTTGTTGATAAGCAGACTTGTTGATAAGCAGACTTGTTGATAAGCAGACTTGTTGATAAGCAGACTTGTTGATAAGCAGACTTGTTGATAAGCAGACTTGTTGATAAGCAGACTTGTTGATAAGCAGACTTGTTGATAAGCAGACTTGTTGATAAGCAGACTTGTTGATAAGCAGACTTGTTGATAAGCAGACTTGTTGATAAGCAGACTTGTTGATAAGCAGACTTGTTGATAAGCAGACTTGTTGATAAGCAGACTTGTTGATAAGCAGACTTGTTGATAAGCAGACTTGTTGATAAGCAGACTTGTTGATAAGCAGACTTGTTGATAAGCAGACTTGTTGATAAGCAGACTTGTTGATAAGCAGACTTGTTGATAAGCAGACTTGTTGATAAGCAGACTTGTTGATAAGCAGACTTGTTGATAAGCAGACTTGTTGATAAGCAGACTTGTTGATAAGCAGACTTGTTGATAAGCAGACTTGTTGATAAGCAGACTTGTTGATAAGCAGACTTGTTGATAAGCAGACTTGTTGATAAGCAGACTTGTTGATAAGCAGACTTGTTGATAAGCAGACTTGTTGATAAGCAGACTTGTTGATAAGCAGACTTGTTGATAAGCAGACTTGTTGATAAGCAGACTTGTTGATAAGCAGACTTGTTGATAAGCAGACTTGTTGATAAGCAGACTTGTTGATAAGCAGACTTGTTGATAAGCAGACTTGTTGATAAGCAGACTTGTTGATAAGCAGACTTGTTGATAAGCAGACTTGTTGATAAGCAGACTTGTTGATAAGCAGACTTGTTGATAAGCAGACTTGTTGATAAGCAGACTTGTTGATAAGCAGACTTGTTGATAAGCAGACTTGTTGATAAGCAGACTTGTTGATAAGCAGACTTGTTGATAAGCAGACTTGTTGATAAGCAGACTTGTTGATAAGCAGACTTGTTGATAAGCAGACTTGTTGATAAGCAGACTTGTTGATAAGCAGACTTGTTGATAAGCAGACTTGTTGATAAGCAGACTTGTTGATAAGCAGACTTGTTGATAAGCAGACTTGTTGATAAGCAGACTTGTTGATAAGCAGACTTGTTGATAAGCAGACTTGTTGATAAGCAGACTTGTTGATAAGCAGACTTGTTGATAAGCAGACTTGTTGATAAGCAGACTTGTTGATAAGCAGACTTGTTGATAAGCAGACTTGTTGATAAGCAGACTTGTTGATAAGCAGACTTGTTGATAAGCAGACTTGTTGATAAGCAGACTTGTTGATAAGCAGACTTGTTGATAAGCAGACTTGTTGATAAGCAGACTTGTTGATAAGCAGACTTGTTGATAAGCAGACTTGTTGATAAGCAGACTTGTTGATAAGCAGACTTGTTGATAAGCAGACTTGTTGATAAGCAGACTTGTTGATAAGCAGACTTGTTGATAAGCAGACTTGTTGATAAGCAGACTTGTTGATAAGCAGACTTGTTGATAAGCAGACTTGTTGATAAGCAGACTTGTTGATAAGCAGACTTGTTGATAAGCAGACTTGTTTATAAATAACTCATCTGCTACCAGTCACAATTTTCTTTATTTTATTTTTGTCATGACGCGTTTTGGTAAATGATTCCCAGTTTGGAGTGCGGATTTTGTGTTTGTTGTGTCATTCCTATGTGATGCTGCCGGCGTGTGAGATTCTTTTTCATTTCGTATGCTTTAATGGAATATATAAGAAAACACACTATAATGTAATAAAATATAATTTTTTATTTGTTTTGTTGCTATTAGTATAATGTAATAAAATAAAGTATGAGCTGTGACTTATATACAAAAAGAAACACACATTAATGCAATGGCTCAGCATAAAAGAGAAATAACTAATGTAGGAATATTATTAACAGTGTAATAAGTTGTTTAACTTAGCCCGACGTGTATAAGCACTCAGTAAACTTGCTCAGTTCTCAGGGTAGTTACGTAATCGTCAACACATCGTGGTTTCGTTTCGATTCCCCAATATAAGATAACAAGAGTAGCATCTACAAATGAAATGGTTCAAATGGCTCTGAGCACTATGGGACTTAACTTCTGAGGTCATCAGTCCCCTAGAACTTAGAACTACTTAAACCTAACTAACCTAAGAACATCACACACATCCATGCCCGAGGCAGGATTCGAACCTGAGACCGTAGCGGTCACGTGGTTCCAAACTGAAGCGCTTAGAACCGCACGGCCACACCGGCCGGCTACAAATGAAATCCTATAATGAAACTGGTATCCTGTGACCAGACCTTTTCAGCCTGGGACGTTATCTCGTTATATAAAGAAAAAATGTAAATAAAATCGTTAAATTATTAGTAGCTGCCTCTGGTCTCGTGGGATCTGAAATAAAGTTAGTTGTCCTAACCGCCATCACGTCTCGTAGACGAGCTAAAAGAAAAATGTTAAAGATTTTCTATGATGGCGCCTAACAATGAAAATTCTTTGTTAAGGCCCGTATTTAATTAAGAGAATAAAGGTATCAGATTTACAATAGATTGACCACTGACACAAATTCTTTTGACAAAACAATCATTATATTTTTTGGGTTTTAAGTACAACTTACATTATCAGCTGGTACAGCAAGATGAGCTTTGCACAAGAACGTCCTCTTAGGTCCGATTTCAAGCAGGTAAAATAAGCGAATGACAAAGGAAAGATATTTCATGCATAGAAGCGCAAGAGTCCATGGAATAACATGTCCATTGTAGTTGTATCTCTTCTTCTTTGGCGTACGTGTCGAGTATTTATGAAATTTGTCGTAATATTTATTTTACATTCTTTTTAAACCCAAGTCCAGCCAGGAGAAACAGTGCAACACAAAAAAACGTACTTGAAAATGGGAATCATTTCCCGAAACCCGTTGTGCGAAAAATAAAATAAAGAAAATTGTGACTAGTAGCAGATGAGTTATTTGTAAACAAACCTATTGTCTTCACAGTCGCAGGCTTTCAGAACCATTTATAACGGATCAAATCAGTATAACTGTTATATAGAGGATGCTACTAATTTCACTCTCTCAAATTTATCTGGATCTAAAAATTCCTGAATATCCTAAGCGTAGACTCACGAGCCGGCGCTGGCTGTTGTATAGTGTTGCAGATGACTGATAGTTGCAGTTACGGTGTAACGTGAACATTTTCTCGAGCACACCAGGTAAAGGCAAGCCGGTGGCTGCTGGCGCGTGCAGCAGTGCTGAGCCTCGGCTTGCAGACGGACGACGGCGTGTGACGTCACCGCCCACTGTGTGTTGCAGCCCCGCCAGCAGACGGCGGTGCACCTGGTCGCCATGCGCCAGACGGGCACAGCCACCAGCATCCTCCGGCTCCTGCTCTCCGTCGCCGGCAAGGACATCCGCCTCATGCCCGACGGGGTACGTAGCCAGCTCTGCGTGCCTTAGCTTCGATGCCGGCGAGCGCCAACTCGCAGTCTCACGTTCCCTTGCGTTTTACTATTACATGTGAAACAATAGAGCCAAGAACACTATGGCTTTCAGGCTGCCAAGTCGAAGGGAAAAGACGGCGAGGGCATAGGCTATTTTCCTATGGTAAAGATATGGTTCGGATTGTTGTTATTCTGTTTCATTATAACATTTAAATTCAATTTACGGTCTATGTTCTCACAAAATGTGTTTTTTTGTAATGAAAGCTTAAAAATCATTAAATATCAAGATCTGTTCACGCGATCGAAAACGCTCTGTTATTGCTTGATGCTCTGGTGACGTTACAGGCTAGGAGTAAGACGAAGCTACGAGGTGCGACAATAAAGTAATGAGACTGATGTGAAAAAAAAAAGTTGCTTACCGTTTTAGTCAAGTTTAGTGTTGTGTCCTTCAGAGTAGTTCCCTTCTGATTGCACACACTTTTTCCAGCACTTCTGCCACTGATGGTAACATTTCTGCAACGCATCTTCTGTAATATCCTCCAAGACCCTCGACACAGCTTTTTGGACATGTTGTGCTGTTTGAAAATGGTGTACCTTGATCGCCGTTTTGACTCTTGGAAATAGAAAAAAGTCGCAAGGAGCGATATCTGGTTATAAGGTGGCTGTGGTAGTACTAAAATTTGTTTTGAGGTTAAAAATTGCTGTACTGACAGAGCAGTAAGGGATGGCGCATTATCGTGATGCAGAATCCAATTATCAGCAATGTTGGCACGGACACGAAGAACTCTTTTACGAATTCTTTCTAAAATTTCTTTGTAGTAATATTGGTTAACCGTTTGTCCAGGAGGCACCTGCTCTTTATGAACAATTCCCTTGGAATCAACGAAGCACACAACCATACGTTTCACTTTTGACTTTGATATGCGTGCTTTTTTTGGTGTGGGTGATCCGTTTGAGCACCATTGCGAACTTTGGCGTTTTGTCTATGGATCGTACTGAAAAAACCAACTTTCATCACCAGTGATAATACGACTCAACAATTTTGGATTGATTTCCGTTTGCTCTAATAGATCGGCTGCCACAATTTTCCGTGTTTCTCGCTGTTGTGGTGTGAGATTTTTGGGGACTATTTTTGCACAAATCTTTCTCGTAACAAGATCTTCATTGATTATTAGACGAACCGTTTCCCGATTGATATTCAGTTCTTCTGCAATCATTTTCACGGATAATCTTCGATCAGATCGTACGAGTTCACGCACCCTGGCCAAGTTGACATCCGTCCGTGAGGTTGACGGTCGTCCACTGCGGTCTTTCCTTTAACATTCGTTCTGCCTTCACTAAACATGTTATGCCAACGAAAAAATTGAACTCTTGACATAACCTCCTCTCCAAAAGCATTCTAAAGCTTACCGTAAGTTGTCGTCTCGTTTTCACCCAATTTAGCGCAAAAAGAAACGGCATACCGTTGCGCAATATTATGCGGTTCCATTTTCGTGACGAGCGACACAAACATGTGTTAACTTATTGGAGCACAACTCACGACTGAGCAGTTGCATCCATGTGTCCCTTGGACTAGAAGCAGCTTATAGACCAAGGTCAAAGATTGTGCCTACGCAAGCCTGAAGGGTTGCCACATTTTGCAATGAAAATCAGTCTCATTACATTGTCACACCTCGTAAGCTTGTGTTATATAGTAGCGTTAGCCGAAGAGGCGACGATTTTACGTACTTCTACTCCAAACAGTTTAGCTGTTTGGTGACGGAAAATTCAATTACAACTTTTCAGTAACAATAGAAAGTAAGTTCGTGAACGATGATAGTGGAAGCCTCGTGAAAGTTGATGCATCCATGCTCCACTCTTTTAGAGCGGCGATACGTGCAACGACGGATATTCTTTTCCCTGCTGCCTGCAACATCATTTAACTCGCTCAAAACTACGGAACTGAAGATCTTTTGCAAATGAATACGTGTGTTATAAATAGATTCTCGACTATCACCCATGAGCTACAACCCAAAGTACAAATTGTCCTTGGTAAAACTTAGTGCTCATCTTCTATGGAACACACTTAGCACAGACTCTGCATGCGTCATGCGTGGCGCAGTGGACAGCCCATTTGATGGCAGTGTAAGAAATCACGTGTTCGAATCCTGGAAAGGTCATAAATTTTTGTAAGTGTTCCACGAAGTACGAAAACAGCGTTAGCAAGAACCGATTGTAGTTGTGGTTTCGATTGAGGGATGTCACATTCGTCTTAGTCTGAGAAACGGGCAACAGAGGACAAATTCATTTACTTTCTGAACAAACAGTTCGCTTTTTTGGAGAGCATTGCTAGTAGTGAAGATTTAACCATGCGTCTCCAGTACAACGAGGTGTAGGACGATGAGGTTATACAGAGATATAGGGTGTTTCAAAAGTGACCGGTATATTTGAAACGGCAATAGAAACTAAACGAGCAGCGATAGAAATACACCGTTTGTTGCAATATGCTTGGGACAACAGTATATTTTCAGGCAGACAAACTTTCGAAATTACAGTAGTTACAATTGTCAACAACAGATGGCGCTGCGGTCTGGGAAACACTATAGTACGATATTTTCAACATATCCACCATGCGTAGCAATAATATGGCGTAGTCTCTGAATGAAAGTACCCGAAACCTTTGACAACGTGTCTGGCCGAATGGCTTCACATGCCGATGAGATGTACTGCTTCAGCTGTTCAATTGTTTCTAGTATCCCCACAGAAAGAAGTCACAGGGGTTCATGTCTGGCGAATAGGGAGGCCAATCCACGCCACCTCCGGTATGTTTCGGATAGCCCAAAGCAATCACACGATCATCGAAATATTCATTCAGAAAATTAAAGACGTCGGCCGTGCGATGTGGCCGGGCACCATCTTGCATAAACCACGAGGCGTTCGCAGTGTCGTCTAAGGCAGTTTGTACCGCCACAAATTCACGAAGAATGTCCAGATAGCGTGATGCAGTAATCGTTTCGGATCTAAAAAATGGGCCAATGATTCCTTTGGAGGAAATGGCGGCCCAGACCAGTACTTTTTGAGGATGCAGGGACGAAGGGACTGCAACATAGGGCTTTTCGGTTCCCCATATGCGCCAGTACTGTTTATTGACGAAGCCGTCCAGGTAAAAATAAGCTTCGTCAGCAAACCAAATGCTGCCCACATGCATATCGCCGTCGTCAATCCTGTGCACTATATCGTTAGCGAATGTCTCTCGTGCAGCAATGGTAGCGGCGCTGAGGGGTTGCAGCGTTTGAATTTTGTATGGATAGAGGTGTAAACTCTGGCGCATGAGACGATACGTGGACGTTGGCGTCATTTGGACCGCAGCTGCAACACTGCAAACGGAAACCCGAGGCCGCTGTTGGATGACCTGCTGCACTAGCTGCGAGTTGCCCTCTGTGGTTGCCGTACGCAGTCGCCCTACCTTTCCAGCACGTTCATCCGTCACGTTCCCTGTCCGTTGAAATTTTTCAAACAGATCCTTTATTGTATCGCTTTTCGGTCCTTTGGTTACATTAAACATCCGTTGAAAACTTCGTCTTGTTGCACACTGTGTTCTAGGCGGTGGAATTCCAACACCAGAAAAACCTCTGTTCTAAGGAATAAACCATGTTGTCCACAGCACACTTGCACGTTGTGAACAGCACACGCCTCCAGCAGAAAGACGACGTACAGAATGGCGCACCCACAGACTGCGTTGTCTTCTATATCTTTCACATCACTTGCAGCGCCATCTATTGTTGAAAATTGTAACTACTGTAATTTCGAAAGTTTGTCCGCCTGAAAATGTACTGTTGTCCCAAGCATATTGCAACAAACGGTGTATTTCTATCGCTGCTCATTTAGTTTTTATTGCCGTTTCAAATATACCGGTCATTTTTGAAACGCCCTGTATATAAAGCGTGTACAACATTCAAGTGACACAAACGGAGGGGTTGTGATGTTTGAGTGTAAAATAATGTTATCATCTGAAGCAGACTTACTGCATCTTTATGTAAGATGATGAAACCGCAAAAGTTTACAAAATGGTTCTGAGCACTATGGGACTTAACATCTATGGTCATCAGTCCCCTTGAACTTAGAACTACTTAAACCTAACTAACCTAAGGACATCACACAACACTCAGACATCACGAGGCAGAGAAAATCCCTGACCCCGCCGGGAATCGAACCCGGGAACCCGGGCGTGTGAAGCGAGAACGCTACCGCACGACCACGAGATGCGGGCAAAAGTTTAAACAATAAGGATCCTAGCTACACAGTAAGAAGATAAACAATGCTTTCATTGAAGTAAAAAGTGTGTGGTCACGTTAACTTGAAAATACCTTTTTGAACGTGACGTGTGTGAAGAGCGATTGCAACCTTAATCGCATGAAAGAGCATGGAAAACAATAATATCCTATTTGTGATTGGTGTGGTGAAGTTTTGTAATTTTTATTTCGTTTTCATGTGAGATGACTGTCGAGTTGCTTTAGAAATAAGTTAAAATGTTCTTTCGGGTTGTATTGTATTGTATTGTATGGTAACCGGGGGCCTAGTAACGACGGAGAGGCTCCGTCCCCGCCGCAGCCGCAGTGGTCCACAACCCCACGATGACCACCGCAGTCCACTTCACCCCTCCGCCACCCCACACCGAACCACTCTTTTAGGGTTATTGTCCGGTCCGGCACCACAGTGACACCCCCCCTCCTCCCCCCCCCCCCCCCCCCCCCTCCCCCCCAGGAAACGTCTCACACCAGACGAGTGTAACTCCTATGTCTGAGGTGGTAGGGTAATGGTGGTGTACGCGTACGTGGAGAACTTGTTTGTGCAGAAATCGCCGACAGTGTAGCTGAGGCGAAATAAGGAGAACCAGCCGTCAGTCGCCGAGGCTGGTGGAAAACCGCCTAAAATCATCCACAGACCAGGCGCTCCTTCCCGCTCCGCAAAGCCGAGTTAGCCCGCGCGGCTCACTGCCCGGGCTCTTTCCGGTTGCGTTCGAACCAGCAGCCTAAGGACATCGTCTTGTAATATTCGACTGTTTATCGCTCTAATAACTGAACTACAGAATAATTCAGGTGTAGTCACGTAAGACGACAGTTTTGATGAGGTGTTTAAGTTTGGTGAATGACGCTGTCCTTCGTTGTGTGGAGAGCATATGTCTCGCAGTCTTACCTTCACAGTGCAAAACATTTTTGTTTAAGTTGTGCATCAGCGTGGTGGCAATTTGCCGGTACAGTACAACCACATTTTACGCATCTTCTCATTATTTGGAAGACTCAAAAATAAATTTTCAGCAGTTTTTGTAGATATACACTCCTGGAAATGGAAAAAAAGAACACATTGACACCGGTGTGTCAGGCCCACCATACTTGCACCGGACACTGCCAGAGGACTGTACAAGCAATGATCACACGCACGGCACAGCGGACACACCAGGAACCGCGGTGTTGGCCGTCGAATGGCGCTAGCTGCGCAGCATTTTTGCACCGCCGCCGTCAGTGTCAGCCAGTTTGCCGTGGCATACGGAGCTCCATCGCAGTCTTTAACACTTGTAGCATGCCGCGACAGCGTGGACGTGAACCGTAGTGCAGTTGACGCTTTGAGCGAGGGCGTATAGTGGGCATGCGGGAGGCGGGGTGGACGTACCGCCGAATTGCTCAACACGTGGGGCGTGAGGTCTCCACAGTACATCGATGTTGTCGCCAGTGGTCGGCGGAAGGTGCACGTGCCCGTCGACCTGGGACCGGACCGCAGCGACGCACGGATGCACGCCAAGACCGTAGGATCCTACGCAGTGCCGTAGGGGACCGCACCGCCACTTCCCAGCAAATTAGGGACACTGTTGCTCCTGGGGTATCGGCGAGGACCATTCGCAACCGTCTCCATGAAGCTGGGCTACGGTCCCGCACACCGTTAGGCCGTCTTCCGCTCACGCCCCAACATCGTGCAGCCCGCCTCCAGTGGTGTCGCGACAGGCGTGAATGGAGGGACGAATGGAGACGTGTCGTCTTCAGCGATGAGAGTCGCTTCTGCCTTGGTGCCAATGATGGTCGTATGCGTGTTTGGCGCCGTGCAGGTGAGCGCCACTGCATACGACCGAGGCACACAGGGCCAACACCTGGCATCTCTCTCTCTCTCTCTCTCTCTCTCTCTCTCTCTCTCTCTTTTCTTTTTTTTCACGCATCGCATTTTTTCAGTTATGCTGGTGCCTCGCTACCTTGTTGCATCCAGGTTCCAAACCATAGACAGTGTCTTTGAAACATGTATTAGTAGAAGCTGCATGGTCTTTGTGCTAAGCTATGCTTCACTCTGATTTTCCAAAATTTAAAATATATGAGAAGTGGTGTTTGCTGACTGCAGTTCTCAAATCTGAAAAGTTTATGCTGTATTTCCATACTTACATTATCATAAATAGAACGTAGCAACTCACTATTAATGGCATGGAGAAAAAAAACTATTCTTCCTGCTATTTCGTCGAAAAGTGGCGTTCGTGAGACAGCGGCTGGGTGCAAAATACAAGTGCTATTTATTTGCATGAACAGTGCCGGTCTCGAATCGACAGATGAATCTTTCGACGGCTGTACACGTCTGTATTACATTTGTTGTTGCCGAAAAAACAGACAGTTAACAACCAATATTAACAACAGCAAATGTAACGTAAATACACTCCTGGAAATTGAAATAAGAACACCGTGAATTCATTGTCCCAGGAAGGGGAAACTTTATTGACACATTCCTGGGGTCAGATACATCACATGATCACACTGACAGAACCACAGGCACATAGACACAGGCAACAGAGCATGCACAATGTCGGCACTAGTACAGTGTATATCCACCTTTCGCAGCAATGCAGGCTGCTATTCTCCCATGGAGACGATCGTAGAGATGCTGGGTGTAGTCCTGTGGAACGGCTTGCCATACCGTTTCCACCTGGCGCCTCAGTTGGACCAGCGTTCGTGCTGGACGTGCAGACCGCGTGATACGACGCTTCATCCAGTCCCAAACATGCTCAATTGGGGACAGATCCGGAGATCTTGCTGGCCAGGGTAGTTGGGTGACACGGGATACATGCGGACGTGCATTGTTCTGTTGGAAGAGCAAGTTCCCTTGCCGGTCTAGGAATGGTAGAACGATGGGTTCGATGACGGTTTGGATGTACCGTGCACTATTCAGTGTCCCCTCGACGATCACCAGAGGTGTACGGCCAGTGTAGGAGATCGCTCCCCACACCATGATGCCGGGTGTTGGCTCTGTGTGCCTCGGTCGTATGCAGTCCTGATTGTGGCGCTCACCTGCACGGCGCCAAACACGCATACGACCATCATTGGCACCAAGGCAGAAGCGACTCTCATCGCTGAAGACGATACGTCTCCATTCGTCCCTCCATTCACGCCTGTCGCGACACCACTGGAGGCGGGCTGCACGATGTTGGGGCGTGAGCGGAAGACGGCCTAACGGTGTGCGGGACCGTAGCCCAGCTTCATGGAGACGGTTGCGAATGGTCCTCGCCGATACCCCAGGAGCAACAGTGTCCCTAATTTGCTGGGAAGTGGCGGTGCGGTCCCCTACGGCACTGCGTAGGATCCTACGGTCTTGGCGTGCATCCGTGCGTCGCTGCGGTCCGGTCCCAGGTCGACGGGCACATGCACCTTCCGCCGACCACTGGCGACAACATCGATGTACTGTGGAGACCTCACGCCCCACGTGTTGAGCAATTCGGCGGTACGTCCACCCGGCCTCCCGCATGCCCACTATACGCCCTCGCTCGAAGTCCGTCAACTGCACATACGGTTTACGTCAGAGTTCAGATTGATGAAAGCCTCTCTTGGAAGTATCCCATACAGGCTGAGACATTGTATGCTGTTGTCTTTACGATCAGAAAAGTCTCCCCCGGCTCTGACACCCATCCACATCCGTAGCCGAGTGGTCAGCGCAGGGAGGACCCGGGTTCGATTACCGACGCTGCCAGGGATTTATGCGTGGTGGGAGACTGATACGGGGTGCACTCGAAGTCGTGAGCCGAACTGAGGAGCCAGTCGAGTGAGTAGTAGCGGTTCTCAGGTCGAGAAACACGGCGACGAAAGGCAGAGAGACGTGCCGACGACCTACCCCTCCGTACCGCGTTCGGCGACGCCGTTGGCAGAGGACGACACGGCGGTCGGTCGGTTCCGACTGGCGCGTCTTGGCCAGAACGCGGAGCTTGGCTGACACGTGTTTCTACCCAGCATACTTTCACGGAAATAGCTCAGATGGCGTCACACTGTGTGAATTCACAATGCCTAGGCCTACTTAGACCAGTAAAGCGCGAGCCGGAAACGATATGCGGTGCGAGATCGCGAAATTTGTGCAGGTCGTTGCTCAAGCGTCTAGGAATCCTAACTCTGCTATTCCTGTAGACATACTCCCGCATGGGATTTGTGGTTGATGGTACGAATTCATTCAAAAGCAATTGGCTCATCCACTCTAGACGGAGAAACGACTATCACTTAGAAAACTCTTTCATAACCGTTGTACAACAAAGTCTGATCTATTCTTCTCGCTTCATTATCAATAGGTTTCCAACAGAACAGAAAAATTGGCGCCATTCAACCCAGACTCTCATCTCTTCTGCAGAATACACGCAGTGTTTCACAAGAAGTCCTTCCAACGAAGAGTTCCCTGCAATAACTAAGAGCTATATTCAAAATTAACAGCCTCAGTTGCGGAGTTCCTAGATTTACCTAGGTTTCAATTGGGATAACCCAACCTTCTTCAGAATTACACTTACTAATGTTTGTCCGTAATGGACATTGTCAAACTAAAAATACAAATACACCAAGTGTCGTCATATTTTAAAAACTTAACTGAAGCTGCCTCGGCCCCACTTCCCGACCGCGATGCGGCAGCCACGAGTGTTGTACTCCAGGTTCGCAGGAGAGCTTCTGTGAAGTTTGGAAGGTAGGAGACGAGGTACTGGCAGAAGTAAAGCTGTGAGTACCGGCTGTGAGTCGTGCTTCGGTAGCTCAGATGGTACAGCACTTGCCCACGATAGGCAAATGTCCCGAGTTCGAGTCTCGGTCGGGCACACAGCTTTAATCTGCCAGGAAGTTTCATATCAGCGCACACTCCGCTGCAGAGTGAATATCTCATTCTGGGAACAAAAGTGAAGCTTCCAGAAGAGATGGTAGGATAGCGCTGTGACTTCGTTCAGGTACTCACCATCGGTGGTTATGTAAATGATTATAGAGTTGCAATTCTTCGTGACAGGTAGAACGGTCAGTAGACTGCATTAATGTTGTTCGTGTTTAGTGTTGTTACCAGCCTGGTAATTTATGTAAGGGGCGTCAAGAGGGATCACTCTGAAGAATTAGAGGGGCCACGTACTCGTGTCAGAGAGCGATATCAGAACCTGGCGGAATTGAAAGGGGCCTCCAGATGTGTCTCCACATGTTGAGGTGGTAGAATCGTGCAATGTAACTACATTTGTGGGACGTTCGAATCTGACAGTGGCCCGATTTTGGAGAGCAAGAGAACTTGACTGCTGGCATACTCGTCATCAGACCAGCTGTGTGGCTGGATTGAAGAGTTTTTATCAAACAGAACACAGCATGTTGTTCTTAATGGAGAGACGTCTACAGACGATAGTGTCGGAAGTTCTATGCGGCTTTTCGCGGATGATGCTGTAGTATACAGAGAAGTTGGAGCATTAGAAAATTGCAGCGAAATGCAGGAAGATCTGCAGCGGATAGGCACTTGGTACAGGGAGTGTCAACTGACCCTCAACATAGACAAATGTAATGTATTGCGAATACATAGAAAGAAGAATCCTGTATTGTATGGTTATATGATAGCGGAACAAACACTGGTAGCAGTTACTTCTGTAACATATCTGGAAGTATGCGTGCGGAACGATTAGAAGTGGAATGATCATATAAAATTAACTGTTGGTAAGTCGGGTACCAGGTTGAGATTCATTGGGAGAGTCCTTAGAAAATGTAGTCCACCAACAAAGGAGGTGGCTTACAAAACACTCGTTCGACCTATACTTGAGTATTGCTCATCAGTGTGGGATCCGTACCAGATCGGGTTGACGGAGGAGATAGAGAAGATCCAAAGAAGAGCGGCGCGTTTTGTCACAGGGTTATTTGGTAACCGTGATAGCGTTACGGAGATGTTTAACAAACTCAACTGGCAGACTCTCCAAGAGAGACGCTCTGCATCGCGGTGTAGCTTGCTCGCCAGGTTTCGAGAGGGTGCGTTTCTGGATGGGGTATTGAATATATTGCTTCTCCCTACTTATAACTCCCTTGGAGATCACGAATGTAAAATTAGAGAGATTAGAGCGCGCACGGAGGCTTTCAGACAGTCGTTCTTCCCGCGAACCATACGCGACTGGAACAGGAAAGGGAGGTAATGACAGTGGCACGTAAAGTGCACTCCGCCACACACCGTTGGGTGGCTTGCAGAGTATAATTGTAGATGTAGATGTAATCAGTGTCAGAATTTTGCCAACGTAACTTCTTAAACTGACAGTTGTGTGACGTTCACACCTAACAGCACGTATCTGAATAGTCATTGAATGTCGCCTGCGTCATATTTCTTTCGTATCTGATGTGCGGTAGTCATTAACTGAGGCGTTCGCGGGCTCGCAGACACACACACACACACACACACACACACACACACACACACACACAGAGAGAGAGAGAGAGAGAGAGAGAGAGAGAGAGAGAGAGAGAGAGAGAGACGGCTTTCAATAAATCCCTGCCTTTTAAATCTCAGTGGGCGACCTTTCGGTGACCAGATCTGCTATCCGTCCACCGAAGCGATAGCCAGTGTACCGCCCCATTAGATAAATGGACAGATTCCCGTGTACATGAGGGTCCCCGCGGCGCATAGACACGCGATGAGCTTTTAGCGAGTCCGGAACCTGCAAGCGGTGTCCGTAAGCCAGGGTCCGCAGTGTCGCAGTGGCTTTTGTGGGGACAGCTTAGCGACTGCTCCAGTCGTTAATGCCCACGCTGCCGGTCGCGTCCGCTCACGGTCGCACGCCATTCAGCACTCTGGTCCGACACACCGACTTCTCCTAGGAGGTCTGTTTACGTCACAGATACTGCCGACGAAGGAGTGTAGTTTTTGAACGAAGCACGAGTGGAGCGCTCTCGCCGAGGATTGTAGCAATGAGTAGAACCGTAGATAGATTTGACAGAGGTGCGGATATGACGCGTGTGTCGGCGGTTGGGCAGAAGCTGCTGGTGTTGTGATAGGGCGCCGATTGCGTTGCGGCAACGCAGTGCTCCGGTTCTGTAGCCAGTCACTAGTCACAGAAGCATGTCGAGTGGGAACCGACAGCCTCAACGCCGCAGGAAGCTGGACCCCTTGCAGGTTGGGAAGGTGAGTCACTCCATTGCACATGGTAGTCGGACTTCCCTTACATGTAACTAGTCTACATGGTGGGGCAAAATTAATAGCGGAAACTGACACGGGTTATCTTATGTCGTAATTATGTATATAAAAATAAAGTTTTAATATACCACGTTTCTATACTGGACGAAAAAATATGTAACAATTTCTCGTAATTCCATATGGATTCTTAGCCCCGTACAAGTAGTCCTGAAAACGTGTGATTGTGAATTTTTGACAGCTGTGAAAATAGTTGATTTAAGTGGGGATAGGACGTCAAACGGGCCGACTTGCAGCAGGAGAGGCACCACAGGACATTTCAATTTTCACTGTCTATACTTTTACAAATAAATTCATAAAACTTTATCAGCATGACCAGGAAGGATTCAGGACGAACTCCTAGCCGCGGAAGTTCAAAAATATAAGAAAATAATTTTTTACGTATGAAATTTTATCTTTTTTCACTTACTATTGGCTGCATTTGTTGCTATAGATGAACTTTTCTTCATAAGTAAGAGAGATTCTTCCACGAATTTTGCACAGCATACGAGCTATAAGTACAGATGTAATCTGTTAAAAACTGTGGTAAAAATGGAGATAATTAACTATAAAATTTAAGTTTTTTTTCTAAACATTAAGTTTAAAATTTAACAGCTCATCGATTTTTTCATAAATTAAATAAGTTCTAGAGTTTCATACACCTGTAATGGTTTTTTATGGTGTGCAAAATTCATCGAAGGATCTCTTACTTATGAAGAAAAGTGTACCTATACCGACAGATGCAGCCAATGGTAAAGGAAAAATGAGGAAATTTCACATGTAAAAAAAATTATGTTGTTATCTTTTTGAACTTCCACTCCTATGAGTGTGAATTATGAATCCTTGCTGGTCACGCGACAAAGTCATATGAATTTATATGTAAAAGTCTAGACAGTGGAAATTAAAATATCGTAAGGTGCCTCTCCTCCTGCTCCAAGTCGGCCCGTGTGACGTCCTACCCGCCCCCCTCCCCCCCCACCCCCCCCCCCAAGACGAAAAACGTGAGCGCATCCACAGATGACAGTAAGTATGTTAACTATTCGTGCCAAATTATGTACAGCTTGGGCATTACGTTTTTCGTTTTAAATCTTAAGAGAAAATTCATAGACATTAAAAGTTCACAATGACATATTTTCAGGGCTACCTATTTAGGGTTTAGAATCTGTTTGGAGCTAAGACATTGTTTTACACTTTTCAGTACGATTTAAAAACGTGATATATCAAAAACTGAGTTGTATTTAATTATTTTCTTGTTTCTAGTATTGAGTGTGCAAAATTTTCTATGGATTTCAATCATTTTGATGAATTTACAGCATACACATGTGGGAAATTTCAGGTTTTATTTCAGTTTCTCCTGAGTAAAGCAACACTTTGTTTACCGATAATCCTTCTCCCCGTGAGCCATCCGTGACTGGGACAGGAAAAAGGGGGAAACGGCACTCCGCGACACAGCAGACAAGAAGGCGATTTAGTATCGCATCGTCAACCAGTTCTGAGCTACGCTGAATGCTCAAGTCTCTAGCTCACTGGGAGGTTAGTTTAAAACTAACTGCAAAGTTTGCACTGCACAGACAAACGGTCAAGAGAGTAACCTAATAAAAGCGTGTGAATAGCAAAGAGTTTCCTCATCCGAGTTATTTGTGAGACAATTACGAGTGTGTGGCTATCAGCCGAGGCTGACTTCAGTTAGCAGTATTGTCCCAATTAGTGCAGATGTAATAGAATGCTAACTCTTCGACGAATCAACTTTCAACTGGGCTCAAAGTTCGCCCGTAGCCCGTGGTCGGGGCACGTGACTGGTGCGTGGTGGGGCTCCCCCTACATTTTGCTGCTGGTATGAGATGACGTCCAGTATGGCTCCAGACGGATATAGGTCAAGCGGTGCCTCCTCGTTCACTTGACCTCAGTACTCTGTACTTCTCCGCATGGAGTCATCTCAGCCATGAGGTATGCGAAACTGCCGTTGGTACGGCTAAAGAACTGGAGCGGGCGAATCGCACTCCGTTGTCCAACTGTACTAGACGATTCCGATGTGTTTGGAAGACCTCGTACTCACCTGCTGGCCACAGGTACGAATGCAGTGTTGACTTCACGTGAGGGCGACATGTGGATCACCTCTTTTTAGCAGGTATGAGTGCATAGTACGTTATAAAAGTAACGCACCCGAAGCAGTGTTGTATTTCTTACTACAGTAGGTCATGGGTAAAACTGGTCAGTTAAATGGGAACCTAAGCGAAAAAGTTCTCATTTCCATAACTACTTTTAAGCCTACATTCAAAGTTTTTCATGTTCTACAAAGTGCATTCGTAACTTATTCTCAAATGCACTCGACAGTTACGAGGACCTTTTAAAAATTCGTGCCTTAAGTACAAAATCTCATCTACGGGTCCTGTATCGTCGCTGTAATATGTATTATTTGGTTTCCAATGCATCGGTCATGCATTACATCAGCCTAATTATAATGTTACTCATGTGGGGCGTCCATGGCAGTTACACTCCTGGAAATTGAAATAAGAACACCGTGAATTCATTGTCCCAGGAAGGGGAAACTTTATTGACACATTCCGGGGGTCAGATACATCACATGATCACACTGACAGAACCACAGGCACATAGACGCAGGCAACAGAGCATACACAATGTCGGCACTAGTACAGTGTATATCCACCTTTAGCAGCAATGCAGGCTGCTATTCTCCCATGGAGACGATCGTAGAGATGCTGGATGTAGTCCTGTGGAACGGCTTGCCATGCCATTTCCACCTGGCGCCTCAGTTGGACCAGCGTTCGTGCAGGACGTGCAGACCGCGTGAGACGTCGCTTCAGCCGGTCCCAAACATGCTCAATGGGGGACAGATCCGGAGATCTTGCTGGCCAGGGTAGTTGACTTACACCTTCTAGAGCACGTTGGGTGGCACGGGATACATGCGGACGTGCATTGTCCTGTTGGAACAGCAAGTTCCCTTGCCGGTCTAGGAATGGTAGAACGATGGGTTCGATGACGGTTTGGATGTACCGTGCACTATTCAGTGTCCCCTAGACGATCGCCAGAGGTGTGCGGCCAGTGTAGGAGATCGCTCCCCACACCATGATGCCGGGTGTTGGCCCTGTGTGCCTCGGTCGTATGCACTCTTGATTGTGGCGCTCACCTGTACGGCGCCAAACACGCATACGACCATCATTGGCACCAAGGCAGAAGCGACTCTCATCGCTGAAGACGACACGTCTCCATTCGTCCCTCCATTCACCCCTGTCGCGACACCACTGGAGGCGGGCTGCACGATGTTGGGACGTGAGCGGAAGACGGCCTAACGGTGTGCGGGACCGTAGCCCAGCTTCATGGAGACGGTTGCAAATGGTCCTCGCCGATACCCCAGGAGCAACAGTGTCCCTAATCTGCTGGGAAGTGACGGGGCGGTCCCCTACGGCACTGCGTAGGATCCTACGGTCTTGGCGTGCATCCGTGCGTCGCTGCGGTCCGGTTCCAGGTCGACGGGCACGTGCACCTTCCGCCGACCACTGGCGACAACATCGATGTACTGTGGAAACCTCACGCCCCACGTGTTGAGCAATTCGCCGGTACGTCCACCCGGCCTCCCGCATGCCCACTATACGCCCTCGCTCAAAGTCCGTCAACTGCGCATACGGTTCACGTCCACGCTGTCGCGGCATGCTACCAGTGTTAAAGACTGCGATGGAGCTCCGTGTGCCACGGCAAACTGGCTGACACTGACGGCGGGGGTGCACAAATGCTGCACAGCTAGTGCCATTCGACGGCCAACACCGCGGTTCCTGGTGTGTCCGCTGTGCCGTGCGTGTGATCATTGCTTGTACAGCCCTCTCGCAGTGTCCGGAGCAAGTATGGTGGGTCTGACACACCGGTGTCAATGTGTTCTTTTTTCCATTTCCAGGAGTGTATATATATATATATATATATATAATCTACCAATTGCTCAGTTTGTAATGGGTAATTTGGAGTTCTTTTTAACGTTGTTGTGTAAGTGTTATTGTAAAATATATGAAAATGTAGCAGCAAGAATAACTGTATTATTTGACAGAAATAAATGAACTCTGATAAAACTTATTTATGTGCTGCTGAGCCCGACCATAACGAGTTTCAATAATTCCGTACTTCACATTAAAATGTATGCACCAAATAACTAATATATCACACCACCACCTCTACCCATAACAACACTGGTGTCGTAAATATTTATATTTAAAGTCAGTGATGAATTAGTATTAGAAAAATTAATCTTACGCACCAGCCATAAAATTATTTCATTACGTGAAGTCTAAGATTGTTCTACAGAATGTTGTTTTCACCTTTACAGTAGCAAAATAAGAAATTCCTGTGGGTTCTTATCCTCGGAGTTCAAATACTGTAATATCGATCGAATGAATTAGTGTCTGATTAATTCTGCACTTTCAAATTGCCGCTCCATACGCTCACGTAATGGCGGCAAACAAAGCACAGTCTGGACTGCTGCGGACACAAAAGTTAACACATGCATAGTTGGTTATTTAGTTACAAATAAAAGTCCGTATACTAGAATTCCATTTTATGAGTTTTACGTTATATTTTTCCTTTGACCACTTATGACTGTCTTTTACAATATTTAAAGGAACAGACCTCAGCTTATCTTCGATCTCATCCGCTTCATACAACACAGAGATGAAGAACATAAGAAGGAAGAATTCCACAGACAATACAAAGCCAATACACTCTTTTAGTGGTATTACCTTTTGTTATGTGGTTATTCTGTGTAGGAAACTGCTTATAAAATATTAAAACATATTGTTGTTATTTCACAATGTAATAATAATTCACAATATAATAATAAGTCTTTTCTCAGTCAAAAGTCATTTTTGAAAAAACATTCGTTAATTGATAAGTCTCGAGCACTGTCCCATACACTAGCGACACAAAATATTCGCGTTGACATTAAAAGTTCGTCAAGAAATCCACTCCTCGGTCATGCAGACATGCGAGAATCGCTGCGTGAGCGACCTCATCGTCGCAATATCTGCGACTGCTGTGAATCGATTCCTCGATCGCCTGTGGTCGATGTCGCTGGCCTCCCTTCCCGATCAGCGTCAACCACGTGTGTGCGCCCTGGGTCAAACTGTTCCCACCATTTCGCTACAGCTCATCGTGACGTTGTCAAGGTATCGTCCGGTCGGCGCGAAAGCGTTACCATGATGCTCGATAAACTCCTGTGGCAGACGGTACAAGGGAGGTGTTGGCCATCACAATGAGATTTACTATTGAAATTTAGAGAATGTTTTCTAACGTAGAGACGGGCAACATACACTGACGGGGAAAAAATCGGTACACCAAGAAGTAGTTGCGGGACGTACACTAGAGTTTGTAGGCGTGTTTCTACATCTGAAATATGATATCTACACTACTTGCCATTAAAATTTCTACACCAAGAAGAAATGTAGAAGATAAACGGGTATTCATTGGACAAATATATTATACTAGAACTGACATGTGATAACATTTTCACGCAACTTGGGTGCATAGGTCCTGAGAAATGAGTACCCAGAACAATCACCTATGGGCCTAATAACGGCCATGATACGCCTGGGCATTGAGTCGAACAGAGCTTGGATGGCGTGTACAGGTACAGGCAACATGCAGTCGTGCATTATTCTGCTGAAATGTAGGGTTTCGCAGGGATCGAATGAAGGGTAGAGCCACGGGTCGTAACACATCTGAAATGTAACGTCCGCTGTTCAAAGTGCCGTCAATGTGAACAAGAGGTGACCAAGACGTGTAGCCAATGGTACCCCATAGCATCATGCCGGGTGATACGCCAGTATGGCGATGATGAATACACGCTTCCAATGTGCGTTCACCGCGATGTGGCCAAACAGGTATGCGACCATGACGACGCTGTAAACAGAACCTGGATTCATCCTAAAAAACACGTTTTGTCGTTCGTGCACCCAGGTTCGTCGTTGAGTACGCCATCGAAGGCGCTCCTGTCTGTGATACAGCGTCAAGGGTAACCGCAGCCGAGGTGATAGTCCGTGCTGCTGGAAACGTCGTCGAACTGTTCGTGTTGGTGGTTGTTGTCCTGCAAACGTCCCCATCTGTTGACTCAGGGATCGAGACGTGGATGCACGATCCGTTACAGCCTTGCGGATAAGATGCCTGTCATCTCAACTGCTACTGATACGAGGCCGTTGGGATCCAGCACGGCGTTCCGTATTACCCTCCTGAACCCACCGATTCCATATTCTGCTAACAATAATTGGATCTAGACCAACGCGAGCAGCAATGTCGCGATACGATAAACCGCAATCGCGATAGGCTACAATCCGACCTTTATCAAAGTCGGAAACGTGGTGGTACGCATTTCTCCTCCTTACACGAGGCATCACAACAACGTTTCATCAGGCAACGCCGGCCAACTGCTGTTTGTGTATGAGCAATCGATGTCAGCACGTTGTAGGTGTCGCCTCCTGCGCCAACCTTGTGTGAATGCTCTGAAAAGCTAATCATTTGCATATCACAGCATCTTCTTCCTGTCGGTTAAATTTCGCGTCTGTAACACGTCATCTTCGTGATGTAGCAATTTTAATGCCCAGTAGTGTATTCAATTTCGACGCCAGTCGCGTAGGAATGGGTAGTAGTGCCATTGTGAGGATGCTAATCATGTTTGTTTTAAATACATGTTGTAACGGCTGTGAGCTTTAGCTGCCTTTCAGATTGCGCTTGGTGAATTGATGTTTATCCAGAATGCCTTCGAGGTGACTAACAAGGGAACATACCCATCGCACCCCATTCAGATTTAGTTATAAGTTGGTCTTGAAAAACTGAACACAGATTAATCGAGAAAACAGGAAGAAGTTTTGTGGAACCATGAAAAATAAAAGCAAAATATACAAACTGAGTAGTCCATGCGAAAAATAGGCAATATTAACGATAATCTGCACTCAGGAGCGCCGTGCGCCCGTGGTTAGCACAGTCTGGTTAGCGAGAGCAGCTCCGAAACAAGCGGTCCTTGGTTCAAGTCTTCCCTCGAGTGAAAAGTATTTTATTTTTTATTTTCAGACAATTATTATCTGTCGTCCGTCCGTCCGTCCGTCCGATGCGAGGTAACTGTGAAAAGATTCTATGATTTTGCGAAGCTGCATAGGAACACAGAGCAGTATTGTTTACGTGATCGTATGTCAATTATCAAAGTTCAGGCACTTACACATAATCAACTTCGCTCTCCAAAATTCCAGGACATGTTCAGATTTGCTTGGACATATGCAGGATTTGACGGTCTACACACGGAAAAAATTGAAAACGTTAAAAAAATGGTTCAAATGGTTCTGAGCACTATGGGACTTAACATCTGTGGTCATCAGTCCCCTAGAACTTAGAACTACTTAAACCTAACTGACCTAAGTACATCACACACATTCATGCCCGAGGCAGGATTCGAACCTGCGACCGTAGCAGTCGCGCGGTTCCGGACTGCGCGCCTAGAACAGCTAGGCCACCGCGGCCGGCGAAAACGTTAAAAACGTATGTTCTGACAGAGCACAAGGAAAACTGTGCGACTGTGAAACTGTTGCATTCATTTGTTGCAGTTTATGTGACAAACTCTTATGTTTTCATCACCTTTTTGGGAGTGCTTATCACCTCCACAAGAAAACCTAAATCGGGCAAGGTAGAAGAATCATTTTACCCAGTCGCCAAGTGTAGAAATTAGGTGGGTCGACAACATATTCCTGTTGCTGTCACCAGTGTCGTAAAGAATATATCAGACGTGTTTTTCTGTGGAGGAAACGGTTGACCTATGACCTTGCGATCAAATGTTTTCTATTCCCATTGCAGAAGCACGTCCTTTCGTCTGATAATCGCACGTTTTTGCGGTACGGTCGCAAAACATAGACACTAAACTTATTACATTGAACAGAGACGTCAATGAACGAACGGACAGATCATAACTTCGCGAAAATAAAAAGAGTAAACTTTTCACTCGAGGGAAGACTTGAACCAAGGACCTCTCGTTCCGCATCTGCTCACGCTAACGGGACCACGGCGCTCCTGAGCGCAGACTATCCTTAATATTGGTTATCCTGCGCATGGACTACTCAGTTTGTATATTTTGCTTATTTATTTCATAGTTCCACACAACTTCTTACTGTTTTATCGACTGATCTGTGTTCAGTTTTTCAAGGCCTGTCCACTGTGCCAACTTATAACTAAATCTGAGGGGGGTGCGATGGAGAGGTTCCCTTGTAAGACACCACTAGCAGCATTCAATGTGTTTGAACGAGGTCTTGTAATAGAGCTAGGAGAAGTTGGATGTTCCTTCTGCCGTACTACAGCTAGACGTGGAAGGCATGTAGTCAATGCACATGACTGCTGACAGAGGTGGTCACGAGAATGCAGTATGGTCGCAAGAAGACCGGATTATGGGCGGCCACGTGGCATTACGGAGAGGCAAGACTATCATATTCGGAGTATGGCTCTGGCGCATAGTAGTGCAACTGCAGCAGCAATCTTAGTAGCAGTTGGCACCAAAGTGACACAACGGACTGTAATAAACTGGTTACTTTAGGGACAGCTCCGAGCCGAACTCCCTGTAGCGTACATTCCACTGATGCCAAAGCACCGCCATTTGCGACAGTGGTGTCAAGCGAGAGCTCAGTGGAGAGGGTACTGGAAATTTTTTATGACTCCTGGTGACAGCTCGTTCTGCCTCGGTGCCAGTGGTGGTTGCGTGTTGGTTAGATGGGAGCCAGTTAAGGGCCTTCAATAACCTGTCGGCGTGTTACACACACTGGACATACAGCTGTAGTTACAGTCTTGGGCGCGATTTCGTCTGACAGAAGGAGCACTTTCGTTGTTATCTCACTCACTCTGACTGCAAATTTGTACATCAATCTGCTGATTCGATCTAATCTGATGTCATTAACGAACAGCATTCCAGGGGGTGTTTTCCAACAGGATAATGCTTTCATGTACCGCTGTTCTGACACAACGTGCTGTACAGAGTTGAAATGTTCCCTTGTACTGCTGGATGACCAGATATGTCTCCATTCTACATCTAAATCTACATGGATACTCTGCAAATCACATTTAAGTGCCTTGCATAGGGTTCATCGTACCAAAATTATCTATTATTCCAATCTCGTATAGCGCACAGAAAGAATGAACACCTATATCTTTCCGTACGAGCTCTTATTTCCCTTATTTTATCATGGTGATCGTTCCACCCTACGTAGGTCGGTGTGAAAGAAATATTTTCGTATTCGGAGGAGAAAGTTGGTGATTGGACTTTCGTGAGAACATTCCGTCGCAACGAAAACCTCCTTTCCTTTAATGATTTCCTTCCCAAATCCTGTACCATTTCCGTGACACTCTCTCCCATATTTCGCGATAATACAAAACGTGCTGCCTTTCTTTGAACTTTTTCGATGTACTCCTTCACTCCTACCTGGTAAGGATCCCACACCGCGCAGCAGTATTCTAGAAGCGGACGGACAAGCTTAGTGTAGGCAGTCTCCTTAGTAGGTCTGTTACATTTTCTAAGTGTCCTGCCAATAAAACGCAGGCTTTGGTTAGCCTACCCCACAACATTTTCTATGTGTTCTTTCCAATTCGAGTTGTTCGTAATTGTAATATCTAGGTATTTAGCTGCATTTACGGCTTTTAGATTAGACTGATTTATCGTGTAACCGCAGTTTAACGAGTTCCTTGTACCACTCATGTGGATGACCTCACACGTTTCGTTATTTAGGGCCACCAGCCACTTTTCGCAGCATTCAGATTTTTTTCTCAATCGTTTTGCAGTTTGTTTTGATCTTCTGATTTCTGATGACTTTATTAGTCGATAAACGACATCGTCATCTGCAAGCAACCAAAGACGGCTGCTCATATTGTCTCCCAAATCGTTTATATAGATAAGGAACAGCAAAGGGAATATAACACTACCTTGGGGAACGCCTGAAATCTCGTCTGTTTTACTCGATGACTTTCCGTCAATTACTACGAACTGTGACCTCTCTGACAGGAAATCGCAAATCCAGTCACGTAACTGAGACGATATTCCATGAGCACGCAATTTTACTACGAGCCGCTTGTGTAGCACAGTGTCAAAAGCCTTCCGGAAATCCAGGAATACGGAATCGACCTGACATTCCTTGTCAATAGCACTCAGCACTTCATGTGAATAAAGAGCTAGTTGTGTTTCACAGGAACGATGTTCTCTAAACTCCTGGTGACTGTGTGCCAATAGACCGTTTCCTTCGAACAGTTATAAGACATCATCTGGCAAAGATTCCAGCATCATCCACAAACAGCATTAACCGTCACTTTATTGACCGAGCAAGCTCAACAGGCGTAGAACTCCATTCCACAAACTGACACCTATCAACACAACGAATGCACATTTGTATGCTTGAATTCAACATTCTGGCGGTTACACCGATTATTATTGTACCAGAATTTCACATTTTCAGTGGCTTATCTTACGCTATCATTAACTCATTATCTTGCAATTTTAATGAAATACGTTACCTAGACAAATGTATTCCCTAAATTTCTGTAGTCTACATCAATTATTTTTTGGTGTTGCGGTTTTTTTCCATGAGTACATTTCTTCCTACACATACATCTCGCGAAACGACCACGCTGAGAAACTTCGAGGAATTAGAGCTAATAGAGAGGCTTTTCGACAATCGCTGTACCCAAGCGCCATTTGCGAGTGGAGCAGGGAAAGAGGGGGGGGGGGGAGGGGGGTGGAATCACTCAGTGGTACCAGGAGTACCCTCCGCCATACACCATGTGGTGATTCTCGGAGTATTGATGTTGATGTAGATTGTATCTGGTCCATACAGTCTTCACAATCAATCTCTGCGTGATTTAGACGTGTTGCCCAAGAGAATCGTATGATACCGCGTACTTCAACTTTGGGAGGACAGTGGGTGTCCAGCTGTCGCGGCGTCTCACTTGTACACTGTAATCTACGTACTACCCGCACCTCGGCAGAACTGTGTCTGCAGGAAACCGGGAGTATGTACTCCCTTCTCACAATGCACCACTGTTGTTAGGTGATGGCGTTAGTGTGGGGCGACAGCTCTTGCCGACTTTCTGAAGTCCCTACGTTGTATATTCTTATGGCTGCTAATCCAACAAGCAGCACGAAACTCTAAAAATTTTTTCCTATAAATTGGGATGCCAACGTCATTGATACCCAAAAATTTTTGCGTTAACGAAGACAGGAAAATATACTTATAGCTCATGCATTGAGTGAAAAACAATGGGGACGTACCATTCCTTTGGCGAAGATATCATTTTGAATTGTCCTCCCCCTCGTAACTTAATGCACTTGCATTTATATTTTGTTTCTTTTTCTATTCAAGAGATACGATAGTTCTTACAGCAGTAGATTAGGGCTAGTTGTGACAAATGTGCTCGTTAAATACACTAAGTTTACAACAGAAGTGCAGAGTGATAATTGTGCACTCTAACTGGCAATGCTCATTCGAATAAATATTAAGCACTCGTTTAGCTTAAATGTGTGAAACAACGGTTTTGGAGACAAGAGAAGCGGTGCTTGTATGCTTATGTGAAACTGGTGGAAATGAAAATATACCCGTTCTGAACTGAAAGTATGAGGGTACGGTATTATTTATAGTGAGAGAGAGTATTTTTAGTTCCTCTAACCAGCATTATTTCTGCGGAGAAGAAGTTGTGGAGACTGACGCAGCAGCATATCCAGAGAAGAGGATCGGCTGAACGTTTCAAGTAAGCCAACTATAGTGAGAGAAGTTTGAAGTTCGCAATCATGCGAACTTGAAACTTCTCGCACTACAGTTGGCTTACTTGAAACGTTCAGCCGATCCTCTTCTCTGAATATGCGGCTGCGTCAGTCTCCACAGCCGGCCGTAGTGGCCGTGCGGTTCTAGGCGCTACTGTCTGGAGTCGAGCGACCGCGCAGTCCGGAACCACGCGACTGCTACGAACGAAGGTTCGAATCCTGCCTCTGGCATGGATGTGTGTGATGTCCTTAGGTTAGTTAGGTTTAAGTAATTCTAAGTTCTAGGGCACTGATGACCTCAGATGTTAAGTCCCATAGTGCTAAGAGCCATTTGAACCATTTTACAATGTGGTGCATTTAATAACCACCAGAAATTCAAAAACAGGTCTTGCTTCTAGCAAGTCTGATACCAAGATTAAGTAAGAGCCTCTAGACAAATCATGTTTCTATTGTCTATAGCAATTACAATTATTCGACCACCAAGGAATAACACGTCATTACCCCTTGTACTTTCCACACAGGTTCTATGGCGCGAGCGGCAAACAGTAGTAGTCGTCTCTCGTCTGACGCATCTCCTGTCCTGGCATGACCAACGTCCATCCTGCAGACGTATGTTGCGCAGTAAACACGCTCTCCCTCACACTTATTTTCAAAATATCTCGTGTTCGAGGCGGCAGAAGGTCGAGTGGTTCCAGAATTTACGTGTAAATTCTCGAAGCACTGCAATTGTGCACGTCACTGTCTCGAAAGTTGGAATATGTTCCATGGTTTAGCAGCGCAATTAGCACAGACTTCCTTCACAGTTTTCCCCAATGTTCTTCTTAAATACACTGAAGAGGTATATTTTCATGTTAGCTAAAGAGTTTTTAATTTGTTCTCTACATATAAAATTGTCTCCTTTTCCCTCTGATTAAGTCAATCGTTAACCATCTTAAGAGATACGTTGTCTCTTTATAATACAGTGTGTATAGTATGTAACAGAACGTTTCTACACTCCTGGAAATGGAAAAAAGAACACATTGACACCGGTGTGTCAGACCCACCATACTTGCTCCGGACACTGCGAGAGGGCTGTACAAGCAATGATCACACGCACGGCACAGCGGACACACCAGGAACCGCGGTGTTGGCCGTCGAATGGCGCTAGCTGCGCAGCATTTGTGCACCGCCGCCGTCAGTGTCAGCCAGTTTGCCGTGGCATACGGAGCTCCATCGCAGTCTTTAACACTGGTAGCATGCCGCGACAGCGTGGACGTGAACCGTATGTGCAGTTGACGGACTTTGAGCGAGAGCGTATAGTGGGCATGCAGGAGGCCGGGTGGACGTACCGCCGAATTGCTCAACACGTGGGCACGTGGGGCGTGAGGTCTCCACAGTACATTGATGTTGTCGCCAGTGGTCGGCGGAAGGTGCACGTGCCCGTCGACCTGGGATCGGACCGCAGCGACGCACGGATGCACGCCAAGACCGTAGGATCCTACGCAGTGCCGTAGGGGACCGAACCGCCACTTCCCAGCAAATTAGGGACAGTGTTGCACCTGGGGTATCGGCGAGGACCATTCGCAACCGTCTCCATGAAGCTGGGCTACGATCCCGCACACCGTTAGGCCGTCTTCCGCTCTCGCCCCAACATCGTGCAGCCCGCCTCCAGTGGTGTCGCGACAGGCGTGAATGGAGGGACGAATGGAGACGTATCGACTTCAGCGATGAGAGTCGCTTCTGCCTTGGTGCCAATGATGGTCGTATGCGTGTTTGGCGCCGTGCAGGTGAGCGCCACAATCAGGACTGCATACGACCGAGGCACACAGAGCCAACAGCCGGCATCATGGTGTGGGGAGCGATCTCCTACACTGGCCGTACACCTCTGGTGATCGTCGAGGGGACACTGAATAGTGCACGGTACATCCAAACCGTCATCGAACCCATCGTTCTACCATTCCTAGACCGGCAAGGGAACTTGCTGTTCCAACAGGACAATGCACGTCCGCATGTATCCCGTGCCACCCAACGTGCTCTAGAAGGTGTAAGTCAACTACCCTGGCCAGCAAGATCTCCGGATCTGTCCCCCATTGAGCATGTTTGGGACTGGGTGAAGCGTCGTCTCACGCGGTCTGCACGTCCAGCACGATCGCTGGTCCAACTGAGGCGCCAAGTGGAAATGGCATGACAAGCCGTTCCACAGGACTACATCCAGCATCTCTACGATCGTCTCCATGGGAGAATAGCAGCCTGCATTGCTGCGAAAGGTGGAAGTACACTGTACTAGTGCCGACATTGTGCATGCTGTGTTGCCTGTGTCTATGTGCCTGTGGTTCTGTCAGTGTGATCATGTGATGTATCTAACCCCAGGAAAACGTCAATAAAGTATATATATATATATATATATATATATATATATATATATATATATATATATATATATATATATATTCGTGAAGCTTGTTTGATGTGCAGCATTCCCCACATCCTTTTCGAGACGGATATAGCTCTTTAGCACGTTTTCGATGTCGTATTACTAGAATAAGCGGCAATTCAGCCGTCGTTTCCAAGCACAGAGGTGTCGTGATGTCCATCCCGTCCAAGGATGTCAGAATGTATTGTAACCTCCTTGACAGAATAGATTCTAACCTCCTTGGTCCCATTAAAAACTGGCGAGGAAGATGGGACGCATTGTGACCTTCCCGGGGGGCGTATCGTGCGACCTCTGGCGACAGCGTCTGGCGACCGTTTGTCGGTGTCATTCATCCCTTTTACAAGGGGTTCCTAAAACCAGAACTTGTAAAGCGATTTCCCTGTACCGCATTTGAGTAGTCATGTAAACACTTCAAAATCGATTCTGGAAAACCGCTTCTAGTTGCCGGTTTTCAAATTCCGCAATCGATTTTCGCTACCATGTAAAGGCAATCGGTTTTGAAACTTGTTTGGTTTGTCAAAGTACTTCTTGTTGTCAAAATATTCTGTTAATGTAGTCTTACTGTGCAGTGAAGGGGAAGCAGAAATATTAGATTGAACAAGAAGCACTCTACCTGGTGTATTCGACTCTATTATACTCCTAGAAGTTTTATGGGATTGATGGTATAGCTAACCAGTGGATCATGACTAACCAGAAGAAGGCAGAAAGTTGTACTTAGTAGTACTTCAAACAACAGAATCCTGAGACATATTTCTGACTGGGAAAAAAAAATCATGTATGGGGTACCCCAAGGCTCAATCTTAAGTCCCCTACTGTTTCTCATATATGTAAATGATCTACCGTCTAATCTACAACAAGCTGAATTACATCTTTTTGCAGATGACGCTAATATTATAATCACTCCCATTACACATACAGAAATGTAAGAAATGTTGAACAAAGTTCTCAAAAGTATCATAGACTGGTCTCACCCTGAATTTCACAAAGACATATCACATTCAGTTCTGCATCACTAGGGGTACTGCACCAGTGATAAGTGTAACGCATGGTGATGAAATAATACATAGGGTGGAAACTTCAAAATTCTTAGGTGTGCATATTGATGGAAATTTAAATTGGAGAAAACACATATTGGAACTCCCAAAACAAGTTAGTTCAGCTACATTTGCACTTACAATCATAGCCAATTTTGGGGACAGAGAAACCAGTAGGTTGACATGTTTTGCTTGTTTTCATTCAGTAATGTCGTATGGAATAATGTTCTCTCTTTTAGAAATAACGTCATCATTGCCCAAAAACATGCTTTAAGAATAATATGCGGTGCTCACCCGCGATCATTTTGTAGAGATCTGTTTAAGGAGTTGGGCATTCTGACTACTGCTTTACAGTATATCCCCTCATCAAGTTTGTTGTAAACAATCCACTACAGTTCAAAAGGAACAATGAGGCACATAATAACAGTACTAGCAGCTAAAACCGACATTCATTACTCAACATTAAGATTGTCTTTAGCAAAATGGCTCTGAGCACTATGGGACTTAACATCTGAGGTCATCAGTCTCCTAGAACTTAGAACTACTTAAACGTAACTAACCTAAGGACGTCACACACATCCATGCCCGAGGCAGAATTCGAACCTGCGACCGTAGCAGTCGCGCGGCTCCAGACTGAAGAGCCTAGAACCGCTCGTTCACAAGGGACGCCTGTCTTGAGCACAAGAAGGGGTTCACAACGCTGCAACAAAAATGTTTGACCACTTGCCCAGTGATATAAAATTTCCAACAGACAGCGAGGTAAAACTGAAAATAAATCGAAAAAGTTTCTCCTTGACAACTGTTCCGTAGAAGAATTTTTATGTTTGTAATGTGGAAAAGGTGGTGTGTAGTAATCACTAAATCATTCTCTGTATCTTGTTTTCATATCGGGAAAAAAGTATGATGATGTTTACAGTACAAATAGATGTACAAATTAATTAGCAATATGAATGAAAATGACTCGTTCCACATCATGACGATTTATCGTACAAAATGACCTATGGAACATGAAAGTAACTAACTAATTGACATTTGTCTTGACTGAATCAGGAACTGGATCAGCTGTTTTCCAGCCGCCATATTTAATTGCGCTAGCAAATTCGCTTCAGGCCCAAACATGTAAACGCAACAGCGAAAACGGTTTCCGAAATTCGGTTTTCTTCTTCCGGAAGATGTGTTAATATAGTGACTCTGAACGCGGCCACTTGAACTAATAGCTGTCATCTATTCGCGGCTCTTACTGGTCTGAAATAAACATAGAAACATGAAATTCCTGAACAATTTGAAAGAAATAGTTATTGATGCCACAAAATTTGACATTAAGCTTCAGTCAAACGCTCGCGTGATACACAACGTGCAAGCGAATATTGCTCCAAGAGCCAAGCTTCTGTCGCAGAATAGCTGCGATCGACGGCTGCATTATTACAAGGGCGCCCACAACAATACCTATCTTTTAACATTTCATTTACGATTGTTGACTGCTATGCCTCGTACTAGCGTGTTACGGTACTGCGGACAACACGGGAACGTCACACAATAGCAGTCCCAAAAACCGCTCAGTAGCATTTTGTACGGTGCTGGTTGGGGCTTCGCTTTTTCCGTTGTTTCGATTCGAAGAGCTTTTGAAATGGATGGCAGTAGTTGCGGAATCGAGCGGGTGGCGATATTTCGTATATTCGAGTGTCGTGCAAAGTGGTATAAAGCTATGCGTGACTGATTTTTATTTTCTTCACTAACGCCTCGAAGGAAACCCGCCAGTCTCCAAACACCGGGGCCATCAATTCTGTTGCGATTCCCAGTTCTTGTCAGAGAGATGGTCTGCCACTTAACTCTTTCTCATTCAGATACGTTTGACCACACAGGATTTAGCACCTGAAATTTAAATAGGTTGACTTCAAAAATTTTATCTCATAACGACTACTCAAGCCATTATTTACGACTATTCTAATCTTGAAAGTGCTTATCATTAACTTCATCTGTGTGGCTTCAGTACGCAGATTTCTCAACCAAGAAAAACCACAATAACATTATAACGTTGTTTTTAACGACTGATTAAAGTAAAGCACAATAAGTTTTAAATGTGTTACATAACCACATTAAGATTTTATGTTGGCGAAGAAAAACATTTGGCAATATGAAACTGAATAAATTTCAAATGATGATAAGATGAAATAATACTTCAGAAATTGTAGTAATTCAAACTGCTGATAAACCTTGAACTGAAATTTAGTACGTTAGTTAAATTCGTGCTCCAATGTCTCTTCAGTTTTGAACCAGACCCTTGTATTAAAGCAATATTGTTTCTAGGTGAGAGACAAGTCACAAAGGTCTCTTTTAACACATTTATTAAAAGAAATAATTTGTAGAATAGTGTCTAATTATATAGAAATGTTGCTTTAGTTTCTCACGAAGTCTTTGTGTAAGTGCAGTTGGGAAGGAAGCGAACAACAGCATTAAATCATTCGTTAATATCGTCGTCAGAACTAAACAATGCCTATCTTATGCAGCGATCGCTCTTTGTCCATCACCATTTTACCATTTGGCTGTAGCTGCTGTTGTTGTTTCCACTGAAAATGGGTGTTCTTGGCCCTCCTCTTAACGTTTCGCTGGGATTTTTCGTTCTTTTATGAAGCCGTTATGTCGGAGTAATTGTTCATTTGATTTAGCGTTTCTTCTCAGACTCATGTTAATCAACATACTTTTCTCTTTAACTTATTTTATTATTTCTCCACTAGATTTTCTTTCAGTTCGGGAAGTTTTTATGGCTCTTCCTTATATTCACAAGTCGACTGCTTCTATTTTTGTTTCTTGCTTCTGCATTAAGGTGGTTCGTTGTTAACAAATTACTCTGACTTCTGAGTGTCTGTTTAGTCATGGCAATTCTGCTTTTAATGTTGTCATTTGTTATTGTGCTGTAGTTCCCAAGTAGCAAAAGTCATTTACTGGCTTTATCATTATCTTAATGTTTGTCCTTACTTGACTGTGACAGTTCTGTCACCACTTTTCTACATGAGAACTGAGTCACGACGGATTACTAGTACAACCAATATCATTTTCCCTTTTTAGCTGTTGTTAGTCTGCCATCTTTGACGCTCTGCCAGTATTTCTCGAGTCCGTCACACAGTGCCTTCTTCCAGTCATCTGACAGAGGCCTCCTTTTGTCTTTCGATTTCTCCTCACCGCTGAAAACTGCAGAACTTTAACACAATTTGTGTAAATATATTCCTATCCATAATTTTTTAGTGTGGATTAAGATTTGCTTAAGACCTTTATCACACTCATGAAACCGTCCCTTTTTTTTGCTTTGGGTCTTAAGAAATTCGAGGTTTTCTTTGTTACACGACCATTGGATATTAGGAAGATATATCCACAGAGGAACAACCTTTTCCTTCTAGTCGATGTTGCTGGTTCTATCGTTCAGTTCAGTTTCTCATTTTATCTGAAACATATCCTTTGCCTAAAATCTTCCATAATATCTTGCGTTTCTTTTCATTGTTATATCGACTAATCGACTAGCCACCGCCTATTCATCAGCAACGTCTCTCTCTCTCTCTCTCTCTCTCTCTCTCTCTCTCTCTCTCTCTCTCTCTCGTTCTCCCTCTTTCTCCATTACTTTAATGTCGTTTGTGTTTATTTTCAATTGGTCGTTGAACAAAGCGCATGATATTTTTTTTAACATTTAGTTCGACGTCCTTTTCAGAATTCGGTAAAACTACTATATCATCAGAGCATTGGATACATCGTATTTATTTACCGTTGATTTTTATTCCTTTTTTGCCGCTTTTCATTGTTTGTATTGCAGTTACCATAAATATATTAAATAAATAATGAGAGAGGTAGAAGACAGCCTTCTTACACTATCCACTTTTTAACTGCCATTATCTGTTTCTGTTCTGTTTTTTTTTATACATTGAGAATCAATTTTTATCACTCCCGTCTGTTCCAGTTTGACCACATTTTGCGAAAAGTACGTTCCAGTCACTCAGTAAAAAACTTTCTCTAGGTCAATTAATGTGGCATACGTTTTTCTGATCGTACATCATTCGTAGTGCTATTACAGCTTCTCTGGTTCCTTTTCCTTTCCTATATCCAATTGGTCTTCTCCTAAATGTTCTTAATTATAGCTTATACAGTGACGTCCAAAATTAAAGCAGCAAACATCTATTTCCCCATCCTATGTGTAACTCACGATATGATCATCCAAACAGCCAATTGATGTCACTACGATCGTTTTCTGCACGGAAAATGGCGTTCCAGTCAACAGACAAACACGCCAGCGATAACGTCAGGGCACTTGTGAAACGGAGTAGTGTTTTTGCCGTGTAGTCCCACACCCACAATCGCTCTGTACAGAGTCACAGATGGTTCATTATGGCACAGAGAAGATTCCTATCAGGCTCTTAGTGGTGGAGGGCCATAGAAAGAAAGGAAGCGGACTGTCGCAAACTGATATGACCTGGTAGCTTAATGTAAATCTTTCTGTTGTTTCTCGAATGTACTGACAGTTAAAGGAGGCTGTAACTGTTCCTGAAGACCAGTGCAAGGCCGAGCACATGTAATATCGGAAAGAGTGTGCTTCAGACAGCACAGACGCCTACTGCAGCGGCATCACCGCAGACAGATCAGCGTTGCGGGTTGCAGACCCCGGAGCAAAGTCTGACCGAGGCAGGATTCGAACATGCGACCGTAGCGCTCTCGCAGTTCCAGACTATAGCGCACAGAACCGCTATGCCACTCCGGCCGGATGAGATTGATGACATCATTCAGTGCATGTCCCGTCGCTGTCAGGTCTGTATTGCTACCAGAGCTGGTCACATCCCATACTGAGCACATTAATTAGATGTCGGAATGTGTGTGCAAATCCGTTAAATTGGAAAAAAATACGAACAACATTTTTGTCTACCAATATGCGTGTTGCCGTTGTTTATGTTCTGTATTGTTAATATTGTTTCTACTTTACTATCGCCAGTTTGTGCTGCTTTGCGTCAATATAAACGTAACCTTGAAAAATTTCGGTTCGTTGCTGAAGTGCGCGCTTACAGTCTAGCCGATGACATATGGGGTTGGACAGAAAGTTTTCTAACAGACAGGGAGCACTATGTCATCCTGAACGGGGTGACTTCAACAGAAACAAGCGTAACTTCAGGTGTGCCCCAGGGCAGCGTAATAGGTCCTCTGCTTTTTACGATATTCATAAACGATCTGGTTGATGGTATTGACAGTGGCCTCAGAGTGTTTGCTAATGATGCTGTTCAAATGGCTCTGAGCACTATGGGACTTAACATTTGAGGTCACTAGTCCCATAGAACTTAGAACTACTTAAAAATAACTAACCTAAGGACATCACACACATCCATGCCCGAGGCAGGATTCGAACCTGCGACCGTAGCGGTCGCGCGGTTCCAGACTGAAGCGCCTGGAACCGAGTGATGATGTTGTAGTTTACAGGAAAGTAGTCTCACACGAAAGTTATAAGCAAATAAATGAGGATTTACAGAAAATAAATGCGTGGTGTAATGACTGGCAGTTTTCTCTCAATATTAGTAAGTGTAACCTACTGCGTATAACAAGGCGAAAATCCCCAATAATGTACGAGTACAAAATAAATGCCCAGTCTTTGGAAGCGGTAACGTCCGTCAAGTATGTGGGTGTGACTATTCGAAATGATTTCAAATTGAATGATCAGATTACACAAGTAACGGGTAAGGCGAACTCTAGATTGCGATTTATTGGTACAATCCTGAAGCGATGCAGTCCTTCAACAAAGCAAATTGCTTACAATACCTTACTTCGTCCAGTCTTGGAGTATTGTTCGTCTGTGTGGGACCCTTACCAGTTGGGTCTGAATCAAGAATTTGAGAAGGTCCAAAGAAGAGCGACAAGATTCGTGACCGCTACATTAAGCCATCGCAAGGGCTTTACAAATCTCATAGAAAGTTTGAAGTGGGACACGCTTACAGATAGATGGCGCGCTAAACAGAAGGGGCTGCTCACTAAATTCCGAAATCCAATCTTCACCGAAGATGTAGAACAGATATTAGAACCACGAACTTGCAAATCGCGCAATGACCACGATTCAAAGATAAGGGAAATTATCGCTCGTACTGGGGCGTTCAGACAGAAGTTTTTCCCTCGCACGATCCGCGAGTGGAACAGAGGGGGGGAGGGGGGGGGGGAGCGGGTAATATACAGGGTCTTACAAAAATGTACGGCCAAACTTTCAGGAAACATTCCTCACACACAAATAAAGAAAAGATGTTATGTGGCTATGTGTCCGGAAACGCTTAATTTCCATGTTAGAGCTCATTTTAGTTTCGTCAGTATGTACTGTGCTTCCTCGATTCACTGCCAGTTGGCCCAATTGAAGGAAGGTAGTGTTGACTTCAGTGCTTGTGTTGACATGCGACTCATTGCTCTACAGTACTAGCATCAAGCACATCAGTACGTGGCATCAACGTGTTAGTGTTTATCACGAACGTGGTTTTGCAGTGAGTGCAATGTTTACAAATGCGGTGTTGGCAGATGCCCATTTGATGTATGGATTAGCACGGTGCAATAGCCGTGGCGCGGTACGTTAGTAAAGAGACAGAAGTCCAGAACGACGGTGTCCCGACAGGAAGACGTTCGAAGCAATTGATCGGCGCCCTAGGGAGCGCGGGACACTCCAGCCTACGACTCGCGACTCGGGAAGACCTAGAACGACGAGGACACCTGCAATGGTCGAGGCAATTCTTCCTGCAGTTGACGATAACCCTAATGTCAGCGTCAGAGAAGTTGCTGCTGTACAAGGTAACGTTGACCACGTGACTGTATGGAGAGTACTTCGGGAGAACCTGTCGTTTCCGTACCATGTACAGCGTGTGCAGGCACTATCAGCAGCTGATTGGCCTCCACGGGTACACTTGTGCGAATGGTTCATCCAACAATGTGTCAATCCTCGTTTCAGTGCAAATGTTCTCTTTACGGATGAGGCTTCATTCTAACGTGATCAAATTGTAATTTTTCACAATCAACATGTGTGGGCTGACGAGAATCGGCACTCAATTGTGCAATCACGTCATCAACGCAGATTTTCTGTGAACGTTTGGGCAGGCATTTTTGGTGATGTCTTGATTTGGCCCCATGTTCTTCCACCTAAGCTCAATGGAGCACGTTATCGTGATTTCATATGGGACACTCTACCTGTGCTGCTAGAACATGTGCCTTTACACGTACGACACAACATGTGGTTCATGCACGATGGATCTCCTGCACATTTCAGTCGAAGTGTTCGTACGCTTCTCAGCAACAGATTCGGTGACCGATGGATTGGTAGAGGCGGACCAATTGCATGGCCTCCACGCTCTCCTGACCTCAACACTCTTGACATTCATTTATGGGCGCGTTTGAAAGCTCTTGTCTTCGCAAACCCGGTACCAAATATAGAGACTCTTCGTGCTAGTATTGTGGAGGGCTGTGATACAATATGCCATTCTCCAGGGCTGCATCAGCGCATAAGGGATTCCATGCTACGAAGGGTGGAGGCATGTATCCTCGCTAACGGAGGACATTTTGAACATTTCCTGTAACAAAGTGTTTGAAGTCACGCTGGTACGTTCTGTTGCTGTGTGCTTCCATTCCATGATTAATGTGATTTTAAGAGGAGTAATAAAATGAGCTCTAACATGGAAAGTAAGCGTTTCCGGACACATGCCCACATAACATATTTTCTTTTTTGTGTGTGAGGAATGTTTCCTGAAAGTTTGGCCGTACCTTTTTGTAACACCCTGTATATTATTACCACCAAGTTTCAAATCGCGCAGTGATCACGATTCAAAGATAAGGGAAATTAGAGCTCGTACTGGGGCGTCCAGACAGTAGTTTTTCCCTCGCGCGATCCGCGAGTGGAACAGAGTGGGGGATATATGACTCTGACGCGAATTGTGCCCTCCGACAGACACCGCTTGGTGGGTAGCGGAGTATGTATGTACATGTAGATTGAATATGGACACCAGTGTCGTCTTTTCTTAACGGTGCTGAGCAGAATTTTTTAAGCATAACTTCAAACGGCTGAGGATGGTGAAGGAAAATGAGAAAGTTCAACTTTTTTTATTTGCAGCAGCGCTAGCTGCACTATCGTTCTGCTGCATTTCAGTTGAGTACTCATTGCGTGCCCCGCTACCACACAGACACGGAGACTCCGCAGCAGCAGCAGCAGCAGCAGCTGCCTATGTAGGCCAGGCAGAGGCAGAGGCACGGGCAGTATGTCGCGACGGGGCGGCGTTGCGTGAGCCGAGCGGCCGTGCCTGGCACGTGCCAGCGTGCACGGAGAGACCACGTGGCCCGCGGGGGGAGCGCTCTGCCGGCCCGTCCGCTTGCTGCGCCCGTGGCTGCCCCACCTCACACACTCAAAGCGCGCCGCTGGGCGAAACCAGGGAAAAGTGCTTTAGTCTACAGTGTCTCTGTGGTTAATTATTCCCTGTTGGGGGGCGTGAGGGATGGGAAGAAATTAAATTTACTGAGGAATAACAACAAAAATAGTTCCCACCATTCGTTGGTTTTAAAGCTGTAACAGCAGTCGTGTTTGCAAACTGCATTATGCGAACTCAGGTTGCCTACACTACCGGCCATTAAAATTTCTGCACCAAGAAGAAATGCAGATGATAAGCGGGTATTCATTGGACAAATATATTACACTAGAACTGACTTGTGATTACATTTTCACGCAATTTGGGTGCACAGATCCTGAGAAATCAGTACCCAGAACAACCGCCTCTGGCCGAGTCAAACAGAGCTTGGATGGCGTGTACAGCTACAGCTACCCATGAATTCGACACGATACCACAGTTCATCAAGAGTAGTGACCGGCGTCTTGTGACGAGCCACTTGCTCGGCCAACATTGACCAGACATTTTCAGTTCGTGAGACATCTGGAGAATGTGCTGGCCAGGGCAGCAGTCTAACATTTTCTGTATACAGAAAGGCCCGTACAGGACCTGCAACATGCGGTCGAGCATTATCCTGCTGAAATGTACGGTTTCGCATGGATCAAATGAAGGGTAGAGCCACGGGTCGTAACACATGTGAAATGTTACGTCCGCTGTTCAAAGTGCCGTCAATGTGGACAAGAGGTGATCGAGACGTGTAACCAATGCCACCCCATACCATCGCGTCGGGTGATACGCCAGTATGGCGATGACAAATACACGCTTCCAATGTGCGTTCACCGCGATGTCGCCAAACACGGATGCGACCATCATGATGCCGTAAACAGAACCTGGATTCGTCCGAAAAACTGACGTTTTGCCATTCGTGCACCCAGGTTCGCCGTTGAGTACACCATTGCAGGCGCTCCTGTCTGTGATGCAGCGTCAGGGGTAACCGTAGCCATGGTCTCCGAGCTGATAGTCCATGCTGCTGCAAACGTCGTCGAACTGTTCGTGCAGATGGTTGTTGCCTTGCAAAGTCCCCATCTGTTGACTCAGGGATCGAGACGTGGCTGCACGATCCGCTACAGCCATGCGGATAAGATGCCTGTCATCTCGACTGCTGGTGATACGAGGCCACTGAGATCCAGCACGGCGTACCATATTACCCTCCTGAACCCACCGGTTCCATATTCTGCTAACAGTCATTGGATCTCGACCAACGCGAGCAGCAATGTCGTGATACGGTAAACCGCAATAGCGATAGATTACAATCCGACCTTCATCAACGTCGGAAACGTGATGGTACGCATTTCTTCTCCTTACACGAGGCATCACAACAACATTTCACCAGGCAACGTCGGTCAACTGCTGTTTGTGCATAAGAAATTGGTTGGAAACTTTCCTCATGTCAGCACGTTGTAGGTGTCACCACCGGCGCCAACCTTGTGTGAATGCTCAGAAAAGCTAATCATTTGCATGTCATAGCATCTTCTTCCTGTCGGTTAAATTTCGCGCCTGCAGAACGTCATCTTCGTGGTGTAGCAATTTTAATGGCCAGTAGTGTATTATAGAAATATTACGAGCGCATTTTAAAAAAAAAGTAGCAACAAACTATCAGTATTAAATGCAATTAACACGTCAGGCATTTGAAACTGCCGGGGAGTGAAGATGCATGCTTTGAGAAAGTTTCGCCATATGCCGACAGATGGCATGACAAGCTCAAAAGGAAAGCCAATTGAAACAGGATAGCCACGTCCCTATTTATGTGCACTGTAGGGCAACAGCGAGCAGTAATGTGAGATTTGTGGTCACATGGCGTAAAACCTCGACAGGTCCACAGAAGGATGTTTGAAATGTATGGAAATAGCTGCACTAGCGGTGGTGGTAAGTTCCTGTTGGACCAAACTGCTGAGGTCATCCGTCCCTAGGCCTACACACAGCTTAATCTAACTTAAACCAACTTACGCTAAGGACAACACACACACACACACACACACACACACACACACACACACACACACACACTCCCGTGCACGAGGGAGGACTCAAACCTTAGACGGGGGAAGCCGCTTGAACCGTTTCAAGGCACCCGAGACCGCGAGGCTCGCGGCTATCCCGCGCTACCGCATTAGTGAGAGATTTTTATACAAGTGGGTAGATGCCTTTGGAAGTCACAGATAAGAGATGTTCCCGTCGTCTCAGTACCGACGTTACTGTCGAGAGCGTGGGACACGCTGGCGCCAGCATTCTTGAGAACTGGAGTATTTCTGTAGAAGATTTAGCCAGGGGACTGAGTATCAGTGTCGGATTCGCTCTTACTATTATCATCGAGGTTCTCAAATACCGTTTGTTGCGTTCACTATGGGTGTCTGGGATGCTCAGTGGTGAACACAAGATGATGCGTGTTCAGACTGCCATATAATTTGTGGCGCGATATGACGCCACGAATCGTCACAAGAGACGAAATCTGGGAGCATCACTGTGAAGCAGATAGAAAAAGACAGTCTTGAGAATGGCAACACACAGCTCCTGCAGCCAACAAGAAATTCAAGTCTCAGACCTCTACTGGTAACGCCCTTTTCACCCTCTTCTGCGATACGAATAGGGCGATTTTGTTGGAGCAAAGGGGTGAAACAGTGCACGGTGCCTGGTACAGCGCCATGTTGGAGTTTAAACTAAAGCCAGCAATACGGAGCCGCCGCAGAGGACTTCTGTCTGGAGGCGTTCCTAACCAAGGTACGCGCGCCCCCACACCGCCGCAGCTACTCTTGACGTCATTCGGGATTGGAGATTTCAGGTCGTATTGCATCCCCCACACAGTCCCGACCTCGCTCCTTCACATTAGCATGTTTTGGAGCGCTG
Source organism: Schistocerca gregaria (assembly GCF_023897955.1). NCBI lineage: Eukaryota > Metazoa > Arthropoda > Insecta > Orthoptera > Acrididae > Schistocerca > Schistocerca gregaria. The sequence goes on along the minus strand of NC_064925.1, from coordinate 77,645,859 downwards.
AAGGACGCTCTCGGAGAACAAGGATTTCAATGTGATCAGGAGGTTAAAGAAATGGTTTGCTCTTGGTTGTGAGCACAACGGAAAAGCTTATGGAATAGAAAAGTTGGTATGAGAAGTGTATCAAAAAGGAGGGTAGTTACGTTGAAAAATAACATCTGGTTTGTACCTGTAAATGAAATATAAGCTTCGCAAAAAATAGTTCCCTGTTACTTTTTGAATCACTCTCGACATTGTCCAAACATGTTGCGGATCATGTGTGCCGTCCTCAGTGGGAACTTCCAATCAACTGTTGGTTTCTAGAGCATTTTTTTTTTCCTTAGCGTCTTCGTTACATTATTATATACACTCTAGAGCCAAAGAAGCTGGTACACCTGACTAATATCGTGTAGGGGCCCCGTGAGAACGTAGAAGTACCGCAACACGACATTGCGGGGACTCGACTAATGTCTGAAGTAGTGTTGGAGGGAACTGACACCATGAATCCTACAGGGCTGTCGATGAATCCGTAAGAGTGAGAGGGAGTGGAGATCTCTCCTGAACAGCACGTTGCAAGGCATGCCAGATATTCTCAATAACGTTCATATGTGGCGAATTTGGTGGCCAGCGAAAGTGTTTAAACTCAGTACAGTGCTCCTGGAACCTTTCGGTAGCAATTCTGGACGTGTGGGGTATCGCATTGTGTTGCTCTATTTGCCAAAGTCCGTCAGAATGCACGATGGATATCAATGGATGCAGGTGATGAGACAGGATGCTTACGTACGTGTCACCTGTCAGAGTCGTATCTAGACGTATCAGGCGTCCCACATCACTCCAACTGCACACGCCCTCACCATTACAGAGCCTCCATCAGCTTGAACAGTCCCTGCTGACATGCAGGGTCCATGGATTCATGTGTTTGTCTCCATACTCGTGCAAGTCCATCCTCTCGATATAATTTGAAACGAAACGCGTCCGACGAGGCACATGTTTCCAGTCATCAACAGTCCAATGTCGGTGGTGACGGGCCCAGGCGAGGCGCAAAGTTTTGTGTCGTGCAGGCGTAAAGTATAGACGAGTGGGCCTGCGGCTCCGAATTCCCATATCGATGATGATTCGCTGAATGCTTCGCACGTTGACACTTGTCGATCGCCCAGCACTGAAATCTGCAGGAATTTGCGGAAGGGCTGCAGTTCTGCCACGTTGAACGATTCTCTTCAGTCGTCGTTGGTCCCGTTGTTTTGGTCCCGTTGTTCCAGGATCTTTTTCCGCCCGCAGCGATGTCAGAGATTTCATGTTTTACCGGATTCCTGATATATTCACGGTAGACTCATGAAATGGTCGTAAGAGAAAATCCCCACTTCATCGCTACCTCGGAGATGCTGTGTCTCGTCGCTCGTGTAGCGACTATAACACCACGTTCAAACTCACTCACGTATTGGTAACATGTCATTGTAGCAACAGTAACCGATCTAACAACTGCGCCAGACACATCTCTTGTATAGACCTTGCCACCCGCAGCACCGTATACTGCCTGTTTACATATCTCTGTATTTGAATACGCATCCCTATACCAGTTTCTCTGGCGCTTTAATGTAGCTGAACATATACTTCACCCTGATTTGATTCCCCATAGGCGCAATCATCTTCTGAATAAATGCACACCGATACCAAGTTCATGTTTTTAATGAATGGTTATCTCAAGTTAAGACTCGAGTGTGTTTAGTAAAGTTAAAACGTTTTAAACTGCGAGTGTTGTTCATTAAGATGCGTATTTATTGAGCAGATGAGATGGGCACAAGGAAAGAAACTAAGAAGGAGCTACAGAACCTAAAAGTCGAGAGAATAACCAGTAAACCCCAAATTCCGTAACGAACTGAACTATCATGTAAAAAACAGCTCCAAAGTCTGATTGCTTTGCAAATGAGTAAATATGTTAAATATTTACTGTTAATCATGCAAGCGTGAAAAAGTTTGGACAAAATTTGAATTATATATTAATACCTTCAGCTGCTGACTGGTGTCGACTGGGTATCGAGTGAAGAGGGAATGGGAAGGTGTAGGAAAATGTGGGGAGGGAAATGAAAGGGAGTCCTAATGAGGTGGAATGGGCGCGGTGGATTTATAGTTGGTAGGACTGGTAGATGTCGGGGTGGAGTAATCGGTCTCAAGGAAGGACACGGTTGAAATTTCGTTGGGAGAGGATGTGGAGGGTGTGCAGGAGTAGAGTTGGTGGTGTATGTCGGCAGAGGTGCTAGATACTATAAGCAAAGTAATAAGATTACTGGAGTCAAGTTTGCGAATGGTGTGGGTTGTGCGAAGATTTCACTGTGAGTGAGGAGAGCTGCGAATTTGAGGAGACGGTAAAGGATCCATTTATGGGAAGGTAAGCGGATGCGGAAAGCGAGGGTGAGTGCATAACGTTCAACGATCTGGAGGGACTTTCAGAACTTGGATGGAGAGATATCCAAGCAACATTTGCGTGGGAGGGGATGGGACGGATCGAGGGTTTGTTGGTGTGGTGAATAGTGGACACATGGAGTCCCCAACTTGCCGGGAAAAGCACCCCACATAAATACTGGTGAGCGCAATGATACCAAGCAACAATCTGCTACCAACCACGTGATATGCCTTGCGAAGGAGGGCAGCGAAGGAGTGCTTCCCCGTAGGCCAGGACGGAACTCTACTCTTAGCTGCACGTCATCTCACTGCTTAACGCCTGCTGTGGAGGCAACCTTTGTGCCGCATGTAGCCTGCGTACCCCTTGGAACAACTCCCACTGACGTCTCGCCGGCGAGAACGGGAACGACACGGGATTTTGCGCTATTCCCACCACGGCGTGCCACCTCTGACCACGTGTCCAACGAAACTTCAGAACTGGAAGGCCAATGGGAAAGCGATGTTTCACACCGGTGCAGATTTACATTAGTGTTCTTACTAAACTTACTTTTGTTGCATTGAAGATTTATCACAAACATTTCACCCTACGTCGGATTTCTTATAATTAAATATCTATCGACGGCAAAAGTCACCAAGAGATCCTAACATAAGCAATAACTTTATCCCTTCGTATGCAGCGTTCCACTTGGACGTGTGATTAGAAGCATCATATTACCGTGTCTGTCACACGTTTGTAGCTTACTGTTTTTTTTTTTTGTCTTAGTGTTTGCAAATTTTTGAGTGTGAACGAGCAGCAATGGCATTTGAAGACGAAGGTGCCTAAAAGCCGACTCTCGTTTTTTATTTAAAAATAGAAAATATTCAAAATATGTTTTAAAAACATGTTATATTTACTTCATAATGTTATGTACCATTTACATTTCAACAGAAGGAAATAAACAAAAAATTATTATGAAAAAAAAAATTTTAAAAAACTTTACATTTAGCGAACTCCAAAAATAATTGTCAAAATCGGATCCCATGTACGAATAATCAAAATCACACTGTACAAAATTAGAAGATATTAAATTGGAGAAAACATAATGTAGTTTCAAAGTACTTTTACCAGAAACTTACAGAATTCGTGTGTGTTTTCTTTGATGAACACAAGAGCCTTGCTGTAGGATGTTCCTATGGGATTTACAATTTAGTTTTGTGTCGTTTAAAAACTCCTTCCTTTTTGTTCCAGCAATTTTGTCTTTGAAGGGGTGTCTGATCGGCTCCCACTGTTGAGAGTCACTGAATTGCGCAAAGTGTCCCCTGCGCAGCTACCCAGAGTCCGTACATAACCAGGCAGTTCAGTCCGTCAGAAATGCTCGTAACAGCAGACTGGTGTGTGGCGTACTTGGGACAATCTGGTGTCACGCCAGCTGAAGTGACGTCAAAAGGGCGTGTCACTTTATGCAACCCACGAAACTCGATACCAGTCGACAAATAAAGGATTTGGCGGACGCCATATTCGATTTCGTCGAACATCGTTATTTTTCCCGTTAGAACTTGTGCGTTATGACAGTGTGCTGTTTCAAGGCAATGGCGTATCGAAGATTTACCACAAACACATCAATCTTGGTGCGATTTGTTATAACTAAATATCTGTTCATGACACATCGGCAGTAAAAACGTTCAGGAGGTTCTAAGGTGAATGACAATGTTGTTCAAAGTTGTATGTGATCACCATGCTGTCGTGGTTAGATGTCTAGTGTTATGAGGTCGACAGAAATGGGTTTTTGTCCGGCTGTATTCAGATATTTTTGTACATCTATACTTTACTGGGACTTTCATATAAATGTAACAGAAGTATGTTGTGCAATATTCGATGTTATTTACTTATTAAGTACGTTCGCTTTGAAAAGTGACAGTCTTAGACTTTATGGTTACAGTACGATTAAAAAAACGGAAGACAAAAATACTGCGAATGAAACAAGCAGCAACAATACAGTCTCGCTTGTCACAAACGTTTAGTACTTTTTTTCGTGTATGTCGGTTTTTTCGAGGGGTCATCCACACACGAGAGAAGCTGGTGTCACTCACGGGTTACTGACTCGACTGCTATCGAGTTTTGTGGTCGCATCGACTACACGTAATTTGGGCGTCACTTCCGAATAAGCTGAGCGTCATAGAACTTCTCCCGTTCGTGAAAGGAGTCGGCGCGGATAACTGACGCTTTTCCAGGTTAAATACCTCACAGATTTCCAACACGACGTTGTTGTCCAGCACTGCATTGCTGCACTGTGGCACCATTATTAAAATAAGCGACCGTGAACAACGACGCTGTCGTCAACACGTCATTACCCACGGTGGCGGAAGTGTTCCACCCACGAATGGACAATTTGCGGCACGATTTTCACCCAGGGCCACGTGTAAAGCCTAGTGGATAGTCGCAATGCGATATAGAGTACTCTGTGCATCACGCACCAACAATATAGCTACTTGCTGCTACATATCTTCTAGCTCATCCTCCTGTCGATTGTCGCGTCTATTATAACCTGAAGTCACGCATATTTGTTTCATTCGCCATAGCCACAGGAGCGCCACAGAATTCGCCTGATCACCCAATGGAGCACATCTGGTAAGCTATGAGGCGCCAGCTCCACGCCGGCAAACCATTGGTCCGTAATTTAAGGCAGTTGCTTGACCCGAGCGTTAACATCTGGTGTCACGTACCTCGAAAGCCTACCAAGGAATTGTCGTAGCCATACAATCCAGAAAATGTACTGTACTGCATTCCAAAGATGGACGAACACGCTATTTACCAAGTGATCATAATATCTGGTCTCACCGGTCTTACATGGGGGGGCCGGTTCACAGACATCAAAATCACAGGTCGAACAATTATTGTGGTGCGACAAATATAGTTAAGTTTCTTGAAATCAGATGAATAAATTGTGAGTGTCCATTGCATAGTGCAGAAGTGTTCTGTATAAATGTCGGAACAGGTAAAAACCGTATACCTATAAACACGTTCGTGTAGCTAAGTAAAGGCAGAAACTCTTCGCCAGCATTCATTATGTACAGGCTACATCCACGTGATCCAAGCAAGATGTCTCTACGCCAGATGACATGTAGGCTAGCATTTACCGTATGGTATTGGGGAGGGGGTGGGGGGCGGCGGAACTGGCGTATCCCAATTGGAAGAAATTTGCCGCCTTGGGTTCAGATGTTTGAGAAACTGGATCGTTTAGGGTATAGGTAGGTGACCAACGTTTTTGCTTGTCCTCCAGAACATACAGGACAGTGCTTGCACAGAAGAGGTCCGATCTGCCTTCAACAGTTAGAGGCAGAGTCCAAAGAGGACGCACTCGACAAAGGCTATGTTACACTTCCGCTTTACGTCTCACAAATAGTTCCCAAGTTGACATCCATCTGTTAGACGTGAATATAACCAGAAGTACGGCTCCACTCAGCAGTTATTTAAGAGGGGCGCTCAATAAGTAATGCAACACATTTCTTCTTAATTTTTATTTTTGCTAAGAGCGGGTTGGTTTTAGTCAGGATTCCAGTGCACCATACTATTCCCCACACTTTCAATGCGACGTCCTTAAACCACTTCATTGGGAGGGCCTCTACGCCCGCATGATACCACCCTACTGGTCGACGTCGGAGCTGGCGCCTGCTGCAACAGTACTTTCCTCATCATGCACTTGCTGTTTACCACGGAGTGCATCCTTCATTGGGCCAAACAGGTGGAAGCCGGAAGGTGTGAGATGCGGGCTTCAGGGTGTATCGGAAAGAACCGTCCAATGAAGATTTTTGAACGCCTCTCGGGTTTGCAGTCTCGTTTGATGTCTTGCGGTTTCATGGAGGAGAGGAAGATCGTTTGCATTTTAGTGGCGACGAACACCATGATGTCGGTTCTTCAATTTCCCGAGGGCAGTACAATAGATTTTAGAGTTGACTGTTACACTTTGAGGGAGGTCATCAACGGAATAACTGTCACAGTCCCAGAAGACCATCCAGCATGGCTTCACCGGCTGATGGTGCGTGCGGCTTTGAACGTTTTGTTCGGAAGAGAGGCGGTATGGCGCCACTTATTTTCGGTGTGTGGTGAAGCCATGTTTAATCGCCTGTGACGATGTTCGAAAAAAAAAACTATCACTATCAAACTCGTAACGCGCAAGCAGTTCCGCACAGATCGTCCTTCGTTGTTCTTTATGGTTTTCTGTTAGGCTGCAAGGTACCCAGCGGTTACACACATTTGAGTACCCCAACTGGTGGATGAGTGGGTCAGCACTACCAACAGAGACATCCAGTTGAGCAGCGAGGTGTTTGTTTGAGATGCGTCGATCACATCGAACGAATGTGTCCACACGTTCCAACATTGCAGGAGTCACAGTTGTGTGCGGTCGGTCGCGGGCGTGAGATCGGACAGATTTGCGCGACCTTATTGCGGTGATGACAAACCCCTGGCCCAACGACTCATCGTGCTTTTGTTCAGTCTCAGATCTCCGTAGACTTTCTGCAAGCGCCTATGAATATCTGACAGCAGTTTCAAGGCTACGTTTGGAGCCTCCTCCCCCCCCCCCCCCTTATCAGAACTTCATGAAACTATAGGGGCTGAAGCGCGAATATTCCACGATGTCCCACAACAAAATCCAAAAGCCGAAAGAAAAAGGTGTTGCTTTACTTACTGAACGCACCTAGTAGTTATTCAAGACAGCACCCCAATACAGGACAGTGTCTCCGCAAGTATTTCAGGTCTTGCCAATGTTGCTGTCAAGAAGTGTGTTTAAACAGAGACAGGAGCAGGTGTACATTAGTCTATATTGCCCCGCACCGTCCCCATACTCTTTCAAAAAATCATTATAATACACTCCTGGAAATGGAAAAAAGAACACATTGACACCGGTGTGTCAGACCCACCATACTTGCTCCGGACACTGCGAGAGGGCTGTACAAGCAATGATCACACGCACGGCACAGCCGACACACCAGGAACCGCGGTGTTGGCCGTCGAATGGCGCTAGCTGCGCAGCATTTGTGCACCGCCGCCGTCAGTGTCAGCCAGTTTGCCGTGGCATACGGAGCTCCATCGCAGTCTTTAACACTGGTAGCATGCCGCGACAGCGTGGACGTGAACCGCATGTGCAGCTGACGGACTTTGAGCGAGGGCGTATAGTGGGCATGCGGGAGGCCGGGTGGACGTACCGCCGAATTGCTCAACACGTGAGGCCAACACCCGGCGTCATGGTGTGGGGAGCGATCTCCTACACTGGCAGTGCACCTCTGGTGATCGGCGAGGGGACACTGAATAGTGCACGGTACATCCAAACCGTCATCGAACCCATCGTTCTACCATTCCTAGACCGGCAAGGGAACTTGCTGTTCCAACAGGACAATGCACGTCCGCATGTATCCCGTGCCACCCAACGTGCTCTAGAAGGTGTAAGTCAACTACCCTGGCCAGCAAGATCTCCGGATCTGTCCCCCATTGAGCATGTTTGGGACTGGATGAAGCGTCGTCTCACGCGGTCTGCACGTCCAGCACGAACGCTGGTCCAACTGAGGCGCCAGGTGGAAATGGCATGGCAAGCCGTTCCACAGGACTACATCCAGCATCTGTACGATCGTCTCCATAGGAGAATAGCAGCCTGCATTGCTGCGAAAGGTGGATATACACTGTACTAGTGCCGACATTGTGCATGCTTTGTTGCCTGTGTTTATGTGCCTGTGGTTCTGTCAGTGTTATCATGTGATGTATCTCACCCCAGGAATGTGTCAATAAAGTTTCCCCTTCCTGGGACAATGAATTCACGGTGTTCTTATTTAATTTCCGGGAGTGTATTTTACGAATCTTTGTTACCTAAATGTACTGCCCTGAGACAAAGGTGCATAGCTGCTGGGTACAAGCAAAGCACCTCATAACAGCAGTCACTCGGTGTAGGTGGATCTTTTACGCCACATTTATAATTTTGACAAGTGCATTTGGTGAATACTACAGTTTTTAACAAAGAATTATTCTCATACTTGAATTTGTGTAAACGATGTACTGTTTTGTGGGAAAAGATACCGGTGTCGTAATCTGTGAAATGCACGCTTCTAGGAAAACAGTGTAGAGGTTACCCGTGTAGTGAAACGGAGCAAATGTTTTTGAACTTAGAGCTCGTTTGTCTCAATGTAACTAACCATCCTTACTTTGTAAGGGCTTAAATTATTTTTGTAAGGTGTAATTTATGTCAACAATAAAATTAATATTAAGAGTAAGAAACAATTAGTCCCGGAGATCAAATGTAGGATCCACATTTTTATTTTAACTTTTTCAGTTTCGTGGTTTCTAGTATCAACTTCAGATTTACCTAATACATTTACAAAAAAATGGTTCAAACGGCTCTGAGCACTAAGGAACTTTACATTATAGGTCATCAGTCCCTTAAAACTTTAAGAACTACGTAAACCTAACTAACCTAAGGACATCACATACATCCATGCCCGAGGCAGGATTCAAACCTGCGACAATAGCGGTCGCACCGTTCCAGATTGAAGCGCCTAGAACGGCTCGGTCACAACAGCCGGCGATACATTTGCATTAAATCGATGTATCGTATGGTTATCTTAGGACCATGGTCTGCTGCCGTTAAATGTTCTGCAATAAAGTGCTTTGTTGAACTAGGGACCTCGCTCACGAAATGAAACCCTCAGCACCCTGAGGTAGAGCTACAAACCTCCAAACCGATCATTTTAAAATTTAACTGAAGGTCATTTACTTGTAGTCTAAGTCAAATTCATTATTACTCTCAATTTGTCATAGGACTGCGTTTTCCCAGCTCCGTCAACGATGGAAGATTAAATATAAAGCAAATATTCATCTGCGACCAGTAGTCTCAAAACATTCACTTTTGGATCTTCTACGATCTATTTGTAACTCGCTCTGCAATGAAGTTGTTACTAGTATGACAAACGCTTTAGAGAGATTAGTATTTCAGACTTGTTTATCGCAATACTATTGACATTATTCAGCGTTCTCTAATAGCGTAAGCAAATTGTCACTTGCTGCTATTCTGTTCAAAAACGGTTCAAATGGCTCTGAGCACTATGGGACTCAACTGCTGAGGTCATAAGTCCCCTAGAACTTAGAACTACTTAAACCTAACTAACCTAAGGACAACACACACATCCCTGCCCGAGGCAGGATTCGAACCTGCGACGTAGCGGTCACGCGGTTCCAGACTGTAGCGCCAGAACCGCTGGGCCACCAGCGGCCGGCTGCTGTTCTGTTTTTCAGGGTTCATACTGTATCTGCCATCAGCTTTACATTCCGGAAATGAAACACAGTTACAAAAGACAGAATATCTAGATATAAAAATTGGTCAGTACGCCATGCGAAAGCACGGTTACACGCGATTTTTTGTGCGTTCGATAATGGCACACGAAAGTTTTTTCATGTTTCCAGCTTTTCACTTACGCATCAGAAACAACGTTGGTTGTATTGACGCGTTAAAAGGACTAGACGAGCAGGTGCTTGAAGAGTACAGCATGATTGATACCCGGAATTGCGTCTTCCTTCAGAAATGCGGGCTTGCGATGATCTTTCAGTTTTTCGCAGACGTCGCATTTCAAAACAGTGAAATCCCTTTCCGCGTCTCAGTTAATTTAGTGTTACCCCTCACACCTGCAGGGAAACCTTACGATCTTCTTAGGGGGTGGAACTCACTCTTGCTAGCCACGTGAGATCAGTCATCCGCTTCCTATTGGCTCCTCACCTCTTTGCCTTTCCTGCTGTTTACCAACGAATCCGAATGATAGCGACTCTACTTCACGAGTGTGTTTGCGGTGGAAACAGATTTCAATCAGACTGTCTGATGGGGGCGCATGCTACGGAGAGTGGCCACGTCTCTATTTGCAATATTTGCAAATTATTGCAATACAACCGACGCGATGAGACAAAACTTCAAGGGCGGACGTTGATGAAATTGACCAAAAATGTCAACTTTCGATTTATCTTTTATTTATTAGTGCAACTCATGGACAATTAGTTCCCAAAGTTACAATGTTGAAATCGCATCCGAAGTGCCTGAAAATTAATTAAAAGTGTGACACAGCCTCCCTGCCACACCCACGTTTTGAAACAGCACTTCGATACCAGCTCAGTGAACAACGATTCTGTGTATTACTTTCAACCAAACGTGTCCGGGATACATCTAGAAGGCGATACTCTTTGGTTTTATAGATCATCTTTGGCCGATCCTGCACTTCTCAAATAGTGTGTTCATGGCAAAACCCAAAATCCTAATAAGTCTCTAAAATCACTCATATGGCAAAAAAAAGGCTCTGACCACTATAGGACTAAACATCTGAGGTCATCAGTCCCCTAGAACTTAGAACAACTAAAACCTAACCAACCTAAGGACATCACACACATCCATGTCCGAGGCAGGATTCGAACCTGCGAACATAGCGGTCGCGCGTTTCCAGACTGTAGCGCTTAGAACCACTCTGCCACCCGGACTGGCTGCCGGATCTGTCTGCGTGAAAATAGACGAAAAAACGGAGCTATGTTTGTGTGAAATTTTATTTTAAAACCGAGAAATCAACTTCAGAGACTTACAAACTATTGAAAATATCTCTTGGAGATAATTGTATGAGCCAGTCCAATGTTATGTCTGTTTCAACATATTAAAAAATGACCGCGAATCATTTTAAGATGGGTCATATGGCAACGATGTCCTAAAAACAACTTTGCATCAGCTACAGTTGTCAGAATTGCAACTTATGATGCAGTTATTGTATTTAATGATGGGAACGTCGGGAGGATGAAGGTATTAGAATGAATGGGATTCAAGATAGGAAATTTTACTCAAGACATCCTGGGAAAAATAGATTTACAGCGCGTCTCTGCAGCTGAAAAGTCAGCTGAAGTCCGCAGCTCGTGGTCGTGCGGTAGCGTTCTCGCTTCCCGCGCCCGGGTTCCCGGGTTCGATTCCCGTCTGGGTTAGGGATTTTTCTCTGCCTCGTGATGACTGGGTGTTTTGTGATGTCCTTAGGTTAGTTAGCTTTAAGCAGTTCTAAATTCTTGGGGACTTATGACCATAGATGTTGAGTCCCATAGTGCTCAGAGCCATTTGAACCAAGTCAGTTGAAGACCTAGAAAAGGAAAGAAGACAGCCAACAAGAAACCAGAAGATAAGTCTTGAAGGGAAATACGATCCAGAGAACAAATATGGTGCCTTCTGAAGAAGTCACTTAAGGAAAAAAAGTTAGGTTGAACTTTAAATTGCGTTTCCTGGAAAGTTTTTTTTTTAAGTTTATGTACCTTTTTCCTCAGATTCTATGAATGCTGGGATTATGAAATTTTGTACACATATTTCTGTAAACCTAATAAATGTTTTCTCAAGAACAAATTTTGAAATTCTGATTGCAAGCTGAGATATGGGGCAAAGTGCTTGGAATTTTGCATGACTTTAAAATTGTAATTAAAAAGTTATGAAAATTCTCCTATTCGACCTATTCCAAAAATCTCATGAGAGAAGCTTACAACGCATAAAGAGATGAAACAGAGAAATTTTTGTACAAACCTCTAGAATACTTTCTGAGAAAAAGGAACATACATTATTTTGAAAATAAAACTTCAAATTTCATTAAAAAAGTTGAATATATATAATCAAAGGATTTGATATGTAAATATGTTACTTTCATGTAAAGCGTGGTACAAAATTTCACTGCCATATCTTCAAAACTGTAGATTTGGTGCATTTTTTAAAATATTGTGTGTTCCTCGTCAACGTCCCCCTTTAATGGTGTCTACTTAGAATCACGTAGGTCTACGCATCCATAACATTACAGTGTGATACTGATTCGGCACTTTTCCGGAGGTGTTTGGCACCAGATGTCTCCCCACGGGTCATTTAATTCGCGTCAACTATGGGCCCTGTGGTTTGGGTTTTTGAGCTCAAGCCCGATAGTTACCCACATGTGTGCCATCAATTTCAAAGCAGGAAAATTTCGTGGTCAGAACATCAACATCAGTTCACTACCGCGTTCGTTAAACCACTGTAGCATGATTAAGGCCTTACGACGTGGACAGTTACCTTCCTGGAAGATGGTATCGCTGTCGGGAAAGATATCAAGATGAAGCGATGCAGGTGAACTCGCAAAAATCTTCACGAAGTCCACAGCTGTCGTGGTACCTTCCTTAAATACTGTACGTCCCGTGAAATCCCATAGCATTACACTACCCCTATCGTCGTGCGTTCATGGTGTGGCACACGTTTCGAGCAGCCGCTCGCCTGCATCACGTATTCTGACGCGGCAATCTACCTGGTCTAGCAAAAAACGTGATTCATCAGACGCGGGGAAACGTTTCCGTTGGATTGTGGTCCAATTTCGACGGTTCCGTGGCTACTGAAATCGTAATTAATGATGTCGCTGGGTCAACACGCGAACACGTATGTATAGACTTCCACGGAGCCTCTTTTTCAACAATCTGCGATGAACTGTGTGCTCCGAAACACTCGTGCATGTCCAGAATTTGTAGTCTGTCGTCAGATCTGTCACAGATCGACATCTGCCGTGCTTCAGAGATCCGCCAAGCCTTCCTTCTTTGCGTTACCTGGTTACCTACACGTGGTTTCGCCAACGTTCAACCATTTTCCATAGGTTCTTAAGGCAGTGGCACGAGAACAGCCTATTAGCTTCGCCAATTTGAGTTGCTTGATTCCAGGAGTAGGGCTAACAGAAACTATTTTAATTCAACTCTTTTCGCAAGTCCATCGTGTGAAAGCCACCTCATCTTAAGCAGAGTTACTTTAACATTCATGCATTTGAACCTGGTTACTATAGTAAAACGTCGTTCTCCCACTGTAATTATTACCCCTTCTCCGCCTCCCCCGCCCCCCCCCCCCTCCACACATATGGGTATGCTTCCCGGCACTATCAAATTTACGACGATTTCTTGATAAAATCAGAATGTTTGCTATCATCATCATTATTAGTGTTCTGCCAAAAGGCAGTTTTCCTCATGGTAGTTCTCCAGGCCGTCCTGTTTTCTGCCATCCTCTTCAGGTCCGATAATGTCCTCTTCCCTTTACGTCGTCTATCATCTTGCATCTCCTTCTTCCTCTTTTCCGTGGTCTTGCAGTAGAGTTCTCGCTTGCCGCGCTCGGGGTCCCTGGTTCGATTCCCTTCGGGGTCGGGGATTTTCCCTGCCTCGAGATGACTGGGTGTTGTCTCGTCTTCATCATCATCATCATCATCATCATCATCATCATCATCATTCTTCCCCACTACGGTCGGAGGAAGGAAATGGCAAACCACCTCCGCTATGAACTTACCTAGTCAGCGATGCGGGTCTCCCACATTGTCCCCTACGCTCGTTGGAGTATGGCATCTCATCATCATCATCTTCCTGTGTCTTCTCCCACAAACCACTCCTTCCAAAGCATCTGCTAGCAAACACTCCCTTCTCAATGAACGTGCCAACCAGTTCTTTTTCCTTTCTCTTCTAACCTTCACCAACTTCACCAACCCTTTCCAATACTGTTTCATTACTCACTCTTTCCATCCAGGTATCAATTGATCCCTTATTTTGTCACAAATTTATTTTCTGCCCGATTCAGTTCAGTGCCTTCTCATCCACAGACCAAATTTCCAGCATTTTTGCGTAGTACCGCATTTTATAAAGCTGATATTCTCTTCTTGTCTTAACAGATACACTATTAACAAAAAATAAAGAAAAGAATAAAGGAAGACGGACAACGAAGAAATTACCCTTCGAGACTAAAATTGTCAGATGTGATGTACATATAGAGGCAAATAAATGAGTAAAAAATTAAAAAAAAGGATTATTTATTCAAGAGAAAGATCTTCACGAACTGAGCACGTCAGTAAAGCGTTGGTTCATCTCTGGACCTTATGCAAGCAGTTACTCGGCTTGGTATTAATTGATAAGTTGTTGGATCTCCTCTTGGGAGATATAGTGCCAAATTCTGCTCAACTGGCGCGTTAGATCGTCAAACTCCAGAGTTGGTTGGAGGGCACTGATCATAATGCTCGAAATGTTCCCACTGGGGAGAGATCAGACGGGTTTGGCAAGCACGAAGACAACAAGTAGAAACTCTCGCCCTGTGTCGGCGAATATCACCGTGGCCAAACGTAAGGCCATGATGGCTTGCCAGACTTGCCATGAAGGGCAACAAAATGGGCAGTAGAATATCCCCGACGTACCGCTGTGCCGTAGGGGTGCCCCAGACGACAATCGAAAGGGTTGCTGTTGTCCTAGCCAGCACTTACACCAGATCTCAAGCAAGGTAGTAATTGCTTAAACAATATTTAACGACATTTTGTCATTTAAAATGAGTCTTCTTTCGCAAGCATGCAGGCTTATTCATTTACGAACAATCGTTTATCTATATTCATTGTGAATGAACAGAGTGTGACCAAATGTTTATAACATCCCTTTAAGCATCGCTGAAATAATCAGTTTAGTGTGGAACATAATCAAGTTGCATCAGAACCGTGTCTGAAGAACATAAGAACGATGTATTTTGGTGAGAACGATCTTCAGCCAATGGAGAAGCAGACATTGGTGGAGCGTTACTGGAGTTAGGTGAAGAGACACTTTTTAAGGAGTGTGCTCTAGGGAGCGACTCTGGACACTTTCAGACGAGTTGTTGAAGACGCCAGATCTTTCTGTCGAACAGTGTAAGTGATTGAGCCTGGATGGTGAATGGTTGCTACAGTATTCTAGCTTTTGAAGCGATTAACTCTCGTGAGGTCTGAATGTGTTCCACGGCAGAACTTCATCTTCTCCGTTTCTATTTCGAAACTGACTAGACAGAGTCAGTTCCTACTCACGATCCCACATGTGTTAATTTGTAAATCGTCATGTTGAACTCTGAACTATTTTGAGCTGATGAATATTTCACGTACT
This sequence comes from Schistocerca gregaria, assembly GCF_023897955.1. NCBI lineage: Eukaryota > Metazoa > Arthropoda > Insecta > Orthoptera > Acrididae > Schistocerca > Schistocerca gregaria. The sequence continues at coordinate 77,630,582 of NC_064925.1, read as the reverse complement.
GTGATCACGAAATGGACTTAGTTTTTGCGTGTCTTGGATGACGGTTTATCTTCGGGGTTTTGATTCTATTCTCGCAACATTTTGTGTAGTATACCGCTTTTTTGGTAGAAAAATTCCTTCATATCTTCATAAAAAAGTTCTCTAGAAGTTATTTTTATTTTCAGCCATAATGGCTATTTTTGTGAACCGTAACTGTGTGGGATAATTATTTATTTCAAGTTTCTGCTACCAGTCACTTTTTATTTTATGCTTAATCTAACATAATGCAACGCGTTTCGAACATGTTCTGTTCATCTTCAAGCGTTTATACATACATACATACATACATACATACATACGTAAATAGAGAAATGTTACTTAAAAATAAACAGTCTTGAACTAGATTAATCTAGAACACTTTGTCCATTGTTTTTACTGTAGCTGCTGATGTGGCATTTGGGGGGAAGGAGAGGAGCAGTGTATGGCTAGAAATCGAAATCAGTGATGTCTTCTGCTGGTTTTCTTCTTTGTTGTTGACTATTTATATCACAGCCTGTATCAGGTGCAGATAGATTTGCATAACTTATGTGTTACGAAAATAGTGTGAAATTGTAAGTGATCAACTGTCATATAAAAGCCTTTCACACTATTTTCGTAACATATAACTGATGCAAATCTATCTGCATCCGAAACAGGCTGTGATATACATAGTCAACAACAAAGAATAAACCAGCAGAAGACATCACTGATTCCGATTTCTAGCCATACACTGTCCCCCTCCTTCCCCCCAAATGCCACACCAGCAGCTACAGTAAAAACAATGGACAAAGTGTTCTAGATTAATCTAGTTCAAGACTGTTTATTTTCAAGTAACATTTCTCTATGTATGTATGTGTGTATAGAGGCTTGAAGATCTCTAGAAGTTAGCAGACATGTTTTAAAATGCTTCTCGTCACTTTCTTATTCCTATTTTTCCACAAGCTAAATTATTCCGTATTTGGTACGTACACTTAACACAATAGCGCTTGCACCTTACGTGCAACAAAAATATATTGTACCCGAAAGCACAGTTCTCTTGCTACTAGGAACTTAATTACCTTCTCAACTTGCATTTCGCCACTAATGTTAGTTGAATTCCATTGAATACTCCAATATAAGCGTCATCCATATCTGAAATGTATAAGCTGCTTTTCGGTGTATCTCGTGTTAATTTGTCTCCAGGCAGAAAGGTAGAACTAAGTCAATAACGTGGCTTTATAGATGTCAAAACGTGCTCACCATGACATCTTTTTGACCGCTGAGGCAGGCGGTCATTTGTTACTGAAGCCCACGGATTCGATCTGGGTCGAGGTCACCCAGCTATCTGGTACCAAGTGCTAACTGAGTTACGCTGCCTATTAATACAATGACGACTTACATCACGTTATTTCGATATGTCTACAGCAAGATACGGCACCTCCTCGAAATAAATTTCACGATCATATTTAGTGGTTTCTGTAATCGTTTTAAATCGTAATAACGCGGAGTCACGCAAATCGTCCTTCCAGTCAGATTAAGATCACAATGTACAACATGTGGGATGCCCATCTGTTATCACTGTTTTTACTAATTAAGCGGATTAAATTTAATGCATCAGCCTCCGCTGTCGCCATATAAATTACAGCCATTTCGTCATGGAACGATTCACTACATAGTTCAGAAAAATCTTATAAGAAAATTTATAAAAATAGAAGAAAATTTAATGCAGGAAACTCACGAAAAATTTTGATCCAAGGAATAATTTATTACGCAATTGGACCATGTTGCGTAAACGTACTAAGAGTTTGGATGCTTACGTTGCGCAGCGGGAAGAAATTGGGACATAAATAAAAATTTGAGTGAATTTAAGACCACCATTACTTCTAGAAATTTCATAACGTGAATCGGTGATCTTATAGGAAAATAATGTGCCATGAAAACGCTTGCCTCAGTCTAATAATCAAACACCTCTCTACTCAAAATGTGACAAGTTCCGCTAATAACCGGTTATGCTCTGCACTGATTAACATTCTCGCACAAAGCAGAATTGGAGTAAGGTTTGTGTCCAAATTGAGGAACAGTTCTGTAAATGAATATAAAAACACACGTGCAGTCTTATGCTTTTAACATGGATTTCGTTAGTGACTCGGGACTGAAAATAAATCGTATACGCATGAGCTGAATTTCTGATTACTATCACTCATTTCAAAAGCAGTAATTAATAAAAGGTTCCGCATGTCTAGTGAGAGAGCACATATCCTAAAGCTGTGACATGTGGTAAACTTCAACAAAGAAAAATTACAGATTATCGGCAAATCTAGAGCAACTGCGAATTAACGGAAGTAGTAGAGGAGAACGTTGTAGATACAGGATAGTGCATGTAGGAACATTTGTTTCCTGGTAGCCGTTATGATCTAGTGACTGATTATAGTATCATACACTATATGATGAAAAGTATCGGGTAACACCCAAAAACATACGTTTTTCATATCACGTGCATTGTGCTGCCACCTACTCCCAGGTACTCCATGTCAGCGACCTCGGTAGTCATTAGACATCGTGAGAGAACAGAATGGGGCGCTCCGCGGAACTCACGGACTTCGACAGTGGTCAGGTGATTGGGTGTCACTTATGTCATACGTCTGTACTTGAGATTTACACACTCATAAACATCCCTAGGTCCACTGTTTCCGATGTGATAGTGCAGTGGAAACGTGAAGGGACATGTACAGCACGAAAGCGTACAGGCCCGACTTCGTCTGTTGAGTGACAGAGACCGCCGACAGTTGAAGAGGGTTGTAATGTGTAATAGGCAGACATATCGAGACCATCACACAGGAATTCGAAATCGCATCAGGATCCGCTGCAAGTACTATGACAGTTTGGCGGGAGGTGAGAAAACTTGGATTTCATGGTCAAGCGACTGCTCATAAGCTACACGTCACGCCGGTAAATGCCAAGGGACGCCCCGCTTGGTGTAAGGAGCGTAAACGTTGGACGATTGAACTGTGGAAAAACGTTGTGTGGAGTGACGAATCACGGTACACAATGTGGAGTTCCGATGGCAGGGTGTGGGTATGGCAAATGCCCGGTGAACGTCATCTGCCAGCGTGTAGTAAAATTCGGAGGCGGTGGTGTTATGGTGCGGTCGTGTTTTTCATGGAGGGAGCTTGCACCCCTTGTTGTTTTGAGTGACACTATCACAGCTCAGGCCTACACTGATGTTTTAAGCACCTTCTTGCTACCGACTGCTGAAGAGCAATTCGGGGATGGCGACTTCATCTTTCAACACGATCGAGCACCTGTTCATAATGCACGCCCTGTGACGGAGTAGTTACACGACAATAACATCCCTGTAATGGAGTGGCCTGTACAGAGTCCTGACCTGAATCGTGTAGCACTTCTTTGGGATGTTTTGGAACGCCGGCTTCTTGCCAGACCTCACCGACGGACATCGATACCTCTCCTCAGTGCAGCACTCAGTGAAGAATGGGCTGCCATTCCCCAAGAAACCTTCCAGCACCTGATTGCGTGGATACCTGCGAGAGTGGAAGCTGTCATCAAGGCTAAGGCTGGACCAACACCATATTGAATTCCAGAATTACTGAAGTCGCGCACCACGTTTAATATAATAATAATAATAATAATAATAATTTTTTACATCAAGCGTAGTACACCTCTTTTGGCTATCCCGTCGGGAACAGGAATTCAGGGATTTCCTTTCAAAACATGACAACATGATAATATACAGAATCTAAAGTCTTAGTGTGGACTCGCCATAATCACTGTTTCATTTAGCACTGCGACTGAACACAGGTCTACCAACTAAAAATGTTCGAATGCGGAAACGAGGCGAATACTCTTTCTTTAAATCGTTTTCGATTGCGTATCAGGAAGCCAGCCTTACTGCTACTTGTTTCCCTAAGCAACAGTCTTTCACTCCGTCTACCGTTACTCAACATCCTGTAATGTGCAGGTGTAGCGCGTGGACTCAGCAGCCGTGTTGGATTGGTTGTTGAGTGTTGAGCGCCTTTCTTTAGCCTACGGTGTTAAGTGCCGGCGGTCAGACCGAAGGCCCACCCACGCCGATGGCAGGCGCTGAGGGAAGACAATGGAAAATATCTTTCCTGTGTCAAAGGAGGCTTGTAATTTCTAGAATTGTTTACTGTTTCCGACACTTTAAGTTTCCATTTTACTTTATTCCCCGAAAGTTAACAGAGAAATTTGAATATATATATATATATATATATATATATATATATATATATATATACAAAAATTTTGGGGAGGGGACAATGATCGCTCTACCTGTGGAGTGTGTTGTGTGCCATCTTCGTGGGGATAACAAAACTTGCTAGGTTCTGGGCACAAGCTGTAAAAATATTTTTCTCTGCGTAGCTTCATTCCTCACACTTATGAGAATGGTTGAGCAACTGGAGCGCTTATGGACTGGGCCTGATTTTTTTTTACAAGCATACGAGTATTTTGGCGCCAAAATAGCATGTAAACAAAAAGTATTCTCACACAGTACTTCAGCCAGCGATGTCAACAATCCTAATTTGATATATATTTCTCGTACAGAAGGCACTATTAACGTAGCTTGTCAGCCAATAATTGTTGTGCTCTGAAGCTTATCGTGCTGCTGTTCTTTCGTGGTAATCAGATATTTAAGACCGTAAAACAAATAACTCTTTGTTACCGAAGGTAATGTGATCGTGAAAAAAAGTGTTTGTGGTCAGAGAAGATATTTCGTACATAGATCAAAACAGTTAAATCATTTGTTACGTTTACACAGAAAACAGAAAAGCAGAAGTAAAGGAGACATTTCTTCGTTGTTTTCAGAAAACTGAAAAAAACATTAACATAACGAAAGACATTGAAGGTTGCTTAACAGGATGGTGTGGAAGTAACAATGTGCTGAGGACAAAGGATACGGCAATGATTCTACAATGGCTCGAATGCATTCAGCAGTTAAAGCAAGAGTTTGTGAACTTACTCCTAATGCGTTGTTTGTACTCTGTGCTATCCCCTTTCTCACTCTGATCGGATTACGCAATTCTGTGACTGTTCATTTATGTCTGACCTTAGAAAGTTTGTACACGAATTACTCAGCTTCTAGCCACGGATGGACGATCCTTCCGAGAAACGTTGGAGGTACAGCTAACAGACTGAGATAGACGACGGAGTACTAACTACGAAGGGATAAAGATTTAAAAACAATAATAGTGCTACTGAAGAACTGTCTGATTCGTCGCAAACTATACAAACAAGAGGATGTGCTCAAATTATGTTTCCTGCATTGTAACATTTCTCGTTTTCTTATTTATGTGTGTGTGTGTTTATAGAGTTCCGTATCAGAAGAAGTCAACCATGCTCAAAAGTATTTACTGATTCTTGGTGTCAGCTTCTGAATGTGTATTCCAAAGACTATGCGTCTGGAGCTCTTTTTGAAAGACAAGCACGTCGATCTGCGTAGAACGTACCTGAGAAAACGGACATTCCTGCGGAAAAAAGTATAATTATCTGGAAGAAAAATAATGCCTGGAGAGAAGGCTGCAGATAATACGCTGACTTCGCACCAGAAACTGACAGATTCCTACAAGAAATCGATACCCGCAAAGCTGTGGAACATATATCAGATCGTTTTGCTGTTTCAGTCCAATAGTGTGATTAAAACCTCAGAAACGGAACTTCCCTCGATTGTAAGAAATTTAACTGACACTTCCGATGCGATATCTGAAGACACTATCCTTGCAGAAATTTCACGCCTAATAAGATTTCTACAAGCTGCCAAAGTTGCAGATGAAGAGTCTCTTCATTGGACTTCTTTAACATTCTTACAATTCATGCCAGAATCTGAATTTTTCGAATCTATACCCAACCTCATTTTGTCGTTAACTGTTTCCTAACTTTGCGTGTATCGATTCACTGATGGGAAATAAGTTTTTCAAAACTCAGACTAATTAACGGTTATTCTGGATCCACTATGTGTCAAGCATGACTCTTTAGTTTGACGATACTGTCAGTCGAAGATAGCTGAAGATATCGATTTTAATTACAATTTCAAAATTTGCAGCAGAGAAAAATAGATGAAATAGATCCTAATCTACATGTTATCCCCCTTTCACTAAGAAGGTATTTGGTTATTTGTACTGCTTCATTAATAGTGCGTTAATCTATGTTATTTATAGAAATTTTTGCTTCAAGTGTTCCGTATCAGTAACTGTATACACTATAGTTTGTTCAAGTTAGGCGTGAATGTGTGCTCCATAAACCACTAGGATGTGTTACTAATCATTTATCTGGTAAATCATTTACTTCACATTATATGTCTTTCACAGAGACTGTTCATACTTAGCAGCAGGTCATTGATACGCAGGGTGTAACAGAAAGGTAATGCGAAAACTTGCTGGACATTTTACTCAAACGCAGAAGAAGAAAACTTATCATCTTCTAAAGCTGCAAACTGTCGCCTACATTTATCGATAATTTTGGAACTTCACTACTTCCAATAGCTCTTGGACTATTTTATTAGGAACATCTTCACTGGTTTCTCTTGGTCATTACCTCGTTGCCATTTTCCAGCGTCATATTCCCTTCGCTTCTAAGTGTTTTTGCCTGTGTTCAACAGTTTCCATCTCTCACAGACTTGCATTTCAGACAAATGGCTTTAAAAAATGATTGTCTTTGCTTTTGTATACCAAACGATTTGTTCACTAGTAGTTCTCTTCGTTCATTTAGAGCAAGTTTATCTGCAGCAGTTTTTTACCTCGTTTGCACACTGCATCTGTTGTCCGTAATTAAGATGCCTCACTAACTAAATTTATCAAGTTTTTCTGTTTTACATCTTACAGTGTGGATGTCAGGTACCGTCCTTTCCGACTCGCTTTTTATCATAGCTTTGGGCTTTTGACTGTTACTTAATATTGTCAGAATTTCATGCTTCATAACCTGTATTAATAAATGCCTATCACGGTTTATGCTAGATTGTGCATTGTCACAGTTGCAGGTTGCCTATGCAAAGGCTTCTAGGGGCAACGAAGATTTGATCTTCAATATTTCGCGTAATTATTGACCGGATCCAAAAACTTTAAATGCTATCAAAATCTTCTCACTAAGCGCTACAGTCTTACTGTAAAGGATTAACGCAGTAGGACAGCTGTTATAATTATAAATTGCTTATATGTATTGCGTAAATACAAAGACGAGATTCACCCAGTATTTGAGAACGGAAGCATTAGGTACCTTGCAACAAATGTAACAGATAATTGCAAATATTTACGTAACCTTTATCGCTGATTCTTCCCACAAAATGTTCATCCAATAAAACTGTCGCTTCAGGCACGATCTAAATTTATTACTTCTTCACTACTAATTCCATTCGCACCACATTTCGCCTACAGTATCCACATATACCACTTAATATGTGTGCAAAATTATATGATAGCACGACACACAGTTCAGCAGCTATGACATCATGAACTTTGAGACCCAAGAAAAACTAGCTTTCGCTTGAAACGGAATGCAAAATATCCATATTACTCGTATACTCATCCAGTGTTTCATTATGAGAGCACTCAACGACGTCCAACAAACTCTAAATATAATTTCAAATCTTTTCTAAGATTTTTCTCGCTTGCTCGCTTAACGTCAAATTGCGGGCATACAAGTTTCATACTATTTCATAATACAAGTGTGCCATTTTCTTTGTTACGCTTCGGTTTTGCTGTCGGTGTTATTCATGTTATATAGATTATATACCTTTTGGGGCTGTAATAAAAGTATTTTTTAGACTGTGCGCATTTCACTTTATTCAAAGCATCTTCAGTGACCAGTGAAACAATGTGATTTTATTACAAATCTGAGTGCCAGGGTCGAAAATAGTTCTCATATGTTAGGTTACTACCATTAAATGGAATTAAAGTACAATTATTATTCAAGAGCTTTTTTTTTCGAAATTCATTCCTAATGTTCTCCATACAAATACTCGTTTTAGCGCACTGCACTTCACTGACTCTGAAATATACTTTCCTTTTTGTGATTTGTAGATGCACTTACACATCGTGTAAGTGCGCAGGGCTGGGCAGTAATAACTGTTCAGCGTGAGTTTCGTACTAGGTATGGTGTGTACCCTCCTACAGCACAGAGCATTAGACGATCGCATGAATGGTTCCGAGAACCGGGTGTCTGACACAGACGTCGAAGGCATCCGCCGTAGTTTCACAAGGAGTCCGCAGAAATCCCTCCGGCATGCAGCTCGACAGCTCAACGTGCCTCCAATGTCTGTCTGGCGCGTGTTGCGTCTACTTTTACACACGAAACCACACAAAATTCAGCTACTGCAAACTCTTCGTGAAGCTGACAAACAACAATGTGAGTTCTGTAATTTCGTTCTTGGCAAGATGGAAGAGGACAGTTTTCTTCCACTCTTAGTGTTTAGTGACGAGACAACATTCCATTTAAATGGAAGGGTGGACACTCGCAGGTTCGAATCCTGCCTCGGGCATGGATGTGTGTGATGTCCTTAGGATAGCTAGGTTTAAGTAGTTCTAAGTTCTAGGGGACTGATAACCTAAGACGTTAAGTCCCATAATGCTAAGAGCCATTTGAAGCAATTGAACAGTCATAATGTCAGCATATGGGAGTACGGAACAACCACATGAAGTTGTACAGCATGAGACAGACTCTCCAAAATGTAATGTGTTTTGTACAGCTTCACGAGAAAAGATGTACGGTCCATTTTTCTTTACCAAGAACACTGTTACAAGAAACAGATATCTCGATATGCTCGAGTACTTTCTTTTCCTTAAGTTGGAGACCGATTCGAACGACTTCATTTACATACAGGATGAGGCAACGCGAACCGGAAGTGCGGAAATTTTTAAATCAAAGGATTACTGAACGATGGATCGGTCGCACTGGACCAAATGACTCAGCCTTACATTACTGGCCTCCATTGTCACCGAACCTGACTGTATGTGATTATGTCTTGTGACGGTTTATAAAAGGCTCTGTTTATGTGTCTCCGTTAGCAACAACAATGAGTGAACTTTTTGAGTTTCCTTTTCATAAAAAACAAAATTGTGATTTTTGTTTTTTTGGTTTTTTAGTTTCAGAAATACAGACGTGCCAAATCGGACGATTCGTATTTTTTCTTCATTTACAAGAAATAGAAATTTTTTGGTTGGAAGGCCCACACTATGACTTAAATAACAATTCCAGGCTGGGCCAACTCCAAAAGGTCGACCGACCTTTTCAGGCATGTTATGACCTCCACGTATTTTCTGTTCAATGGAGAATACTATGAGCAAACAGAAGGAGTCGCAATGGGGAGCCCACTTTCACCTGTCTTCGCGAATTTCTATATGGAGTATTTCGAGGAGGAAGCTTTGGCGTCATCCAAATGGATACCTATTTGTTTTCTACGTTATGTTGATGACACGTTCGTGATATGGCCCCATGGAAGCGACAAGCTCCTAGACTTCCTTACACACCTGCACTCCAAACATCCGAACATCAAATTCGCTATGGAGACCGAAGCAGAAGGAAGTATACCTTTCCTGGACGTCATTGTCAAAACAAGAGCGGATGGCACCCTGTTGAAACCTTCCCGTCTAATATTGGATGAACGTTTGCTTGCTGACTGAACGCTGCGTCTCTTAAAATCTTTTAACTGCTGCTCTGTCAAGACTACCTGCTGATTATTACGACGAAACATAAAATGTGTTGTCGCCGTGGCCCTCAGTCGTTACCTGAAATTATTAAGACTGATTCTTACCTTTAATTATTTATACTGGATCGCCATCTGACTGCTACAGCAAACTGTGGAATGAATATACTTACTTCTCTTTAACATAATTATAAGCTGCTGGTGGAGTTTCATAATACTTTGTGACTGGAATTCTTTAAGTTGAAGTTAATTTAGATTTGATAAAAGCTGAAGCTCAGTTTAGACTTTTCTTTTAAGATAACAATAAATTCCGTAAAGCAATTACGTGAATGATTTTGGGATAGAAAATTCTTAATGCATTTAATCTGGTAGAAGTTAACTATATTCTGAGAACGATCTTGACAAACAATTACAAGGGGTATAGTTCTTTACAAAAATTCTTAAAAGTAGCGTTGCGCTACATACCTAATTTTCCATCAAAATTACATAACTATATTCTGAGAACGATCTTGACAAACAATTACAAGGGGCATAGTTCTTTACAAAAATTCTTAAAAACTAGCATTGCGCTACATATAGCGAGTGGCTGGCGAGCACACCGCTTCTTTCAAAGTGTTAATTCATACCTCGCTTACAGCGACCTCCTCTCATGTCTCGCTAGCTACGACTGCCTCGTCTCACATCTTACTCGCAACTGCTCGCTTCCAACGCTCAATGCTACAAAAGTGCGGTCTCGCCGCCAACAATGGTTTTTGGTGCAGACAATCCCTGCTACCATTACAGATGTATTACTGCGCGCTGTTTCCCGCTCTTTCTCAAAATGTATCTATGCGCGGTTTCCCGCTCTTTCTCAATAATACACAATGCAATTTAATTAACAAAACAATTTAAATAAGAAACAGTTCAGATAATTACATGCTAAAACAGTTTAAATACGCCTATTACATAATTACATATGCCGCTACTCGGCTTTCTTAAAATTTTACTACGTTGTTGAGTCATATGGACTCAACATAAGTATAAAATTTGATTATAGAAAATAGTTTGAACAAAGTGTATACACAAATGCTGTCATACGAAATGATTTGTCTATCTCTAATAAAGAGAATATGTAAATAGAAAGGGTTTTAGTAGGAATTGTACATCAAGTAAAATTTGGTTCCCTTAAATTTAACAACAAGAATAAGAGTAAATGTGAAAATCAATATACAGATCATATGAAGCAATTGAAAGTTTACATTATGAAACATTTAATTCAAATTGGCATCTCTTAGTACCACAATTAAGGAAGGTACAAAAGGAATTGGATAGCATGGTCAAAGCACTGGCAACTGTGAATGCACTCAAAAGTCTGTTCCTTTCCCTCACATAGCACAACACCAGGTTTCGCCATGTGGTTCCATCATCGCCTTGCTCCATAGTTTTAGTGTACCCAAACACTAAGTACGTCGTCGAATAGCCTGAGTTGCCGCAGCCACATCAGGATTAAGTTCCATCTCCAATGGTCCATTAAGGTTGGTGGTGTGCATCTTGGTATGCAAACACCTATTGTCGTACATCATACTGTGGTGTGTATCTAGGTATGCAGGCACCAATTGACATACATCGGGCTGTGGTGTGCATCCAGGTATGCAAACACCTCGTCGAGCACATCATTGGTTGAAGTCACGTGTTTCACAATTCACTGATTCTGTGCTCAATAACCATGGGGATGCACAGGAATTAAGGTACAGGTAAAATTGTTTTGGCAATGGGTTCACGGACATTGTTGGTACCATAATTTGACTACCAAATAATTTTCCCTATGACAAAATATGTTGTGTCGTAATTTGTAACAATATGTAGTTTTAATTTAAGAATTCTTCCAGAAAATTATTCCCATATATAAAAGACATAAAAGTTCCTACTTATTCAGTATTTGATAGTATACAGATTTGTTATAGACAAGTACATTATTACTTATTCTGTATTTACATATCTTAGTTTCTTACATCATTAATTATAAATTTTGTTGACAATGCATTTCTTGACTTACTGTCCTAAAATTTTATCTTCCATTCAGGGGTGTAGTCGTCAGTTATGAGTCGTCAAATGTCAGGTCATAATATACAATAAAATTACTGTCATAAAATTATTTAAAGTATTCTTTTGCAGCTGAAAATTAAGGTAAACATTATTCTGGTTAGACATTGTAATGTGTGGTCCCCATCCATAGTGTTGCAATGTGTCACATGCTAGCAAAATTATTTCTTAACATTATACATTTCTTATATACTAACATAACATACACATTCTTCTTCTGCATCTGTGTCAACTCTCTGCATAACCTGTTATAAACATTCAGCATTAATTAACGTCAGCGCACGGCATGACTTATTATAAAACATTCAGTATTAATTATCGTCAGTGCACGGCATGACTTCAATAAACATCTTCTGGTAGTTCTCGTCCGCTCCTGGCATGACCTATAAAACACTTTATCATAATATTAACTGCTGCAAAATCACGTCAGCTCCCGGCATGATCTATAAAATTTCTGTAATGACAATTAGCATCAGCTATCTGCGTGACCTAAAGATTCACATCCTTATTCTAACTAAAACTACGTTTCATTTTGATGACGTGTGACAACAATGCTGCATTCTGGAATAAAGAGTACATGTTAATGTTACCACTAAAATAATTGATTAATGAACGATCTATATTATCAGTTTAGCTATTGCAAAAATCGACATTTTCTTAAGTAATTATGTCACGTTATAAAAAAAATTTCTTTCATTTATGAGCTCTCAGTGCACAAATTCATACGTCGTGTCGTTGTCTGCATGTTCTCTTTAAGTTAGGAAATGTTTCTCGTGTTTTTATTTGTCTTGGCTGGCGTAGCATCATTAAGTGCTGCTGTGTTCTTTAAGGTACGGTGAAATATTAGCGGCCCGCTGCGTGTCGCGGCTTTGTTTGTTACTGAAGCGCGCTGAAACTACCATTGTTGCATACTTACGTGTCACGCCGTCCTTTCGTCAGCTGAAATGCAAAAATTTAAGTCAAGAAATGTTTCACGTTGGATACATGATGATTCCCTAATGATTTCTTCTTACGTAGCGTTTCCACATGCACTACATTAGCGTGTGGAATATTACGAACTCTGTAAGGGCCTGCATACAGAAGTTCGAATTTACGGCATCTGTGCTTACCTTTGTTGGAAAGAAAATGAGTGCGAATCAGTACTTTGTCGCCAATCTCGTACTTCTGTAGTAGACTTACCTGCTTCTGTTGTTTCTTCCGCCGATCTGCAGCTCTTTTAGTGTTTGCTAATGCTGTGTCTATTATTTCACAATGTCGAAACCTACGCGTCTTAGGAAAAGTAATTAGTTCGGTAATTTTGTTCGGTGGGTCTTTATTTGTCAGTATTACGGTTGGTGATAGCATCGTAGATTCATTGGGTATTGCATTTATCACTTCTTGAAACTGTAAAATATATTTATCCCATGTTGTATGTCTTTTATGACAATAAATTCTGCATAACTTCCCGATCTCTTTCATTATTCTTTCTGATGGGTTGGAAGAACTGTGATATCTTGATATGTAAATAGGTGTTATGTTCTTACTTTCTAACATTTTCTTCCATACGTCTGACCTAAACTGCTGACCGTTATCCGAAATAACCTTCTGTACACGTCCTACTACTGATAGAAAATCTCTTACAAACGCTCTTGATACTGTTCTTGCTGTTGCTTTCCTTAGTGGAGAAAATGTTACAAATTTGGATGTTAGTTCTACAGCTACAAAAATATAACTATAACCATTATTTGTTCTGGGGATTGGACCGAAAAGATCCACTGCTGCCATGTGTCTTAACTTAACCGGTATGATGGGATACAATGGTGGAATGTGTGACACTGTTGATGATTTAGCTTTTTGACATATCTTGCATGATGCTATTACTTTTCTTATGTGTTTTTCCATGTTATTAAAGTGGCAATTTTGTCGCAGAATCAGAAGGCATTTCCTCGCTCCGTAGTGTCCATAACTTAGATGTGTATACCATATCAGTTTATTTACGATCCCTTCCGGAATGCATAAAAGCCAATTATTACCGTCTCGGTATGATCGAATAAAGAGTATATTTTGATGTACAGTGTAATGAAGTCTGACTTTAGCGTTACTTCTGTCTTTCCAAAGCGTTACAATCTCTTTCAGTGTTTCATCTTTCTGCTGTTCTCTCTCTATATCCTGTAATGCTGCTGATATAAAGTTTTCGAAAGCTACTTGTTTAATATACATAATACTATGGTTGTTGTAGCAAAAGGTATTTTCTTTCTCCATGCGTTTATTGTGAATGGACCTCGACAATGCGTCGGCAACAGTATTCTGCGTGCCTGGAATGTGTATAATGGTAAAATCAAACTCTTGTAAGTATAATTTCCAGCAGCTTAATCTATCGTGCGTAAGTTTTGCTGACAATAAAAACTGGATTGCTCGGTGATCGGTATATATTGTTGTATGTCGGCCATATAGAAAATGACGGAATCGCTTAAAAGCGTAAATTACACATAGTGTCTCTAATTCTGTTACAGAATAATTGCGCTCTGCTGGAGAAAGTATCCTGCTTGCAAAAGCAATGTGTTTCACGACTGTCTTATCTTCTTCCTTTATTTCTTGGAAAATATGTACTCCTAGTGCTGTGGTTGAACTATCTGTTGCAACTGAAAAGTTTTGTGTTGGGTCAGGGTGTGATAACAAAGGTGCTTTTAATAACGCTTCTTTCAAGTTCTCGAATTCAGCTTCAACGTCTTCATTCCATGACCAAAGTGTGTTTTTACTTGTAAGCTGGTATAGCAAGGGCGTGTCTAATGCTTTGTAGTGGATAAATTTTCTAAAATTATTGATAAGACCTAAAAAGCTCCGAAGTTCCTTTTTGTTTGTTGGCACGTCGATGTCTTTCAGTGCTTGCAATTTGTCAGGGTCTGGTGCGATACCTGTTTGTGAGATAATGTGCCCTAGAAATTTTATTGACGCTTTACCAAATTCAGATTTACGCAAGTTTATAGTTATACCATTCTGCTCGAATGTATTCAGTAATTGTTGAAGAGTATGATTGTGTTGTTCCCAGTTTTCTGCTGCAATTAAAATGTCATCGACATATGTAGTAATTTTGTTTTTCAGATCTTGTGGTAGAATAGTATTCATGCCTCGTATAAAGGCGGCAGACGAAATCGTTAGTCCAAACGGAAGTTTACAAAATTGATAGCATTCCCCAAAGCAAAGGAATGCCGTATATTTTCGGCAATTTGGGTGTAGTTGGATTTGCCAAAACCCTGATTTGAGGTCGAGTGTAGTATAAATGGAGGTGCCATGAAATTTTTGCAGTAACTCTTCTAACGTCTGTGGTCGGTCGGTTTCTGTAATGATTATTTTATTAACTTGACGTGAATCTAAAACTAAACGTAGTGATCCATCCTTCTTTTCAACAATGTGTAGTGGATTTATATATTGGCTGGCTGCTGGTTCTATTATTCCTTGATCGATCATTGCTCGTAATTCTTTCTTAACTGCTTCTGTGTGTATGTGTGGGATTGGATAATGCTTTGCTTTGGTTCAAAAATGGCTCTGAGCACTATGGGACTCAACTGCTGTGGTCATTAGTCCCCTAGAACTTAGAACTACTTAAACCTAACTAACCTAAGGACATCACACACATCCATGCCCGAGGCAGGATTCGAACCTGCGACCGTAGCAGTCGCACGGTTCCGGACTGCGCGCCTAGAACCGCGAGACCACCGCGGCCGGCAATGCTTTGCTTTGAAAGTCTCGTGTGGTTTCACCTGAAATTCGTACATAAATCCTGTCATTGTTCCTGGAACATTGGCAAAAACTGCTTTGTGTTGTACCAGAATATTTTCAAGTTCTGTGCGTTCTGCGTCGCATTTTGCTACACTATTGTCTACCTTGCGTGTAATTGTCTCGAACATATTGTACTCCTGTTCCTCTACCAAGTCATTATTAAGTGTGTTCGTGTATAGTGCGATATAACAATCGTTATCTTGAGAATCAGTAATAATCTCGATCCTGTGCATATTTTGTTCTTCGGAGGATACTGTGTTTTGAAATCTTACGATCACTTCCCTGTTTTCCTTTTGTAGTGTGAGGTATGACGATTTGAAGTCAATCTTCGCATCGTACTGAACAAGAAAATTTATTCCTAATATCATGTCTGTTGTTAAATTCGGAACTATCCAACAATCACTGTGGAACGTTTCCCCTGCAAAAACAAATGTTAATTGTGTCTGTCATTTAAATTCAATGCCTTTTCCTACAAAAGCTCCCTTGACCTTCGTTCTGTTTAAAGGAAATACTGGGTAATCATTATTGCTATTGCATCTGTTAAATGTGCCTTCGTTAATTACGCACATAGGTGAACCTGAATCAATTATCGCTAAAATATTGTGCGACTGTAAATTTATCTCTATTATTGGGTGATATATTGTTTTCTGTAGGATTGGTTTTTCCTGTAACAATGTGTCTCTCACGTCGTCAAATGTAATGGCATTTTCGGTCGTTATGTTTTCTCTGTGTGATTTCATAGTATCGACATTAAGAGATTCATTGCAGGTTTTCTCTAGTCATAATTCTTCCGATATGTGATTTTCAGCTTGGGAGTTTGGTATGTGTTCTATCAACTGTACAGTTCTGCCGTTTTGATTATTAGCAGTGTCTGGTGGATGAAATCTGGTGTCTGGTACATTCATACGGTAACGCAGCTGTTGGGCCCTGTTGTAGTTTCCGTTAAAATTGTCATTGTGGGACGTCCTCGGCGGTCTGTGTTCGTTTTCTTTTCTCCTGTCGTTATAACTGTGACTGTACGGCAGCCCACCTGCACCCCGTAGAAACGTTTGTTTTTGTTCATTTTGCGGTCGACCCGCGTAATGGCCTTCCCTGGTCGCATTGTCTGAGCGATGATTCATATGGAAATTTGACCTATTCGGTTGCGTGTTAAGTCTCGGATTCTGTTGCTGTCCTGAATATAAATTTACCGTGTCAGTATAATGTTTTTCATTACTCCTGTTTTCGTTGTCATTTTCGCTGCGAAAGCGTTTACTCGGATTGTTATTACCAAATCGTGTTTGTTCAAAAGTAGCTGAGTTTGTTTGTTTTCCGTTCTGTCGTGAAAAGTTTTTGTTAACAAATGCGTAGTCTGCCTGGTGTGCTTCTAATAGTTGTAAGATGTCTCTAAAAGCGGATACATTGTCCTTTTGTTGCCCTGTCAGTAATGACACTTTCAAAGCTCTGGGCAGTTTTGAAATGCAAAGCTGTATTAATGCCGATTGACTGTATGGCTCGTTGAGGTACTGGTTCTGTTCCACCATGTACTCGAAAAATTGTGTGATTGTTGGAAAGGTAGAATTTTCAAAGTTTGGCAAACTAAGTAGCCGATCTTTGATGCTGTTTTGTGTAGTGTCAGACCAATATGCTGATAAAAGTGCTTCCTCAAATGCTTCTACGGAAAAACATTGTCTAGCAATTGGTCGCATTCGTCGTGCTGGTTCTCCTTCAAGAAAACTGACAATAAATTCTAACTTATGTTGTACTGGCCATGATGGTGGAAGTGCTCCCCTGAACTGTTGGATAAAATCCAACGGATGTATTTGCGCCCTGTCGTTTTTAAATGTTTTAAACTTTCTAACTGAAAGAAAATGTTTGTGATCAAAACTGTCATGTCTGTGTGTGTAAGTGTTGTCGTATTGTCTTGAATATGGATTCGGGTGTCTTTCTTCCTGGGTAAAATCTCTTACTCTCTGAAGTCTACCAACATTATATGTATTATGGATCTGAGGCATTTCGTAACGGTGTGTGTTCTGTTGAAAATGATTATGTGCGGCGGTTTCTTGTGCGTCCGCTATCTCTTGCTGTAGAGAATTTATTTGCTGATGCAATGAATCATTACGCGATTTTAGGTCTGTGATAGTTTGTTGTATATTTGTCAATGGCGTGTTATTACTATTAGAGTTCTGTTGCACTGGGACTGGTGCAGTGTCGTCTGATCTCGTCATTGTTAGTATCTAAAAGATCTATTCTTGTAGTGAGTTCATTGATCTTTTCTGTCAGTTCGTTTCGTAATTTACGGTTGCTTTTGGTGACTTTCTTAAAATCTGCCTTTAAATTTTCTGTGTCATGGTTAATTTCTATGTGTTCTATTTTGTCAGTTAGTGTCTGAACGTCCTCTGTTAATTTATCTTTAACATTCTGGATTTCAGTGTCTGTAGAAGTTTTCACATCGATTGTCTGTGTTTGGATTTCTGTAAGCCTGTCTTGTATTTGATTATTTGTTTCCTTGACCGTTTCGATTTCTTCCGAGATCGACTGTATGTGATTGTCTACATATGTTTTGCCCTGGGCAAACACTTTCTTTTTGTCGTCCTGACGCTGTTTAGTGATTGTTTGTAGTAATTCTTTTCGTTCTTTATCCTGCGATCGCACCAGTTTACGGTGACGTATCAAACAGTTTTCTGTGTGATTGTTAAAACGTTCATCAATCTGAGCGTTTTGTTTAGCAAAGTATTCTGTCATTGTTTCCCGTATACTAACTGCAAATGTTGCTTGGTTATCGGATATTTCTTGAATTTTGTCGCGTAATTCTTGTGTTGATTGTGAACATTTTTCAGCGACTGTTTGAATTTCTACTTTGATTTCGTGTTTTAGATTTTGGTACATGTTGTCTAATTTCTGATCTGTGTGTGCGTGTTCTGCCTTAATTTCGTTTTTTAGATCTTGTGACCTTTTTTCTAATTCTTGTGACCCTCTGTTAAAGTTTTGATTCATGTCTTGTCTCATTTGTAGCAAAAATGCCATTATTGGATCCGTTTCGGATTGACTTCTGTGTGTATTTGTATTCGTTGTTAAAGGCTGTAGATCTGTGTTCATTTGAACATCCTCAGATGATTGTGACTGCGTCACGTTTTCCGTAATTTCGGAATTTTGGTCATGAGAACTGTTGGATCTGCTACGCAGGTTGTGTAGCTGTGTACCGTTTGAATCTAAATCAGTGCTTAATGGAGTCTCTCTGTCTGACTGCATTGTAGTGGTTTCGTTACTGAAACTGTTATGTCTACTATGTGGAATTTGTGACTGTGTACCGTCTGTTGCATTTAATGCCAAATTATTTTGCACTACCGTTTCATTGTCTGTGGGCATTTCTGAAGTTACTTGTTCGTTAAACGCTTCCATATTGTTACAGTTATTAAATGTCTGTTCACCTAACGTTTCAGAATCAGGGTTTTCACACGTATTATTACTGCCTATTCCAGAAAAGAATCTCTCGTCAGTATTTTGTACAGTTTTATCAGTTTGAGAACGAGTAATTATTCTGCGGGACATTGTCTTATAATCATCACACGCAACAAAAAGTTTTATCAGTTTGAGAACGAGTAATTATTCTGCGGGACATTGTCTATAATCATCACACGCAACAAAATATATCACTGTTCAAAGCGGATTCAACACTGAACAAACACTTTTCAACGCCGAATCAATAAAGCAAACAGAATTGCCGATGACCTGTGAATAAAAGTTATACACTTTAGTATATGCGTTGCGCCACTTAACAGTAACTTATTCACACTATTATCAAAGTCAGTATATTCATATCCACAGTAGATTCACTAAAATGTCGTACTGAATGGATATCGCCAAGTGAAACCTTCCCGTCTAATATTGGATGAACGTTTGCTTGCTGACTGAACGCTGCGTCTCTTAAAATCTTTTAACTGCTGCTCTGTCAAGACTACCTGCTGATTATTACGACGAAACATAAAATGTGTTGTCGCCGTGGCCCTCAGTCGTTACCTGAAATTATTAAGACTGATTCTTACCTTTAATTATTTATACTGGATCGCCATCTGACTGCTACAGCAAACTGTGGAATGAATATACTTACTTCTCTTTAACATAATTATAAGCTGCAGGTGGAGTTTCATAATACTTTGTGACTGGAATTCTTTAAGTTGAAGTTAATTTAGATTTGATAAAAGCTGAAGCTCAGTTTAGACTTTTCTTTTAAGATAACAATAAATTCCGTAAAGCAATTACGTGAATGATTTTGGGATAGAAAATTCTTAATGCATTTAATCTGGTAGAAGTTAACTATATTCTGAGAACGATCTTGACAAACAATTACAAGGGGTATAGTTCTTTACAAATATTCTTAAAAAGTAGCGTTGCGCTACATACCTAATTTTCCATCAAAATTACATAACTATATTCTGAGAACGATCTTGACAAACAATTACAAGGGGCATAGTTCTTTACAAAAATTCTTAAAAACTAGCATTGCGCTACATATAGCGAGTGGCTGGCGAGCACACCGCTTCTTTCAAAGTGTTAATTCATACCTCGCTTACAGCGACCTCCTCTCATGTCTCGCTAGCTACGACTGCCTCGTCTCACATCTTACTCGCAACTGCTCGCTTCCAACGCTCAATGCTACAAAAGTGCGGTCTCGCCGCCAACAATGGTTTTTGGTGCAGACAATCCCTGCTACCATTACAGATGTATTACTGCGCGCTGTTTCCCGCTCTTTCTCAAAATGTATCTATGCGCGGTTTCCCGCTCTTTCTCAATAATACACAATGCAATTTAATTAACAAAACAATTTAAATAAGAAACAGTTCAGATAATTACATGCTAAAACAGTTCAAATACGCCTATTACATAATTACACTGTGTCATGGGGTATACAGGAAGAAAACGCACACTGACTTGTATTTGCATGCAAATAGCTGCCACCACCCTTCGCACAGGAATGGGGTACTAAAAACACTGGTGCACAGGGCGCGCACCATCTCGGACGCAGAGTGTCTGCCCCATGAGCTGGAACACCTCAAAACTGTATTTCGGAAAAACGGATCCTCGGAATGGCAGATCAGACGCGCTCTCCGCCCCACCTCTACAGCACAGCGTATGAAGATGGACGAAGTCACGGAGGAAGAGATAGCCCCCGCCTATATACCGTATACTGGAGCACTATCGGGGAAAATAGGACGAATATTGAGGAAACACAGAGTAGGAACTGTCTTTTGACCACCCAATAAAACACGAGCATTATTGGGAAGTGTCAAAGACGATCTCGGTTTGCGGAAGGCCGGCATATACCAGATTCCCTGTGAGTGTGGGAAGACTTTCATTGGACAGACAGTGCGCACCATTGAAGATCGTTGTCGAGAACATCAGAGGCTCACTCGACTGAAATACCCAAATAAGTCGGCGGTAGCAGAGCACTGTTTGTCCGAGAAACACGAAATGGACTACCAACATACCAGGGTCTTGGCACACACATCTGAACACTGGGACAGCGTCGTTAGAGAAGCTATCGAAATTCGTACCAGGGATGGACTCGTCAACAGAGATTGCGGCTATAACCTCAGCAAGGCATGGGAACCAGCACTGAGTCTAATTATAAAGAGGCTCATCGAAGGAAACGAGAGGACGACCAGGGCGGACCAGGCAGTTACACTGACGCCGAAGACAGCGTCTCAGCGACCGCCGACGCACGTCCGCGGCCGCGGACCGTGGAGAGGACGCCTCGCGGGGGGAGGGGATTTAAGACGTCTGACCGCCGAAATGTTGTGCCCGTTGGATACTATGGACCGGCAGTACACCCGTGGACTGTTCGAACAAGAAATACGCCGGGAGAAGTTGAACAATCACATCAAGCCAACGATATTATTTACAATGCTGCGCTCTCGCAGGCGAAAGCGATAATTCATATTATGAAGTGATACTAAAAAAGGATTAATAGTTTTGAAGATATTGCGTCAGGATTTCATGGCATGATCCAACTGAAATGTTGCATTCTTATGCAGTCTCTCGGACTGTCATTCCTCGATTGGAGCGTATAGCTTAGTTGACGTTCCTGACAGTAATGTCATCGGTAGACGTGCAAGAGCGTTGTCAACGAGCACCGTCTTTAACTTCCGTCAGGTCATTTTTAAACCGTGTGAACCATTCTTAACACCGAGGACGGAGTAAGCACTCATCACCGTAGGCTTCCTGCATCATTTGGAATGTCTCTGTAAAGGTTTCCTTGAGTTTCGCAAAAAATTTAAGGAAGACCCGTTGCTTCTCTAACTCTGCCATCTCGAAATCCGCTAAGTATGCAACACAAAGTACCACTCAGTACAGCACTGAACAATGACTAACAGACATACAACAATGAAACTTCTGGCAGTTACATAGGCGTGTGCAGGGATCAAGGATGCCGGCCGCATTGCGCTCTAAGAAACGACTGACGCGAAATTACGAATGTTCCGGAAATTTTTGAACAGACCACGTAACTTCCTCATGATCTGTTGCCGCCAAGTAACGTAGCTCCATGAAACTTGGACCATATATACAAAGACAGGTTACAGTATGGTACAGAAGAAGCAGAAAGAAATACGTAGTGAGACGAACAGAAATGACACTTTTTTAAAAAAAGATAATAATTTCACTGAAGTCACAGCGATTCATGATGGTCCAGTAGACATTGCAACACGCGAGACATAGTTGTTAATAGGGTGAGTGATCACCATGGACGGCAGTGCATGCCCTACAACGTGTTCCCAGGCAGGCCGTAAGGTTGGTAAGGAGTCCCTGATGATGATCGTTGGTGCATGTTGACGTGCTGGAATACATCTCCCCACACCATGACGCCTTGCACCGCCAAAGCGATCATTTTCGACAATCCTCATATGGCGCCAGTTGAGAACTCGTAAAGCACCCTAGAACATTACTGAACACGATCGTTGTGGCGTTCACAGTGTTATGGTTGAGGAGACATAATGCTGTATGGGTGTACTGACCTCCAGATCTTTGAACACGATACACTCGCACTGTACTCCTTTCCAGGGGTGCATTCGGCTCTGAGTTCATTTTTTATGTACGAAAATGCGCGACCGCTCGGAAAAGCGCAGGTCAAAGACCCCTTGGACCGAGGGATATTCAGTGAATGAACTGGCTCAACTATTTCCCCGACTTAAATCCCATCGAGCACGTGTGGGATGCGTTGGGTACAAGTACTGCTGAACTTCCACATGCAACAACGGCCACACAACAGTTCAACCGTACTGCTGGAGAAATGGAGCGCCCTAGCACAAGAACGTCTTACCAACCGTATGACCAAGACGGGAACGTGTTGCAAAACGTGCAGTTCCGTCCTTGGTGATCGCGCACCGTATTAGGAATAGCATCCCACCTATTCTAATGTCCAGCGGACTATCAAATATCGTGGTGACTTCGGTGTAATTAATGTCTTTGAATAAAAGTTTCATTTCTATTCGTACCATTGCGTATTTCTTTCTGTTACCTTATGTACTACTTTATAACAGTTCTTTCTACGTACAGTCGAAGATTCAATGCACTGCGTTACTTGGCAGCACACATCATGCGAAAGTAATTTTAGACCTTAAGTTTTGTACACCTGTGTTGAATGGTGCAGTAGTGTTGTTGTTGTTGTTGTTGTGGTCTTCAGTCCTGAGACTGGTTTGATGTAGCTCTCCATGCTACTCTATCCTGTGCAAGCTGCTTCATCTCCCAGTACTTACTGCAGCCTACATCCTTCTGAATCTGCTTAGTGTATTCATCTCTTGGTCTCCCTCTACGATTTTTACCCTCCACGCTGCCCTCCAATGCTAAATTTGTGATCCCTTGATGCCTCAAAACATGTCCTACCAACCGATCCCTTCTTCTAGTCAAGTTGTGCCACAAACTTCTCTTCTCCCCAATCCTATTCAATACCTCCTCATTAGTTACGTGATCTACCCATCTAATCTTCAGCATTCTTCTGTAGCACCACATTTCGAAAGCTTCTTTTCTCTTCTTGTCCAAATTAGTCATCGTCCATGTTTCACTTCCATACATGGCTACACTCCAAACAAATACTTTCAGATACGACTTCCTGATACATAAATCTATATTCGATGTTAACAGATTTCTCTTCTTCAGAAACGCTTTCCTTGCCATTACCAGTCTACATTTTATATCCTCTCTACTTCGACCATCATCAGTTATTTTACTTCCTAAATAGCAAAACTCCTTTACTACTTTAAGTGCCTCATTTCCTAATCTAATTCCCTCAGCATCACCCGATTTAATTTGACTACATTCCATTATCCTCGTTTTGCTTTTGTTGATGTTCATCTTATATCCTCCTTTCAAGACACTGTCCATTCCGTTCAACTGCTCTTCCAAGTCCTTTGCCGTCTCTGACAGAATTACAATGTCATCGGCGAACCTCAAAGTTTTTACTTCTTCTCCATGAATTTTAATACCTACTCCAAATTTTTCTTTTGTTTCCTTTACTGCTTGCTCAATATACAGATTGAATAACATCGGCGAGAGGCTACAACCCTGTCTCACTCCTTTCCCAACCACTGCTTCCCTTTCATGCCCCTCGACTCTAATAACTGCCATCTGGTTTCTGTACAAATTGTAAATAGCCTTTCGCTCCCTGTATTTTACCCCTGCCACCTTCAGAATTTGAAAGAGAGTATTCCAGTCAACATTGTCAAAAGCTTTCTCTAAGTCTACAAATGTTAGAAACGTAGGTTTGCCTTTTCTTAATCTTTCTTCTAAGATAAGTCGTAAGGTCAGTATTGCCTCAAGTGTTCCAACATTTCTACGGAATCCAAACTGATCCTCCCCGAGGTCCGCATCTACCAGTTTTTCCATTCGTCTGTAAAGAATTCGGGTTAGTATTTTGCAGCTGTGACTTATTAAACTGATAGTTCGGTAATTTTCACATCTGTCAGCACCTGCTATCTTTGGGATTGGAATTATTATATTCTTCTTGAAGTCTGAGGGTATTTCACCTGTCTCATACATCTTGCTCACCAGCTGATAGAGTTTTGTCAGGACTGGCTCTTCAAAGGCTGTCAGTAGTTCTAATGGAATGTTGTCTACTCCGGGGGCCTTGTTTCGACTCAGGTCTTTCAGTGCTCTGTCAAACTCTTCACGCAGTATCTTACCTCCCATTTCGTCTTCATCTACATCCTCTTCCATTTCCATAATATTGTCCTCAAGTACATCGCTTCTGTATAAACCTTCTATATACTCCTTCCACCTTTCTGCCTTCCCTTCTTTGCTTAGAACTGGGTTGCCATCTGAGCTCTTGATATTCATACACGTGGTTCTCTTCTCTCCAAAGGTCTCTTTAATTTTCCTGTAGGCAGTATCTATCTTACCCCTAGTGAGATAAGCTTCTACATCCTTACATTTGTCCTCTAGCCATACCTGCTTAGCCATTTTGCACTTCCTGTCGATCTCATTTTTGAGACGTTTGTATTCCTTTTTGCCTGTTTCATCTACTGCATTTTTATATTTTCTCCTTTCATCAATTAAATTCAATATTTCTTCTGTTACCCAAGGATTTCTAGCAGCCCTCGTCTTTTTACCTACTTTACCCTCTGCTGCCTTCACTACTTCATCCCTCAGAGCTACCCATTCTTCTTCTACTGTGTTTCTTTCCCCCATTGCTGTCAATTGTTTCCTTATGCTCTCCTTGAAACTCTGTACAACCTCTGGTTCTTTCAGCTTATCCAGATCCCATGTCCTTAAATTTCCACCTTTTTGCAGTTTCTTCAGTTTTAATCTGCAGGTCATAACCAATAGATTGTGGTCAGAGTCCACATCTGCCCCTGGAAAAGTCATACAATTTAAAACCTGATTCCTAAATCTATCTTACCATTATATAATCTATCTGATATCTTTTAGTATCTCCAGGATTCTTCCATGTACACAACCTTCTTTTATGATTCTTGAACCAAGTGTTAGCTATGATTATGTTATACTCTATGCAAAATTCTACCAGACGGCTTCCTCTTTCATTTCTTAGCCCCAATCCATAATCACCTACTATGTTTCCTTCTCTCCCTTTTCCTACTGACGAATTCCAGTCACCCATGACTATTAACTTTTCGTCTCCCTTCACTACCTGAATAATTTCTTTTATCTCATCATACATTTCATCAATTTCTTCATCATCTGCAGAGCTAGTTGGCATATAAACTTGTACTACTGTAGTAGGCATGGGCTTTGTGTCTATCTTGGCCACAATAATGCGTTCACTATGCTGTTTGTAGTAGCTTACCCGCACTCCTATTTTTTTTATTCATTATTAAACCTACTCCTGCATTACCACTATTTGATTTTGTATTTATAACCCTGTATTCACCTGACCAAAAGTCTTGTTCCTCCTGCCACCGAAGTTGACTAATTCCCACTATATCTAACTTTAACTTATCCATTTCCCTTTTTAAATTTTCTAACCTACATGCCCGGTTAAGGGATCTGACATTTCACGCTCCGATCCGTAGAACGCCAGTTTTCTTTCTCCTGATAACGACATGCTCTTGAGTAGTCCCCGCCCGGAGATCCGAATGGGGGACTATTTTACCTCCGGAATATTTTACCCAAGGGGACGCCATCATCATTTAATCATACAGTAAAGCTGCATGTCCTCGGGAAAAATTATGGCTGTAGTTTCCCTTCGCTTTCAGCCGTCCGCAGTACCAGCACAGCAAGGCCGTTTTGGTTAATGTTGCAAGGCCAGATCAGTCAATCATCCAGACTGTTGCCCCTGCAACTACTGTAAAGGCTGCTGACCCTCTTCAGGAACCACACGTTTGTCTGGCCTCTCAACAGATACCCCTCCGTTGTGGTTGCACCTACGGTACGGCCATCTGTATCGCTGAGGCACGCAAGCCTCCCCACCAACGGCAAGGTCCATGGTTCATGGGGGGGGGTGCAGTAGTAGAAATTCAAAACATGGGATGTGTTTGCGATCTTGGTCGACACTTTTGTAAGAAAAATTACATTGTTACAATGACCATTTCAGATGCTCTGAAATGAAGCACAACACTCATGCTCTGTGTAAGGCTTCTGTTATAGTACGACAGACGGTGTGTAACCTATATTGCAAGTATGAGATAACTCTGCAGAGATGAGGCTTAACAACAAAAATTACAACATGCATATGACGTCGAGTCAAGCATTTCTTCGTGTCTTTCACCTGACGTTCCTCAGTTTTATTCTGAAGCTACATGAGATCATTCCAGACGTCTCTTGTAATTTATATTATAAATTTAATAATGTAATATCTAAGTACGGGGTGTCACTGGAAAGCTTCAAGAATGGATCCGCTAGTGCTTACTGGTGTGGAGGGCAGGTGCACGGAAGGTGGGGAGTGAGTCATTGCCTTGTCCTTGATCGTCCTCTGACAGGAAACTGCGTTGTCATTATTCAGTTCATCGTGGCAGCTGGTGGAGTGTGGGTCTGTTAGGGCTTGTTACCGGATTCTGTCTGCGTGAAAATGGAAATAAAAAATGCAGCAACGAGTTTGTGTGAAATTTTGTTTTAAAACTGGGAAATCAGCTTCAGAGATATACAAAAAATTTAAAAAAGCTTTTGGAGATAATTGTATGAGCCAGTCAAATGTTTTTGTCTGGTTCAACAGATTTAAAAATGGACGTTGTGAAGGTTCGCGACTTAGTGCGCTTTGATCGTAAACTTACAATTAGGGAGATGGCTGATGAACTTAATTTAAGTTTATATGCATTTCAGTCATTAACTGAAGATCTGAACATGCGTCGAGTGTCCGCAAAATTCATTCCAAAAGTGTTGTCAAGTGACCAGAGACCATACCGACTTCAAGTGTCCCAAGAACTGATTAACCGGACTAAAAATGAACCAAATTTCTTAAATAGGGTAATTACAGGTAGGTATATGGGAATATGGATATGATCCTGAAACCAAAGTGCACTCTTCGCAGTGGAAGACTCCAGGTTCACCATGACCGAAAGAAATACAGCACAATCGGTCGAAAGTGAAAAAAATGTTGGCTACTTCTTTCGATTCTACAGGTATTGCGCATCATGCATGGAGGACATACAATTAACCAGGAATACTACAAATGTGTCCTTGAGCATTTGCGCATAAAGGTGCGAAAGAGAAGGGCTGCATTGTGGAAAGACAGGAGTTGGGGTGCTACACCACTGTAATGCTCTGGCTCATCGTGCTTTCTCCATAGTTCCATTTTCAAACAAATTCAAAATTCCTGTGTTTCCACAACCGCCATATTCCCCTGATTTGGCCCTTGTGGACTTCTAACCGTTTCCTAAACTGAAATTTTCACTGAAAGGGAAAAGATTTGACTCGATTGAAGACATCCAGGCAAATATGTAGAGTGTCCTTAACAAACTTCAGGGAAAAAAATCCAGGAATGTTTCCAAACGTGCGAACACCTTTGGAGTCGGTGTGTTCAGTCAGAAGGGGATTCCTTTGAAGGAACTGCATCAAAATAGCATGTAAGTACCATCATTGTACAATTACAAGCCATTTCTTAAAACTTCCGAGTCATATATCGTATGTCGACATAACGTTTAGAGATATTTCACATTCTGCATATAAGGGAAAATCATTAGCTAAAAAAGGCTGGCTGTTAGGTGTGAAACGTATGAAACACAACGCTCAATAATTCCAAAGTCAACCGAAAATTGATTAAGTGAACACGCTTATGAGACCGGCACAAATTACAAAAAAATGGTTCAAATGGCTCTGAGCACTATGGGACTCAACTTCTGAGGTCATCAGTCCCCTAGAACATAGAACTACTTAAACCTAACTAACCTAAGGACATCACACACATCCATGCCCGAGGCAGGATTCGAACCTGCGACCGTAGCGGTCGCACGGTTCCAGACTGTAGCAACTGGAACCGCTCGGCCACCTCGGCAGACTACAAATTACAATAAAGCAATTACATTCACCCCATTAGACATACGCTAAACACACTCTCACAACAGTACAATACACAAAAAGATAGAACAGTGAAAAATACAGAGAAATAGGACATAAAATACATATGTATACTCCAGAAACAGCTACATTGATCTCGTTTGATGTAGAAGACATGTAGCTGACAGTCCCAGTCAAAGAAACTAAGGTAATGGAATAAGACCTAGAAACTTAGAATCAGTTACTAGAGGAACACACGTCAAAGGTAAGCCCAATCCTACACTTTACTATTGACCAAAAATATTTTAAATTTAATAAAGATTTTTACTTACAAGAGGGAGGGTTGCCAGTGGGAACTCCCCCCCCCCCCCCCCCCCCAATTCCATGAAAGTTAGCAAACCTTTTCGTAAACACAACAGAAGAAAGAATATTTCAAAAAATAGCCAGGAAAATATGAACTGTTATATGTGTGGCGGTATGTAGAGCCATTCTCTCCATGATAGATGAACAAGAAGCAAAGATAGAACAACTACATATAGCGATAAACACACTACACAGAATGATAAAGATCACATTAAAGAAACAAATAGCAGACTAATTAACTGTTCTAGATATATCTATCAGAAAGGAACCAACACCCATTTATTTACAGAAAAAATACCATAGTATACACAACTGTCATAAAATGATTCACAGTCTCAAAAACAAACAACTGTCAGACACATATCCATGGATTAAAGACACTCTGATTAGAAAACACAGCTACAGTAACGAGTGAGACATAATAGCTCAAGCAGCAATGGCTGTCCAGAATTTCATTTTACAAAATTAACGAACAGAATCCAGGAAGACATTAAAATAAAACAAGGTAAACAAGTACAGCAAAGCAGTACCCATAACAATCTCTAGAAACACACACATACATCAATAACAACACCATCACACAAGGACATAACACTACAGATCAACAGAAGAGATGGTGCACGCTCACATATGGAAACAGACACACACAATTGGTAAAATCCTTAAGAATCAAAGGAAAAAATAGCTTGTCAAAGTGATAACTCAATATACAAATGTTTAAGGAAGGAGGATGACTCTGACATACAAAAAATCTGGCATTTACCAACTGCAGTTTAACAGCTGTGATGCTCTACACTTAGGACGGACCAGCAAAACATTTGAAGTAAGATATAAAGAGCAAACAAGAGCTTGGGAATAGGGCACCAGGCATTCAACATCTACAGAAATTCTCTGAAAAGAAATCTACAATCCTGCCACAATGGAAACAGGCATGAAAATACTCAAATTCATTAACAAAAAACGTCTTGTAACACTACAAGAAAATTTTCAAATTCAAATGGCAATCAGGAAATAGAAACGTATAATAAACTACCAGACAAACACTAGCACTCAAATGTTCTTTTAAGAAATAAAACATATGTTAAATACAATAATGGTGACCCATCTATCCGCCACAAAAACAGCACCACGTAAACCAGCCAACATCATGAAGTTACTACATATCACACACACACACACACACACACACACATACACATACACACGCACGCACGCACACGCGTGCGTCAGGACATGTCTCCTGTCACCTCCGCCCCCCCCCCCCCCTTCCCACCACCATCCCAATTACACAACTTAACACACAAAACTGGAAGTAGGAAACAAAAACGATGAGTAATGAGTGTAATTTAATGCTGTTTAATAGTAGAAATTTAAAACATGAGAACTGTTTATGATCTCAGCAGATTTGAAAAAGAAGCCATATTGTTACAGAGACCACTGAACATGCCTTGAAATATAGTAAAATATGTGTGGACTAAATAATAGTTTTATGAGAGTCGCAAAAGGAGGTATGCAACATATATTGCTTGTATATCATATCTGAAAATTTAGGAAAGAAAATTTTCGTGTTAGTGCTAACGTTCCACTAATCTTCATTGTAAAGTTGCCACGGAAAGGACACAGGAATAGGTGTACCATCACACCAAATGAAGCTCTTTATTATCTGAGATATTTACTATTCCTTCTGTTAATAATGATAAATGTGTCGAACCATGGTCTTACTAAATCTAGGAAGTGGTGACGCTTACTTATAGTTTTTAGTATAGCTTCACAATCTTTCACAATATAGATATCAAGACTCCTGAAATTTTACTACGGTTTTATACACGACATATTTCATATGAATTAGTAACAAGAGAACTGAGGCCTAGAGAATGTGGAGGGCAGGGGGTTAACCTACTTCTTGTTCTCCATCAGTCGCGGTACCTCTTACATAAAAGTCGATGAAACGAGGACGACGTTTTGAACATTTCGTTGAAGAAAGAGTTCATGTGATAGCCTGGTATATTATTTTCCTGTTATTAATGTACAGTGAAGAATTGTAAAGCATCGGATTTTATATCCTTATAACAAATTTTCTTTCCGAAGGTATCAGCACCTGTGTTGTGGCTATACCTCTCTGATGCACCTCCTAATTGAGAGAAGCAATGGACCCAGAACAGAATGCTGTCAGTCCACACTTTACAGCCGTCCAGTCCCATTCATATCAGTTTCCTGTTTGTTGACACTAATGGACAGCCTGCTGTTTAATATTTTATAGAAATTAAAACGCGTAAAATTGTAGCTTGGATCCACATAACCGAATGCTTTTCTTAATTCAAAACAGCTACCCTCTGTTGCCAGATGCTGGAACACGTGCATCGCTGGGGCATGAACTAACAATTTGGCACAAAACATACTGGCACTGCACCTTGTTTTGCAGGCTATACGCTTTTTGGCGAGTGTACTTCGAAAAATATTTCTTTAAATTTTGATTTTTCAACTTCTATAACTTATTGTTACACAACAAACGCCTCTCGCTCTTTGCGCAGATACCTTAACTACAGATACATGATGCTGCCAGTAGTCGAAACGTCATAATACATAAAGAAATTTTAATAAGCGGCCTAGATGTTTTTATTCACCAAATATCCACAGTGATCGTGTATTCATACCAGGAATTCATACCCTTTATCAAGAACGCAGTTTGGTACTGCCTGTTTTAAATTTAAACTCTCGAACACCTTTTGTACCCCAACCGATTGTCAGAAACGCCTTCTTTGCAGACACGCTACTTTCAGGGTTCAATGCACGTGGTTTTTAGCGACATTTCGAAACCGAGGCTCCAGTCGGAGACTTCACGCGTTAATCTTTTATTCTTCTTCTTCGAGTGCTTCGGTATCCTTAGTACACGATGGAACACAAATTTATTTATTGTCGCAGCAGCTAGTCATTACAGGGGTACCAGCTGCGAATAGGTCATTTTCCATCAGCGCGGCAATCTTATTGCTTTTAAAATAATACGCATATCTGCAGGAAATCCGAGAAGACTTTCTTCAAATTTTCTGTAACTCTGACCTAATTTCAGCGTCATCAAACCGTCCCGCTCCTCCATCAGTTTTGTCATCGTAGGCTAGTTCTTCCCATTTTATGGACGGGGGAGGAGGGGAGCGTAGATAGGAAATAAAATTAAATATTCAAAAATACTTATGATTAACATTTACTCACGTTTCTTAATTATCTTAAAACTATTTTTATTAACATTCTTATATCTATTATGTCATCATCGTCATCGTTGTTGTCGTCATAACAACGATTAATATATTGACACTTTCATAATGGCTTCCTCCAGAATTCTCCATGCAGTCTTCCGCGATACACATCCATTTTCCTCTTAAATGTTTTATAATGCAATCTATGTGCTTACCATTGGGTTTTCGTCTCCATCTCTTCTTGTTGCATGGAATACAACAAAGCATTCCTTTGATCGTTCTGTTATGCACTCGTACTTCCGTTTCTTTTTTATTATAGGGATAATTATGTCTTCCACTCATATCTGTTCCCTAATCCATCTACTTACTCATTTATCTTTCCTAGTAATTCCCACCAAAGACTCTCAATTTTTCAATTTTTCTTTTGTTTAAGGTTCACGTGCCTTTCCCATTAGGCAAAAATGGTTACATACACTCACTGCAAACTTTCAGTTCTAGATACAGTTGAAATTTTGTTTTTGAAACCTTAGTTATTTACCGAAAGCACTGCAGGCCATTTCTGTTTCTCTCCTTCCGGTCATAATAGGTGTTGACTATCTTCAGTAATACATTCTATTAGGGCGTATTTTGCCGATGTGAAAAATCTACCCGCCTTCTAGGACAATTATCAATGAGCCAAATATATTGGAGGTAGTGTAATTCGAACCAGAATATAATATTTTTAGACTGCCTGAAGAAACTAGTAGCTCGCGATATATTGTCGAATGGATGCTAGCGAGTACTCATTAATAGCCAGAAAAAGCCTTAAGGACACTGATTTCAACCACCATAACCTGCCGTTGTGAAAATTAGTTCTCGGTTATGGTAACAATGAAAGCACAAGTGGGGAAGCTAATGAACTTGGTGCATGACGTACAATGACCCAATATTAAAAAGGTAGTCAGAAACAAGCAGCACCTATCGCATCGATAGTTCATTACTTGTTGATTTACGAAAAAACTCCATGAAGAAGTTAAGTAAATATTCTTTATTTTCCACCAATTTAAAGATGGAAGATAATATTTTTGGTAGGCTTTAAGAACTTAGGTGTTAATACTCCTTCGGGCTGTTGGCTCTTATTAGAGCACGTTCAGAGCTGACCTGTATACAGGGTGATCCATCTGAAGTTTCAGATGTTATCTCGGAAACTATACATCGGGTAAAATAGTGGGTAAGACAAGTTCTTAAGCTTAAAGGGGGACATCAAATGATAATACACATGACCCCAGCCCCCGCCCACTTGGGTGGCGTGGGGAGGGGCAACTTTTAAATCTTAAATGGAAACCCCCATTTTTTATTTCAGATTAATGTTCTCCATAAAAAAGTAATCAAGTTATCTATGAAAAAATTCTTAAACCATTGACAGATGGCGCTGAAATCGAGAAAAACTAAAATTGGGGAATAACTGTGATTTATTTAGAATGATCCGATGGAAGCGGAAGCGGAATGGTATTAAAATCTCGTTACAATTGGATTACTTACCCGACTGTGGCGCGACCGTGGCCAAACTGCGAACTATGGCTCAGTATAAAGGTCGGTGCAATGAGATCAGACGTCTCACTTTCATATTGTGAACCGTAAACATCAAGTGACGAGATTAAATCATTCTTTAACGAAACAAGGCTCACTATCCTCCTACAGAGATTGTTGATATGATGTTAATTTTAGGTCAATGCCTAACAATTACGCTGCAGCTGCACAGTTGTATACGGACCGTTTCCAAAACAGACGACATGCATTCAAAAACATTATTCGAAATTGCACTCAACGAGCTCGAAATGGATACATGCACCGTGCACCTCGTCATCGCGAATACATTGAAAATGACGCTCTTACACTTACCATTCTCACCGGTGTTCAAGTGGATCCCGAAATGAGTAGTCGTGCGATTCAGAGACAAACTGGAATACTGAAATCAACTGTTCTGAGGATTTTGAAGCCACATAAATATCATGCGTATCATATCACACTGGCACAGGCATTAACGCCGAAAGATATGCATATACGTGTGCATTTCTGCCAATGGGCCTTGGAAAGGAAAGAGGTGACAATGATTTTTTAGATACGTTATGTTCACCGATGAAACCACATTCAAAAACAATGGCAAATTAAATCGTCATGATTGTCATTATTGGTCCCCCGTCAATCCACACTGGTGTGGAATTTTAAACGGTTACTTGATAGGACCGTATTTTTTTTGACCGAAATGTTACTGGGGAATCTGATTTACAACTTCCCCGCTATGATTTGTTGGAGCTAATGGAAGATTTAGAAACAAGGCAACGAATGTGGTTCCAAGAGGACGGAGCAACTTCCCATTATGCTAAAAATGTGCGGAACATTTTAAATTTACGGTACCCTGGTCGGTGGATAGGACGTGGCGGATCAATTCAGTGGCCTCCACGTTCACCAGACCTAACATCTGATTTTTTCTTGTGGGGATATTTAAAAAATATTGTTTACGACAGACAGACCACAACCCGAAACGATATGGAGCAACGCATTCGAAGCGCGTGTGCGGCCATACCATGGGATGTGCTGCTCAAAACTGTGGATAACTTTCGCAGACGATTGACTGTATGCATTGAGGCAGATGGGGATAATTGTGAACACTTTCTTCATGGCTAATGTCATTAACTAAGCACCCCAAATTGTGTGAGGCAAGGGGACTCACACTGATGAAGCACCCCAATATGTGAGAGTCAAGAAGACTCACAGTAATGAAGCACCCCATGGGAACATCATTCTACTACGCCCATGTCGCTGTTCCTGGGTAACGCTAAAAGTAGGATACAGTACATTTTGTACAAAAATTGCTTAATTTGGCGTAACGAAAGAATTGGTTCACATTTTTTATCGATTTGATGCGTTTTTCTGGGATAATTCTAAATAAATGAGAGTTCTTCCCCTATTTTACGTTTTTCTCGATTTCAGCGCCGTCTGTCAATGGTTTAAAAAATGTTTCAGACACAACATGACTAGTTGTTTATGGAGAATCCGAATCTCCAATAAAAATGGGTGTTTCTATTTAAGATTTAAAAGTTGACCCCCCCGCCTCACACAAGGAGGCAGGGGCTGGAGGTC
Source organism: Schistocerca gregaria (assembly GCF_023897955.1). Taxonomy (NCBI): domain Eukaryota; kingdom Metazoa; phylum Arthropoda; class Insecta; order Orthoptera; family Acrididae; genus Schistocerca; species Schistocerca gregaria. The sequence continues at coordinate 77,595,476 of NC_064925.1, read as the reverse complement.
ACGTGTAGTATCATTTGATATTCCCCTTCGAGCTTACTAACATGTCTTGCCCACTATTTTTACATGATGTATAGCTTTCGAAATAATCTCATTCTAAACTTCAGATGGATCACCCTGTAGATGTAGAGTCACGATTTGATTCAATGGGACACTCTCCATTAGAGAGGGGACGCAGCTACACATGTTTAAAATAAGTAAATGTACAGAGATGGTGTTTTGTTCAACTTTGGTGGACATCGAGGTGAATTTTCTGCATATACAGGTTAATGTCAAGGAATACAAGTCTCAAACTGTGACACAACCTTTGATTTCTTAAACAGAACTATGTACATTTTTTTTCTTTGGCTTTGGAAAGGCCTTCGAAGAGGAACGGAACGACATAGTAAGAGTGTACTTTATCAACAGTAACGACATAACATAACTAGCCCTACTGTACCAAATGTTGGCAAACGCATAACTAAGGTGCGATTGTGCGTTTTTCAGTAGGACTCTCATATAAGGTTCTTAAAACTCTAACTTTCTGCTCTTATACATGCTATAAAGATATTCTGGGAAGACAATACCACATTTCATCTGTACTTACCTCAAGACGGCATTTAACGTCTTCGGGATTCGTCCGTGTTCCCTTGTAGAATTCTAATTTTAATTTTTCTCGTTGAGAAAATAGTTAATTAGAAATTTTCTAGCGTCACAAGAGGTAACGGTCTAGTTGTACGTGCCAATTAGAAAGTTTGAGAACAATGTTGCAGCAGCATCTTTAAAAGCGGCGAAGTCTGTTGCATGCTTTGGAATTGATTTCTTTAGCATAATCTCTGTCGCATCTCAAAAAGTTGCGCACGCTGACCAAAAACTTTTGTTCTCTCTTCAAATCATCCCACACTAAATGCAGAAGACCTTGACGCAAGATTCTTGGAATTGCACTGGAAAGCCCTATTTGGCACAAGGGGCATGCGCCAACTACTACATCTGAAAGACTTTCAGCATGGTTTGTCACCCGGCTCAAGTCTAGGGACATGCAACATACGAGGTGTAATTCGAAAGTTTTAAGAATGGGTTTGTAATTGTACAACGGTGGTACTTACATGCTACTGTGATGAATCTCCTTCAAAACAGTCCCCTTCTGACTTAACACACCGATTCCAATGGTGTTTCCACTTTTTGAAACATTCCTGGACATTTTTTCCTGAAGTGTGTTAAGGACACTCTCCATATTTGACTGTATGTCTTCAATCGAGTCAAATCGCTTCCCTTTCACTGAAAATTTCAGTTTAGGAAACAGGTAGAAGTCAGCAGGGGCCAAATCACGGGAATATGGCGGTTGTGGGTGCACATCAATTTTGAATTTGGTCAAAAATTCAACAACGGAGAAAGCACGATAAGCCAGAGCATTGCAGTGGTGTAGCACCCAACTCCTGTCTCCCCACAATGCAGGCCTTTTCTTCCGCACCTTTCCTCGCAAACGCTCGACACATTTGTAGTATTCCTTGTTAACTGTCTGTCCTCCAGGGATAAATGCATGATGCGAAATATCGGTAGAATCGAGAAAAGTCGCCAACATTGCCTTCACCTTCGACCAACTGTGCTGTGATTCTTTCGGTCATGGTAAATCTGGAGGCTTCCACTGCGAAGACTGCACTTTGGTTTCAGGATCACATCTATATACCCACGATTCATCACCTGTAACTACCCTATTTAAGAAATCTGGGTCATTTTTAGTCCGATTAACCAGTTCTTGGCACACTTCAGGTCGGTATTGTCTCTGCTCACTTGACAACACTTTTGGAATGAATTATGTGGACACTCAACGCATGTTCAGATCTTCTGTTAAAATTGACTGAACTGCGTAGAAACTTAAGTTCATCAGCCGACTCCCTAATTGTAAGTCTACGATCAAAGCGCACTAAGTCGCGAACCTTCACAACGTTTTCATTCGTTTTTGAGGTGGAGGGACGAGCGGACCGTGGTTCATCTTCAAATGATTCACGGCCATTTTTTAATATGTTGGACCAGACAAAACATTTGACTGTCTCATACAATTATTTCCAAAAGCCATTTTTAATAGTTCGTAAGTCTCTGAAGCTGATTTCCCGGTTTTAAAACAAAATTTCACACAAACTCGTTGCTCCATTTTTATGTCCATTTTCATGCAGACAGAATCCGGCAACAAGCCCTAACAGACCCACACTCAACCAGCTGCTACAACGAACTGAATAAAGGAACCCAGTTTCCTGTCAGAGAGCGTTCAATGGGAAGGCAATGACCCATTCCCCGCCCTCTGAGTACCTACCCGCCAAACCAGTAAGCAGTAGCAGATCCATTCTTAAAGCTTTCCAATCACATCCCGTACTTAGATATTACGTTGTTAAATTTATAATATTAATTACAAGCCACATGTGGTTTGATGTCAGAGCACTGAAAACGCGTTTTAATGAAAAAATGACACTCAGCTGGGAACCTAAATAAAGTTACTGTGTTACGACATCCCCCCCGCCGTATAGACTAGCTATAGTAAAGATGTGATAAGTTGTGAAACTTCCTGGCAGATTAAAACTCTGTGCCGGACCGGCACTCGAACTCTGGACCTTTGCCTTTCGGGGACAAGTGCTCTACCACCTGAGCTCAGATGCTCAGCTGCAAGGTTCGCATGAGAGCTTCTGTAATGTTTGGAAGTTAGGAGGCGCGGTACTGGCAGAACTAAAGCTGTGACGACGGGGCGTGAGTCGTGCTTGGGTAGCTCAGATGGCAGAGCACTTGCCAGCAAAAGGTAAGGGTCCCGAGTTCGAGTCTCGGTCAGTCTCACAGTTTTAATCTGCCAGGAAGTTTCACATCAGCGCACACTCCGTTGCAGAGTGATAATCTCATTCTGGAATGTAAAAAGTTGGCTCCATGACCCAACTACTGGTCGTTAAAATTCGCCACTACTCGGAACATCTCGTGTCCACTGCTCTCTGTTTCAACTGGTGCTGCCTTCAGCGACACCAGAGCTGGGATACTGTAGTCTCCTAATAAAGTCTTGTTGTGCGTTCGAGCGGTAACTAATTAATAACAGCGACTATACTTACATTTAAATACATTATTCAGTATGAACCACGATAAAAAATATTTTGAGTGTCATTTTTTTATATTTATTACGTTGTGTTAGAATAGTCTTGATTCCAAATTACTTACTTGTCAAAGTTTATATCACAGTAGCTAATCGCAACGAGTAGCACAGTCTGACGTCTGTAGGTTTGGATGTCAGTGGCGAGTCTTTCTATTGTACGCCACTGCTGCGGCTCGCGCGTCCCTAGTCTCTTCCAACCTGGAAAAGGCGACCTACAGTTTAGGGTGGAATCCAAAAACACACGTTGTTTCTGGCGACTCCTCGCATCACTGAAAGGTGAAGGCTAGGCTAAAACGGAGGCTGAGGAAACCGTCGTCCGACCGAGTTTCGATCCCGCGACCTCCCCACTTCCACCCACTAGCTTTACCACTTTTAAATTTACTTTTCGATTTCCAGAAATGTGTTCTACCACTTTTTTTGTTTGAACACTTAAAAATACATGGTTTCATACAGATTCGATCCCCACAATCTCTCTCCGTTTGCAGATACACACTTCACCGATTTTTACTCTCAGTTTGCAAGAAAACGCTTTACGCATTTTTTAAAATATTGGCCGGCCTCAGTGGCCGTGCGGTTCTAGGCGCCATAGTCTGGAGCCGAGCGACCGCTACGGTCGCAGGTTCGAATCCTGCCTCGGGCATGGATGTGTGTGATGTCCTTAGGTTGGTTAGGTTTAAGTAGTTCTAAGTTCTAGGGGACTCATGACCTCAGAAGTTAAGTCACATAGTGCTCAGAGCCATTTGAACCAATTTTTTAAAAATATTTTTCGTCATTATTCACCCTTCAAGTATGCTACAAATGAAACAACGCGACCACTGTTGAAAAAGCGTTTAAAAAACAAAACAAAAACACAAAAAGAGAGATTAGCGAGGCCCGATCCAGCGATCCACCGACTATGGAGCCTGAACCATAATCACTTTTTTTTAAATTAAAAACATACAACATTATAATGCAAGAATTTTCTAACAGAATGTTGAAGCCATACGTGAGAGAACAAAGTTTTCCTTTGCACCTCGATTGATAGGGAGGGGCCACTAGACTACCAGACCCGACACGTATTTAAAGGGTTCACCTCTAGGTTTTGATGACTGAATTTGCGAGTTTGAAACGTGACATATATGGCCGTGTCTTTTGATTACATGTACTTATAAGTTAAAATTATTTACACCCCTAGCTAAAATTATTTACACCCTTATACCGTAGTATTTGACATAAATTTCGGTTTGCTATCTCCACCCGCTGCTGAGGAAAAGGGGAGGCAGACAGACGGACAACAAATGGCAAAAAAATATTTTTATGTGATATAATTCCAAATTAACAATTTTCGTATTTTTTCCTTTCCTGTGAAACCTCCCTTTTTGCCAAATTTTATGTTTCTAGGTCAATAAGAAATGCAATTTAGCTTTTGATGAGTGTGTTTCCGAGTATCCAAATATGTGACACTATTTTTTGATCGCTTTGTCATAGAAGCTTATTTTCGTGATACCACCATAGGACCGTAGACGTTAGTACTTGACATAAATTTCAGTTTGATGCATCTACCCGCTCCTGAAAGAAAGGAAACTTAACAGTTCAGCAGACAGATAGATATACAGACAATAAAGTGGTCCTTTAAGGGATCCGTTTTTACCACTGAGTTACGGAACACTAAAAATGAATAAAAAATTGAAAATGATGAACTGAATGAAAATGTTCTAAAATACATAAAAGGACCCTTGGTGATCTTTAAAATAAGACAGGAAAAGACTCTCTGACAAATAAGAACAGTGAGATCGGAGAAAGTTAATAGAAACTGAATCACACTAAGACTCAGTTTTTACAGTTTCTAACTCACAATTCAACAAGAACCGATATTTTGATCAGAGAGAATGGGCATATTATAAGCGAGACGGAACAGTTCAAGTTCCTAGACGTTCGGGTAGATAGTAAGCTGTTGTGGAAAGCCCATGTCCAGGATCTTGTTCAGAAACTAAATGCTGCTTTATTTACCATTAGAACAGTATCTTAAATAAGTGAGAGTTCAACACGAAAAGTAGTCTACTTCACATATTTTCATACTCTTATGTCGTATGGTATTATTTTTGGGGGAAATTCTTCTGATTCGAGAAGGGTATTTTTGGCTCAAAAACGGGCTGTTCGAGCTGTATGTGGTGTAAGTTCGACCCCTATTCAATAGTCTGGGAATTTTGACATTGCCCTCACAGTATATATTTTATTTAATGTCGTTTGTTGTTAGCAATATTAGCCTATTCCCAAGAGTTAGCAGCTTTCACTCAGTTAATACTAGGCAGAAATAAAATCTGCATGTGGAATACACTTCCTTGACTCTTGTGCAGAAAGGAGTGCAGTATTCTGCTGCATCCATCTTCAATAAGCTAACACAAGAACTCAAAAATCTTAGCAGTAGCCCAAGCTCTTTTCAATCTAAACTGAAGAGTTTTTTCATGGCTCACTCCTTCTAGTCTGTCGAGGAGCTCCTGAAAGAGCTAAAAAATTAAGCAAATTCCAGTGTGACATTGTTGATTTTCTTTATTTAAACATACGACTTGTCGCCTGAATATGTTTTTTATATTTCATTTTCTCTGTTTCTACTATCGTGTTATAATTTCATGTACTGACTCGTTCCATTATCATGGAGGCTTCTCCTTAATTTGGCCCCCCGGCACAATAAATAAATAAATAAATAAATAAATAAATAAAAATAAAAAAGCACTGCACTGTATTACGCTTCACCACTACTTGGTGGGAGAGACCTCCATTTAGAAGGAGTAACAGGGAGAGCAAATGTGTATTGATCCTTTCCGGTAATTAAACTGATTCTGGAGCTACTTGGTTCAGGCGGATTGGGTGGCTGCAAAGCAAATGCCTCCCACCTTGGACAGGGCGTTTCACGGTTCCTATTACAGGCTGCTAGGGGTTGCAGAGGGGACTTCGCGATAAAAGTTCTGGTAAGGAACCCATGTCGTCAAATGTACAGCTTTGATAGAAAATAATGTGAAGAGCGGTTCACTTCCGCGCCTCCAGCCAACCCTCCTAGTTCCAAACGCAACTGTTTCTTCCAGCTGTTGTTGTACTCGGATGAAAATGGTATGTGATATCATAATTACAACAGGGACTGAGAACGGCGAGGGAGATCACAAAGTAATTCGATCTTCAGATTTATTTTAAATCTAAAAGGTGCCCTCCCAGACATGGGTTCCCCATCAAAACCGTAGAAGCCTGTGACAGGAATTGCGAAATACCGTGTATACCGATAGGACGTAGACGGAAATTCGTTGTGGAAGAAATACCATGCAGATGGTGGAGAGATACTGGGTGATTATAATCAAACGTTCCCTATATATCACGCTGCAACACAAAAACTAATAATCCCAAGGTTACCAGATTTGGTAGCACTAACGTCCAGTCCGCCCCCGGTAGCTGAGTGGTTAGGGCGACAGAATGTCAATCCTAAGGGCCCAGGTTTGATTCCCAGCTGGGTCGGAGATTTTCTCCGCTCAGGGACTAGGTGTTGTGTTGTCCTAATCATCACCATTTCATCCCCATCGACGCGCAAGTCCTCCAAAGTGGCGTCAAATCAAAAGACTTGCACCCGGCGAACGGTCTACCCGACGGGCGGCCCTATCCAAACGGCATTTTATTGTTAACGTCCAGAGTATGGGGTGTATGATTTCCATGCGTGAGGACGCCAACGTCCAGTTCCTACTATGGCCACCAGGTGCCGTGATCAGCCATCGTGATTCCTAGTCTCTCACATTTGACCAGTCGCAGAGCACTTGCTGACGTGTCAACATGAGCTTGAACGAAAGGAGCATGGCATTATTGGTGAAGGTCTATTATCAAAATAACAATAATGCTGCAGATGCACTTCGAGAACATCGCCGGCTGAAAGGATTACGGAAGCGTCCTCTTTCTCCATCTGCTGTGCGGAGCATGATGAAGAAGTTTGAACCTGCTGGAGAAATGGGCGTCTCTCCGGGAAGAGGCAGACGAAGGTTGCAGCACAGATAGTCAGGCAGTGCGCGTGCTGTGTCACGACAGTTGAACATCCCGTGGTGCACTGTACGGAAGGTGCTTCGAACCAAATGGCATCCGTACAAGATCCATTTCGTAGAGGAGCTTGCACCACAGGAGGTACAACAACGTGTTGACTTCGCTCTACACTTTCTCGCAAGGATTGAAGTTGACGTGGGCTGCCTCTGGACCATCGTATGGACAGACGAAGCTCATTTTCCTCTGACTTGTGAGATGAACACACACAACTGCCTAGTGTTGGGATCTTCACCTCCAGTCACTGTGAACGTACAGTGTTCCTTCACAGCTACGTTCATCATTGGCCCATTCTTTTTTGAACGGGCTGGCATCAAAGACCAAAGTGGTGCAGTGTGGCTGGCCTGCGTTACTGCGATATACTTCGACAGTATGTCATACCTGCCCTGCAGGAGAGAGACGCACTGAATTCAACAGTTTTCATGCAAAATGTTCGCCACCGCACATCGCTCGTGATGTTCACCTGCACCTCCGAAACACATTTAGAAACGTCGAATTATCAGCCGATCGGTTCCAAATGCTTGGCTAGCACGATCACCTCATCTCACTCCCTGAGATTTCTGATTGTGGAGCTTCGCGAAGGTGGTCTAAGGCACTGCAGTCATACACTGTGCGGCTAGTTCCGGCGGAGGTTCGAGTCCTCCGTTGGGCGTGTGTGTGTGTGTGTGTGTGTGTGTGTGTGTGTGTGTGTGTGTGTGTGTGTGTGTTTGTCCTTGGGATATTTTAGGTTAAGTAGTGTGGAAGCTTAGGGACTGATGTCCTTAGCAGTAAAGTCCCATAAGATTTCACACACATTTGAACATTTTTAGCTTCGCGAAGGACAGGGTTTACCAGGAGAACATTCACACATGAGCTGATCTGAAGCGCAGCATATCAAGAGAGGTACCTACGAACATGCTTTTTTCTGCTGTGCACAATGCAATCCTCCGCTTTCACTTTTCTGGACACTGATGGCCGCCATATTGAGCCCCGTTTGTGGCAGTAATGGTGCCGGTATGTAATGGTATGATGCGCCGTAGCAGCACATTAAAAGTGTTTCAATCGAAATTGATTCTGTATTATTTCTCTGCCTCATGTGACTGACATTAATGCTACCAAGTTTGGTCCTCGTACCGTAATTAGTTTCCGTATTATAACTTGTTAAATAGGGAAAGTTTCATTATAACAACCTGGTGTGTTACCGCGGTAAATGGAAATGATCGTTTGGCGTCATTGGCCGGTAGGCATTACATTCGACGCCACATGGGGCGACCTGAGTGCCGGATGGGGATGAAATGATGATGAAGACAACACAGCACCCAGTCCCTGAGCGGAGAAAATCCCTGACCCAGCCGGGAATCGAACCCGGACCCGTAGGACGGTAATTGTCACGCTGACGACTCAGCTATCGGAACGGACTGTTACCGCGGTGCTCTCTGTAGACATTGTTGTGCGTGAAATTCTGGTCTACAGGAGAAGAGCACCATTGTCTGTGAGATTTAACTATTGCCAGTAATAGATTTTACATATAGTCAAGGTTAAAATCATATCACGATTCGTTAAATCATTCGTCAAACGTATTTCAGTAGGTTCCCTGAAAACTGGATCTCGGGTGGATTTAACAAATGTTAAAATCTTGATAGTCTCTTAGTTCTTAGCGCGGCCTACCTAAAAACACTGCTCGGTCACGTAAGATTTATCTGGTTATAGAAATTGGGTATAGCGTCAATGTTCTGCGCAACGCACTTTACCCCTATGTAGTATGTGCGACATAGGACAGTCAGCACTGACAGGGATTAGTATGCACACTGCCTGTTGTAGAATTACGTTACCCTTGACAGAGACAACGAGCGTGGCTATATTTGGTGCTTTCTAACCTTGACTTTATATTTAGGGAGCGCACGACCTATTTTTCTAATACAGATTCCCTACGAACGGTAGTGAAACCATGGACTTCTTCAACTTCTTGAGGAGGGACCTTCGGCATCAACAACAAACTTTCTTGGTGGACAGTCATAATCTTCTGTTTATCTGATGTTTTACTGCCTCATCCGGCCGGAATAGCCGTGCGGTTCTGGCCCTTCAGTCTGGACCCGCGTGACCGCTACGGTTTCAGGTTCGAATCCTGCCTCGGGCATGTATGTGTGTGATGTCCTTAGGTTAGTTAGGTTGAAGTAGTTCTAAGTTCTAGAGGACTGATGACCTAAGATGTTAAGTCCCATAGTACTCAGAGCCATTTGAACCATTTGATAGACCGGTTACTGTTGAATTCCCGCAATTGTATGGTCTACTCTCACATGTCGTACGTCAATGAAGTCTTCTTCGAAGGCTTCTCCAGGGTCATAGATAAAGTGCATAGATCCATTTTTTAAAAAATCGCTGTTACATTCGGCAAAATTACTTGCTTACGTACGAAGATGTCCCACGTTGTCCACCACAACTTAGCGAAAACCCACACATTTATAAAGGTTTCAGGAATTACTGCAAACAATCGCCGTTTTTTCTTAACTTTTTGTTTATTCATGACCGGTTTCGAATCGCCTGGCGACTCATCATCAGATGATACAATATAGTTTGGAGTGTTGTGGGGGTCGTGCATCTGTAGCACATATATAGAGACGAAAAAGTGAGCACTGTATGTGGGAAGAATATTAAGATTGTAAGATTAATTTGACGATATTACTCACTGTTTTTATTTTTATGGCAAGCACTGCTCTGGAAAACATGACGTATGCTTTCCAGTATTGTTTATATATTTATATTATATATTTACTCGTGCTGAACGGGGGCGTGTCATACCCGATTCATCCTGTATTAGGACGTCAGTCACACATTTTTGCAAAGAAGTGACTTTATTATTCATCTGAGGTACAGTTTCGCCAGAATAGTAATTCCAAGGTTATTGCGAACAAGGAAACAGAAATGGAGTACAAACTTCAGTACCGGCAAACAGCAGGCAGAATTCATAGAAACAGTCTCGCCACGTTGAACCGTTTGACACACATTTCGGAATTTCTCGACCATCTGGCTCCGTTTCGGGAATCACACATCCAATAGAAAAAAAAAGTTATTGGAATCACACGTGCTGTTCCCACGTATACGGCAGCCAAACACGCAACAGGTAGGGAGCGATTCCTTCCGATCCGTGCTAGGTACGATCGGAGGTAAAGCACGAAGAGAGAGAAAGAGAATGCGCGACGAACGGAAGGGAGATAGCAGGAAGGGAAGGATTGGCATTTTAAACGTTCCGTGTAGCATTATTGCTTTCGACAGATACTGCTGGCGAAATATTGCACTGTGGGCAGGGCAAGCGGAGCGGGGTGGGTGGGATGGGGAATCCCCCACGAGTAGGCACGGCGCGAGACCGATAACTCTCAGCTGTCATGTGCGAATCGACTTCTGCCACGGCCAATGGGATGCGGCCGTAGGCGTGTCCTACCACAACTCGTCTTTTTCCGAGATCTTTTTGTCCCCTCCCCCCTCTCCCCGACTTCGTCAGCCACCTCATACCGTATTTGCTTCCCTCGGCTCGTATGTATCGTCGTTGTTATTTTTCTTCTCCCCCGATTCACTGCGCATCCCAGGAAAAGTACGGGCGCACTGCGGTCACGTGCTCTCGGTGTTCGTTAGGTTGGTAGCACTGGTGGAATCACTGTGCGCGCCTCCAGTCTGGTGTCTGTGCAGTCCTGTACCGGTGTTGTTGCTCGCCTGTTAAACAGGACCGCTTTGAATCGCACAGCTGACATTAGGGAATCACGTACTGTTGAAACACCATTACGATTGCGACATTTTGTGTTGTCGCAAAGCTGCAGAAATTACAACCGACAAGGCCGTTGCGTCAGAGGAAATCATCAACATCGCAGCTTCTCAACTGTGTAGTCGTGTGTAGCTAACACGTGTGATGTCTCTCTGCAACTACAGGAAAGGGCAACGGTTTGTTAACGAACCATGATAGCACTCATAATCTTGAGATTTTTGTTTCTATTCTTCCACACATAAAAATTGCTCGTAGATTTGGCGGTTCTCAAAGTCGGCAGCAATATAAACATTTTACTGGGTTACTGAAGATAGTGCTTCGGTAAATTTTCAGTGCTTTATCTGTGTGCTGCTATTGACCACAGACCAGCTTCTAACATGTGGTCTGTCATATTTGGTAAACAAAGTTTCAATCAATATATTTCCTGAAAATTGTTATTTGTATCTAGCAACACGTCATGGGTACAATCCAGTGCTAGTAAATACCTTTCGAACAGAGTGCGCTTCAGCTCAGTTTGCAGTGTTTACACTGACTTTACATAAGTTATCATTAATGGGTGAAAGTAAGACATATTATGTAATCAAGACGTTATACGATGATGCTTCATCTGCAGGTGCTTGGTAAAGAGCATCATCTAAGCGTTCCTCGGTGACATCGGGAAAATGTACCCGGATTTGAAAATTCTTGTCACTCTTTGCTTCACAACTCTTTTTCTGGACAAAAGAGAAGCTGCATGAATTGGTGACATTCTAACGAAAAAGCCATTTTGCCACCAGAAAAGAATCTAGTCTAGAACTTTTTAGAATCTACATTCTATTTAATCCAACATAATCTTGCAGTGACAGTGTGGACTGCTTATCGCTGACTCACGTTTATTGGAATCCAGTCAGACGGTCTGTTCTCGTAGTGATAACACAGACACGTGTGCGCCCGCCTCAGGAGTGTGTGTCGAGGTCAGGTCGGGAGCAGGTGTTGCGGAATTGCCTGTCGCTGATAGCATCGATGTGGGGAGACCCTGAGCCAAACGGAAGGGCTACACACTGCAGATATTTTCTGACACTTAGACAGACGCTGTACTGAAGGTCACAGTCGAAACTGTGCCAGGAACACATTACACTAGAGCGTCTCGTTGACATGACCTACTGTTTCTCTTCTGTTTCTCAAGTTTATAATCGAGACTATTTATAACGTTTTTAGCTCCTGGAGATCAAAGTCTTCTCTTGGGTGAGAGGCATAACTTTTTTTGTAGAATTCACTGCAGCCACATCAGATCCACTGTTGTCATTTCCTGTCCTCAGACCATAGTATCATTTTCAGGTGTACTACGCAATCTGTAATTCAAAGCATGACATTCTAAATCGTTAACAATCTTCTCAAAGAAACTTGTTTTTTTATTTCTTGTACTGGATTTATAGAAAATAATTTTAAAGCCATTACTGTGCCTTTGATGCTACAATTTCAAGATTACCCCTGTGTGTGAAATTCTGTCGTGAGATACCCATATGTTGTCCTGTTTATGTTGCCAGTTTCAGTGAAACCAAATCTCAAAAATCGTTTGGAAAAGTGGACACTCCAGATGAAAAGAAAACTATATATGATGAAAGAATGAATGCTAGCCACAATAAGAATGAATTTTCATCGATAGGTGCCTTTTTTGTAAAATATAGCGTGATTTGTATATCTCAACTGTTACCCTCATTCGAGTGATTGTGAACTGAGACTCAGGTGAATCTGGATCCAATGAAGGAATAGTTCATCCAAGTGTCCATTAATGTTACAGTCTTCAAAGAAAAACTTTTTTCCCACGGATGTATGTATATGATGTACAGGTACATCACTGGACTTTCGGCTCTTAAGTGAAAAACACCACCAGTCTGTTTGTAAAAATGACCTCTTTCATAGCATACTGAAGTACCTTTGAATTGAGATCCTTTTGAATATCTGAGTTGTGTAAGGGCACAAATTATTACAAAAGAGAAATTAGGACAGATCTTTCTGTTACCAATTTCAGTCAAATAGGTGTAATCAAGACGGTTTTAAGTATCTAGCTCCTGGACTTGTTTCCACCAGGATGTTATTCTGGAATATGCACACTTGTCCCTTATGTATCACTGCAGCTCTATGTTATGAACGTAGATCTTCAGTACTAGTAATATCATTTCTTTTGGGAAAAAGCAGCTAGCACAGTATGGTTGTTCATACGTTGTCATAGCTAAGATGTTATGGTTGTTGATAGTTTGTCACAACGAACAGTGTTGTAGAATCTGCAGTCTTATCCATATATCGTCACTTCAGTTGTAGTTAGTGTACTTTAAATGTTCATGGCGATGTTATGAAAAGCAAATAGCAACTGTTTTAAGGATGATGATTTTATGGAGTCTTGTATGTTGTAGAACCAGCACCCTTATACAACATTAGCCTTTACAGGTTTGGGTAAAGAGCCTTAACGTGTGGCAGCAATAATATTTGCGAAACGACCGATCACGAGGAGTAATCTGCAGCTCAGACTGCAATAGCTCGTTTCACCATTTAGTCAGTGTTGTGCGGTTGGCATCATAGCCCAATGGGATTTGGTCGCTGACGAGTGCAGGCAGGTGTGAGATGATTCAGGATGCCGATCCCGATCACCAGAACGGAAAGCGTGCCGACCAACCTGACGGCGTCTCGCTCGGCTGCTGCGTCGGCGTCAGCGTCGTCGGCGTCGCCGTCCGCGGGCGCGTCGGTCACTTCTGTGGCGGCGATGCCGGCGGAGGCGGCAGCCTCGCTGGCCATCAGCGCGGCGCTCAGCAACGACTTCGTGTCGCGCAACAAGCTGCAGGTGGGAGGCGGCTGGGGGCAGCTGCTGAGGCGGGCTGTGTGCACTTTGCAGAGGGGCAAGATCCCGCTCCTGCTGGCCGTCGAGGCGGGCAACCAGTCCATGTGCCGGGAGCTGCTGTCGCAGCAGACGGCCGAGCAGCTGCGCGCCACCACCGACAACGGCGACACGGCGCTGCACCTGGCCACCAGGCGGCGTGACGTCGACATGGTGCGCATCCTGGTCGACTACGGAGCCAACGTCGACATGCAGAACGTGAGTACCCGCTACCTGCTGCCTGCCCGCCCTGGCGCCACCCGCACCGAGCTGCTCTCGCCACGCACCGCTCTGGATCGAGCGAAACGCACGAATGGAAGGGTAGTCACATGCACCGCACTTTCCACCATCAGGTGTACACGTCTAATTTAACAAAACACAGATGACTTGCTTATATGAGGGTTAGAACTGCAATAGTGGCAATTACTGACAAGGGAACCTCCCCATAGCACCCCCCTCAGATTTAGTTATAAGTTGGCACACTGGATAGGCTTTCAAAAACTGAACACAAGTCAATTGAGAAAACAGGAAGAAGTTGTGTGGAACTATGTAAAATATAAGCAAAATATACAAACTGAGTAGTCCATGCGCAAGATAGGCAACATCAAGGTTAACATGATCTCAGGAGCACCGTGGTCCCGTGGTTAGCCTGAGCAGCTGCGGAACGAGAGGTCCTTGGTTCATGTCTTCCCTCGAGCGAAAAATTTACTTTCTTTATTTACGCAAAGTTATGATCTGTCCGTTCGTTCATTGACGTCTCTGTTCGCTGTAACAAGTTTAATGTCTGTGGTTTACGACCGCACCGCAAAACCGTGCGATTGGTAGACGAAAGGACGTACGTCTCCAATGGGAACCGAAAACATTTGATAGCAAGGTCATAGGTCAACCGATTCCTCAACAGGAAAACACGTCTTATATATTCTATACGACACTGGTGACGGCATGTGCGTCACATGACACGAATATGTTGTCCACCCACCTAACTTGTACAGTTGGCGAACGGGTAAAAAGATTCTCCTACCTTGCCCGATTTAGGTTTTCTTGTGGATGTGATAATCACTCCCAAAAAGTGATGAAAACATATGAGTTTCTCACACAAAATGCAACAAATTAATGCAACAGTTTCACAGTCGCACAGTTTTCCCTGTGCCCTGTCAAAACATATGTTTTTAACGTTCAAATTTTTACGTGTGTAGACCGCCAAATCCTTCATATGTCCAAGCAAATCTGAACATGTGCTGGAATTTTGGAGAGCGAAGTTGATAATGTGTGAGTGCCTGATCTTTGATAATTGTCTGAAAATAGAAAATTAAACTTTTCACTCAAGGGAAGTCCTGACTCAAGGACCTCCCATTCCGTAGCAGCTCACGCTAACCACGGGACCACGGCGATCCTGAGCTCAAATTAGCCTTGATCTTGCCTATCTTGCGCATGAACTACTCAATTTCTAAATTTTGCTAATTTTTTTAGTAGTTCCACCCAACTCCTTCCTGTTTTCTCGATTGATCTGTGTTCAGATTTCCAAGGCGTATCCACTGTGCCAACTTATAACTAAATCTTAGAGGGGTGCGATGGGGAGGTTCCCTTGTTAGTTACGAGGGTCTTTCAATAAGTAATGTATAAATTATGTGTCCCTTTGGAAGTCAGATCAGGAAGGTGGAGAGATCTGGAGAGATTAAATAAGAGTCTCCCACCTTTCTTTCCACCAACCTGTCGTCTTCTAAAGCTGTGTTCCCAGCGCAGAAGGCAGCTCGTCGGTCGTGGCATCTTCTTCGGAGGAGGCTGCTACGCTGTCAAATGAGCATGGTGGTTGTGGCAGATCTTGCAGTCTTCCAGCAAAGACAAATCGAAGCTGATCGATTTGTTAGAGAATTCATGACAGTAGTTGTTGACGTAACAAGGGTATTTACCGTAGTACATAAGAAACTCATTATAAAATTTAAACTCACGAGAAAACGTCCCCTCCTAAAGGAGACTGCTTAATTTATTTTGGTGTACTTAGCACAATAAATTAATGTGCAAGGTGTATCACTAGAATAATTATGTTTATAAGTATTTTTCAAAGAATTATATTCTATACATTCAGAATTACAAGCCAAATAGAAAAGTACAACATATGAAACACCATCATATAGCCGGAAAAAGAAATTCCTTTCCGAGGACGCTACGCAGAATAGTGCACATCTCTTGCAGGCCTGAGTGGAAGAAGCCTATATACAGGGTGTTACAAGAAGGTACAGCCAAACTTTCAGGAAACATTCCTCACACACAAATAAAGAAAATGTGTTACGTGGACATGTGTGCGCAAAAGCTTAATTTCCGTCTTAGAGCTCATTTTAGTTTCGTCAGTATGTACTGTACTTCCTCGATTCACCGCCAGTTGACCCAATTGAAGGAAGGTAATGTTGACTTCGGTGCTTGTGTTGACATGCCACTCATTGCTCTACAGTACTAGCTTCAAGCACATCAGTACGTAGCATCAACAGGTTAGTGTTCATCACGAACGAGGTTTTGCAGTCAGTACAATGAGTTGGCAGATGGCCATTTGATGTGTGGATTAG
This sequence comes from Schistocerca gregaria, assembly GCF_023897955.1. Lineage (NCBI taxonomy): Eukaryota > Metazoa > Arthropoda > Insecta > Orthoptera > Acrididae > Schistocerca > Schistocerca gregaria. The sequence goes on along the minus strand of NC_064925.1, from coordinate 77,579,175 downwards.
CACGGGGCAATAGCCGTGGCGCGGTACGTTTTTATCTAGACTGATTTCCAGAACGAAGGTGACCCGAAGCAATTGATCGGCGTCTTAGGGAGCACGGAACACTCCAGCCTATGACTCGCGACTGGGGAAGACCTAGAACGACGAGGACACCTGCAATGGACGAGTCAATTCTTCGTGCAGTTGACGATAACCCTAATGTCAGCGTCAGAGAAGTTGCTGCTGTACAAGGTAATGTTGACCACGTCACTGTAAGGAGAGTGCTACGGGAGAACCAGTTGTTTCCGTACGATGTACAGCGTGTGCAAGCACTATCGGCAGCTGATTGGCCTCCACGGGTACACTTCTGCGAATGGTTCATCCAAGAATGTGTCAATCCTCATTTCAGTGCAAATGTTCTCTTTACGGATGAGGCTTCATTCCAACGTTATCAAATTGTAAATTTTCGCAATCAACGTGTGTGGGCTGACGAGAATCCTCACCAAATTGTGCAATCACGTCATCAACACAGATTTTTTGTGTACGTTTGGGCAGGCATTGTTGATGATGTCTTGATTGGGCCCCATGTTCTTCCACCTACGCTCAATGAAGCACGTTATCATAATTTCATACGGGATACACTACCTGTGCTGCTAGAACATGTGCCTTTACAAGTACGACACAACATGTGGTTCATGCACGATGGAGCTCCTGCACATTTCAGTCGAAATGTTCGTAAGCTTCTCAACAACCGATTCGGTGACCGATGGATTGGTAGAGGCGGACCAATTCCATGGCCTCCACGCTCTCCTGTTCTCAATCCTCTTGACTTTCATTTATGGGGGCATTTGAAAGCTCTTGTCTATGCAACCCCGGTACCAAATGTAGAGACTCTTCGTGCTCGTATTGTGGACGGCTGTGATACAATACGCCATTCTCCAGGGCTGCATCAGCGCATCAGGGCTTCCATGCGACGGAGGGTGGATACATGTATCCTCGCTAACGGAGGACATTTTGAACATTTACTGTAACAAAGTATATGAAGTCACGCTGACACGTTCTGTTGGTGTGTGCTTCCATTCCATGATTAATGTGATTTGAAGAGAAGTAATAAAATGAGCTATAACAATGAAAGTAAGCGTTTCCGGACACATGTCCACATAACATATTTTCTTTATTTGTGTGTGAGGAATGTTTCCTGAAAGTTTGGCCGTACCTTTTTGTAACACCCTATATATATATATATATATATATATATATATATATATATATATATATATATATATATATATACTGCCTCGGTTCAAAACACATACGATGTATATACAGGTACAGAACATTGCAGTACAATGATTTACATTTGTGGACACTCGAATCGAATATAGAAATTAAAATTTTACGTTCACGTGAGTTTTGAACTCGCGACCCTCCATGCAACAGTCTCGTATCACAACCAATACAGCAGTCCACCTGTTTAGCTGGGTGGTAACGTGCTCGCCTCCCATGCAAGCGGGTCCGGGTTCGAGTCCCGGCCTGATGAAAAATATCAGGTACAAGGCGTAAAGTTAGTAAGAACTTCACGGCAAATTGTCTAAAACATACAGATTGCTGCAAACGGCCCAACCAAACTTATACTAGAAGTCGCCTCTAGACGCTGTTGCTTGGATTTACTTAAGGGTAGGTTTACTATCTTTTGGTTCAAAAAATAGTTTTAGAATCCACCCCTGAAACGGTTTTTCCGAATACTGAACGGAAATGTTTGTAATTCGTGGTTGAACAAAAAAATGCACCTGCCTGAAATCGGCCTTTTTCACGCACCAGTTTTTTCTTTCGGAGGACAAATTATTGTACCGGTGTTTGGGAGGAAACACAAAATTCAGATGAAAGTTCGAACGCGTGTGTTTGAAAGTTAGCCCCCAAGCATTTGCATTCTGGTGCGAAGTCTGTGGGGATTTAGACTTCTCTAGCAGTGAGCAGCTTCAACGAAGGGTATTCAGCAATTCTGAAGACCATGACAACGATGGACGTCACCCTGGGACTCTATTCAACGCACTTCGCCAAGCATTCGAGCGGCCGAAAACCGCCGAAAGCCGTACGAGCGGCTCTGGAGCAGCGCCGGATGGCCCAGACCGACCAGAACGCCCTCTGTGAGGAAGAGGAAGGACTAGTTTATGGACCCGGAACAGCAGATTGAACGTACGTTGCATAATGTTGCATTTATATGTAGTCAAAACTACAAACGCGTGTTTCTCGAAATGAAATTTTCTTTTTTTTTATCGCGCAGTATGGTAACTTCAAATCTACTGAGCCGATTGACATGATTCTTTGTCTCCGACGAAAATAATTAAATAGCCTATGAGTTGTACCACTTTTATTCCAATCCATCAACTGTAAATATTTTTACTTGAGCGACGAAGTCAAAAAACGATGAAAAAACCCTATTTTTTTCAAATGCCTGCCATTTTGTTTCCTATGGTCTAAATAACTTAAGCGAGGTACAGCTCCTAAAGAATCTTACATACTTCGCTAACGTCAACTCAGTTTTGATTTCAGACGAGCCGGCTGACCTGTGATGTACTGCGCTTGGAGGTCTACATCGAAATTTTGTTTTGTTCCGACGGTAGTTGCACCTTTGCTCTTAGATATTTCCGGTCGTAAAATTCCAGTTTGTAGAGGAAATACCAATAAACATTTTGACCAAATTTGATATTGATATTTATAACACATCACGAGAAAAAAATTCTCAAACAACATTCTTCTTTGGGGGCAAAGGTAGTAAACCTCCCCTTAAGCAAGATTTAAAAGAAATCAGATACAGTAAATCCTAAGGGAAACTAATTATAAACATAAAGGCTTCCTGGCCACTATCACACACAACTGAAATATGGAAGGCCAAATTAAGGCAAACACTTAATCTCAGGTGTTTATAGAGTTAAGCAAACAATGGCAGTAGCCAATAAGATATACACCAAGAATTACATAATCGACCACAGAAGGCAAACAAACAAATCAAAATATAATTATTAAAAATGTGTGGAAGTATGTGGTAAGGTCTTACAGGACCAAACTGCTAAGGTCATCGGTACCGAAGCTTACGCACTACTTAATCTAACTTAAACTAACTTACGTGATGGACGACACACACACACACACACACACACACACACACACACACACCACACACACACACACACACACACACACACACACACACACATGCCCGAGGGAGGATTCGAACCTCCGACAGGGGATATAATTATTACACAAGTGTCTAGTTCAGCAAGCAACTGATAACAGATAATGCGAATTTACTAGAATCAGCCGTGCAGCTGTCTTATCAGAATAGATATTCAAATGGTTCAAAGGTCTCTGAGCACTATGGGACTTAACTTGTGAGGTCATCAGTCCCCTAGAACTTAAACTACTCAAACCTAACCAACCTCAGGGCATCACACACATCCATCCCCGAGGCAGGATTCGAACCTACGACCATAGCGATCGCGCGGTTCCAGACTGTAGCTCCTAGAACCGCTCGGCCACCTCGGACGGCCAGAGTAGATATCTTTTTCACAAATGTACGAGGGATTTATGTTACCGGAAATGATATGATTGAAACCACAAGACCAACCACAGCACAGAGTGATGCAGATTTCCAGGTTCGCTATTGAAGTCAATAACAAGCTATAAAATAGCGGCTGATCTGTCCTATAAAATTCACAGATAAACAGAATTAAACATTATTCTAGTAAAATACAAGAGACCGTGAACAAAAGGCGGCTGGCAAGCACTGAATGGCTAATATGCCACACAAGTAGCTTACAGGTAAATTTGAATAGTAAGCACCGACCTGAGCACACTATCAACCACACGTCTTCACTTGCAACAGAATATTGGCGGAACTACCGCAGATACCAGTTAGATCCGAATGGAACCAAAATGCAGTGGGTCAGACAGCCGTTAAGATAATAATTACTTCCCATTCCAGAAAAGGGCTCACCATATAGTCCACAATATAGGCTCGCTTCCTTGAACGGTCGAGTAGCTGACACTTAAACTGTAACAGGAGCCTTAGCACCAATAACACTCCACAGGATAGGTTTCTACATTTCAGCTACGTTCAGCCCGATGAAGCACTCTCAGGCCCTAGATAGAACTGGAGCTCCAACTCTCCACACTGCTGCTAGCAAGTCCCTTCTCTTCTGCTTGCTGCACATGCTGCTTTATCCCCACCCGCCCGTCTGACGTGCCCTACCTTTGGCCAGCGTCCTCTAGTTACCTAGCTATGGGGCAGGGACATAAACACAGCAGAGACTGCCGATACTGAGCGCTGTGGATGCTCACGCGCATGACATAATCTTTCTCCCCCTTCTTCCCCATTAAGCTGGTACCGCCAGAGGCAGGAGCGGCAAGGTATGAGTGGATTCCTCAGCATCCTCGTTCCAGTGACGACCTTACGCTGGCTGGTATGATCCTTGGTTAATTTATTGGTGAAAAGATTCTGGGGAAGTGATTTGAACCACTTTGTGCGATCCCACAAACAGTGGAAACATCTTACATCCAAACCTCCAGACGTCACACACTCAGCTCTGTACTAAACGTTGTGTGTCGATAGAGTATCAACTAAGACACCGATTTAATTCGTGCCGTGTGCTGTCATCTATTAAAATGAGCATGGACGGTAATTAAAAGCAACACCAGAACTACGGAGCAGAGGTAAACCATTTCTATGAGCTCCAAATGCGAATATGTCTGGTAGGTGAATTGGTAGAACGTCAGATCGTTGTACTAAAGATCATGATTTCGACACCCGCTGATAGATTTTTTAGCAGATTACGAGTTGAATTGTATGGAAGAACGTTTTATGCCATATACGAGTACGATTCAGAGTTTGTAGCAACGTTCTTTTGGGAATCTCCTTTCGCTTCGTTAGTTGAAAGAAGCAAACCTATTGGGTACATTTGTATGGATAGGTGTCCTGCTATCTATAAAAAATGTACGCTATAGGTTTGCAACTTTCAGCTAATGAAGCGAAAGCACACTGCAAAAGAACATTGGTACAAACTGCGGAACGTCCTTTTACACGGCATAAAAATTTTCTCCCATGTAACAATTTCAAGCGTAGTCTGTTAGAAAAAAAAAAGACAACCATCAGTGGATTTCGAACTTGGGACCTTCAGTACGTCAATCTTACACCCTACCAACTGTTTTATGTCATTTTGTTCGTTGTTGGTTGTTGTATTTGTTCGGGGCGGGCGTCCAATGTCGCTTGTTCAGTTTCAGCGTTGATTCATTAACTCAGTTATTTTATTACAGTGGGCAGCTAACTGTCTGACCGAACACGCTGAGCTACAGTGCCGGCGCCATCTCACCTCCCAGAGAATTTCACATTCATATTTCAAATATGTGGTCTGTACACTACTGGAAATTGAAATAAGAACACCGTGAATTCATTGTCCCAGGAAGGGGAAACTTTATTGACACATTCCTGGGGTCAGATACATCACATGATCACACTGACAGAACCACAGGCACATAGACACAGGCAACAGAGCATGCACAATGTCGGCACTAGTACAGTGTATATCCACCTTTCGCAGCAACGCAGGCTGCTATTCTCCCATGGAGACGATCGTAGAGATGCTGGATGTAGTCCTGTGGAACGGCTTGCCATGCAATTTCCACCTGGCGCCTCAGTTGGACCAGCGTTCGTGCTGGACGTGCAGACCGCGTGAGACGACGCTTCATCCAGTCCCAAACATGCTCAATGGGGGACAGATCCTGAGATCTTGCTGGCCAGGGTAGTTGACTTACACCTTCTACAGCACGTTGGGTGGCACGGGATACATGCAGACGTGCATTGTCCTGTTGGAACAGCAAGTTCCCTTGCCGATCTAGGAATGGTAGAACGATGGGTTCGATGACGGTTTGGATGTACCGTGCACTATTCAGTGTCCCCTCGACGATCACCAGAGGTGTACGGCCAGTGTAGGAGATCGCTACCCACACCATGATGCCGGGTGTTGGCCCTGTGTGCCTCGGTCGTATGCAGTCCTGATTGTGGCGCTCACCTGCACGGCGCCAAACACGCATACGACCATCATTGGCACCAAGGCAGAAGCGACTCTCATCGCTGAAGACGACACGTCTCCATTCGTCCCTCCATTCACACCTGTCGCGACACCGCTGGAGGCGGGCTGCACGATGTTGGGGCGTGAGCGGAAGACGGCCTAACGGTGTGCGGGACCGTAGCCCAGCTTCATGGAGACGGTTGCGAATGGTCCTCGCCGATACCCCAGGAGCAACAGTGTCCCTAATTTGCTGGGAAGTGGCGGTGCGGTCCCCTACGGCACTGCGTAGGATCCTACGGTCTTGGCGTGCATCCGTGCGTCGCTGCGGTCCGGTCCCAGGTCGACAGGCACGTGCACCTTCCGCCGACCACTGGCGACAACATCGATGTACTGTGGAGACCTCACGCCCCACGTGTTGAGCAATTCGGCGGTACGTCCACCCGGCCTCCCGCATGCCCACTATACGCCCTCGCTCAAAGTCCGTCAACTGCACTACGGTTCACGTCCACGCTGTCGCGGCATGCTACCAGTGTTAAAGACTGCGATGGAGCTCCGTATGCCACGGCAAACTGGCTGACACTGACGGCGGCGGTGCACAAATGCTGCGCAGCTAGCGCCATTCGACGGCCAACACCGCGGTTCCTGGTGTGTCCGCTGTGCCGTGCGTGTGATCATTGCTTGTACAGCCCTCTCGCAGTGTCCGGAGCAAGTATGGTGGGTCTGACACACCGGTGTCAATGTGTTGGTATTTTGGTTGATACTCTATCCACACACAACGTTTGGTACCGATCATCTGGATGTTTGGGTGTGAGCCATATGCCCCCCCTCCCCCCACCCTGCTTTGTGACGGAAGTGTCTTCAAGTAGCCTCGGTCTCATGGCGGTAACGAATTCAGATGTCTATTCTTGTTACATCTAGCATTGTCCCTCTGGTGTGCAGGCTGTGTGTTATCTCTGGCAGATTCCCAGGTCTTCTTCATGACCTTATGATCATTATCTTCAGGAAGGCGATCATTAATTGACTGCAGGTTGGAAAGTGTCGAGTTAACAGGGAGTGTGAGCATAAATTTGGGGAGAGTGGTCCTATGCGTTTCATGCATGGCTGTGTTGAAGGCAAAATTAGGCCACCCACTGGATGAATCTAACTGCGACTGCGAGTTCCCGTCGTAGATTATCAAGGTCAACTTAAGATTGCGCTTCACACAGAGCACAAAGAAGGGTTGTGCGTACTATGGGTAATGGTTACATGCGAAATATCATTTGTAATGCAAAATCTTTTAAATTACAGGACGCAAAACTTGGCACATTGTAGCTAATTAGACGTTTTGGGGTACCAAGGATAGAGAAAATATGACTTAGATACTTAATGATTATACTCACAGCACCTTTTGTAATCAGTACCAGCCATAGAAACTGGGAGAAGACGTCCATCACCACCACCATATACCGATTACCTTGTTTAGTACAGGGTAGGGGACCTAGGTAGCTGATGAACATCTTGTCCAAAGGCTGCTCCACCCTGTCAAAGGTAAGCTTCCCTACCGGTTGTTGGGGTTGGGTTTCGCTCCATTAATGTGGCCCACTAATTTATGGACATCGCTATTTACTGTAGCTCAAATGAGGTTCTGTTTAATCTTAATTGTTGTCTTATACATCCCCAGGTGCCCTCCCATCGCACCAGGTAAAGAACCCGAACAATCTCTTGGTACATGTATACTCTGGCCTAACCTTCCTTCCTTTAAGTTGTTGTTTTACTTTCCATAATCGATGATCAGCGTCCTGTTTTTCGGCTAACCCTCTGAATAACTCCAGAATCTCTCTGAAGACTATCCCCACAAAAGCTGCTTCTTCCTCAGATTGCAAGAGATTTGCTGCCTCAGTCAATGTTGATACATTTGGCTAAGGGCATCAACCACGCAGTTATCTCTGTCTCTTCTGTGATGAACATTAAAACGGGAGGCGAATATCTGCATGGGCCATCTGCCTGTTCTTCCCGTAGCATAGATAGCACTCACGTTAAGGCCTGGTTTCTGTCTGTACGGGGAATGGCTTATGCTCAAGATAATACTTGAATCGTTACTACACAAATAATACGGCCACTATTTCTAGAGCGTGTACCAAATATTTGCTCCCTATCACTGATGATGACGTGGACGTACAAGTGATAGGCTTCCTCACTTCCTCCTCCTGATGGAGAAGGACGGGTGCCATATTTGAAATGGATGGGTTTGCCTTCAAGAGAAACTCTCCAAAGAAATCTCATATAGCTAGGTTGGCCACAATAGCCAGCGTCGCCTTCAATGCATCTAAAGATTCCTGCTGAGTATCATTCCACTAAAAATTTTCACCCTCCCTTCACAGTTGGTTAAGGGGGGCAGACAGGTCCGTGAACTTTGGGATGAATTTACGAAAAATATTCCCCATTCTTATCAATCTCGCTATACCCTTTTTATCCTTAGCTTTGGGGAACAGACGAATAGCCTTAGTTCGCTCATATTGTCCTCGCTCACACCATCACTGGACACAAGATGACCAAGTAACGAGATGTTTTTTCGGGCCATGTTGGTATTAGCAGCTTCCTGGAGACGATGAAGAAATGGCCCATATGGCCGACGTGTCCACTGAAAGTTTTCTTGTAAGTAAGTACATCATCCAGACACTTGCAGAAACATTTTAATTTTAAGTCGCACAGGACAGAATCTAGTAAGCATCATAATACACATGCTCTAGTAGCCAACGTGAACAGAATCCAGCTACATAGATAGGGTTAAATATTTGTCCAGAACTTACCAAATAGTATACTGTATATAAGAGCAGCATCTCTAAAAGTCTCACATTACTTCTAATAGTGTCTGCTACATCATTAACATCCAATACTGACAGCAAGGGTCCTCGCACACTTCCCTAGGGAACACCTCAAATTACTTCTACATTTGTCGAAGACACTCTTTTCATACCCGTTCACAACTTCGTTAGTAAATATTGTTGTGGTATCAGTTAAACTCTTTTCGGAAAGTAATTTCAACACTCGTTTTGCTATATAACACGTATCTGTGCAAGTATTTATTTCCGCTCATGACGCATGATACCAGGATCTAACGTGTACCTACGTATGATATTTGACGAATTGTCAGCAAATATTCTGGAGGGGGCGGGACGGGGGGGGGGGGGGGGCGTTCAGAACCTGTAACCTGCGTGACCGACCTGGAATATGTCTCCGTGTTTCCATCATTTATCTTCGGGCGAATGTTGTTGAACATTGTTCAACGTCATGCTTTTCACATTTTTACCCCCTTCAGTTAACGTTCTGTAGCCATGTTTTCCATGTCCAGGTGACGCTAAAAATTAACTTTCTGGCTTCTTTATTGTTCTGGGAATCTCGAGTTACGCCTTCAGTGGCTTTATTTTTGGCCAGTACATTGAAAATCTTTCCAGTTGCCGCAGCTACCATTAATCGTTTGGAGATAACCTTTGGCCGGTATTGTACACCTTTACATAACATTATCCGACGGGTATTAACAGACTTGTAACTTGAACTGCAGGCAAACGATAATTGGAGCATTGATTAATCGGATTTAGCAGATGGTAATGTGATAACATCACGACAGGCACCAGACTGATCCCAAGCGCACACCATGGTACGGTCTCTTAACATTCGGAATTACCTGTTATAAATAGGCATCTAAACCCGGCATACCTCCTATGCTCATCAATAATGTTTGCTCGCCCGTCAGTTTCATATGCATTATGTACTGACCTATTGGTATTCAACCTCTGCAACAAGCCCAGCAAATAACTCAGAAGGGATTGGTAACATTCCATCGGACAACACGACGATTATTCAGGTTGGTGCGTAAGAGTGCACGTGACTGGTGATATACCATCAGACTTACGGAAAAACATCGTCCGTACAGTTCCCAAGATAGCGAGAACTGACAATTAGGAGAAGTATCGCACAATCAGCTTAGCACCTCATACGTCCAAGTTGCTGACAAGATTAGCATACAGAAGAATGTTGTTGTGTTGTTGTGGTCTTCAGTCCTGAGACTGGTTTGGTGCAGCGCTCCATGCTACTCTATCCTGTGCAAGCGTCTTCATCTCCCAGTGCTTACGGCAACCTACATCCTCCTGAATCTGCTTAGTGTATTCATCTCTTGGTCTCCATCTACGATTTTTACCCTCCACGCTGCCCTCCAGTACTAAATTGGTGATCCCTTGATGCCTAAGAACATGTCCTACCAACCGATCCCTTCTTCTAGTCAAGTTGTGCCACAAACTCCTCTTCTCCCCAATTCTATTCAATAGCTCCTCATTAGTTATATGATCTACCCATGTAATCTTCAGCATTCTTCTGTAGCACCACATTTCGAAAGCTTCTATTCTCTTCTTGTCTAAACTATTTATCGTCCATGATTCACTTCCATACATGGCTACACACCATCCAGATACTTTCAGAAACGACTTCCTGACACTCAAATCTATACTCGATGTTAACAAACTTCTCTTCTTCAGAAACGCTTTCCTTGCTATTGCCAGTCTACATTTGATATCCTCTCTACTTCGACCATCATCTGTTATTTTGCTCCCTTAATAGAAAAACTCCTTTACTACTTTAAGTGTCTCATTTCCTAATCTAATTCCCTCAGCAGCACCCGACTTAATTCGACTACATTCCCTTATCCTCGTTTTGCTTTTGTTGATGTTCATCTTAAATCCTCCTTTCAAGACACTGTCCATTCCGTTCAACAGCTCTTCCAAGTCCTTTGCCGTCTCTGACAGAATTACAATGTCATCGGCGAACGTCAAAGTTTTTATTTCTTCTCCATGGATTTTAATAACTACTCCGAATTTTTCTTTTGTTTCCTTTAGTGCTTGCTCAATATACAGATTGAATAACATCAGGGAGAGGCTACAACCCTGTCTGACTCCCTTCCCAACCACTGCTTCCCTTTCATGCCCCTCGACTCTTAGATCTGCCCTTTGGTTTCTCTACAAATTGTAAATAGCCAGAAGAATAAAAAAGAAAATTAAGAATCTGTTATACGACGATCAGTTTACAATAGGGCTAAGCTATAGAGAAAGGCGGGTAATATGCAATATGTGTTAGAGCCAAAAGGGAAAAGTTAGAGGGGAAGACCAATAACAAAGTGCTCGGATTAAAAAGAATGTAAGACAGGAATGTAGTCTCCCGCCCTTACTGTTCAATTTATACATCAAAGAAGTAAGGAGTGGAATTACAATTCAGATTGGAAAGATATCAAAGATAAAATTGGCTGATGACATTGCTATCCTCAGTGAAAGTGAAAAAGAAGTACAAGATCTGATAAATGAAATGAACAGTCTAATAAGTACAGAATATGGATTGAGAGTAAATGGAATAAAGACGAAAGTGATAAGAAGTAGCGGAAATGACGACAGCGATAAATTTAACATCTTATTTGGGGATCTTGAAGCAGACGAAGTTAAGGAATTCTGCTACCTAGGTAGCAAAACAACCCATGTGAACGGAGCAAGGGCATAAAAATCAGAGTAGCACTGGTAAAAAGGGCATTCCTAGCCGAGAGATGTATGTTAGTATCAAACGTGGACTTTAATTTGAAGAAGAAATTTGTACGAACGTTCATTTGGAGCACAGCGTTGTGTGATAGTAAAACATGGACTGTGGAAAAACCGGAACAGAAGAGACTCGAAACATTTCACATGTGGTGCTACAGAAGGATGTTGAAAATTCGGTGGGCTGATAAGGTAAGGAATGAGGAGGTCCTGCGCAGAATCGACAAGGATCATTTCATTTCTTGAAAGCTATATTTTCTTCTTGTCTGAACTGTTTATCGTCCATGTTTCACTTCCGTACAAGGATACACTCCAGACAAATACCTTCAGAAAAGATTTCCTAGCATTCAAATTTATATTCGATGTTAACAAATTTTTCTCTCTCAGAACGATTTTCTTAATATTGCGATTCTGCATTTTTTATCCTCCCTCTTTTTGCCATCATCACCTGTTTTTCTGCTTAAATAGAATCACACCATTTTCTACTTTTTTTTAAAACTAATGTATATTATTCAAGGCTCCATTAGCTGTATTGAGGTTCCTTTATTAGGCAACACAACTGGTTTCACACGATTAAAGACGCATCTTCAGGCGATAATCTGTACTGAATGCAATAAATGATTTTATAAAAATGCTGTTAGTGCATGGTGTATAATGGTTAGTAAACAGGAACAGGTTTTTACTCACAACTTTGCACTTCATAAGGCTAGGGAGAAGCGATGTACCAACACTCAAGATGTAAACTGATTAATTGCGTAGTCTTTCAAAAGGTTGATGATGGAATGTTTAAACTAGGAATTATATACGGTAAGGTGAACGTCGAAAGTGTCAAAACATGCTGCAACAAATAAACCAGTAAACGAGAGGAAATCACTGCAGTTAAAAGATGTAGGGCCGAAACAGCGGTAATGGATACTGTTTGGTTAAATACATCATCCACGAAAGCTGTGTCATAACAGGCCCAGAGTCTATAAAATTTATTACTTAGTAAACGTGGTCGTAAAATGCATTCCTCATCAAAAGCGAAGAGCAGTTAGCATATATGAGATCTCCGTCAAATGGATAAAACTACAGTTCATGTAGATCACCTACATATACATACTTGATGACATTGTAACACAGCACTGGTAAGTGACGTCTTTCACTACACAGTGTCCTTTATCACCCTTTTAGATCTATATGTTTTAAGTACCGTTTCTGCTCTCATTCCCTAGTTGTTTTGCTGGAGCATGAGTTCTGACTCTTTCGACGTTCACCTTACCGTATGTAACTCCGATTTCAAACATTCGATGATCAACCTCTTAACATATTACGCAATTAACCGGTTTACAACTTCAATGTTGGGACGTTGTACATTCTCCCCAGCCTTATGAAGTGAAAAGTTGTGAGTAAACACCTGTGCCTGTCTTCTCACTGTCATACACTATGTATTAACAACATCTTATAAAAACAGTTGTTGTATTCAGTACGGATTAACACCTTAGAATGTATCTACAGTAGTGTGGAAGTAGTTGTGTTGCCTAATAAAGGAACCTCTATTCAGCAGGTGCAACTCTGAAAAATTTTCATTAATTTCCAAAAATATTTTAAAGGATTTTTAAAGATATTTTGGAGAATTTTTCCGTATTTCTTTACAGTAACCAAATACAAAAACTCGTTTATTACTGTCAGTGTCTCATCTCCTAATCTTAGCCCCATCAGCATCGACTCATTTCATTCGACTACGTCCCATTATACTCGTTTTTGTTGATGTTCATCTTGTAATCCTATTCCAAAACATGATCCACCCTGTTTAACTGCTGTTCCAAGTTCTTTGCCGTCTCTGACAGGATTATAATGCTGTCAGCAAACCTCACAGATTTTATTTCTTCTCCCTGAACTATAAATCCGTTTCCAAATTTCTTATTCGTTTCTTTTACTGTTCGGTCAGTGTGCCTATTGACTCCCTTCCCTTTCAAATCCTTAGATACGCTGGCCTCTGTATACATTGCAGTTTCGCTCCCTGCATTTTATATCTGTAATCTTCAGAAATTCAAATAGTTTAATCCAGTCAACATTTTCAAAAGCTTTATCTAATTCTACAATTTAATCTCTAATCTATTTAATCAATTCAATCTCCAACCTATCAACGTAATTAAGCGATCTAGCTTTCCACTCCTAGACCTGTGGAACGTGAGTTCCGTTCCTCCTGCAACTACCGAAAAAGCTTCTACATTTGTCCAAGATCTACTGGTTTCTCCACTGTTTTGTCCCGGTGCTGTGCCTGATCTACATAAACGACATAGGAGACTACATGAGCAGCCCTCTTACATTGTTTGCAGATAATGCTCTCATTTTGCGTCTAATAAAGTCATCAGATTATCAAAACCAATTACAGAATGATTTTGACAATATATATATATATATATATATATATATATATATATATATATATATATATATATATATATGGTTAGAAAAGTTCCACTTTAAAACTCATCAATATCGCCACTTAAGAATTTTGAAGTTTCCAGGTTCTTAATTATTTCCTCACAATGTGTCACACATACCATTGGTGGAATACCCACAGATGTACGGAACTGAATGTGTTGCGTCTTTTTAAAACTGAGGCTGAGACCATTTGCAGAAAACCTGTCAATGATTCTTCTAAGAACATAGTTGAGCATTTCTTCTGTTACTGTACGTACTCTTGGACTGATTACAATAACGCTGTTATCTGCAAAGAGGAACAAATTCTGGTTCTTGTTTGTTAGACAGAAGATCATTTATATACAAATATCAAAAAAAGTATTGCATCACCCCGGTTCCCAGAACTCCTGAAGACAGCCATTGGCTGTGGATATTGTAACTCACACACAGGCCCTCTGACTGATCAGAGACGTCACTAAACCCGCCCAAAGTTGTAAACAAACATGCATGTGCAGTGGATGTTAGACGGAGGGGTCCGACAGCAGATCAGTTCGCCATTCCACGGGGAAGGAGGTACACGGCTCGTGTTGTCTGTAGTTCAACGATTCCTACACGGTCAATACCTTCGTTCGATCGCTTCCGCCTTGTTACTTAGTGCCAGGAAGGGCTCTGAACAAGGGAAGTGTTCAGACGTCTCGGAGTGAACCAAAGCGATGTTATTCGGACATGGAGATATAGAGAGAGAGGGGCTGTCGATGACATGCCTCGCTCAGGCCGCCAAGGGCTACTACTGCAATGGATGACCGCTACCTACGGATTATGGCTCGGAGGAACCCTGACAGTAACGCTACCATGTTGAATAACGTTTATTGTGCAGCCACAGGACGTCCTGTTACGACTCAAACTGTGCACGATGCGCAACTTCACCCCCCAACGTCCATGGCGAGGTCCATCTTTGCAATCACGACACCATGCAGCGCGGTACAGATGGGCCCAACAACATGCCGAATGGACTGCTCAGAACTGGCATCACGTTCTCTTCACCGATGAGTATCGGATATGCCTTCAACCAGACAATCGTCGGAGACGTGTTTGGAGGCAACCTGGTCATGCAGAACGCCTTAGACACACTGTCCAGCGAGTGCAGCAAGGTGGAGGTTCGCTGCTGTTTTGGGGTGGCGTTATGTGGGGCCGACGTACGCCGCTGTTGGTCTTGGAAGGCGCCGTAACGGCTGTACGATACGTGAATGCCATCCTCCGACCGATAGTGCAACCATATCGGCAGCATTTAGTGAGGCATTCGTCTTCATGGACGACAATTTGCGCCCTCATCGTGTATATCTTGTGAATGACTTCCTTCAGGATAACGACATCGCTCGACTAGAGTGGCCAGCATGTTCTACAGACATGAATCCTATCGAACTTGCCTGGGTTAGATTGAAAAGGGCTTTTTATGGACGTCGTGACCCACCAGCCACTCTGAGGGATCTACGCCGAATCACCATTGAGGAGTGGAACAATCTGGACCACCAGTACCTAGATGAACTTGTGGATAGTATGCCACGATGAACACTGGCATGCATCAATGCAAGACGACGTGATACTGGGCATTAGAGGTGCCGGTGTGTACAGCAATCGGGACCACCACGTCTTATGGTCTCGCTGTGTGCAATGTGTGGTTTTCATGAGCAACAAAAAGAGCGGAAATGATGTTTATGTTGATCTCTATTCCAATTTTCTGTACAGTTTCCGGAACTCTCGGAACCGACGTAATGCAAAACTTTTTTGATGTGTGTATATGAGGAGCAACAGCGGACCTAAGATTGAGCCTTGGGAAACCCCATATGTGATTTCTCCCGTCATAATAATGTCCCTGGGCTACATTGGTTGAATTACTAAGTACATCTTTCTACACTCCTTTCGATAGATATGACGTAAAGGCTATACCATCAACCCCATAAAACTTCAGTTTATCTAGGAGAATATTGTGATTCACACAGTCAAATGCCTTAGACAAGTGGCAGAAAATACCAAACGGCGCTATGTTAATGAATGTACAGTTTGGTTAGTGAACATGTAAATGGCATTCTCAGGAGAGCAACTCTTCTGAAATCCAAAGTGCGATGTGCTGAAGATCTTTTTGTTCCTCATGTGAGATATTATTCTAGGACACATCAGTTTCTCATATTTTTTAAAAATGATATCAGTAGTAAAACAGGTCTGTAGTTATTGACATCTCTCCTCTCACTTTTCTTAAATGGGGGTTTAATATCGTCATATTTTAGTGTCTCCGGAAAAACGACTTGAGTTATTGATGCATTACACATTTTAGATAATAAAGGGGTTATTATATGGGACCAAGTCTTTAGTACCCAATTGGAAACCTCATCAAAAACACAAGAACTTTTATTTTTGAGAGAGTATAAAATTTTCTTAATTTCATAATGAAAACAACTCATATGACTGAATTTTATGTAAGTTGTTTTTTCTACATACTCCTGTGATCTTTTTCTTGAACTGTTTTTCCCTGTACTTCCTATTATATTTGAGAAATTGTTATTGAATATATTTACTACCTGTGACTCATAATTTGTAGCCCTTCTATTCAGTTCAATGGTGATGTTACCCTATCCTGTGGCTGATTGTCCTGTCTCTCTTTTAACTACATTCAATACAGCCTTAAGTCTGTTGTCAGAATTACTAATTTCTGACATTATGTGCATATTACTTGAGTTACAATAACTTTTCTTATTAATTTCGAGTAGTTTTTATAGTGTGGAATTACTGCAGGATCACTACTTGTTCTTGTCAACACATACATTTCCCTTTTCCTTTCACGAAATACTTTAATCCATCTAGTGTTCCATGGAATATTACATGAATGTTTAATATCCCTTCTTATTATCTTATGAAGAAAGCTGTTTTCAAATAACGATATGAACTTATCGTGAAACGGGTTAAATTTTATGTTAGCATTTGATTCATTAGAAATGTCATTCCAGTTCATCTCTTGTAAATTGTTCTCAAAAATATTTTTCCTAGACTCATTATGTAACCCTGATTCCCATTGAGGAGGATCAATATTGTAGGGCACTGCCTTATTTGCCCTGATTAATTGTCCATCATGATCAGAGAAAGCATTTGTTACTATGTAAGCAACTGTTTTTTTTCTTTTTGAGCTTCAGCAAAGAAAACATTATGAGTTAAGGCGCCACTGTCTTTAGTCATCTGTGTTGCACAGTTAATTAATGAGATCAAATTCTAGGATTCAAATAAGGTTTCCATATAATTTCTCCTATCAGAATGCTTTAGAAAATCTACATTGAAATCACCAAAAATTATTAACTGCTTGCTGCTATCTGACAGATAGCATACTAAGGAAGCCAAATTTCTCATAAACAGGTCAATATACATATATCAATACACTTCACCCGAGAAATTTGTGTGCACAAACTACGACCACTGTGGAGAACGATTTCCTTGGATAAAGATAACGGATGTTGTTCACACACCACCCTGTTTCGTACGCCTTTTGTGTCAATAGCTAACACAAATGTTTAATGAATGATAGATTGATTGGAGAGATCCAGTAGCATGGCTTCTTGTTACACCTGACCTCAGTTGTCTAGACGTGTTGTTACGGGAACATTTCTGTATTACATACCCATCGTCAACATCCTTACGTTACACAAGCGTGTGGCCTACTCACGTGGCAAAATTCAAGAGTGGGGATGTGTGTTTACACGAGTTGGTGCTTCTTTGAGTAGGAGGGGTGCCAAGTTTCTAATAATGAGTCGTATCACATTGGGCACCTCCTGCAGTGTCAACACATGGCTACTACAGAACAGAATGGTCCACACCTCAACTATTTGCCTCTGGATATCTTTATACACGTTTTTTTTAGTGTAGACCAGTACTGTATTTTTTAACTTCTTTTATATCCTCTTTATACAGAGAAGCAAGAAATGGAATAGTAAAGAATCGTAATAAACTATTTATTTTACTAAAGTCAGCCACTACTATACGAGGTCTCCTCGTGAATAAGCCTCTCATTCAAACAAAACGACAGTTCACTATTATGATTTTTTTCAATATCAATAGGAAATAACATAATCCAGCCACATCAAGTAGATGAATTAGTTCCGACGTTTTATATCGAGGTCATTCTAATATAACGTATAACAGATACTCTTTAGAGGGCTAACGTAATATTTGGTTTTTGATCGACTGGGAGGGATTAAAACCTCAGAGAAGAACGCACAGTATGGAAATCAAAGGTGTTCCTAACAATATCAAGGAGGATGAAGTGAAACATTTTTCACCTTGAAAACTGAGATCGAAAATAAGATGCGTTATGCCTGACTGAGACAATTTACGTTTCTAATTTATGCAATTCCGTACTTGCTAAACATTCTAGATACTGGAAACAAATCATTAAACAGGTTGATTTTTTTCCATCGTGTACAAACGGGATTTGTCGATAAGAGGATACGGGACGAGGAAGGTCGAATAAACTTATATCCGGAAATAAATGGTTTCCATGCTAGAGACCATTTTTTCTGTCATACATTTTTACAGAGAGTGCGGCCTAATACCCACTATACCACGCACTCACAGTTACAGTATGTGTTTGAAATGGTCCCCATATGCCTCAACGCATGTGTAGCGCTGTATCATGTTCTGCCTAACACGTTCACATCGGCCAGGCTGCATCCGAACAGCGTCAAAGGCAACATGAATGCGCTGCTCTAGTGTCTTCACTTCTGAATACGCGATACTTTTCAGATGGCCCCATAACTAGAAATCGCACGGATTTAGATCCAGTGAACAAGCAGGCCACGCAACTGGACTCCGTCATCCGATGCATCGACAAGAGAAGACACAATTGAGATGCATTCTTACGTTAATGGCGACGTGGGCTGGAGCACCATCATGCAGCAGCCACATAACCCTTCGAATCATCGATAGCACTTCCTCCAGCAGGGGAGGCAAAGCCACTTGCAATAAACGCCGATAGTTCCAGCCTGTTGGGCGTCGTGGAAGTTGGACTGGTCCCAAAATACGTCCATCAATTATCCCGGTCCACACATTCCAGCTGCGCCGATGCTAATTATTCTCCATCACCGTACCATGGGGGTTCTGAGTGCTATCCCACACATGACTGTCACGAAAGCTGAAGATACCACTCCCCATAAGGGTGGCCCCATATGTGAATAGGATGGATGACACAAATCCCAGTATTGTGGTTGCCTGGTGAAGAAATCAGTGACAATACTGCTCCCGATGTGGGAAGTCTGCCTCTAAAGTGCGCGTCATTTATGATGGCGGCCGAGTTTAGGTTCGTTCTGCGCATCTGACGTCACAAAACACAGTCAGCCAATGAACAGAGAACGACGTTGCCAGAGCTCGACTGCAGTGCAGAGCACGGACGAGTGTCTTCAGTTTTAGAAACGTTCAGCCATAAATAAAGTAATTGAGCAAAAGCAATGTCTTGATAGCAGACTTTCTTTTATAGAAAGTTTGTAAAAAGCATTCTATATACAATTTGCTTAATATTCTATTAATTAATTAAACCAAACAAGCAATAAGCCTCCTAATTCAGGCGATGGCAAAGAAGGTGTTTGTATCATTCTCACTCACCACTTTTTCGCAATAAAGAACAGTGGTAATTGTTATTTCCTATTGTACTTCGACGAAACGCCAGTAATTCATAGTCATACCAACAGTGTTTGTCGGTATTTTGCGTCTCAGTTTAAAGTCCTCCAAGATAGGCATTGAATGACGAGCTGCATTAGCGTAATGGTTAAAGTGTATATCCGGCACGGTAGCTCAGTGTGTTCGGTCAGAGAGTAACGTGCCCTCTGTAATAAAAAAAAACTGAGTTAACAGATCAACAACGAACTTAAATGGATGTCTTACGACGTCTGCCCCGAGCAGATGCAACGAACTAAAGCGAACAAAACGAAAATTAAAAAGAAAAGTGTATGGCTGCTAAGCGTAAGGTTCTGAATTCAAACCTTGTTCGGTGCTAAACATTTTCTTTATTTAAAAACAATATCGAAGTGTCTTACTTCATGAATTTTATTCGTTTGATTGTAATTTTTTGAAATTTCTACCGGAGTATACCATGGCGCTGCTTCTCTTGGTGCGTACAACTGGCAACGCAGCAGTCTCCCGCGTTTGGGCGGGCTTGCGCGAACCGCCAAGATAAGAGAATTGAACTGTAGTAAGCCCTGCACACGCAGTAACAATTGTCGTGGAGAATGTTCCACGTGGTCGTCTGGCTGTAGTAGCGAGCCCTCTGTCTGGTACTGACACTTCCACAGTGTTAGTCTCATTTTCTTCCCAGTCTGGTGTCCGATAATTTCTGGCACGTCCTTCATGATTTCCCGATTCCTGAAACGACCCTTCCTCAGACAAACGGTGGAACACTGTTGCAAAAATTGAGTGCCTTAGTTGTTGTCGGCGGGTATGCGTCTCCTAATACAAAGTTTCTCCCCGCCCCGCCCATTGTAATTTGCCTTTCCTAAAGTAAACACCATGTCGGCAAGCTCCCGATTCGAATACGGAACTACTGTGTACAACGCTGTATCACAAACGCAACAAGGTGAGTCAGCAACAGAAGTGAATCGGACACAGCACTACCAATTACTATGGAAGGAGAGGGCGCTAAGGTATGGCGTACGAGAAACAGCATCACCTTCTAATAGGAGTAAACTGTGCGTACTGTAACTGTGGCTGCACGGTACAGCGCGTATTAGACAGCAGTGTCTTTAACAATGTATGATTAAATAAATGGTCTCCAGCACGGAAACCATACATTTCCGGAGATAAGTTCATTAGAGGTTTTTTGTTGCGTATCCTCTCATCGATCAATCGCTAGAGTTTGTACTTGGTGGAAAAAAATTGCCTTGTAGAATAGCTTTTCGTTGACTGTTATTTCACGTTATATTTACAGAAAGGGGCTGATCACATTAACTCCAAAAAGAACAGTAACGAAGGGCGTTTTGTGTAAGTATGTGCATGACTCTACACGGCACTGCTAGCTATCGTGACCGCTTCCCTTAATCCACGTTAAGATCAAATTAAGGCACTGCCCTCCGCCCTTTAATTGTAACGGGGGAACCTTTTGCTACGTAAGTCGAGAAGCAAGGGTTTATTACGGAATTTCATTTCTTGATGGGGAATCGCATCTGAATGAGGTGGTGTACTATCTTTCGTTGAAGTTGTTAAAAAGGTTTGTTCTTTGAAACGCTACTGCGCATCGCTTTCACTGGGAATACTACTACCGTTGCATCTTATGCACTCCTCAAGTTTCTAAGTTTCTCTCGATTACGCCAAACGATTGCAATGCAGATCAGTGGATTCCAAACTCCAGCGATCACGCAACCCTCAAGAAAAGGTTTCTTCCCCGCGCGTTCCACAGCGTGTCCTACTCTTTAACAGTGGAAATTCCAATACACCCAGACAAAATGCCGCCTTCTGCGAGATCATTTAATAAAGCCGATCAGGAATAAGAACGGAGAGAGAGAGAGAGAGAGAGAGAGAGAGACGGTGAAATTAGTACTTATTAACTGCTGAAGCATTTGTAGCGAAGTCGCAGAATAGGGAGATTAAACAAGAAAAGTGCAATTATATCAGTGTAACGTGACTGGATGGAATAAATATCTCTTCACCGGCACAGTAAAGACGGGTTGTATTCTTGCTTGTGTAGGAGTCCTGCCGTTTAAGTGGGGGATGGGATAACCTATATTTTGTGCCCTGTCCTGACTCCAATACCGATCTCGGTCTTTACTGTGTGAGACTATCTAGTTGTAGGGAATTCCAAATTGACTAGTACAGAGAGTGAGAGGATCGACAGGGTTTACAACACACAAAACGTCCATCATTTAAAAGTTCACATATTGATAATCAAGGTCTTACACACTGCCGCAAAAGGCTTCACAACGCACTGGTACAACAATGAAATCACTATATAAAATTACTAGTTAAATATTGATAAAGATTTGAAGAGAAACAGGCATTACTGATAAGCTACTAAGTAGGAGTTAATAATAAAACGGTCGACATCGTGCCATTACATTAGAGGATGAATTCTACTTCTACTCTGGTGAATAATTTCGAGATAAATCAGAGAGAGAACTGAATACAAGAGAGAACTGTCGAAACGACAGCTGGAGGTAGTTTGAAGCGTCAAGCGGACTGTAATAAAAGTTCTTCCGTAAGGCAGCTGCACTCGCTGCATTAAACTGATTAGATTAGATTAGTTTTTCGTTCCACAGATCCGTGCTGAGGAGATCCTCCCCGAGGATGTGGAAAATGTCATTTTTTTTATTTTGAGCTGAAATCACAATACTAATAGTATGAATATACACAATACATCATTTGTCTCTATCAAAAATTCGTCAATGGAGTAGGAGTTGGCCACTAGTAAGTCTTTCAGGCTCCTTTTAAACTGATCTTTATTTGTAACTAAATTTTTTATGTTTGCTGGCAAATTATTGACGATGAGTGTTCCTGAGTAATGGACCCCTTTTTGAACTAATGTAAGTGCTTTTAAGTCCTTGTGAAGATCATTTTTGTTCCTGATATTGTATGTATGAAGTGAGCTGTTTGTTGGAAAAAGAGATATATTACTTAGGACAAATTTCATTAAGGAGTAAATATGCTGAGAGGCAGTAGTTGGTATACCCAGTTCTTAGAAGAGGTTTTTACAGGACGTCCGTGAATTTACTCCACAAATAATACGTATTACACGCTTTTGGACTCTGCAAACTTTTGTTTGACTTGAAGAGTTACCCCAAAATATTATACCATATGACATTATGAAATGAAATTAGGCAAAGTATGCCAGATTTTTCATTTTTATGTCGCTTATATCTGCTAACACTCGAATTTTTTATGGCGTTTCTGCAGTTTTGTGGTGTGCTCCTCCCAAATCAATTTATAATCAAGTTGTAATCCCAGGAATTTAAGACTGTCAACCTCTTCTATCTGCTCTTCTTCATACTTTATGCATATGCTGGGTGGAAACCTCTTACAGATTCTGTATTGCATATAGTGAGTCTTTTCGAAGTTTAATGTCAGTGAGTTGGCTTTAAACCATTTATTAATATCCATGAAAATATCATTAGCAGATCTTTCTAGAACTACACTCGACATACTATTTATTGCAGTACTTCTGCCATCTGCAAACAAAACTAACTCTGCTTCTGGCAGTGTAACTGATGAGAGATCATTAATGTACACGGTGTCGTTTTATCGCACATGTCATTTCGCCTCTCTCTACAACGTAATTAATGGCAAACTGCAATGAGACTCTAAGTGGCATGTGGCAGGAGCAAAATGCTCCATTCGTTGTCATCTTTCGTGCACACCGTCTAACTGCGACCGCTACTGTCCAGAAGGAAAGCGAGGTTGAGGGATCCGCACGGAGCGACCGACCTTCAGAGATCTCCCGACCTCAAAAAATACGCCTTATGCCAACTGCTGAGAAGGGTAGTGACCTAGTTCTGCCTCCTCGTACGGTGAAAGCCGACAAGTCCCTCGTTCCTCAGAGGTTTGCCGCCCTGTCTTGACGCCAACTAACACTAGAGCAGATGCTTCTCGTATTAAATTACATCTTTGACGAAAAAAGAGAAATTTTTAGCAGATTCTAACAGCTTTCGTCATTTTGATGAAAATAGTAACTTGTATCTCAGACTGCAGTGCCAGAGATCAGGTACTAATATACTGATCTCCAGTATGTTTCTAAGCGGCGGTGAATCTGCAGAAACAAGCGCTCAGGGAAAAAAAATGATAAGCATTAGAATCTGAAGCGCACCAGCATGTTAGCCACAAAGAATGGATCCATACTGTGGAGGAATATGAAAACGATTTTCATTCATTAGGGTCATTGTGTGAATTGGCCGTAAGGTGGCACTCATGCACACCTCTCGACACGTGATGAGGCTGGCTTCACTTGTCGGGTAACTTGTTGGGAATACACGTTAGACTGACAAGGCAGCGAGATGTTTACAGAGAATTTCAAGATGTACACTACTTCAGTTTTAGTTTCAGGTGTTAGTGATGTTCGATTAGGAATCGAATATTTGGTCTGCCCAGCATATACACACACACATCTGTTGTGGAATAGTTTAAAGATGATCCATTCTGTTGGCACCCAGCTACATCGGGAGAAATGACCATCAAGATAAAATAAGAGAAATCAGGGCTCGTTTTTCCCGCGCGCCGGACGAGAGTGGAACGGTAGACAGACAGCTTGAAGGTGGTTCATTGAACCCTCTGCCAGGCAGGTACTTGTGAATAGCAAAGTAGTCATGTAGATGTGGATGTAGACGTAGATGAGTTGTAAGGGATTTCTCACTGAATGTAGTACCTTCAATGGCTTCAATATTGAACTACATGGAAAATCGGCAGTGCGGTACACAGAAGTCGTACAGAAAAATTACCCTTGTTAAAGATAGGAATCTTCATCACTCATGTTCTTAATTTCAATATCATGTTAGCTAAGATCGAGAGTGTGTTTTTCGTCCCGTCACCTGAGAAGGCGTATTTGCCACGTATTATTTCCTTCTGTTCAAAAATTAAACGACATTACAAACTATATTGTTTCTCCGCTCGTCTATTTTTACGTCCTTACTGCAACTGTTCGTATCACTGCTGCCCATATTCAATGCGCCGGTAAAGCTGTTGCTCGTATCGTCGCTGAGACGATGCACTCGTGCGCGTAACGCACAGCGTAAAACATATCCTCATTATCCGACTGATGATGATGTTTGGTTTGTGGGGCGCTCAACGGCGCGGCCATCAGCACCCGTGGCTACAAATTCCCAAACTGTACACAGTCCAAACCAGCCATTTTCACAAATTATGATGGAATGATGAGGGCAACACAAACACGCAGTCCCCGGGCAGATAAAATCCCCAACCCGGCCGGGAATCGAACCCGGGACCTCGTGATCCAGAGGTAACAACGGTAGCTACTTTTTTCGTTCGTTATTGTTTGTCGCATTTGTTCGAGGCAGAGGTCCCATGACATTTATTGAGCTTCATCGTTGAGTCGTTCGCTCAGTCTTTTATTACAAAGAGCACCTAACCACCTGAAGCTTCCTGCCAGATTAAAACTGTGTACCGGACCGAGACTCGAACTCGGGACCTTTGCCTTTCGCAGGCAAGTGTTCTACCATCTGAGCTACCCAAGCACGACTCACGCCCCGTCCTCGCAGCTTTACTTCTGCCAGTACCTCGTCTCCTACCTTACAAACTTTACAGAATCTCTCCTGCTAACCTAGAAGAACTAGCACTCCTGAAAGAAAGGATATTGCGGAGACATGGCTTAGCCACAGCTTGGGGGATGTTTCCAGAATGAGATTTTCACTCTGCAGCGGAGTGTTCGCTGATATGAAAATTACTGGCAGATTAAAACTGTGTGTCGGACCGAGACTCGAACTTGGGACCTTTGCCTTTCGCGGGCAAGTGCTCTGCCATCTGAGCCACCCAAGCATGACTCGCCCCATGTTCTCAAAACTGTACTTTTGCCAGTTTCATATCAGCGCACACTCCGCTGCAGAGTGAAAATCTCATTCTGGAAACATCCCCCAGGCTGTGGCTAAACCATGTCTCCGCAATATCCATTCTTTCAGGAGTGCTACTTCTGCGAGGTCGCAGGAGAGCTTCTGTAAAGTTTGGAAGGTAGGAGACGAGGTACTGGCAGAAGTAACGCTGCGAGGACGGGGCGTGAGTCGTGCTTGGGTAGCTCATATGGTAGAGCACTTGCCCGCGAAAGCCAAAGGTCCGGAGTTCGAGTCTCGGTCCGGCACACAGTTTTAATCTGCCAGGAAGTATCATATCAGCGCACACTCCACTGCAGAGTGAAAATTTTATTCTGGCAGCGAACCCTCTGATCGAACACGCTGAGCTATCGTGCCGGCTATTAGACCACAAACTGCAGACATCATACTTGACTGTACTCGAGACAGCTTGGCTTTCGCTGCACATGAAACTAAATCCAATGAGGTTCGACCGAATGCGGAAGAATACACAGTGTAGTGTTTACATGAGGTTTATTCTTATGATGAACGCAGTATAACAGCATTCGTGAATCCCACTGCAGTTCGTTACCAAAGCACAAGAAATGAAGCGGTGACTTACTGGTGTTGGCTGTGATAATGGCATTTATGTACCCCCCTCCCCTCCCCCCCCCCCCCCCCCAATATCTCTCTCTCTCTCTCCAACCAAAACGTTCCCCACAGCCCTTCAGTCCATAGTGAAAATAATAACTCACCAGCTGTACCTCCTCTGTCTACGGCGACGGGCTGGTGAAGCGGCGCGACGGAGGCAAAGTGGGAGAGCGCTTGTACCTACTTCGGTCCCACATTGCCCGGCGCAACGGCCGCCCGACAAGGTCGCAAGTCGCGTGACGACCCATCAAGATCTGCCCTCCCTCCCCGGGCAGCCATTACGCTTTCCCGTCCCCTTCGTGCCCGTCAAGCTTCAACGAAGCAAGGCGGGCCGCGGCGAGGCGATGCGATTGCATCTGCAAACGTCATCCTCAGATTGTGCCGTGCCGGCATTAAGGACCTCACCTCTGCGCCATTGTGTATCGCCGTCGCAGACAGAAAAAAATTTCTCCGCCTCAGCCAGTAGGTGGTATCAAATCACGTTTGAGTGAAATACACTGCGTGTGGACACGTTATGCCCCCTGCGAGGAAACTATTTCAGTTATAATGTCGTTTTGCCTTACACTACTTCTCACACGTTGTTGTTACCATTCTCCATTATGACATATGAAGCCCACAGGCAATCACAGTGATGCTTTTATCAAATAGGCCAAAGAAATTTTTGTCGTCTGGAGGCGACTGTGATTTATGTATTTGCCAAAATAAATTTTATTTTCAGTGACACCCACTTTATTTCAGTTTTTGAAATATCCCCATCAGTATTTAAGTAAGCTATTGCATGTGCAATAACGTCAGCTGCCCTCAGGTGTCACGTATTTGCCTCTTCAGATAAGCATAGCTCGTGATGTGCGCCCAGCTAACTACCAATGCGTATATCATGCAAAAAATTTAATAATTCTGAACATTATATATGTTCACTGATGCAAATAAAGATGTTCCCTTACTAATTCACAGTTTTAAGTGTAGAATTTTCTCCTTTTTCTTTTTTCTTTTTACTTTCCTAAGAAGCTGATGTCCTTTATTGGGGATCAAGTTATCTCCATATCAAATTTTAAAGAAATTGTGTGGGCAGTTTAGTCATTCAAACGTCACAGAGTTACTTTTGCATGTATTACACACTGAAGAGCCAAAGAAACTGGTACACCTGCCTGATATTGAGTAGGGCACCCGCGAGAACGTAGAAGTACCGTAACACGACTTGACATCGACTCGAATAGTATCTGAATTTGTGCTGGAGGGAACTGACAGCTTGAATCCTTCAGGGCTGCCCAGAAATCCGTAAGAGTACGAGGGGGTGGAGATGTCTTCTGAACAGCACGTTGCAAGGCATGCCACATATGCTCAATAATGTTCATGTCTGGGAAGTTTTGTGGCCAGCGGAAATGTTTAAACCCAGAAGAGTGTTCCTGGAGCCACCGTGTAGCAATTCTCGACGTCGCAATGTCGCACTGTCCCGCTGGAATTGGCGAAGTCCGTCGGAACGCACAATTGACACGAATGGATGCAGGTGATCAGACACGATGCTTACGTACGTGTCACGTATCAGAGTCGTATCTAGACGTATCAGCGGTCCCATATCACTCCAATTCCACACGTCCCACACCATTGCAGACCCTCCACCAGCTTGAACAGTCCCCTGTTGACATGCAGCGTGAAAGGATTCGTGAGATTGTCTCCATACCCGTACACGTCCATCCGGTCGGTATAACTTGAAACGAGACTCGTCCGACCAGGCAACATGTTTCCAGTCATCAACAGTCCATTGTCGGCGGTGACTACAACACGATGTTCAGACTCACTTAAATCTTGATAACCTGCCACTGTAACAGCAGTAACCGATCTAACAACTGCGCCGGACATTTGTTGTCTTATATAGGCGTTGCAGACCGCAGCGCCATATTCTGCCTGTTTACATATCTCTGCATTTGAATATGCATGCCCGTATCAGTTTCTTTGGAGCTTTAGTGTATAAGTTCGTGGCGAAAACGTCTCTGCTGGTGGTTGTTGGGATGTTTAAGGGGGACTAAACAGCTAAGGTCATCAGTCCCCCGTCTCTGCTGTATTATGACTGTAGGAACACATATTTTAGTACCAAGTCCGTCCTAATACGGCCCCTGACATTAAACTAAATAACATTCAAAGTTTCTGCTATCCTGATCATTCGGAAAGCACGTTCTCTCACTAACAATCAGCGTAAACATAAAGCTCGCAATCTCCTGTCCAAGGAACTTCAACGTTAACCAGTCAATAAACAGATTGAAAGTCAACACAGTGTTCGCCCGTTAAGTGTGCGCACACAGTTCGCCACTATCCGTTAATCTGAAGTATCTGAAATACAACTGCACAGTACGACCCACCGAATTACAGCCTACAAGAAGAAAGTCACAAGTTTTAGCGTGGATAGCAAAACTTTCGGTAATGTCATTTACAGCTGAGCTCACTAGTTTGGGAACTATTCAGCTTATCAGTTTCTCACCAAATTAGAATATTTTCACAAAACTGCTAGAGCACCGGGCAATAAATACTTCTTCACTTTACTAAACCTGAATCTGGACTGTCAGAAAAAAAACTGCGCGCAAATCTCTCCCCCTTCCAGAACACGCAGCCGCCGTCCTCTCTCGTTGCATGGAGTATATTGCACCCGATCAGCTTCGTAGCTTTTGTCGGAAAACACGGTAGGTCCTCTTCTTAATGAATCCTCAATTCCAAATTTAATTTAATCATAGGGAAAGTTTTCTACATTCTGGAAAGCAAACAAACTCAAACCTATCCATTCTAACTTGTCTAGAGGACATAAGTGAAGATTTTGTTTCTACAATAACTAAACTGACTATCGTACAGTAATCATATCACGCCAAGTGTGCGACTCACTGAAAGATTACACACGTGACTGACACACTTATTCATTACTAAAAAATTTAAGATGCATAAGCCAAATAAATGCTGGATTCACGCCCCAACTCATTACGACAGCATCAAAAAGTAAGTAACTGTGTGAAACAGCTGGAAGTTATAACTGTTCGAAAGAGAAACCATGAACCAAATCACAGTTTACCAAACAAAATTGACACAAAATATACCTCAGTGTCAGGAGGTTGCTTGTAATGGAAAGTTACAACATCTGTTTCAGGTATAGGACTGAAAGTCATACAGTAAGTTTGCTACTGTTGTTGTAAAATGTTACACAAAATTTCATACTGACTGGTGTACGAAAAATGAATTTAATAATTCACAAGTTGTTGTAAATTTTACCGTCTGTAAGAGCGCATGCGCACAGCGGGTCCAGAGCGCATAAAGAGAATCGTGGGAACCCGCTCTTGAGAGCATAGGACTACCACACTAAGTGCGCCGGCCGATTGTGGCCGAGCGGTTCTAGGCGCTACATCTGTAACCGCGCGATGGCTACGGTCGCAGGTTCGAATCCTACCTCGGGCATGGATGTGTGTGATGTCCTTAGGTTAGTTAGGTTTAAGTAGTTCTAAGTTCTAGGGGACTGATGACCTTAGCAGTTAAGTCCCATAGTGGCCTGAACCAGAGAAATGTCTGAGTACACCTGGAATCCTTACCCAATCTGTTACCCCCAGAAACTATCCTTGTAACCATTGATGCCACTTCCTTGTACACAAATATTCCGCACGTCCAGAGCCTCGCTGCGATGGAGCACTTCCTTTCACGCCAATCACCTGCCACCCTACCTAAAACCTCTTTCCTCATTACCTTAGCCAGCTTCATCCTGACCCACAACTTCTTCACTTTTGAAGGCCAGACATACCAACAATTAAAGGGAACAGCCATGGGTACCAGAATGGTCCCCTCATACGCCAACGTATTCATGGGTCGCTTACAGGAAGCCTTCTTGGTTACCCAGGCCTGCCAACCCAAAATTTGGTACAGATTTATTGATGACATCTTCATGATCTGGACTCACAGTGAAGAACAACTCCAAAATTTCCTCTGCAACCTCAACTCCTTTGGTTCCATCAGATTCACCTGGTCCTACTCCAAATCCCATGCCACTTTCCTTGACGTTGACCTCCATCTGTCCAATGGCTAGCTTCACTCGTCTGTCCACATCAAACCCACCAACAAGCAACAGTACCTCCATTATAACAGCTGCCACCCATTCCACATCAAACGGTCCCTTCCCTACAGCCAAGGTCTTCGTGACAAACGAATCTGCTCCAGTCCGGAATCCCTGAACCATTACACCAACAACCTGAAAACAGCTTTCACATCCCGCAACTACCCTCCCGACCTGGTACAGAAGCAAATAACCAGGGCCACTTCCTCATCCCCTCAAACCGAGAACCTCCCACAGAAGAACCACAAAAGTGCCCCACTTATGACAGGATACTTTCCAGGACTGAATCAGACTCTGAATGTGGCTCTCCAGCAGGGATACGATTTCCTCAAATCCTGCCCTGAAATAAGATCCATCCTTCATGAAATCCTCTCCACTCCACCAAGAGTGTCTTTCCGTCGTCCACCTAAGCTTCGTAACCACTTAGTTCATCCCTATGAAATCCCCAAATCACCTTCCCTACCTTCTGGCTCTTACTCTTGTAACCACCCCCGGCGTAAAACCTGTCCCATGCATCCTCCCACCACCACCTACTCCAGTCCTGTAACCTGGAAGGTGTACACGATCAAAGGCACGTGTGAAAAGGCAAGTGTGAAAGCACCCACGTGATTTACCAACTGGCCTGCCTACACTGTGAAGCTTTCTATGTGGGAATGACCAGCAACAAACTGTCCATTCGCATGAATGGACACAGGCAGACAGTGTTTGTTAGTAATGGGGATCAGCCTGTGGCTAAACATGCCTTGGTGCACGGCCAGCACATCATGGCACAGTGTTACACCATCCGGGTTATCTGGATACTTCCCACTAACACCAACCCGTCAGAACTCTGGAGATGGGAACTTGCCCTTCAGTATATCCTCTCTTCTCGTTATCCGCCAGGCCTCAACCTCCGCTAATTTCAAGTTGCCGCCGCTCATACCTCACCTGTCTTTCAACAACATCTTTGCTTCTGTACTTCCACCTCGACTGACATCACTGCCCAAACTCTTTGCCTTTACAAATGTCTGCTTGTGTCTGTGTATGTGCGGTGGATGTGTGTGTGCGTGCGAGTGTACACCTGCCCTTTTTTCCCCTTAAGGTCTTTCCGCTCCCGGGATTGGAATGACTCCTTACCCTCTCCCTTAAGACCCACATCCTTTCGTCTTTCCCTCTCCTTCCCTCTTTCCTGAAGAAGCAACCGTTGGTTGCGAAAGCTTGAATTTTGTGTGTATGTTACGTGTGTCTATCGACC
This sequence comes from Schistocerca gregaria, assembly GCF_023897955.1. Taxonomy (NCBI): domain Eukaryota; kingdom Metazoa; phylum Arthropoda; class Insecta; order Orthoptera; family Acrididae; genus Schistocerca; species Schistocerca gregaria. Next base: position 77,547,673 of record NC_064925.1, on the reverse strand, counting down.
TGCCAGCGCTTCTGTTTAGTAAGTCACATCATCTTTGTTTATATATATATAAAATTCATGACGTCCAGTCTTACAAATTTCCTTTTCTGACGGATACACGTCCAGATCGTCCGCTCTCAAAATTCTGCCATCTCTCTCCCCACATCCACCACTGCTGGCGGCTCACCTCCAACTGCCCAACGCTACGTGCTGTTCACATCCAACTGCCCAACACTACAATAGCGAATATTGCAACAATGCCAACCAGCCACAGACTGCACACAGCACAGCCAGTGATTTTCATACAGAGCGCTACGTGGCGTTACCAACATAAAAGCCTAAGCAGCCAACTTACAGTAATACTCAGTTCAAAACCTAACTCTATACTAATTCTCCATAATGCTCCATATAACAGCGTTAAAATAAACAAATTCCGTTAAAGACGATGTCAGAAATGGCTATTCTCGGATGACATACTGAAACTTATTCTGTGCGAACTTGCTCGAAATAACTGAGACAAGGGCTGTCGAGTATTTCGTCGATAAGATTCAATAAACTGCTGGTCACCCCTGTTTTGCGCCTTCCTCCTTACGACCCAGAATGAAATCCGAAAGCGAATATTTGGTCTGTTGTGAAACGTTAGGTAGCTTCCCTGAACGTTTCTGCATGGGAGCATAACACCTGAGAAACATTGTTACGAGGATACATTTAATTCACCTGGGTTTTGGATAGCTAAACATACAATTGACGATAAATTTGAGCATTATTCGCTTCAGACTTAGGCTGAGCGCACCACGATTTGACACTGCGTCAATTAAGTCTACCTTTCTCGGCACTGAAACGCACTTGTGACGTTTTAGCAGACTCTGCAATCATTTTATTCACGAACGTTATCTGACTTGCAGTAATTTTTTTCACTAGAACGCAACGTACAACACCTTAAGCCCAGTTCACACGACGACTCTAGGTTGCTCGCGACCTCGCTACCGGACGCTGGCGCGTGTACCGCGTCCGTTTGCGCAACTTTTTGGCGAAACTAAACATTTTCGGCTTGTTCCAACTTTAGTGACACTAGTTGCTTGAGCATGGAGGTCAGGTTTGTGGGTAGAATGGAAAGAAACCGAAACATGAAGTGGAGAACGGGGGACATTATTCGCCTTTTTGGTGGCAACGCTATGCTGAGGTGTTTGTTGACTACAAAAACAAGCAACGACGTGTCGCTGCGCTTGAGGATGTCATGCGAGATCTGAGCGTGGATTGGTAGACAGTATCTGAGCTGCAGACCAAAATACATTAAATTAGTAGTAGATATAGAAACGAATTATGAAAAATAAAGCAAGCGAAACATTTGGCTGGGGAACGGCCCACGTGTACAACAATAAAATCTCGTGGATCGAGATGGGCGATTCTTTTTTAAGGAGAACAGTTGACAGTAAAAAGAGGATACAGAAATCTGGAAAGCTGAATACTTCATTCAGTATTAATTTATTTAAAACATCTCAACAGTTCTTCCTATTCAAAGAATGGACTTAGTACAAATGATTAAAACAACTTCTAGGATCTTCCTGCAAAATTTCTTCCAACAAAATCACTGACCAACCGAGCTGTCGTCTTTTCTTTATCCAGTCACGAACCAAAACAACTTTATTTTTTTTATCTCATATCTTACGTAGCGATTTCATGCAAACCATCATTAACTATACCCACATGTATATAAACACAGACACTCCGCAAGCCACCGTACGGTGCGTGGCGGATGGTACCCTCTACAACCATTTGTCATTTCCTTTCCTCTTCCACTTTCTAGTAGAGCTAGGGAAAAAGCACTGTCTACATGCCACCGTATGAGACCTAATTTCTTGTATCTTATCTTGGTGGTCCTCACGCGCGATATATATTAGTGGCAGCAGAATCATTCGGCAGTCAGCTTCAAATGCCGGTTCTCTAAATTTTCTCAGTAGTGTTTCTCGAAAAGAGCGTCGCCTTCCCTTTACAGATTCCCATTTGAGTTCCCGAAGCATCTCCGTGAGACTAAAGTGTTGTTCGAACATAGCAGTAACAAATCTAGCATCCCGAATCTGAATTGCTGCGAAGTCGTACTTCAATCCGACTTGATACGGATCGCAAAACTCAAACAGTACTCAAGAATAGGTCGCACCAGTGTCCTATATGCGGTGTCCTTTCCTATATGTGGTCTCCTTTCCTAAAATTCTCCCAATAAACGGAAGTCGACTATTCGCCTACCACACGACATCCTCGTTCCATTTCATATCGCTTTCCAACGTTATTCCCAAACATTCAAACTACTTGGCTGCGTCAGCAGGACACTCGTAATACTATATCCAAACAATACAGATTTGTTCTTCCTACTCATCCGCGTCAACTTACATTTTTCAACATTTACAGAAAGTGTTCGAAGTGATGGCCATTGGTATTAATGCAGTGCTGCAATCTTCTTATCATGGATTGCCATTCATCACACCAACTAGAAATTTTGTCTACGTTGTCTTGTACAGTCACTCAAATTTGACACGTTACCGTACACCACGGCATCATTAGCAAACAACCGCAGGTTGCTGCCCGCCTCATCCGGAACCGCGCGACCGCTACGGTCGCAGGTTCGAATCCTGCCTCGGGCATGGATGTGTGTGATGTCCTTAGGTTAGTTAGGTTTAAGTAGTTCTAAGTCTTGAAGTCTAGGGGACTGATCACCTCAGATGTTAAGTCCCATAAGTCACATAGTGCTCAGAGCCATTTGAACCTTTTTTTTATGCCCGCCTTGTTCGCCAAATCATTTATTTATACGGAGAACAACAGCTGTCCTATCACACTTTCCTGAGGCACTCCTGACAGTACCTTTTTCTCTGACAACACTTGTAGTCGAGGTCAACAAACTGGATTTAATTACATAAGAAGTATTCGAGCCACTCACATGTCTGTGAATTTACTCCTTCATATACAGCCTGCAATGGTTCACCGTGTCAAATGCTTTACGGCAATCTAGAACTATGGAACCTGCATATTGCCCTTGATCCATTGTTCGCAGTATATCATGTGAGAAAAGGGCAAGCTGAGTTTCGCACAAGCTATGCTTCGATGATTCGCGGCCATGAGTTTCTCAGTCTCAAGAAAGTTTAATATATTCGAACTGAAAATATGTTCAAGGATTCTGCAGCAAACGGAAGTTAGGGATATTGGTCTGTATACAAAGTGAGTTACTAACTATTATCCTAGAATAACTCGGAAAGAATGATAGGAGCTGAGAAGTTTGTGAGACAAAAGTTGCATGGGACAACAGGGGCCATAATATGACGTTGGTTGTTTGTTGCTAGGTGGGGTCGCGTCAGAGGTATGAAGGCCAACTTTGGTTTTTTTTAATGGTATGCTACAGTTTGGTACTTATTTGCTGATAGCGGTTATCGAGACGAATCCAATGATGTGCAACAGTAAGGTCTTTGAAGGTCAACGGAGATCAATAAACGTCCATTTACAGAAGGTGTTCGAAGTGATGACTATTGGTATCAATGAAGTGCTGCAATCTTCTTATCACGCTTTGAGTGGTATTCCTTATCAATTGGGCACTTATCGAAGGGCGTGCTTTGACAAGTCTCTCTCGTATATCGTGCAAATAGCAAATATTCGCCGAAATCAGTGTGTCCATCTAACGTGGCATTGACATGTAAACGCCATTCGACGGTTTCGGAATACGACACTAATAGAAACAGTAAGACTAGTATCGTCGAATCAAGAGAATGTGAGTGATTTATTCCTTCGAAGAACGAGTCGATATGCTTCTCATTTACGGAGAATTCCAACGAAATTAAGTGAGAGCTAGAGACTTATACTCTGGCAAGTATCATGAACGTACTCATACGACACGTCGTATATTTAAATATGAGTATGATAAATTGAGAACGACTGGATCTTTAACGCATCGGAAACATATCCAGCAAAGGAAAGTTCCTAACTAGGAAACGTATCTTGGTACTCTTGCCACTTTGGTTCGAGATCCTTGTGTTAGTCACCGTCAAATCGCAAGGAAATCTGGCATGAGTCAGAGTAGCGTTGTTCGTGTTCTGCATCGCCATAAATATCATCCTTACCATAAAAGTCTCCACCAGGAATTAACTCGTACGGATTGTATGCGTCGCATTGAATTCTGGCGATGGGCTCAACTTCAGATTCAGAGGGATGACACTTTGATTGATTTTATTTTATTTGCTGACGAGGCTACATTCACGAACCATGGAAATGTTAATTTGCATAACATGCATTATTGGGTGACTGAAAATCAATGTCGGCTGCGGCAAGTTGCAGACCAAAAACCGGGGTTGGTGAATGTATGGTGTGGTATTCTGGGAGATAGAATTATAGGCCCCTATTTCATTGGAGTAAATCTTAATGGCAGGAAGTTCACCACAGCCCTGCAACAAACATTAGGTCTGTTACTGGAAGAAATACCTTCAGGAACAAGGAACAATGTGGTATCAACACTATTGGTGTCTGGCATATTTTTTGCTGATGGCTAGAAATGAGTTGCAGAGATAATTCCCAAATCGTTGGGTTGGACGCGGAGGAGATGCGTCGGCAGACTTGACGCTTCTGGATTTTTTTCTTGTGAGGATTCGTAAAATACATTGTTTATAAAGACGTTCCAGCTACACCTGAAGATATGCTTCGATAAGTGTCAATGTGATAAGGAATACCACTCAATCCATGATAAGAAGATTGGAGCACTGCATTGATATCAACGGTCATCACTTCGAGCACTTTCTGTAAATGGACGTTCATGCCACCTTTGTGGCATTCGTTGACCTTCAAAGACATTACTGTTACACATCGTTGGATTCGTCTCGATAGCCGCTATCAGAAAATAAGTACCAAACTGAAACATCCCATTTAGGAAAAACAAAGTTGACCTTCGTATCTCTGACGCAACCCCATCTAAGAACAAAAAAACAACGTCATATTATGGCCCCTGGTGTCTCATGCAACTTTTGTCCCAGAAAATTTTTAACTCCTGTCATACTTTTATTGTTGGTGGTAATCGTTAGTGACTCACCCTTTGTAAGAATGAACGGACGCGCAAAGGTCCGTTCTCTCTTATATACTGTAGTCATAGCACTTTTTTCCACTCACTTGGGACTTTGTGCTGGGTGAAAGATTAAAGATAAATGCAGGCTAGGTAAGGGGTCAGTGCCGTAGAGTACTCAATGTAAAATCGAGCTGGGATTCCATCTGCACCTGGTTCGCTATCTTCAACTGCCTCATCAGACTGGTCGGCAAGGGGCAGCATGGAAGCTTTAAACCCGCTTAGCGATTTTACAATCCTCTAGAATTTTGTCGGATTCTCCTACTGATCATATGCTAAGGTGTTACGGTGGTAGTTGTTGTATGTTTCGTGCATAGATCTTTTCACAGATGCACGAATCTCTACTAACTTACCTCTGTTGTCATTTGTGTGTTCTCCTTTGAACCGAGAGTGCAGCAGCTGTGACGTGGTTACTTATTCCACGATTGAGAACAACTGTGTAAGTTGAAATCACATGTTTAATTTCGCAATTTTCAGTACAAAAGTACCAGCTTTTACAGTTTTCAATTTGACAACATAAACAGTTGTCAGGATAACGCATCTCGCCAACATCAAAAAGTGAAATAATCCTAAATACAACAATGTTAAATATTAAATCTCAGAAAAATTCTGGCCGGTGTGGCCGAGCGGTACTAGGCGCTTCAGTCTGGAACCGCGCGACCGCTACGGTCGCAGGTTCGAATCCTGCCTCGGTCATGGATGTGTGTGATGTTCTTAGGTTAGTTAGGTTTGAATAGTTCTAAGTTCTAGGGGACTGATGACCTCAGAAGTTAAGTCCCATAGTGCTCAGAGCCATTTGAACGAACAAAGTTTATGCCTCTGCACGCGGTATTTACTTTAAGCTGCGACAAGATGCCGTCTGCTATTCCGCTCTCTTCCACTGAAATTCCTATAAAACTAATCAAACCTTTGCTGAGCGTTCCATCAGCAACTTTCCCTTTGTTTCTCATTATGGGAGAAAACAATTTACTCAGTCCCAGTCCTTGCAGGTGCCGATATTCACGCACGTGGTTGGAGCAGAGTGCATAATACAGTGCCCTCTCAGTTTTTGCAAGAACAGTTAACTAATAGGCTGGTTAGTTTCTCCGCAGTTGGAGATAAACGTTGCTACAGCTATTTTCTAGCTGGATTTCAGCCGCTGTGAATGCAGTGTTCACATAATTTTTTTCTCTGAGTCGTACAGAGCATTAAGCGCTCCATTCTGCACTTGACGTCAGTTCAGAGAAGAGTCCACGAAAATTTCTCTCTTGTCTTACTCATGGCCGAACTGCCTCCCCCACCTGGGTTCATTCGTTCTTCACGTCATGGCATTTTTTGACCAACAGAAGTGTTCCTCTTATTTTGTGGAAACTTTCTTTACCAATCGCAATGTCCCTTGTATTAAACTGCGTCGAAACTTCAGTATATTCTCCTTCCTAGTGAGTATCCGCCAATCGGACGTTTTGTGCTCGTTCTAGACGTCTAAAATACAATGACCTTCACGTGTGTTGCACTCACTGGACACATGATCGAAATGTGTCTCTGGTTTTTGCTCGTTTTCCTTTGGAATTCCGAAATGCAACTTTCTAAAGCTTTTCTCTGTCCCTCTGCAGATGCGACACTACACGCGTTTCTCCCGCCTGAATCACCTGGTCAAGTGGTTGACTTTCCACCTGCCAACCCTTTAAGTGGTTTTCGTGGTAACCCCTGTGCACCCTCACTTCTGACCTTGTCCCTCAGGCTTTCAAACTAAATCGCCTCACACTGCTTGTTCCACCTTTTGTATCAAAGACATGCATTGTATAGGAATGGTGTGTTAATTACCGTTGATTGACTGACATCCCTTTTTTCATTACATACTGATAGGCAAATTTGCTCATAACCGCCGAATTACGTTAGGTGTCATATTCACCTTCTCGTTGCGATGTATAAAGCTCTCATGTAAGGTGTGAATCTGACCATTTCTTCTGCCACCTTACACAGCCTCCGTTTCCTCAGCATATTGTGTATTTCGTTGTTAAGCCATGGGGATCTTCCCCATGATATATCCGCTTACTAGGCACGTAACTCTACAGACCACGATTTACAGTCTGCTTAAACTTTGCCCATAATTCCTCTAGATGTATCTCACTGGAACTAAGTGATTCACTAACTAAGCGAGATGCTAACAACTGCTTATCTGCTCTATCTAGCATAAATATTCTCCTAACCCCCATTACTGATTTATTAACTTGCTTAATCATAGTTGTTATATTGACATCATGATCGCTAATCCCCGTTTCTGTTCTGACATTGTGGGTAAGATCCGGCCTATTTGTAGCTGCAAGGTTTTAAGACATTTCCATTGCGTGTGGGCTGCCGAGCTAGCTGCTCAAGACAGTTTTCAGAAAGGTGTTCAAAAGCATTTCGCATAACCGTCTGTCTGTAGCCGCCGCAATGAATCCATAGACATCCCATCCTATACTCGGTAGGTTAACGTCGCCTCCATCTAGTATCACATAATCTGGGTATTTACGAGGTACTGACCATGGACGTTCTTTGAATGACTCTAGAACTGTTCGGATAGCTCTGAGCACTATGGGAAGTAACTTCTGAGGTCATCAGTTCCCTAGAACGTAGAACTACTTAAACCTGACTAACCTAAGGACTTCACACACATCCATGCCGGAGGCAGGGTTCGAACCCGCAACCGTAGCGGTCGCGCGTATCCAAACTGTAGCGCCTAGAACCGCTCGGCCACCTCGGCCGGCCTAGATCAGTCACAGCGGAATCCTACAATTTCCTTGGTTTCACCTACACGTTTTACAAGTGACCAGATAACTTCACTGTCACACTCAACTTCGACCTCAGCAGAGAGAATATTTTTGTCAACTGCAATTTACACTCCCACTCCTATGACCTCTAATCTGTCTTTAGATATACGTTCCACGACTTCGTAAATATCTCAGAACTTTCCATCTCCGGTTTTCAGCAAGCACTCGGTCCCAAGAATAATTCGCGTTCACAACTTTCCTGGAGGACAGCAAATTCGGGAACCTTATTACTCATATTTCGACAGGTTACTAATAAAACGTTGACGGTAGAAGTGTCTCTACTCTGTACCCAGTCTGACATCCCTTGCTGGTTTCTGACTGGCGAGAGTTCATCAGAGCACCTAAAATTTCCCTCTAGCCTAAAAAAAACCGTCGTGTGCACTCCACAAGTACTCTGCTACCCAAGTAGCTGCTTCCTTTGTGTTATGCACCCCTAACGTATCAAGGGGAATCCTGCAAATCCCCACACGATAACGCAGGCCTAGAAATCTACAGCAAATATATCACAGAGTCGATAAAGCCTTTTTTTGAGATCCTCCACTCGCCTCGAAACCAAAGGACCCCAATGAACTCTTGAATCTTCTCACGAAATTCCTATCACCAACTTTCTCCTCCGAATGTGAAAATATTTTGATGACACCGACCTACATATTGAGGAACGATCAACACGATAAAATAAGGGAAATCAGAACTCTTACGGAAATATATAGGTGTTCATTCTTTCCGCGCGCTATACGAGATTGGAATAATAGAGAATTGTGATGGTGGTTCGATGAACCCTCTGCCAGGCACTTAAATGTGATTTGCAGAGTATCGATGTAGATGTAGATGTAGATGAAACAATGCTGCAAATTGCGTGCTTTGCTTGCATCCCACGCACGAGGCCAGCAGTCTTCAGCTCCGCCAGCCGCTGTACGAACTGAGGATGGCCTCATAACCCATGCGTCAGGCGTCGTTGGTGCCGATGTGAGCCACTACTTGCAGACAACTGGACCCTGCACTCTCGATAACCGCAGACAAGGCTGCCAGAGGGCCAGTTTCTACTTCGACCCTTCGCCTCAGGTGACGAGAATGCGTTACCACCCGCCACTCACCCTGCTGTGAGGGCAGATGCACCGGGCCGGGCGCACTTGGAGGTGCCTCGAAATCAGAGCCCGTGGGCAAAACAAGCAACACCTGAGGTGTCCCATGCGACGCGCCAGATTCTGCACCACCTCTACACCCCGATGCCGTAGTCTGAAGGTGACTGACCTGTAACCGAAAACTCATTCAACTGTTCGCAAACTGCAGCAGTCTCCTCCTGCTTCTGCACACATTATGCGCACGTCCTAATCATCCTACAAGACTGAAGAAGTAAACTATAAAAGCAGACAGAATCCTGGACATGCCAACTACGCCGCAACTCCTTCAGCTGCCATCACTTTCACTTAAACACGACTACGGCACTTACAAAACGATGAAATTGAAGTGCACACTGGTAGCGCCGTGTCTACATAAACGAAACAATTTGCGTGCAACTTGTTTGTCAACCAAGTGTCGTTGTGTAAACTAGGCTTTTGACCCGTCCAGAACCAGGTGGCCCGTCACATCCGACGTTAAGGGCTGGCGCACTGTGCAGAGAGATCTGACGGAAAACACCTTCACTGTTTCGTCAATGGCGAGAGGACGACGCACTGCTCCGGGCGCATTTCAGACCACGCGGTGCAGAATTCCTGCTTCTAGGAAAACCCGGCTTCAGAGCAGCGAGCTCCTAATCGTAAATACAGATCGCTACGCCACAAACCTACTCCCAAGAAATGAAGAAGAAGAAGAAGAAAATACTTTGAGCGTTATTTACTGGAGCAGTCAACACCATTAAGACTCATTTCGACAGTCTGCCCTACTACTTTAAACAAAATTATATAGTTAATTACGAAATCTCCACCCTAAGAGCCACCGAGTTGCGACTTGTTTAGGATCTAGGCGCTGACTGATTTACCGTGTGTCAGACTCATTTACAACTGTCAACAATCATTTGGTCGACTGTGTTCGGATTACTTCATAGGACATACCTTGATCAGCCAGAACATTGTGACCGCCTACCTAACAGCCGGTATGTCCACCTTTGACACGGGTAACAGCGGCGCCTCGTCGTGGCGTGGAGGCAGTGAGGCCTTTATAGGTCACTGAAGAGAGTTGGCGCCACATCTGCACACACGAGTCACCTAATTTCCGTAAATTCCGGGAAGGGGGGCAATGAGCTTGGACGCCACGTTCAATCACATCCCAGATGTGTTCGATCGGGTTCAGATCTGGCGAGCTGGGGGACGAGCACATCAACTGGACTCGTCATTGTGTTCCTAGAACCACTCCATCACAATCCTGTCCTTGGGCATACATCTACACCTACATGGATACTCTGCAAATCACATTTCAGTGCGTGGCAGAGAGTTCATCCAACCACCTTTACAATTCTCTATTATTCCAACCTCGTTTAGCGCGTGGAAAAAATGAACACACATATCTTTCCGAACGAGCTCTGATTTCCCTTATTTTATCGTAGTGATCGTTACTCCGAATGTAGGTCGGTGCCCACAAAATATTTTCACATTCGGAGGAGAAAGTTGGTGATTGGAATTTCGTGAGAAGATTCCGTCACAACGAAAAATGCCTTTCTTTTAATGATGTCCAGCCCAAATCCTGCATCATTTCTGTGACACTCTCTCCCATATTTCGCGATAATGCAAAACGTGCTGCCTTTCTTTGAACTTCTTCGATCTATTCCGTCAGTCCTATCTGGTAAGGATCCCCCACCGCGCAGCAGTATTTTAAAAGAGGACGGACAAGCGTACTCTAGGCAGTCACCTTAGTGTATCTGTTACATTTTCTAAGAGTCCTGCCAATAAAACGCAGTCTTTGGTTAGTCTTCCCCACAACATTTTCTATGTGTTCCTTCCAATTTAAAAAGATTAGACTGATTTATCGTGTAACCAAAGTTGCAGTTCCTTTTAGCACTCATGTGGATGACCTCACACTTTTCGTTATTTGAGGTTAACTGCTCTTTTCGCACCATTCAGATATTTCTTCTAAATCGTTTTGCAGTTTGTTTTGATCTTCTGATGACTTTATTGGTCGATAAACGACAGCGTCATCTGAAAATAACCGAAGACGGCTGCTCAGATTGCCTCCCAAATCGTTTATGTAGATAAGTAGTATGTCCAGACTAAGCGCCTGCAACTCTTGTTTCCCGCGAAGCAGACCGGTACAGCGGGCCCCGGACCGAGGAGGGATCAGCCTGGCCGGTCTGCTTCGCGGGAAGCGAGAGTTACAGGCGCTTAGTCTGGACACAGTAATAAGGAACAGAAACGACCTATAACACTACCTTCTGTTTTACTCGATGGCTTTTCGTCAGTTACTACGAACTGTGACCTCTCTGACGGAAAATCACGAATCCAGTCACATAACTGAGACGATATTGCATAAGCACGTACTTTCACTACGATCCGCTTCTGTGGTACAGTGCCATAAGCCTTCCGGAAATGCAGAAATACGGACTCGATCTAAAATCCCTTGTCAATAGCACTCAACACTTCATGTGAATAAAGAGCTAGTTTTGTGTCACAGGAACGATGTTTATTAAACCCATGTTGACTTTGTGTCAATAGACCGTTTTCTTCGAGGTAATTCATAATCTTCAAACACAAACATGTCCAAAATCATGCTGCATATCGACGTTAACGATATGGGCCTGTAATTTAGTGGATTACTCCTACTACCTTTCCTGAATATTGGTGTGACCTGTGCTACTTTCCAGCATTTGGGTAAGGATCTTTAGTCGAGCGAACGGTTGTATATGATTGTTAAGTATGGAGCTAATGCATCAGCATACTCCGAAAGAAACCTAACTGGTATACAGTCTGGACCACATTTTCTTGCTAAAATATGCCACTACCGTCGGGAAACATGATGGTCTTGAGGGGGTGTACGTGGTCTGCAACCAGTGTAATTACTCCTTGGTAGTCATGGTGACTTGTGCGAGTTCCAATGGACCCACTGAACCCTTCGTGAATGTTCACTACATAGTTGCCGTTCCGACTTATACATTTGTCTTAGGGTTGTAGTACTTTCCGATACCCTCAACGTAGAAGGCAGACGCCTGTTCTTTGCACCACTTCTGTACGCTCGTCTACAGTTCATTGTCTGTACCAAAGTGTTGTCCTCATAGCCAGCGATTCATGTGAGCAGAGCTGAACATTAGAGCGAGCCAATTCCGGGTTGCATGGTGAGCGATCAAACACTTTGCATCGAAAACACTGCAGCAGTGTCTTTACTCCCCCTGCAGTGTGCGGCCGGGAACTGCCATGAAGAGGAAACGCATGACGGCTGTGTTATGTGGGCTGCGTAGCTTGAGGCGAAACTCTCCAGCGAGCGTCCATACTTGACGGGAGACACATTTTTCTAGGTATCTTTACATGCTCACTGTGCGCTCAAAACTGAAAACAGCATCTTGAAGCGATCGACAGGCATGCTAGAGACACTTCAATGCAAAGCTTCATCGGCTTTTCACAGTAGTTTCCATTTCCCGCCTGATCAGACCTTACTTTCCGAATAGCTCTTGTGAATTGTCGTCACAGCAGTCAGTTCTTACTGGCGAAGAAGCTGGAGGTCTTAGCCAGATTTGGAGTAAACCAACAGCGTTTAATAAAAAATACAAGGTGATTTGTGGGTAACATGAATAGCTGACTACGTGTTATTGCCAGAGTTCTGTGACAGCACAGCGAGCGAAGTGGTGTAGTGGCAAGACAATGGGCTTGAATTCCAGAAGAAAACATTCAAGTCGCTGTTTGGCCATCCAGATTCATGTTTTCGGGATTTTTAGAATCACTTAAAGCAAACACCGATGTATTTCCTTTAAAAGACAAAGCCTATTTCCTTCCCAGCCCGATCTTGTGTTTTATCTAAAGAACTCGTCGTAGAGTTTCTAACCGATTTCTCATACACAAACAGCAGTTTACCGGCGTTTCCTGGTGAAACGTTGCTGTGTTGGCTCGTGTAAGGAGGAGAAATGCGTACCATTGCGTTTCCGACTTTTATAAAGGTCGGATTGTAGCCTATCGCGATTGCGGTTTATCGTATCGAAACATTGCTGCTCGCGTTGGTCGAGATCCAATGACTGTTAGCAGAATATGGAATCGATGGGTTCAGGAGGATAATACGGAACGCCGTGCAGGATCCCAACGGCCTCGTATCACTAGCAGTCGAGATGACAGGCATCTTATCCGCATGGCTGCAACGGATCGTGCAGCCACGTCTCGATTCCTAAGTCAACAGATGGGGACGTTTGCAAGACAACAGCCATCTGCACGAACAGTTCGACGACGTCTGCAGCAGCACGGACTATCAGCTTGGAGACCATGGCTGCGGTTACCCTTGACGCTGCATAACAGACACGAGCGCCTGCAATGATGTATTCAACGACGAACCTCGGTGCACGAATGGCAAAACGTCATTTTTTCCGATGAATCCAGGTTCTTTTTACTGCATCATGATGGTCGCATCCGTGTTTGGCGACATCGCGGTGAACGCACATTGGAAGCGTGTATTCGTCATCGCCATACTGGCGTATCACCCGGCGTGATGGTATGGAGTGGCATTGGTTACACATCTCGGTCACCTCTTGTTCGCACTGACGGCACTTTGAACAGTGGACGTTATATTTCAGATGAGTTACGAGCCGTTGATCTACCCTTCATTCGATCCCTGCGAAAACCTACATTTCAGCACGATAACGCACGACCGCATGTTGCAGGTGCTGTACGGGCCTTTCTGGATACAGAAAAAGTTCTACTGCTACCCTGACCAACACATTCTCCAGGTCTCTCACCAATTGAAAACGTCTGGTCAATGGTGGCCGACCAACTATCTCGTCACAATACTCCAGTCACTACTCTTGATGAATTGAAGTATCGTGTTGAAGCTGCATGGGCACCTATACCTGTACACGCCATCCAAGCTCTGTTTGACTCAATGCCGTTATTACGGCCAGAGGTGGTTGTTCTGGGTACTGATTTCTCATGATCTATGCACCCAAATTGCGTGAAAATGTAATCGCATGTGAGTTCTAGTATAATATATTTGTCCAACGAATACCCGTTTATCATCTGCATTTCTTCTTGGTGTAGCAATTTTAATGGGCAGTAGTGTATTTTGGTGGAGATGCGATGTAGATGCTTCGTTTAAAAAATTACATTAGAGACCGACTCAACTGAGAAAGGCACACTTGAGTAATATTGTTAACGAGAAAGACGACATGAAATGCAGGGTCAGGGTAATATTTCTGTTTGTGGCAAATTAGTTCGGAAAACAGCTGACAGGGGCATCACCTACCGCAGTTGATGAAAATGCCTACGAACCAGGCAGAGAAACCAAACAGTATGCTGCAATATACCCGTTGCCAGTCGATGGTGAATGTGGAAAGAGCTTTCTGAGGAAAGATTCACAAAACGCCACTCACGGAGCAGTATCTTGTGTCTCAAATTGAAACTAATAACAAGTATCTGATCCTTCAACGAGACGACTCCTCTGTATATTTCCACAGTTGCGTGCGAGAGTACATGAATGTGGCGGCACCACGTCGCCGGGTGGACCAGGCTGCGGCCGCTCATCTAGTGGTATTCGAGTGGTGACCAATATCAAGGCTAGCGTTCATGTTCTTCCTGTGCCGCGGAAACCACAAGACTTGCTGCGCGCCGTATCGTAGCAGCTGTTGTTACCGTAAGAGAACCGATTAGAGATGTGTGCTGTGGGAAAAAGGGTTGATACATACAGGGTGTTTCAAAAATGACCGGTATATTTGAAACGGCAATAAAAACTAAACGAGCAGCGATAGAAATACACCGTTTGTTGCAATATGCCTGTTACAACAGTACATTTTCAGGCGGACAAACTTTCGAAATTACAGTAGTTACAATTTTCAGCAACAGATGGCACTGCAAATGATGTGAAAGAGATAGAAGACAACGCAGTCTGTGGGTGCGCCATTCTGTACGTCGTCTTTCTGCTGTAAGCGTGTGTTGTTCACAACGTGCAAGTGTGCTGTGGACAACATGGTTTATTCCTTAGAACAGAGGATTTTTCTGGTGTTGGAATTCCACCGCCTAGAACACAGTGTTGTTGCAACAAGACGAAGTTTTCAACGGAGGTTTAATGTAACCAAAGGACCGAAAAGCGATACAATAAAGGATCTGTTTTAAAAATTTCAACGGACTGGGAACGTGACGGATGAACGTGCTAGAAAGGTAGGGCGACCGTGTACGGCAACCACAGAGGGCAACGCGCAGCTAGTGCAGCAGGTGATCCAACAGCGGCCTCGGGTTTCCCTTCGTCGTGTTGCAGCTGCGGTCCAAATGACGCCAACGTCCACGTATCGTCTCATGCGCCAGAGTTTACACTTCTATCCATACAAAATTCAAACACGGCAACCCCTCAGCGCCGCTACCATTGCTGCAAGAGAGACATTCGCTAACGATATAGTGCACAGGATTGATGACGGCGATATGCATGTGGGCAGCATTTGGTTTACTGACGAAGCTTATTTTTACCTGGACGGCTTCGAAAATAAACAGAACTGGCGCATATGGGGAACCGAAAAGCCCCATGTTGCAGTCCCATCGTCCCTGCATCCTCAAAAAGTACTGGTCTGGGCCGCCATTTCATCCAGAGGAATCATTGGCCCATTTTTCAGATCCGAAACGATTACTGCATCACGCTATCTGGACATTCTCCGTGAATTTGTTGCGGTACAAACTGCCTTAGACGACACTGCGAACACCTCTTGGTTTATGCAAGATGGTGCCCGGACACATCGCACGGCCGACGTCTTTAATTTCTTGAATGAATATTTCGATGATCGTGTGATTGCTTTGGGCTATCCGAAACATACAGGAGGCGGTGTGGATTGGCCTCCCTATTCGGCAGACATGAACCCCTGTGACTTCTTTCTGTGGGGACACAGAAAGACCAGGTGTACCGCCAGAATCCAGAAACAATTGAACAGCTAAAGCAGTAAATCTCATCTGCATGTGAAGCCATTCCGCCAGACACGTTGTCCAAGATTTCGGGTAATTTCATTCAGAGACTACGCCATATTATTGCTACGCATGGTGGATATGTGGAAAATATCGTACTATAGTGTTTCCCAGACCGCAGCGCCATCTGTTGTTGACAATTGTAACTACTGTAATTTCGAAAGTTTGTCTGCTTGAAAATGTACTGTTGTCAAAAGCATATTGCAACAAACGGTGTATTTCTATCCCTGCTCGTTTAGTTTGTATTGCCGTTTCAAATATACCGGTCATTTTTGAAACACCCGGTAGATAATAAACGTTGTAATAAAAGAAAAAAACGTTGAGACTATGTCTTCCACATAATATATCATTTGTTAGGTTCTTCTAGGCCATCTATCAGTATCAATTTTCTGAAATATTTCATGGAGTTTATAATTACGATTTACAGGGTGTTACAAAAAGGTACGGCCAAACTTACAGGAAACATTCCTCACACACAAATAAAGAAAAGATGTTAATGTGGAGCACCGGCCGCGGTGGTCTAGCGGTTCTAGACACGCAGTCCGGAACCGCGTGACTGCTACGGTCGCAGGTTCGAATCCTGCCTCGGGCATGGATGTTTGTGATGTTCTTAGGTTAGTTAGATTTAAGTAGTTCTACGTTCTAGGGGACTGATGACCACAGATGTTAAGTCCCATACTGCTCAGAGCCATCTGAACCTTTTTTTTTTTTTTTTTTTGTTATGTGGACATGTGTCCAGAAATGCTTAATTTCCATGTTAGAGCTCATTTTAGTTTCGTCAGTATGTACTGTACTTCCTCGATTCACCGCCAGTTGGCCCGATTGAAGGAAGGTAATGTTCACTTCGGTGCTTGTGTTGACATGCGACTCATTGCTCTACAGTACTAGCATCAAGCACATCAGCACGTAGCATCAACAGGTTAGTGTTCATCACGAACGTGGTTTTGCAGTTAGTGCAATGTTTACAAATGCAGAGTTGGCAGATGCCCATTTGATGTATGGATTAGCACGGGGCAATAGCCGTGGCGCGCTACGTTTGTATTGAGAAAGATTTCCAGAACGACTGTGTCTCGACAGGACGATGTTCGAAGCAATTGATCGGCGTCTTAGGGAGCACGGAACACAATGACTCGCAACTAGGGAAGACCTAGAACTACGAGGACACTCTAATGTCAGCGTCAGAGAAGTTGCTTCTGTACAAGGTAACGTTGACCACGTTACTGTATAGAGAGTGCTACGGGAGAACCAGTTGTTTCCGTACCATGTACAGCGTGTGCAGACACTATCAGCAGCTGATTGGCCTCCACAGGTACACTTCTGCGTTCATCCAAGAATGTGTCAATCCTCATTTCAGTGCAAATGTTCTCTTTACGGATGAGGCATCATTCCAACGTGATCAAATTGTAAATTTTCACAATGAACATGCGTGGGCTGACGAGAATCCGCAAGCAATTGTGCAAACACGTCATCAACACAGATTTTCTGTGAACGTTTGGGCAGGCAATGTTGGCGATGTCTTGATTGGGCCCCATGTTGTTCCACCTGTGCTCAATGGAGCATGTTATCATGATTTCATACGGGATGCTCTACCTGTGCTGCTAGATCATGTGCCTTTACAAGTAGGACACAACATGTGGTTCATGCACGCTGGAACTCCTGAACATTTCAGTCGAAGTGTTCGTATGCTTCTCAACAACAGATTCGGTGACCGATGGATTGGTAGAGGTGAACCAATTCCATGGCCTCCACGCTCTCTCTGACCTCAACCCTTTTGAATTTCATTTATGGGGGCATTTTAAAAGCTCTTGTCTACGCAACCCCGGTACCAAATGTAGAGACTCTTCGTGCTCGTATTGTGGACGGCTGTGATAGAATACGCCATTCTCTAGGGCTGCACCAGCGTATCAGGGATTCCATGGGACGGAGGGTGGATGCATGTATCGTCGCTAGCGGAGGAAATTTTGAACATTTCCTGTAACAAAGTGTTTGAAGTCACGCTGGCACGTTCTGTTGGTGTGTGCTTCCATTCCATGATTAATGTGATTTGAAGAGAAGATAAAATGAGCTCTAACATGGAAAGTAAGCGTTTCCGGACACATGTCCACATAACATATTTTCTTTCTTTGTGTGTGAGGAATGTCTGCTGAAAGTTTGGCCGTACCTTTTTGTAACACCCTGTACAGCATTTGTTACGTTGTTCTTGGCCATTTATCAGTAACAATTTTCTGGAATATTTCACGGACTTTACAATTACGATCTATAATAGTGCGACCTAACTGCGAATAAAACAACCAAAGTCGAAGAACCATTTACAAATATCCAGCAACCCTGTGTTCAGTAACAACATAAAAATCCATCTCGCTTGAGAACTGTTTATCTGAATGGTCCAGGAAAGCTTTCTTTTAAAAGCATATAAACCAGGGCTTTGTTAATTCCGTGTGGTCTGTGTACTGTTCTTAGCTATTCTGAAAGAAAGTTTACACAGCTATCGTCCTCCAGCCAGTCCTGGTAAGTAGTTCTCCTCGCTTGTTCTGGTCATATCTCGCGCTTCCGAAATCCTTCTCCCTGCTCTGCGTAACACGCTCAACCTGTTTATCAGACCAACAACGCTCCGTGTGGAGTAGTATAGCGTCGTTTTCCATATTCATGTCGCATTTCGTAAGGATATTCAGAGTTGCAAATCGTGTGGCTCTTTATGCAGTACACGGCGTTAATATCTTCGCAATTCTCTTACCTGACGGCCTGTTTTCCCATCGGAGGACTCTCGGTTTTAATGACGCAAATCGTGCTTCCTGTTGCTGACCGATCCAGATTCCTTTAAATTATGGTTTCTGTTAGGTTTGTATTTATGGAAATGGTGATTGCACTTTAGGTCATAGCCAACAGGACTCTGTCCCGATGTTACTGACCATCATGGAACTTGCTACACCATCCGCGGAAACAGTCACCGCGAAAAATTTCATCTCTGCTGAGTCTGTAGATTTGAACTCCGCTAGCAGCATTACGTATTATAACGGGGGTACGTAATGTTCCTAAGTAATTTTCTCCTTTCCTACTGGATTCGCAAGTACGTGTGTGAACGAATCCACAAAGTAAATTCAATTTTTCAATCTCTACATTCCTCACTATTATGGGTGCTATGTGGTACACACTGCCTGACAAATAAAACCACAAGAGGATGAGGAAACGACATCAAACTTCATGCTTAGAGATGGCATGTGAAATGATTATAAAGTCGAATCACAAGGAACCTGGCAATATGGGCCCACTACACTGAAGCACCAAAGAAACTGGTATAGGCATGCGTATTCAAATACAAAGATATGTAAACCGGCAGAATATGGTGCTGCGGTCGCAAACGCCGTGAAGATTTAAGAAGGTTTGAAAGTGGTGTCATAGTCGGCGCACGAGCGATGGGACACAGCATCTCCGAGGTAGCGATGAAGTGGGGATTTTCCCATACGACCGTTTGACGAGTGTAGCGTGAATCCGGTAAAACATCAACTCTCCGACATCGCTGCGGCCGGAAAAAAGATCCTACAAGAACGGGACCAACGATGACTGAAGAGAATCATTCAACGTGACAGAAGTGCAACCATTCCGCAACTTGAGAACCATTCAACGAAACATCATCGATATGGGCTTTCGGAGCCGACGACCTACAGGAGTACCCTTGATGACTGCGGGACACAAACGTTTACGCCTCGCCTGGGCCCGTCAACAATAGAAACATGTTGCCTGGTCGGACGAGTCTCGTTTCAAATTGTATCGAGCGGATCGGCGTGTACAGACAACCTCACGAATCCATTGACTCTACATGTCAGAATTGGACTGTTAATACTGGTGAGGACTCTGTAATGGTTTGGGTCGTATGCAGTTGGGGTAATGTGGGACCCCTGATACGTCTAGATACGACCCTGACAGGTGAAACGTACGTAGTCATCCTGTTAGATCACCTGCATCCATTCATGTCCATTGTGCATTCCGACGGACTTGGGCAATTCCAGCATTACATTACGACACCCCACACGTCACGAATTGCTACAGAGTGGCTCCAAGAACACTCTTCTCTGTTTCTACACTTCCGCTTCTAGCAACCCTATCCCAACAAAGGTCAAAAATTAATTATGATTGTAGTGTTGCTCACGCTGCTAAATATTGCGTTTTCGGACAACAACAAAGTTACATTATATGTGGCAGGTGCCATTAAAGCACAGTTAATAAAGTCATTTCATGAAATAATGGATAAACTAGGCACTCACCTTTTCGTGTTTCCGACGGTGGTCTCGTTGTGAACTCATGGCTCAATCGTCGAAAATCTAGGTAGTGATGATTCCAAGCTTGGATGCAAAGAGGCCTAGGTGATATTCTGCGATATTCAAAAGTTTTAAAGATGTGTTTTATAAACCATTCTTGAAGATTAAACTTTTGCAAGTTAGCACAATTGTGATGTACAAAAGTAATCAGCACTCCGAATTTAAGTTAC
The DNA here is from genome assembly GCF_023897955.1 of Schistocerca gregaria. NCBI lineage: Eukaryota > Metazoa > Arthropoda > Insecta > Orthoptera > Acrididae > Schistocerca > Schistocerca gregaria. The sequence goes on along the minus strand of NC_064925.1, from coordinate 77,527,258 downwards.
ACTTCTTTTTTATTACTTTTGTTGCAATATCACGTCACTCACAAAACATCACTATACAATATAAAACATACTTGAAAATATCTTCCTCACTGTTAATGTTTACATTTTATGAACTGACTATAATTTGCGTCTTTTCAACAAGACGACGAAGACTTGACTCTCTTTTGACCGCTTACGCGCCGAAAGAATTCACATAAGAATAATATCATTGCAATATAAACATATCGGTGTATCAAAGTACCTCTACATTAATGAAATCAAATCTGAATGTTGTCTCAGAAATGTTAACTACTTTACAGAAACACAGTAGAATGTTGCTGGTATCGAGAGGCATGTGAGGTGCCGTAACGGTTACATAATTCAAGTACCATTAGACGCTGCCCACTAAACTTGCCAGACATTAACGTATTAAGCATATCCTTGCAACGTTGTGTTCAGAAGAGATCTCCACCCCCTCGAACTCTTACGGATTCATGGACAGCCCTGCAGGATTCATGGTACCAGTTCCCTCCAGCTCTACTTCAGACATTTGTCGAGTCCACGCCACCTCGAGTTTCGGCACTTCTGTGTGACCACAGGGGCCCTACACAATATTTGACAGGTGTACCAGTCTCTTTGGCTTTGGAGTGTAGCAAGACTCAGTTGAGGTGTCTATAGGGTTGGTTATGGCGCCAGTATTTGGTGATCGGGGAATGCGTGTCTCTGTATACTGACATTTTTAAATGCCCATCAAAGGTGCGTGGGTGGCACCAAGAGTGTTCCCAGACTGCGGGGTCTCAGAGGGACCCTTTGTTCCTAATTCATGTGCTGGTCAACATCACATTCCCCCGGAATCATGAAACAGTAGGGCGCGATGTAGGAGGGCTGTAAAACGATAAACACCCTTTGTTGCTTCGGAGCACGATGTCAGCAGTGTCTAAGGTTGTGAAGAACGTCATTATGTTGCACAGCGCAATACAGACTGTCATTTTCAGCTGCGAAATGTGTGTAAATGAACGCCTCAAGGGAGGGCTGGTTCCACCGACGCCCTCTCTGCCACCCACTCAGTGGTTTTCGTGTTGATTCTGAGCGGCTTTGTGTCTGAAATGTTTTCCTCGGCCAACCACGAGAAAACCGCATCTTTTTAACGCTGGGCGTCGCGGTTCCGACTTCCGTCGCAGAGGCATTAAGGATTGGTTTACTATTTTTGGCCCGAAAAAAGCATATTATTAGAGAATTTTTTCTCGTGATGTGTTAGAGATATCGACGTGAAATTTGGTCAAAATGTTTATTGATATTTCCTCTACAAACTGGAATTTTTTCGACCGGAAATGTGGAAGAGGAAAGGCGGAAGTGCCGTCGGAACGAAACAAAATTTCGATGTAGACCTCCACGCGCGGTATGTCACACGTCAGCCGGCTCGTCTGAAATCAAAATTGAGTTGACGTTAGCGACGTATATAAGATTCTGTAGGAGTTTTACTTCTCTTAAGTAACTTGGACCATGAGAAACAAAATGACGGCCATTTGAAAGAAATAGGGTTTTTCATCGATTTTTCGACTTCATCGGCCAAGTCGGAATATTTGTAGTTGACGGATCGGAACAAAAGTTGTACAACTCCTAGACAATTTAGTTATCTTCGTCGGAAACAGAGTCATGCCAATCGGTTCAGTAGACATGAAGTTACCATACCTGACTTCATGTAAATGCAATATTATGCAACTTTCGTTCAATCTGCTATTCCAGGTCCATGAACTAGTCCTTCCTCTTCCTCATAGGGGGCGTTCTGCTCGATCTGGACCATCCTGTGCTGCTCCAGAGCCGCTCGTACGGCCGGCGACAAGCGGTTTCCGGCCGCTTGAATCCGGTGGTCGTCCGAATGCTTGGCGAACTGCGTCGAATAGAGTCCCAGGGTGACGTCCATCGTTGTCATGGTCTTCAGAATTGCTGAATACCCTTCGTTGAAGCTGCTCACTGCCAGAAAGTCGCAATCTCCACAGTCTTCGCACCAGAATGCAAATGCTTGGGGGCTAACTTCCAAACACACGCGTTCAAACTTTCATTTGAATTTTGTGTGTTCCCTCCCAAGCACCGGTGCATTAACTCGTCCACCGAAAGAAAAAAAAACTGGTGCGTGAAAAGGTCGATTTCACGCAGGTGCCGGCCGCGTTGACCGAGCGGTTCTAGGCGCTGCAGTCCGGAACCGCGCGACCGCTACGGTCGCAGGTTCGAATCCTGCCTCGGGCATGGATGTGTGTGATGTCCTTAGGTTAGTTAGGTTTAAGTAGTTCTAAGTTCTAGGGGACTGATGACCTCAGATGTTTCTTATTCGCAGTTGAACAAATAATTGCACCTGCGTGAAAAAATGGCTCGGAGGACTACGGGACTTAACATTTCCGTTCCGTATTCGGAAAAACCGTTTCGGGGGTGGATTCTAAACACTTTTATGGATCCAGAAATGCAATTTTAAGAAAATCGATTTTTTGAACCAAAAGGTAGTAAACCTTAAGGGAAAAGGATGAGATATGGGAATGAGGCAGCTGATGTGGTGCTTGTGTGACACCATTAACCGACGTTACGTGTGTCTCATGAACTTGTAGAGCTCTGGCTTTTCTCCTCTTGCTTCTTGCGGGGTCGCTGAGCCAGAGGGTGTCATCGCCACGCTTTTTGATCATTACGGAGGAAGTCTGTAGCGCCTTCCACGCAAATTTCAAATTTTTGCGTCGCATTGGGAGAAATGACGTTGTTACCCAAAAAAGTGAACCTTGGGTGGTGCAGTGTATTTCACATATATTGTGCACATATTTCTCCTGGATGTGTAGAAAATTTCGCCCTCCGTTTTCACCTCAGCTTCCCGTGATGTGCTGCCTCGTTTTCTCACTCCTGGTAAGCGACATTCGCGATGACCTCCAGATTTGCCAAGCTGCTTAATGGTGACACATACCCACATAGCCGGTACTCGGTGGTGTCGTTGCCCATTTTTTCCGTTCTGCTTAATCTGACCGATAGACTTTCGTTCATTCTGAGGCATATTGACATCAGTAAAATGGCTGTCGCTGTCAGCTATATCTGAGGTATTCAGTCTTGTAGGATGATACTTTGTCCCGAAATACTGTATTTATTGCCGTGGTTCAACGCTCATTCTCGTGACCTGGCTGAGACACTGAACGATACGCATTAGAGAGATTGCACCTCAAGTTTTTAATTTATTCCAAGAAACAATAACGGGTTGTTTTGGAACATTTTTAGACCACTGCTTCTTATCCGCACACCCATCTGTAGGGTAGTAGGCATATCTTAGTTCCTCAGTATTTTTATACAATTAATGAGTCGTGTGTACACCAGATTTGGTATAAATTGCTGCAGACATTCCTGAGCTATGTTTCTACGTCGCCCCCATTTCACCCCACCCTCTAGCTATACGAGACGTAGGTGCGTTTTTGCCCATAGCGCTTCTTTGCTGATAGTAATTCGATGTGTGGACCATGTTTGGTTAAGAGGTAAATGCATACTATAATTGTTATACACTGAAGGGCCAAAGAAACTGGTATACTTGCCTAATATCGTGTAGAGCCCCTGAGAGCACGCAGAAGTGCCGTAACACGACGTGGCATGGACTCGACTAATGTCTGAAGTAGTGCTGGAGACATTTGACATCATGAATCCTACAGGCCTATCCGTAAGAGTATGGGGGTGGAGAACTGTTCTGAAGAGCACGTTGCATCCCAGATATGCTCAATAATGTTCATGTCCGGAGAGTTTGGTGGTCAACGGAAGTGTTTAAACTGAGAAGACTGTTCCTGGATCCACTCTGTAGCAATTCTGGACGTCTGGGGTGTCACATTGTCCTGCTGGAATTCCCCAAGTCCGTCGGAATGCACAATGGACAGGTGATCAGACAGGATGCTTACGTACTTATCACGTGTCTGAGTCGTATCTAGACTTATCAGAAGTCCCATATCACTTCAACCGCACACGCCCCACAACATTACAGCGCCTCCACCGGCTTCAGCAGTGCCTTGCTGACATGCAGGATCCATCCGCTCGATACAATTAGAAACGAGCCTCGTCCGGCCATGCAACATGTTTCCCAGTTACCAACAGTCCAATGCCGGTGTTGAGGGGCCCAGGCGAGGAGTAAAGTTTTGTGTCGTCTAGTCGTCAAGGGCACACCAGTGGATTTGCGGCTCCGCAGGCCCATATCCATGATATTTTGTTGATTGATTCGCATGCTGACACTTTCTGATGGCCCAGCATTGAAATGTGCAGCAATTTGCAGTAAGGTTGCACTGCTGTCATTTTGAACCATTCTCTTCAGTCGTCATTGGTCCCGTTCTTGCAGGATCTTTTTCGGCCTGGAGTGACGTCGGAGATTTGCCGAAAACTGACACATTTGAAAATGGACGAAGGAAAAGTCTGGGCGCCAAACGGTAATTCGCTTGTTTGGAAAAATGTCCGACAACTAGCCCTGCGTGTAAACGTCAGTATCGGTAGTTAGATACTGTGATTCTCACCTACGCTACACTTCAGCGACAGCTTCTGGCTGTGTTCTCATATTTTCCCTCTTTCTCACACGTCGCCCTTTCTTGAGACCAGAGATCTTTTTTTGCTCTCGGACGAACAAGCTTGTGATTTTGCCACATCCATCACACCTCCTGCAGTTTGCGACCATATATACGCCGCACCGTAGGGAGCCATGCGTGCTGAGCCCCATTACTCTGTCCGTCGTTCCTCTGCCACCTGCTGCCCTTTCATTTTCGACACGTCTTACTTTTTTTCGCTGCACAAAGTCGCCATTATAGTACAGTCAGGTACAGCGCGAAACACGGAGGGCGCCGATGCAAGCGAAGGTCACGGAAGTTGGTATACGTGCGAAAAGACGACGCAAGAGCCGTCCAGTCTCCTCGGCAGAGTTCTGGCAGTGAGGGAATGCTGACGTACGCGATCCGTGTTTCAGATCGTCAAGTTGCGCCTCGACTCGCTTTCCTGGGGAGATTAGCGCGAAGGGCCTGCCGTAATACGCAACGATGAGCTCGGCATAGTATCGCAATTCACCTCATGAAAATGTGAGTATGCTTTGGATACTGATCTGGTTACCCAGTAGCATGACCAGCTAACTAATACTCACTCTTTTGTGTCGGGGTAATGTAACATCAAAATGTGGTTACGTTGGAAGTGTTAATTCGTGGGGAGGATGTCCTTAGATTTGGGATCGATACATCTCTATCACAACCCTCGGATACCAGTATCGCTGTGACGTTTGCTCTGTGTAGTGACTAAGACACAGTCACATAAGTCAGTAAAATTTAGTTAATATTTGCAGCCATTTCTCCTCGTTCAACGGTTTATTGCTGTTTACCATGTACGTAAAAGTGACTATTACTCGTCTTTTGCAAGATTATTTTATTTTTGTGTTTTAACCAAACATATTCGACCAATTTTGTCAGAGAAACTGATTTGCTGTAATTATAATCTGCTTAAGTATGAGTATTTTGTTTTTGAGTCATTTATATTTACATTTCTAATCAGTCATAGCAGACCATTTGTTAACTCATTATGTACAATTAATACATTAAATACTACCAAAGCTTTGTGTGCTTTTGTCGATCGATTCTCATCTTTACATAACTACTGCTGAAGTTCACTCACAATTTTCACAAGGACGTTTATTAATAGTTGACAAATAATTATCATAGTAGTTCGTCTCCTTTGTAGACCGTTGACGATATCGGAAACAATTAGGTGAAACATGTTGCTCGAAAAAATAAGTGAAAAGCACATGCAAAATAAGAATAGTAGTTTTTCTCACCTACAAGATAAACCCTAATGAGCTACCATTTAAGGAAAAATGCTTGCTAACAACAACAATACATTTACCGCATGTCAAGGATTTCCGCCGCAAAAGACACTCATCCACTGCGTATAGCACCAATAACTGTGCTGTGTCAACGTTGTCTACACATTGCGCTATGATCGAATGTTTAATATTACACGGATGCACCCTGTTTTCGCACATTTATTTATTACTAACGTCAATGCTATTGAAGTGTTGCTGCCTGGACGTAAACCTATATTAATCTGAGGAGGAAAAGCTATTTTTCATAATTAGGTATTTTTCATAATTAAGTTCTGTCTAAAGGTGTCTTGCTAGAAAGGACTTTTATGTGTTGATAACTGTAGACACACACTGAAATCGAGGCATAAGGCTGTAGGACAAATTTATGTGGCTGCATGGCCATGTATTTATGACACAAGTGTTGGATCAATGCGGAAGTGTGCTTCCAGCCAATCCGTTGCATGTGTATGCATTTCGAGCAGTTTTCATATATGGAGTGTCTGAGGCATTTTCTCCGTACTACACAGATTTCGAACAATTGTGGTTATTTTAAAGTAATCACAGTAGCAAACTATACTATTAATACCTATGACATGGTGAATGTTTAGGTGTTATTAACGTTTTCGTTCCATTAGATGAACGGAGATTTATTAAATGGTACCCGCATGTAAAGTGGAAGAATTAATACATAGAAATATCTGAAAACGTATTAAATCACTATTTGCTACATATCAAACCTACAAATTCGTAGTTTTTCAGAAGACGTTTTGGCGTACTTTTGCTAACACCAACATTTCATGATAATGCCATAGAACAATTCATTAAAACAGCGATTCTGCAATACAAACAAATTTAGAATAAAATCTAAAATTAGCAATGGCTACTCCACGTTTTCCTATAAAAAATAGCGACACTCGACGCAAACAATTGGAAAGCCCTTGCGTTCAGCTGTTTAAAATGTAGTGCCAATTTCGTTCTACATACAGAATGCAAACCGTTGAGGTGAAGATCAGACGCGTGTAAAAAAAAAACCACGGTGCTACTGAACGGGATGCAGATCTTTAGATCTGCCTTGACGGATATTTAGTGCCGGCCTTGTGGCCGAGAGGTTCTAGGCACTTCAGTCAGGAACCGCGCCACCGCTACCGTCGCAGGTTCAAATCCTGCCTCGGGCATGGATGTGTGTGATGTCCTTAGGTTAGTTAGGTTTAAGTAGTTATACGTTCTAGGGGGCTGATGACCTCAGATGTTAAGTCCCATAGTGCTGACAGCCATTTGAACCATTTTGAACAGATATTTAATCTCACACACAGAAATACGAGGTGGAATCCTGGAAGTTTCCTAAATTTGAATTTTGTGAACATATGGTTACGAGTTGACTAAACTACCGCTAGATACCTCCCCGCACATCTGTCTTGGTTCAGTGTAGCAGCACTTGTACCTCTTCCGCAAGCCTAAAATCAAATCGAAAAGATGAAGCTTTGGCGCGGTGGAGTAGATTCAAGCGGAACTACTGAAATTATTAAACACACTAAAAAAATGGCAGACACATTGAGGTTGATGTATTCGCTGGCAGATTATAACTGTGAGACTGACCGAGACTCGAACCTGGGACCTTGCCTTTAGCGAACAAGTGCTCCACCGACTGAGCTATGTCCTTTTGTTTATTTTTTTTTTTAAATGCCCGTCTTACACAAGCTCACCATCACGTTCTTCGGCATTACTCAGAAATAAAATGAACATTCCTCTCCAGAAACACTTTCTTTTCTCTTTATTAAATGATATAACTGATGAGTCTCTTCACAACTAAATATTTTTTAAGCTTAACAGTTCTTCAGCGTAATGACCTTCTTTGGCGCTAAGGGGAAATGATGGTGTCGTCCAAGAAGGAAATGTAGAGATACAAGTAGAATTCGTTAATGGTAGTGAAGATAGAGGAATGAGTAAATACGCAAAGCACTTTAATAGAACACTCTGTCTAGCGCTGTTAAAATAAACAACTAAATACTTATCACAAGTTGTTTTCCTTTAGTCTGTCCTTCTGTGTGTATGAAAGACAGCGTAACAGTAGATGGACAGCAGTACAGCCGGTCGGAGTGGCCGTGCAGTTCTACGCGCTACAGTCCGGAACCGCGAGACCGCTACGGTCGCAGGTTCGAATCCTGCCTCGGGCATGGATGTGTGTGATGTCCTTAGGTTCGTTAGATTTAAGTAGTTCTAAGTTCTAGGGGATTGATGACCATAGATGTTAAGTCCCATAGCGCTCAGAGCCATTTGAACCATTTTGAACAGCAGTACAAGGAAAAGACTGTTGTAATCAAATGGTTCAAATGGCTCTGAGCACTATGGGACTTAACATCCATGGTCATCAGTCCCCTAGAACTTAGAACTACTTAAACCTAGGACATCACACAACACCCAGTCATCACGAGGCAGAGAAAATCCCTGACCCCGCCGGGAATCGAACCCGGGAACCCGGGCGTGGGAAGCGAGAACACTACCGCACGACGACGAGCTGCGGACCTGTTGTAATCAATGAGGATGTATCTGTAGCGGAAATATCCTTAGCACTTAATCTAATGACACCTGTAGGCTAATCAGCGCGTTTCATCTTGTTGTTGATGTTGCTACGTTAAGATTGCATATTACTGTTCGTGACAATGACCTGTTCTGCAGGGGGAGGGCCAGACGGCGCTTCACATCGCCGCCGGGGAGGGCGATGAGTCTCTGGTCAAGTACTTCTACACGGTGCGGGCCAACCCCTCCATCATCGACAACCAAGGTACGTAGGACACGCAAACACTGCCACAGGCACTGCGCAACTTTATTGTAATCTTATAACCGTAATTCAACATACAAGGTGTTTCCCCTCTATCACTTCCTCCCCCTATCTTCTTATTCGAGTTTAAACGTGACCTTGAGGTTACTTCACGTCAGCTTGATCTACTTCTAGAGTGCAAACATGATCCTGTGCATGCTTTCCCTAAGTGTTATCTGGGTTTCCGAAGCCACAATCATACAACAGCTCGCTGTGCTGTCGAAGATGATTGTTTGGGCATGCAGAACGTAATGCCTTTATCTCCTGGTACTAGCTTTTCGGCTGACAACATTGCAGACACGGCCAAGATGTGGTCTTATCTTGGAGGTAGGTTTTAGCATTATTTAGAAATAACGGGAAAGGAATAAAGTCTATTAACATTTTAGGGAAGTTCGGAACCACAGTTCCAATAGGTAAATGACGCACCCTTCTTCCGTGTGGTAAACACGAACCGCGCCTGTTCAAATGTAAACCTGCGTCAGAACTTCCACGAAGTGCAGTAAATATAAAGGCGGTCAGTAACGTCATATGTGTTTTTCTGGTGTAGAACATTATGTGTAATCTTCTTGCTCGCATAACATGGTGCTTGGTAAAGTGAAGCATTTCGGAAAACTTCTAAAAAACTTCAGGTGATGAAAGTTCGCTTGCGTACTACCAGTCGAAAATAACCTCAACTGGGTCTAAGATAAAAAGTAATAAAAACTGTGTTAGCCAGTCTGTGACGTCAGCGTACGGCATGGAGCATTAACTTATCCCCCCCTCTCCCCGTCCAACTTAAAATAGCCTTCGCTGAATTGACACATTACTTCTTTCGTCGTTGTACTTGCATATGACTAAAATATGCAGTTTGAGTGATGCAGTTGAGATCTGTCCTGCCTCGGAGAGCATGAGTGACAGGCGTTACATTTGAATGTACGAGCGTCTTGTGAGTGTGAAAGCATGCAAGTCCATTCTTTTAGACGCCAAACTTCTTTGAGACGCCGAAACCGTGTGAAACAAAGCTGTAGTGATGAGTCCAATGCACATGTATCCTAAATTACACAGCAATTGACTGGTGTTCTTTTGCCTTATTTTCCATATGCAGGAAATATTTGAATTATTTGTTATAATTATTCCAATATCTTCCTTCTTCTAAAATTTGTGTGTGTGTGTGTGTGTGTGTGTGTGTGTGTGTGTGTGAGAGAGAGAGAGAGAGAGAGAGAGAGAGAGAGAGAGAGAGAGAGGCTTTATTCGAGCGTCCACACTTGTGTTTAAAGCATCAAGTGTATGTTAACATCAAGTTACACCAATAGTGGCAATAAGTGAGCCATGTGTGTTTGTAATATAGAATAAATCTTTAACTGGTTTATCAAATGAGACAAACTAGTTTTGGTTTCTGTAAAGTGCTATTTTACTTTGGTACAAAGATCCAAATATAGGCGTCGCAAGTGCACCTTAACCTGTAAATTAGATCAATACTGTTAATAAGTGAGTCACAAGTATTTTGTACTGCTATACAACAATAATGCAAACACTTTAGACGCGGACATAACACTGTGATAATTAATTTGAGAATCCATTGTAGCTTGTAGCAAGTGGGATTCAAAGATTCATCAGCAGTCGTACTTGGACGCCAAGTGGTCTACAGAGAACAAGATGGCCGACGCCGGGGCAAGAGCACCCATACTGGATGGCGAGAGGTGGCGCAGTCGCCCCCTAGCTGCCAGGCGAAGGAAGAAATATAGAGCAGTCCGGTTTGTTTTTTTTTCAACAAAATGATTTACATCTCGGTATTAACGCAGGTTTCTAGGTCGGAACTCGATCATTTCTGTGGGCATTCATGAGTGGCCATTCGCCTTCAAAAATATTAAAAATATTTCATACCCCAGATTTCGCCAATTACCTCTACAAACTGTCTGGCGCGTGCATGCGTGTGTGTGTGTGTGTGTGTGTGTGTGTGTGTGTGTGTGTGTGTGTTAGCTTAGTAGCAGTGTCATTAGCTGGTATCGAAGGAATCGTTGTAACTTACGAGAGGGAGGGGGGAAGGAATGGCGACGCGGGAGGGGGAGGGGGTAGGGGGGGAGGCACAATGAGGTTACGCGTTTGCCTCGGTCCCTGTATGTTGGTGAGCCGACGGCCAAGGCCGTAATCCAGTCAGGCAGCAGTACGCTTTCCTGCTATCACGTGTTGATAGTTGCGACTGAGACAGTTACAATAAATATTTAAAAAAAATAAAATAAAAATATATGTGAATGTCCATATGTATGTAAACTTCACACATAAATGTGTGAGTGATTTGAGAGTGGGGAAACAGGCCTCTCTACTCTTTGAGGTGTCAAAACCGTTTGAAACAAACCTATACTGGTGAGTTCAATGTGCATGCGACCTAAATCACTCACATGGTGACTGCTGCTTTTTTGCCGTTTTTCTCGTATGCAGGAAATATTTCGCTACAGTTTTTGCCATCTGGAGCTCCCTATGGAACCAAGCGAGTTGTTTTTTAATTCTCAGACATGTCCTGTCGGCTTATCCCTTTATCTAATTGGTGTTATCCACACATTTCTCTCGTAGTCGAATCTGCAGAGGCTCTCCACATTCAAGTCTGAAATGACTTCTACAGTCCTTACTTATTTTCATTCAAGCAAGCAATTTATACCGACGTATAGCTATTGTAGCTTCTGACTAACTTAATATACGTATTACACTTCTTCAGAGGAGTTGTAATATCTGTTTCCTAGATTATTGTTTCCTTCTCGCAGGAATTTAATTCTACTACTGAGATGTGTTCTATACGGAGAGGTAGCGGAAAGCGGATTCTCAGTTCCCCAAATGCTAACTACCACTGAAAGACATTCACAGTGTAGGCAGTGTATTGCAGTCTTTCATACGTACTATCTGTCTGTTGCCTGAATTCCCATCTCTTATCACGCATTCAGTATGAGCTCCATTCTCGCCGTCTTCCTCTTGTGGAGACGCTTATATAGAGAGGCTTCCCCCAAGCCATTCACAATTGCCTCCGTCGCTTGCATACGAATCCTTTCTTTTATACAGCTATTTGCGTGCAGTCCTCAAGGGTTACGTGCTTCTCCTCTCTAGGCTTGGTCTAATTTTTTTGGTGGAAGAATCGTCAACTGTTCACGTTAGCGTGGACTGTGCTGTTTGACAATCCTCTTGCCACTGTCGTCATTTCATATTTGGAGGGCAGCCACTTCCGGCTTTAGTTACACGTTGACAGTTATTGAACTATGTGAAATAAAATCGTCATAACTTCTGAATGGTTTGTGTTGCGACGGTCAAACTGCACGGTTGGCCGCGAGACATGGTGGGAATTAGTATGCGCAAGTGCACGCGCCTCTTTGTTGTCGGCCATTTTCATTTGGATGGGTTCGTCAGTAAGCAAAATTGGCGTATTTGGGGGACTGAGAATCCGCATTTCACGCTCAAGAGGTCTCTTCACCCTCAACGGGTGACTGTGTGCTGTGCAATGTCCAGTCACTAAATAATCGGTGCGATATTCCTTAATAGGACGGTGACTACCGAACGGTACGTACGATATTCCTTAATGGGGCGGTGACTACCGAACGGTATGTGAAGGTTTTGGAAAATGATTTTATCCACATTATTCAAAGTGCCCCTGATTTCGACACGGTGTGGTTCATGCAAGGCGGAGCTCTACCCCATCGACGCGGGAGAGTAATGTGCTGGAGGAGCACTTTGGTGACCGCATTCAGGCTCTGGGGTACCCAGAGGCCACTGGCATGGGCCTCGATTGGTCGCCATATTCTCCGGATCTGAACGCATGCGACTCCTTTTTGTTGGGCTATATTAAAGACAAGGCGTGCATCCATAACCCCAAAACCATTGACGCGCTGAAAAGAGCCATTCAGGAGGTCATCGACAGCGTCGATGTTCCGACAGTTCAGCGGGTCATGCAGAATTTTCGCTATTCGTCTGCGACACATTATCGCCAATGATGGCAGGGTTATCGAACACGTCATAACCTAAATTCGAATACTGTAGTGACATTTACATGTTGAATAAAGTATGTGCACGCCGTAGTTTTTCTTTTCGTGTAGTTCAGTAATTATCACCCTCTAAGATGCTCCTGTCTGCAAGTTAAAGTTGAGCTGGTCGTCCGCCACGTGCCGCAGACCGGACGCCGATGCACCTGGCGGCGGAGAACGGCCACGCTGGCGTCATCGAACTGCTGGCGGACAAGTACAAGGCGTCCATCTACGAGCGCACCAAGGACGGCAGCACGCTGATGCACATCGCCTCGCTCAACGGTCACACCGAGTGCGCCATGATGCTCTTCAAGAAGGGCGTCTACCTACACATGCCCAACAAAGTGAGTTCCTAAGTTTTACAAGGGGCCTTTAATAATCAATGACCAAACTTTTTTTGCAGACGCTAACTCGTACAGGAATACGTGATTTTACGTACTTCTAATATGACGTTTCATCTGCACGTGTATGTAGCTTCGACAAATTCCGACAGATGGCAGAGTTGTAGTGAACCATAAAAAAAGGCATCTACGCAGCACTCTCCTTTCCAGCAATCTGGAGTAATTTAATTCTTGCTTGCAGTAAAAGAAACTGTTATGAACATCCATAAACATTTGTGTGTAGTGCAGTTAATATGAATACTGCTGTGCGATGGGAAAAGAGAAATACAGCGTCAGGAAGTGCAGGAACTGAGCTCCATGATCGGCCACACTCGGGTCGTACCATCTCAGCCACTGTTCCCGACGTGGTAAACCGCGCGGGTATCTTTAGTCGTGGGGAACGTGGTGGATACTCCACAGCACCTCTACGGCCTATCCATCTTCCACTGGCACAGTTACCGACCTTCAGAAGCTTCAGACATCCATTTTAAATGCCGTTCGAGACTCGTATGGAGACGGAAGAGTTTACTTTCAACAAGATAGTGCCCCAGCCCACTACCAAACTCGTGTTAGGGCGTATCTCGACGAAAATCTACCAGGAAAATGGATAAGCCGTTGAGGTGCTGTGGAGTATCCACCACGTTCCCCAGACCTAACTCCTCTGGACCTTTACCTGTCGGGAACACTAAAGGACGTCGTTTATCGACAAAAGCCACGCACATTGGATGAACTTCGAGAATCCATCGTACATTCAATGTGAACACATTGCAATCAGTAGTTCGTGCTGCAGTTCGGCGGCATCGTTTGTGTGTGGATGTTAGTGTTGACCATTTCGAACACGTACAGTGATATCTTTAAGTTGGACTTTAAGCTACACTTTCACCAAAAATGAGATAACTCCGTCAATTAGTTTGAAACTCATGGAATTTCGAACAGTGGATGCATTCTTTTGGACCCCTTTGTACTGTTGTTATTGTGTTCTTCAGCCTCAAGACTGGTCTGACGATGCTCTCCATGCTACTCTATCCTGTGCGAGCCTCTTCATCTCTAAATAATTACTACAACTGAAATGCTTCTGAATCTGCATACCGTATTCATCTATTGGCCTCCCTCTACAATTTTTACCCGCCGCCCTGCCCCCCCACACCACCACCACACTTCCATTAATTACTAAACCGGTGATTCCTTGATGTCTCAGAATGTGTCATACCAACCGGTCCCTCCTTTTTATCAGGTTGTGCCAAAAATTTCTTTTCGCGCCAGTTCTATTCAGTATTCCTCATTCGTTGCCGGCCATTGTGGACGAGCGGTTCTAGGCGCCTCAGTCTGGATCCGCGTGACCGCCACGATCGCAAGTTCGAATCCTACCTCGGGCATGGATGTGTGTGATGTCCTTAGCTTAGTTAGGTTTAAGTAGTTTTAAGTTCTATGGGATGTGACCTCAGATCTTAAGTCCCATAGAGCTCAGGGCCATTTGAAATATTTGAACCTCATTAGTTACGTGATCTTCCGATTTAATCTTCAGCACTCTTCCGTAGCACCACACACATTTCAAAAGCTTCTATTCTGTTATCGTCTAATCTGTTTATCGTCCATGTTTCACATCTATACATACCTAAACTCCATAGAAATCCCTTCAGGAATGACTTCTTAACACTTAAAGCTTTATTCAATGTTAACAAATTTATCTTCCTGAAAATTCTTTTCTTGCCATTCCCAGTCTACATTTTATATCCTCCCTACTTAGACTATCATCAGTTGTTTTGCTGCCCAAATAGCAAAAGTCATCAACTACTTTAAGTGTCGCGTTTCCTAATCCAATACCCTGGCGTCTTCTGATTTATTTTTACTATGTTCTATTATCCTTGTTTTGCTTTTGTTGATGTTCATCTTGTATCCCCCTTTCAAGATCCCGTCCATTCCGTTCAACTGGTATTCCAAGTCATTTGCTGACAGAATTACTATGTATCGGCAAACCTCAAAGTTCATATTTCGTCTCCGTGAACTTAAGTTCCTTCTCAAAATTTTTCTTTAGTTTCCTTTACTACTTGCGCAATATACAAATTGAATAACTTCGGGGATAGGTTACATACAACCCTGTCTAGCTTCCTTCTCAATCACTGCTTCCTTTTCATGTCCCTCGACCCTTATAACTGCCGTCTGGTTTCTGTACATACTGTAAATAGCCTTCCGCTCACTGTATTTTATCCCTGCTACGTTCAGAATTTCAAAGAGAGTATTCCACTTAACATTACTAAAAACTTAAAGTCTACTAAACAAATGCTATTAACGTAGGTTTACCTTTCTACAACCTATCCTCTAAAATAAATCGTAAGCTCAGTATTGCCTCATGTATTTGTACATTTCTCAGGAATCCAAGCTGATCCTCTCCGGGGTTCGCTTCTATCAGGTTTTCCATTCTTCTATAAAGAATTCATGTTAGTATTCTGCAACCATGACTTAATAAACTGATAGTTCGATAATATTCACACCTGTCAGCACCTGCTTTCTTTGGAATTGGAATTACTGCACTCTTATTGAAGTCTGAGGGCATTTCGCCTGTCCCATATCTCTTGTACACCATATGGAAGAGTTTCGTCATGGCTGGCTCTCCCAAGGCTATCAGTAGTTCTAACGGAATGTTGTCTACAATCGGGGCCTTGTTTCGACCTAGATCATTCAGTGCTCAGTCAAATTCTTCACGCAGTATCATATCTCCCATTTCATCTTTATCTGTTTCCTCTTCCATTTCCATAATATTGCCTTAAAGTACATGCCCCCTATATAGCCCCTCTATATAAGGCTCCCACCATTCCTTCTTTGCTTAGGACTGGGTTTCCATCTGAGTTCTTGATATTCAAACCTTTGTCTTCAAAGAGCTCTATAATTTTCATTTCCGAGTAGATGGGCTTGCCCCCGCCCGTTAGTAAATAAAATATACGATACATAATTATTACCATAGCTAACTTCTCAATCTTTAAAAGATTTTTCCACTTAATTCATAGGCATTTTTCCTTGCCTTGTTAGAGATAGAAGAGCGATATTTGAATAGACCATAAATTTTCGAATTTAAGATCTAAATATTATGCTCCCAATGAATGAATAGAAAGAACACTTAAAATCAATTGTAAAAGAATGTCTTAACACTGAATCCGGAATGAGATGATTATAAAAGTCGAAGGACAAATTTTTCCAATTCGATTTTCCCCAAGATAATACTGACGGCGTAATTATTTGTAATTGTATTTCCATTTTTACATTGAAACTTTTTTTCGGGGGTCATCACGTCCTGACTGCTTTGGTGCGGCCCGCTACGATTTTATTGCTTGTGCCAAACTCTTCATCTCAGATTAACACCTGCATCCAGTGTCCACAATTAGCTTTCGAATATATGCCAACAGTTTTTACTTTCTACGGCGTCCTCTAGTGCCATGATGTATCTCCATGTCCCTTCTTATCGTCAATGCTTTCCACATACTCCTCTTCTCCAATAAACTACACAGATCTCACCACATCATACCTTAGCAGTCCACTTACTCGTAATTTTGAGTATCCTTCTCTAGCACTACATGTGAAACGCTTCGATTTTATTATTTTTTATGTCTTATCCTTCTATGTTGTGAAGATACAAAATTGTTGATGTTGTTGTGGTCTTCAGTCCTGAGACTGGTTTGATGCAGCTCTCCATGCTACTCTATCCTGTGCAAGCTACTTCATCTCCCAGTACCTACTGCAACCTATATCCTTTTGAATCTGCTTAGTGTATTTATCTCTTGGTCTCCCTCTACGATTTTTACCCTCCACGCTGCCCTCCAATACTAAATTGGTGATCCCTTGATGCCTCAGAACATGTCCTACCTACCGATCTCTTCTTCTGGTCAAGTTGTGCCACAAACTTCTCCCCAATCTCATTCAATACTTCCTCATTTGTTATGTGATCTACCCATCTAATCTTCAGCATTCTTCTGTAGCACCACATTTCGAAAGCTTCTACTCTCTTCTTGTCAAAAACTATTTATTGTCCATGATTCACTTCCATACAAATACTTTCAGAAATGACTTCTTGACACTTAAATAAATACTCGATGTTAACAAATTTCTCTTCTTCAGAAACGCTTTCCTTGCCATTGCCAGTCTACCTTTTATATCATCTCTACTTTGACCATCATCAGTTATTTTGCTCCCCAAATAGCAAAACTCCTTTACTACTTTAAGTGTCTCATTTCCTAATCTAATTCCTTCAGCGTCACCCAACTTAATTCGATTACATTCCATTATCCTCGTTTTGCTTTTGTTGATGTTTATCTTATATCCTCCTTTCAAGGCAGTATCCATTCCGTTCAACTGCTCTTCCAAGTCCTTTGCTGTCTCTGACAGAATTACGATGTCATCGGCGAACCTCAAAGTTTTTATTTCTTCTCCATGGATTTTAATACCTACTTCGAATTTTTCTTTTGTTTCCTTCACTGCTTGCTCAATATACAGATTGAATAACATCGGGGAGAGACTACAACCCTGTCTCACTCCCTTCCCAACTGGTGCTTTCCTTTCATGTCCCTCGACTCTTATAACTGCCATCTGGTTTCTGTACAAATTGTAAATAGCCTTTCGCTCCCTGTATTACAAGATTATGAACCTGTTTTTAAAAAACAAATGAGGTGGAGACCTTTGCAGCCAAGTCTTCTTTTCATGGAACTTGTGATTATTCACTTATTTTAAAGTCACTAAATGACTGTGACCAACCACTGTGAATATAATTACTTATTTTAACGGGACACTGATCGACGGTATGAAAACGCCTTTTATTTCTAACAAGTCATTAGGTAATTTTAGCATGGAGATCGTCTTCCGAAAAGCGTTAAGTAATCCTTCAACAAAAATAACTTGGGGATTATTAAAATGCTGTTATAGACATCATAAGTGTCGTTTGTTGATATGAAGGGCTTATTTCAATAGTGGTACAAGTCGATTACCTCCACTTCTCTGTCTATAATGCTTCTGAAATTAATGATCCAAACAAACAGAAAGAAAGGTTCATCTCTAGCAAGAAGCCATATGCTTGAATATTTCTGGTATCTCAACTGTAGATTTTTCAGTACTCATTTAACTGTAGGACTCTGTATCTCAATATGAAGAAAAATGGACTTGTACCACTACTGAAATAAGCCATTCATATAATGAAAATTATCTCTTGTAACGCAGGTATACTGTGATTTGTGTTTACATCGTGGAGAGCGTGTGACAGTTAGTGGCTACGTGTGTTGCAGGGCGGCGCCCGCAGTATCCACACGGCGGCGCGCTACGGACACGTGGGCATCATCAGCACGCTGCTGCAGAAGGGCGAGAAGGTCGACGTACCCACGCACGTGAGTACCACGTGGCCGGGGACGCCTGCTAGTTATCCGTTTGAAACTCGTATGTGAGGTTTCTGCTATTTAGCTGTTATTAACTGTGCTAATGCCTATACGCTGATCAGATAGAACATTATGACCACCTGCGTATTAGCCGGTATGTCCACCTTTGGCACGGACAAGGCGTCGCGTTGTGGCATGGAACCAATGAAGCCATCGGCACACGCAAGTCACCTAATTCCCGTAAATCCCGGAGTGAGGCGAGAGGAGCTCTAACGCCACTTTCAGTCACACCCCAGATGTATTCGATGGCGTTCAGATCTTGCAAGCACAACAACTGCAACTGGCCACTGCGTTCCTCGAACTTCTCCATCACACTTCTGGCCTTGTAACATGGCGCATTATCTTGTTGAAAGAGGTCACTGCCGTCGGGAAACATGACGTCATGAAGGGGTGTACGTGGTCTGCAGCCAGTGTACGATACTCCTTGTCCGTCGTGATGCCTTGCACGAGCTCCACTGCACCCATGCAAGCCTGCGTTATATGTCCCCCAGAGTATAATGGAGCCGCCGGCAGCTTCTCTATCCCGCTGTGCCGTTCACTGTGTTATTCAGTGGTTTGGTATTCAACTAATTTGTAAATGAAAATGATAATCTTATTTCATTACATTGAGTAATTACTAAATAATTTTTTTTTTCTCCTCCGGCTAAAGATTTGGTCAAGTTGCTAAAGAAATCCAAGTTAACGTTGTGTTAAAGTGTTGTCTAAGTTATGTAAGTGTCACTAAATCACAATTCATACAACAGTTTCTATACAACTATTGATTATGATCGAAACAGTTATCTTCAGCAAAATGATGATTAAAACCACCGAATATCAGCCGCGCACAACAATGACGTATATTACCTGAAACAATATGCTTCGTAACTCGTGCGTAGTTCATTTCGATTCCATACATCAGCAAGAAAAGTTTGCTATATGGAACGTGCTATGGTCACTATTTTTAATGAACCAATCTGATTCGAACTATTTTCATTA
Source organism: Schistocerca gregaria (assembly GCF_023897955.1). Taxonomy (NCBI): domain Eukaryota; kingdom Metazoa; phylum Arthropoda; class Insecta; order Orthoptera; family Acrididae; genus Schistocerca; species Schistocerca gregaria. The sequence continues at coordinate 77,507,873 of NC_064925.1, read as the reverse complement.
AAATGATTTCTGGACCACCGGTGAACATTTATTTTTTGCACAATTTTATTATCTTCGGCATTTATGTCTGCAGAGTTGCGTAATTTGAATTTGCGAGATAACTGTTAATATGGCGGCAGACAATTGATAGACTTTCTGTTGTTAGAGTAAGTTTCCTTTTTAATAGGATAAGTATTTAAAATGCTTATTAAACTTTACTTTCATATTGCGCACTATTTAGACGAATTTTCATCAAGCAAACATTTGACATTTTCGTAAGCAAAACAGATAAAAACACGATACAAATCGCTATCCTCAATGACTGCGCTCCTTGCAGCGGAAAGAAATAATTAATAAGGAAAAGGTCCCGAGTTCGAGTCTCGGTGCGGCACACAGTTTTAATCTGCCAGGAAGTTTCACATCAGCGCACACTCCGCTGCAGAGTGAAAATATCATTCTGGTAACTTCCCCCAGGCTGTGGCTAACCCACGTCTCCGCAATATCTGTACTTTCAGGAGTGCTAGTTCTGCAAGGTTCGGAGGAGAGCTTCTGTAAAGTTTGAAAGGTAGGGAACGAGGTACGGGCACAAGTAATGCTGTGAGGACGGGGCGTGAGTCGCGCTTGGGTAGCTCAGTTGGTAGAGCACTTGCCTGCGAAAGCCAAAGGTCCCGAATTCGAGTCTCGGTGTGGCACACAGTTTTGATCTGGCACTGTCCAAGAAGCGTTGCCTATTGAACACGAAAGCTCCGAACGATAGGCCTATACGCCGAGGGACGAAATACATCGAAAGCATGCGTGTACCTGCGACAGATTGTCAAGTGTATAGTGCGTCGCCAAGGGAACGACGTCTAACATTTAGCGTTGTAAATAGGAGTTAGTGGAGCCGTTTCAATCACTAATCCTCATATTCTTAGCAAGCGACTGCGTAGTGTGCTTGTTTGGATTTCTGTTGAAAATACAGATTTCTGCCAAATCAAGATTTCAGAACTGTATAAATTTTTATGGGACAGTGACTAATTGCAGATTTTCTAATATCTGTGTTACCATAATTTGCGAGTGCGAGGGAAAATTCAACCTCTCCCAAATATTCCTGAGAGACATAATTCGGTTGCAGCCGGGTTACGCGAAATAAGGGTTACTTCCTGTGGAATATTTTGTAAAGACGAGATGGCTGACTATTAAAGTAAGAGAAATTACTAGTTTCCTTCATAATTGATGGTAAATTAGTAAACTTTCGTCTTTTGCGTCGCTCTAGTTACCACAATAAACAGTATCCATATTTGGAGCCGCGAGAGTGTCGGGCTCCGTATACAAGGTGTTACTAAAAGGTAGGGCGAAACTTTCAGGAAACATTGCTCACACACAAATAAACAAAAGATGTTATGTGGACATGTTTCCGGAAACGTTTAATTTCCATGTTAGAGCACATTTTAGTTTCGTCAGTATGTACTGTACAGTATGTACTGTCGATTCGCCGCCAGTTGGCCCAATTGAAGGAAGGAATTGTTTACTTCAGTGCTTGTGTTAACATGCGACTCATTGCTCTACAGTACTAGCATCAACCACATCAGTACGTAGCATCAACAGGTTGGTGTTCATCTTGAACGTGGTTTTGCAGTTAGTGCAATGTTTTCAAATGCGGAGTTGGCAGATGCCCATTTGATGTATGGATTCGCACGGGGCAATAGGCGTGGGCCGGTACGTTTGTTTCGAGACAGATTTCCAGAACGAATGTGTCCCGACAGGAAGACGTTCGAAGCAATTGATCGGCGTCTTAGGGAGCACGGAACATTCCAGTCTATGACTCGTGACTGGGGAAGACCTAGAACGACGAGGACACCTGCAATGGACGAGGCAATTCTTCGTGCAGTTGACGATAACCCTAATGTCAGCGTCAGAGAAGCTGCTGCTGTACAAGGAAACGTTGACCACGTCACTGTGTAGAGAGTGCTACGGGAGAACCAGTTATTTCCGTACCATGTACAGCGTGTGCAGGCACTATCAGCAGCTGATTGACCTCCACGGGTACACTTCTGCAAATGGTTCATCCAACAATGTGTCAATCCTCATTTCAGTGCAAATGTTCTCTTTACGGATGAGGCTTCATTCCAACGTGATCAAATTGTAAATTTTCACAATCAACATGTGTGGGCTGACGAGAATCGGCACTCAATTGTGCAATCACGTCATCAACGCATATTTTCTGTGAACATTTGGGAGGAATTGTTGGTGATGTCTTGATCGGGCCCCATGTTCTTCCACTTACGCTCAATGGAGCACGTTATCATGATTTCATACGGGATACTGTGCTGCTAGAACATGTGCCTTTACAAGTATGACACAACATGTGGTTCATGCACGATGGATCTCCTGCACATTTCAGTCGAAGTGTTCGTACGCTTCTCAAAACAGATTTGGTGACCGATGGATTGGTAGAGGCGGACCAATTCCATAGCCTCCACGCTCTCCTGACCCCAACCCTCTTGACTTTCATTTATGGGGGCATTTGAAAGCTTTTGTCTACGCAATCCCGGTACCAAATGTAGAGACTCTTCGTGTTCGTATTGTGGACGGCTGTGATACAACACGCCATTCTCCTGGGCTGCATCAGCGCATCAGGGATTCCATGCGACGGAGGGTGGATGCATGTATCCTCGCTAACGGAGGACATTTTGAACATTTTCTGTAACAAAGTGTTTGAAGTCACGCTGGCACGTTCTGTTGCTGTGTGCTTCCATTCCATGATTAATGTGATTTGAAGAGAAGTAATAAAATGAGCTATAACAATGAAAGTAAGCGTTTCCGGACACATGTCCACATAACATATTTTCTTTATTTGTGTGTGAGGAATGTTTCCTGAAAGTTTGGTCGTACCTTTTTGCAACATCCTGTATATTGTTCGGGACCCGCTCGTTCGATAGGTAACTGCGCGACTGCTACGATCGCAGTTTCGCATCCTGCCTCGGGCATGGGTGTGTGTGGTGTCCTTAGATTAGTTAGGTTTAAGTAATTCTAAGTTCTAGGGGATTGATGATCACAGATGTTAAGTCCCATAGTGCTCAGAGCCATTTGAACCGTTTAGTTCTATAGGTAACGCTTCTTGTAAAATACCGACGATCTTGTAGGAAATAACAAACAGAACAGAGCAGAATAATGGTCACTGGGTGCGTGTTCGACGCGTACCTCAGAAGCATGGGCCAAAGATACCTTTACTGTCGCTCCAAAGATCTTATTGCACTAGTGTTCGCTACTCCCCAATTCAGAGAGCGATTAAACATGACAATGAAATTTATGTGGCGGTTGAGAGGACGTAATAGCTGATGAAAAGAGAAGAAAGATACTGTACTCAGAGTCCTTAAGATGCAATCTTCTAAACATCTAATGTCTCACATCATAACTTACACATCAGGTAAATTCTATCCTTTCTTGCGGTCGACCGAAAAGAACAATTAATATCAAAGCTGAACTGAATGACCAGGGTCAAGAGTCACTCTCACGATTAAAGCAGACGCAAACACTGTACACCCGAAAACAACAACGTATTGGGAGAATTTTGGTCTTCACATATCACACAGTTTCCAGCAACTAATGATGTACTATACTTTTGGGACGCTGCTGAGATGTTGCGATGTTTCACCTGGAGCGACTCTGCCCTCAGGACAACTACACGGCCCTGCACGTCGCTGTGGAGTCCTGCAAACCCGCCGTGGTCGAGACGTTGCTGGGATACGGCGCGGATGTCCACGTCAGAGGTAAGTCACAGGAACCGGTGGAGCATCTTTGATAGAAACCTGCACATAGTAACTGTAGCACAAGCAGGGATTAATTCCGGCGATCCGGCACCTCCCATGGAATTCATTTTAACTCACTAGAACCGGTCGGGATCGGAGATTTAAAGTAATATATCTGTTTCACTAAACAATCGGGGGTAATTTCCAAGAATGATTGCCTATCGAAGTCGTGGGGTCCAAACCATACATATCGAACTTGCGATCGTAAATCGATCATGCGATGCTGATGGCGGGCGTTGTGATCAATTATTTGTGATCGTCATCTTTATCTGTTTTCCGTCGTTCCCTTTGTTGCTCTAAATTACGTACCGTACCCCCCACCCCCCCCCCCACCCCCCCGGATTATTTGTGAGTTGATAGGGAATCTCAGACGATTTATGTCGTTAGTACATGGGATGTCTGGTGTTCTTGACGTTTCTTTGGTGGATTCACTCACATGGAAAAATCCAATTCCATGTTTATCTTGCGTAGAAAATTCTTCGACTTTTTGTCGCAAATATGGTGTTCTGCCGGACCAGGAAAGAAGGGAATGTATAGACTGTGGTGGTGCGAAGTTTGTAAGACTTCGTAAGAACAGTTTCGATACTGAAATACCGTTTACAATTTCATTGCGGACAGTGCGAAAAACGAACGAGTATCAGGAAGAATACATGGTTCGGCTCTCCCAAATTATGCGTCCAGACCACCGTAATGGACTTTCACCTGATAACAACACCGACGACGAATAAGGTAAGTCGTCTCCTATGCAACTCTCTCCTTTTCTCGTTGCTGTAGCGACCACCATAAATATACTCATAACGCCCGCCACCACAGGATCGCACGTTCGATATGTATCGTTTGGACCCGGCGACTTCGATAGCCAATCATTCTACGAAATTACTCAGTTGGGGTTCGCAACGAGAAAATGTAGAATCGTAGTGGTTAAATTATAAAAATTGTATACAAACGTCATACATAAACTTTTTATTCGAGTGCCACATTTTACTTGCAGAAGTTTATTTAGTTATTATATCTATACATAAAATGTGTGACTTGTTTTCACGCACTATAACGATAGTCACGAACGACAAAATCTGACTGAAGATTATTACGTATGATGTGCCACCAGAGTGATGTGAGATTGGAAGGTGAGGAGGAAGATTAGCACAGCCGCGAGCTGTGATGGGGAGGGGACGGAGGAATGTCGCACTCCTATAGGTCGCTCAGGAAGCAGTGGCTGATCCGCAGTAACCAGTTTCCGTCCAACGCGCTGGCCGAGTCCATTCTTTTGTTCGGAAGGGGGCGGCCGAACGCATTTTCTAGCTTTCGACCGGTCGACGATGACAGAATCGAAGAGCGCAACCTGCACTCTTACTCAACGATTTCGCAGAAGCTATTAGGTAAAAAAAAAGTCATTTTTCCTTTACCTGTAGCTTTACATGTCAGGTTCATTATGATGTGCCTATCATTTCGTTAATGGTCATAGGTTTGGTATATTTATATGAAACTAAGACACTGTGAGAAATTCCAACTGTTTGGAATGAAACATAGGATTCGCTATGATATTGCGTCTGGTACATATTACACAATATGTTGCTGCATTGAAGTTTACCTAACATATTCAATTTTTCTGTAGACTTGGTTGGAGGTCTCTGTCACCGAACTCGAGGAAACTGATCTGATGTAGCGTACTCATTTACGGTCGCACAGCACCAGCGATAAAGCCAGAGTGAAATATCCACGATATTCGTCATATTTCATAAACGGTTTAAGATATCGAAATGAGATTTTGGCAAATGATAGCACACAAAGAGGAGAGTATTTAGAATGAAATTTTTCACTCTGCATCTGAGTGTGCGCTGATAGACTATAACTGTGTGCTGGACCGAGACTCGATTTCGGGGCCTCTACCTTTCGCGGACAAGAGCTTCTGTGAAGATTGGAAGGTAGGAGACGTGGTACTGGCAGAACTAAAGCTGTGAGTCGTGCTTTGGTAGCTTAGATGGTAGAGCAGTTGCCTGCGAAAGGCAAAGGTCCCGAGTTCGAGTTTCGGTGCGGGACACAGCTTTAATCTGCCAAGAAGTTTCCTGGGACAGCATTTTTCTGTATGGAAATTACGCAAAACTTGTTCTACTTATTACAGACTCTTTCGGCCAAAGACTGTAATTTTTAGGGGCCGTCGATAGCTGTTGAAATGAGAAATACTGTGGATTTTGGAACAATATAAGTCATTACACTTATACTTTGTACAGGGGATATGCTTCTTCATAAGCTACTGACCCTACTTTTCCTCAGTTCATCACTTAATAAACCACTGTTTCAGAATACTCTCCCAACTGCGTCTGCAAAACATCTTAGTGAGGTGGGACTGTCGTAAATTCCTGTGAGTTTTGGCAAAAGAAGCAAATTTTAACATGGCAACAAGAGCAATGTGAAGGTTTTACTCAAAATGACTCTTCTCTGAACGTTACAAATGGGTAACAAACCAGGCGAATATAAATCGCTGCATTTTCGGCGGAATTCTTTTTAGCCAAAGAAGATGTGACGAATCTTTTTCAATGGTCACCATGCAGTGTGGGCGTGGAGGGGCCCCGTTTAATATTTACGCAAAATGTGAGTCTAGGATTCAGTTCATAACGATATTTCCCTTTCAGCGCTCTGCGCGACTCCCCCACCACTGTTGCTCTCCCCAGCCGTCTGCGCAGACGCACTAACGTTTCGGGAAGACGTACTGTGGGACGCTAGTGTTCAAATGTGTTAGTTATTGGTAGCAATGAAGATGATCTGAAATCAATCCAGTTGTAATACAACCCAATGAGTAGAAATAAATTACATTTGAAGCATTTAGAAAACATTTAACTCCGTGTCTCATCTCACATTGTGTTCCGTTTTTCGGAACTCTTCGAGAATTCTGAAAAGTACGTGATCCAGGCGAGGACTATCTTGACCGTCATTCGTCGCTAAGTATTTTAGTACAGTGGAGTCTTGATGAATCCAGACCTGAGTTGTCTGGATTGTCAATCGCGAGCAAATATCTTTGAACTCTAGTCCGTGCGTGCTCGCTCGGACATGTCACGCTGGCACTACCCTCCCCCCTCTCCCCCTCCCCCTCCCTGTATATGTATGTTATGTTAACCGGGGACCTAGAAACGACGGAAAGGCTCCGTCCCAGCCGCAGCCGCAGTGGTCCACAACCCCACGACGACTACCGCAGCCCACTTCACCCCTCCGCCGCCCCACACCGAACCCAGGGTTATTGTGCGGTTCGGCCCACGGTGGACCCCCCAGGGAACGTCTCACCCCAGACGAGTGTAACCGCTATGCTTACGTGGTAGAGTAATGGCGGTCTACGCGTACGTGGAGAACTTGTTTGCGCAGCAATCGCCGACATGGTGTAGCTGAGGCGGAATAAGGGGAACTAGCCCGCATTTGCCGAGGCAGATGGGAAACCGCCTAAAAACCATCCACAGACTTGCCGGCTCACCGGACCTCGGCACAAACCCTCAGGGCGGATTCGTGCCGTTCAGAGAAGATTCACGAAGGGGGAATTTTGAGTAAAACTTACACATTTCTCTTGTTGCCACGTTAAAACTAGCTTCTTTTGCCAAAACTCAGCGGAATTTACACACCTCACTAACATGTTTTGTAGACGCATTTGTGAGAGAATTCTGGAACAGTGGTTTATTAAGTGAAGAATTGAGGAAAAGTAAGGTCGGTAGCTTATGAAAAAGCGCATCTGCTGTACAAAATAAGTGTAATGACTTTGTTTATATTGTTCCAAAACCCACAGCATGGAGTCAGAAGTGTATGCTCAGATCATGTTTCGCCACATTTTGTGAAAGTACATGTGAGGTGAACCAGTGAGCGAAAATCTTGTGACAGAAATGCACATAACCTCTACCCACGAAACAGTTCTTCACTAATACACAATAATTTTCTTCATGGCTAGTTCGCAAATGACATGCTGTCGAACAGGCGACAAAAAAGGGCACAAAAACCGATATATAATAATGCAGTTCATTTAGAGATGTAATTTTAAGGTGAGCGTCTAAATGAAAAAAAGCAAAATGTACATATTGTAATCCTTAGGCCTACAACAGATAAATTATTGGTTAAAAATAAATTATTATAAATTTAATATTGTACTTTACAGAAGTAGAAATTTGACCCATAGAAGATGACACACAGGTGTCGAAACATGTCTTGGTTAATTTAAAAATAAGGCCGAATTTCAAAACAACCCAATTTTTCAATAGCAAACACTGACAATCATCAGGAGGTACTTCAAACCGTAGTAAAATATAACAGATTCTGAAATTTTCTAGATTTTTTTCGTTTGTTTTTGACAAACTTGCAGGAGGAGGATTTGTCATCACGTGACGTGTCGCCCGTTTTGAATACAGAAACGTACTACCACACTTGACTTGCTACCAACAATCAGCTTTATAAGTTGTTTTCATCACCACAATAGTTTTTGTGACGTTTGGTGACCGCAGGGAAGAAAAATTCACAGCCACATATTGAACGTTTATTCATTCATTCATTCATTCATTCATTCATTCATTGCTCGTATATGCAGGGCTGTTAGAAATACTCTGGAAAGCTTTTAAGAGTGTTAGCATGGTACATGATAGGCTGTGCTGAGAAATAATTGTTGAGAAAAAATCGGTATTTGCGACGTTTCCGAGTTAATTAGCATCAAGTTAGCGAGTCAGGCCGCTGCAACCTTAGATTCGAGCGGCATGCCAGAGATGGTGTTGCCAAACGTGTTCTTCGTTTGGTTTCCTAAAACCGAACAAGTGAACGAGACAAATATTGGACACGCGTAGGTAGTAAGAATCGAACCCGAGCCAAAGCCGGACCAGTCTCTAGCGCCATTGTCTACGCTATGAAAACATGTTACCTCCCAACAGAAAAATAATTATATTCACATTTAGTGTTACTTTCCAACAGAAAAATCTCGTTTAAGTTCCGAAGAGAAAACTTTCTTTCCAATAATAAAATTTCAAGTTTTAATGTCACCTTCCATTAAAGACTGACTGCATATCGAGATTAATGAGTTTTGACGTCATGAGCGCTGCGTCGTGGGCCTGTGAAATCATCCTGAATAAACTGAAAAATTCTTACCTCACAATGATGTCGCCTGGTAACGCTATCCGTATATCTGCTGTTATAAGAAATTTTTTGCACAGCCCAGTGCAATGCCGGCCACTAGACTTTCATTTGTAGGAAAACAACTGATTTTCTTTTGCTGAATTAGGGTATGCAGATGATCTAAACATCATTAGCGATAGGAAGGAATCTGTAACAGCAAATGCGAATGCGTTAATCAAGGCTAGTGAAGATGTAGCTCTAAGGATAAGAGAAGACAAAACTAAATACCTGATTACTACTACACTGCAAACAGCAGTAGATCAGGAAATCTTAAGAGTTGGAGACATGCAGTTTGAAAAAGTGAACACATTTAAGTATCTAGGCGTGGACATCACTTCGAGAAATGAGATTGAATCCGAACTGAAGAAGATATTACGGGCGGGAAATGCCTGCTACTTCTCACTACACAGATTACTTTCATCACGGATATTGTCAGGAATTTAAAGATTAGAATATACAAAACCATTATTCTACCAGTTTTGTTTATGGGTGTGAGACTTGGTCTCGCACTGTGCAAAATGAAAAGCCGTATCGAGTATTTGAAAACAAAATTTTGAGGAAAATATTCGGAGCAAAAAGGAACGACATTAGCGGAGAGTGGCGAAAACTGCATAACGAAGAGGTTCACAAACTCTATTCAAGCCCTGACATAATCAGTATTATTAAATCACGTAGGCTGCGATGGGCGGGTCACGTAGCTGGAATGGATGAGGGCAGGGCAGCGCGCAGAGTACTGGTAGGGCACCTAGAAGGAAAACGTCCTGTGGGGAGACCGAGGCGTAGATGGGAGGACAATGTGAAGGCTGGTTTGAGGAGCCTAGGTGAATGGAAGGAAATAGCCCAGGACAGAGACAAATGGCGAAAATACGTTGCTGTGGTAATGGACCCCTCGAGTCCGGTATGACCAGTGAGTGAATGAGTGAGTGAGTGAGTGAATCAACATGAGTATGCACAGGAAAAATACGTAAAATCTTTAAACTCAGATAAATGACTAGCAAAATTTTCTTCGGAACAAAAGTTATTATTGAAACATTTCTGCAAGGAATTGCATGGGACTTAAACATTACAATTGTGGTTAAATCAGTTGTGCCAGTTAACATAGGTGCGCAGCAATAAAGATGAGTTTTTTTATTTGCTTATACAACAACGCTTAGGCAGTGCCATCAGTGCACCACCGGCCCAACACAAGTCAATCGCTGGACTGCCCTGTCCGAACTCCATAACTTAATTGCTCTGTGAGAGCTACAGAACACGACTGCTCTCTGCGAGCTACAAAACTCGACTTCCTACCAACACTGCTCTGACTATAGAGTAAATATCTCTGGAGTGAGCATTCAAATTCGCAGAACAAATTTTGTGTTGTCAACATACATTGCCGGCCTGGTCACGTGTTCTCGGGACGTCGTGTGTATATTTCGAATGTCACTACATCCCTAGTACAGACGGATTCTTTTCGTACGTGTAGTGGATTATTTATATATTTTGCGCAGACATTTTAACAGTATCCATTTGATACCGGGTATAAACCAGTACGTAACTTTTAAGTGATATTGCATTCTGCTTCTTTGCGATAGGTGTCACAGTTCAGATGCACTCGATTTTTGGTAGTTTTCGGTATGATACAGCACTTTATAGTATTACAGAGCCTGACGTACATTTTTGCAGTGATAGTCTTGCAAAACGACTTGACAGTACGCTAGTACTTTTGCAAGTGTCCGAAAAACACGGATTTTGCCACACATCAGCGATTATATCCGTGCTAAGTCGTCCTTTTTTTCTGCTATTTCTGCGCATTCATTTTCTTACTTTTGCGACCTAAAGCACAATTTTTCTTACTGGTGACACTTTGAAGTTTTTATTTAACGCATTTTACGTACTTTCCCCCAGTTTATTAAATAAATAGTAGACTGATTAAGAAGGGGGAAAAAAGGCGATCGGAGAATAAATGTACTCTAAAGCAAATACAGTTGGTCATGTAATAGTCAACCCATACAACACCATTACGGGAAGTGGAAAGTGACACAAATGAAAGAGTTTGGGGACATGTTTAATAGTATTTGACGCCTCTTAATCAAATGGCGAAGAAAATAAATTGAAGGCAAAATACACCAAAGAAGATGAATGTGTACTTTAATTAGCTACACTATTGTGTTCTTTATTTGATTTGTGTAGAAAATGTATTTAAACTGATGCAGAAATTGTTAGTAGATGCTGTGGAAAATTAAAAATAGTTATTGTAGCATCTATCGATCAGCGGCACAAGTCCAAATTTTTCTCTTTCTAAACATTCCTCTTCAAAGTGTTTTGTACTTTGGAGTATTTTGTGGGGACAAAATTACTCCTCCATATTTTCTGGAGCCACATCGTTACTCGTTGTTCATCCTTCAGGAAACTAAAATATAAATCACACATAATCGTTCTACATGTCATAGACACACTTAACATGGTCTCCTACTATAACTTTATAGTATACAAAAAAGTTTGGACACACACATTATACGAAGACAATTACAGACTCCCACTCTATTGAACTTATCTGTCCTCCGTCTTTCAAATCTATATACATAATCGACAAGTCACTGATAAATGCTTGGAGGATTGTATTTGCTGAAACAACTAACCATTCACTTTCCTGTTCCACTGCCAAATTTACAAGAGGAAGCGATGGTTTGTAAGCTTTTGTACGAGCTGTAATATCCATTATATAGTCACAAAATTGTATAAAAATAGGTCTACAGAATCAAACCTTAATTATTATGCGTCTCGAAATTTTTAAACATAGAACCCCATGAAAAGTTACTATCCCTCGTTTCACATATTTTTCATTGCATCCGTAGCAACAACAGTAATTCACCATCGCTATTACACTATCAACAAACGGTGAATACACAGCAAAAACTCTTGACATTATAAACTTAAAACTTTGCAGAGGACTTAAAACTTTGCGGAGAGCACACACGCACAGCGAAGTCCCGAAAACACGTGACAATACTGGTTTAATGTTGACAATATGCGCAGAGCGCAATGATCACTCCAGAGATATTTACTCTATGGCTCTGACCATACAGTAAATATCTCTGAAGTGAGCATTCACATGCGCAGAACAGATTTTGTGTTATCAACATACATTGCCGACCTGGTCACGTGATCACGGGACGTCGTGTGTTTGTCCGAATAGTGCCCTGTATATTTAGAATGTCACTACATCCCTAGTACAGACGGATTCTTTTCGAACTTGTCGTGGATTATTTATGTATGTTACGCAGACATTTTAACAGTATCCATTTGATACCAGAAATAAACCAGCTACGTAACCTTTAAGGGCAAGTGATATTACATCCTGCTTCTTTGCGATAGGTGTCACAGTTCAGATGCACTCGATTTTTGGTAGTTTTTGGTATGATACGGCACTTTATAGTATTACAGAGCCTGACGTACATTTTTGCTGTGATAGTCTTGCAAAACGACTTGACAATACGCTAGCACTTTTTCAAATGTTTTCGAAAAACACCGAATTTGCCACACATTAGCGATTATATCCCTGCTAATTCGTCCTTTTTTCTGCTATTTTTGCGTATTTATTTTCTCGTTTTGCGACCTAAAGCACAATTGATCTTACTGGTGACACTCTGAAGTATTTATTTAACGCATTTTACATACTTGCTCCCAGTTTATTAAATAAAGAGTAGATTGAGTAATCTATATACATAATCGACAAGTCACTGATAAATGCATGGAGAATAGTATTTGTTGAAACAACTAACCATTCCCTTTCCTGTTCCACTAGCAAATTTACGAGAGGAAGCGATTGTTTGTAAGTTTTTGTACGAGCCGTAATATCTATTATATAGTAAAAAAATCGTAGAAAAATATGTCTACAGAATGAAGCTTAATTATAATGCGTCTCGAAATTTTTAAACATACACAGTGTCTCTTACTCATCTGATGACTATAATTAGAGCTACATGGCATGTACCCATGATAAGTTACTATCCCTCCATTCACATACTTTTCTTTGCATCCGTAGCAACAACAGTAATTCACCACCGCTATTACATTATCAACAAATGGTGAAACACAACAAAAACTCTTGATATTATAAACTTCAAACGCTGCAGAAAGCACACACGCACAGCGAAGTCCCGAAAACATGTGACAGTCCTGGTTTAATATTGACAACATGCGCAGAACACAATGCTCACTCCAGAGATATTTACTCCATGCTCTGCCCTGCGATTCTATTGTAGCAAAGATATTCCATATCGCAGGCAGCGCGTGAGCAATCCATCGAAATTACATCTGCTCAAGGGCGCTAGCGAATAGTAATTAACCCCTTACAAACAAGTGACACAAATTGTACCTGGCGCCTCTGTGCACCGGTCACGTTACTCTTAAAGAGTTCAGATACCTGTACCTGCGGCCGCTGCTGTTGCAGGAGGCAAGCTGCGAGAGACGCCGCTGCACATCGCGGCGCGCGTGCGCGAGGGCGACCGGTGCGCGCTTATGCTGCTCAAGTCGGGCGCCAACTGCAACCTGACGACGGACGACGGGCGCACGCCCGTGCACGTGGCCGCCAAGCACGGCAACCTGGCCACGCTCACGCTGCTGCTCAACGACGGCGGCGACGCCCTCTTCAAGTCCAAGGTCAGGCCGCGGCCGCGTCGCCAAACTCGGACGAACGCACTGACGACAATGCGCGGGATATACGTTCACCGCGCTATCTCTGACTTTCGTCCATGTGACTGTACAGTTCATTGTGAATCTTGGCCTCTTCGACAGTTCTCCGGCAGTTGTCTTGACCCAGCAACACTCTAGCTTTCCATCAGATACAATCCATTTTCTGTAGGTCCCCTGTGACTCCATCTACACTACTGGCCATTAAAATTGCTACACCACGAAGACAAAGTGCTACAGACGCGAAATTTAACCGACAGGAAGAAGATGCTGTGATATACAAATGATTAGCTTTTCAGAGCAATCGCACAAGGTTGGCGACACCTACAACGTGCTGACATGAGGAAAGTTTCCAACCGATATCTCATACACAAACAGCAGCTGACCGGCGTTGCCTGGTGAAACGTTGTCCTATTCCTGTCTGTGATGCAGCGGTGAGGGTAACCGCACCCATGGTCTCCCAGCTGATAGTCCATGCTGCTGAAAATGTCGTCGAACTGATCGCGCAGATGGTTGTTGTCTTGCAAACGTTCCCATCCGATAGAGGTACTCAAGGTACCCTCCGCCACACACCGTCAGGTGGCTTGCGGAGTATGGATGTAGATGTAGATGTATATATAGATGTAGATGTTATGATGCCTCGTCTAAGGAGGAGAAATGCATACCATCACGTTTCCGACTTTGATAAAGGTCGGATTATAGCCTATCGCGATTGCGGTTTATCGTATCGCGACATTGCCGCTCGCGTTGGCCGAGATACAATGACTTTTAGCAGAATAAGGAATCGGTGGGTTCAGGAGGGTAATACGGAACACCGTACTGGATCCCAACGGCCTCGTATCACTAGCAGTCGAGATGACAGGCATCTTATCTGCATGGCTGTAACGGATCGTGCAGCCACGTCTCGATCCTTGAGTCAAGAGATGGAGACGTTTGCAAGACAACAACCATCTGCACGATCAGTTCGACGACGTTTGCAGCAGTATGGACTATCAGCTCGGAGACCATGGCTGCGGTTACCCTTGACGCTGCATCGCACGCAGGAGCGCCTGGCATGGTGTACTCAACGACGGTCCCGGGTGTACGAATGGCAAAACGTAATTTTTTCGGATGAATCCAGGTTCTGTTTACAGCATCATGATGGCCACATCCGTGTTTGGCGACATCGCGGTGAACGGACATTGGAAGCGTGTATTCGTCATCACCATACTGGCGTATCACCCGGCGTGGTGGTATGGGATGCCATTGGCTACGTCTCGGTCACCTCTTGTTCCCACTGACGGCACTTTGAACAGAGGACGTTACATTTCAGATGTGTTACAACCCGTGGCTCTACCCTTCATTCGATCCCTGCGAAACCCTACATTTCAGCTGGATAATGCACGACCGCATGTTGCAGGTCCTGTACGGGCCTTTCTGGATGCAGAAAATGTTCGACTGGTGCCTTGGGCAGCATATTCTCCAGATCTCTCACCAATTTTAAAACGTCTGGTCAATGTTGGCCGAGCACCTAACTCGTCACAATACGCCAGTCACTACTGTGGTATCGTGTGATAGCTGCATGGGCAGCTGTACCTGTACACGCCATCCCAGCTCTGTTTGACTCAATTCTCAGGCGTATCAAGGCCTTTATTACGGCCAGACGTGGTTGTTCTGGCTACTGATTTCTCAGGATCTATGCACCTTAATTGCGTGAAAATTTAATCACATGTCAGTTCTAGTACAATATATTTGTTAAATGAATACCCGTTTATCATCCGTATTTCTTCTTGGTGTAGCAACTCTAATGGCCAGTAGTGTATCTGTCTCATTCTCACACCAAAAGTTCCAGATGTCTGACACTCAGATCGGTACCGGTCTAGAGAGTATCAAACAAAACTCCGATGTACTATCGCCCAGCAGGAATGACGTAAACGTCAATTAAAATTACACCAGAACTACGGAGCACAGGAAAAGCATAACTGCGAGTAACCGATACGTATAGCTTCCGTGGGAATTAATACTTCCGCATAGACCATACATAACATAGACTGAACGTGTCCCTATGTCTGCCGTGTTAACGCTTGAAACCAGCATCTAAGAGGTGTGGCTCGGCCAGAAAGCACAGTTCCTATTGTAACTAACTGTAATACTATTGTTACACATGCAGTAGTGCACCTAACCTAGTTTCCCCGAAATTCCTGACAATAAATCAGTGGTTATCGTTTTTACATGTGGTCAATTTGAAATGTATTGACAGTTCTTCGAACAGGCGACAGAATGTCTGTTCTTTACTGAATACTTGTTGTTTTTTTTTTCTTTTTGCACTGTGAATTCTTGTAGTTCGCTGCTTGCACAGAAGTGGAAGACAAACTAACAATTTCGAACGCAGCATTAGTTTTCTAACGATTCCACAACAATATTTGCGAAATGCTTTATTAAGCTTTTGTAAGAAAGGAAATTCGTTTATGTGCATAATGTCAGTTATTTACACAAAATAAGCACGTATATTTTCTGACTTTTCCTTAATCCAGTACAGGATAGGAAGCGTAACATATTACAAAACGTTGATTATACTGGTGTGGTGAGATAGATATTAACGATATCTCGTCTAAAAATCTTAGCCCTTCACGCAGTTTTACACGCAAAGACCCACATCCATATTAACTTTCAACTCGTGGAAATACTTCTGCAAGTATTTTAAAGTTATTCACTTACACGACTGAGATTTTCGTCACTGTACCTGATCTGTGGGATCCAAAACAACTATCCAGTCAGAGCAAATGTAAAGGTATTTACTTCGTCATCAGTGAACTGACATCACGCGTAGTCAGTGTTACGTGTGGTCTATGTACTTCCGCACGTGTGATGCAATTATTTCTTTATTCAACTCTTCCTATTGTTTATATCCTGTGAAACAAGTGCATTAGCCGCTTCATCACGATTGGTCTCAGTTCTGTCACGCTTGTCCCACAGAACACCACACCTGTCTTTACAAATGTACTCTATACGCTCGTTACTTTCAGCTAACAAGTCGAAAGCAGACTTCTAAAAGAAAATTTCTGCAAACCCTGAAAAGTCCTTTTACATGACAGGAAAGTGTTCTTCCATACAACACGAGTAAAGGGTTAAAACAATTTGTCATCTCTGAGGTTTGAACGTGGGACCTTTGACACAATAACCTCACGCTCTAACAACTCACCCCCACGAGATCTACAGAACTAATACACGGAGATACGCGTTTCCTGTTCTCCGTTGTTCTGATGTTACTTTTATATACCGTTTGCGATGTTATACCGGACGACAGCACGTAGCACGTACTAAATCAGAGTTTGGTTGATACTCTGTTGACATACTACGTTTGCTACTGATCTCAGTATCTGACAACTGAAGGTTTGGGTGTCAGTTAACGCTGTCCCCCAAAAATGACAGATTAAATAATATAACCAAGACACAACACGTTTCTCAGGACATTAGTATCCAGATTTGACTGTCTTTGTTAATGTACGTTAGAGAAGTAATTGTGATCAGATGGATGTTATGATCGAAATTTATTTTTTTCATTTTACCTTAATTAATTTTTTAATCTTTAAGTTGGTTAACATTATTATTGTTAATTTGTTTACATATTCAAAAGTTGTTCATGTTCATTTGCTCATTTTACTCTGTATTCTATGCGAGTGTTTCTTAAACTAAATGTTTATTTTTTGCTGTAATTTGATTTAATGATCAATAATTCTCAAATCAGCAATTGATTTTGTACTAGCACATTTAGTACCAGCAACCACAACTATACTGACTGATAATACACTCCTGGAAATTGAAATAAGAACACCGTGAATTCATTGTCCCAGGAAGGGGAAACTTTATTGACGCATTCCTGGGGTCAGATACATCACATTATCACACTGACAGAACCACAGGCACATAGACACAGGCAACAGAGCATGCACAATGTCAGCACTAGTACAGTGTATATCCACCTTTCGCAGCAATGCAGGCTGCTATTCTCCCATGGAGACGACCGTACAGATGCTGGATGTAGTCCTGTGGAACGGCTTGCCATGCCATTTCCACCTGGCGCCTCAGTTGGACCAGCGTTCGTGCTGGACGTGCAGACCGCGTGAGACGACGCTTCATCCAGTCCAAAACATGCTCAATGGGGGACAGATCCGGAGATCTTGCTGGCCAGGGTAGTTGACTTACACCTTCTAGAGCACGTTGGGTGGCACGGGATACATGCGGACGTGCATTGTCCTGTTGGAACAGCAAGTTCCCTTGCTGGTCTAGGAATGGTAGAACGATGGGTTCGATGACGGTTTGGATGTACCGTGCACTATTCAGTGTCCCCTCGACGATCACCAGAGGTGTACGGCCAGTGTAGGAGATCGCTCCCCACACCATGATGCCGGGTGTTGGCCCTGTGTGCCTCGGTCGTATGCAGTCCTGATTGTGGCGCTCACCTGCACGGCGCCAAACACGCATACGACCATCATTGGCACCAAGGCAGAAGTAACTCTCATCGCTGAAGACGACACGTCTCCATTCGTCCCTCCATTCACGCCTGTCGCGACACCACTGGAGGCGGGCTGCACGATGTTGAGGCGTGAGCGGAAGACGGCCTAACGGAGTGCGGGACCGTAGCCCAGCTTCATGGAGACGGTTGCGAATGGTCCTCGCCGATACCCCAGGAGCAACAGTGTCCCTAATTTGCTGGGAAGTGGCGGTGCGGTCCCCTACGACACTGCGTAGGATCCTCTGGTCTTGGCGTGCATCCGTGGGTCGCTGCGGTCCGGTCCCAGGTCGACGGGCACGTGCACTTTCCGCCGACCACTGGCGACAACATCGATGTACTGTGGAGACCTCACGCCCCACGTCTTGAGCAATTCGGCGGTACGTCCACCCGGCCTCCCGCATGCCCACTATACGCCCTCGCTCAAAGTCCGTCAACTGCACATACGGTTCACGTCCACGCTGTCGCGGCATGCTGCCAGTGTTAAAGACTGCGATGGAGCTCCGTATGCCACGGCAAACTGGCTGACACTGACGGCGGCGGTGCACAAATGCTGCGCAGCTAGCGCCATTCGACGGCCAACACCGCGGTTCCTGGTGTGTCCGCTGTGCCGTGCGTGTGATCATTGCTTGTACAGCCCTCTCGCAGTGTCCGGAGCAAGTATGGTGGGTCTGACACACCGGTGTCAATGTGTTCTTTTTTCCATTTCCAGGAGTGTATGTGTTTGACTCCAGATTTATTTACCTGTTTGTGTATCTCCATTATCAAAACCTCTCTTTAGAGTTAACATTTTATTGGTACATAATTATTAAACATTTCAATTCAAGCTGCAGGTTATGATTTTAAACAGGCGGACAGTAATAGATTTTTGTTTAATAGTGCATTTAATGGTGAGAATATGTAAGTGAAGCTGGATATAAATTAGTTAATTAAGAGACAACGGCTCTAAAGTTTGTACACATTACCTGTCACACTCATTAATGACTATTCTACTTAAGTTTCTTCAGAAAATAGCTCCAAATAAGTCGTAGTATATATGTGAGTAGATTCAAAATGGAACTTACTATTAAACTATTTGAACGAAATTTAAGACTGTTCTGGTCATATTAGGATACCTTTATTATTAATTAGAGTGCATTTTTTATTTTATTGTTTGGAGTAGATAAGTTTACTGTATTTGCTCTCTTAGTATATTTTTTCTGAATTTATTTTTAATGTAGTTTATTAGTAATATTAATATATTATGCAAAAATTGTTTAAGTTAATAAAGTAATTTTTATGTATTGTACTTTTTATCAGTGTTTATCAAAATTTTAGTACTTAGCACACTTATCTCATTTTATGTTGATTTACAGTTAATTAATAGTTAATGCGTCATCATTATTTTTCAGTTTATCGTAGGGATGAGACGCTAATCATTTCCTCTGATATCTAGTTTCTTATGAGAAAATTTAAGTTTCTATAGGTACTGTATTATTTATTTTTAGGTAAAAATATCAACTTATTTCTTCTTTAGGGGACAAGCTGTAGAGATGGTTGCCTATAACGTAATCAGTTTTGAATAAAATAAGAAATCTGAGACAAAACCAAGCATGTCTGAATGCAAGCTTCAGGGTGAAGAATAATATAGGCATTACCATTGTCCACAGCACGAACAGTGAATGAATGAATGGAACAAAGTGTTTCCAAACAAGACACAAAGCGTGTACCGTCAACATTTTTTCTGTTGTGTACCTATTTTCAGCGCAATACACATATAAAGATAAATGGGTGCGAGAAATTGAAATTAAATGCAAGTACTCTGCAATGTGCCACTGGAGTCCACGGGACCGTCAGACCAAAATACTCAGAAAATGTCGCTGAACAACCACTGAAATTTTGTTAGTGTGTTTCGTGTTCACCTACTATGGTGTCTTGTTTTGGAGTGAAGGTGGGTAGTAATCCCCAAGGCAACACCGCTAGTCCAATAATTTTCACGAATCTGTAAGTGCACTGCAGCTACAGGGAATAGGCAGAATAATGTGAACAGCGGTAGTAATGGGACGGTTGTGTTTGGCGGCCAACGCAGGTAAGGCACGTGTCGTGCTGGACTGTGCGTGTTCAGTACGGACTAGGCATCGGTGCAGGTTGCTGACGAGTAGTGCACACTTCGCATCTGCATTCAGAGGCCGAGGCCGACGTGCAATGAAAGACGTAACAGAGTTGCAAAGAGGGCAGATGGTGGGTGCCCGATTAGCTGGAGCATCAGTAACACAGACAGCCAACTTATTGAATGTTTGAAGAGCAACTGTTCCAACGGTCATGACAGCCTACACAGAACATGGAAAAACATCACCGTGTAAAAGTAATAGTGGGCGCAAATCAAAACTAATGACATAGATCGTCGTACACTAATACGAATTGTATCAAAACAGCACATAACTACGGCGGCTTAAGTGATTGCAGAGCTGAATAGCCATCTTCGAGGCCCCATAACTAAGTGTCCGCCGAGAATTCCATAAAGCGAATATTCACGGACGAACTGCTATACCGAAACCTTTAGTGACAACCATCGCAAAGAAACGGAAAACATGGTGTCAGGAGCAAAAATCCTTAATGGCTGATTAGTGGAAACACGTCATATGGTCCGACGAGTCAACGTGTTCGTTATTTCCAACATCGGGGTGAGCTTAAATCTCGAGAACGCCAAAAGAAGCCTACAAACCTGACTGCTTGACTCCAACAGTTAAGCATGGAGATGAAAATGTGATACTGCCGGCGGCCACATCATGGTATTGTGCTGGTCCCATCATTACTCTCAAAGGCCTTGTTGCAGCCAACGATTGTCAACACTTTAGATAATCAGGCGCACCCCATAATTCAAGTATTGCTCCCCAACAATTTTGCCATATTTCAGGACGATAATGCCACCCATTCACACAGCCAGGACAGTACAATCGTGGTATGAGGAGCCTGCAAATGAACTGCAGCGTCTTCCCTGGCAGCACAGTCCCCAAAGACTTGACCGTTATCGAAACCACGTGGGTGGTATTGGAGCACAGACTCTGGAGCAGATGTCCGCCTCCCCCGTCACTATAGGAGCTAGAAGAGGTTCTGACGAAGAGTGGCATAACATTTCACTGGAGACTATAAATCCTTGCATGCCAGTATTCCGAGATGGATCGCAGGTGTATTATGGGCACATTTAGGTCCAACCACTTGTTAATAAACCATTCCCAAATAAGTACAAGTGTTCAAATTATTTTGGCTATCCCCTGTATCTGAAGATGAAGGAAATGTTCGGAAGCAGTAATGGTAATAAATAGTATATCTTTTAAAGATGTTGTTGTTGTTATGGTCTTCAGTCCAGAGACTGGTTTGATGCAACTCTCCATGCTACTCTATCCTGTGCAAGCTTCTTCATCTCCCAGTACTTACTGCAGTCTACATCCTTCTGAATCTGCTTAGTGTATTCATCTCTTGGTCTCCCTCTACGATTTTCACCCTCCACGCTGCCCTCCAATGCTAAATTGATGTTCCCTTGATGGTTCAGAACATGTCCTACTAACCGATCCCTTCTTCTAGTCAAGGTGTGCCACAAATTTCTCTTCTCCCTAATTCTATCCATTACCTCCTCATTAGTTATGTGATCTACCTATCTAATCTTCAGCAATCTTCTGTAGCACCACATGTCGAAATCTTCTATTCTCTTCTTGTCCAAACTATTTATCGTCCACGTTTCGCTTCCATACATGGCCACACTGCATGCAAATACTTTCAGAAACGACTTCCTTACACTTAAATCTATATTCGATGTTAACAAGTTTCTCTTCTTCAGTAATGCTTCCCTTGCCATTGCCAGTCCACATTTTATATCCTCTCTACTTCGACCATCATAAGGTATTTTGCTCTCCAAATAGCAAAACTCATTTACTACTTTAAGCCTCTCATTTTCTAATCTAATTCTCTCTGCAATAACCGATTTGATTCAACTACATTCCATTATCCTCGTTTGCTTTTGTTGATGTTCGTCTTATATCCTTCTTTCAAGACGCTGTCCATTCCGTTCAGGTGCTCTTCCAGATACATTGCTGTCTCTGATAGGATTACAATGTCCTCGGCGAACCTCGAAGTTTTTGTTTTTTATTCTCAATGGATTTTAATTCCTACTCCGAATTTTTCTTTTGTTTCCTTTACTGCTTGCTCAATATACAGATTGAATAACATTGGGGCTAGGCAACAACCCTGTCTCACTCCCTTCCCAACCACTGCTTCCCTTTCGTGTCCCTCGACTCTTATAACTGCCATCTGGTTTCTGTACAAATTGTAAATAGCCTTTCGCTCCCTGTATTTTACCCCTGCCAGCTTCAGAATTTGAAAGAGAGTATTCCAGTCAACATTGTCAAAAGCTTTCTCTAAGTCTACAAATGTTAGTTTTGCCTTTCCTTAATCTAGCTTCCATGATAAGTCGTAGGGTCAGTATTGCCTCACGTGTTACCATATTTCTATGGAAACCAAACTGATCTTCCACGAGGTTGGTTTCTACCAGTTATTCCATTCGTCTGTAAAGAATTCGTGTTAGTATTTTCCAGCTGTGACTTATTAAACTGATAGTTCGGTAATTTTCACATCTGTCAACACCTGCTTTCTTTGGGATTGGAATTATTATATTATTCTTGAAGTCTGAGGGTTTTTGGCTTGTCTCATACATCTTGCTCACCAGATGGTAGAGTTTTGTCAGGACTGGCTGTCCCAAGGCTATCAGTAGTTCTAATGGAATGTTGTCCACTCCAGGAGCTTTGTTTCGACTCAGGTCTTTCAGTGCTCTGTCAAACTTTTCACGCAGTATCATATCTCCTATTTCATCTTCATGTACATTCTCTTCCATTTCCACCTTTCTGCTTTTCCTCCTTTGCTTAGAACTGGGTTTCCATCTGAGCTCTTGATGTTCATACAAGTGGTTCTCTTATCTCAAAAGGTCTCTTTAATTTTCCTGTAGGCAGTATCTATCTTACCCCTAGTGAGATAAGCCTCTACATCCTTACATTTGTCCTCTAGCCATCTCTGTTTAGCCATTTGGCACTTCCTGTCGATCTCATTTTTGAGACATTTTATTCCTTTTTGCCTGATTCATTTACTGAATTTTTATATTTTCTCATTTCATCAATTAATAAAGTCAATATATCTTCTGTTACCCAAGGATTTCTACTAGCCCTCGTCTTTTTACCTACTTGACCCTCTGCTGCCTTCACTGTTTCGTCCCTCAAAGCTAGCCATTCTTCTTCTACTTTATTTCTTTCCCCCATTCCTGTCAATTGTTCCCTAATGCTCTCGCTGAAACTCTGTACAACCTCTGGTTCTTTCAGTTTATCCAGATCCCATCTGCTTAAGTTCCCTCGTTTTTGCACTTTCTTCAGTTTTAATCTGCAGTTCATAACCAATAGATTGTGGTCAGAGTCCACATCTGCCGCTGGAAATGTCTTACAATTTACAAAAAGCTGTTGTCTTGATAACTTTACTGATGTCCAAGGCGTTGATGGTCACAACACTTTGGTGAGAGTGCCGCTCAAGAGTACTGCGGCAATCACCAATGTTTGGACCAGCCGCGCATGTCTCGGTGTACAATGTAGTAGCGCGATTTTGGATCCAGAGTTCCTGGGAGACGCCGATGCACGTGACGTGCTGCGGTTGTGACGCAGCCGCGGTGTGCCCTGTCTGTGTGTATAGCGTCCGGTGTGGTTGCAGAACGGGGAGACGCCGCTGCACCTGGCGTGCCGCGGCTGCCGCGCAGACGTGGTCCAGCACCTGCTGCAGTGGGTGAGGGAGCAGCGCGGCCCCGAGGTGGCGGCGGCCTACGTCAACTCCGTCAACGACGACGGCGCCAGCGCGCTGCACTACGCCGCGCAGGTCTCCAAGGCGGAGGTCGAGGTGCCCGACAACGACCGCCAGGTCATCCAGCTGCTGCTCGAGGGCGGCGCCGAGGTCTCGCTCTGCACCAAGTCGGTGAGTCGCGGGGCGGCTGAAAGTTACCTACAGGACCACCGCCGCATTTTTCACAGCTTCTGCCCGCGATGTATTCGTAATATGCATCAGATACTCCTCGGGGGATTGCCCAATATCTAAATATTCTCAACTTATCGTCCATATATATATATATATATATATATATATATATATATATATATATATATAGTGGTGTACATACCGTAAGACCTTCGGTACACACAGCATCAGATTATTTGGCTTGTCGCTCTAACGAAGTAGGCGAGTGTCAGCAATATGTCTCGTGGTCTTATCCTGACGTGTTTATCTTCTGCCGTTAGATCAGACGATAGAAATGTCACTTGCACGCTTAGAGTAGCAGATTGGCGGTAACCAACTTTAAACAGAACTTGATTAATTATCACACACGTTTACTAAAATAATAACAAGCATAAAAATTACTTAACTTGGTTCTGGATGCTATTTACAATTGACAATCTGCAGTTCCTTTGGTATTGGTACGTTAATCTTATTCTCACATATATCTCTGATACTTGACAAAAGTGTCTATACATTTATCTTCATGGCTAGGCATATGGTAATCTTATTAGGCGCAGACTGAAACTTGACTATAGATTGGTACAGACAAATGTAGAACTGGTACAGACTGGTACAGACAAATCCAGACAAATGCAGACTGACTAATCGGAGGTCTGTCCACTTCTTATAATACCTCGCGCGTTTATGTATCACTGCGCAAGTTTGATCTGTGAGGAGAAAAGTTTCTACGTTAGCAGCAGTCTCATTGGTTGCATTGCATATTAATACGTGGATTGGCGGAAGCAGAATTTGGTCCGTCTCTAAGGCAGCGCCATCTCGTAGTGGACGACCGCTGCGCCTGCGCTGTTGTGCTTAGCGGAGCACGCTCTACTGGGAAAGCTGTGCACTCACTGACTATGCAGAACTATATTACGAAACGTGCGTTAAGTAAGATACATACATTGGCTACCGGTACAGCCTTGGCATTTTCATAGGCAACTGTATCAACTGGATTCAAAATGTGTAAATCCATAATTATACGCTGCAGTGTTTTGCACCTGGCAGATATCAAGGAGGGGAATGTTGAGTAGCTTTCTGTTTCGTAGGTTCTTCTTCTGCAAATTTATAGGAAAAACACAGTAACTGACACCACAGTCCCTGCAACCTCTAATCCACCCAAATGTCCATAAACAGGCAGCATACAGATCAATGCCACATATGACAACAAAGAAAACATGCAACAAGAAATAAACACAGTGAAAAAAATTGCAGTTGCCAATGGTTACACTGTTTCCATGGTTGACACGATCCTAGACAAATTGAAGAAAGACCCAAGTGCAAACTGCACTACAGAAGAAACAGAGAAAAACAAATGTATATATAGTATAACATACATTGGAAGTTTAGCACAGAAGATGGCAAATATTCTCAAAAATCACTATTTAGAAATGTGGTTCCTACATATAATAAATTACAACAAAAACTAATACATAATAGAAAGTGTAATCATGATCCATACTGAGACACTCGAATATATAAGGTGACTTGCCATGAATGCCCCATAGTCTATCTAGGACAAACAGGCCGAAATTACAACAACAGGTACACAGAGCACATCAAAGCGTACACACACAATACATCAGCAACAGCATCAGCAACACATACATAATAAAGGACACCCTTTTGGAAAAATAGAGCAATACGTCAAAGTACTCCACCTACTAAATAAAAGACATAAAATGGATTTGCTAGAAGAACTGGAGATATAGTCACATTATACAAAATATGAAGATAAAATATTAAACGAAAAACTTGAAAGTGAATCAGTGAATTTCTTCAGAATTGATGGTATACTTAAATAAAAATTATAACACACAGAAAAAAGTACAATTGTAAAAATCGATATAAGTAAATTATGAGCCAAATTGTTAAGATAAATAACCTCTGTACAAAAGCATATCATAATCGGTGGAAGATCTATAATGTTATCTCTGTGGACTACTTATAAGAACATCGTTGTAACTGTTTTGCTTATGTAAGATATTTTCGATGTTTAAAGTTTACAGGAAGTTGTGTGTGATGTTTAGCGTGTGTGAGACTGCACAAATGGACCGTTAGAAAACAGTAAGTACAAATTCTTCTGAATTTCGCCACTAACTTCACCAAAAGATTCGATAATCAGCTAAAAAATTCTCGTGTTTCTTATGTATTGCAGTAAGTGTCAACCAAATGAAGCAGACTCTCACACATCGACAACATCAATAGAAACGGCATAATACACACACAAAAACGCACTTGAAAATTCCAATCATTTCCCGAAACGCGGCGTGCGAAAATTACATAAAGAAAATCGTGACTGGTAGCAGAAGATTCGTTTATAAACAAACCTATTATCCTCTACCATGAGAACTTGGAGTGAGGTTCAAAGTCAAAATATAAACGTTTCACAACCACACCTTTCCAAGACCCGAAGATGACAGCAAAGCCTGCAGAAACAGGTTGTTGTGAATAAAGAAATATTTATGCGATCTTGGCTTTAGAAAGTTTCCAAATTATGAACACGCAAATAGCTGGTGCCCGACTGAAAGACTTGCAGCCGATCACTGATACACACGACATTATTGAGCTACATTATTTCTGCGGAATTTCTGAATCTGTACTGGGTGAGTTTGCTGGATGAGGACAAATTGCAGGAAACGACCCCCGATTGAAAACGTACAAAATGGCATGCACACATGTAGCCGAAAATGCGCTCCACGGAAGGTATGCCCACTTGAAACGGCAGATAAAAGATATTTGACAGCGTTGGTTTCAGTGACTGAAAGCACACATTAAAAAACACCAGGAAAGTGGAATGTCGTGGCTGTATTAGTGGTTTAGCTCCTCACTCTAGAGGACAGTGAGATGGAGCCCGTCTCATATTTGTCACAACACCGTCCATGCCATCATAGGAATGGGAGGAAGCATCAGCCGCATGAACCGCAGATATGAGTCGCCTGTGAGGCGCTGTGGCAGGATTGCTGATCGCATGAGGCAGTCGCCAATAAGCCCGCCTACACAATGAGGCTGAACCAATGCTGGTGGTCCGCTGCCGCTACACAGTGAAGATTCGTCGTAGCTGACAGGTGAGTACTGTGAAGGTCGATGATCGTGAAGATGGCCTCATCTGTGAATAGGATGGATGACAGAAATCCCAGCACTGTGATGGCGTATGCGACGAACCAGACACAAGAAACAGGCAAGTCAGAAAGTAATAAGGTCAGCGTTTGCTGTAAGTGATACGGACAGTGGCAGATGTCTTGAGGGTTGCGTACAGACATCTGGCTGAACCCATACTGGCAGGCAAACTAAGTGGTGCTGGTAACAAGGTAGATGTCAAAGACCTTTTATATCCACCCTGAAGTGGGCGTAACTCCATTGCAACCTATTTCCGGCGATATGTCCATATGGCTTTTCTTTTTTTTGCTTCTTATCCTCAAAGGACTCATTTCTTGCAGTTTGTCACTTTCTGGCAAAATTATACTGTGTATGCTGATGGGGCCAGTAAAGACATCAACAAAAAGGTAACACATTAACAAGTTTATCTAAAATATGAACTCTTAATAATTCTGGTATACACAACTTTGTAGTGCTGTAAGTTCTTTAGTGGTGTTGAGTTACATATAATGAGAGTAATGTTTCTAATAGAAATCCATAGTCTTGAAAGCTGATACAACCAATGATAGAAATCGTTAGTATCGTCGTGCTAGATCAATGTAACTCCTTACAGCAGTCTCCCATACCAGCGTTGGTGAGTGTGCAGATACAATGAATGGGTGGAGTAGCTCTGAGTGTGGCTGCTCAAAAAGACATGCCGGCCAGTCAGAACTGCAGTACTGCAGGCAGTGAGTTCATGTGAGTTCAGCATCGCCCTGTCGTGCTCTGACACAGGATAGACGGAAGACAAGGGTTTAAGGTCAGTCTGCAATTTCCGAGCGGTGAGGAGCAAACGCAGAAAGACAAATTCCCAATGAAGGCAAGATGATGACTTGGATTAGCGCTAAGAACTGTCACAGGTCACCTAGAATAGATGCTGATTCTGAGACCCGACAGGATGCACGCAGCAGGAATTCATGGGTCTGGTTAACGCTGTTTATTTGTGATCAGACTAACTACAACACTGAAGCTGATTCTAAACATTAGAAAAAGCAAAGGAGGCAACTGGTTGTACAAAAGAAGTCAGTGTCTGAAGCCACGGGGCAAGGTGCTAACAGAATCGGCAAACACTAACAGCACGTTAAGTGCAAACGTGAGAGCAGCACACTAAATGCGAAAAACAGACATGTCGGAGCTTACCGATGTTGGCCACGAGCACATGGAATCTCTCCCCCTCTCCCCCCTGCTGTCTGACTGAGAACTCTCGCCCGCATCTCGTGGTCGTTCGGTAGCGTTCTCGCTTCCCACGCCCGGGTTCCCGGGTTCGATTCCCGGCGGGGTCAGGGATTTTCTCTGCCTCGTGATGGCTGGGTGTTGTGTGATGTCCTTAGGTTAGGTTTAAGTAGTTCTAAGTTCTAGGGGACTGATGACCATAGATGTTAAGTCCTATAGTGCTCATAGCCATTTGAACCATTTTTTGAGAACTCCCTCTGAATACAAAAACATGGGTTTTTAAAGACACGTGGCGGCGCACCATTTTTCGCTTCCTATAGTCGACCCATCAATACACGGCAATTAAGAAGCCACAGCCAATCTGGGGAGCCGTCCTGCACCTCCAGGGTGCCTCTGACCAATCACATCAAGATTCCTGCTCTATTCCTACTTGGTAGGCAGGGGTGCTTCTGGATTTTAAATTAACAAACTCCAAGACTGGTATCTACAGCGTTCAGCTGAAAGCTAAACGGCACTGCCACTCCTATTATGGCCAACAACAACGGTGGTCTGTGTCACTTGGCCCTACCCTCCACCCTCCTGCTGTAGTAGCACTGTAACCTGTGTAAACCATCTGACGTTGCAGTTCTGTGGAGCAAGTATCAAGCTTGCTGCCTCTGCTAAGACGTCTCTTTTCTTGGCCATCTTCTACAATGACGCCGCACGACAGCGTCTAGGTGCTGACTGGAGCAACCAGTTAATTATCTGAAGTGAAACTTCTCCCCTACGACAGTTGCCCAGAGCGTCTGCAATTTGCACGGCCCTAATATTACCATGTATCCCCGTTAACCTAAACACTACCACTTTTGCCTGCTCACTGCATTGTGTCTCTGATTTCCTACCTTGGAGTGCCCTTGAAGACTCCAAGTAACCGTAAGGAGGGAGGGGGGGGGGGGGGGGCAGACAACAAACTGGCTGAGTTGGAGCAGGAGAAGCACCACAGAACATTTTAATTTCCACTGCCTAAACTTTTACAAATAAATCCATAAAACTTTGTCAGCGTGACCTGGAGGATTCAGGATTCACACTTACAGCAGTCCAAGTTCAAAAACATAAGAAAATAAATTTTTTTCATGTGAAATTTCATCACATTTTCGCTTACTACTGGCTGCATTTGTTTCTATAGGTACACTTTTCTTCATAAGTGAGAGAGATTCTTCGATGAAATTAGTGCAGCATACAAACCGTACTTACAGGTGCATGAAACTCTGGAATTTATATAATGTAGGAAAAAATGAGCTGCTACATTTTAAACTCTATGTTCAGAAAAAACTCAAATTTTGTAGTTAATTATCTCAATTTTTATCAGAGTTTTTAATAGATTTGGGAAATTCTAGAGTTTTGCATTAAGGAGTTTGTGTGCAATGAGCAGTGCAAAATTCTTCGAAGAATCTCTCTTACTTAAGAAGAAAATTGTAGCTATAGCAACAAATGCAGCCAATAGTAAGTGAAAAATAATGAAAATTCACATGAAAAAAAATTATTTTGTTATGTTTTTGAACTTCCACTGCTGTGAGTGTAAATCCTGAATCCTTCGTGGTCATGCTGAAAAAGTTTTATGAACTAATTTGTAAAAGTATAGACAGTCGAAATTAAAATCTCCTGTGGTGCCGCCTCTCCTGCTCCAAGTCGGCCCGTTTGACGTCCTAACCCCCCCCCCCCCTTTAAGCATAACAACGCACAAGTCCCCCCTACCCCCCCCCCCCACCCACCCACCCACCCACCCACCCACCCATCGGAGACAGTGAGCTGCGGTAGATACCGTGCATGTTACAATATAAACGCTTTTACTAGAATCCTCTTTCTGGGATGAAAGTGTTATGATCGCTGCCTCCCTTGGACCCACCTGACCTCGTTCTCAAACACAGACTGTCCAAATCTTTGGCATTTACCGTTTTCCGCATATGTGAGAGTTCGCCTGGTGCCAGAAAATCCCATTCTCGCTACAGTGCCTTTACGGTGTCACCCGTTCTGCTGAACGATGACTCTCGTTTTCTTCGTTGAAGTCAGCAATGGCATCTCCACCTCAACAGTGGAAAATCTCAAATGCATCCGATGTAGATTATTTTACGCTGTTGCTTCGTGATAGGTCACAGGCCACATGTTTGTAAGACATTTCCCAATCGCTCACCTACCGATGTACATGATGAGGATGATATCTGGTTTGTGGGGCGCTCAACTGTGGACTCATCAGCACCCCTACAAAGTCCCAATCTTTACACAGGCCAATTTTTACACAGTTCAATTTAGTCACTGTCACAAGTGATGATGACGATGATGAAATGATGGGGGCAACACAAGCACTCAGTCCCCAGACAGAGAAAATCCCCAACACGGCTGGGAATCGAACTCGGGATCCCGTGATCCGACGGCAGCAGCGCTAGCAACTTGACGACGAGCTGAAGAATAGAGATGGGTCGTTCGCGAACTAACGGGTCCAAAGGAACGGCTCATCCAGATGAACGAAACGAGTGATGAACGAATTCTAAGGAATGGTCTTTCATAGTTCACTTCGGTCGCGCTTTCTACTTATAGTTCCTGGGAACGGGAAAAGGTCGGTCTCGTTCCCGCAACGGCACGTCGGTCGGTCTCGCTCGGCCGGACTCGTTCTTCTTCGCCTGGCCACTCGTCGCAGTTCCACTTCCGACTGCTCATAGTTCAGTATAGAGTTGTTCGTTACGTTCGCTGCTTACGCCCATTCTAGATCTATTTCATACCTTTTTTGAACTCTGAACTTCTGGTTCTTTTCGTATTCTATTCAGCGTCTATGACCGGTAATTAAAAGATATTTTGTAATTACGTAAATTACATAAAATTACGTGGTATGTAATACATACATTTTTTCAGGTACCGTAACAAAACAGCATATCAGCTTACTTCACTATTTCGATAAACAGCAGAAGAAATACTTGTAAAAAGGCAAGATTCTTTTATTACACATGCAAAGGAAGTCGTCACAGCACACACTAGTGGCCATTTTCTGTCTTTTTTTTATCCAAGATGTTCATTGTTACGGAAGGCCGACCGACTGACAACCAATGAAGTCCGCGTTCTTTAATCGAGTGTCTAGTGTCACCTTTTGTAAAGAGAACATGATAACTTCTACAATATTATGTTAGTGGTACAGGGTGGCACACGAAAAATCAGCTCCGAGTACTAGACTGCTCATTGTTTCCCACCAATCATCATCTATTGTTTCGAAGTTGTTGTTTGCATTAGCTTATTTATTTCTTCACTGCCTAATTATTACATGTTTATGTATTCTGCTCGTAGCGGTCAACAAATCGTGCGTAATTGGCGAGCAGTCTGTACTCGGGGCCGGTTTTTCGTCCACCACCTTATATTGTTTCACCGCGATCAGCCACATAACGCTACAGTTGGCTAAACGAGAGGTTTTGCAGAATCACTAAAAGTACTTCTGCAAGTGAGTGAGAATTCTGTAGTGAATAAAAACTCTAACCTCCAGGGGCGAGGCAATTTCAATTTTGCATAAGAACCATATACGAGGGTAATCCCAAAAGTAAGGTCTCCTATTTTTGTATAAGTACATAGACCTGTTTATTTCTACAATGGTTTACATCAGTTTACAGCTTGAACATTTAGCTTTTTTTCGACATAATCACCATTTCTGTCGACGCATTTTTGTAGACGCTGGAGCAGCTTTTGTATGTCCATATCATACCTCCTCGTCGTCGGAGCTGAATCGCTTTTTTGCTGGCCGGAGTGGCCGAGCGGTTCTAGGCACAACAGTCTGCAACTGCGGGACCGCTACGGTCGCAGGTTCGAATCCTGCCTCGGGCATGGGTGTGTGTGATGTCCTTAGGTAAGTTACGTTTAAGTAGTTCTAAGTTCTAGGGGACTGATGACGTCAGAAATTAAATCCCATAGCGCTCAGAGCCATTTGAATCGCTTTCCGGCCAATTTTTTTTTTTTTTTTTTTTTTTTTTTTTTTTTTTTTTTTTTTTTTTTTTTAACCTAGGGAACAGGTTGCAGGAGAGCAACGGTTTGCCGAGCGATGTGTGAGAGAGCATTGTCATGGAGAATGTATACGCTAATCCTCAACATTCCTCTTCCTCGGTTCTGAATTGCCCGTTTGAGTTTTTTCAGAGTCTCACAGTACCTGTCAGCGTTAATTCAGCTCCGACAACGAGGTGAAAGAGAAAGTTCATAACTTTCTCAACAGCATGGCGTCTAGCTGGTATGATATGGACATACAAAAACTGCCACAGCGTCTACAAAAATGCATCGACAGAAACGGTGATTATGTCGGAAAATAGTTAAATGTTCAAGCTGTAAACTGATGTAAACCATTGTAGAAATGAACAGGTCTATGTACTTACAAAAAAAAAGTCCTTCCTTCTGGGATTACCCTCGTACCATGCACAAATGAAAGGTGAACGAGTAACAATGAACGGTTCCCAAAAAATAACGATCACTAGTGAACTAGAATTCTTTTATCTTGGCAGTTCGCGCATGCCCGACCAGACGCGGGAGATTGCTGCGTTGCCAGTTGTACGCGCCAAGAGAAGGAGCGCTATAGTATAGTTCGCAAACTTAAGTTTAGGGGGGAGCGCGCCCAGTTTATGAAGATAAAGCAACCACAGCCGCATTAACCCTTTCGCTGCTACAGATACGTGCTCCCCGCATTCCGCGCTGTGCGCGATTTTGTCATCACTGCACTGCTCGCCTGTGCAGACGCATGGTGTTCCAACTGCTTTGACACACTTATCATTCAATTTCACAAAACCTACTTGGCCCCAAAATTTGATTTTTACATATCTTCTTCACTGATACCTTCCCCTCATAAATGACTTAATTTCGTTTCGATGTTCAACGCAGTTATTGTGTAGCATTAAATGCAGTAAACTATTGCACGAAATTTTGAAGACTTTGCAGTCGTAAAAGTCCATAGCGTATACTTTCCGTATAGTCGATTTTAGTTGCCACAATGTTGAGAATGAAATGTGGACAAGATACCTATGTTTCATATAAAATTTACTGTATAACAATATCACATTTAATTTAAGTACCAGATAGGTGTCGTATGTAATTTTGAAAAATATTCAGCCTTTCGCGACTCTAATAAAAGTTTTATTCATACAAGAGTCATTTCGCTTTTTTCTAAAAAGTTCTGATTAAAACAAAATTGGCGAAGTACACAAAACTGAATTGTGGACATAATAAAACATAGAAACTAAAATATTTTCGCAGTGAGGCGAAGTGAGCAAAAAATTTGTGTTTGTCACAACGGACAGCAAATACTTGCCAAACATAGATCAGTTGACGAAAACATTGAATATGGCGATGTTGCCAAAGCAGTGAAGCAAAGAATTGCGTCAGACAATCAAGTAGTTCGGCAACGTACGAGCCGAAATTCTGCTTTAAATAATACTTTTTATAGCGTCGCAAAGAATATATCTCAGTATGAATAGTAATAGTAAAACAGCGACTGCGGAAGAGAAGATATACAAACAAAACAGATAACATGAATATTGTGTGTGTGTGTGTGTGTGTGTGTGTGTGTGTGTGTGTGTGTGACTTTTCATAGTTTTTAATTGCTGTGAAAAGAAATATTGGAGGACAAAATTAGAAAAACCACTAACTTATTATGATTATAATGAAGAGACAAAGGGCTAGAAACTTCAAAAAATAGCATTCAAACGAATAAAATTCACGAAGTAGGACACTTCGATATTTTTTTTAAATAAAGAAAATATTATGCACCAAGCATGGGTTGAGCTCACAACCTTTCACTTAGCAGCCAATTATCTCAACCATTACGCTAACACAGCTCAACATACGAATAAACACCTGGAGGACTATAAAGGGTCACGAAAAATACCGACAAACAGTGTTGCTAGGACTATGAATTACTGACGTTTCGTCGAAGTACAATAGGAAATAAACAATCACAGATGTTCTTTATTGCGAAAAAGCGGTTAGTGATAATGATTGAAACACCTTTCCTTGCTATCACCTGAATTAGGAGGCTTATTGTTTGTTTGGATTAATTAAGTAATGGAATATGAAGCAACTGGTATAAAGAATGTTTTTCCAAACTTTCTATAAAAGAAAGTCTGCTATCAAGACATTGCTTTTGTTCAATTACTTTATTTATGACTGAACGTTTGTAAAACTGAAGCCACTCGTCCGTGCTCTGCACTGCAGAGTAAATGACGCGCTTTTTAGTTCCCAAGGTTGAACGAGTTTGCCCATTTCTATTGCAGACTCGAATGTACGTGTTACGACACACATACTGACAAGGGAACCTCTCCATCGCAGCCCCCTCAGGTTTAGTTATAAGTTGGCACAATGGATAGGCCTTGGACAACTGAACACAGATCAATCAAGAAAACAGGAAGAAGTTGCGCGGAACTGTGAAAAAAAAAGCAAAATATACAAACTGATTAGTCCATGTGCAAGATATACAACATCAAGTACAATGTGAGCTGAGGAGCGCCGTGCTCCCGTGATTAGCATGAGCAGCTGCGGAACGAGACGTCCTTGGTTTAAGTCTTCCCTCGAGTGTAAAGTTTAATTTTCTATTTTCAGACAATTATCAAAGTTCAGGCACTCAAACATTATCAACTTCGCTCTCCAAAATTCCAGGACATATTCAGATTTGCTTGGACATATGCAGGATTTGAAAAATTTGAAAACGTTAAAAACATATGTTTTGACAGAGCACAGGAAAAACTATGTAATTGTGAAACTGTTGCATTCATTTGTTGCAGTTTATGTGACAAAACTCATATGTTTTCATCACTTTTTGGGGAGTGATTATCACTTCCACAAGAAAACCTAAATCGGGCAAGGTAGATCTTACTACACATTCGCCAAGTGTAGAAGTTAGGTGGGTCGACAACATATTCCTGTCATGTGACGCACATGCCGTCACCAGTGTCGTATAGAATAATTCAGACGTGTTTTCCTGTGGAGAAATCGGTTGACCTATGACCTTGCTATCAAATGTTTTCGGTTCCCATTGGAGAGGCACATCCTTTCGATTCCTAATCGCACGGTTTTGCGGTGCGGTCGCAAAACACCGACACTAAACTTATTACAGTGAACAGAGACGTCAATGAACGAACGGACAGAGCATAACTTTGCGAAAATAAAGAAAGTAAACTTTTCACTCGAGGGAAGATCTGAACCAAGGACCTCTCATTCCGCAGCTGCTCACGCTAACCACGGGACCACGGCGCTCCTGAGCTCACACTCTCCTTGATGTAGCATATCTTGCGCATGGACTACTTAGTTTGCATATTTTGCTTATTTTTTTTTTCATAGTTCCACACAATTTCTTCGTGTTTTCTCGATTGATCTGTGTTCAGTTTTTCAAGGCCTATCCACTGTGCCAATTTTTAACTAAATCTGAGGGGGTTGCGATGGGGAGGTTCCCTTGTGAGAGGGGTCTCGGGCCTACAAGGCGGAACTGGATTCGGGGGGGGGGGGGGGGAGGGGGGGAGGTGGAGGTCGCTGACCTGGTGGCGGTCGTGTCCAC
This sequence comes from Schistocerca gregaria, assembly GCF_023897955.1. NCBI lineage: Eukaryota > Metazoa > Arthropoda > Insecta > Orthoptera > Acrididae > Schistocerca > Schistocerca gregaria. The sequence continues at coordinate 77,471,893 of NC_064925.1, read as the reverse complement.
AGGCGCAGGAGACGCCGTTCCACTGCTGCGCGCTGGCGGGCAACAACGACGTGCTGACGGAGATGCTGTCGCGCATGACGCAGACGGACGTGCAGAAGGCGCTGAACCGGCAGAACGCGGTGGGCTGGACGCCGCTGCTCATCGCGTGCCACCACGGCCACATGCGGCTCATCTCGACGCTGCTGGCCAACCACGCGCGCGTCGACGTCTTCGACAACGAGGGCCGGTCGGCGCTGCACCTGGCGGCCGACCGCGGCTACCTGGAGGTGTGCGACGCGCTGCTCACGCACAAGGCCTTCATCAACAGCAAGTCGCGCGTCGGGCGCACCGCCCTACACCTCGCCGCCATGAACGGATACGCGCACCTCTGCAGGTCAGCAGTCTCGTCACGCTCACACAACCACTACCACCACCACCACCACCACCACTACTAGGGTTGCCGGTCGTGTGGGACTAGCCGAGCGGTCTGCCGGCACGGTGGCTCAGCGTGCTCGGTCACAGGGTTAGCTGCCGTCTGTAATAAAAAAAAAACTGGGTTAATCGATCAACAACGATCTTAAACGGATGTCTTACGACGTCCGCCCTAAGCAGATACCACGAACAAACGCGAACAAAATGAGATTGAACAAAAAAAAAAAAAGCGGTCTAAGGCGCTGCAGTCATGGACCGTGCGGCTGGTCCCGGCGGAGGTTCGAGTCTTCCCTCGGGCATGGGTGTGTGTGTTTGTCCTTAGCAAAATTTAGGTTAAATATTGTGTAAGCTTAGGGACTGATGACCTTAGCAGTTAACTCCCACAAGATTTGACACAATTTTGTACATTTGAACTAGAGCTGTTCAGAAAGTAATGTACCACTTTTTTCCACAATTCTTTTTTGAACATAACGAGAATTACACACAAGAATGGTGTTTTATCTACACACTCTACGTTTCACGTAATCTCCATCCCGTTCTGTGGCCTTTCTCCAGCGCCAAACGAGGGCGTGTATGCCCTGTCGCTACCAATCCTGGTTCGGGTGGCGGAGACAGTGTTTCACTGTGTGGATCATCTTTTCATCCTCTTCAAAATGTCTTCCACGAGTGGCTTCCTTTAAGGCGGGTAGGACGTCAAACGGGAAGACGTGCAGCAACAGAAGAATCCACAGGACATTTTAATCTCCACTGCCTATACTTTTACAAATAAATTCTTAAAACTTTGTCAGCATGACCAGGAAGGATTCAGGATTCACACTCAAAGCAAGTGGAAGTCCAAAAACATACCAAATTAATTTTTTTTACATGTGGAATTTCATCATTTTCTCACTTACTATTAGCTGCATTTGTTGCTGTAGGTAAACTTTTCTTATTAAGTAAGAGAGATTCTTCAATGAAATTATTACAACATACAAACCATACATACAGGTGCTTGAAACTTTAGAAATTATTTAATGTAGGAAAAAAATGAATGACCTTCTACGTTTTTAAACTTCATGTTTAGAAAAAAACTGAAATTTTGTAGTTAATTACCTCAATTTTTACCATAGTTTTTAACAGATTTGGAAAATTCAAGAGTTTTGCATTAAGGAGTTTGTATTTAGTGGTGTCACCGCCAGACACCACCGCCTTTAAATCGGCCGCGGTCCGTTAGTATACGTCGGACCCGCGTGTCGCCACTGTCAGTGATTGCAGACCGAGCGCCGCCACACGGCAGGTCTAGTCTAGACAGACTCCCTAGCACTCGCCCCTGTTGTACAGCCGACATTGCTAGCGATGGTTCACTGTCCACTTACGCTCTCATTTGCAGAGACGACAGTTGAGCAAAGCTTTCAGCTACGTTATTTGCTACGACCTAGCAAGGCCCCATATTCAGTAACTATGAACGTATTCTGAGCAGATAATATTGTGAATCGTGTACCGTCAAGAGCGACGTTCATTATTAATGGATTAAAATCCGCTTTCTGAATTCTAATTCCTTGTCATGTTCCAGACCTCACGTCAGTATAGTGCTTCCCTCCTCACGCCATTCTGTGTCAGCTAAAACGCGAGCATTTCGGCCTGCTCTAGTAACATGGTGTTGGCTCTTCTGCCAACACAACAGAATCACCTCCTCTTAGTCCTCAAATAGTCTTCCACGAATGACTTTCTTTAAGGGGGGTAGGACGTCAAATGGGCCGACGTGGAGCAGCAGAGGCACCACAGGACACTTTAGTCTCCACTGTGTATACTTTTACAAATAAATTCACAAACTATCCATCATTTTGATTTGCAGCTCCTTGTATTGGCCATGTTTGCAGTCAAAATTATTGGATGTGAGGTGCGCCAGTTGTGCAAAACACCGTTTATCTCAGTACCCAAACATGTTTCGGCACCAATGTGCCATCATCAATGGGTTTTCGTTTTTATTTATTCTGCAATGCGAACATTTTTGTTCAATGATTATAAAATTATATGGATTTTTAGTTCAAACAACAGATCGTTTCGTTTCGTAAATAGCTTTACATTTCGAGTTCATGAATTTTGTTGTGTTGTGATTGCGTTAGCGGTGGAGAGCCGACTGCCGCCCCTGGACGAGCTGTCCAAGGGCATCCAGTAATGGATGCGTCTGCTGATTCTGTAAGCGATAAAATTCGCATAGTACATCTGGAGATTGTGGAGAAACCATTACACAATTAAATCATGGCAGTATAGATAAGACCACTGTTTTTACACTCGTCGCCAATGTTGTGTTGGCTGAAGAGCCAACACCGTATTACTAGAGGAGGCCGAAATGCACGCGTTTTAGCTCACCCAGGCTGGCGTGAAGAGGGAAGAACTACACTGACGTGAGGTCTGGAACGTGACAAGGAATGAGAATTCACAAAGCGGACGTAATTAGTTTGATACTTAACTTTAATCCATTAATAATGAACGTCGCTCTTGACAGTACAAGATTCACAATATTGTCTGTTCAGAATCCATTCTAATTACTAAATATGGCGCCTTGCTAGGTCGTAGCATAGACTAGACCTGCCGTCTGGCGGTGCTCGGTCTGCAATCACTGATAGTGGCGACACGCGGGTCCGACGTAGACTACCGGACCGCGGCCGATTTAAAGGCTACCACCTAGCAAGTGTGGTGTCTGGCGGTGACAGCACATATTTTCTGGATCATTTGTGTGGGATGACAAGCTACCTGTAGTAATTAACACACAAGTTATCCAGAAAATTCATGCACACCAAATGTAAAGGTATTTACAAAAAGAAACGATCTGTTGTTTGAACTAAAAATGCACATAATTTAACAAAAATGTTCACATTGCAGAATAAATAGAAACGAAAACCCACTGATGACGGCAAGGGGTGGCGAAACATATTTGGGTACTGAGAAAAACGGTATTTTGCATAACTGGCGGACCTCACGTCCAACAAATTTATAAAACTTTATCAGCATGGCCAGGAAGGATTCAGGATTCATACTCATAGCAGTGGAAGTTCAAAAATATAACAAAATAAATTTTTTTTACATGTGAAATTTCATCATTTTTCCTTTACCATTAGCTGCATTGATGCTATATGTACACTTTTCTTCATAAGTAATAGAGATACTTCAATGACTTTTTCACAGCATAAAAACTATTAGAGGTGTATGAAACTCTAGAATTTATTTAATTTATAAAAAAATGAATGAGCTGCTACATTTTAAACTTCATATTTAGAAAAAACTCAAATTTTATAGTTACCTCAATTTTTACCACAGTTTCTAATGGATTTGAAAAATTGTAGAGTATTGCTTTGAGGAGTTTGTGTTTAATAAGCATACCAATTTTGAAAGTAATTTATTTTGGATGTTACTTGTACCTAAGTACATAAATTTATGTTTTGCGGAAAATGACCGTTCAAGTTTCTGCGTCTATTTGGGATATTTTAGAACTGTCCAGCAACATAAACAGGTTCTTTTTCATTTTCTAAATCAGTTTTCTCCCTTTTCACATTCCTACGATGCACTCTTCTTGATTTTATTACCTACAAAAATGCTTTATCTGCTTACACTACAAGCTCTGTCAATCGCATACGAAGCTTTGATGCAGTTCACTCCGGTCTTAATTCCCATTTTCCCTGAAATATATTTCCTGCTTAACTCACAATCATTAAAACATGAAACTGCATCGTAAACACCAATAGTAAGTACATTTCTTCCCACAAAAATGGTTTTTGGCAATCATTCCCATACACTTTGGTTAAAACTTTCATTTGAGTTTTGCGCACCGCCATGAAGACATTTCTTCAATAAGTTTTCGTTTGCAAGGTCCCTGAATATAGTCCTTTGTTTCACTTATCTCTGGTGCAAATATAAACATTCGAATTCTACAGAGCGACATACGCTTACGTATGACAGAAGAATGCTATGCATCTTGCGCTGCATCTTGGTACACTGAAGATCACAAAAAAGGTGTCTTATAATTTCTCAAATATATGTGTTTTACACATCAAACTATTCAGGAAGACATGCGCTACAAAATAAGCATATTTTGAAAAATCGATTTTTTTTTTATCTTTGGCGTCTCACCATCCTTAATGGCCCCATCAAGTCGAAGTCCGAGGGGGCTATGTCAGGGCAGTAGGGTAGATTGGGATAACACTGTACAACCCTGTTTTGCGGTTTTTTCAGCAGTACTCTGATTTGTGTGGGGCCGATTGTTCTCGCGTTGCAGCAAAATATCTCCTGCGTTGCTGTAGTGCCGAATTCGCAGGATGCGCGTCTTCAGTTTTGTTAATGTGTTGACACTTGCTTCTGAACTAATGGCACCGCCTCTTGGCATCACATCATCTACATCTACATAGATCTGGTCGCGACGAAAAATGACTTTGCTTTAATAACTTCAATTCCAACTCGCGTATCATATCTGCCACACTCTCTCCCCTATTACGTGATAAAACAAAACGAGGTGCCCTTTTTTGCACCCTTTCGGTGTCCTCCGTCAATCCCACCTGGTAAGGATCCGACACCGCGCAGAAATATTCTAACAAAGGATGAACGAGTGTAGTGTAAACTGTCTCTTTAGTGGACTTGTTGCATCTTCTAAGTGTCCTGCCAATGAAACGCAACCTTTGGCTCGCCTTCCCCACAATATTATCTATGTGGTCTTTCGAACTGAAGTTGTTCGTAATTTTTACACCCAGGTACTTAGTTGAATTGACAGCCTTGAGAATTGTACTGTTTATCGAGTAATCGAATTCCAACGGATTTCTTTTGGAACTCATGTGGATCACCTCACACTTTTCGTTATTTAGCGTCAACTGCCACCTGCCACACCATACAGCAATCTTTTCTAAATCGCTTTGCAACTGATACGGGCCTTCGGGTGACCTTACTAGACGGTAAATTACAGCATCATCTGCTAACAACTTAAGAGAACTGGTCAGATTGTCACCCAGGTCATCAATGAGAATGACACTTTCACAGTCCCACGACACGGCGATCATGACCTTACCGACGGAAGCAGATGCTTTCGATCATTTCTTTTTTTTTCTGTGGGGAGTGACAACAGCGAGATTCAATCGACTGACTTTTTGCTTCGGGCTCAGGTTTTGTCACCTTTCACAATCTGAAACAAGAAGGCCTCCCCCTCAGCTCCAAAACGTTGCAGCAAATCAAGCCAAATGTTTTTTGTGTGCGATTTGTAATTCACCGTTACACACTGCGGGACCCATCTTGCACACACTTTTGAATATCCCAGAATGCGTATAATTGCATCCACAGTTCCTTTGCTGATTGATAATAGATGCAGCGCCAAGTGCAGAAACATAATGCGTCTGCTCTCACGAATGACAGCATCAGCTCGCTGCAACATGTCAAGTGTGACAGCCGTGGGTGGTCTCCCCGACCGCTGCAAATCGTGGAGCTCCACCGAACCGCCTTCTTATGACCTCACCCTACGTGCCCAGCGACTAACTGAACTTCTGTCGACAGCAGATGCTCCATAGACATTGCACAAGCGTTTGTGAATATTCCCCATAGTTTCTTTCGCTGCAGTGAGAAATTCAATGACATCTACATCCATACTCCGCATGCCACCTGACGGTGTGTGGCGGAGGGTACCTTGCGTACCTCTGTCGGTTTTCCCTTCTACTCCAGTCTCATATTGTTGGTGGAAAGAAAGATTGTCGGTATGCCTCTGTGTGGGCTCTAATCTCTCTGATTTTATTTTCATGGTCTCTTTGCGAGATATACGTAGGAGGGAGCAATATACTGCTTGACTCCTTGGTGAAGGTATGTTCTCGAAACTTCAACAGAAGCCCGTACCGAGCTACTGAGCGTCTTTCCTGCACAGTCTTCCACTGGAGTTTATATATCATCTCCGTAACGCTTTCGCGATTACTAAATGGTCCTGTAATGAAGCGCGCTGCTCTCCGTTGGATCTTCTCTATCTTTACTATCAACCCTATCTGGTTCAGTTCCCACACTGGCAGTGGACGAACAAGTGTACAGTAACCTACTTCCTTTGTTTTTGGATTGCATTTCCTTAGGATTCTTCCAATGAATCTCAATCTGGCATCTGCTATACCGACGATGAACTTCATATGATAATTCCATTTAAAATCACTCCTAATGCCTACTACCAGATAATTTATGGAGTTAACTGCTTTCACTTGTTGATCTGCTATATTGTACCTAAATGATAAAGAATCTATCTTTCTATGTATTCGCAGCACATTACACTTGTCTACATTGAGATTCCATTGCCATTCCCTGCACCATGCGTCAATCCATTGCAGATCCTCCTGCATTTCAGTACAATTTTCCATTGTTACAACCTCTCGATATACTACAGTATCATCTGCAAAAAGCCTCAGTAAACTTCCAATGTTATCCACAAGCTCATTTAGGTATATTGTGAATAGCAACGGTTCTACGACACTCCCCTGCGGCACTCCTGAAATCACTCTTACTTCGGAAGACTTCTCTCCATTGAGAATGACATGCTGCGTCGACATGTCATGTCGATTGTAACGTACATCACCTATAGACGCCATTTTGAAGCTTACCTGCAGCTACGCTGTTGGTCGGAAGTGACGGAAACTTGGTGCGCTCACTCAGGAGACGTCAATTAATACATCGGTAACGTTTCGCATTCGTAGCATTGTTTTCAGCTGCGAAAATGGGGTGGATTACATTCTGGGCAACCCCCTCACATTAACTGGCATTCAGTCCAGAAAAGACAGCATTGGCTGGCGAGATCACTATGTTATCAAGCCTGCATCCCACATGGATAATTTGTACACCAACCCTCATACTTAGAAAAACACATACGAACACTATGTACATCTTTGAATAGCGTGTGGGAAGAATGACTGCCGGTAAGCCTCTGTATTGGCTCTAATTTCACGAATTTTCTGCTCTCGGTCATTAGGCGAGATGTACCTGGGGGGAGGGGGGGGGGGGGAGTAATATGTTTCCCTAGTCATGCCGAAAAGTTCTGTCTCAAAATTTCAATAGTAAATCTCTCCGTAATGAATAACGCCTGTCTTGTAACGTCTGCCAGTGGAGTTTGTTGTACATCGCGCTTCGTACTTTTTTTTTTTTCATGTACGTAATGTGCTCCGTTACATCTTTATCAGAGGCCCATGGGGTTCTGAGCTACATGCGTGACTTCGTATTTTCCCCTCTGCTGAGAATAATGGGCAGTCTACTGAGACTGTTAGTGTGAGGGCCGGCGCTGACGAGGTGCTAACAGGGTGTGCGCGCGGCAGGTTCCTGGTGCAGGACCACAACGCGACGATCGACGTGCTGACGCTGAAGAAGCAGACGCCGCTGCACCTGGCGGCGGGCACGGGCCAGCTGGAGGTGTGCCGGCTGCTGCTCGAGCTGGGGGCCGACATCGACGCCACCGACGACATGGGCCAGAAGCCCATCCACGCCGCCGCCCAGAACAACTTCTCCGAGGTGGCGCAGCTCTTCCTGCAGCGCCACCCCAGCCTCGTCATGGCCTGCACCAAGGTGAGCTCAGCCGCAGCGCCTCCCCAGTCTCTCCATCTGTCCAGCGGACCCAGCTGCACACCTGGACATTAGTCCACGTCTTGACGTTTCCGCTCAGTTCTGTGCACTAGAGTCCAAATGCTAAGCATAAACAACAAGCGAGAACATACACTACTAGCCATTAAAATTGCTTCACCAAGAAGAAATGCAGATGATAAACAGGTATTCAATGGACAGATATATTATACTAGAACTGACATGTGATTACATTTTCTCGCAATTTGGGGGCAAAGATCCTGAGAAATAAGTATCAAGGACAACCACCTCTGGCAATAATAACAGCATTGAGTCAAGCTCAGCTTGGATGGCGTGTACAGATACAGCTGCCCATGCAGCTTCAACACGATATCACAGTTCATCAAGAGTACTCACTGGCTTATTGTGACAAGCCAGTTGCTCGGCCACCATTGACCAGACGTTTTCAGTTGGTAAGAGATCTGGAGAACGTGCTGGCCAGGGCAGTAGGCAAACATTTTCTGTATCCAGAAAGACCTGTACAGGACCTGCAACAAGTGGTCGTCCATTATCCTGCTGAAATGTAGGGTTTCAGAAGGATCGAATGAAGGCTAGAGCCACGGGTCGCAACACATCTGAAATGTAACGTCCACTGTTCAAAGTGCCGTCAATGAGAACAAGAGGTGACCGAGACAATACCATCACGCCGGGTGATACGCCAGTGAGGCGATGACGAATACACGCTTCCGATGTGCGTTCACAGCAATGTCGCCAAACACGGATGCGACCATCATGATGCTGTAAACAGAACCTGAATTCATCCGAGAAAATGACGTTTTGCCATTCGTGCACCCAGGTTCGTCGTTGGGTACACCATCGCAGGCGCTCCTGTGTGTGATGCAGCGTCGAGGGTAACCGCAGCCGTGGTCTCCGAGGTGATAGTCCATGCTGCTGCAAACGTCGTCGAACTGTTCGGGCAGATCGTTGTTGTCTTGCAAACGTCCCCATCTGTTGACTCGGGGATCGAGACGTGGCTGCACGATCCGTTACAGCCATGCAGATAAGATGTCTGTCATCTCGACTGCTAGTGATACGAGGCCGTTGGGATCCAGCACGGCGTTCCGTCTTAGCCTCCTGAACCCACCAATTCAATATTCTGCTAACAGTCATTGGATGTCGACGAACGCAAGCAGCAATGTCGCGATACGATAAACCGCAATCGCGATAGGCTAGAATCCGATCTTTATCAAAGTCGGAAACGTGACGGTACGCATTTTACCTCGTTACACGAGGCATCACAACAACGTTTCACCAGGCAACGCCGGTCAACTGCTGTTTGTGTGTGAGAAATCGGTTGGAAACTTTCCTCATGTCAGCACGTTGTAGATTTCGCCACCGGCGCCAACCTTGTGTGAATGCTCTGAAAAGCTAATCATTTGCATATCACAGCATCTTCTTCCTGTGGGTTACATTTCGCGTCTGCAGCACGTCATCTTCGTGGTGTAGCAATTGTAATGGCCAGTAGTGTATATTGTGAATAGCAACGGCCCTATGACCATGTTGTCAGTTGTTAAAAACAAGCTTTTCAGACCATGGTTTATATGTTTTTAGTGTGAGTCTATGTTGGTTTCTAAATGCGGTCAGCACAACAAAGATATTTTTATTTTTGTTCAGGTGTTGGAGCAGATACCTGCTCCGCCTTTGAGGGGCGGGAGTGGTGAAGGGACTGCGAAGAGCAACACGTTTCACAATGTCCCTAATGCCACGCCAGCCTTAAAATTTTAGTACATGTGTAGATGGTAGAAAAAGGAAAGCACTTTTCTTCTAATGCAGCTGAACAAACTGTGAATTACTTTGTTAGTGTGGGCGGCAGACGTGTGGGTAACGTTCGTGTGACGGCTGGTGTTGGCAGGACGGCAACACGTGCGCGCACATCGCGGCGATGCAGGGCTCGATCCGCGTCATCGAGGAGCTGATGAAGTTCGACCGGTCGGGCGTGATCTCGGCGCGCAACCGCATCACCGAGGCGACGCCGCTGCAGCTGGCGGCCGAGGGCGGCCACGCCGACGTCGTGCGGGCGCTGGTGCGCGCCGGCGCCTCCTGCACCGACGAGAACAAGGTGAGCGCCCACTGACCTAGGCCTCCAGCTGCGCCACACATCAGTACCTCACCAGTTGTCACGTTTCTTAGCCGTATTCGGCGGCATCACCAACTCACAAACAGACGGATTCAAACCTACCCCATTCCTTGGACTACGCCACAGGCTAGTCCATCACAACCGACATTAAAAACTCTAACATAGACCAACAAGAAAAGTTATCCTTGTCTGTTCCCTTAGTGTCTGAGTACATATAACGTCATACTTGTTATGGGACGAAGGTTATGTGCGGTATCGGTAGGTTCAGATGGTCCAAATAGGCAACCACATACTGTACGTGTTACGGGACTAAAATCTACTAGCGGTATCGGTAGACTCAATTGAACTAAAGAGGCAGCCATCCACCAGTGGTATGTCACCACCTGTCAGGTTTCGTATTCGCATTCTGCGGCTCCACCAACTCACAAACAAACTGACGGAGTCCAGCCTAACCTATTCCTTGGACTACGCCACAGGCTAGTCCATCACAACCGACATTAAAAGCTCTAACACAGACCAACAAGAAAAGTTATCCTTGTCTGTTCCCTTAGTGTCTGAGTACATATAACGTCATACTTGTTATGGGACGAAGGTTATGTGCGGTATCAGTAGGTTCAGATGGTTCAAATAGGCAACCACATACTGTACGTGTTACGGGACTAAAATCTACTAGCGGTATCGGTGGACTCAATTGATCTAAAGAGGCAACCATCCACCAGTGGTATGTCTCCAACTGTCGGGTTTCTTATTCACATTCAGCGGCTTCACCAACTCACAAACAAACTGACGGAGTCCAGCCTAACCTATTCCTTGGACTACGCTACAGGCTAGTCCATCACAACCGACATTAAAAACTCTAATATAGACCAACAAGAAAAGTTATCCTTGTCTGTTCCCTTAGTGTCTGAGTACATATAACGTCATACTTGTTATGGGACGAAGTTTACGTGCGGTATCGATAGGGTCAGTTGGCCCAAAGAGGCAACAACCTACCGAACGTGTTACGGGACTAAAATCTACGAGCGGTATCGGTAGATTCAGTTGATCCAAAGAGGCAACCACCCACCTGCGGTTCCTCGCAGGTGAGAGCGGGTGCCAAGTCAGATCCCTGTCCACTCGCCAAATCACCACCAATTACCTGGGCCTCATAGCTACCTGGAATACGGCAACGAACGCTGTGATTATTTACTTATTTTTAATTTCTTTTCACCTGGAAACATATGGGTCTTACATCTTACATCTAATCAGACAAGTTTAATAAGTCAACATTACAACATGCTTGCTGTATAAGCAGTACATAATGATAATAGGAATAACGGTATCAAGAAATTCGAGAGAATTGGAAATGTACATTAATTCAGTCTTTTCATAGGGAAACATATAATTGATGCCAACAACTACACAGAAATATCAGTGTTACCAGTTTACAGCAATCCTAACAATCTCAACTGAATATCGAGAGAGTCAGTCATCTGCACGATTCGTTTCACTGTGTTACGACAGACAACCCGTGACTGACCAGATGGAAACGGGATGTAAAAACAAAAATCTTAGAATTCTGTATTTACCTGTGTAGACGATCTTGCAATAACGTCCGCAGGCGTAGCAACGGCAACAAGAAAAACTGAACTTTAAAAATAAATGCTGAAAAAACAGGTATTCAGATATCTTACGCAAAATACACCAGACTTCATGAACACAGGTTACTGAAAAATTAAAATAGTCAGTAAATTAAATATACAGGTAAAGCAACACAGAAGAAACTTCCTGGCAGATTAAAACTGTGTGCCGGACCGAGACTCGAACTCGGGACCTTTGCCTACCAACTTAGCTCCCCAAGCACGACTCACTCCCCGTCCTCACAGCTTTAGTTCTGCCAGTATTTCGTCTCCTAGCTTCCAAACTTCACAGAAGCTCTCCTGCGAACCTTGCAGAACTAGCGCTCCTGGAAGAAAGGATAAAGCTGTGAGGACGGAGCGTGAGTCGTGCTTGGGTAGCTCAGTTGGTAGAGCACTTGCCCGCGAAAGGCAAAGATTCCGACTTCGAGTCTCGGTCCGGCACACAGTTTTAATCTGCCAAGAAGTTTCGTAACAGCGCACACTCCTCTGCAGAGTAAAAACCTCATTCTGGTAACACGAAAGAACGGCTCTGACACCGAGGCTTATTAACTCAGAGCAATGAAAATGACAATGTCCTTTCGATTCACTGAAGATGTTTACAATAGAGACCTGTCTCCTCTGACGAAAAAACTATGTCACAGTAATACAGAAACCCTGCATGTTTATATGCTGCCGAATGCCTGGATTTGACGAACGCACGAGAAATAGAAATCACGAAAAAGAAAGAGAGGAAAATTCTAAGAAAAATATTGGGTCCAATGAAACGCAACGATGAAAACTGGAATATGAGTAATGAAGACCTTCACACAAAATTGAACAACTGAAGGTAATGTTGAGAAAATGGCCATCTAGTCCTGGTTAATGAAAACAGGGTATGCAAAAGAATTTTTGAGCTAATCATTTGCAAACGGTTTATCCTCGTGCCACTTTCTCGACGATATTACAAGCAATCTGAATGTAGTAAAGACTGTTGAGTATGAAATTCTGAACATAGATACATTTCGAAAGAAAGTTTTAGTGTCTCATCTCTAGGGAAATCCAAAAAAGAAAACTGGAACAAAAGTGATCTGACGTTTGGAAACATCACTGTGATCGAATGAAAAATTATTGGGAAACCTCAAGTTACACACGAAGGCCATAGGAGGCCCAAATCGAATGAAGAGTAATACTTATGTGCTACGTAACGTACTGACTGAAAAGGGAGTTGATGAAAAGTTATTTGTCGTTTCAAAAGTAACAACTTCTAACACTAAGCCCAAAACTAAAACTTACGGTTATTTCTGACGCTTCCTAATCATAACACAAGCTCATCAAGGAGATGAAGTCTCGCCGCTATTGTTTAACTGTGTCTTGGAAAAGAATAATAAAATTCGGCACTAGCTTGAAGGACTGCGTCTAAGAAGAATGGCGTGCACGTAGACTGCACCATGTTGGTGGGCCACTTGGCTGGAATTTGTACTAGGATTCGTCTCAATATCCTGTACAACCTTATTCTCTAAATCAGGTGCACTTTCTGGAAGCACCCATGACCACACAAACGCCCAAAAAGCGCTTGATATGTGTGTGATGTGGTTGTTGTCTTTGAGAGTACTTGTTTAGGTATAGCCGTGCTGCGTCTCGACCGTTTCCGTCTGCTTGGCCGTACACATACGCCGTCTCAGGTTGATCCTGACATGAACACCAAACCATTCTGCTGCTTACAGTACGCTGCGTCACAGAGCCTCCAGCACACAAAAACCCACGGCAAGTGGTCAGAGGATCTTCCATTCGTCACCGCCATCTACCGTGGCAACATACCATTTTCGGACATATGTTCACAGGACCCTTTTTCCTCAATTTCCAGTCAGGAATCTGTCCATGCAGTTTGTCGGTTTTATTAACGTCCACCCTGTATAGGCACAGACATGTAGGTAACGGATTAGAGTGACATTCGTGTCTTTCCGACTGCGGTTGGGCGTTTGCTCCCTCAGTATCCTTTAAACAATCTGTCCACCTTTCTGGATAGTCTTCAGGTTGTCTGCCCCTTCACTCTGCGATTCTAGATGCTGGTTTAAACGAGAAAAGCAGCGTTGACCAAAAGTCAGCTAAATACCTACCACGAAAAGGTCACGTAACCGCAGTCCTAGGGCAGCATCTGAAAGTTAAACACTCGGGCGTTCGGGATTCTTGAATTACCCGTTTGACAAATGTCTAAAATTTCCTGTAAGCTGGTTTATTGTATTTAAAACACAGAAAATGCCTATCAAGTCCTTATTTAATACCCCGACTATATTATGCAATGTTACTGACGTCTCTATTACAAGTTCACACCCAAAAGCACTCAGAAGATATTCAGTCCGACCCGATACTTCAAGCGCCCTAAAGAGTCACTGATCAGCGACTGCTTGTGAGTTAACACAGTCGTTCAGTAGTCTTGTTGTATAGAAGTGCTCCAAATAATGTCTCGTAATTTGCACGGAACACGTAACGGGGAGTTTATGTACGACTTGAAAGGTTCACAAGCGAAATCTCCTAAAATAAATCACTCAACCCCCTTAGTCGCTTTTCATCAACTACACGAGAACCGATCAAACGCGCAGGTTTCTTTATTTTGGTACAAATCTGATCAGCGCGATTTAACATACAGTGAGTCCAAAAACTATCCGTCTAGCTGCATATCTTTTAGAAAACAAAGTCTGTGTAACATGTAAAGAAATATATACAAAATCCAAAGAAGTCGTATAGGAAGTACCTAGGTAAGTCATTTTTGTTGAAAAGCAAGGAAAGAAATACATCCAAATCGACAGCAAGGTTAACAAAATAGAATATGGAATACAAGAACTAGTTCATAAAGTATTCGTCCACCATATGAACGTGCCGAAATTGTGCGCGCAGCGATTAAACAATAACGCTGACCCACGGCACACACTGGAGTCAACCGTGCGCGGACCCACTCTATCGCCTGTTGTGGTTCTGAACGGCGCCCATACAGTGCGATTAGCGCCATGGGCCGTGAGGTTTGTGACTAAGGAGACGACGCTGATCGAAAGGAAACTTATTCTGCGCTTACATAATGAGTGCGAATCTTCTTACGAGATTGCTAAAGCAGTCGGTAGACCTAGATCGACGGTTCAGTTGATAATAGATCGATTTTGCTCAACAAAATCATTAAGAAACCAACCACATACAGCACGCCCTCTCACCTATACTGATGCAGACGTGAGATTTATCATGAGGAAAATTAAGAAAAAACCTAAAATCAACGCTAACAAGTTGGCTGGGGAGTTAAGAGTCTAGGGGAAAGAAGGTATGTGCCAACACAATCAGAAATACCTTCTAAACGTACGGGTATCACGGCCGGGTAGCGTGCAAGAAATTTTGGGTCAGTGAACAGAATCTAAAGAAAGGTCTTCATTTTGCGATGGAACATATTCAAAAAGGAAGATTTTTGGAATACAGTAAATATAACGTATTCGGGTCGGATGGCAGGCGAATGATGTGGCGTAAGAAGAAAGCAGAGATGTTGCCACGCAATCTTGTGCCAACGGTTAAACAGAGTGGCGGCTCCCTGATGGTGTGGGGCTGTATGAGTGCTGCAGGTGTTGGAACCTTAAATTTCATAGAAGGTACAATACATCACCATATGTATATGAACATTTTAAATAACATTTTGAATCCTAGAGCCAAAAAATTAGACCTGAAAGCAAATTCCATTTTTCAACAAGATAACGACTCAAAGCATTGTTCTTGTTGTTGTAGTCTTCAGTCTTGAGATCGGTTTGATGCAGCTCTCCATGCTACTCTATCCTGTGGAAGCTTCTTCATCTCCCAGTACCTACAGCAGCCTACATTCTTCTGAATCTGCTTAGTGTATTCATCTCCTGGTCTCCCTCTACCATTTTTACCCTCCACGCTGCCCTCCAGTACTAAATTGGTGATCCCTTGATGCCTCAGAACATGTCCTAATAATCAATCACTCCTTATAGTCAAGTTGTACCACAAACTCCTTTTCTCCCCAATTCTATTCAGTACCTCCTCATTAGTTATGTGAGCTACCCATCTAATCTTCAGCATTCTTCTGTACCACCACATTTCCAAAGCTTCTATTCTCTTCTTGTCCAAACTATTTATCGTCCATGTTTCACTTCCATACATGGCTACATTCCATACAAATAATTTTCAGAAACGACTTCCTGACACTTAAATCAATACTCGATGTTAACAAATTTCTCTTCTTCAGAAACGTTTTCCTTGTCATTGCCAGTCTACATTTTATATCCTCTCTACTTCGACCATCATCAGTTATTTTGCTCCCCAAATAGCAAAACTCCTTTACTACTTCAAGTGTCTCATTTCCTAATCTAATTACCGCAGCGTCAACCGATTTAATTCGACTACATTCCATTATCCTCGTTTTGCTTTTGTTGATGTTTATCTTATATCCTCCTTTCAAGACACTGTCCATTTCGTTCAACTGCTCTTCCAAGCCCTTTGCTGTCTCTCACAGAATTACAATGTCATCGGCGAACCTCAAAATTTTTATTTCTTCTTCATGGATTTTAATACCTACTCCAATCTTTTCTTTCGTTTTCTTTACTGCTTGCTCAATATACAGATTGAATAGCAACGGGGAGAGGCTACAACCCTGTCTCACTCCCTTCCCAACCATTGCTTCCCTTTCATGTCCCTCGACTCTTAAAACTGCCATCTGGTTTCTGTACAAATTGTAAATAGCCTCCCGCTCCCTGTATTTTACCCCTGCCACCTTTAGAATTTGAAAGAGAGTATTCCAATCAACATTGTCAAAAGGTTTCTGTAAGTCTACAAATGCTGGAAACGTAGGTTTCCTTTCCTTAATCTTTCTTCTAAGATAAGTCGTAAGGTCAGTATTTCTACTAGTTTTTCCATCCGTCTGTAAACAATTCGTGTTAGTATTTTGCAGCCGAGGCTTATTAAACTGATAGTTCGGTAATTTTTTCATCTGTCATCACCTGCGTTCTTTGGGATTGGAATTATTATGTTCTTCTTGAAATCTGAGGGTATTTCGCCTGTCTCATACATCTTGCTCACCAGATGGTAGAGTTTTGTCAGGACTGGCTCTCCCAAGACCATCAGTAGTTCTCATGGAATGTTGTCTACTCCCGGGGCCTTGTTTCGACGCAGGTCTTTTAGTGCTCTGTCAAATTCTTCACGCAGTGTCGTATCTCCCATTTCACCTTCATGTAACTCCTCTTCCATTTCCATAATATTGTCCTCAAAAACATCGGCCCTGTATAGAACCTCTATATACTCCTTTAACGTTTCTGCTTTCCCTTCTTTGCTTAGAACTCGGTTTCCATCTGATCTCTTGATATTCATATATGTGATTCTCTTTTCTCCGAAGGTCTCTCTAATTTTCCTGTAGGCAGTATGTATCTTACCCCTAGCGAGATAAGCCTCTACATCCTTACATTTGTCCTCTAGCCATCCCTGCTTAGCAATTTTGTACTTCCTGTCGATCTCAATTTTGAGACGTTTGTATTCCTTTTTGCCTGCTTCATTTACTGCATTTTTATATTTCCTCCTTTCATCAATTAAATTCAATATTTCTACTAGCCCTCGTCTTTTTACCTACTTGATCTTTTGCTGGATTCGCTATTTCATTCCTCAAAGCTACCCATTCTTCTTCTACTTTATTTCTTTCCCCATTCCTGTCGATTGTTCCCTTATGCTCTCCCTGAAACTCTGTACAACCTCCAGTTCTTTCAGTTTATCCAGGTCCCATCTCCTTAAATTCCCACCTTTTCGCAGTTTCTTCAGTTTTAATCTACAGTTCATAACCAATACATTGTGGTCAGAGTCCACATCTGCCCCTGGAATTGTCTTACAATTTAAAACCTGGTTCCTAAATCTCTGTCTTACCATTATATAATGTATCTGAAACCTGTCAGTATCTCCAGGGTTCTTCCATGTCAGCATCTGATGATGATTCTTGAACCAAGTGTTAGCTATGTTTAAGTTATGCTCTGTGCAAAATTCTACCAGGCGACTTCCTCTTTCATTTCTTAGCCTCAATCCATATTCACCTACTACATTTTCTCCTCTTCCTTTTCCTACTGTCGAATTCCAGTCACCCATAACTATTAAATTTTCATGTACCTTCGCTACCTGAATAATTTTTTTTATCTCATCATACATTTCATCAATTTCATCATCATCTGCAGAGGTAGTTGGCATATATGCTTGTACTACTGTAGTAAGCGTAGGCTTCGTATCTATCTTGGCCACAGTAATGCGTTCACTATGCTCTTTGTAGTAGCTTACCCGCACTCCTATTTTTTATTCATTTTTAAGGCTACTCTTGCATTACCCATATTTGATTTTGTATTTATAACCCTGTATTCACCTGACCAAAAGTCTTGTTCCTCCTGCCACCGAACTTCAGTAATTACCACTATATCTAACTTTAACCCATCCATTTCCCTTTTTAAATTTTTTAACCTGCCTGCCCCATTAAGGGATCTGACATTCCACGCTCCGATCCGTAGAACGCCAGTTTTCTTTCTCCTGATAACATACAGCTCTATATACAAGGCTGTGGGTCCTGTAGTACAATACCCCTAAACAACTTAACACCCCTCCTCAGAGCCCAGACACTAATCCTGTTCAACACCTTTGGAAATTACTGGAAAATAGCACCAGGAAAGGACAAAAGAGGCCTAAAAGAAGCACTTCAAGACGAATGGGACAAAATTCCAGCCTCTCTGACGGCAAACTTGGTTAAGTCGATGCCCAGACGACTACAATAATAGCTGCAAAGGGAAATCCCCCTAAATATTAATTTTTGTAATTGAAATCATATTTTCAGTCTGTAAATTTAAAAAAATATGAGTGGACGAATACCTTTTTGAAGTAGGCCTTGAATAAATTCTCAGTTTTGTCAAATTTACTATCGCTATGGATGTATTTATTTCCTTGTCCATCAACAAAAATGACTTACCATGGTTGGTTGCATATGAATGGTTGTTCACATTTTAGGTTCCCTTCCTTTCACGTGACATGTAATTTTTTTAAAAAAAATTACATCAAGGCGAATACTTTTTGGACTCACGGTATGTGTTTACCAGAACACGTCTCCCGAGCAGCTCTTCTTGACTCTTAGGTCTGAGGCACAAAGACCTACTCAGACACGCGGGAGATGTTGAATTTCTATTGGCTAGTATTTTTAGCAGCGAATCAGATCATCTCGAGTACTTCTATACTCGATTTTTTTCTAATGTCAGCCAATCGGATCACCACACGTAATTTAGACTAGAAATCTCGTAATTCCGAAACCATATAAAATTTAATGCAATCAAAATACGATACCTTTCCACAAAATAAATAACTAAAAAATTTAATACTCAAGATACCTTCTGGCTGCCCTTTACAAAATCAAGTTCTCTCGGAGATACGTCACAAATTCCCCTATTACAGAACAACTTTCTCACACTTACAGTTACATGGTCTTAATGAAATATCGCATTCTAACTTTATGTATGTGCTCCTTTCACTCTCTCTCCAAAACGCTCACACAATCAAAACACCATAAAATAATATTTCTCCAATGTACTACGTACACATTTCTAACTTAATTACGTCAGAAATGTTTGGAATGAAACTAAATAAAATTTCAGAAAATTAGATTATATGAACCTACCCACGTGGTTGTAGTTTCAAGTAATACTATAGATGAATGAATTACAGTACCTAACTCTGATTCACAATGTCGACACGGGTATTATGTGATCTAGGTAAAAATTTATATCTCTGAAAGTAGTGAAGTTATTGATTTGAAATTTTATCATTAGGTTGTGTTACCCATAGAATTTGGTATACAAAGTATAAGAAAGATCGCTTAATGCTTACCAATATTTCTTCATATTCATAGAGGTTATGTGTAACGTATTGCGTGCAGCATTAATCAAGTACACAGCCATCTTGGTCCTGCACCCAGCGATAGCTCTGTCAGTGTGAGAAACTATATGTTCTCTCCTCCTGGCTTCCCGGCAAGCCTACGTTTTTAATGCAAGGTGACAACTCGTAATAATTCGCTATGTTAGGCCACGTGTGTGTTGTAAATTCAGACATGTGAACTATGGCGCTGTTATTACCAAATGCGTCCAAACAGGAAAAACATGCCGTTATCCTTTTTTGGGTGGCGAAGAACAAACGCTACACCTACATCCACATATATACTCCGCTAGCCACCAAGCGGTGTGTGGCGGAAGGCACAATTCGCTACCAAGTCACATTTCCCCACCTCTGCTCCACTCGCGGATCGCGCGAGGGAAAACCGACTGTCTGAATGCCTCAGTACGAGCTCTGATTTCTCTTATCTTTGAATGGTGATCATTGCGCGCTTTGATGTTGGTGGTAATAAAATACGCTCTACATCCTCGGCGAAGATCGGATTTCGGAATTTAGTAAGCAGCCCCTTCCATTTGGCGCGTCGTCTATCTGCAAGTGTGTTCCACTTCAAACTTTCTATGAAATTTGTAACGCTCTCGCGATGGCTAAATGTACCAGTCACGAATCTTGCCGCTCTTCTTCCAACCTTCTCAATCTCTTGAATCAGATCAAACTAGTAAGGGTCCCATACAGATGAACAATACCCTAATACTGGACGAACTAATGTATTCTAAGCTATTTCCTTTGTTGAAGGACTGCATCGCTTCAGGATTCTACCAATAACCGCAATCTAGAGATCGCCTTAAGCGTTACATATGTAATGTGATCGTTCCACTTGAGCTCATTTCGAATGGTCACACCCAGATACTTCACGCATGTTACCGCTTCCAAAGACTGGGCATTTATTTTGTACTCTTACAATAAAGGGCATTTTCGCTTTGTTATACGCAGTAGCTTATACTTACTAATACTGATAGATAACTGCCAGTCACTACACCATGCATTTCTTTTCTGCAAATCCTCATTCATTTGTTCACAACTTCTGTGTGATACTACTTTCCTGTAAACTACAGCATTATTGGCAAACAGTCTAATGCCGCTGTCAATACCATCAACCAGATCATTTCTGTAAATCGTAAAAAGCAGCGGATCTATTACGCTGCCCTGGGGCACACCTGAAGTTACCCTTGTTTCTGTTGAAGTCACCCCATTCAGGACGACCTACTGCTCTCCGTCTGTTAGAAAACTTTCTATGCAACAGCGTATGTCATCGGATAGACGTAAGCGCGCACTTTTTGGAGCAAGCGACAGTGCGGAACTGAGTCGAACGCCTTTCGAAAGTCGAGAAATGTGGCATCAACCCAGGAACCGGTATCTAGAGCCTGTTGTATATCTTGCACAAAGAGGGCCATCTGTGTCTCTTATGTCCGCTGTATCCTAAAACCTTGCTGGTTTCTGCAGATGAGCTTCTCAGAGTATAGGAAAGACATTCGTTTACTCTTAGGAAAAAAAAATAAAACAAAAAAAGTGTTAAGTGTGCGTTTATGGAGGGTCAGTGTCGGAATCAATGATTACGATTCCAGAAATAATTGATTGGGCGAAGTTCAATTGCACACAATCGTGTAGGGTGAATTATGACCTTGGAATTGGTTGTAGATGTATGCAGGTCAATTTCGCGACAGGTTGGTAAGCGTCGCGAGTGTGTCGCGGTATCAAGACTGCTTTCGCGCCGCCGATGATTTGCTTTAAACTCGCGAAAATACAATTTACGCGAATTCTTCATTATCGCGAAAGAGCAGAATATTTGATGAGCCGTTGTGGAGGACGTAAGTTTGGATAGAAAGATCATTTTCAAAATGCGATATGAATCCTATTGGTCCAAGTAGCCTAGCAACCCAAAAGCTCAAATGTGGTTATCAGCAGAAACAGTGTACTATTTTTCATGCACGCGTTTACACTCTACATCGAGGTGTAGGTGATTTGTGGGCGCGAAATAAACATTTGAAAGCATTTGATTAAATGACAAGAAAAATATAAATAAGTTTATTCTTATATTTTGTTATTTAAGGAAACGTGATATTTTCTAATAGTGGTGTAGAGCCTTACGTATTATTAATATTGTGACACACTGATCCCAAGTGCTCTCGTTAGAAGTCGAGTTTTGGGCCTGATTAAGAGTAGCTGGTTCTTAAAGTCTCAAACGTTAAGTGAAGAATAATATCACACTTAAATAACGCTGCATCGAAACCCACTAAGTTTATACTATATTAAGCTAGCTATTCCGGAATCAGGTGATGCCGTGGCTGTGTAGTTGTGTGTTGTCGACAACAAATAGGTAAGCACTAACATAAATATTTCTCATGCTCTGATATCGACGAGGGATAGAAGAGACAACAACGACGACATACACGTATACATATACAAACGGTATACGTGGCGCCTTAGAACACAACTACACAACGGACGTCACGGTATATCAGTCAACTTCTCCACTCCAATTTACTTCTTAACATCTTCATTTTTCACTCTGTCTCTCCTCGCCTTCCATAGCATACTTCTCAGAAACTTCATTTCACCGGATTGTATCCTACCCTCCTCTCTTCAAGTCATAGACCAAGACTGAGCTGTATATTAGTATTAGTATTGGTGTGGAGTAAGCAAGCTTGCACCTCATTGGCACTTCCCTTCTCCACACCAAGCTCCTCACAAGCTGGTAAAATGTACTACTCTGTTGTATTCTATAGCTAATTTCTGTCTTCAAACGAGCATTCCCCATTAATACACTTCCCAAATATTGAAAGTTGTCCACTATTTCAATATCCCATCCCTTCATATGAATTTGTCCCATACCCTCTCTCTCCCCTCTGGTTACCACCATGGTCTTGCTTTTCATCACACTACATTTCATTCCATATTTCTCGACCTTATTATTTAGGATATCTATTTGTTTTTGTACCTCCTTACTGCTTGTTCCCCACACCTCAATATCATCAGCAAATAGCAGCAGCTTCATATGGCTTCTTCTGTGGGCTTCTTTCGTCTCTTTGACTATTTCATCCATCACCATTATAAATAGTAGTGGTGATATCACACTTCCTTGTCTTAGTACCGAAACATTCTTAAACCATTTAGTTCTTCCAACTGGTGTCTGCACACAACTAGAGCTTTTTTCATACATTGCCCGGATGACATCAAGTGTTTGCTTCTCAACTCCCTTTCTCTTCAACGTTGCCCATACCTTTACCCTGGGAACACTGTTATATGCTTTCACTAGGTCGAGAAATGTCATCACAAATTATTTCCTTTACTCCCAAAGTCTTTCTGTCAACTGTGTCATACCAAAGATTGGGTCCACTGTTGCTCTACCAGGACGAAAGCCATACTGCTCCTCTTCTAACTGCCCTTCCACTTTTTTCCTCACTCTTCTTTCCAGTATCCTCTCTATTATTTTTGCTACTTGGGATATTAGCGTGATCCCTCGGTGATTGTCACATACTTTCCAGTGACCCTTCTTGAAAACTGGGATTATTATTCCCTTTCTCCGTTCTTCAGGTACACATTTTTGGGTCCAAATGCATCTTATTAGTCTATGTAGCCACTGCAGCCCAACTGATCCAGCTGCGTTTATCATCTCACAGTAATTTCATCCATCCCAGGTGTCTTTCGTGTTATCGTTTTTCTCAGTGCTAGTTCCATTTCTAACATCGTTACATCCTCCTCTTTTTCCAGACCCCTGACCCCATGCTGCACTTCTGTTCCCTTTCCATTGCCGTTCTTCACATTTAGTAATTTATCAAACTACTCTTTCCATATTTTCCATATCTCCCCTGGTTGCATTAATAGCTCTACGCTTTCCCCTTTCACTTGCTTTGTGTATGTTTTTTTTTCCTTCCTCATACTCTTTGTAATTCCATATATCATCCTCTTTCCACTACTAACATCTTTTTCCAACTCTCGGGTGAATTTCTCCCAGCTTTTCTTCAGCTACCACTTTCTTACACTTATTTTTACTAACCTGGTATTTCCTTTTACTTTCAGATGTCCGGTCTCTGTTCCATTCTTGCCAGGCTTTCATCTTTTCTTTTACTGGCTGCTTCATCCTCTCACTCCACCTTGGTGTCTCCTTTTCCTTTACCCTTCCGGACACTCTGCCACAGGTCTTCTCAGCAGAGTTTACAAACGCTTCTTTGAACTTACCCCATTCCTCTTCCACATTCCCACACTCGGTGTTAGGGATTTTCTGCTTAAGTTGCTCGTTAAACTTTTCTTGTATCATGCCATCGTTTAGTTTCCACACTTTTATTTCGTTTCCCTTTCTTCCTTTATGTCTTTCAATTAATCGAATCTCATCTTTGCCTCCACCACACGATGGTCTCCACCAAAAGTCTCTCCTGGGAGTGCAGTTACATTCGTCAACTGTCTCCGATTTTTCTTTTCCACCAGAAGGTCATCGATGACCGTCAGGCTATCACCCCATCTATATCTCGTTATCTTTTGGCTACTCTTTTTACGGAACCATGTGTTGCCCACAATCAGCCCGTTTCTTTCGCAGAAATCAACCGGTTTCTCTCCTTCCTCATTTTTCCTCCCATTTCCATAACGGCCAGTTATCTCCTTCCCTAGCTTTTCTTTGCCTACCTGCTCATTTAGATCACCGATTACTATTTCATCCACATCTGTAATTATACTTTCTAATACATCTACAAAAATCCTGTGTGTTCTCTCCTTTTTTCCTGTTTGTGGTGCATATACTTGGATGAAGTCCTTCACTACATTCCTTGTCCTCAGCCGAATCCTCATCGCCCTGTCACTTGTGTATTCTACTGCTTCTGCATATTGCTCTAGGTTTGGTTTTACTATGATACCTGCTCCATTTTTGGCTTCTTGTCCACCACTCCAGTAGAGAGTGTAGCCTTTCCTCATTTCCCTCCTATCTCTTCTCTTCCATGTAACTTCTCCGAGTCCCATCAGTTCCAAGTTCTCCTTTTCCAGGAAGTCTATTAACTCTTCCGCCTTCCCAGTAAGGGTCATCAAATTAATTATGCCCACCTTCATTGTGTTGGTGCCTAGTCGTCCACTTCTCACAGTTCCCCCAGCACTCCAAGAACTGCGCGTCGCCTGCAGGAAATGCCTTAACCTTTTCCGAGGCCGGTTTTGAAGTATCATTTCATATACAGGCTATTATTACGATGGCGTCGCCACTCCCATAGGCAAAAAAGGATGACTGTATAGTGTACTAAATATGAAGATGCCAAATAACGGAAAAATGACTTACCATAGTATCAGCTTAAGCAAACTACATTTACGTGCCTACTGGACACAATACCTTTCGCTGGCGGATGCAGCCCTTCGTTCCATAGTGTCGTGGCGCCAGTACATATGACACGCGACGATAGCAAGTTATCGACTTAGGGAAACGTTCGATTGTTGGAAACAATACTTGCGTGTCGAGCGTGGCTGCCAAATTTAGCACCCTTTTGATGCATAAAATGTACAGTAGATTACTCCAGTTCCGAAAAGAAACGAGCTGTTTACTGGAATCAATTATATGTTTCGTGACATGAAACGACACTATTGCGAGTAACATTTCTGAGAAGATATTTATCATTCCCCATCCGTTAAGTTGTCGTGGGAATTTGAGTCCAGCTATGTGGGGACTTAAGTGAAAGTTTTATATTTCAAATACGTTTGTACGACTGGGAGAATAATTCATAATGAAGGCAGTGGCTTCTCGTTACCACACATTGATTCGGCTCGTTTGCTTATATCATCATGTACGTTCACCTGTATAAGTTTTCGCTGTTAATTACGACATATCCTGTGTGTGTGTGTGTGTGTGTGTGTGTGTGTGTGTGTGTGTGTTTTGTGTACTGCATGGAGGTACTAGAAGACAGATATGATGAGATCTAGACGTGTCTTGCACCCGCATTTGTATTGGTGGGGTCTGTAACGCGGTGACTTGTAAGCATAACTATGGAATACATGGCCACATTTCAACTGAATTTAGCGCATATGTGACATAGTATATGAAAAATTTACTATTTGGTTACGACACCTCTAGAAGCCTCAGAGTAAGACGGTGGTGTGGGGAAGGACAGGGAGAGGGTGAATTGCGAAAGTAATCGAATCATGTTAGCGTCTGGCCCCTAGCCCTCTTGGCTGCTGGTGACGGAAGAAACTTCTGAAAAACCAGAAGCTCAGTTTATTAAGTACTATGAAGCTGATTATGTTTATTGGCATAGGTTGCAAAACCCCACTGGTGCTTACATTCCCAGCCTCTCAAAACTAACTGCAGGCAGACCACTTCTTTCAGATTCATCCCTTAAATTTCAGTTGCATGCAAAGTTAATTGGATAACGCGAAATTGTGGCCCATATGATGGACCTTAAAATGGGGAATTTCCATAAATCTGAATTTGATTGACGCTATGTGGCTGGAGTAATTTACTTACATGTAATTTACTACGACTGAAAGTATCTGCCTGAACAATGGTTAATTGCACCTAACTTGATATAATGAACGTACCAAACAGAAACATTGATCAGTTAAATACTCAAAAATCACAAACACATCAATTAAGGACATCTAAATTCAATATGAAAACCGTGACAGTTCTATTTTCAAACTCAGGTGTGATTTCAAGTGAATGGCAGTGTCATTTACCCATCTATGAACTTGCTACTTGCCCACTCGAGAACGTACACTCAAATAAGTACCACGATAACTCCACGCTATATAACCCTACAAATTTGTGGCTGAGACAGTGACTGAGACAAGGTGACTACTCCCAAAAATACACACATTCATACAGGCGCGATGAATTTGACACGGGTGATGATTCTGCATTTGGAAAGTGCGTGAAATCGAATTGACGTCTCAGGCGGTGCTGCGAATTATTCTCGTCGTGGCTGTGAATGCGTTGTGCCGCACTTCACACTGTAGAAGAGCTGGCCCTTCGTGGAGGCGACGTCGTTAGCACCCTATAGGAATTCAAAGATGTTGCAGACCCAACCAAGATGCAACGCCAAGTCAATCCGCCCTCGTAGCTACCGTCCACGGATTTTATCAGGACACCTCCGCGACCAAACACCTACTCGATGCGGACAGCTCCACATCGAAACGCCTTTTGCCTTCTCTCGTGGCCCTCACCTAACCGCTCCTAATTCCTTCCTGCCAAAGCTGTGCTAGTTGCCAATTGCAGAGTTAAGAAGCACTGCTGCCCAATTGCGAGAACTCCCTCCAGCTAGAGAATCACGCCAAAATAGCAGATGCCAATCTCAACATGAACATCTCCCATACTGCCAAAAAGCATTGACCCGAGAGCTGCTCTTTTGACGTTACACACTGTTAAGCCAATTACGCGGTGTCCCGCCTGTACCTTACCCTCACACATCAGGGCTCTATAAAGAAACCAACAGCCACTGCGAGGCTACACTTTGATTTCCGTACTTTCTATAAGGAGTAGACGATTATCTTCTAAGGAGGTCCGCAAAACACTTGGCCACTGTTTCTATGTTTCGACACAGTGTGTCGATACGTGGAACTGTTTAAGTGTTTCGGAACGGCTGTGGTTCACTGTTTCGAAACAGTGGTGTTTCATTCAGCCCCTGTCTCGGATAACCGGACCAGATTCGATCTCGAGCCAGACACAGAAACTGTATCATTGTTTCAAAATAAGGCTGTTTCAGTCCAGTTCTGTGCTTGGAACGGACTAATTGTAGCGAAACAGTGATGTTTCATTCCGCTCTGTGTCGGACGAGATTCGGGCTCGGCAGACACAACATACCATTTCATGAAACACTTTCAAGAGTGTCGAAATCTTTTTGACAAGCAATAGCATGAAGCTTAAGATATCCGAAAATAAAGCTTCGTTCCTAGCTGACTGTCCTATTGGTTCAAATGGCTCTGAGCACTATGCGACTTAACTTCTGATGTCATCAGTCGCCTAGAACTTAGAACTTATTAAACCTAAGGACATCACACACATACATGCCCGAGGCAGGATTCGAACCTGCGACCGTGGCGGTCGCTCGGCTCCAGACTGCAGCGCCTAGAACCGCACGGCCACTCTTTTTTTTACTTTTATTTCATTTTATTTTTATACAAATGGATAAAAGGAAGGCCGTTCCTCTTCGGCTACATGAACAGAATAATAGCAAGTCGTCCCGTTACGACAAAGGATGCTCCATACTATAGCCCGCTGCGAACTTTTCGATGACTGTCTTCTCGTTGCTGTGTTGTTTCCGTTGTTTGTTCAATCTCATAAAAAAAGGAACTGGGAAGAGGTGCTATGGTTATCTTCTCATGTCATCGATAATCCAGCTGCGAGGCAGATTATGGAATGCGCTCCAAAGGAAATTAGAAAAATATTGCCTATATTTAGGGTTCTTGACGATCGCACAATGTCGTTCGTTGAGGTAATACCAAAAATCGGGTACTGTCTTTTCGCCATTACCGAAGAGGTAGTGAACAGCGTGGCCGCTGATCCACGTCACAGAGTTCGTTTCTGCTCTTGGGAAATGAATCTTATCGGGGAAAAGAAGTGATCGGGTAGTTATCCTGTCGGGAGTCGTGCTTGCGAGAAAAGCCAATATCTGACGCACCAAATACCAAACGTCCTTTGCCGACCCGCATTCGAAACGATGTTCATCTGTGTCGATCACTTGGCATGTGGCACACAAGGGGGAATCAGCGAGGTGGATGCGATGTAGGCGGGACTGGCACAACTGTTTCCCATTAACAGTTACGTACCATGCAGACTGCACGTCAGTATCAAGGGTGGTGGCATTCACTGCCTGCCACACAGTGCGCCACTTTGTAGTGGGCTCTTTGCTTTCAATCACATTCGACGTCCTGTTCATTTGTAAGGCACCATATATCGCCCTCGTCATCGTCAAGCGTGTGGGTAGTAGTGAGGTGTGGATGTAGCTTAACTCAAGGAAGAATTGGCTGATGTAGAAGAAAGGTGCTGGGATGTCCGATATCATCACAGGGGGTGCGAGTGAGACTGGTCGTAAGGCTTCCAGCAAGAGACTTGTGAGGCACGTCGGACTTCGTCGCCACAGTTGCAGGTGGCAGCTGACGAACAGGGCCTTCGCTCTGTTCTGAACATGACAAAGGCCTAAACCCCCTCTGCTCCTCGAGAGGGTTAGGGACTCGTAACGAATATTAAACAACATGCCCGTATTAACAAAGGATTCCAAAACTGCCAACAGGCGGTGAGCCAGGGTAGGTGGTATGGGGAGTGTCTGTGCAAAATGGGGGATACGTGACGCCAAATAGACGTTAGCATATCGTGTCCGTTGCAGGAGGTCTAGATGTCTCAGACGGTGGTCACTTATTCCTGCTCTCATCTGATTCAATAAACGTTTGTAGTTAAGGGCTGTTGAACGCTTCATGTCAGATGTGAAATCAATGCCAAGACAAAATGGGTCGTAGCGGTGCGACGCTCTCGTCGGGTAGGCCTCTGCCTATAGACAGAGCGTGTGATTTGTGGAGATTGAGATGGCTCCCCGATGCCGCGCCGTAGGTGGCCACCCACGCCAGTGCTGCACGAACATCGTCATTATTGCGAAGAAGGAGTACCAGATCATCCGCATAGGCAGTGCAGCAGAAAGTGTGTCCACCAAGGGACATCCCAGTCAGGCGTTGTCGAAGGGCGCAGAGGAGTGGTTCCAAGACGAGGGCGTACAATATCGCCGAAAGAGGGCAGCCTTGTCGCACCGATCGCTGGATCTGTATCGGCGGCGTAAGACGGCCATTATATAACACCTTGGACGTCGCGCCGCGTAGGAGACGCATCAGTACATTAACTATGACGTCCGGATACCCCATGTGTCGCAGTACCTCCATCAAAAATGTGTGGTCGACTCTGTCAAAGGCCTGGCTAAAGTCGAGTGAGGCCAAAACTCCTGCCAGTTGGCGAGCTTTGGCTAGCGCGATCATATCTCTATATCGGCACAATGCAGTACGAATATTATGGTCACCACCTAACTATGCCTGGTCCTGCGACACAACACATCGTACTGATCGCTTTAGGCGTGCCGCCAGAAGCCGGGTGAAAATCTTCAAGTCACTGTTGAGTAAGGTCAAGGGCCGATAGTCACTGATTCTGGATCCGCCTCGTGGTTTGTGTATGGGCACAATCAGTCCTTCTAGGAAGGCCCCAGGTATCTGCGTCGTGGGAGACATAAGATCGCGGCAAATATCAGTCCACGCTGGTGCCAGCAATTGTTGATACGCCCGGTAAAATTCCAGAGGAAGGCCATCAGGTCCCGGGGACTTATGAGCAGCCCCAGCCAGTATTGCTTCAATGATTTCCTCTTCCGTTACATCTGCAGTCAAATCCGCCGCCGCTGTCGGAGAGATCGAGCTATAAGTGAGTTGAGAGACTTCGGCGATCACCTCTGGGGGATGTCGATGTCCCGAGTACAGCCTAGTGTAGTGAGCATGAAGGGCGTTTCCTATGTCGCGCTGGGTATCAAGGCGTCGTCCGTCTTCCGCCGTGATAGCCGGGAGCAGTTTCCTGCGTCGGCGCCGTCGTTCTGCAATGACGTGGTACGTAGACGGTTCCTCCTGAGGCACTCTGTCTTGAGTGCGCGCTCTGACGATCGCACCCTCAAGGTGGTAACGTGTTAATCTGATGATCTGTGCCTTGGCACGGTTCACCGTCACCTGCCGTGCAGGTGGGTACGGCAGTGTTGTACATTCCCTTAAGATGCTGTAGTAAAAGTCCATGGTATGTCTCTTCCATGCTGCAACATCTCGACCGTAGCCTATCAAGGTCTTCCGGAGTGCTGGTTTGGCGCAGAGTAACCACCACGACAGTGTAGACCGGTAGGTGCCACGCCGGCGGCTACAAGAGTCCCACGTGTTCTCTATAAGGCGGCGGCATTCCTGAGAAGCTAGGTGGGCGACGTTCAACTTCCAAGGACCACGGCTGTGCCATATCTTCTAGCGGCCGAGGGTAATAGCGCAGATGTAGGCCTCGTGGTCAGAAAAAGCTGTGGGCCAAACTTCGGCAGCTCTTATCCCCACAGCTATGGAGCGCGAGATGTGAATCCGGTCGATGCGGCTGGAGGAATGGCTGGTGTAGTGAGTAAATCCGGGCCGATCGCCGCAAACATGTTCCCACGAGTCCACCAATTGAAGATTATTTATAATTGTCGTAAGTTCTGCGCAGGGAGAATGATGTCGTAACTGATCCTTAGGTGCTTGGCTACAGTTGAAGTAACCTCCCATTATCAAGGCGTCCTGACGGCCCATAAAGAGGGGCGTGGTTGTATGAGCGAAAAAGGTGGATCGTTCGCGACGCCGACCAGGTCCTGACGGTGCATAGATGTTAATAAGTTTGACTCCTTGGATAGTAAGAGCCATGCCTCTGGCGTCAGGGAGATACTCGACGTCTTCTGTGGATATACTTCGCGGAGGAGGATCGCCACACCACTTGCCATTGACAGACGCATGTGAGACCCAAGTCTGGTAGCCATAGGGTCCCTTGAAGTCGGCGACATACACCTCTTGGAGGAGCGCAATGTCGATGTCTGCTGCGTTGAGTAGATCCTGTAGCATCGCTAGTTTATGTCGGGCACGTATGTTGTTGATGTTAATCGTCGCTAGACGGTACGTTTGGTCAGCCAGGTCGGCAACTGGGTTGTCTAGGAGGCCAGGTGTGGGCGGCAGGGGCGGCCCCACAGAGGCTGACGATACAGGCGTTGTCACTGTTGTTGGCTGCTGCTGGGTACAGCCGAGGGAGCATCTCTGCCTTCGGCATCCTCCTGGTGCTGTGGCTCATCCTCGACATCATCCGCCCAAGAATCAGATGCAGCAATTGGTAACTGTTGATAAGTGCTGTCAGTAGAGCGCTTGCGCGTATGTTCAGTAGCAGAAGTGATGTTGTCAGACCGAGGCTCAGAAATTGTATCCGCCGTAGCATCGTGATGGGAAGGTTGAGTTGCGGATATTCGTCTGGGTCACACATCAGAAGCAGGCAATCATCGGATGGCGTATGGCGCCGTTTCTTGCGTTTTCGAGGGGACCGTTGTTTCCGGACATGTTGTTCTGTGTCAGAGAGCGGGCGAAAATCATCTGATGCGGTCTCCATTGGTAGGAAGGCAGAGGTCGGGACAATTTTAGTTTCTACTTCCATCTTCTCTTTAGGCTCGTCTTGGTGGCACAATTGATCACCGTCTTGAGGCAAGTCTGCCGAAGGCGTCGTAGAGGGGGATATGCTGTACGCCACACTGTCATCGACCACTGACTGCAATATGGTGTTACGATCCTGGGCAGGAACAGCTGTTGCGGTTGCAGCCGCTGCATACGTGATGGGGAGTGAAGTAGGCGTCGCCGGGGATGGAACTTCACCAACCGGTGTCTGAGTCAGTCGGCGTTGAATGCAGGCCGATCGGACATGTCCTTCCTGGCCACAGCCGGCGCAAGTACGCGGTTGTCCGTCGTACATGACAATGGCTCTGCAGCCGCCAATTACTAGATAGGATGGGACAGGCTTCGTCAGTTCAATCTTAATTTGTCACACTCCATTTAAGACGGGGTACGTCTCAAACGCTTGCCATTTTTCAGCCAAGTGGCTTAGCACGTTGCCGTACGGTTTGAAAGCTGTCATCACAACATCTGGCGGGACTTCGAATGGCAGCTCGAAGACCCTCAGAGTGCGAAGGCCTAATCCAGCGTGTTCGATCGTGACAGTTCCTATGTGACCATCAGAATGCTTAAATTTAAGTCCATGAGCGTGTCGGCACACAACATCAGTGCACGCCTTTTCATTGATCATTTTTATGTAGACAACACTTGTGTTATAGAAAAGTAGATCCCAATGATGTCTTGAGGTGCAATATGAAGTTCTTCCCGGATGAAACGTTCAATGTCAAGTGCTCGAGGTCTTGTGTAGTACGCTTGAAATGTGATCTTAATTGTGGACTTGCGGTACGAGTGCGCCATGGCACTACCGAGACACGGACGCGTGACACTCGCCGCAGCGGAAGGTAAACAGTAAACACAGGCGCGCGCGGTGCGCTGACAGGGGGACGCAGGCGCGGCGACCTCGCCCCACCGCTGCTAACAGCGGACTTAAAATTCTTACTCGAAGAAGACTTGAACCAAGGACCTTTCATTTCGCAGCTGCTCACGCTAGCCACGGGACCACGGTGCTCCCGTTAACTTCTGAGGTCATCAGTAGCCTAGAACGTAGAACTAATTAAACCTAAGGACATCACACACATGCATGCCCGAGGCAGGATTCGAACTTGCGACCGTAGCGGTCGCTCGGCTGCAGACTGCAGCGCCTAGAACCGCACGGCCACTGCGGCCGGCCGACTGTCCTATTCCCAAACGGCGTAACATCTGCTTTATAAACACTAACCAAACAATGAAACAACGCGTAATATTCACATTCAAAATAATAAAAATGAGAAAATAATTCAGTTAAATTACACTTTTTTATAACATACGCTTCTCTGTTCATGTACAGTAATCATATTAAGAAACGCAAGTAAGCTTACAACATTTTGAATAAAAAAGGGCGTAGAGTGACAGTTATTAGACGTATACATAAATTTCATGTAGGTATAATTGCAAGCAATCTGTTTGATATATCACTGATAGTGTAATGGTGAATGAGAAGGGCTGGGAAGCATGGAGAATTTGTAGTAACAGTTCGAAACACCTTGAAAGACAAAAATTTTTTGTGCTATATTTTGTTATTTATTCCGATTATTTGTCGTTATTTGTGAGTCTACAGTCACTGTGCCTATTATCCACAACGATTCCCATGGTGTGCATGGACATTAGCAGGATTGGTATATTACCCTTACTAACGGAATGTGGGAATCCCAGTAGCATATCCGTTGTTTCTGCAGTTTGCTCCCACCTCCAGTTCCGTTCCTGGTGGTCCTTCCGTCTTCAGCTATGGCTGTCCTCAGCCAATTAAAAAGTATGAAAGTCACATGACACAAAAGCAGCGCATTTGCTGCAGGAAATACGGAACTGCCAAGACGCCTAAGTGATAATTTCATACTTTATGCGATATTATTAGCGCTCTCGCACCTCATTTGTGATTATATGGACATACTTATACAGTAGACATTCAAGATGATAAAATGTGTAGTTTTATTAGATTACAAAACACAAACTGTTTCACTGTTTCGAAACACCGTATCGAAACATTACATTGCACTGTTTCATTTGTTTCGAAACAGTTACGTGTTTCAGTTTGCCCATTTCTACTGTGCATTAGTTTGTGCAGTTGTATAGGTGGACAATAGCTCGCCGCCCCGCTGGACCGGCGTTCGGGCCTCCGTTCTAACAAGGGAACCCCCCCCCCCCATCGCACCCCCCTCAGATTTAGTTATAAGTTGGCACAGTGGACAGGTCTTGAAAAACTGAACACAGATCAATCGAGAAAACAGGAAGAAGTTGTGTAGAACTATGAACAAGTAAGCAAAATATACAAACTGAGCAGTCCATACGCAACATAAGAAACATTAAGGAAAGTTTTAACTCCGGAGTGCCGTGGTCCCGTGGTTAGCATGAGCAGCTTCTGATCTTGGTTCCAGTGTTCCCACGAGTGAAAAGTTTAATTCTTTATTTTCAGACAATTATTAATTGTCCGTCCGTCCATCCGATGCGAGGTAACTGTTTACGTGATAGTGTGTCAATTATCAAAGTTCAGGCACTCACACACAATCAGCTTCGCCCTCCAAAATTCAAGGACATGTTCAGATTTGCTTGGACATATGCAGGATTTGACGGTCTACACGCGGAAAAATTTGAAAACGTTAAAAGCATATGTTTTGACAGAGCACGGAGAAAAATTGTGGGACTGTGAAACTGTTGCAGTCATTTGTTGCAGTTTATGTGACAAACTCTTCTGTTTTCATCACTTTTTTGGGAGTGATTATCACATCCACAAGAAAACCTAAATCGGGCAAGGTTGAAGAATCTTTTTACCCATTTGCCAAGTGTACAAGTTAGGTGGGTCGACAACATATTCCTGTCATGTGACGCACATGCCGTCACCAGTGTCGTATAGAATAATTCAGACGTGTTTTCCTGTGGAGGAATCGGTTGACCTATGACCTTGCTATCAAATGTTTTCGGTTCCCATTGGAGAGGCACTTCCTTTCGTCTGATAATCGCACGGTTTTGCGGTGGGGTCGCAAAACACAGACACTAAACTTATTACAGTGAACAGAGACGTCAATGAACGAACAGACAGATCATAACTTTGCGAAAATAAAGAAACTAACTTTTCACTCGAGGGAAGACTTGAACCAAGGAGCTCTCGTTCGGCAGCTGCTCACGCCAACCACGGGACCACGGCGCTCCTGAGCTCACACTCTCCATGATGTTGCCTATCTTGCGCATGGACTACTTAGTTTGCATATTTTGCTTATTTCTTTCATAGTTCCACACAACTTCTTCGTGTTTTCTCGATTGATCTGTGTTCAGTTTTTCAAGGCCTATCCACTGTGCCAACTTTTAACTAAATCTGAGGGGGGTGCGATGGGGAGGTTCCCTTGTAAGAATTCGCCACCCCAGTAGCCGGTCCTACCTGCTGCTTGTCCCATTTAGCTAACGCGTTCCCTGCTAGCAGTCTCAAGGCCGGTGCGCCGTTTACTCACGTCGCACCACAAACACTCACAGCCCAGCGATACCATCACGGTGTTAATAAAGGAAAGAAATGACAACTACAGAACCGCGAGACTGCTACGGTCGTAGGTTCGAATCCTTCCTCGGGCATGGATGTGTGTGATGTCCTTAGGTTAGTTTGGTTTAAGTTCTAGGGTAATGATGACCTCAGATGTTACGTCCCATAGTGCTCAGAGCATTTGAACCATTTTTTTGACAACTACGTAGAGCACCGTTCCCCTAGTCGCAGTAGTTCCATATCATCAATAGAAGTTCTCCTACCGGTTTACCCTGACTTACAAAGTCACATTCTAATTTTGTTCAAAACGACATGCGCAATTGGTTGCCGCGTTTTATGGCGAAAACAGCATGAAGAATTCGCTCCGCATTTGCTTGCTCAGAGCGCGTTCACCCAACAATTTAATTCTTCTTGCACGTGGGAGATCAAGTAAAAATTGTGCAAGTTCACATCTACGTGATTACTCTGCTATTCACAATAAAGTGCCTGGCAGAGGGTTCAGTGAACCACCTTCAAGCTGTCTCTCTACCGTTCCACTCTCGAACGGTACGCGGGGAAAACGAGCACTTAAATTTTTCTGTGCGAGCCCTGATTTCTTTTATAGTGATGATCATTTCTTCCTGTGTAAGGGGGGTGCCAACAGAATGTTTACGAATTCGAGGGAGAAAACTGGTGATTGAAATTTCGTGTGAAGATCTCGTCGCGACGAAAAACGCCTTTGCTTTAATGATTGCCACTCCAATTCACGTATCATGTCTGTGACACTATCTCCCCCATTTCGCGATAATACAAAACGAGCTGCTCTTCTTTGTACTTTTTCCATGTCATTCGTCAGTCCCACCTGATGCGAAACCCACAACGCACAGCAGTACTCCAGAATAGGCCGAACAAGCGTGGTGTAAGCAGTCTACTAAAGAGACCTGTTGCACCTTCCAAGTGTTCTGCCAATGAATCGCAGTCTTTGGTTTGCTCTACCCACAATATTATCTGTGTGATCGTTCCAATTTAGCTTATTTGCAATTCTAATCCCTAAGTATTTAGTTGAATTTAACAGCCTTCATATCTCAATGATTTATCGCGTAACCGAAATTTAGCTGATTTCTTTTATTACTCGTGTGAATAACTTCACACTTTTCCTTATTCAGGTTCAATTGCCACTTTTCGTACCATACAGATATCCAAATCATTTTGCAAGTCGTTTTGATCATCTGATGGCTTTACACGACGGTAAATGACAGCATCGTCTGCAAACAATCTATGAGGCTACTCAGATTGTCTCCTATGTCGTCTATATAGATCAGGAACAATAGAGGGCCTATAACACTTCCTTGGGGAACGCCAGATATTGCTTCTGTTTTATTCGATGACTTTCCGTCTATTACTGCGAACTGTGACCTTTCTGGCAGGAAATCACGAATCCAGCTGCACAACTGAGACGATACTCCGTAGGCACGCAGTTTGGTTAGAAGACGCTTGTGAGGAACGGTGTCGAAAGCCTTGTGGAAATCTGAAAATATGGAATCAGTTGAACATCCCCTGTCGATAGCTTCAAGTTTTTTATTAAATTAATATTAAAATGAAACTGTAAAGGAGTTTTAGTAGACAATTTGTGAACCATTATTACGTTTGTAGTAGCATCTTAATGTAAGAAACGTTCGATTTCACGCTATAGACTAGACACCTTTCTCCAAGACTGGGATGAATTGGTAACCAAGCAACAGTGAGTAATCAGCAAGTGGCATTTGTTACAACCACCTGCAGCTGAAAGGTGACAGCACACCACTGTTGTAGAGGGTACAGTGGTTTCCATAGCCTTGGGTGAGACACCACCATTAGGCCCGTATTATACTATCAAATTTCTTTGTCAAAGATTTGATCAAGATGTGATTAAATATTCCGTCAAATATATTTGACAAAGATCTTTGACGTAGCGCTGGAAGGGGTGTTACACTGCCATCATATTTTTCGTCAAAGTTCAAGATGGCTGTCAACAACAACTTGTTATTCACCGCAGCAGTTGCATGTACCAGAATTGCACTTTGTGCACATGCGGAAAAGAAGCGGGGGAAAATAAAGTAAACATACCTGGGTGAACTCATGGGTTTTACAACGACACGATAAAAGCATTCAACGAAACTTGTTACGTGAGCTTATAGTGGAGGACGTCAAGTCGCACATCAATTACTTGAAAATGGATGAGCATACACTTCTGTATGTGCTCAGTGAAGTGTGTCCTCATATCACAAAGCACAATATTCACTTAAGAACTGCTACCTCTGCAGAAGACAGGCTCACTGTAACATTTCGATTCCTTGCTACAGGAGAGAGTTAGGTTGGGTTAGATGAGTTTAGGTTAGGTCAGGTCAGGTCTCCAACCTTCTTAATCTATTTTTGTATTCAGCGTGCCTCACGTTGTAAAGCGCCTCATTAGCTTCATACATCTCTATTAATTTTGTAGTTGTCGGCACACACCAATTGTATTTACTGGCAATGTTTATTAAAACAGTACAGACGACAGAATGCTGCAGCGATGCTAGCGCTCCATGTGGTAACACGTCACGTTGCAGTGAACAGAAGACAAGCGACTTCTTTGATCAAATCTACAGCGAGGCCCTAGATTTGATCAAATATTGGACGATATTTGACCAAGTTCCCTATTACACTATCAAATATCTTTGACAAAG
Source organism: Schistocerca gregaria (assembly GCF_023897955.1). Taxonomy (NCBI): domain Eukaryota; kingdom Metazoa; phylum Arthropoda; class Insecta; order Orthoptera; family Acrididae; genus Schistocerca; species Schistocerca gregaria. The sequence continues at coordinate 77,433,934 of NC_064925.1, read as the reverse complement.
ACATTGGACAAAGATATTTGAGAAAGAAATTTGATAGTGTAATACCGGCCTTACCGATGTGGTACGTGTGCTGTGTATGTATATGTATGTGTGTGTGTTCGTAGGCGGGCTTCACGGCTGTGCACCTGGCGGCGCAGAACGGCCACAACCAGGTGCTGGACGTGATGCGCTCCACGCAGTCGCTGCGCGTCTCGAGCAAGAAACTCGGCGTCACCGCACTCCACGTGGCCGCCTACTTCGGCCAGGCCGGTGAGTTTGACTGACTGTCAGGTTCTGTCATTTAACAACCGCCGAGATTTGCTGGCGAAGTAAACCTCTATTCACTACCAGCGCCGGCCGGGGTGGGCGAGCTGTTCTAGGCGCTACAGTCTGGAACTGCGCGACCGCTACGGTCGTAGGCTCGAATCCTGTCTCGGTCATGGATGTTCGTGATATCCTTAGGTTAGTTAGGGTTAAGTAGTTCTGAGTTCTAGGGGACTGATGACCTAAGAATTTTTTTTCTTTATTGATTTTCAATTCCCCCCGAAGGGGGGCGGGCTGGCAGCAGCTTAGTACGCTGCTCTACAGCCTACAGACTTTTTTGTAAGAAAAGGAAGAAGAAAGAAACAAGGAAAAATAGGCGATAAAATGATAACTTTAAGTGTAAAACGGCGTAAAAATGCGGAAAGTTAAAACAGAAAGCAAAAGAGGTTGGCAATGTCGATAAAATACACAAGAATCGGACAAGTAACATAGTAGACACACAATTAAAAAAACATGGCGACAGTCTGGTTTCTGTTGGCAAGAGAGAAAAAATCACACCCAGCGACAGTATGATGGCTGTTCGCTACATGTCACTAAAGACAAACCACGGAACACTCACTGGAAAACACACACTGTAAAACACTGCACAAAAATGGTGGCACAAATATGACACTCCCAAACCAAAGGCAGATGGGGGGGGGGGGACCTGGAGGAGGGGGAAAAACAAGGAGGGAGAATAGGAGAAAACGAAAGGGGGGAACCAAGGAGGAAGAGGATTCATAAGGGGGGGAGAGGGGCAGGGCAGACGCGAGAGGGAATTAGAGGAGGCAGAGGAGGGAAATGCAAAAGGACTCGAGGGAGAGAAGGGGGCAGCGAGAGGGGAGGTCGGGAAAAAAGAGGGAGGAAGGGGGGGAGAGGGAGCCCAGGAAAAGGACAGAGTAATGGAGGAGGAGTGAGGATCAGAGTTGATAGGAGGGATAAATGGAGGAAGAGAGGGCATCGTCCGGGAGGGGGAGTTGATGAAAGCCACCTTGGGAAAGGAGATGAAGGGTGTAGAGATGGAGGGTAGGGTGGATGCAACAGTGAAGACGTGGTAGGGGGCGGGGATGGGAGAGGAGAGGAGCAACCAGGGGGTGAGGGGGTTCAAGGCGGCGGGAGGTGTAGAGGATGCGGATATGTTCGGGGAATAGGAGTAGATGGGGGAAAGGGATGATATCATAGAGGATCCGCGTGGGGGACGGGAGGCGTATACGGAAGGCGAGGTGGAGTGCATAACGCGATCTCAGAAGTTAAGTACCATATTAAAATTAAAAAAAAAGGTGAAAGGGCGTCGAACGTCAGTGTCTCTGCATGGAACGCTGCGTAAAGCACGGCAGACAGCGACCTGGAGACACAGCACAGTGCTGGAGCAAGCACAGCTCCAGAAAAATCGAAACACAGGAAAAAAACGTAATTTAAAATTTTGTGTAAAATTACCTGCAAAGCTTAACATTTCGGATGTTTAATCATCATGCCGCATTACACCACATCACCAATAGATAGCGCTATTAGTTTCATAGCACACAAAAGAACCAACCGATCGTGTTGTTAATGTTTTATAACTCAGTGACAGGTGTATTTTTTGAAAGTATACTTCAGTGATAGACTTAATCGTCGCAATATTATCTTTACAAATACAAACTAACAACGAATTTGCTTCGTTAAGTTATACGGATTTACTGATATCGCTTCATGTACTAAAAACTTTAGTGAATTGCATTGGTTCTTTCGATCGGTTTTATTTATTTCTTTGCTAGGGAAAACGAATTTATTAAGTTTGCTTTGTGATTTGGGTGCCTACTCATTATATTTTTATTTCATTTTAATTATGAATAAAAATGCTTAGAAAACGGTCGAGTATTTCTGACTACACCAGAGTAGCTAAAAGACAGCAATATGAAGTCTCAAGAATGCAGTGAAGATCGTGAGGTGAGACCTACTGCGTCTAGAGAACATCAGGCTTGCAGGCTTCAACTCGCTCTTTGAAAATTCGTTCCGAAAGCGACGAACGACGTAACTCTGGTCAGCAGCGTTATGCTTAATCTCACTCTTCAGAATCCCTCACTCCCAGAGGTTTACAGTTACTTCTCTGCAACGTACATCGTCGAAACGAAAATCTTGCTGTGAAGTGGAACAGACAATCGAGGTTTTATACACTCTTGGAAATTGAAATAAGAACACCGTGAATTCATTGTCCCAGGAAGGGGAAACTTTATTGACACATTCCTGGGGTCAGATACATCACATGATCACACTGACAGAACCACAGGCACATAGACACAGGCAACAGAGCATGCACAATGTCGGCACTAGTACAGTGTATATCCACCTTTCGCAGCAATGCAGGCTGCTATTCTCCCATGGAGACGATCGTAGAAATGCTGGATGTAGTCCTGTGGAACGGCTTGTCATGCCATTTCCACCTGGCGCCTAAGTTGGACCAACATTCGTGCTGGACGTGCAGACCGCGTGAGACGACGCTTCATCCAGTCCCAAACATGCTCAATGGGGGACAGATCCGGAGATCTTGCTGGCCAGGGTAGTTGACTTACACCTTCTAGAGCACGTTGGGTGGCACGGGATACATGCGGACGTGCATTGTCCTGTTGGAACACCAAGTTCCCTTGCCGGTCTAGGAATGGTAGAACGATGGGTTCGATGACGGTTTGGATGTACCGTGCACTATTCAGTGTCCCCTCGACGATCACCAGAGGTGTACGACCAGTGTAGGAGATCGCTCCCCACACCATGATGCCGGGTGTTGGCCCTGTGTGCCTCGGTCGTATGCAGTCCTGATTGTAGCGCTCACCTGCACGGCGCCAAACACGCATACGGCCATCATTGGCACCAAGGCAGAAGTGACTCTCATCGCTGAAGGCGACACATCTCCATTCGTCCCTCCATTCACGCCTGTCGCGACACCAGTGGAGGCGGGCTGCACGATGTTGGGGCGTGAGCGGAAGACGGCCTAACGGTGTGCGGGACCGTAGCCCAGCTTCATGGAGACGGTTGCGAATGGTCCTCGCCGATACCCCAGGAGCAACAGTGTCCCTAATTTGCTGGGAAGTGGCGGTGCGGTCCCCTACGGCACTGCGTAGGATCCTACGGTCTTGGCTTGCATCCGTGCGTCGCTGCGGTCCGGTCCTAGGTCGACGGGCACGTGCACCTTCCGCCGACACAACATCGATGTACTGTGGAGACCTCATGCCCCACGTGTTGAGCAATTAGGCGGTACGTCCACCCGGCCTCCCGCATGCCCACTATACGCCCTCGCTCAAAGTCCATCAACTGCACGTACGGTTCACGTACACGCTGTCGCGGCATGCTACCAGTGTTAAAGACTGTGATGGAGCACCGTATGCCACGGCAAACTGGCTGACACTGACGGTGGCGGTGCACAAATGCTGCGCAGCTAGCGCCATTCGACGGCCAACACCGCGGTTCCTGGTATGTCCGCTGCGCCGTGCGTGTGATCATTGCTTGTACAGCCCTCTCGCAGTGTCCGGAGCAAGTATGGTGGGTCTGACACACCGGTGTCTATGTGTTCTTTTTTCCATTTCCAGGAGTGTATTATGAATCCCACTTAAACGTGAGCTTATGTTATGCTATCGCCATAAACAAAGCACAAGGTCACATACTGCGTTTTGTGGGCATGGACCTAAGTATGCCGGCCGTTGTACCCGAGCGGTTCTAGGCGCTTCAGTCTGGAACCACGCGACCGCTACGGTCGCAGGTTCGAATCCTGCCCCGGGCATGGATGTGTGTGACGTCCTTAGGTTAGTTAGGTTTAAGTAGTTCTAAGTTTTAAGGGATGGTGACCTCAGATGTTAAGTCCCATAGTGCTCAGCGCCATTTGAACCATTTGCACCTAAGTGTCAATTGCTTTTTATGCAGGCAAATCTACTTGGCTCTTTTCCATGTTAGGCAAGCTCTTCGTTCAAGTCTCTAATCACAATACTTCACATGTTATATATAAAGAAACTTTATAAGTAAAAAATAAATTCCACTCGTATGGAACCTCAGGCACAGCTATAAATAAATACTCTGGCAACATCAGATTTCCCATAACATGTTGATGATAATTTTGTGATGTAAAAATATTCTTACAGTCGTTTCATTGCTTTTCATTGATTTCTAGATCCTTTACTCCTTTGCGGGCAGCACTAGTGTGGGTATCACAGATCAGGTATTACTCTTCACTTTTGTTCAAATGGTTCTGAGCACTATGGGACTTAACTTGTGAGGTCATCAGTCCCCTAGAACTTAGAACTACTTAAAGCTAACTAACCTAAGGACATCACACACATCCACGCCCGGGGCAGGATTCGAACATGCGACCGTAGCGGTCGCGCGGTTCCAGATTGTAGCGTGTAGAACCGGTCGGCCACTCCGACCGGCACTTCTGTTCCGTCCGTCCTTTTAAAAGGTGTGATGATGTCATTCATCAGAAAATTAACACTTCTTTTTCTGTTCACACTTTCTTTCGTCGAAAGAAATTATTTGCATATCCACAGATTAATAGTTAAATTCAATAAAGAAGATGTAAACGACACTGCACACAGAAAGTAAAGTGTTTCGTTAAAATTACTAAAGCAAAGGCGACCTTAATTGCGAGCCGTGAGGTCAGTAACTAATTTCAACTATCCGAATAGAAATACCGCTTTGAGATAGGTCGAAAGTGTACGTATCGACACAAAACTATCGATTCGATTCGAATACCGTGTGCCAAACAAATACAACATATGAATGGCTTATTTCAATAGTGGTACAAGTCCATTTTTCTTCATTTTGAGAAACAGAGTCCTAAAGTTAAATGAGCGCTGAAAAATTTGCATTTGAGATACCAGAAATATTCAAGCATATGGCTTTTTGCTAGAGATGAACCTTTCTTTCTGTTTGTTTGGTTCATTATTTTCAGAAGCATTATAGTCAGAAAAATGGAGGTAATGGACTTGCAGAACTAATGAAATAAGCCCTTCATATGGTTAAAATTAGTGTACCATATACCTCGACACTTATGGACTGTTGCAGGCACAATGTGCAACCTTGTAAACCATTTAAGTTACGTATTTCCTTGTTTTCTGACACCCATTCACCATGAATCTTGAAAATCTGTTACAGACATGTGTGTAGCTGTCACACTTAAAAATCTGAGGTTCGAAACAAGAAACAAAGCCTCCTAAGCATTAGACATGACATACGAGTAAAACACAGCTATTGATGATGGAACAACAAAGCTGAAAAGCGACTACAAACATCAAAAAACTGTTCACTAATGCATGGATGCGAAGTACAAGTTCAGTGGTTGTAGACATGCAGAATAACTAAAACTTCCCCAGCGAACGAGAGCGTTTTGAATCCGCATACAGAATAAGGAAATACAATATTTTCTCTCAGTTGATGGGAAGTCACTTCGACCTGCTGCAGTGAAGTCGTTACTATTCTGTTCGAAGCATAGAAGTCTGTTCACGCTACACTGAACCTCTGCTCACCAATTATTTGATTCTGCAATAAGAATGTGCCGATCCGCTTACTTTCCACATTAAATTCTCGTGTCAGGCGTGTAGATTTAAGAACTTCTCCGTGCATTGCGTATATTTCTGGTACAAACTTAATACCACCTCTTGCAGTCTTTTTTTCCAGTGGTGTATAATTGTTCCGTACGCTACCCGAACAGTGATACAATAGGTAAACATTAGGTTTTTATTACGGCTTGCTGCTTACCAGGCCAACGTTACCGTGACTCATATAAGCACGCAATCCGCGCCCTCCTGGTTACACGCAAACGAGAATAGCCATAATCATATGATAAGGCAATGGGTGATAGCTGTCGACAAAATTACATGGTTTGACGAGAGGGGAGCTGAGATTGGATACAGGTAATCAGAAAAGACTCTACCATCAAGCGTACGATAACTCGCGTGAGTGGCTGTTAGTCGAAGGCAGTATGTTGCTACATGCATTCGCATTACCGTATTAAGCCACATTACCAAGGTATACGTGTGAAACATAGAACACAAGTGAATCCTTACCGATAATGTGCTGCTTCCCTGATTCGTCTCCTAAAGTTATGTTTATACAAGGTGCAGTCTGATTAGTGTGTGCCGGCCGCGGTGGCCGAGAGGTTCTAGGCGCTCCGTCCGGAACCATGCGGCTGCTACGGTAGCAGGTTCGAATTCTGCCTCGGGCATGGGTGTGTGTGATGTCATTAGGTTAGTTAGGTTTAAGTAGTTCTAGGTTCTAGGGGACGTATGACCTCAGATGTTAAGTCCCATAGTGCTCAGAGCCATTTGAACCATATGAAGTCAGCATATACTACACAGGGGAAATTCTTCTGGTGGTGGGCATCCTTAAACTTTAAAAACTTGTCTTCCTTAGTGGACATCTCAACGTGTATCAGATACTTCACTAATCGCTCATTCTAAGTAAGTGGATTCAGGCACCTAGGCCAAGTATGATATGCATCTTTAAGTTTTGTCAATTGGGAGGACAGTTTGTAGTTCACGTTCTTGATCCACATGTACTGTTGTTTCTCATCCTGGGAGAATTACAACAAATCTACACATTTCTATCACTGAGTGGCTACTTTGGGTAAGCAGAGGGTCCTACGACCTTATGCTTCATGTCTTTTTACTATGGATATCATATCTAGCAGCAAGTTTGAAATGAAATACAGGAGATCTGCCTCTCAGTTTCAAGTATGTCCTGAGGTGTAATAGCGGAATTATTGCCATCAAAGTTATAAAATCCACAAACATCATAATTGCATATCGAGTCGAATCTTTGATATAAATTATCTTGCAAGACACTATTGCCCATATTTTCAGTCTGTGTTTGAAAAATGAACAGCTTAGAGAAACAAATGGCGACACTTTCTGCAGGACTCACCCATCATTTTCCAGGGGAATGCTCGGGCACATAGGGTGCAAGTTGTGACTGTTTCGTTTGATCAATGGGGCTGGAAGTGCTGTAGCAACCGCCACACTCCCGGACTTATTCCTTTGTGACTTCAGCTTGATTGCTAAACTGAAGGAAGCACTTCACGGCACATGCTTCAGAACTGTTACAGAGATTCGTCAGGAATTAGATTACTCCAGTCAAACTATCCACACAACTGGCACTGCTAAGTGTATTCACATCATACATCACATGCTTATATACAATGTTAGTGACCACTTTGAAGGATATTAAACCTCTGAAACAGAAAAATAATTTATAATTAAAGTGCAGCTACTCACGAAGGTCCAGTGTGGACTATAATTATCATATGGCAACGGAACTTGGCAAATAATGCGTTAATGCATAACAAATTTACGATGGAAACAATTAGTTCCATTTTTTGGACACCAGCTGTAAATCTGGCACTGTACAGTATGTCGTCGGCTTCTTCACTGCTCACATTGAACAAGTTGTGTAAGTGGCATTTAATAATAAAATCAACATTATGCCTTTCTGATTGGATCCACCTTTTCTGTCCACATTCCACTCCTAATCCAAATGGAAGCATTTATAAATGCCTTTCTTGCACTCACAGCGCCACATTTGCAACTGGTGGCCAAAATTGGAACTAATGTTTTTCCAGCGTAAATCAGTTCCACGTTAACGTATTATAACATCTGCCAAATTTCACTGCCATACGATAATTCCAGTCCACACTAGACCTATGTGAGTAGCTCCACGTTAAATATAACTACCTGGTATATTTTGTAAAATTGTAAGTGAATGGTTGCCACTGACAAAGTTCCAACACACACACACACACACACACACACACACACACACACACACACACACACACACACACACACACGCACACAACCAGACACGTGCATACAGAAGAAGGGTCGCATCCAGTATGACGTGGATCCAACGGATTGGGTGTCCTTTGCACGTCCCAGGCGCTATCGTCTTGTAGAGACTGCGGAGCTGACACAACCAGGGAGTGCAGTGTCACACGACTGGGCTCAACTGGATCCCCGCAACATCATTCAAAAACTCTACAAGTGAAACAAAAGAATAATTACGTCAGATAACTGTATTATTGTCATACACACGATATTTATAAGGATGTGTACTTATTATCGCAATATTCCCCTGTCAACGGTGTGAAATTTCCTCTTTCTTGAAAATTTCCCTAGCACAGAAAACCAATTTTAGACGGGACACGCCTCTAAGCTCTTTCCGATAAAATTAATATGCACAATTTCTAAACGATAACACGATTTTAGGCCTTAGGCAAAGATAATAAAGTGGGGAATTAACACAATAACTTTAAGTGACAAGAAGGTGACTGATAAAAACAATCTTTCATTTGAACACTATTTTTTTTCATTAAAACATAAATGATCACAACTCAAGAAAAGGAGAGAATCAAACAGGTATCTAATGCTATCTGTATGAAAATTCTGAATTGTAATTGTATGGATAGCAGTGTTACTTGACTGTATGAACAATTACACCCTTTTAAGTCAAAAACGACAGTCTGAAACTTAATTTAAAAACTCGCTGTCTCCTAACAGAAAACAGTGACTGAAAGTTTGGCGACTGACCGACAAGTTCGTACACTCCACACAAGTACACTGAACCTGAGACCGGCAACTTTACATAATTGCACAAGCGCTGAATAAGAATGACCTAGCTCACTGATGCTGCTATGAATGCTCCCCATAATTTAATTGCCGTGCAGCATGATGAACGCCAATCTCTCGCACGCTCTCTCTAGAAGATGAGGGCATGTTGCTACAACTGCAACACTGTTCCCTTGATATATCCAAACTCAGAAGTGCCTGTGGTCAGCACCAGGTCTCAGCCGAAGCCGATGTCACGTCAGCAGCACTCCCACCCAGAATCAATGCTATCTCCACCACATCTCAAACTAGAGTGTCACTTTTTTTACGCCCTTCTTTCCTTTTCCACCAAACAGTGCCAGTCACCAACAGCGAAAACGCCTAACACAGCGACCCAATAGCGAGGTTTCCCTCCAGCAAAGAGAATTCCGCCAAGATGGTGTGTCACGATCGTACAACAAAACTCTTCCCTCCTACTAAGAAACGTCATACCAGTTCTGTACTGGTGACGTCACATTCTACTATATCAGTTTTGCATTTCTGTACCAGTGGCTCTAGTCACCCACACAGAGGGCCTCTGAAATTAGAAATCACTGCACACGAGGATAGCACATTATTTTCTGCAACCTAAAAGCTAATGCTGCCAGTGGCTATCTACATAGGTGGTCCACAAAACGTGAGGAAGGGGCCCCCAGCTGCAGCTCATTGCGCCTCTCTGCCCCTGGGTTGATACTAGGCTGCATGAGGTTGTAAAGCTGGACAATGGTGTGGTACCGGCTGGGATGTCTCAGCTGCCCCAGTTCCATGAAGTCCATCTGACTCTCTGGTCTCTGGTCCCAGCGAGGTGCCATTTTCCGTCGCTTTCTCTGTTTGCCTCATCTCAGCTCCAGTGCATTATATCTTCTCATGCATTCAAAGCGTTCAGAAACCAGTGAATTCATCACCATGTTAATGAAGAGAAATGAAGCTACATTGAGCACTGTGCTATCAGCCACTGCGGTGCACGATCTTTAATAAAACGTTATCAGTGTAATCGCCGCCGTTAAATTAGACAACCAATCTCAGATTAAATGCATAAAGCATGCAAAATTGTCTGCTGCAATTTAGTGGTGCTGGTTGTGCAAGTCTGAACTGGAACCTCTTTCCATAAGTCAGATATTAATCAATCAAGCATATTGTGCCCCATTAATCCTACAAAAAACCATCGGAATGCGGCTATACAGTGAACAGGTACATAGGTGCACAGTTGATGGTTATGTTCCAACAGACTTCCTGTCATCAGAGTGTGTTTATTTCCTCACCTCTCCATCAAGGATCTGGAACAATGACGTGTCGTAGCTGCTTCTGCCTGAACAAGATTGAAGTGTGACACAGCAGTGCATCTTATTAATACATTAAACGTGTTCGCGTTTGTGTTAATGGACAACAATGGAATGACGACAATGAAAGTTTATGCCAGACCTGGACTAAAACCTGGATTGCCCACTTTTTGCCAGCAGTCATCTTACCATTAGGCTATCCAAACATGACTTATGGCCAGACCCAAACTTCCATATGTTGTCAATCATGCATGCATGTACTCCAGAGGTGAGCAGCTGTCTTCTGTAGGGGGGAGAGGGTCAAATCCAACCAGTAGGTTAACTTCCTGCCATATTTTCGGCCAATCGGAGCAGAGGACGCAACGCTGGTGAAAGTATGGATATGATATTGATTCTACGGCGCTTACAGAGCTAATACTGGCAGGACATATAGTCTGTTGGCACACGTTAATGGAACATTTCAGTCTCAGAGGAAGTAATAATTTATTTTTTTTTTGCTGGAGCTCTTGAAAAATGCATTGTCTGGATACACTATATTTAGACAAGTGTGTCTCACTTGATGCTGATAACACACTTCACTCTGCAGGAAGTAGTAAATTCACTGCACTCATGTATTCAGTACATGCATGCGTTCCTAGTCAGACTGGTGTTTATAATTTAAAGTACTGCCTCACTGTGGATGATGTGATTATTTTTCTAGAATGTGTTGACCCATAGCAATATTTATAAGCAAGCAGCAGCTACAGTGGTTATGAACTCAACAGATTATTTGTTCTTTCCACTGCTGCAAATATGTCAGTGGTGCATGCATGCATGCATTATTATCGTTTTTCACATCATTTTGTTGAGTGTTTACACTTTACTATGCGTCTGGCAGCCATTTTATTTATATATAATATCACATACAAGTGATTGGTTTGCTTACATTAGGATCATTAAGCCAAGTGCATTTGGTCATTACATTGGTTCTAAATAAATGTTACTAACAGCACAAGTTACAAGTTTTGTTTACATTAGGGTCATAAATTAGACTGTTTATTTACATTAGGCCTAGTGGCCAGTTTGTTTACATAAGGAGAACAATGCCCCTGTGGCAGATCAGAAGACAGGGTAAAATGCTGTAGTAAACTATAGTGTTTCAAAGTACACTGTTCCACACACATTGTTAAACGTAAACTTCTGCAGTAGATGACCCCTACCTGTTCTCATGTGGACTCAACAATGTCGTCAAGTACAAATGCAGTGAGAGTTGGATCACAGAAATTGGACCGTGGATAAATAGAAACATGTCGCCCAGTCCATTGGATCACTTTTCTTGTTGCAAAGGTCAGTGACTGTGTGTAGATACACCGTCCTCCAGGTGTAAGTTTGCTCGAAACACGCACCACGTCACAGAGACTTGACATATGGGGCAGTATTAGAAAAAAATGGTTCAAATGGCTCTGAGCACTATGTGACTTAACTGATGTAGTCATCAGTCCCCTAGAACTTAGAACTACTTAAACCTAACTAACCTAAGGACATCACACACATCCATGCCCGAAACAGGATTCGAACCTGCGACCCTAGCAGCAGTATTAGACTGTGACGGATATTCATCTGGTCTTCCTTGAGACATGTGGTAGTAATCAAAGACACAATGAGAACTGTGCAGTGTGAACATTATTGCAGACCACTGGCATCTCTTCATGCTCATTTCTTTCTCAAATACATAGCATGTTCCAGAACAATAACTGTATTAACAATATTTTCACAAGTCGCTAATCTCCTGAAAGTCTTTCTGCATTTCAGAACAAATTTTTTGCACATGGCTGCCTCCTACAGTTGTTATCCGCTAGATCTGTGTTTCTCAAAATTTCCTGGTTCCTGGCGCTCTTAACGTATCTGAACCCTTCCCCCATTTCTTGTTCCACGTTAATTTTCACATAGTGGTAGTTGTATGGTATCTACCTACTAAAGGATTGTGAACGTAACGTAATTAATTTTTATTCATCCTTTTTGTATCGATTGCTGTTACTGAGAATGTCCAATACTGCCACAGTTTGCAGCATCCAGATACTGCAAATGCATGTGTGTTGTCTACGGGGCGACCACGATGGACTGTATTGAAATGTTTCTAAAAGTCAAGAAGAACGACATCAACCTGACCATGCAACTCTCTGGATCTCTTGAACAAATGGTGAAAACTGGGTTTTACGCAATCAGTAAGTGTGGAAACCGTGTTGATTGCTGTATTTGTTTGATCTACTGCAAATCCTGAATACGCGAGCACGACATATTGTACATTACACAATTGTGCAAAAAAAAAAGTGTTGGAAAGGCTTACCGTTCTGATCATCAGTCTTGCAATTGTTGATATAGATATTGCGATAGGGCATTTGTGGAATGAACAAGAACTCTACCTAGGCATGAGACTACAAATAGCAGCCGTCTGCCTTGAGCTTCGACATCATCTAAATGGTGGACATAAACAACTCAGCAAATTCCAATATGCATAAAGTATTCTCCCATAAGAACAATGATTCATATTGTGATGAAATCATGTTCACCTCCTTCGCCAATTCAGATGCATGTTTCATCCTAACCTTGATTTAGGGCTATACTACAGATCAGTATGTCAACACAACCTTAATTCCAAAAATTTATACAGGGTGAAAAGTATTTAAGCCGACAAACTCTGGGAGGTTGTAGTGGACATCAAAACAAATATTTTTCCCTAATGTCATTTTTTCCTATGAGGATTATTTAAAACGGTGGAGGCCATATTACGCTGTTCAATGGTTAGAGGCGATATTACGATCTTCAGTTGTTAGAGGGCGTATTACGCTCTTCAGTTGTAGGCAACTGCTGTCCACCAGTGTAGTAGTGCATTGTCTCTGTTTACTAATGGAGCGATACACCTGGAGTGAGTACACTGATATGGTTGGTGCGTACTACGTAGCGCACCACACCGGACGAGCTGCACAGCGGGTTTACCAACAACAATATCCTAATTCCCTTATCTCTCATCATACGACCTTTGCTGCTGTGTACCAACGTCTGAATGAGACCGGTGGTGGTGGTGGTGGTGGTGGTGGTTAATGTTTAACGTCCCGTCGACAACGAGGTCATTAGAGACGGAGCGCAAGCTCGGGTTAGGGAAGGATTGGGAAGGAAATCGGCCGTTCCCTTTCAAAGAACTATCCCGGCATTGGCCTGAAACGATTTAGGGAACTCACGGAAAACCTAAATCAGGATGGCCAGAGACGGGATTGAACCGTCGTCCTCCCGAATGCGAGTCCAGTGTGCTAACCACTGGGCCACCTCGCTCGGTAATGAGACCGGGTCATTTAGCAGATTACCTGAACAGGGACGCCGTCGCACGGTAAGAACGCTGCAGTTTGAGGAAGCTGTCTTGCAGCATGTGGAGCGGGATCCTTCGATCAGCACTCCTGCAATTGCACGTAACATGGGGACGAAACAGGCGAGTGTAAGAACAGTCCTGCGAGAGCAATTGTTACGTCCACTTCACTTACAGCGCGTCCACAACCTGGAACCAGTTGGTTATCCACCCAGAGCACAGTTTTCGCAGTGGTACCTGGAACAGTGTGAAATGCATCTTACATTTCCATCCTATGTGTTGTTTACCGATGAAGCAACGTTCGGGCGTGATGGAGTCTTCAACGTGCACAGCTCGCATGTTTGCAGTGAGGATAACCCACATGCCACACTTACTAGCGCTCATCAACTGCGGTTCTTGGTTAATGTGTGGGTCGATGTTGTTGGGGACTGTTTAATTGGGCCGTATCTGCTACCTAGGCCATTAAATGGCAGGCACTATTACAATTTTCTGCCAGAGCATTGCCACAATTGCTGGAAGACGTCCCGCTCCCTACAAGACAACGCATGTGGTTCCAACATGACGGGGCGCCGGCACATTTCAGTCGTCGTGTGCGTCGATTCCTGGACCGACGGTTCCCAGAAAAGTGGATCGGCAGAGGTGGTCCTGTACCATGGCCTGCTCGATCACAAGGTCGTTGTAGCTAGGCTCAATACCATTTCTTCCAAATCCATCAGAAACAAACGCAAAATAATTTTATTTAAAAAAGCGGATAAAGTGTCACAAGAAGCCTTCCTAAAAGACAATTTCCATTCCTTCCGAACTGACTATGCGAATGTAGACGAGATGTGGCTCAAATTCCAAGATATAGTAGCAACAGCAATTGAGATATTCATACCTCATAAATTGGTAAGAGATGGAACGGATCCCCCGTGGTACACAAAAAAGGTCCGAACGCTGTTGCAGAGGCAACGGAAAAAGCATGCGAAGTTCAGAAGAACGCGAAATCCCGAAGATGGGCTAAAATTTACAGATGCGCGAAATTTGGCACGTACTTCGATGCGAGATGCCTTTAATAGGTTCCACAACGAAACATTGTCTCGAAATTTGGTAGAAAATCCGAAGAAATTATGGTCGTATGTAAAGTACACAAGCGGCAAGACGCAGTCAATACCTTCGCTGCGCAGTGCCGATGGTACTGTTATCGACGACTGTGCCGCTAAAGCGGAGTTATTGAACGCAGTTTTCCGAAATTCCTTCACCAGGGAAGACGAATGGAATATTCCAGAATTTGAAACACGAACATCTGCTAGCATGAGTTTCTTAGAAGTAGATACCTTAGGGGTTGCGAATCAACTCAAATCGCTTGATACGGGCAAGTCTTCAGGTCCAGATTGTATACCGATTAGGTTCCTTTCAGATTACGCTGATACTATAAGCTCCCTACTTAGCACTCATATACAACCGCTCGCTCACCGATAGATCTGTACCTACAGATTGGAAGACTGCGCAGGTCGCACCAGTGTTCAAGAAGGGTAGTAGGAGTAATCCATTTAACTACAGACCTATATCATTGACGTCGGTTTGCAGTAGGGTTTTGGAGCATATACTGTATTCAAACATTATGAATCACCTCGAAGGGAACGATCTATTGACACGTAATCAGCATGGCTTCAGAAAACATCGCTCTTGTGCAACGCAGCTAGCTCTTTATTCGCACGAAGTAATGGTCGCTATCGACAGGGGATCTCAAGTTGATTCCGTATTTCTAGGTTTCCGGAAAGCTTTTGACACCGTTCCTCACAAGCGACTTCTAATCAAGCGGCGGAGCTATGGGGTATCTTCTCAGTTGTGCGACTGGATTCGTGATTTCCTGTCAGGAAGGTCGCAGTTCGTAGTAATACACGGCAAATCATCGAGTAAAACTGAAGTGATATCAGGTGTTCCCCAGGGAAGCGTCCTGGGACCTCTGCTGTTCCTGATCTATATAAATGACCTGGGTGACAATCTGAGCAGTTCTCTTAGATTGTTCACAGATGATACTGTAATTTACCGTCTAGTAAGGTCATCCGAAGACCAGTATCAGTTGCAAAGCGATTTAGAAAAGATTGCTGTATGGTGTGTCAGGTGGCAGTTGATGCTAAATAACGAAAAGTGTGAGGTGATCCACATGAGTTCCAAAAGAAATCCGTTGGAATTCGATTACTCGATAAATAGTTCAGTTCCCAAGGCTGTCAATGCAACTAAGTACCTGGGTGTTAAAATTACGAACAACTTCAGTTGGAAGGACCACACAGATAATATCGTCGGGAAGGCGAGCCAAAGGTTGCGTTTCATTGGCAGGACACTTAGAAGATACAACAAGTCCACTAAAGAGACAGCTTACACTACACTCGTTCGTCCTCTGTTAGAATATTGCTGCGCGGTGTGGGATCCTTACCAGGTGGGATTGACGGAGGACATCGAAAGGGTGCAAAAAAGGGCAGCTCGTTTTGTATTATCACGTTATAGGGGAGAGAGTGTGGCAGATATGATACACGAGTTGGGATGGAAGTCATTACAGCATAGACGTTTCTCGTCGCGGCGAGACCTTCTTACGAAATTTCAGTCACCAACTTTCTCTTCCGAATGCGAAAATATTTTGTTGAGCCCAACCTACATAGGTAGGAATGATCATCAAAATAAAATAAGAGAAATCAGAGCTCGAACAGAAAGGTTTAGGTGTTCGTTTTTCCCGCTCGCTGTTCGGGAGTGGAATAGTAGAGAGATAGTATGATTGTGGTTCGATGAACCCTCTGCCAAGCACTTAAATGTGAATTGCAGAGTAGTCATGTAGATGTAGATCCTCAGATATGTGCCCTCTGGACTTTTTTGTGTTGGGAGAGATGCGCAACCTTTTTTGCGCAACTCCTGTTGCATCAGAAGAGGATCTGGTTGCCCGCGTAGTAGCAGCGGCAGGAACAATACAGGACACTCCTGGGGTTGTTGCCCGTGTCAGACAGAACATGATCCGAGGGTGTAACCTTTGATTACGTGTCAATGGAGGCATTTTCGAAAATCTACTGTAATAGAAATTGGGTTGTGTTCATGTGTTGTCTCTTTGTCATAAAAATGGGGAAGCGTTTGTTGGATTAATTACTTTGTCGACAGAGAAATCTTGCTCTGTGTTGTGTATATAGTTCGGCGTAGTCAGCGCGGACACAACTTTCCCACTAGAGCGCGCCCCGCTAAACACAACAGCGCAGGCGCAGAGCTCTTCCGTTTCCGCACTACAAGGTGGCCCTGCCTTAGAGACGAACCAAATTCTGCTTCCGTCGATCCACATATTAATATGTAACGCAGCCAATGAGATTGCTGCTAACGTAGAACCTTTTCTCCTCATGGATCACACTCGCGCAGTGATACATGAACGCACGAGGTATTATAACGAGTGTACAGACCTCTAATTAGTCAGTCTGCATTAGTCTGTAGTCAAGTTTCAGTCTGCGCCTAAAAAGTTTATCATATTCCTGTACATAGCCACGAAGATAAATGAATAGACAGTTTGTCAATTACCAGAGATATGTGAGAATAAGATTAACGTACCAAGACCAAAGGAACTTCAGATTGCCAATTTTAAACAGCATCCAGAATCAAGTTATGTAATGTCTATGATTTTTATTATTTTAATAAATGTGTGTGAAAATTAATCAAGCTCTGTTTAAAGTTAGTCACCGTCAATCTACTACTCTAAGCGTGCAAGTGGCATTTCTATTGTCTGACCTAACGGCAGAAGATAAACACGCCACAAGACCACAAGACATATTCCTGACACTCGCCTACTTCGTTAGAGCGACAAGTCAAATAATTTGACTGTGTGTGTACCGAAGGTCTTACAGTACGCACACCACACTCTGTCAGTTTAAATACTCCTCATAGGAAAAAATGACATTGGGTGAAAATATTGGTTTTGATGTCCCCTACAACCTCCTAGAGTTTGTCGGTTTAAATACTTTTTCACCCTGTATAAAAGCAAAACAGATCCTATCACCATTCTCTCGTCAAAGGCCTCTACACTATTGCTCTATGGGAAAGCCCATATCCGGGTCCAGTAGGGTGAAGAAACTGCACTCTTTCACGCTCACTGTGTCACTGCTGCAGCGGCTGTTTCCTTTTGGCAGAGACGGTGCGCGAGCTGCTGATCCACGTGCCGGCGACAGTGAAGTCGGACCCGCCAGCGGGCAGTAGCCTGGTGGGCGAGTTGGGGAACGAGTCAGGCATGACACCGCTCCACCTGGCCGCCTACTCGGGCAACGAGAACGTGGTGCGCCTGCTCCTCAACTCGGCAGGAGTCCAAGTCGACGCCGCCACCACCGAGAACGTGAGTTCAGCCGCCGCTCCACCAGTCCGGATTACAGTTCAATTCTTTTATCTTGGCGGTTCGCGCATGCCCGCCCAGACGCGGGAGATTGCTGCGTTGCCAGTTGCACGCGCCAAGCAAACTTACGTTTAGGGGGGAGCGCGCAGTTTATGAAGTAAAGCCACCACGGCCGCATTATGCCTTTCGCTGCTACAGTGACGTACTCCCCGCATTCCGCGCTGTGCGCCATTTTGTCATCACTGCACTGCTCGCCTGTACAGACACATGGTGTTTCGACTGCTTTGACACACTTATCATTCGATTTCACCGAAACTATTTGGCCCAAAAATTTGATTTTTACACGTCCTCTTGACTGAAACTTTCCCCCCATAAATGACTTAATTGTGTTTCGATGTTCAACGCAGTTATTGTGCAGCATTAAATGTAGTAAACCACTGCACGAAATTTTGAAGAGTTTACAGAGGTAAAAGTCCATAGCGTATACTTTCTATATGGTTGATTTCAGTTGCTACTAGAAATTTTAAAAAATTACATTCAAACGAATAAAATTCACGAAGTAAGACACTTCGATATTGTTTTTAAATAAAGAAAATATTAAGCATTGAATAAGGTTTGAATTTTTTTTTTTAGGAAAATCTCATTTTGTTCGTTGCTCGGGGCGGACGTCGCAAGACACCGGTTTAAGTTCGTCGTTGGTCGATTAACTCAGTTTTTTTTTTTTATTATTATTACAGAGGGCTGCTAACCCTCTGACCTAACTTGCTGAGCTACCGTGTCCGCTTCTTTTGTTCGTTGCGCCTGCTCGGGGCGGACGTCGTAAGACATATGTTTACGTTCGTTGATGATCGATTAACTCAGTTTTTTTTATTACAGAGGGCACGCAACCCTCTGACCGAACACGCGCTGAGCTATCGTGCTGGCTTAGAAGCCAAACACTTTAACCATTACACTAACGCAGCTCATCATTCAATGTACTTCCTGGAGGACTTTAAACTGAGACGCAAAATACCGACAAACACTGTTGGTGTGACTATGAATTACTCACGTTTAGTCAAAGTACAATAGGAAATAAACAATCACAGCTGTTTTTTATTGCGAAAAAGCGGTTAGTGAGAATGATACAAACACCATTCCTTGGTGTCACCTGAATTAGGAGGCTTATTTCTTGTTTGGTTTAACTAATTAATAGAATTTGAAGCAATTGGTATAAAGACTGCTTTTTCCAAACTTTCTATAAAAGAAATTCTGCTATCAAGACATTGCTTTCCTTCAGGTATTTTATTTATGACTGAACGTTTGTAAAACTGAAGACACTCGTCCGTGCTCTGCACTGCAGTCGAGCTCTGGCAACGTCGTTCTCTGTTCATTGGCTGACTGTGTTTTGTGACGTCAGATGCGCAGAACGAACCTAAACTCGGCTGCCGTCATAAATGACTCGCACTTTAGTGCTGGCACGGCCAGCCTCAACAACGGGGAGGCCTTCACAATGTCATCTGCTAGGCTGGCACTCCCACCTCTGCCTGTAGCCAATGCAGGAATTTTTTTTTCAATGTTTGCAAAACACACTGTTTCATCCAGAAACCTCATTGACTTCCTACTACTGTACTTTCCGAAGTACAAAATTTTTGCTGTGTAATTCAACAAGTTAATACCATGTTTTCAAATAAATGAAACTGTGTTGTAGTTCAGCCTCCATGGACCGTTCCAAAGTTAATGAAGTTTTATTCACAGGTGACTCATATTGTTCATCATATACCACTGCATGCGTTGCGTTCAGAATATAACGGGAATTTTCGCTATCTGGAAACAGTTTCATTTTTCGTCCACATCAATATAACCCTATCGAAATAGTCCCCATACGCGTATGCCAGCACTTTTTCCAATACCAGAAAGGCTTCTGGAGCTCTAGCTTTGAGACAGTTTTTTTGCTCTCTCAACGACGTGTTTTCAATCCTAGCCACGCATGTGAAAAGACGTTCCTGAAAGGTTGTCCTTATTTTTACGAACTGAAAAACGTTGCATAGACCGTATTTTGCGAATATGTAGGATGGGACATCGTGACCATATTGGTTTTGGCCAAAACTTCGCTAATAATCAATGAGGAGTGATCAGGTGCAACATCGTTGTCCTTAAACCATGGACTGTTTTTCCACAATGTCGGGTGTGTCTCATTATCTTTCGGGTTGCTTCACGCAAGCCATGTTGAACTTGTAAACAGTCAAATGTCCCCTTAGATAAATTATAAATGACTATGCTTAAACTGACACACAATATTTTTTAGCGCAACGCAATCTGACTTTTAATAATCCCTACAAAAGAATGGCCCTGACTAACAATAACTTATACCTTTCATGAATCACTTACCTCACAAAAATCTTCATTACTCAAACTACTGCAATACAACGAGCGCCAATACTGCCAGATAAATAAAAGATCTAACTACTGAAGGCACTAACTACTGATAGGCATAGTTAGCAAATGAGAGATTTTGATAGAGAACAAACAATGTATTTACCTTAACAGTTTTCAAAAGTAATTATATAAAGTTCATGACATCCAGTCTTGCAAATTTACTGTCTCTCCTTGACACACGTCCAGATCATCCGCTCTCAAAACTCCGCCATCTCTCTCCCAACATCTACCACTGCTGGCGGCTCACCTCCAACTGAGCAACACTACACGCTGTTATCAGCCAACTGCCCAACACTACAATAGCATATACTCCAACAATGCAAACCAGCCACAGACTGCACACAGCACAGCCAGTGATTTTCATACTGAGCGCTATGTGGCATTACCAATATAAAAACCTAAACAGCCTACTTACAACAGTACTGCTTATTGATCACGAGATCTTGCGGCAACAACTCATTGTGCACTACGGCACTAAAATCAAAGAACATAATCAACATGACTTAGACCACCGCACTTGTCAAGTTTTTTCAGACTCGACGACGTTTAGCGACTCATGCGCAACTTTCATTCCTTACTGTTATTGTTCGAAATTCAACAGTTTTTCAACATATTTTCCTGTCACACTTTCTTTGCCTTCAAGGCATGACCCAGTTGCCAACATCATCAGCGACTTCGCTTATTGTGGTCTGACGATCGTTCACGCTCATTTCTTAAACCTTTTCCAGAGTTTCATACAGTCAACTCCAACGTTTTCGCGACCTTGTTCTAAATGCTTGTTTTATTCTTAGTAGACCAAACTAAAGCAAGATTTAAAATTTTAAAACTTTTCTACGGTTCGTATCGCTCTTATAGCGGAATATTATACTAATTCTCTGAGACACTTTTAAAGAAAATACGAGGATTGGAACTTAACTAGGGCCAACTATTTATTCACAACCCATGCAAAAGAGTTACATGTTTGGATCTGTTACTGTCCCTCAAGTAGTCATCAGTAGTCCTTTCTAATAGTCAGGTTGTGCCACATTTATTTTCTTATCAGTTCTATTCAGAGCTTCTCATTAGTTATGTGAGCCACCTACCCAATGTTCCCCATTCTTCTGGGGTAACACATTTCAAAAGCTGCTATTCTCTTTTTTGTCTAAACTGTTTATCGTCCGTGTTTCACTTCTATACATGGCTACACTCCGTACAGCTATTTTCAGAAAAGATTTCCTATCACTTAAATCTGTGTTCTGTGTTAACAAAATTATCGCCTTCAGAATCGCATTTCTTGCCATTGACAGTCTCCTCAACCATCAGTTATTTTGCTGCCCAAATAGCAAAACACACCTACTACTTTAAATCTCTCATTTACTAATCTAATTCCCTCACCTCATTTAATTCAAATACATTCAGTTACCCTTGTTTGGTTTTTGCTGATATTCATCTTACATCCTCTTTTCAAGACACCGTCCTTTCCGTTCAACTGCTTTTCCAACTCCTTTACTTCCTCTTACAGAATTATAATGTCATCGGCAAACCTCAAAGTTTTTATTTCTTCCCCCTGAAATTAAATTTCTACTTCAAATTTCTCTTCTGTATCCTTTGCTGCTTGTGCAACGCAGACATTGAATAACGTCGTGGATACGCTACCTTCTCAATCACTGCTTCCTTTTTATGCCCCTCGACTCTTATAATTGCCGTCTGGTTTTTGTACAGGTTGTAAATAGCCTTTCGCTCCCTGTATTTTACCCCTACTACCTCCAGAATTTCAAAGAGTATTCGAGCCAACAATGCCAAAAGCCTTATCTAAGCCCACAAATGCTATGAACGTAGGTTTTCCTTTTGTTAACCTATCTTCTAAGATAGTCGTAGTAGGAGTCTTGATTCTTACATTTCTCTGGAATCCAAACTTATCCTCCCGAGGTTAACTTTTATCAGTTTTTTTCCATTATTCTGTAAAGAGTTGGTGTTAGTATTTTGCAACTGTGATTTATTAAACCGATAGCTCGGTAATTTTCACATCTGTTATCATCCGCATTCATTGGAACTGGATACCCTCGTAGTCTAAGGGTAATTCGCCTGTCTTCCCGTCACATAAGGACAAAATTTTGTCACATTTGTGTGACGTACTCCAGTAGCAGTAACGTTTGCAAATGACCTTTAAATCGTCTTGTAAATGTCTCCTTAGTCTTCTGACCGTCGTCATCATCCTCTTGCAACCCAAAGTTGATTTATTAATTTTGAAGTAAGTTAATAATTTGGGCGGCTGGTCACATTTTCACAGCGGTTGGCACGGTGAGTTAGTGACACACAGCAGGGAGAGGTAGCAACGGTAGAACTTATACGAGAGGCGTTTGAAAAGTCTGTGCAAAAATAAAAAATACTTACGCATTTGCGGTAAACCTTTTTCATTTTTAGACATAGTCTCCTTTCAGACTTATACACTTCGTCCAACGCTGATCTAATAGGAACTGTCGAAGTCTGCAAAATAGCTATTAGTTGCTGCAATCACATCCTCGTTTGAATAAAATGTTTGTCCCGCCAGCCATTTCTTCGAATTGGGGAACAAATAGTAGTCCGAGGGAGCAGAGTCTGAAGAACAGAGGGGAGGTGACACGAGTTGGAATCCTATTTCCATTAATTTTGTGACCACAACTGCTAAGGTGTGTGTGGTGGTGGATTGTCGTGATGGGAAAGCACATTTTTGCGGTCCAATCGCCGGGGTTTTTCTTGCAGCTCGGTTTTCAAAGGGTCCAAAAACGATGGATAATATGCACCATTAATAGTTTTACCCTTTTCCAGAAAGTTGATGAGGATTATCCCTTGCGAATCCCAAAACACAATCGCCATAGCCTTTCCGGCCGAAGGAATAGTCTTTGCCTTTTTTGGTGCAGATTCTCCCTTGGTAACCAATTGTTTAGATTGTTGTTTGGTCTCAGGAGTATACTAACGTACCCATGTTTCATCCGCAGTGACGAAACGGCTCTTTAAGTCCTGCACATTCTTCCTGAACAGCTGCAAACCATCCTTGCAACACTTCCCACGATTCCATTTTTGGTCAAGAGTGAGCAATCGTGGAAGCAAGCCATCTCGCAAATAGCTTTCTCCTGTCCAAATGTTTATGCAAAATATTATGTACCCATTCATTCGAGATACCCACAGCACTAGCAATCTCACGCACCTTAATTTTTCTGTCATCCATCACCATATCATGGATTTTATCAATGATTTCTGGAGTCGTAACCTCTACAGGGCGTCCAGAACGTTCACCATCACTTGTGCCCATTTGGCCTCTCCGAAAATTTTGAAACCACGTATAAACTGTTTTAGTCAAAGGTGCAGAGTCATCGTAATGTTTATCAAGCTCACTTTAGTCTACTGAGCCGCTTTACCTTTCAAAAAGTAATATTTCATCATCACACGAAATTCTTGTTCATCCATTTTTTGACAGTCACCTGACTTCCTTGTTTCACACGAATGCCAGACACAAAGAAATTGACCAATATGGCTGAAACTTGGTGTGCGTTCTTTCCAAAGATGCTACTAACTAAACGTGACTTCGAAACGTGCCGTTGGTGCCATCTCTTGGACTATGCAGGGACTTTTCAAACGCCCCTCGTATAGAGTCTTCATAATACTCATCTTTTATTCTTCTTTGTTGTAAGATGTAGGCTAGTATTCCATTCTCAAATGCAAGTTTGTTCACTGGTCTACAGGTTGCTCGACCTCATTTTCTTATTTAAATAATAGTATGAACACTGGTGGACCTACTGTTGTTGAATAGATATATTTTCAGTTATTTCACTTCATAATACAAATCAACATCAACCACCATGTTAGCACAACACACGTAACTTTTATTTCACCTTCGCATTTCAAACTCGTAGTACGAATTGCCCAAAGATAAAGATTTACTTCTAAGAAAATGTAGCAAAGAAATTACTATCACCTATCGATCTATCTGTGCAAAATCATCTTTGAAACATATTGTTGAAAAATTAAGTACAAATAATTGTTTCGCTCTGCTTATATTTTTAAAAAGCCCATAATCTTCATCGTACTTACATTAAATGCTTACATATATTTTGACGTCTATACATTTTCGATTAAGTATATGGTAGTGGATTTCTTGGTTTTGAATCTTCAACTTGGGAATCGGTCATTTCATATGTTCGATAATCGGTTAGTACATTTATCTCACTATAATCAATTTTATTACAGTGTAGTTGCACATTTTTTTTATTATTTGGCGTTCTGTGCACGTGAGTCGGCTGCGCGCTGTGTTGTGACGTCAAGTGGCGCGCCTTGCAGGGCTACAACCCGCTGCACCTGGCGTGCTTCGGCGGCCACATCACGGTGGTGGGGCTGTTGGTGAGCCGCGCCGCCGACCTGCTGCAGAGCGGCGACAAGCACGGCAAGACGGGGCTCCACATCGCCGCCATGCACGGCCACTTCCAGATGTGCGAGGTGCTGCTGGGCCAGGGCGCAGAGATCAACGCCCCGGACAAGGTAGGAGAGCGCCTGCAGCCCGGGTGCGCGGGGGAGAAAATTCATCAGCTAGGAGCACGTAGCACTAAGGAAACAGGCAAAACGCGATAATTAACCACCTGCAATGAAAACTGCACACATGGTAGCTGTAATTTAGTGACTATACCGTGATCAAAAAGTCGGTATAAATTTGAAAACTTAATAAACCACGGAATAATGTAGATACAGAGGTATAAATTGACACACGTGCTCGGAATGACATGGGGGTTTTATTATAACAAAAAAAAAAACACAAAGTTCACAAAATGGCCGACAGATGGCGCTGGACAGCAAAACGTGCATGACAATCGTGTGTAAAAGGAGCTGTAATGAGAGAGAATGAGACCGCATGTGGCAAGCTCCAAACTTTCGCACTTCCTATTAACTATGTCCATCTGATTGGCTCCTTTCTTTCCCACCGTCCTTCCTATGTCGCCATCGACAACACGGATTCCTACACCTTTTTCCCCTCTGCCGGTGTGCCCCAGGGTTCCGTCCTCTCCTCTCCCCTCTTCTCTACCTCTTGTATATGGTGGACATGCCGCCGCCTTCACCCCCCATTCACCTTCTCCACTACGCCGATGACACTGCCTTCCTTTCCCTTGCCCCCACCCTGCAGCTCTCCCAACACCTTCTACAATCCCAAGTTGACCGGTTCACCACTTGGTGCAACCAGTGGTTGCTTAAGGTCAATTCTGCCAAATCCCAGGCGATCATAGTAGGCAAAACCACTCCTTCCCTCCGCCTCCTCGACTTCTACATCACCATCTCTGGCCGTCCTATCGCCCTAACCCCACCCTTAAGTACCTTGGCGTAACCCTTGACCGTCGCCTCTCCTGGACCCCCCACCTCCGGGCGATCCAAGCCAAGGCATGCTCCCGCCTCTGTCTGCTCAAACTCCTCTCTGGCCGAATTTGGGGTCTGGACCCCTCTACCATACCTATAAATCCCTCATTCGCCCTATCCTTTGCTATTCCCACACTGCCTGGATCTCCGTTCCCCCTACCTTTTACAAATCCCCATGTTCTTCACCTCGCCTATAGTATCCGTCTCCCCTCCCCCACGCAGATCCTGTACGACCAAATTCCCTTCCCCCACCTCCTCCTCTTCCTCAAACAGATACGGATCCTCTACACCTCCCGAAAACTCTAATCCTCCTCACCCGCTGGTCTCTCCCATCCTCTCCCACCCCTGTCCACTGCCGCACCTGTACTTCCATGTCCCCCCTGCTCTCCGTATCTCCACTCTCCACACCCTCTACGTAGGTGGCTTCCGCCAGCTCCCCCTCCCTAATGATGTCCTCCTCCCCTCCATCTAGCCCTCCTACCAACTCTGATTCTCCCTCTCTCTTCCTGTGTGTGTTTCCTTTGGGCATCCTCTCTCCCTTCTCTCCCCCTTCCCTCCCTCCACCCTTTCTCCCGACTCCTCCCCCGGGCTTCCCTACCCCCATCCCTCTAATCCTCCTCCCATCTCTCCCTCCCCCTCACCCCTCTTCCCCCCTTGGCAGGTCCCTGGACTCGCACACATTACGTGGACATTCGCGCACCGGAGATCATCGCCATCAGTTTCTCGTGTGTGTGTGCCGTCGTGCTTGTGTTAGTGTTCACCGTCACACTCCTATGTTCACCTGTGCCGTTGAACCATCAGTTTGTGCGCCGTGCCAACGTGTTCCAGTGTAATTTTACCCGTCACTCTAACTATTAATGTACCTTCTTACTGTTTTTTCTCCTCGGAAAATCCAAGGCTGAAGAGCAGCGTACGATGCTGCTGCCAGCCTACCTATGTATTTGTATAGGTATGAAAATTACAATAAAGGAAGAAAAAAAAAGGAGAGAGAATCAGATGCGCCAGCAGTCGCAGCATGTTGACGTTACCTGAAAAGGCGCTTTTATTGAAGCTGTACTATCACAATGGGGAATGTGCTAGTTCAGCGTTACGATCCTATCGCCATAGGAAGGGGATTGGAACGGATAAATGTCCATTGACAAATGCAGCTGTGGCGAGAATGATTTCGAAGTTCGAAGCCACAGGTTGTTTAGACGATGGACCCCGTAGTGGCCTACCGAGCACAAGGCGTAATACTGCTGAGACAGTTCAGGAAGAAATGGAGACTGTAACGGGTTCGTCTATGCACGGGGATGTCAGCGCTCGGGCAGTCGCACGTCGCACCGGCATTCCATACACTACTGTTTGGTTGGCACTGAAGCGTACAAAATCCATCGGTATCATGAACTGTTACCTAGCGATTTAGTGAATCGGAGGGCATTTGCGGTGTGGGCGTTTCAAAAGATGGCGGAAGATGACGATTGGTTGAGTAACGTATTGTGGACCGCCGAAGCTCATTTCACGCTCCGAGGGTCTGTCAACGCCCACAACTGCAGAATGTGGGCTACCGAAAATCCAAGAACTGTCATGGAAACTGCACTGCACGACGAGAAAGTCACGGTATGGGTTGGATTTACCTCATCTACCGTTATCGGGCCTTTTTTCTTCGAGGAAGTGCGTGATTCTGGTTTTGTAACTGCTACTGTGACGGGTGAGAGGTACGCCGATATGTTACAGAATCGCATCATCCGCAGCCTGGCTGATAAACACCTGCTGGAACATACGATGTTTTTGCAGGATGGCGCTCCACCCCATATTGCTGGACGCGTGAAAGATCTCTTGCGCGCGTCGTTTGGTGGTGATCTTGTGTTCAGCGGCCACTTTCGTCAAGCTTGGTCTGTGCGACTATTGGCTTTGGGGTTACCTGAAGTCGCAAGTGTATCGTGATCGACCGATGCTGAAAGACAACATCCGACGCCAATGCCTCACCATAACTCCAGACATGCTGTACAGTGCTGTTCACAACATTATTGTTCGACTACAGCTATTGTTGAGGAATGATGGCTGACATATTGAGCATTTCCTGTAAAGAACATAATCTTTGCTTTGTCTTACTTTGTTATGCTAATTATTGCTATTCTGATCAGATGAATCGCCATCTGTCGGACTTTTTTGAACTTTTGTATTTTTTTGGTTCTAATAAAACCCCATGTCATTCCAAGCATGTGTGTCAACTTTTACCTCTATCTACATTATTCCGTGATTTATTCAGTTTTCAAATCTATACTGACTTTTTGATCACCCGGTATTATTTCATTATCATAATATTACGACCTTTGCATTCTCTGCCCTCTTACTTACACACATCGTAGTGTAGCTTTTATGGAATGAACTGCACGGTTGTAGACGTTGGGCACCACTTATTACATTACATCAATGATGAGAAGAGTAATGAGTCTCGATAGAATAACTGCAAAGCTACACACTGAGGTGACAAGTCGTGTGATGGTGATGTACACATACACTGATCGCAGTCGTATGGGTTACACAAGGTACAAAAGGGCAGCGAATTGCCGAAGCTCCCATTTGTGCTCAGGCGATTCATTTGAAAAGGTATCCCACTCGATTAAGGTTTCACAACGGCATTTAACACACTTTGAACGGGGTATGGTAGTTGGAGCTAAGCGCAAGGGACATTTCATTTCAGAAATCGTTAAGGAATTCAATATTTGGTGATCCACAGCGTCAAGAGTGCGCCTCACAGCACGAAAAACCCAGTGGCCGACGGTCTTCACTTAACGACCGCGAGCAGCGGCGTTTACGTGGATTTTTCGGTGCTAACAGATAAGCAACTCTGCGTGAAATGCCCGCAGACATCAAGATGGGACGTGCGGTGGACGTTTCCGTTAGGACAGTGCGGCCAAATCTGGCGTTAATGGGCTATGGCAGCAGACGACCGACTCGAGCGCCTTTGCTAACAGCACGACGTCGCCTGCGGTGGCTCTACTGCGCTCGTCCCCATATCAGTTGGACCACAGACGACTGGGAGACCGAGGCCTGATGAGGTGAGTCCCAATATCAGTTGGTAAGAGATGGTGCTAGGGTTCGAGTGTGGCGCAGACTCGACGAAGCTACAGACCCAACTTTTCAACAAGGCACTGTGCAACTTGGTGGTGGCTCCATGGTGGAGTGGGCTATGTGTACATGGAATAGACTCGGTCCTCTGGTTAAAATGAACCGATCATTGACTAGAAATGGTTATTTTCGGCTACTTGGAGACTATTTGCAGCTATTTACAAAGTCCGTGTTTCCGAACAACGATGGAATTTTTATGGATGACAGTGCTCGATGTCACCAGGCCACAGTTGTCCTGGACTGATTTTAATGATATTCTGGACAATTCGATCCAATGATTTGGCCACCCAGGTCGCCCGACATGCATATTTGTGGTACGTAATCGAGAGATCAATTCGTACACAAAATCCTGCACCAGCAACACTCCCGCATTTATGGACGGCTACAGAGGCGGCATGGCTCAGTATTTCTGTAGGGGACTTCCAACCAACTGCTGAGTCCATGCCCCGTCGAGTTTCTACGCTTTGCCGGGCAAAAGGAAGACCGACACGATACTGAGAGGTGGCACATCTGTTCAAATGGATGACTTCAATGCCCAGCGTTGTCCAGGTATATATTTATTCCAATCTTCTATTAGTCCATCCCCTCCCTCTCTCTGTCCTCCTGTTTCCCTCTCCGTCTATCCATCTTTTCCTCATTTTCTCAACCCATTTTTTCTCCCCCTATCTGTGTCCGTCTTCCACTCTGTCTCTCTACACGTCTCCTCCTCTTCCCTCTCACGATACACCTCCCACTCTCTGTCCACCTCCTCCTGGCCCTCGCCTTGTCTATTCCTTCCTCCCCCCCCTCTCTCAACCTTCTCCTCCCTTCTTCTCCCTACCTCTGTCCATCTCATGTTACCCTATCCCTCTATTTAGCTCCTCCTCCTCCTGCTCCTCCCTCTCTTTACACCTCCTCCTCGCCCTTCTGTCTGTGTGTCTCCTCTTCCTTTTGTCTGTCCATCTCCTCCTCCTCCATCATTTCTCTCCATGTCCACCTCTTCCCTCTCCGTATTTTCTCCTACTCCTCCTCTCTCTGGTCGCCTTCTCCACCACCATATACATGTACATCTCCTCCTTCCCCCTTCTTGTCAGTCCAAATCCACCTCCCCCAACCTTCTCTGTCCATCACCCTCACCTGTAGCAGGTGGTTGGGGACTCTTATCCCCACACGGTTTATTTCGTGATAGTAACATATGTACTAAGTTTGGATGAAATCGATACAGCGGTTTAGAACGAGATTTGTATCCGTGGTTTAACCCATGTGCACACATCCCACACATACTTAACATATTTTATACATATCTGCACACAAATTTCACCTGTTTCTCAAACGAATTTCACCCTGCAGTTTCTTTTCCGCACCACTCATTCTTTGTAAGGTCTTATCTCTCGAAGTATGTGTCGTACAATGATACAATTTTACAACCACAAACCACATTCAGCAGCATACGTGAAATCAGTCTGCAAGATGTTTCGGGAACAGAGTTAGTCCTAAAGAAGTAATAAATTAAAACATTTGGCATCAAGCGGCAGTTTTTGAAGCTTTTCAGTGTTTACGACGTCATATCTCATGAAAATGGACGGCCGCTGTGACCGAGCGGTTCTAGGCGCTTCAGTGTGGAACCGCGCGACCGCTAGGGTCGCAGGTTCGAATCCTGCCTAGAGTATGGATGTGTGATGTCCTTAGGTTAGTTAGGTTTACGTAATTCTAAGTTCTAGGGGACTGATGACCTCAGATGTTAAGTCCCATAGTGCTCAGAGCCATTTGAACCTCATGAACTATGTGTCGTACGATGATAGCTTTGCAGTTTTCTGCTCGTGGATCACACTCGCGCAGTGATACCTGAACGTGTGTACAGACCTCCGATTAGTCAGTCTGCATTAGTCTATAGTCAAGTTTCAGTCTGCGCCTAATAAGTTTATCATATTCCTGTACATAGCCATGAAGAGAAATGTATAGACACTTTGTCAAGTATCAGAGATATGTGAGAATAAGATTAACGTACCAAGACCAAAGAAACTTCAGATTGTCAATTGTAAACAGCATCCAGAATCAAATTACGTAATATCTATGATTTTTATTCCTTTAATAAATGTGTGTGAAAATTAATCGAGTTCTGTTTAAAGTTGGTCACTGTCAATCTGCTACTCTAAGCGTGCCAGTGGCATTTCTGTCTGACCAAACGGCAGAAGATAAACACGCCACGGTAAGACCACGAAACATATTGCTGACACTCGCCTACTTCACTAGAGCAATAAGTCAAATAATCTGATGGTGTGTGTACTGAAGGTCTTACAGTACGCACACCACACCTTGCAAGCCAGAGGTTATAGCCATATTAATCTACAGAACGACATCTGTTCCTTTTCCCTTACTGTAAAAAGGACTGCCTTGCTGCGTATTGTAAAACTATATAGTTTCTGCCCCTCCCCACCCTCTCACTCCCATCTAATTTGTTAGACGTACTCCAAAAGCCAAACTATAAAATACTGATAAACATACTTATATGTTTTTTCTGATATTATGTAAAAGCTTCCACCTAATGTGACCTGTCTTAGTATGTAATGACGCTGTCAGACCCACGTTATCGTCGACTTTACTTAATACCATTTGCAGGCAATCTTTGCATCAAACCGAATGGAAACATTTCCACTGATTATCTAATTTAGATTCCAACTCTGATTGCACAAACTTTCCTTCCTTGCAGCTCTCCTCCACCACAGCGTCATCTCCTCTCAGAAATGGCCTGAGAAAATCGCTTTGTAATTCGAGAGAACCGCCTAACGAGCACTTCGCCAATGAGATATCGAACTCCGAGAACTCACATCGTCAGCCATTACGTCGCAAGAGATTCTACGTTTTAATGCGGACCATCGGCCGAAATGTATTAATGGCACGTATGTCCAGTTCTGTAAGCTCCTTCAGCATCAAACGAAATTGCATTGCGAAGATAGTGAATTAAGGCTTAGAGAACCAACATACTGTCTGCTGCTGAGACGAATGCACGCTCTAGGAAAGCCGCAGCAAGTGCGGTGTGCACTGTAACAAATATCTGCATCGGAATAACGAAGTGACTGGCAGCTATTTATTTACATGACAGATACCATAGCGAGATCTAATCACAAGGTCGGCTCCGTTACGCCTTCTGTTCTGTTCAACGTTGTCATACTGTAATCGCTCTGCTACCTCAGCTGCCAGTTGGCACGGTCAGTTGTAGACGACGCTTGTTACCAGTAACGAAACAACTGTCATTAGATTCCAATGTTTGCATAGTTTCTCTGTGCGATGTGTTTATTTTACGTGACATAATGTCCTAAACTATACTCCTGGAAATTGAAATAACAACACCATGAATTCATTGTCCCAGGAAAGGGAAACTTTATTGACACATTCCTGGGGTCAGATACATCACATGATCACACTGACAGAACCACAGGAACATGGACACAGGCAACATAGCATGCACAATGTCGGCACTAGTACAGTGTATATCCACCTTTCGCAGCAATGCAGGCTGCTATTCTCCCATGGAGACGATCGTAGAGATGCTGGATGTAGTCCTGTGGAATGGCTTGCCATGCCATTTCCATCTGGCGCCTCAGTTGGACCAGCGTTCGTGCTGGACGTGCAGACCGCGTGAGACGACGCTTCATCCAGTCCCAAACATGCTCAATGGGGGACAGATCCAGAGATCTTGCTGGCCAGGGTTGTTGACTTACACCTTCTAGAGCACGTTGGGTGGCACGGGATACATGCGGACGTGCATTGTCCTGTTGGAACAGCAAGTTCCCTTGCCGGTCTAGGAATGGTAGAACGATGGGTTCGATGACGGTTTGGATGTACCGTGCGCTATTCAGTGTCCCCTCGACGATCACCAGAGGTGTACGGCCAGTGTAGGAGATCGCTCCCCACACCATGATGCTGGGTGTTGGCCCTGTGTGCCTTCGTCGTATGCAGTCCTGATTGTGGCGCTCACCTGCACGGCGCCAAACACGCATACGACCATCATTGGCTCCAAGGCAGAAGCGACTCTCATCGCTGAAGACGATACGTCTCCATTCGTCCCTCCATTCACGCCTGTCGCGACACCACTGGAGGCGGGCTGCACGATGTTGGGGCGTGAGCGGAAGACGGCCTAACGGTGTGCAGGACCGTAGCCCAGCTTCATGGAGACGGTTGCGAATGGTCCTCGCCGATACCCCAGGAGCAACAGTGTCCCTAATTTGCTGGGAAGTGGCGGTGCGGTCCCCTACGGCACTGCGTAGGATCCTACGGTCTTGGCGTGCATCCGTGCGTCGCTGCGGTCCGGTCCCAGGTAGACGGGCACGTGCACCTTCCGCCGACCACTGGCGACAACATCGATGTACTGTGGAGACCTCACGCACCACGTGTTGAGCAATTCGGCGGTACGTCCACCCGGCCTCCCGCATGCCCACTATACACCCTCGCTAAAAAGTCCGTCAACTGCACATACGGTTCACGTCCACGCTGTCGCGGCATGCTACCAGTGTTAAAGACTGCGATGGAGCTCCGTATGCCACGGCAAACTGGCTGACACTGATGGCGGCGGTGCACACATGTTGCGCAGCTAGCGCCATTCGACGGCCAACACCGCGGTTCCTGGTGTGTCCGCTGTGCCGTGCGTGTTATCATTGCTTGTACAGCCCTCTCGCAGTGTCCGGAGCAAGTATGGTGGGTCTGACACACCGGTGTCAATGTGTCCTTTTTTCCATTTCCAGGAGTGTACTTGTGAAAGCGCAGAGAGGTGAAAAGGCTTACCACTCTTTCAAGTTAGGTTCCAGATACATATTTTAACGGTTTTTGTGATTATATTTACTATATAAGTGATTTATTAGTGGTTTCTTCATTCACCTCTGCCTTTCTTGTGTTGTGTTGTGACGTGATATTTGTGTTTCGTATCGAGCAACGTAACCTCTTACCTGTGTTTACATCCGCGCTGACCAGTTGCAGCTGTAGCGGCGCATCGAAAGCTAAGTACTAATTAATTGTTTGTGTATAGTGGTTTATTTAGGAACTTTAGCAGCCTTAACAAGTTTTTTCTGTGTTTTCTGGTGAAATAATTTCAGAAGAACCTTTTGGGAACTGTTTTCAGCTTCCTTACTGTGTAATTAAACGTTTGATTCTATTTCTGCATTAGTCTTTTGTTATATTCACAATTGTTGTTTATTAATACTGTTAGTAGTAGTTACTTCCATTGTAGAGTAAGTTTGTGATAAATTGTAGTCAGTTTTTTAACATATTATTGTAATAGCGGAACTTAGAAAAAGTAAAATTTTACCATGAGTGAGAAGTGTGGGCTTTGCCGTAGGTTCGTGAATAGTGGATTGCGGTGTGATACTTGTTCGAAGTATTTTCTGTTGTGGTTGACACGAGAGCCAACCCGAATAACTAAAGGAGGCCGAAATGCACGCGTTTTACCTCACGCAGGCTGGCGTGAGGTCTGGAACATGATAAGGGAATTATGAATTCAGGAACACAGACGTAGCTGGTGGAATACTTCACTTTAATCCATTAATGACGAACGTCGCTCTTGACATTACATGATTCACAGTATCAATAGCAACAGAAAATGGCGCCTTACTAGATCGTAGCAAATAACGTAGCTGAAAGCTATGCTAACTATCGTCTCGGCAAATGAGAGCGTAGAAGTCTGTGAACCATCGCTAGCAAAGTCGGTTCTACAACTGGGACGAGTGCTAGGAAGTCTCTCTAGACCTGCCGTGTGGCGACGCTCGGTCTGCAATCACAGACAGTGGCGACACGCGGGTCCGACGTATACTAACGGACTGCGGCCGATTTGAAGGCTACCACCTAGCAAGTGTGGTGTCTGGCGGTGACCACATTCCTGCCCCGCAGATCGGCGTACGGTTGTGGCATAAGGCTTCCGCCCACCGCGGGAAGGACCGCATGTTCACGTATGCGACGAGGTGGGGAGCTTAACAGGCGAGGCTGTGCCACCCGCACCCTGCCATTCGGGCCGCGGGGACCTAGGAAACGCCTGAAAACCTGCTCCAGGGTGCACGCCAACATGCGGTGTATGCGCCCTTAGAGAGACAGGAGGGGCCGAAGAGTCGACCTCCATCGGGCCGGGGCACCCGACGGGCGAAGACCACATATGGTCCGGAGCGGGCAAGAGTTCCATGTCGGAGGACAACTGGTCCCGAGAAGCTATCGGCGGCGCGTGACCCAGGGAGGCGCCCGACGTCTGCAGCGGTGCGTCCACTGCGGGCGTCGCCGGCGTGAGAAGCGGCGGCGGCGGCGGCGGCGGCGGCGGCGGCGGCGGCGGCGGCGGCGGCGGCGGGGGGTCGCCATGGGGCAAAAAGGAAGGCAGCGTCGGTAACACCTGAGGCTGAGGCGAGCCAGTAGATGGGTCCCCAGGGCTCTGACCGGACGGCACCGTCGCTGAAAGACGGCGAGCGGCAGATCCCATGCGACGACAGAGGCGCAGCTGTTGAGATGCCGACGCACCTCACCAGAGGCCCCCAAAACCAGATACATAGCGCGTCCGAGGCAGCGAAGAATGCGCCCTTCGAGCCAACGCCGGGAACCTCGATAGTGGCGATAGTAGACAACGTCGCCTGGAGCAAAAGCAGGTGTCTGCCGCTGCACAGGAACCTGATGCGGCGGATTTAGCAAATACATGAAGGTTCGATGAGGGCGACCGTGGAGCAACTCAGCCGGCGAGCGACCATCTCGGGGCTGAGAGCGATACGAGGACAAAAAGAGCAATAACGCGTCCTCCCGAGAATGCAACTCTTTCAACTTCAACATCTGTGACTTGAGAGTCCAGAAGGGACCAGTAAAATCGATGTGTAAGCGTTGCCAAGGGGAAGTGGCTTTTGGCCATGCAAAGAATTTCCGCGGTGGTGCTGATTGTTGTTCGGCACACACCATGCAAGAAGAGCACATATTCGTAATCACGGCATCGATTCCGAACCAGGTACAGTGCTGACGAGCAAGTTGTTTCGTTCTCACTATACCCCAATGTCCTTGGTAGACCAGCTGTAAGACAGAGGACTGTAACGAACGTGGTACCACGACCCTGGACTGATCATTATCAGAACGCAACAGCAAAACACTACGTCGTACAAAAAGTCTCCTTGTGAGCAAAAAATCGGCGAACCAACGGGTCCCCGATCCGTGACTTTGACAAGGGCCATTGCGTAGCAACAAAACGCAGAACGGGAGCAAGGACAGGGTCGGCTGCTGTGGCTGTAGCTACACGACGAAAATCAATCGGAAACGATTCGACCACGTCATCGGTTTACGCATCAATGAACATGCAAGCAAGTTCGGAGGAATCGAATGCCCTATCCTCAGCATCAGGCTATCGGGACAACGCATCGGCGTTTCCGTGCTTAGCAGTGGACCGATAGAAGATATCGTAACGGTACTGCGAGAGGAAAATAGACCAGCGAATGAATTTCTGCGCTCTACGTGGAGGTACAGGCTTGGTCGGATGAAATAGCGATGTCAAAGGTTTGTGGTCTGTGATTATGGTAAAGTGACGACCATACAAGAAATCATGAAACTTTGTAACACCAAATACGAGAGCCAATGCTTCTTTCTGGATCTGTGAATAATTTCTTTGCGCAGACGAGAGCAATTTGGACGCAAAGGCAATAGGACGATCGTGCGATCCATCTGCGCAAGCACAGCACCGATCCCGAAATCCGATGCATCCACCATCAACAAAAGGGGCTTCTGGGGATCGAATGGCGTAAGGCAAGTATGGGAAAGCAACGCCGATTTCAACTGGTGAAAAGCGCGGTCGCATTCCGTCGTCCAGACGAACGGAACACCTTTACGGCGTAAGCGATGAAGCGGAGCATGCGGCACATAGCGATGGCAATAATTTATTTTTCCCAGCACACTCTGTAGCTGCTTGAAATTCTGCGGCGACGGCAAGTCTAGTATGGCACGAAGGTGCGTGGGACTGTGATGTATGCCTTGGGCATTGAGTACATGTCCCAAGTATGGGAAGTCCCGAGCAAAAAACACACATTTGTCCTTCCGCAAGCGAAGACCATTTTGTCGCAAGACCTGAAATAATGTTCTGAGATTGGCCAAATGTTCTTCTTCCGTCTTTCCGGAGATCACAATATCGTCCAGATAATTTTCTGCAGTAGGGACCGACACACAAACAGTTTGTAGATATTGCTGAAACAATGCAGGGGCGGATGCACACCCGAATGGCAGTCGTTTGAATTGATACAACCAAGATGCGTGTTAACCACCAAAACGCGCTGGGATTCTTCGTCCACCGGTATTTGCAAGTGCGCATCTGCGAGGTCCAACTTTGAAAAATATTTACTCGGGTTCAGTTTGTCAAAAAGATCTTCCGGGCGGGGTAAAGGACAAGTTGCAATCACTAGCTGTGGATTCACTGTTGCCTTGAAGTCCACACAAAGTCTCAATTTGCCGGAAGGTTTTGGCAAAATTACAAAGGGTGATGCCCAGAGAGAAGCCTAGACACGTTCAATTACACCTTGTGATTCCAAATAGTGTAATGTTTTTGCGACCTCAACACGCAATGCGTGGGGAACATTGCGCGCTCTGAAAAATTTCGGTTGCGCGTTTACTTTCAGTTCCAAATGTGCTTTATAGTTCTTAGCGCAACCGAGACCCGGTGCAAAAATGTCTGCAAATTCTTCACATAGACGAGAAACACTGTCTGAAGGCACCGTCTGGTTCACTGATAGGACCTGATTTACTATAGACAAGTTAAACAACTGAAATAAATCGAAACCAAACAAGTTCACTGTAGAAGAAGAACGAAGGACGTAAAATGACAAGTTTCGTTTGTCCTTCGTATGTTGCCAGAAGGCTGCACTGTCCTAACACAGGGATATCTTGACCGGAGTAGCTATTTAACGTAACATTTGCGGCACGCAACGGAGTTGTGCCCAGCAGTTCGTAAGTGTCTTGATTGATCAGTGAAACTGCAGCTCCGGTATCGAGCTGGAAAGGTATCACTTTTCCGGTAGTGGCCAAGTCTACAAAAAGTTTATTGTCCTGCTGACGACAAGAGCGACTGTCTCGTGCAACATGAACTGGCACTGGTACATAATCACTTGCGACTTTACGGGAGCTCCGGCGATGTCGACGCACACTAGTTTTGGCACGATCACAGTCACTGTTAGAGAGAGTGGCAATGCGCAGAGCGGAATGAACTACATGAATTACCATTGGCGAAGTTTCGCGAGCCTGAGTATCCTTGGTTCGATTCCGATTCCGGCGCTTCCGATCTGAGCTTTTTCTGGCAAACACTCTGAACGTGTCCTTTTTTATTACAATAAAAGCAAACAGCTTGGCGTGACGGGCAATTCTCACGCGAATGTTTAGTAGCACACCGCGAGCATGATTTGATCACTGCATTAGCTTGCCTGCGCGGCACACGTCGCTGAGAGCCCGGCGGCAGCGGCGCGGCCGGGCGCGCGGGCTGTTTACTGCTCCGTGCAGCTCGCCCGGCGGGCCGGGTAACCTGACACACTGCTGGCGAAGTTTCACATGATTCCTGAGCAAAGTCAAGTGTGTCCTGCCGATCCAATATGTCCATCACTTGTTGAAGGGAGGGATTGACTAGTTTCATAATCTGTTCCCTTATACGAACATCAGAAACGTTCTGTGCAATTGCATCACGTACCATAGTATCTGAATAAGGGAGTCCACACTGACACTCAAAAGCACAATCCCTAGTGAGGCCTTGCAAGGTTGCAACCCACTCCCGATTAGTCTGACTGCCGTACGTTTTGTACGAAAGAAGGCATACCGTTTGGCAACTACATTGACTGATTCTTTGAAATATGCATCTAAGGCAGACAAAATTTCTTCGTAGGACAGAGTTGCTGTCGGCCGCGGTGGTCTCGCGGTTCTAGGCGCGCAGTCCGGAACCGTGCGACTGCGACGGTCGCAGGTTCGAATCCTGCCTCGGGCATGGATGTCTGTGCTGTCCTTAGGTTAGGTTTAAGTAGTTCTAAGTTCTAGGGGACTAATGACCACAGCAGTTGAGTCCCATAGTGCTCAGAGCCATTTGAACCATTTTTGACAGAGTTGCTGCGTCGCGTCGGGGAAATAATTTGACTATCACACGGTACGTGGTCACACCTACTGAATAAAGGAGAAACGGCTGCCGCGCATTACCTTGAATTCTGTAGGCGGCGAGATGGAATCCAAATTGGCGTGACCACTCCGTCCAGCTTTCCAGGGCAGGATCAAAAGGGCGAAAAGTGGGTGCAACAGAGTTTTGTGGCTGCGTTAGCGGTGAAGCGGCTGCTGCCGCATCGTTTTGCATCACACGTTGACCCTGGACGAGCTGTCCAAGGGCATCTATTAAGGCCTGCGTCTGCTGATTCTGTAAGCGATAAAATTCGGACAGTACATCCGGAGGTTGTGGCGAAGCCATTACACAAGTAAATCAGGGCAATGTAGATAAGAACAATTTTACTCCCGTCACCAATGTTGTAGTTGACAGGAGAGCCAACCAGTATAACTAAAGGAGGCCGAAATGCACGCGTTTTAGCTCACGCAGGCTGGCGTGAGGTCTGGAACATGACAAGGGAATTAGAATTGAGAAAAATGGACGTAGCTGGTGGAATACTTAACTTTAATCCATTAATGACGAACGTCGCTCTTGACATTACATGATTCACAGTATCAATAGCAACAGATAATGGCACCTTGCTAGATCGTAGCAAATAACGTCGCTGAAGGCTATGCTAACTATCGTCTAGGCAAATGAGAGCGTAGAATTCAGTGAACCATCGCTAGCAAAGTCGGCTGTACAACTGGGGCGAGTGCTAGGAAGCCTCTCTAGACCTGCCGTGTGGCGGCGCTCGGTCTGCCATCACTGATAGTGGCGACACGCGGGTCCGACGTATACTAACCGACCGCGGCCGATTTAAAGGCTACCACCTAGCAAGTGTGGTGTCTGGCGGTGACACCACATTTTCACTGGGGGGGGGGGGGGGAATGCAGTGGGGAAGCCAGTGGGCATTCTGGTGAGATCCTCTCCTGGATCTGCAGTTTATGTAGCAAGAGTAAGTTAATAGAGGAGCAGGAGCATAAGATCTGTGCCCTTCAGGTCAGTTGAAAAACGCACAGGAGGATCTAGATAAGATGAGGAGGGAGAAAAGGTTTGGGGAATGGGAGCTGGCTACTGGCAAGAGATCTCCTAGGAGAAGAAGATTTTCAGATAGTTTTACTATTGATGTTTACAATAGATATGACCAACTGTCAGAGTCTAGTGGAGAGCAATCTCTAGTTGCTGTAGATGTTGGAAGTATGCAGCAGACCTCAGTAGTTACGGTGGCTAGAACAGTTGCAAAGTCGAAGAAGAAGAAGAAGGTTCTGGTGTTAGGTAGTTCTCATGGCAGAGGTGCAGGCCAGCAGTGGCAGGAAGTGCTGGGGAGCGAGTACCAGGTCACCAGCATTGTGAAGCCTAATGCTGGATTGCCTCAGGTGACTGTTAACATAGGGGGGTTATGTAGGGGTTTTATTAAAGAGGATCAGGTAGTGATTGTGGGTGGAGCTGGTAATGGTATTGATAGGGATGGGGAGTATGACATAGATGGTGACCTGGAAAAGATAGCCACTCAGACTGGCAACACGAATGTGCATTTCGTGGAACTGTTTCAGCGTCACGATCGGCCTCATCTTAATACAGCCGTCAGGCGTAATAACATGAGACTTGGGGGTGCGTTGATGACAGAAAGCATGGGTCACATTTCAATGGTGTTGGTGGAGTGTATCAGCAGGACGGGTTTCACTAGACATGGCCTGCACCTCAACAGGTATGGGAAGGGGAGGTTGGCAAAGCTTATAGGTGACAGCATAGGTGGGGTTGGTGGGATCACTCATGGCAAAATTTATGCAGTAGTGGGAGTTACAGCTGCACCTTTTTTAGATTGAAGTCAGCTGATAGGTATTCCTGCTTAAGGGAAGTCTCTCTAACAAAGGAACCAGTTTTGACAAAGCTTAGGTATCCGAGTAATGAGGGAATTAGTATATTTCATCAAAATATACAGGGTATTAGAGATAAAGTCAGTGAACTGCTTATAGATGTTGACTCTGAAATTATTGGTATATCTGAACACTTCTTAAATTAGGAGATAATTCAGAGGCTTCCTTTACCAGGATACAGGTTGGCTGGCAGCTTTTCGAGGAGCTTTTTGCGGTGTGGGGGAGCCGCCATTTATGTGAAAAACGCCATCCCATTTGAGTCAATTGATGTTTCAAAGTACTGTACTGAAAAGGTGTTTGAATGTTGTGCAGGTGTGGTTAAATTTAATGGAGCTATACTTCTAACTATTGTTATTTATAGATCCCCATACTCCGATTTCACAACATTTTTGCTGGAGCTAGAGGAGGATCTTGGTTCACTTTATAGGAAATATAAAACGTTAGTTACATGTGGTGACTCCAATATTAATTGTATAAGTGCTTGTGCAAGGAAGACGATGCTGCTAGACCTCCTTAATTCATATAATCTTATGCAAACCGTATTCTTTCCAACGAGAGTGCAAGGGAACAGTAGAACAACCATAGACAACATTTTTCTTCATTCCTCATTACTAGAAGGGTATTCTGTTAGCAAAAAGGTGAATGGCCTCTCAGATCATGATGCACAAATTTTAACTCTAAAAGATTTTTGTGCTGCAACATGTGTTAAATATAGTCATCAGCTGTTTAGGAAAGCTGATACAGTTGATGTAGAGACCTTTGTAAACCTTATCAACGAACAAGAGTGGCAAGATGTTTTTAGCGCTGATACAGTAGACGATAAATATAATGCTTTTCTCAAGACTTTTCTCGTGCTCTTTGAAAGTTGTTTTCCGTTAGAGCGTTCAAAACAGGGTACTAGCACAAACAGGCAGCCTGGGTGGCTGACTAGAGGGATAAGAATATCTTGTAGAACAAAGTGGTAATTATATCAAAACGTTAGAAATAGTCAGAATCTAAATGCAGCAGCCTATTACAAACAGTATTGTAAGGTGCTCAAAACTGTTATTAGGAAGGTAAAAAGTATGTGGTATGCAGATAGAATAGCCAAGTCTCAAGGTAAAATTAAAACCATATGGTCAGTCGTAAAGGAAGTGGCTGGTCTGCAGCGACAGGTAGAGGATATAGAATCAGTGCGCAGTGGGAATGTCCGTGTTACTTATAAGTCGCATATATGTGCAATATTTAATAATCACTTTCTGAATATAGCAGGTGAACTAAATGGAAACCTAGTCCCAACAGGGAATCATATATTGCTCTTAGAAAAAAGTGTTCCGAGACTGTTACCTGAAATGCTCCTCCATGATACTGACAAGAGGGAGATTGAGTTAATAATTAAATCACTAAAGACCAAGAACTTTCATGGATATGACGGGGTATCTAGCAGAATATTGAAGTATTGTTCTATGTATGTTAGCCTAGTACTTAGCCATATCTGTAACTTTTCCTTTAGGAGTGGTCGGTTTCCTAACCGATTAAAGTACTCTGTAGTCAAGTCACTTTATAAAAAGGGAGACAGGGATAACATTGACAATTATAGACCTATTTCTATGCCATCGGTGTTCGATAAAGTTATCGAGAAGGTTGTATATACAAGGTTACTGGAGCACTTAAATTCACATAATTTGCTGTCAGCTGTTTAGTTTGGTTTTAGAAATGTTTTAACAACTGAATATTCTATATTCTCTTTTCTCTGTGAGGTTTTGGAAGGATTAAATAAAAGGTTGCGAACGCTAGGTGTTTTCTTTGATTTAACGAAGGCTTTTGACTGTGTTGACCACAAAATATTACTGCAGAAGTTGGACCATTATGGAGTAAGGGGAGTAGCTTACAATTGGTTCGCCTCTTACTTTAAGAACAGAAAGCAGAAGGTAATTCTCCGCAATATTGAGAGTGGTAGTGATGTTCAGCCCCAATGGGGCACTGTTAAGTGGGGCGTTCCCCAAGGGTCGGTGCTGGGGCCACTGCTGTTTCTTGTTTATATAAATGATATGCCTTCTAGTATTACAGGTGATTCAAAAATATTTCTGATTGCTGATGACACCAGTTTGGTAGTGAAGGATCTTGTGTGTAATACTGAAACAGTATCAAATAATGTAGTTCATGAAATAAGTTCTTGGCTTGTGGAAAATAATTTGATGCTAAATCACAGTAAAACTCAGTTTTTGCAGTTTCTAACTCACAATTCAACAAGAACCGATATTTTGATCGGACAGAATTGGCATATTATAAGCGAAACGGAACAGTTCAAGTTCCTAGGCGTTCGGATAGATAGTAAGCTGTTGTGGAAAGCCCATGTCCAGGATCTTGTTCAGAAACTAAATGCTGCTTTATTTACCATTAGAACAGTATCTGAAATAAGTGACACTTCAACACGAAAAGTAGTCTACTTCAGATATTTTCATACGCTTATGTCGTATGGTATTATTTTCTGGGGTAATTCTTCTGATTCAAAAAGGGTATTTTTGGCTCAAAAACGGGCTGTTCGAGCTATATGTGGTGTAAGTTCGAGAACCTCTTGTCGACCCCTATTCAATAGTCTGGGAATTCTGACATTGCCCTCACAGTATATATTTTCTTTAATGTCGTTTGTTATTAGCAATATTAGCCTATTCCCAAGACTTAGCAGCTTTCACTCAGTTAATACTAGGCAGAAATCCAATCTGCATGTGGAATGCACTTCCTTGACTCTTGTGCAGAAAGGCGTGCAGTATTCTACTGCATCCATTTTCAATAAGCTACCACAAGAACTCAAAAATCTTAGCAGTAGCCCAAACTCTTTTCAGT
The DNA here is from genome assembly GCF_023897955.1 of Schistocerca gregaria. Taxonomy (NCBI): domain Eukaryota; kingdom Metazoa; phylum Arthropoda; class Insecta; order Orthoptera; family Acrididae; genus Schistocerca; species Schistocerca gregaria. The sequence goes on along the minus strand of NC_064925.1, from coordinate 77,390,413 downwards.
CTAAACTGAAGAGTTTCCTCATGGCTCACTCCTTCTATTCTGTCGAGGAGCTCCTGGAAGAACTAAAAAGTTAAGCAAATTCCAGTGCTACATTGTTGATTTTCTTTATTTAAACGTATGACTTGTCAACTGAATATGTTTTTTTTATATTTCATTTTATCTGTTTCTAATATCGTGTTAAAATTTCATGTATTGACTCGTTCCATGACCATGGAGACTTCTCCTTAATTTGGTCCCACGGAACAATAAATAAACAAATAAGTAAACCTAATACTGCACGTTAACAGACGTCGTGTATGTATGTTCAGAACGAAAACGCATAGATGCTGGTGCCGGAGCAATATTGTGTATACAGAGATACTTGACCGACAATGTCGTTCCTCTCCCATGTCTAGAGCAGGACATGACACGCCCTTCTCAAAACAGTATCATGAATGCAATTACGAGGGTTGACCAGAAAATAATGCAAGGCATTTGTTTTCTCAGCCGAAAACAATGCTACGAATGTGAAACTTTACGTATGCATTACTTGAAAGTTCCTGAGTAAGCGTGCCAAGTTTCCGTCACTTCTGACAGATAGCGTAGCTGCAGGACAGTTTCAAAATGGCGTCCGTAGGTGATGTACGTTACAAGCAACGTGCCGTCATTGAATTTCTCACTGCAGAGAAGGAAACTGAGTATTCACAAACGCTTGTGCAAAGTCTATGGACCATCTGCTGTCTACCGAAGTACAGTTAGTCGCTGGGCACGTTGGGAGAGGTCATCAGAAGGCGGTTCGGCGGAGTTCCACGATTTGCAGCGGTTGGGAGCACCATCAACGGCTGTCACATCCGACATGTTGCAGCAAGTTGATGATGTCATTCACGATGACAGACACATTGCGATTCAGCAGTTCGAGCTGTTTCTGTCAATCACTAAAGGACGTTCAAACAGTGAAGCTCTGGTTCCGCCACCAGGACAAGGATCGGTACCGACAGTGCACACACGCCCTTGTTTCGTGTGGAGAAAGGCCACAGAACAGGATGGAGATCACGTGGAAAAATAGGGTGCGTAGATAAAACACCATTCTTTAGTGTGTGTAATTCTCATTATGTTCAATGAAGGACTGTTGAAGAAGAAAAAAGAAAAAAAAAATGCGGTGCATTACTTTCTGGGCAACCCTCGTACATCCACATTCTAAGTATGGCTAACTTGATGACATTCTAGTGACTTCATATATTAACTCCTTGCCTGATACTATGAATAATGTCGATCACATTCTTAGTTTCGATGGCCACGGTGTCAAGGGCCACTACAAAAACAGTTATGAACATTGTTACTGTGTGTATGCAACTAGTGAAACGTGCTAATAAAAGAACATCAATGGACACCCAGACTCCATGAATCATGGACCTTACCGTTGGTGAGGTACCTCAATGATACACATAGCCGTACCGCAGGTGGAGCCACAATGGAAGCGTAGTTGTTGAAAGGCCAGACAAACGTGTGGTGTCTGAAGAGGGGTAGCAGCATTTTCAGTATTTGCAGGGTCAACAGTCTGGGTGATTGACTAATCTGGCCTTGTAACATCAACCAAAACGCCCTTTCTGCGCTGATACTGTGAACGGCTGAAAGCAAGGAGAAATTACAACCGTAATTTTTCCTGACGCATGCGGCTCCATTGTATGATTAAATGATGATGGCATCATCTAGGGGAAAATATTCTGGAGGTAAAACAGTCCTTCATTCGGAACTGCGGGCGAGGGCTGCTCAGGAGGATGTCGTCATCAGGAGAAACAAAACTGGCGTTCAACGGATCGGAACGTGGAATGTCAGATCCCTTAATCGGGCAGATAGGTTAGAAAATTTAAAAAAGGAAATGCACGGATTAGATACAGTAGGGGTCAATGAAGTCTCTTGTCAAGAGTACCAAGGCTTCTGGTCAGATGAATACAGGATTATAAATACAAAAGCAAATAGGTGAATGCAGGAGGAGGTTTAATGATGAATAAGAAAATAGGAATACGGGCAGGCTACTATGAACAGCGTAGTGAAAGCATTACCGTAGCCAAGACAGACACAAAGCCAACACCTACCACAGTACTAAAGTTTATATTCCAACTAGCTCCGAAAATCAAGAGATTGAAGATATGTATGATGAGATAAAAGAAATTAGGGAGGCCAAAATTTAACTGTAATGGGGGACTGGAATTCGATAGCAGTAAAAGGAAAGGAAGCAAAAATTGTAGATCAATACGGAATGGGGGAAAGGAATGAAACAGGAAGCCACCTGGCAAAATTTTGGACAGAGCATAGCTTAACCACCGCTAACACTTGGTTTAAGACTTATGAAAGAAGTTGGTGCACGTGGACGATATCTCGAAACACTGGAAGGTTCCAGATTGACTGTTGTTGTTGTGGTCTTCAGTCCTGAGACTGGTTTGATGCAGCTCTCCATCCTACTCTATCTTGTGCAAGCTTCTTCATCTCCCAGTACCTCCTGAATCTGCTTAGTGTAGTCATCTCTTGGTCTCCTTCTACGATTTTTACCCTCCACACTGCCCTCTAATACTAAATTGGTGATCCCTTGATGCCTCAGAACATGTCCTACCAACCGATCCCTTCTTCTGGTCAAGTTGTGCCACAAACTTCTCTTCTCTCCAATCCTATTCAATACTTCCCCATTAGTTATGTGATCTACCCATCTAATCTTCAGCATTCTTCTGTAGCACCACATTTCGAAAGCTTCTATTCTCTTCTTGTCCAAACTAGTTTTCGTCCATGTTTCACTTCCATACATGGCTACACTCCATACAAATACTTTCAGAAATGACTTCCTGACACTCAAATCTATACTCGATGTTAACAAATTTCTCTTCTTCAGAAACGCTTTCCTTGCCATTGCCAGTCTACGTTTTATATCCTCTCTACTTCGACCATCATCAGTTATTTTGCTCCCCAAATAGCAAAACTCCTTTACTACTTTAATTGTCTCGTTTCCTAATCTAATTCCCTCAGCATCACCTGACTTTTCGACTACATTCCATTATCCTCGTTTTGCTTTTGTTGATGTTCATCTTATAGCCTCCTTTCAAGACACTGTACATTCCGTTCAACTGCTCTTCCAAGTCCTTTGCTGTCTCTGACAGAATTACAATGTCATCGGCGAACCTCAAAGTTTTTATTTCTTCTCCATGGATTTTAATACCTACTCCGAATTTTTCTTTTCTTTCCTTCACTGCTTGCTCAATATACAGATTGAATAACATCGGCGAGAGACTACACCCCTGTCTCACTCCCTTTCCAACCACTGGTTCCCTTTCGTGCCCCTCGACTCTTATAACTGCCATCTGGTTTCTGTAGAAATTGTAAATAGCCTTTCGCTCCCTGTATTTTACCCCTGCTAACTTCAGCATTTGAAAGAGAGTATTTTAATCAACATTGTCAAAAGCTTTCTCTAAGTCTACAAATGCTAGAAACGTAGGTTTGCCCTTCCTTAATCTAGCTTCTAAGATAAGTCGTAGGGACAGAATTGCCTCACGTGTTCCAACATTTCTACGGAATCCAAACTGATCTTCCCCGAGGTCGGCTTCTACTAATTTTTCCATTCGTCTGTTAAGAATTCGCGTTAGTATTTTGCAGCTGTGACTTATTAAACTGATTGTTCGGTAATTTTCACATCTGTCAACACCTGCTTTCTTTGGGATTGGAATTATTATATTCTTTTTGAAGTCTGAGGGTATTTCGCCTGTCTCATGCATCTTGCTCACCAGATGGTAGAGTTTTGTCAGGACTGGCTCTCCCAAGGCCGTCAGTAGTTCCCATGGAATGTTGTCTACTCCGGGGGCCTTGTTTCGACTCAGGTCTTTCAGTGCTCTGGCAAACTCTTCACGCAGAATCGTATCTCCCATTTCATCTTCATCTACATCCTCTTCCATTTCCATAATATTGTCCTCAAGTACATCACCCTTGTATAGACCCTCTATATACTCCTTCCACCTTTCTGCTTTCCCTTCTTTGCTTAGAATTGGGTTTCCATCTGAGCTCTTGATGTTCATACAAGTGGTTCTCTTATCTCCATAGGTCTCTTTAATTTTCCTGTAGGCAGTATCTATCTTACCCCTAGTGAGATAAGCCTCTACATCCTTACATTTGTCACCTAGCCATCCCTGCTTAGCCATTTTGCACTTCCTGTCGATCTCATTTTTCAGACGTCTGTATTCCTTTTCGCCTGCTTCATGTACTGCATTTTTATATTTTCTCCTTTCATCAATTAAATTCAATATTTCTTCTGTTACCCAAGGATTTCTACTAGCCTTCATCTTTTTACCTACTTAATCCTCTGCTGCCTTCACTACTTCATCCCTCAAAGCTACCCATTCTTCTTCTACCGTATTTCTTTCCCCCATTCCTGTCAATTGCTCCCTTATGCTCTCCCTGTACTCTGTACAACCTCTTGTTCTTTTAGTTTATCCAGGTCCCATGTCCTTAAATTCCCACCTGTTTGCAGTTTCTTTAGTTTTAATCTACAGGTCATAACCAATAGATTGTGGTCAGAGTCCACATCTGCCCCTGGAAATGTCTTACAATTTAAAACCTGGTTCATAAATCTCTGTCTTACCATTATATAATCTATCTGAAACCTGTCAGTATCTCCAGGCTTCTTCCATGTATACAGCCTTCTTTTATGTTTCTTGAAGCAAGTGTTAGCTATGATTAAGTTGTGCTCTGTACAAAATTCTACCAGGCGGCTTCCTCTTTCATTTCTTTGTCCCAGTCCATTTTCACCTACTACGTTTCCTTCTCTCCCTTTTCCTACTACCGAATTCCAGTCACCCATGACTATTAAATTTTCGTCACCCTTCACTATCTGAATAATTTCTTTTATTTGATCATACATTTATTCAATTTCTTCGTCATCTGCAGAGCCAGTTGGCACATAAACTTGTACTTCTGTAGTAGGTGTGGGCTTCATATCTATCTTTGCCACAATAATGCGTTCACTATGCTGTTTGTAGTAGCTTACCCGCATTCCTATTTTCCTATTCATTATTAAACCTACTCCTGCATTACCCCTATTTGATTTTGTGTTTATAACCCCGTAGTCACATGACCAAAAGTCTTGTTCCTCCTGCCACCGCACTTCACTAAGCCTCACTATATCTGACTTTAACCTATCCATTTCCCTTTTTAAATTTTCTAACCTACCTGCCCGACTAAGGGATCTGACATTCCACTTTCCCATCCGTAGAACGCCAGTTTTCTTTCTCCCGATAACGACGTCCTCTTGAGTAGTCCCCGCTAGGAGATCCGAATGGGGGAGTATTCTACCTCGGCAATATTTTACCCAAGAGGACGCCATCATCATTTAATCATACAGTAAAGCTCCATGCCCTCGGGAAAGATTACGGCCATAGTTTCCCTTTGCTTTCAGCCGTTCGCAGTACCAGCACAGCAAGGCCGTTTTGGTTATTGTTACAAGGCCAGATCAGTCAATCATCCAGACTGTTGCCCCTGCAACTACTGTAAAGGCTGCTGCCCCTCTTCAGGAACCACACGTTTGTCTGGCCTCTCAACAGATACCCCTCCGTTGTGGTTGTACCAACGGTACGGCTATTTGTAAAGTTGAGGCACGCAAGCCTCCCCACCAACGGCAAGGTCCATGGTTTATGGGGGGCCGAATTGACTATATAGTGTTAATACAGATTTCGGAACCAGATTTTAATTTTTGAGACAGTCCTAGGGGCAGGCGTGGACTATGACCATAATGTATTGCTTTTGGTCATGAATTTTAGAGTAAAACTAAAGAAACTGCAAAAAGGTAGGAAATGAAAGAGATGGGACCTAGATAGGCTGAACGAACGAGAGGTTACTCAGTTTCAGAGGCAGCATTAGGCAACGCTTGACTAGCACAGGGGAAAGGAATACAGTGGAATACAAATGGGTAGATTCGTGAGATGAAATAGTGAGGGAAACGAAAGATAAAAAAGGCAAAAAGACTACGCCTAGTAGAAATCCTTGGATAACACAGGACACATTACGTTTTATTGATGAAAGGAGAAAACATAAAAGTGCAGCAAATGAAGCAAGCTAAAGAGAATACAAAGGTCTAGAAAAATGAGACTAACAGGAAGTGCAAAATGGCTAAGCAGGTATGGCTAGGGGACAAATTTACAGATTTAGAAACATATTTCATTAGGGAAAAGACAGATATCGCCTACAGGAAAATTAAAGAGGCTTTTGGAGAAAAGGGAAAGAACTGTGTGAATATGAAGAGCTCGAATGGAAAACCAGTCCCAAGCAAAAAAGGGAAAACTGAAAGGGGGAAGGAGTATATAGAGGGTCTATACAAGGGAGATGAACTTGAAGGCAATATTTTAGAGACATAAGAGGACATAGATGGAGATGAGATAGGAGGTATGGTACCGCGAGAAGAATTTGACAGAACACTGAAATATCTAAGTCGAAACAAGGCCCCGAGCGTTGCCGACATTCCATCAGAATTAATGATAGCCTTGGGAGAGTCAGGCATGACAAAACTTTTGAAATTGGTGTGCTAGATGTATGAGATAGGCGAAAAACCCTGCGACTTCAAGAAGAGTGTAATAAATGCAATTCCAAAGAAAGCAGATGCTGACAGGTGCGAAAAATACCGAATCATCAGTTTAATAAGTCATGTTTGCAAAATACTAATATGAATTCTTCACAGAAGAATGGATAAAACCGCAGAAGCAAAACTTGGGGAGATCAGTTTGAATTCCAAAGTAGTGTAGGAACACACGAGGCAATGCTGACCTTACGACGTATCTTAGAAAATAGGTTAAGGAAAGGGAAACCTACGTTTTGTAGACTTACAGAAAGCTTTTCAAAATGTTGAATGGAGTACTCTCTTTGTAATTCTGAAGTCAGCAGGTATAAAAAATTAGGAACGAAAGGCTATTTACAACTCGTATAGAAAGCAGACAGCAGTTGTAAAAGTTGAGGGGCATGAAAGGGAAGCAGTGGTTGAGAAGGAAGTGAGACATGGTTGTAGCCTACTCTCGAAGTTCTTCAATCTGTACATTGAGCAAGCAGTATAGGAAATAAAGAAAAATTTGGGGTATAAATTAAAATTCAGGGTGAACAAACAAGAACTTTGAGATATGCCGCTGACATTATAATTCTGTCAGAGACAGCAGAGTACTTGAAACAGCCATTGAATGGAATGGAGAGTGCCTTGAAAGGAGGATATAGTATGAATCAACTAGAGAGGGTTCTTGATTCACTTTGTAGGAAGTACCAGAAATTAGTTACATGTGGTGACTTCAATATAAATTTTGTATATAATGGTGCAAGAAAAAGGATGTTGGTAGATCTCATAAATTCATATAATCTGATGCGGTCTATGTTTTTTCCAAATAGGGGGCAGGGGAACAGTAGCACAGCCATAGACAATATTTTTATTCATTCTTCATTACCAGATGGGCATTCTGTTCGTAAAAGGGTGAATGGCTTTTCAGACCATGATGCACAAATTTTAACACTAAAAAATTTAGTACTCAAACAAATGTCACATTTAATTACGAAGTATGTAGGAAAGTTACTCCAACAGCAATAGAGAGCTTTTTAAACCTTGTCAAGGAACAAGAGTGGCAGTATGTTTATAGCGACGATAACATAGATGATAAATATAATGCTTTCGTAACACATATCTCACGCTCTTTGAGAGTTGCTTTCCATTAGAACGTTCTAAACGGCGTACTAGCAGTAATAGACAGCCCAGGTGGGTGACTAGTGGGATTAGGATATCATGTAGAACAAAGCGGGAATTATATCAAATTGTTAGAAATACTCACAATGAAGCTACAGTAGCCCATTACAAACAGTATTGTAAGGTGCTTAAAATGTTATTAGGGAGACAAAGAGTATGTGATATGCAAATAGAATAGCTAATTCACAGGATAAAATTAAAACCATATGGTCAGTTGTGAAGGAAGTATCTGATCAGCAGCACAAGGTCAAAGATATAAAGTCAGTTCGCAGTAATAATATTTCTGTTACTGATAAATCAGATATAAGTACAGTATTTAACAATCATTTTCTGAGCATTACTGATGAATTAAATAAAAATTTAGTTTCTACAGGAAATCATATAAATTTCTTAGCAAATGCCTTTCCGAGATTGATGTCTGAAATACTGCTCTGTGGTACAGACAAGAGGGAGATTGGTCAATAATTAAATCACTGACGACTAAGGACTCTCATGATTACGATGGAGTGTCTAGTAGAATATTAAAGTACTGTGCTGCACATGTCAGCCCTGTATTTAGCCATATTTGTAATTTTTCCTTTAGGAATGGCCACTTTCCTGAACGATGAAAGTACTAAATAGCAAAGCCGCTTTATAAAAAGGGAGAAAGGGATAATGTAGAAAATTTTAGTCCTATTTCTATGCCATCAGTGTTTGCTAAAGTTATTGAAAATGCTGTGTAGATAAGGATAATTGATCATTTTATATCACACAATTTGCTATCAAATGTACATTTCGGCTTTAGAAGTCGTTTAACAACTGAAAATGCTATATTCTTTTTTCTCTTTGAGGTCTTGAATGGGTTAAACAAAAGGTTTCGAACGCAAAGCATATTCTTTTTATTTAACTAAGGCATTTGATTACGTTGATCACAAAATATTGCTCTGGAAGTTGGACCATTACGAAATACGGGGAGTAGCTCACATTTGGCTCACCTCTTACTTTTGCAACAGACAGCAAAAGGTCATTATTCAAAATGTTGAGAATGGCTGTGATGTGGGGTCTGAGTGGGGTACTGTCAAGTGGGAGATGCCCCAGGGATCAGTGTTGGGGACACTCCTGTTCCTTATTTATATAAATGATATGCCCTCTAGTATTACGGGTAACTCTAAAATATTTCTGTTTGCTGATGACACTAGCTTGGTAGTAAAGTATGTTGTGTCCAACATTGGCTCGGTTTCCAATAGTGCAGTTCATGACTTAAGTTCATGGCTTGTAGGAAATAAACTAACGCTAAATCACAGTACGACTCAGTTATTACAGTTTATAACACACAATTCAACAAAACCTGACGTTTAAATTTCACAGAATTGGCATATGATTAGTGAAACTGAACAGTTCAAATTTCTTGGTGTACAGATAGATAGTACGCTGTCGTGGAAAGCGGCCGGAGTGTCCGAGCGGTTCTAGGCGCTTCAGTCTGGAACCGCGCGACCGCTACGGTCGCAGGTTCGAATCCTGCCTCGGGCATGGATGTGTGTGATGTCCTTAGGTTAGTTAGATTTAAGTAGTTCTAAGTTCTAGGGGACTGATGACCTCAGATGTTAAGTCCTATAGTGTTCAGAGCTATTTGAAAAGAGCCAGGATGTGTATGCGTTGCGTTTCTGGTGACACTTGTTCGCTTTTCCTTGTCTCGACCGTGCCTGTGGGAATTCATCGCCGCTAGCTATTACACACTGAAGCGCCAAAAAAACTAGTATAAGCATACTAATTCAAATACAGAGATATGTAAACAGGCAGAATATGACGCCGCGGTCGGCAACTCCAGTATAAGACAACAAGTGTCTGGCACAGTTGTTAGATCGGTTACTGCTGCTACAGTGGCAGGTTATGATTTTAGTGAGTTTCAACTTACTGCTATAGTCGGCGCACGAGCGAGGGGGCACAGCATCTCTGAGGTAGCGATGAAGTGGGGATTCTCCCGTACGACCATTTCACGTTCCTGCAAGAGCGAGACCAATGACCACTGAAGAGAATCGTTCAACGTGACAGAAGTGCAAACATCCTGCAAATTGCTGTAGATTTCAATGTAGGGACACCGACAAGTGTCAGCGTGCGAATCATTCAACGAAACATCATCGATATGGGACGGACACTGATGATCGCGCAGTTGAGCGCCCCACAAACCAATCATCATCATCATCATCATCATCATCATCGATATGGGCTTTCGAAGTCGAAGATGCACTCGTCTACCCCCTGATGACTGCACGATACAAAGCTTTGCGCCTCGCCTGGGCCCGTCTTCACCGGCGTTGCACTGTCTCGGATGAGTATCGTTTCGAATTGTATAGAGCGGATGAACGTGTACGTCATGAATTCATTGACCCTGCATGTCCGCAGGGTACTGTTCAAGCTGGTGAAGGCTATGTAATGGTGTGAGGCGTGTGCACTTGGAGTGATATGGGATCCCTGATACGACTCTGACATGTGACACGTACGTAAGCATCGTGTCTGATCACCTGCATCCATTCACGTCCATTGTGCATTCCGACGGACTTCAGCAATTCCGGCAGGACAATGCGCCACCCTACACCTCCATAATTGCTAAAGAGTAGCTCCAGGAACACTCTTCTTAGTTTAAACACTTCCGATGGCTTCAGACCCCCCAGACGTGAACAATATTGAGCCTAAGCGGCATGTCACGCAACGTGCTCTTCAGAAGAGAAGTCCACCATCTCTTACGGATTTATGGACAGCGCTGCAGGATTCATGGCGTCAATTCCCCCAGCACTACTTCAGACATTAGTCGAGTCCATGCTGCGTCGTGCTGCAGCTCTTCTGCGTGCTCGCAGGTACACTACACGGTATTAGGCAGGTGTACCAGTTTGTTTGGCTCTTCAGTGTGTTTTCTGTTTTTCGCCATTGCACTGTTGTGATCGTTCGATCCGGTTTTCAGTTCACACTCAACTGTGTGTGCATACACTGAGGTGAGTGGGACCAGTGTGGACACGGTGAAGAGCTTGTCTGTCAGCAGGACTGTACAAAGATAGCCCTACAGGCGTAAAGCAGGGATACTGCATTGTCGACAGCCTTAGGGGGATCTTCATCAAATTCGGTATAGTCTAGCACTCGGGTAGGCTTCCCATTTACTTTGTATACTTCACTTCATTTTCATGGGTAGCCATTAGGCCAACCAATGTTCAGAGGGTATCCCATTACAAGACATGCACTTCTTGCGTCACTAGTTTGCAAAATTAGGTTACCTAATGGAGTGACAGGTTTACTTCTAAAGGGTGGTGAGACAGTTAGAATGCTCAAGAACGAGTACAATAACAAATTATTCTGTAGAATTTTCAGCTGCAAAGTACGAGTATTTGTACTTTCTGCAGACGGCGTCACCCTGTTTGTTAGAACGTAATTAAATAGTACTGATCTTACTGGCTACATTTAGGTTAAAATAAACGTTGCTGTGCGTAACTTAAGCTAGGTATTAGGCAGTTTTTCGCTCTACGTGGCGATTTACATGTATTTACTCCGCTGTCTGCAGGGTTTCCAACTGCCTTAGTGCGTTCAACAGTGAGGTGACAAAGATCATAGGATAGCGATAAGCACATATATACATCATGCTCAGAAATTAAAGATAACTGCACAATGTGGTGCCACAAAACGTGGCACTACACAAAACTGGCGCTAATAGCATAACAACATAGCGAACACACACGACACAGATCTCTAAGTCCACGGTATTGGTGCTAAGTTGAGTGAACCGTCCCGAAACACTTCTGCTACAAAACGCCACTGTTTCCTGCGCATGTACGCCGACATCAATATGGGGTATGATCACCATGCACACGTCCAAAGGCCGCACAACGGATTGGCATACTCTGGATCAGGTGGTCGAGCAGCTGCTGGGGTATAGCCTCCCATTCTTGCACAAGTGTATGTCGGAGCACCTGAAGTGTTGTAGGGGTTTGAAGACGTGCAGCGATACGTCGACCAAGAGCATCCCAGTGGTGCTCGATAGTGTTTAGATCTGGAGAACAGGCAGGCCACTCCATTCGCCTGATATCTTCTGTTTCAAGGTAGTCCTTCAAGATGGCAGCTTGGTGGGGCCGTGCGTTATCATCCATACGGAGGAAGGTGGGACCCACTGCAACCCTGAAAATTCGGACATACTGGTGCAAAATGACGACCCGACACACTTGACCTGTTACAGTTCCTCTGGCAAAGACATGCAGAGGTGTACGTGCACTAATCATAATCCCACCCCACACCATCAAACCACGACCTCCATAGAGGTCCCTTTCAAGGACATTAAGGGATTGGTATGTGGTTCCTGGTTCAAGGCAGATGAAAACCCGACGAGAATCACTGTTCAGACTATACCTGGACTCGTCCGTGAACATAACCTGGAATCATTCTTCCAATGAGCATGTACTGTGTTCTTGACGCCAGGCTTTATGGGCTCTCCTGTGACCAGGGGTCAGTGCAATGCACGATGCACGTCTCTGTACGAATAAATCATGTCTGTTCAGTCGTCTGTAGACTGGAGATAGCTGTTCCAGTGGCTGCGGTAAGGTCCCGAGCAAGGATACCTGCAGTACTCCATAGCTGTCTTCGGGCACTGATGGTGAGATATCGGTCTTCTTGTGGTGTTGTACAATGTGGTCTTCCCGTACTGTAGCGCCTGGACACGTTTCCTGTCTGCTGGAATCGTTGCCGTAATCTTGAGATGACACTTTGTGGCACCGGAGAGCCCGTGCTACGACCTGCTCTGTTTGACCACCTCCAGTCGCCCTAGTATTCTACCCCTCGTAAAGTCATCAATATGTGTTCTTTGAGCCATTTTCAACACACAGTCACCTTTATGAAACCGTCTGCACACTTACTCGCTGCACCGTACTCTGACACGCACCAACACACCTCTGCGTATGTGGACTGCCGCCAGAGCCACTGTGCGACGACCGCAGTTCAAATGCACCGCATGGCCACATCCCGACGTGTTTTAACCCGCAAACCGCCCACCAGAGAGTTGTTTCAACATGTATCAGCAGTATCCTTAATTTATGGGCATGAGTGTAGATGACGGTAGTATCACATACACAGGGTATAAAAGGGCACTGCAGTAGCGGATCTGTCATTTGTACTCAAGTGATTTATGTCTAAACATGTCCGACGTGGTTATAGCCGTATGACGGGAACCAATAGACTTTCAACGGGGAATGATAGTTGCAGCTAGAAGGATGGGACATTCCATTTCGAAAATTGTTAAGGAATTCAATATTCCTATATGCACATTGTCAAGGTTATGCCGAGAGTACCAAATTGTAGGCATTACTTCTTCCCACGAACAACGCAGTGGCCCATGGCCTTCACTTAACGACCGAGAACAGTGGTTCAATGTAGTTCAATTGGCTCTGAGCACTATGGGACTTAATATCTGAGGTCATCAGTCCCCTAGACCCTAGAACTACTTAAACCTAACTAACCTAAGGACATCACACACATCCATGCCCGAGAAAGGATTCGAACCTGCGACCGTAGCGGTCGAGCGGTTCCAGACTGAAGCGCCTAGAACCGCTCGGCCCAAGAGCAGTGGTGTTTGCGTAGAGCTGTCAGTGCTAATATACAAGTAATACTGCCTGAAATAACCGCAGAAATCAATATGGGACGTACGATGAACATATCCGCTAGAACAGAGGGACGAAATTTGGCGTTATATGGCTATGGCAACAAACGACCGACGCTAGTGCCTTTGCTAACACGACGATATCGCTTGCAGCGCATTTCCTGTGCTTGTATATCGGTTGGACCCTAGACCGGAAAACCATGGTCTGATAAGATGAGTCCCAATTTCAGCTAGTGGCAGCATTCGCGTGTGGACACAGAGCCAACGAAGCCATGGACCCAAGTTGTCAACAAGGCACTGTGCAAGCCGGTGGTGGCGGCTTCATAGTGGTGCGGGCTGCGTTTACACGGAATGGATTGCGTCCTCTGGTCAAACTGAACCGATCTTTGGCCGCAGATGGGTAATTTTCGGACACTTGGAGGCAATTTGCAGCCATGCATGGACTTCATGTTCCCAACCAACGACGGAATCTTTATGAATAAAAACAAGTTCCAAGGAACTGCTATCAAGCTTCTCATAGCAAATACCAAAGTAGCGTTAGATATTGTAAAACTCCCAGTAGATGAACAAAATTTAATTACATGTAAAATCGCCAACATTATACAGAGCCAAATACGTAATCATGATAATTTTAGCCATTCAGAACGTAAAGACCAGTTAACTATTAGAAGCATTAACGAAACACTTAGGACACAAAATGCCATTTGTTTAAAAGCCGACAAAACTAGTACAGTCGTTATTATGGATGAATCTGATTATAATGACAAAATTTTACAATTTTTTTGATAAAAATGCAATTACCAAGATAGATAAAGACCCCACCAAAAATTTTAACGATAATTTACAGAAAAAAGCTTAATTCATGTAACTTCCTTTTTACCGATGCACAAATAAAGGAATGTATTAACATGAAACCTAGCGCTCCTAAATTAAGGGCCCAACCTAAAGTGCATAAACAGCTGATCCCGATCCGTCCAATTTGTAACTGTATCGATAGCCCAGCATATAAGGTTAGCAAAAAACTCGATGTCTTCCTTAAAGAATTTTATACATTCGAAAAACAGTACACTGTGCACAACTCATATGAAGTTGCACATGACATTAAGTCTGTGGCCATGCCAGAGGACGGGGTATTTGTATCATTTGACATCACAAATATGTACACAAATATCCCAGTTAAGGAGACGATAGAAATAATTAAGAATAATTTAATTAAATATAAAAAATTGACTATGGGCGAGATTCGCGAACTTGTTGGAATTAGACACTTCACAGAATTACTTCACATTCCAGGGCGCCATTTATAAACAGGAGGTTCTCACAATGGGCAACTATTTGTCGGGAACTTTAGCTGACATCTCCATAAACAGATTAGAGACACGCTTTTTTGCTAATTATGAACAGACAACCAAGAAAATTCGGTACTATAAACGTTACGTGGATTACACTTTAGTACTTCTTGAGGGATCTGTTACTAACATAGATATAATGCATGACCAACATAATAGCTTACATCCAAATATAAAATTTACGAAAGAAATAGAAGTTAAGAAGAGTATAAATTTCCTGGACCTAAAAATTTCAAATATTAGCAGCCAACACAAATTTGGATTTTTCCGTAAGCCAACCACCACAGATTGCATACTAAGTAATGATTCTTGCCACCCAGTGTGCTATAAGCGAGCCTATTTTAATTCTATGATACATAGGTTAGGTAATCTTCCACTAGACGGTGATGAAATAAACAAGGAGCTAGATATCTTGTAGGAAGTAGCGATCAACAATGGTTTCAGACCGGAAATGGTCAAAGAACTATTTGAACGCGAAGTTAAAAAAGGCAGGGCAGGTAGAGTAGATGACATCACACTTCAAAGAGATGATGTTAACTATAAAAATTCACTAAGTTTGCCAAATTACCATATTTAGGAGTAGTATCAGACAAAATTGCACAGGAATTTAAGAAATCCAACGTAGGGGTCAGCTTTCACACAGACAATACATTCAGGCATGGAACAGGTAGAACAAAGCAGTTTGCAAGATCGGTGGTTTAAAGAACAGAATGTGGCTCAACCTTTACTTGTTCAGTCATGAAGGCACATTTACTAATCACGGCTACATAAACCGCCGAAATATGCACTGTTGGTCTGTTGTCAATTCCCGTTCACTTCGTCTGATTGGAACGTCAGCGTCCATGCAGCGTAAAAACGTGTGGTTTGGGATACTCAAATATCAGGTCACAAGCCCGTTTTTCACAGACGGAACACTGATGCCGCACATGTATACCAGCCTCCTAATTTCCCACCTTCCGCGGATGCTAGAACACGTCCCTGTGCAGACGAGGAGGAACCTGTGGTACCAACATGGTAGCTGTCCATCCCGTAACGCACGAAGTACTGTTGCATGTTTTCACGCATTGTTTGCAAATCGTTGGATTGGACGCAGAGAAACTGTACTTTGGCTGGCACATTCTCCGCATTCGACGGCTGTAGATTTTTTTTTTTTTTCTGTGCGGAAATCTAAAGACGCTGTCTACAAGGACGTCCCAACTACACACGATGATACGCAACGACATATTATTGAAGCCTGCTCGGACATCTCTGCTGAAATGCTAGCACGTGTGCAGCTGTCGTTCCATTTCAGACTCGAAGCGTGAATTGCCGTAGCCGGAGGTCATTATGAACAGAATCTGTGATGTTTAACGGTCTTGTTAATCGTCAGAATCAAAAGAACTAGCGTATGCACTTGTGTTGTTCTTTAGTGTGTATGACCACAGATATTGTACATCTGTCAGTGTGGAAACTTTCACAATACGCTATCACGTAAACGACTCGCAATAGAATCCTACAACAAACACCACTGACGATCTAATTTACCCTAATTTTAGTTTGTTAATTTTAAGAGGCATTGTTTCATTTAAAAAGTGTATGTTTGTGCGAAAAATACACCTAATTATTCTTACAAGGGTCATTCAATAATTAAAGAGATAAATTAGTCTGGAGAAAAAAACGATTATTTTTACAGAACAGTACTTTTTCTACTTTCCAACATGATCCCCTTGAACATTTATGCACTTGTTCCAACGGGCTACAAGCTTGTTTATTCAGGCTCCAAAGAACTTGTAACCTCCCAACAGATTAATCCCGTAACCTCGGAATAAAAATGGGGTGATTAACCTTGCAATAAAAATGGTGACTCATATATAACCCTTCAATAATCAAGTGACATTGAACCTAAACTGGTATATCTAGTGTCGTGGTTGGCAGGACAGCCAACACCGTGTTATTAGAGGAGGCCGAAAGGCACGCGTTTTAGCTCACGCAAGCTGACGAGAGGCCTGGAACAGGACAAGGAAATTAGACTTAAGAAAAACGGACGTAGCTGGTGGAATACTTAACTTTAATCCATTAACGACGAACGTCGCTCTTGGCGGTACACGATTCACAATGTCAAAAGTAACTGATAATGGCGCCTTGCTAGGTCGTAGCAAATAACGTAGCTGAAGGCTATGCTAACTATCGTCTCGGCAAATGAGAGCGTATTTAGTCAGTGAACCATCGCTAGCAAAGTCGGCTGTACCACTGGGGTGAGTGCTAGGAAGTCTCTCTAGACCTGCCGTGTGGCGGCGCTCGGTCTGCAATCACTGATAGTGGCGACACGCGGGTCCGACGTATACTAACGGACCGCGGCCGATTTAAATGCTACCACCTAGCAAGTGTGGTGTCTGGCGGTGACACCACATCTAGATGTCAGCAATGCTGCGTCATGGCCCTGAAAAGTCATTCTGAATAAACTGAAAATTCTTACCTCAATTATAAAATTTTCTGCCGCAGCCCAGTGCAGTGCTGGCCTCTATATTTTGTTGTGTATGGAAGACAACTTATATTGTTTACGATAATTGCCATGACTATGGATAGGATAAATTAGTAAAAGCTTTAAATTCAGATAAATGACTGTCAAAAGTTATCTGTATAAGAAGGATTATTATTGAAAAATTTTTGAAAATTATTTACATGTGACTTGGATATAACAATAGTACGAAATGAGTTATGGCAAATTACATATGCGCGCGCCAATAAGTAGTGATAATTTTTGCTTTTACCTACATCGCTCAGGCCCCGCCATCGTTCTCCACGTCCGGCCTTGGTAATTCCATACAGGACACAAGTGCTCGCTGTCAGCTATACAACTCGACAACTGCTGTCTAAGAGCGACCTGACCCAACCGCCCGACTGCGAGCTACTACTACTACTACTACTACTACTACTACTGCTGCTGCCTACACTGCTCTCTGGTCTACGATTCTCTTATAGCTTACACATCGCAGGCAGCGCGTGAGCAATCCATCGAAGTTACATCTGCTCGAGTGCGACAGCAATAAATTCCTTAGTCATGGATCTCTTACAAACTCTTTATCTTGATGTTTGAACCAATTTTTCGCAAACTTTTACACGTCGTCGTTGACCTGGAACCTCTTTCCACGTAATGCCTCATACAGTGCACCAAACAAATGGAAATAACTTGGTGCTAAATCATGGCTGTAAGGGGGATGAGGCAGTACTTCCCAGCCCACTTTATCGATGGTTTCACGGGTTAGTTGAGCAATATGAGGACGTGCGTTGTCGTGCTGGAGAATCACACCTCTCCTCTGAGATCCACGTCGTCTCTCTCTCTCATGGCTGGCGTCACTTAGTTTCAAAACAAATGCGAGTATTATTGGCTGTTCATTGTACGGTGCTCTGCGAGACAATCACAAAAAATTGACCTTCAGCATCCCAAAACACCGTCAACATGACTTCTCCTACTGAAGCTTGGGTTTTGAATTTTTTCTTAACAAGTGAGTTGGTGTGCTTCCACACCATGCTTTATCTTTTTGATTCCGGCTCATAATAGTGAACCCAAAATTCATTTCAAGTCAAAATTTTGTTGAGGAAGTGCTCATCTTCTCTTTCCTAACGTTCCTTGAGCTCTGTGCACACTCTCAACTTTGTTTCCTTGTGCAGCCGCGTCATCTCCTTTGGAACCCATCTTACACATGTTTTGCGGTACTTCAGCTTGTCACAGATAATGTTATGTACTGTACCAGTACTAACTTCAACCTTATCAGCTATCATTTCCACAGTCAGACGGCGGTCGGCATGAGTAATGTCATCAATTCGACTTTCAAGTGAGGGAATTGAAACTGCAACTGGTCCGCCAGTCACTGAGTCGCGACCATTTTTGAACTGCTCTACCCACTTGTAAAAATTTGTACGATTCATACAATCATAAGCTGTAGACACTCTACAGGATATATTCACTGGTTTGTCTCCTTCAGCAAGTAAATGACGAATAACAGAACGTTGTTCAACTAATGTGGAAGTTTCACGCGGACTCGCCATCTTGAAATGTATTTGTGGGGTTATAAACAAAACAACGTTGATACATCAGCTGATCAGGGCTCATCTCAATGATGCCAACTTAAAGCCATAAAAGTAGAAAACTTGCCCTACTAATAGTTTTTTCTCCAGACCAATTTCTACATCTACATCTACATGGATACTCTGCAAATCACATTTAAGTGTCTAGCAGAGGGTTCATCGAACCACTTTCACAATTCTCTATTATTCCAATCTCGTATAACGCGGGGAAAGAATGAACACCTATATCTTTCCGTACGAGCTCTGATTTCCATTATTTTATAGTGGTGATCGTTCCGCCCTATGTAGGTCGGTGTCAACAAAATATTTTCGCATTCGGAGGAGAAAGTTGGTGATTGAAATTTTGTGAGAAGATTCCGCCGCAAGGAAAAACGCCTTTCTTTTAATGATTTCCAACGCAAATCCTGTACCATTTGTGTGACACTCTCTCCCATATTTCGCGATAATACAAAACGTGTTCCCTTTCTTTGAACTTTTTCGATGTACTCCGTCAGTCCTACCTGGTAAGGATCGCACACCGCGAAGCGGTACTCTAAAAGAGGATGGATAAGCGTAGTGTAGCCAGTCTCCTTAGTAGACCAGTTACATTTTTTAAGTGTCCTGCCAATGAAACGCAGTCTTCGGTTAGGCTTCCCCACAACATTTTCTGTGTGTTCCTTCCAATTTAAGTTGTTCGTAATTGTAATACCTACGTATTTAGTTGAAATTACAGGTTTTAGATTAGACTGATTTAACGTGTAACCGAAGTTTAACGAATTCCTTTTAGCACTCATGTGGATGAGCTTACACTTTTCGTTATTTAGGGTCTACTTCCATTTTTCGCACCATTCAGATATTTTTTCTAAATCGTTATGCAATTTGTTTTGATCTTCTGATTACTTTATTAGTCGATAAACGACAGCGTCATCTGCAAACAACCGAAGACGGCTGCTCAGATTGTCTCCCAAATCGTTTATATAGATAAGGAACAGAAAAGGGCCTATAACACTACCTTGGGGAACGCCTGAAATCACTTCTGTTTTACTCGATGACTTTCCGCCCATTACTACGAATTGTGATCTCTCTGACAGGTTACTACGAATTGTGATCTCTCTGACAGGAAATCGCACATCCAGTCACATAACTGAGAAGATATTCCATAAGAATGCAATTTTACTACTAGCAGCTTGTGTGGTACAGTGTCAAAAGCCTTCCGGAAATCCAGAAATGCGGTATCGATCTGAAATCCCTTGCCAATAGCACTCAACACTTCATATGAATAAAAAGCCAGCTGTGTTTCACAGGAACGATGTTTTCTCAACCCATGTTGACTGTGTGTCAATAGACCGTTTTCTTCGAGGTAATTCATAATGTTCGAACACAACATATGTTCCAAAATCCTGCTGCATATCGACGTTAACGATGTTGTTGTTGTGGTCTTCAGTCCTGAGACTGGTTTGATGCAGTTCTCCATGCCACATGCCACTCTATCCTGTGCAAGCTTCTTCATCTCCCAGTACCTACTGCAACCTACAGCCTTCTGAATCTGCTTAGTTTATTCATCTCTTGGTCTCCCTCTACGATTTTTATCTTCCACGCTGCCCTCCAATGCTAAAGTTGTGATCCCCTGATGCCTCACATGTCCTACCAAGCGGTCTCTTCTTCTTGTCAAGTTGTGCCACAAACTCCTATTCTCCCCAATTCTATTCAATACCTCCTCATTAATTATGTGATCTACCAATCTAATCTTCAGCATTCTACTAAGCACCACATTTTGAAATCATCTATTCTCCTCTTGTCCAAACTATTTATCGTCCATGTTTTACTTCCACACATGGCTACATTCCATACAAATACTTTCAAAAACGACTTCCTGACACTTAAATCTATACTCGATGTTAGCAAATTTCTCTTTTTCAGAAACGCTTTCCTTGCCACTGCCAGTCTACATTTTATACCCTCTCTACTTCGACCATCATCAGTTATTTGTTCCCCAAATAGCAAAACTCGTTTACTACTTTAAGTGTCTCATTTCCTAATTTAATTCCCTCACCATCACCCGACTTAATTCGACTACATTCCATTATCCCCGTTTTGCTTTTGTTGATGTTCATCTTATATCCTTCTTTCAAGACACTGTCCATTCCTTTCAACTGCTCTTCCAAGTCCTTTGCTGTCTCTGACAGAATTACAATGAATTACAATGTCATCTGCCAACCTCGAAGTTTTTATTTCTTCTCCATGGATTTTAATACCTACTCCAAACTTTTCTTTTGTTTCCTTTACTGCTTGCTCAATGTACAGTTTGAACAACATCGGGGAGAGGCTACAACCCTGTCTCACTCCCTTCCCCACCACTGCTTCCCTTTCATGTCCCTCGACTCTTATAACTGCCATCTGGTTTCTGTACGAATTGTAAACAGCCTTTGGCTCCCTGTATTTTATCCCTGCCACCTTCAGAATTGCTCACCAGATGGTAGAGTTTTGTCAGGACTGGCTCACCCAAGGCTGCCAGTAGTTCTAATGGAATGTTGTCTATTCCCGGGGCCTTGTTTCGACTTAGGTCTTTCAGTGCTTTGTCAAACTCTTCACGGAGTATCATATCTCCCATTTCATCTTCATCTACATCCTCTTCCATTTCTATAACATTGCCCTCAAGTACATCGCCCTTGTATAGACCCTCCATATACTCCTTCCACCTTTGCTTTCCCTTCTTTGCTTAGAATTGGGTTTCCATCAGAGCTCTTGATATTCATGTAAGTGGTTCTCTTTTCTCTAAACGTCTCTTTAATTTTCCTGTAGGCAGTATCTATCTTACCCCTACTGAAATAAGCCTCTACATCCTTACATTTGTCCTCTAGCCATGCCTTCTTAGCCATTTTGCACTTCCTGTTGATCTCATTTTTGAGACGTTTGTATTCCTTTTTGACCGCTTCATTTACTGCATTTTTATATTTTCGCCTTTCGTCAATTAAATTCAATATTTCTTCTGTCATCCAAGGATTTCTACTAGCCATCGTCTTTTTACCTACTTGATCTTCTGCTGCCATCACTACTTCATCCCTCAGAGCTACCCATTCTTCTTATACTGCATTTCTTTCCGCCATTCTTGTCAATTGTTCCCTTATGCTCTGCCTGAAACTCTGTACAACCTCTGGTTCTTTTAGTTTATCCAGGTCCCATCTCCTTAAATTCCAACCTTTTTGCAATTTCTTCAGTTTTAATCTACAGTTCATAACCAATAGATTGTGGTCAGAGTCCACAACTGCCCCTGGAAATGTCTTACAATTTGAAACCTGGTTCCTAAATCTCTGTCTTACCATTATATAATCTATCTGAAACCTGTCAATATCTCCAGGCTTCGTCCATGTATACAACCTTCTTTTATGATTCTTGAACCAAGTGTTAGCTATGACTAAGTTATGCTCTGTGCAAAATTCTACAAGGCGGCTTCCTCTTTCATTTCTTACCCCCCATTCCATATTCACCTACTACTTTTCCTTCTCTTCCTTTTCTTACTATCGAATTCCAGTCACCCATGACTATTAAATTTTCGTCTCCTTTCACTATCTAAATAATTTCTTTTATCTCATCATACATTTCTTCAATTTCTTCGTCATCTGCAGAGCTAGTTGGCATATAGACTTGTACTACTGTCGTAGGCGTGGGCTTCATGTCTATCTTGCTCACAACAATGCGTTCGCTGTGCTGTTTGCAGTAGCTTACCCGAATTCCTATTGTTTTATTCATTATTAAACCTACTCCTGCATTACACCTATTTGTTTTTGTATTTATAACACTATATTCAGCTGACCAAAAGTCTTGTTCCTCTTGCCACCGAATTTCACTAATTCCCACTATATCTAACTTTAACCTATCTATTTCCCTCTTTAAATTTTCTAACGTACCTGCCCGGTTAAGGGATCTGACATTCCACACTCCGATCTGTAGAACGCCAGTTTTCTTTCTCCTGATAACGACATCCTCTTCAGTAGTCCTCGCCCAGAGATCCGACTGGGGGACTATTTTACCTCCGGAATATTTTACCCAAGAAGACGCTATCATGAATTAATCATACAGTAAAGCTGCATGCCCTCGGGAAAAATTATGGCTGTAGTTTCCCCTTGCTTTCAGCAGTTCGCAGTACCAGCGCAGCAAGGCCGTTTTGGCCAGATCATTGAATCATCCAGTCTGTTGCCTCTGCAACTACTGAAAAGGCTGCTGCCCCTCTTCAGGAACCACACGTTTGTCTGGCCTCTCAACAGATACCCCTCCGTTGTGGTTGCACCTACGGTATGTCCATCCGTATCGCTGAGGCACGCAAGCCTCCCCACCAATGGCAAGGTCTATGGCTCATGGGGCGGACGTTAACGATATGGGCCTGCAATTTAGTGGATTTCTCTTACTACATTTGTTGAATATTGGTATGACCGTGGAACTTTCCAGTGTTTGGATACGGATCTTTCGTCGAGCGAACGATTATATATGATTTTTATGTATGGAGCTAATGCATCAGCATACTCCGAAAATAACCTAATTGGTATACAGTCTGGACCAGAAGACTTGGTTTTATTAAGCTATTTGAGTTGCTTCACTACTCCGAGGATATTTACTTCTTCGTTACTCATGTTGGCAGCTGTTCTCGATTCGATTTCTGGAATATTTACTTCGTCTTCTTTTGTGAAGGCATTTCGAAAGGCTGTGTTTAGTAAATCTGCTTTTGCAGCACTGTCTTCGATAGTATCTCCATTGTTATCGCGCAGAGAAGGCATTGATTGTTTCTTGCCGCTAACATACTTCACATACGACCAGAATCTCTTTGGATTTTCTGCCAGGTTTCGAGGCAACGTTAGGTTGTGGAAACTGTTATATGCGTCTCGCATTGAACTCCGCGCTACATTTCGAGCTTCTGTAAGGGATCGCCAATCTTGGGGATTTTAGATTGGGCATGTTTGTTTCGTTGATTCTGCAACAGTGTTCTAACCCGTTTTTTGTACCAAGGAGGATCAGCTCCGACATTTGTTAATTTATTTGGCATAAATCTCTCAAGCTTGTTACAGATAATGTTATGAACTGTACCAGTACTAACACAAATCTTACTAACTATCACTTCCACAGTCACACGGCGGTCAGCACGAATAGTGCCATCAATTCGACTTTCATGTGAGGGAATTGAAACTGCAACTGGTCGGCCAGAACGGTGTCTGTCAGTCACTGAGTCGCGACAATTTTTGAACTGCTCTACCTATTTGTAAAAATTTGTACGATTCGTACAGCCTTCGCCATAAACTGTAGACATTTTTATGCAGTGACAGCAACTGATATTGTTTATGTAAGAATATACAGCCTACAGTTGCAGGTTAACTTAATCGTTTATCCAGGTTTCAACGTTAGTAATAACGTCTCTTCAGAACGTGCAACAAGTTAGTATTTTTTTTTCTTTAATTTTATTTTTAAACCCGTTGCAGGCAGGCAATCAGCGGCATAGTACGCCGCTCTTTGGCCACAGAGAACACAAAAGATACAAATGAAGACAATTAGAGAAAAAATACGGTGTACGTAGAAACGGAGACATACACTGTTAAAATACATGGAGCCGTTCACAGGTGTAGAGTACAACATAAAATTTGTTCAGACACTTGGACACACACAGAGGCGAAAATTGTCACACGCGAACGTGGAGGGTCAAAACGAATAACACTGAACCACTTGAGCACGAACGACGGCACACACAGAAACATGAGGCGGAGCGCGAATGTTCACTAAGCATGTACGAGTGAGGGGACCTGCCAAGAGAGGAGGAGGGGGGTGTGGTAGAGGGAGTGGGGAGAGCAGAGATGCCACGGGCAGGGTAGATAGGGAGAGGGAGGAAGGGGGAGGGGAAGCCTGGGGGAAGAGGGATGGGGAAGAGGGGCGGAAGGAGAGAGAAGGGAGGGAGGGAGGGTGCCCAAAGGAAAAGACACAGGAAGTGGGAGGGGAGGATCAAAGTTGATAGCAGGGGTAGATGGAGGGGAGGAGGACATCATCAGGGAGGGGGAGCTGGCGGAAGCCACCTTGGGAGAGGGTAAGGAGGGTGTAGAGATGGAGACCAGGTGGGACGTGGGAATACAGGTGCGGCAACGGGCGGGGGTGGGAGAAGAAGGGTGAGACAAGCGGGTGAGGAGGATCGAGTTTATGGGAGGTGTACAGGATCTGTATCCTTTCAAGGAAAAGGAGGAGGTGGGGGAATGGAAGGTTGTACAAGAGCCACATGGGGGAGGGGAGATGGATGCGATAGGTGGAGAGCATGGCGTTCAAGTGTCTGAAGGGATTTATAAAAGGTAGGGGAGGGGGGCAGAGATCCAGGCCAGATGGGCGCAACAGAGGATAGGGCGGATGAGGGATTTATAGGTGTGGAGGATGGTGGAGGGGCCCAGACCCCACATACGGCCAGAAAGGAGCTTGAGGACATGGAGTTGGGAGAGTGCCTTGGGTTAGATTGTCTGGAGATGGGGGGTCCAGAAGAGGCGACGGTCGAGGATGATGTGAAGGTACTTAAGGGTGGGGATGAGGGCGATAGGACGGCCATAGATGGTTAGATATAAATCGAGGAGGCGGAAGGAAGGGGTGGTTTTGCCTACAATGATCGCCTGGGTTTTGGAGGGATTGACCTTGAGCAACCACTGGTTTCACCAAGTGGTGTACGGGTCAAGATGGGATTGGAGAAGGTGTTGGGAACGCTGCAGGGTGGGGGCGAGGGCAAGGAAGGCTGTGTCATCAGCAATTAGTATTATAATGCGCTAGTAAATTATATTAGATATGATCATCATACAGGATGCAACGTGTAGTACTTACATAAAATATTATTTAAATGTTTGCCTAAAACAGGCCATGACCTAAGTCAACTTTATAAAACTTGATGCATAACTGTAAGGTTTTGTCACTTCTATTAAACAAGCTGTAGCAATTCACTGTAAGCCCGTTGTATGGGCCTCGTTGTGTGACTAGAGACTGTGGACCCAAGGGCTTCGCGGTCTGCCTCACAGAGGGCGGCGTGCATGCGTGAGACGTATAGAATCGAACTCTTGTTACGCACGTGTCAGATAACCTTTTTGCTATGAATTAATTTTTTATTTTACTATTGTAAGTTAATTACAGTATCCAGCATGACTACGTTTTATATTCTACTACAGAGCCTTATAAACTGACCAACAGATCTCGTATGAACATCTGTGAGAAAGGTTCTATTATTACAGAAACTGAAATGGTCACATGCATTATTAATTATTGTAAACCAAATACAGGCTGGAAGCCTTCGAAGTATGCCCTATTTTTTTAGATACATTTGATCGTTCAGTAAATTGTCTCTATCTGTAATTAGGTGTGCATAGATTTGTAGTTCCTCAAGCGTGTCGAGTCTGTATCCCTTAACATCATGGTGTAGTAGCTCTATGTCACGTAAAGGTTTAGGTGTCTGAGCCATTTGCACCGTGTTCCGCAAAGGATGACCCCCGTGTTCCTACGTCCTTTATTGGAAGATGTTCTTTAAACCTTACTGCTATAGCTCTGCCTGTTTGACCTATGTAATAACATGGGCAATCATCACACATAATCTTATATGCGCCTGATTCCGCTGACTTGTCACCGTCTTTCATCAATTCGACTTTCAAGTGAGGGAATTGAAACTGCAACTGTTCGGTCAGTCACTGATTCGCGACCATTTTTGAACTGCTCTACCCACTTGTAAAAACTTGTATGATTCATACAATCATAAACTGTAGACATTCTACAGTATACAGGGTGTTACAAAACGGTACGGCCAAACTTTCAGGAAACATTCCTGACACACAAATAAAGAAAAGATGTTATGTGGACATGTGTCCGGAAACGCTTACTTTCCATGTTAGAGATCATTGTAATTTCGTCCACCTACGCTCAATGGAGGACATTATCATGATTTCATACGGGATACTCTACCTGTGCTGCTAGAACATGTGCCTTTACAAGTACAACACAACATGTGGTTCATGCACGATGGAGCTCCTGCACATTTCAGTCGAACTGTTCGTCGCTTCTCAGCAACATATTCGGTGACCGATGGATTGGTAGGGCGGACCAATTCCATGGCCTCCACGCTCTCCTGACCTCAACCCTTTTGACTTTCGTTTATGGGGGCATTTGAAAGCTCTTGTCTACGTAGCCCCGGTACCAAATGTAGAGACTCTTCGTGCTCGTATTGTGGACGGCTGTGATACAATACGCCATTCTCCAGGGCTGCATCGGCGCATCAGGGATCCCATGCGACGGAGGGTGGATGCATGTATCCTCGCTAACGGAGGACATTTTGAACATTTCCTGTAACAAAGTGTTGGAAGTCACGCTCGTATGTTCTGTTGCTGCGTGTTTCCATTCCATGATTAATGTGATTTGAAGAGAAGTAGTAAAATGAGCTCTAACATGGAAAGTAAGCATTTCCGGACACATGTCCACATAGCATATTTTCTTTCTTTGTGTGTGAGGAATTTTTCCTGAAAGTTTGGCCCTACCTTTTTGTAACACCCTGTATATTCACTGGTGTGTCTCCTGCAGCAAGTAAAAGACGAATAACAGAACGTTGTTCAACTATTGTGGAAGTTTTACGCGGACGCGTCATGTTGAAATTTATTTTTGAGGTTATAAACAAAACAATGTTGATACATCAGCTGATCAGGGCTCGTACCAGTGATGCCAACTTAAAGCCATAAAAGTAGCAACTTTCCCCTATTAATAGCTTTTTCCCCAGACCAATTTGTCTCTTTAATTATTGAATGACCCCCGTACAGCGCGGTGATTTGCTAACTGTAGGAGCCGCTGACTACCAATGCATTCTGTGAAAACCGCAGGTCGATAGCACTTTTTCATTTACACAATATTTGCGGTGCAAGCTTTAGGTGATTCGTCCAGTATACGGAACAAAATAGCATCTCGTTCTACTAAGATAATCATCGACTGTCGGGAGAATCCAAAACAGGGGACTGCCGATCCAGACAGTCTGATGTGTGTCCGCGAGCCGTGCTGGGCGATCTGAGAGGGCGTGTTCACGTTTACGTTCAGGGCGAGCGCGTGTTCTGGTCGCTACCCCGCTTGCCCGCCGTATCGACTCGGCAGCAGCGGCAGTGGGCACCGCGTGTGACATGGCCCTGCTCTGAGGGATGTCTCCGGCTGGAACCACGGCCTCAGGGCGCGCCGCTGCCGTCTGCCGTACCGAGGGCCGAGGGCCGGGTTGGACCCGAGTGACACAAGCTGGGGGGAGGGAGGCGCCACAACAGTAAGGTTTCCTTGCAGGAAGTGTCGTGCTTGCAAGGGAAACTCCCCATCTCACCCCCCTCAGATTTAGTGGTAAAAGGGACCAGTGGACAAAACGTTAAAAGCAAAAAATGCAAAATAGAAACACTGAACGGTCGAAGGACAAGAAATGCAATATTGTTCTTGTTGTGGTCTTCACTCCTGAGACTGGTTTGATGTAGCTCTGCATGCTGCTCTATCCTGTGCAAGCTTCTTCATCTCCCAGTACCTACTGCAACCTACATCCTTCTGCATCTGCTTAGTGTATTCATCTCTTGGTCTCCCTCTACGATTTTTACCCTCCACGCTGCCCTCCAATGCTAAATTTCTGATCCCTTGGTGCCTCAGAACATGTCCTACAAACCGGTCCCTTCTTCTTGTCAACCTGTGCCACAAACTCCCCTTCTCCCCGTTTCTATTCAATACCTCCTCATTAGTCATGTGATCTACCCATCTAATCTTCAGCATTCTTCTGTAGCGCCACATTTCGAAAGCTTCTTTTCTCTTCTTGTCCAAATTATTTATCGTCCATGTTTCACTTCCATACATGGCTACACTCCATACAACTACTGTCAGAAACGACTTCCTGGCACTTAAATCTAGACCCGATGTTAACAAATTTCTTCAGAAACGCTTTCCTTGCCATTGCCAGTCTACATTTTATATCCTCTCTACTTCGACCATCATCAGTTATTTTGCTCCCCAAATAACAAAACTCCTTTACTCCTTTGAGTGTCTCGTTTCCTAATCTAATTCCCTCAGCAACCCCCGAATTAATTCGACTAAATTCCATTATCCTCGTTTTGCTTTTGTTGATGTTCATCTTATATCCTCCTTTCAAGACACTGTCCATTCGGTTCAACTGCTCTTCCAAGTCCTTTGCTGTCTCTGACAGAATTACAATGTATTAAAGTTTTTATTTCTTCTCCATGGATTTTAATACCTACTCCGAATTTTTCTTTTGTTTCCTTTACTGCTTGGTCAATATACACATTGAATAACATCGGGGAGAGGCTACAACCCTGTCTCACTCCCTTCCCAACCACTGCTTCCCTTTCGTGCCGCTCGACTCTTATAACTGCCATCTGGTATC
Organism: Schistocerca gregaria; assembly: GCF_023897955.1. NCBI lineage: Eukaryota > Metazoa > Arthropoda > Insecta > Orthoptera > Acrididae > Schistocerca > Schistocerca gregaria. Next base: position 77,361,281 of record NC_064925.1, on the reverse strand, counting down.
TGTAAAAATAGTAAATAGCCTTTCGCTCCCTACATTTTACCCCCCCCCCCCCCCCCCCCCCACGTTCAGAATTTGAAAGAGACTATTCCAGTCAGCATTGTCGAAAGCTATCTCTAAGTCTACAAATGCTAGGAACGTAGTTTTGCCTTCCCTTAATCTAGCTTCTAAAATAAGTCGTAGGATCAGTATTGCCTCACGTGTTCCCATATTTCTACGGAATCAAAAACTGATCTTCCCCGAGTTTGGTTTCTATTAGTATCTCCTTTCGTCTGTAAAGAATTCGCGATAGTATTTTGCAGCCGTGACTTATTATACTGATAGTTCGGTAATTTTCACATCTGTCAACACCTGCTTCCTTTGGGATTGGAATTATTATATTCTTCTTGACGTCTGAGGGTATTTTGCCTGTTTCATACATATTGCTCAACAGATGGTAGAGTTTTGTCAGGACTGGCTCTCTGAACGCCGTCAGTAGTACTAATGGAATGCTGTCTACTCCCGGGGCCTTGTTTCGACTCAGGTCTTTGAGTGCTCTGTCAAACTCTTCACGCAGTATCGTATCTCCCATTTCATCTTCATCTACATCTTCTTCCATTTCCATAATATTGTCCTTAAGTACATTGCCCTTGTATAGGCCCTCTATACACTCCATCGACCTTTCTGCTTTCCCTTCTTTGCTTAGAACTGTATTTCCATCTGAGCTCTTGATATTCATACAAATGGCTCTCTTTTCTCCAAACGTCTCTTTAATTTTCCTGTAGGCAGTATCTATCTTAAAAAATGGTTCAAATGGCTCTGAGCACTATGGGACTTAACTGCTGAGGTTATCAGTCCCCTAGAACTTAGAACTACTTAAACCTAAGTAACCTAAGGACATCACACACTTCCATGCCCGAAGATTCGAACCTGCGACCGAAGTGGTCGCGCGGTTCCAGACTGTAGTGCCTAGAACCGCTCGGCCACTCTGGCCGGCTATCTGTCTTACCCCTAGTGAGATAAGGCTCTACATCCATACATTTGTACTCTAGCCATCCCTGCTTAGCCGTTTTGCACTTCCTGTCGATCTCATTTTTGAGGCATTTGTATTCCCTTTTGCCTACTTCATTTACTGCATTTTTATATTTTCTGCTTTCATCAGTTAAATTCAATATTTCGGAAATCTCTCTGTCCTTCCCTTACTTCCGCCACTTTTTCTTTGAACTGAGCTACGTCAGCACTGTGATACAGCCAGCGCAATTGACATACACGAAGGCTATCTATGATTTCGTTCAGCAGCGCAGGTTACCGAATGTGGTTGAGGAGAAGCTTCCCAAAGTCGACTGGCGTGCCGTTTGGTGATCGGTGTGCGCTCACACTGACGTCCAGTCTGCATGGTACCTTACTGGCAGTGGGAAGCAAGTATGCCGGTCACGCCTTCACAGGATTCACATCGACTGTGATGTTTTGGACACAGACGTGCACCGCCTGATGTGCAGATCGGCCAGAGGTGTCTGGTTCTCGGTGCGACAGATGTTGTCCCTAATTACCCGAACAACTCCTCATCAGATACTTACTCAACTGCTCCTCTTACCGGACGCGGGAGACTTCCCGCAAGCAAAGACGAACTCTGTGAGGTGTATATGTGGAAACTCAGCACACGACTTATTTTCTAATGGCGAGAAATGTATCCATGACTTTTGGCAGTTCCGTAATGAACGCCACTGTGCAGTTGTCTGCAATCCAAAATCTATCTATCTATATCAGAATCCCGCTCCAGATACTGCCGTGTCTGGTTGCTGACGAGTCCTCTTAATTTGGCTCGGTCCTCCCACCACTTTTCTTCCTCCACTTGCTGCTAGGTCACACCTGTCCTTTCTACAGATATTCTCACTCCCATTTACCACCTTGTTCATGGGCGCACTCTAGGTCTTTTCCCATCCATCTTTAGTTCTTCCATAATTTTGGGGAGTCTCTGCTCATGCATCCTTTTAACATGCCCATACAATCTTAATCTCTTTTTTTCATTTTCTTCTCCCATACTTTCTTGTTTAAGGTCCTTTCTAATCTCTACATTCCTAACCCTGTCCATTCTTGTTTTTCCCTTAACTGCTCTGAGAAATTTCGTTTCCCCTGCTTGCAGTCTGCTCAAGTCCCTTTCTGTCATTTTCCATGTTTCTCCACCATAGGTGACAATAGGGAAGTAATAATTCTTATACACAAGGAGTTTTGCTTTTTCTGAAACTTCCGTATTCGAAATCAGGTGTTTTATTGTTGGGTAGAAATTGCCTCCCTTCTGTAACCTCCTATTAATTTCGTTAGTTATTCTTCCATCCCTAGATATTTCACTCCCTAAATAATTGAAACTTTCTACCACTTTGAGCGGTTCTCCATTCAAGGTAATATTTCCGTTGATAAATCCAAAACACAGACAATTTTTCTCCAATTTACTCGGTAGTTTCTTCCTTAACCCACCCCATAGCTGGTGTGTTCCTATCATGCAGGGTTGATCCCCGTCTTTTCCACACTTAGACCCGGTAGATTCACTAGTGATCGGAAAGTTCATCTCGGAAAAAGTATACGTTTGATAGTCTCAATTAGTCTAACGTCTTGCTACGCCTGCCTCTTCGCGGACGCCGGTTTCCTGATATTCTCTGTGGTATTAATGACCAAAATAAATAAATAAAAATAAAAAAGAACAAAAAGAAAAATATATAAATAAATAAACCACGTTCACTGTACCTCTACTCCACGTTCCCTACGCTTTTCTTGGTTCCTGGAGGGTGGGGATGGGACATCGTAACCAGCCCTCGGGTTGAGACTTAGGTTTGGATGGGTTATTTTGGGGAAGGAGACCAGACAGCGAGGTCATCGGTCTCATCGGATTAGGGAAGGACGGGGAAGGAAGTCAGCCGTGCCCTTTGAAAGGAACCGTCCCGGCATTTGCCTGGAGCGATGTAGGGAAATCACGGAAAACCTATATCAGGATGGCCGGACGCGTTGTCCTCTCGAATGCGAGTCGGGTTGAGACTCGTGCTCACTTTGCTCTCACACCTCCCATTGGGCGCCGGTAAGGTTCCCTTACAAAAATAAAAAATAAATAAAAATGATCACGGGGTAGGAGTACCATGCGGGCGAGCTGTGTTCGATCCTCTCTCGTCACATTTTCTTTCCGCTGTTCGCTGTATTCAAATTTGTGTCTGTGTCGTGGTGTAACGCCCGTTTGCAACAGCGAGGTGTAAGGTGGGGACTATAATGATAGTTGATTCAGCACAACTACTCTATTAGCAGCCGAAGAGAAGTGGCTTTCGAATGGGAACAGCAAACGCCTGATGACAGGGCGACATGTCAACCGCATCCTCCATCGGAAACCACGTCCGGTGTGTTATACACGGCACTAGTGACAGTACGTGTGTCATATGATAAGGAATATCTTACCGACGCACCTAATTGTAGGTGTTCGTATGAATATGATCACTCCCAAGGAAATGATGAAAACATCATAGTTTCGATTACCTCTCGTTGTGCCCTGAAATGAGAAATGTCCTACCCACTATCCTTCCCACCCCTCCTATCGTGGTATTCCGCCATCCACCGAGCCTACACACTACGCTCGTCCATCCTTACACAACCCCTGCTCCCAATCCCTCACCGCATGCCTCATACCCCAGTAATAGACCTAGGTGCAACACCTGTCCCATACATCCTCCTACCACCACCTACTCCAGTCCAGTCACTAACATCACCTATCCCATCAAAGGCAGGGCTACCTGTAAACCCGTCATGTGATTTACAAGCTAAGCTGTAACCTCTGTGCTGCACTCTATGCACGCATGACAACCAACAAGCTGTCTGTCCGAATGAACGGCCACCGACAACCTGCAGCCAAAAAACAAGTGGACCACATTGTTGCTGAACACGCTGCGAAACATGATACCCTTGATCTCAATGACTGCTTCACAGCCTGTGCCATATGGTCCTTCCCACCAACACCAGCTTTTCTGAATTGCGCAGGTGGGATCTTTCCCTGCATTACTTCTTACGTTCCCGTAACCCCCCTGGCCTCAACCTTCGTTGGTCACTGTCCTCACCCATCCAGCCCCCTCCCTGTTCCCATGCCAGCGCTACACAGCCGTCATTTCACCGCCACAGCCAGTCTTTTAATTTCTTCTTATTTTTGAAACATAATAGTTTGTTATATAAGGTGCAACAAACGAACGCAACAGTTTCACAATCACACAGTTTCAAAAAATGGTTCAAATGGCTCTGAGCACTATGGGACTTAGCTGCTGTGGTCATCAGTCCCCTAGAACTTAGAACTACTTAAACCTAACTAACCTAAGGACATCACACACATCCATACCCGAGGCAGGATTCGAACCTGCGACCGTAGCGGTCGCGCGGCTCCAGACTGTAGCGCCTAGAACCACTCGGCCACTCTGGCCGGCTCACACAGTTTCTCTGTGCTCAGTCAAAACATACGTTTTTAACGTTTTTGAAGCTGAGTTCCCTTTTGAAAATTTTGACTCTCGAATTCATTTGTTGTAACATAGTTCACACTAGTTTATTTGTTGTTTTCATTTCTGCGAGACGTCTATCTGCTATCTCGCCTGCTCTCACTATTTACCGAATTTGGCAGCGACGGTAATGTATTCTTACCATATGACTCACATTTTGTACCCAATATATAGTGTGAAAAGTGCCAAGACCACAGAAAGATAAGAAACATTTCAATGACTGGACGGACAGTTTATACTGTTGTGGGGAGGGGGGGGGGGGGGGGGGAATTGTCACAATAAGGATCTGAACACGGCTCGCTGACGTCACAGGCCAACACGGTGCCCACCTAACCACGCTGTTGCCATTATCTGCCTGTCCCCCATGTTTACTTACTTAGCTTAGACCATTTACTGATTCTGTTATGCTTCTTTTTCTCACAGTGCTATGCACCTTCTACCTGTTTTCATGCTCGACCTGTTTTCATTTTTTGACTGACTATCGACTGGCCCACCTTACCACTAAATCTGATGGGGGTGCGATACGAAGTTTCCCTTGTTGTAGCCGCCGCTTGGGGATCCAAGGTGAGAGGGACGCCAGCGACGCGCAAGGGCGCTATTTGTATACGATGTGTATCACAAGTAGTAGAAGAGCTGACACAGCTAAAAGAGTGGGAAGGCAAAGAGGAGAAGGGAGGGAGGCCACCAAACAAAAAGTCACTTTTGTGGAAAAATGTTCTTGAATCGGTTTTGGCCGCACCTCCGAGCATTCTTATACATATACGTCTACATCGACATCTACATGGCTATTCTGCAAAACACACTTAAATTCCTGGCAGAGGGTTCTTCTAGCCTCCTTCAGACTATTTCTCTACCGTCCCGCTTTCTAACAGCGCGCGAGAAAAATGAACTCTTAAACCTTTCCGTTCAAGGTCTGATTGCTTATTTTATTACGACGATCATTTCTCCGTATGGTTGTTGGCGACGATAAAATACACTGAAGCGCAGAATAAACTAGTATAGGCATGTGTACTCAAATACAGAGATATGTAAACAGACATACTATGGCACAGCGGTGGGCAACACCTACATAGGACAAAAAGTGTCGGGCGCAGTTGCTAGACCTGTTACTGCTGCTAAAAAATGTAAATGTCGTGTGACTAGGGCCTCCCGTCGGGTAGACCGTTCGCCGGATGCAAGTCTTTCGATTTGACGCCACTTCGGCGACTTGCGCGTCGATGAAGATGAAATGATGATGATTAGGACAACACAACACCCAGTACCTGAGTGGAGAAAACCTCCGACCCAGCCGGGAATCGAACCCGGGCACTTAGGATTGGCATTCTGTCGCGCTGACCACTTTAAACGGTATTGTTCGCTGCGTTTGGCCTGGGCGGGCGTCACAAGACATCCGTTCAACTTGATCGTTGACTCCATTACTCAGTTTTTTTATTACAGAGGGCGAGCAGCCTTCTGACCGAATACGCTGAGCTACCGGACCACTCAGCTACTGGGGGAGGACACTGCTGTTACAATGGCAGGATATCAAGCTTTAGGTGAGTTTGAAGTGGTGTTATAGTCGGTGCATGACCGATGAGACACAGCGTCTCCGAGGTAGCGATGAAATGGGGATTTGCCCGTACGACCATTTCACGAGTGTACCGTAAATATCAGCAATCCGGGAAAGAATCATATCTCCAACATCGCTGCAAGATCGGGACCAACGGCGACTGAAGATAATTGTTTAACGTGACAGACTTCCAACCCTTCCGCAAACTGCTGCAGATTTCAATGCTGGGGCATCAACAAGTGTCTGCATGCGAACTGTTCAACGAAATTTCATCGACATGGGCTTTCGGAGCCAAAGGTCCACTTGCGTACCCTTGATTACTGCACGACACAAAGCTTTGCGCCTCGCCACGGCCCGTCAACACCGACACTGGAGTGTTGATGACTGGAAACATGTTTCCTGCTCGGACGAGTCTCGTTTCAAATTGTATCGAGCGGATCGACGTGTACAGTTATGGAGACAGCCTCACGAACCCATGGACCCTGCATGTCAACAAGGGACTCTTCAAGCTGGTGGAGGCTTTGTAATGGTGTGGGGAGTGTGCAGTTGGAATGATACGGGGCCCCTGATACGTCTAGGTACGACTCTGACAGATGACGCGCACGTAAGCATCCTGTCTCATCACCTGCATCCATGCATGTCCGTTGTGCATGCCGACGAACTTGGGCAATTCCAGCAGGACAATGCGACACCCCACACGTCCAGAATTGCTACAGAGTGGCACGAGAAACACTCTTCTGAATTTAAACAATTCCGCTGGCCGCCAAACTCCCCAGACATGAACATTATTGAGCATGTCTGGGATGCCTTGCGACGTGCTGTTGAGAAGTGATCTCCACCCCCTTGTACTCTTCCGGATTTATGCCCTGTAGGATTCGTGGTGTCAGTTCCCTCCAGTACTTCTTCAGACATTAGTCGAGTCCATGCCACGTCGTGTTGCCGGGGCCGCCAGGTGTACGAGTTTCTTTGGCTCTCTAGTGTATTTTCATATTCTGAGGTAAAAGCTGGTGATCTGTATTTCGTGATAAGATCTTGGCGCAAAGAAAAATGTCTTTGTTTTAATGATTCACGCTCGAATCCGCTATTCATATCCGTGAACTCTCTTCGCTTATTTCGCGATAATACAAAACAAGATGCCCTTTTTTTTTATCTTTTTCGATGTCCTCCGTCAATTATATATCGGAAGCACCCCATACAGCACCGTAGTACACTACCAGAGGACCAACAAGCGTAGTGTAGGTAGTCTCTTCAGTAGACGTATTGCATCTTGTAAGTATTCTGCCAGTAAAACATATTCTTTGGTTTGCCTTCCCCATAATATTATCTATGTGATTTTTCCAACTTAAGTTTTTCGTAACTGTATTTCATAGATATTTAGTCGAATTCACAGCCTTGAAATTTCTTTGATTTACCATTTAATCTAAATTTAACGGATTTCTCTTTCTACTCATGTGGATGACCTCACACTTTTCGTTATTGAGAGACAATTGCCACTTTTCGCACCATTCAGATATCGTGTCTAATTCATTTTGCAAATGGTGTATGATGAATTTACTATAAGGTAATGACAGCATCATCTGTAGACAATCTAAAAGACTTGCTCATATTATGTCCTAAATCTCTAACGCAGATTAGGAACAGCAAAGGGTCTATAACACTGCCTTGGTGAACGCCGAATATCGCTTCTGTTTTACTCGATGATTTCCGTCGATTACTACATGCTCTGACCTTTCTGAGAGGAAATCGCGCATCCAGTCGCACAATTGAGGCGATAATCCATAGGCACGCAATTTTATTAGGGGCGGTGTCAAACGCCTCCTGGAAATCTAGAAATGTGGAGTCAGTTTGAGATGCCCTGTCGATAGCACTCATTACTTCGTGCGAAGAAAGAGTTATACTATTCCAGCACAGCATTTGTTCCAAAATACTGCTGCAAATCGACGATAGTGACATGGGTCTGTAATTCAGAGGATTTTCTTTCGGTGTGGCCGAGCGGTTCTAGGCTCTTCAGTCTGGAACCGCCAGACCTCTACAGTCGTAGTTTCGAATCGTGCCTCGGGCATGGATGTGTGTGATGTCCTTAGGTTAGTTAGGTTTAAGTAGTTCTAAGTTCTAGGGTACTGATGACCTCAGATGTTAAGTCCCATAGTGCTCAGAGCCATTTGAACCATTTGATTTTCTTTCATTTGATGTGACCTGTGTAATTTTCCAGTCTTTCGGTACAGATATTTCCTCAAGCGAGCGGTTGTGTGTGATTGCTAAGTATGGGACTAATGTATAACCAAAATGTCCGCCACTGGTAGCTGAGTGGTCAGTGTGATGAAATGTCATACCTAAAGGCCCGGGTTCGATTCCCGGCTGGGTCGCAGATTTTCTCCGCTCAGGGACTGGGTGTGTTGTCCTTATCATCATCATTTCATACCCATCCACACGCAAGTCGCCGAAGTGGCATCAGCTCGAAAGACTTGGACCAGGCGAATGGTCTACCCCACGGGAGGCCCTAGCCACATGGCATTTACATTAACATCACCAAAATTGACAGGAACTTTATTCGTATGCTAACTGTACAACAAGACTTGCTTTTATTAAGTGCTTTAAGCTGCTTCGATACACCGCGAAGATCTACTTCTAAGTAACTCATTTTGGCAGCTGTTCTCGATTCGCAATTTTGAGTACTTTGTTGTCTTTGGTGAGGGAGTTTCAGAAAACTGTACTTAATAAGTCAACTGTAGTGGCGTTGGCACCGGTTAATTCAGTGAAGGTATTGCTTGTGCCTTGCTTCTGGTGTACTTTATATAACGGTCACACTATGTTTGGATTTTTGATCAGATATCGAGACAGAGTTTCATTGTGGAAGCTACTAGTAACAACGCCGATCTTGGAGACTTTGTGTTCTTTTTAATTTGGAATGTTTATTTCACTGCTTCTGCAACAATGTTCTGGCCTCTTTTGTGTGCCATGGGGGATCTATTCCTTTGGATTGAAGCCACATCTCGTCTACAGTTACGTAGTTAGTTGCGAAGTGATGGAGGTTGAATCCTAGAGAGGCGTTGAGCAAATTTTTACTTGCTTTTTTTTTTTCAAATGGATATCTTTGCCTTTACTTTTGGTGGATTTGGATGTTGGAGTGATCGCTCTCGCTACAACGATCTTGTGGTTAGCTGTCCATGTATCCCTCATGATGTTTCCTATTTGCTCAGGATTATTCGTTGCTAAGAGATCAATTATGTTTTCGCGACCATTTACACTTCGAATAAGCACCTAACTTATTGTCCAAACTATAACATTTTGTACAAATTCTGACGATGTTTTATATCTACCACCGGCTTCGAATACGTATTTTCGCCAGAAAATCGAAGGTAAATTAAAATCGCCACAAACTATAATTATGTAAGTGTGGTACTTATTTGTGATGGCACTCAAGTTTTCTTTGAACCGTTCAACAACTGTATCACCCGAGTCAGGGGAGGGGGGGGGGGGGGGGAAGCCTCGTTAAAAGGAACCAATTATTACTTTGTTCCGGTTGTCAAGTATAATGTCTACCCAAACTAATTTACTGGAGCCATCTACCTTCAAGATAAACTATATCTAACAGCAACAAAGACGCCGCCACCAACTTTATTTATTACATTCATTCATTGTATTCGCAAATTGCATATGCTGTAGAATAGAATAACGACAATGAAAATTCGTGACGGACCGGAACTCGAACCCGTAATTCCCGCTTATCGCGAGCGGTAGCCTTACCATTTGGCTATCCGTGTTCGACTCACGGCCACACCCAAACTTCCATATGTCGTCAACCATGCGTCTACCACCTGTACTCGCACATCCATTATGTATATTCCCGTACAGGTGAGACATTTTACTCGAAAGTGGCTTGCCCGTTGTCGGCGAATAAATACGATATTGCAGTGCCTGTGTTATTTTGCATTACTACACAGGAACAGGCTCTGCGGCGACTACAGCCATTATGAAATACATTCAATGTACAGGGATATACACAATGAATGCACTAGTACAGTTCGTAGACCCATAGTTGACGACATATGGAAGTTTGGGTCCGGCCGTGAGTCGAACACGGATAGCCAAATGGTAAAGCGACCGCTCGCGAAAAGCGGGATATCCTCCTTTGAGTCCCGTTCGGCACAAATTTTCGTTGTCGTCATTCAGTCTACAGCTCGTGGCTGTCCATATACGCAATTACGAATACAATTAATTTATTTCATAACGGCTGTAGTCGCCGCAGTGTCTGTTCCTTAACACATGCACGGACGTCCAAAGGAACAGTATCGTATTCAACACAACATACACACTGCAGTATCGTATGTACACACAACAACAAAAGTTTTGCATCATCTCGGTTCCGAGAGTACCGGAACTTGTACGGAAAATTGGAATAGAGATCAATGTAAACATCATTTCCGCCCTTTTTATTGCTCAGGAAAACCAAACATAGTATCTTATACCGCCATACAGCGAGACTCTCAGAGGTGGTGGTCCACATTGCTTTACACACCGGTACCTCAAATACCCAGTAGCACGTCCTCTTTCATTGATGCATGCCAGTGTTCGTCATGGCATACTATCCACAAATTCATCAAGGCATTATTGATCCAGATTGTCCCATACCTCAACGGCGATTTGACGTATATCCCACAGAGTGGTTGGTGGGTCACGTCGTCCATAAACAGCCATTTTCAATCCATCCCAGGCATGTTTGATAGCGTTCATGTCTGGAGAACGTGCTGCCACTCTAGTGGAGCGATGTTGTTACCCTGAAGGAAGTAATTCACAAGATGTGCACGATGGAGGCGCGAATTATCGTCCATGAAGACGAATGCCTCGCCAATATGCTGCCGATATGGTTGCACTAGCGGTAGGAGGACGGCATTCGCGTATCGTACAGCCGTTACGGCGCCTTCCATGACCACCAGCGGCGTACGTCGGCCCCACATAATGCCACCCCAAAACAGCAGGGTACCTCCACCTTGCTGCACTCGCAGGACAGTGTGTCTAAGACGTTCAGCCTGACCGGGTTGCCTCCAAACACGTCTACGACGACTGTCTGGTTGAAGGCGTATGCGACACTCATCGGTGAAGAGAACGTGATGCTAAACCCGAGCGGTCCAGTCGGCATGTTGTTGTGCCCATCTGTACCGCACTGCATGGTGTCGTGGTTGCTAAGATGGACCTCGCCATGGACATCGGGAGTGACGTTGCGCATCATACAGCCTATTGCGCACAGTTTGAGTCGTAACACGACGTCCTGTGGCTACACGAGAAGCATCATTCAACATGGTGGCTTTACTGTTAGGGTTCCTCCAAGCCATAATCCGCAGGTAATTGTCATCCACTGCAGTAGTAGCCCTTGGCCGGCCTGAGTGAGGCATGTCATTGACAGTTCCTGTGTCGCTGTATTTCCTCCATGCCCGAACAACATCACTTTGGTTCACTCCGAGACGCCCCGGCACTTCCCTTGTTGAGAGCCCTTCCTGGCACAAAGTAACAATGCGGACGCGATCGAACCGCGGTATTGACCGTCTAGGCATGGTTGAACTACAGACAACACGAGCCGTGTACCCCCTTCCTGGTGGAGTGACTGGTACTGATCGGCTGTCTTAGCCCCTCCGTCTAATAGGCGCTGCTCATGCATGGTTTTTTACATATTTGGGCGGGTTTAGTGATATATCGGAACATTCAAAGGTGGTGGTGGTTAGTGTTTAACGTCCCGTCGACAACGAGGTCATTAGAGACGGAACGCAAGCTCGGGTTAGGGAAGAATTGGGAAGGAAATCAGCCGTGCCCTTTCAAAGGAACCATCCCGGCATTTGCCTGAAACGATTTAGGGAAATCACGGAAAACCTAAATCAGGATGGCCGGAAACGCGATTGAACCGTCGTCCTCCCGAATGTGAGTCCAGTGTGCTAACCACTGCGCCACCTCGCTCGGTAACAGTCAAAGGGGCTGTGTCCACAGTCAACGTGTATCTTCAGGAGTTCTGGGAGCTGGGGCGATGCAAAACTTTTTTTGATGTGTGTACTTATTCTATCGTTTCTAAGCACTTCAAATCATTTGTAAGAATTTCGGCTCAACGTATCTCCGGCTTTAGTTTCTACTTAGAATTATTTGAAGGATTTAGTCGGTATCTAGAAAGATTTGAGCCTCACTGTTTTACATTATCGCTTGGAGCTCTGGTTCTTTCCCAACCCAGCTACGACAGTTTACAACTTCATTATTGATTGTTGCTGTGTCTACCCTCTTCCTGTGTCGTTCCTGCAACCTTTGGAACTCGAGCCCTTCTTGCACTGTCCCGACGCCCTTTAACCTACACCTCTTGCTCTCATACCTGCTTCCATCCAGAAAGTTCTTGATTATTTCAGCGGTTTTTTACCTTTACTACGAATGCTATGTAATGAAGCAATAACGCTACCATCTGAAGATAGGTTAAACTCGGAACAAGAGTTGACTCAAAAAATGCTGATACAGAAAAGATGAGATTGCTGCCTGCCCGTCTTCAGCATTTCATCCAACAGTCGTCGTGCAACAAAAACGTGGATGAGAATTAGCGCACAATTTACTGAAAAAAAACCTGATTAACTTGAATGCTTGTGTGAATATAATTATTATTGTGTTTGTGTCGTCAGACTATTCTTGCCCCAAGTCTCGTATCATTTAGCTACTTGCAATAGAACATTCGTTACAGAAGAACGATAGTTTTCTTATGGACGGTTAAGTTCTTGGATTCCTACCAGTCGTTCTAAGAGTATCAACCCTGGACTTTCACGGTTGACAGTCTTGCAATCCCCGTCTTGAAGTAATGCGCAACATTTACAGATGAACAAGCAGAGCGGCCCTCAAACATTCAATATTTATTGCAATAATATTGTCTCAATATATCGCGGAAAAGTGCGAGGAGTAGAGCGGCACAATATTATTGGCCAAGAGCTATGCCTGAGACGCGTCGGTGTATAACTCTGCATTCGCGGCAAACAATACAGACGAAATCGTCTGAAAAGCTTCCAGGAAGCATTTCAATGGAACAGGGACTCATTTACTGGAGCATAGATTCGTGACTCTCAACAGCAAAAACTAATTACAAATTGTTTAGCAAGTAAACTGTGTAATTTATCGCGTACATAACTGTTTTCAACGTATTTCCTTACAGTAACAACTGTTGTAAATGATGCAAAACAATTATTTACTGATCATGGATTGAAAGTGTGGTGTCACCGCCAGACACCACACTTGCTTGGTGGTAGTCTTTAAATCGGCCGCGGTCCATTAGTATACGTCGGACCCGCGTGTCGCCACTATCAGTGATTGCAGACCGAGCGCCGCCACACGGCAGGTCTAGAGAGACTTCCTAGCACTCGCCCCAGTTGTACAGCCGACTTTGCTAGCGATGGTTCACAATCTACATTCGCTCTCATTTGCAGAGACGACAGTTTATCATAGCCTACTACAGTAGTACAAGTTTATATGCCAACTAGCTCTGCAGATGACGAAGAAATTGAAGAAATGTACAATGAAATAAAAGAAATTATTCAGATAGTGAAGGGAGACGAAAATTTAATAGTAATGGGTGACTGGAATTCGAGTGTAGGAAAAGGGAGAGAAGGAAACATAGTAGGTGAATATGGATTGGGGCTAAGAAATGAAAGAGGAAGCCGCCTAGTAGAATTTTGCACAGAGCACAACTTAATCATAGGTAACACTTGGTTTAAGAATCATGAAAGAAGGTTGTATACTTGGAAGAACCCTGGAGATACTAAAAGGTATCAGATAGATTATATAATGGTAAGACAGAGATTTAGGAACCAGGTTTTAAGTTGTAAGAATTTCCAGGGGCAGATGTGGACTCTGACCACAATCTATTGGTTATGACCTGTAGATTAAAACTGAAGAAACTGCAAAAATGTGGGAAATTATGGAGATGGGATCTGGATAAACTGAAAGAACCAGAGGTTGTACACAGTTTCAGGGAGAGCATAAGGGAACAATTGACAGGAATAGGGGAAAGAAATACAGTAGAAGAAGAATGGGTAGCTCTGAGGGATGAAGTAGTGAAGGCAGCAGAGGATAAAGTAGGTAAAAAGATGAAGGCTAGTAGAAATCCTTGGGTAACAGAAGAAATATTGAATTTAATTGATGAAAGGAGAAAATATAAAAATGCAGTAAATGAAGCAGGCAAAAAGGAATACAAACGTCTCAAAAATGAGATCGACAGGAAGTGCAAAATGGCTAAACAGGGATGGCTAGTGGACAAATGTAAGGATGTAGAAGCTTATCTCACTAGGGGTAAGATAGATACTGCCTACAGGAAAATTAAAGAGACCTTTGGAGAGAAGAGAACCACGTGTATGAATATCAAGAGCTCAGATGGCAACCCTGTTCTAAGCAAAGAAGGGAAGGCAGAAAGGTGGAAGGAGTATATAGAAGGTTTATACAAGGGTGATGTACTTGAGGACAATATTATGGAAATGGAAGAGGATGTAGATGAAGACGAAATGGGAGATACGATACTGCGTAAAGAGTTTGACAGAGTACTGAAAGACCTGAGTCGAAACAAGGCCCCCGGAGTAGACAATATTACATTAGAACTACTGACGGCCTTGGGAGAGCCAGTCATGACAAAACTCTACCAGCTGGTGAGCAAGATGTATGAGACAGGCGAAATACCCTCAGACTTCAAGAAGAATATAATAATTCCAATCCCAAAGAAAGCAGGTGTTGACAGATGTGAAAATTACCGAACAATCAGTTTAATAAGTAACAGCTGCAAAATACTAACGCAAATTCTTTACAGACTAATGGAAAAACTGGTAGAAGCTGACCTCGGGGAAGATCAGTTTGGATTCCATAGAAATGTTGGAACACGTGAGTCAATACTGACCTTGCGACTTATCTTTGAAGAAAGATTAAGGAAAGGCAAACCTACATTTCTAGCATTTGTAGACTTAGAGAAAGCTTTTGACAATGTTGACTGGAATACTCTCTTTCAAATTCTAAAGGTGGCAGGGCTAAAATACAGAGAGCGAAAGACTATTTACAATTTGTACAGAAACCAGATGGCAGTTATAAGAGTTGAGAGGCATGAAAGGGAAGCAGTGAGGGAAGGGAGTGAGACAGGATTGTAGTGTCTCCCTGATGTTATTCCATCTGTATATTGAGCAAGCACTGAAGGACACAAAAGAAAAATTCAGAGTAGGAATTAAAATCCATGGAGAATAAAGAAAACCTTTGAGGTTTGCCGATGACATTGTAATTCTGTCAGAGACAGGAAAGGACTTGGAAGAGCAGTCGGAATGGATAGTGTCTTGAAAGGGGTATATAAGATGAACATCAACAAAAGCAAAACGAGGATAATGGAATGTAATCAAATTAAATCGGGTGATGCTGAGGGAATTAGATTAGGAAATGAGACACTTAAAGTAGTAAAGGAGTTTTGCTATTTAGGAAGTAAAATAACTGATGATGGTCGAAGTAGAGAGGATATAAAATGTAGACTGGCAATGGCAAGGAAAGCGTTTCTGAAGAAGAGAAATTTGTTAACATCGAATGTAGATTTAAGTGTCAGGAAATCATTTGTGAAAATATTTGTTTGGAGTGTAGCCATGTATGGAAGTGAAACATGGACGATAACTAGTAGACAAGAAGAGAATAGAAGCTTTTGAAATGTGGTGCTACAGAAGAATACTGAAGATAAGGTGGATAGATCACGTAACTAATGAGGAGGTATTGAATAGGATTGGGGAGAAGAGAAGTTTGTGGCACAACTTGACTAGAAGAAGGGATCGGTTGGTAGGACATGTTTTGAGGCATCAAGGGATCACAAATTTAGCATTGGAGGGCATTGTGGAGGGTAAAAATCGTAGAGGGAGACCGAGAGATGAGTACACTAAGCAGATTCAGAAGGATGTAGGTTGTAGTAGGTACTGGGAGATGAAGCAGTTTGCGCAGGATAGAGTAGCATGGAGAGCTGCATCAAACCAGTCTCAGGATTGAAGACAATAACAACAACAACATATATTGAACGAGGGTCAATATTTTAATGCTCTTCGATTTACTTTAATATATGACGATCAATATTGTTTCGCAATACTAAGTATTGCCTAATAAATGTTGAACGTGTGATGGCCCCTTCACTCTGCAAAGAGAGAGAGAGGGAGACACACACACACACACACACACACACACACACACACACACACACACACACAAAGAGAGAGAGAGAGAGAGAGAGAGAGAGAGAGAGAGAGAGAGAGAGAGCACGCAGACCGGAGCCACTGCACAGTGGCCGTGTGTTGGCAGAACGGCTGGACTTCGCTGCACTGCGCGGCGCGCGCCGGCTACATCGACGTGGTGCGCCTGCTGGTGGAGTCCGGGGCTTCCCCCAAGAGCGAGACCAACTACGGCAGCGCCCCCATCTGGTTTGCCGCCGCGGAGGGCCACAACGACGTGCTCAAGTACCTCATGACCAAGGAGCACGACACGTACTCGCTGATGGACGACCGCAGGGTAAGGCTCGCTGCTCGTTTTATTCCCTTCTGTTTCTGCCACTATATTTCAATTCTTTTATCTTGGCGTACCGCGCATGCCCGCCCAGACACAGGAGATTGCTGCGTTGCCAGTTGTACGCGCCAAGAGAAGCAGCGCCATAGTAAAGTTCGTAAACTTACGTTTAGGGGGGACCGCGCAGTTTATGAAGTAAAGCCACCACGGCCGCATTAACCCTTTCGCTGCTACAGAGACGTTCTCCCCGCATTCCGCGCTGTGCGCGATTTTGTCATCACTGCACTGCTCGCCTGTGCAGACACATGGTGTACCGACTGCTTTGACACCCTTATCATTCGATTTCACAAAAACTATTTGGCCCAAAAAGTTACACATCTTCTTGACTAATACCTTCCCCCCATAAATGACTTAATTTTATTTCGATGTTCAACGCAGTTATTGTGCAGCATTAGATGTAGTAAACCACTGCACGAAATTTTTAAGAGCTTGCAGAGGTAAAAGTCCATAGCGTATACTTTCCATACGGTCGAATTTAGTTGCCACTAGAAATTTCAAAAAATTACATTCAAACGAATAAAATTCGTGAAGTAAGAACTTCTATATTGTTTTTAAATAAATAAAGTATTAAGCACCAAACAAGGTTTGAACTCAGAATCTTTCACTTGGTTGCCATACACCTTTACCATTATGCTAACGCAATTCGTCATTGAACCACTTTCCCAGAGGACTTTGAAATAACACGCAAAATGCCGACAAACACTGTTGGTATGACCATGAATTACTCACGTTTCGTCGAAGTACAATAGCGGTTAGTGAGAATGATACAAACACCTTTCCTTGCTATCGCCTGATTTACGAGGCTTATTGCTTGTTTGGTTTATTTAATTAATAGAATATGAAGCAATTGGTATAAAGAATGCTTTTTCCAAACTTTCTATAAAAGAAAGTCTGCTATCAAGACACTGCTTTTGTTCAATTTCTTTATTTATGACTGAACATTTCTAAAACTGAAGACACTCGTCCGTGCTCTGCACTGCAGTCGAGCTCTGGCAACGTCGTTCTCTCTTCATTGGCTGACTGTGTTTTGTGACGTCAGATGCGCAGAACGAACCTAAACTCGGGCGCCGTCGTAAATGATGCGCACTTTGTTGACTTGTTCGAGTTGCTCGTCAGATGAAGGTACAACAGTTGAGGACATCAACTGTTGAGACTGGATATGCTACACGTGTGTCTGCCAGAGAAAGACATACGCCCACCGTGCTTCATAATGAGGTACGGGTTTGTAAGTGATTGACTGGCATACCTCCTATTTTCTCATGCATTGTTTTAAGTATATTTGATCTTTCATCTGAATACTGGTTTGATCCAACTCTCGTATCCGGTGCAAGTCTCTTCATAAATACTTCATTTGAGCTCCATTTGAGCACGCTTGATGTAATCAACTACACTGCACAATAGAGTTAAAGGATCACCTTTTCGAACACCGTGATTCCCACACACTGCGACGCTTAACTTTGAAATTTGGGTCAAAGGCGCGTACAACTTCCTCTGTTATGATGCAAAACCGTGGCGCCGTGTCTAACAATACCACCACTTGCAAAGTAGGTTAGAAATCAGATTAATAATGTTGCTCACGCAGCATACGTTCGCTTTGTCGGGCAACAACAAAGTTATTAACTGTGGATCGTATCGTCAGAATGGAAATATTGAAGTCACTGTAAAGAGTCATTAATTTTGGCACTTATCTTGAATGGATTCCCACGTAGATTTCGTCGAAGTTGTTATGGCTCATCTTGTTGATTCTATGGTGATTCCACTTTGACTGCTAGAAGGTCCAGATCTGTATTTTAGCAATATTTGAAGACCAAAAAAATGCGTTTTTCAGGAGATTCTTAATGATCAAACAATCTCAGATCTGTAAAATTGTAGTAGAAATAATTTTTAACTTTGTGGTCACGATCCACATTTTTATTAAACTACTTCTAAATTCACATATACTTCTTCTTAATTGTCACATCATCAAGAAAACAGTTTTTTATTAATCTTCATACATTTAATTTCCACTTTAACCAAACACAAGACTTGACTGTTCTTTTCCAAAGTGAAATAACAACTTAACTTCTGCAAAGTGAAACAAAGACTGCTCTGTGCGCATTCGCGCCAAAACGGTTACAAGTAAGTCAAAGATTATCACAGACTCACAGAAATGAATACACACAAGAACGATATCACTGTAATATATCGATACATCGGAGTACCTATACATTAATAAAACCAAATGTGAATATTGTCACAAAATTGTTTGTTACTTTGCAGAAAAGTAGTACGATATTACTGGTATCGAGAACTGGTTTGGAGTGCCGTAATGATCATGTAACTAATGAACCATTACATCTGCGACTTCACAATCGGTTTCGACAGCGCTGCATGCAAGAAAAAAGGTGTAAGGTGGTTTAATGATATCACACTGGCACCAAATTTCAGCACAATTCTGCTCACTGTCGCCCTGGACGAGTCACACAATAGGTAGGTCTTCACAGCCCCTCTTTTCCACTTTTTACCCCTTCTTTTGACGCCTCTGCGATGGAGTCAGAACCGTGATGCGCAGTGTACAAAGCACATGGTTCTCTTACGAGTGGCCAAGGAAGACATTCCTTGGCGTTCTTCACTCCCTTTGACACTGGTGACACGCATGGACGTTTCAAGCCTCCTCTGAGGACATCTGCATCGAACGTGATCGCACCTGTTTGCAGAGCACAGCCATCTCAATTTTTGCTCTCCTGTACAGGCTGGAACCACTAAGGTCTGTTGAAAACCATTCGACTAAATTTGAACGGGATCAGAAGCAGTTAAGGATGCTTAAGCTTTTTCAGCTCTCCCATTTTGTGTCGTCCTGTGTCGAGATGACAGAGGGATGTGACATTGCCAAATGCATGAATAAAACGGCACAGGGTCCCTTTAAAAACACTCAAATCGCCAATAGTGGCACTTGCTCAGATCTATTGACAATTTTAAGAATGTACCTGTACAGACGGAACCCATGACGAAGGCCTAGACGCTTGCAGACCAACGACCCCTTCGACGCTCTTCAACCCCGGGTGGCCTACTATCAGGCGCAAGAACAGGATTGTAGCGGTGGAAGAGTTGCAGCGTAGCCTGCCTGCAGGCGTCTGGTACTCTCGTCATGGTGTCTGTCTGTACAGGCACAACAAAGGCGAGTGGTTCGCCCTACTGGGGGTTCTTAGGCGAACCCTTTGCCGTTTTATCCACGCATGGGTTAATGTCACGACCCGTCCCTCCCTCCCCACCCCATGATCACGCCCGCCGCAAGAGGACGAAAAATACGAGCGCTGAAAAAGCACAAGCATCCTTAGCTGTTTCGGATCACGTTCAGATTTTTCCAACAGTCCCTAATAGTTCCGTTCCATGCACGAGAGCAAAAACTGTGGACACACTGTGCTCCAAACAGTTGCGATCATGGTCGATGGGGATGCAACCCCACAATGTCCTTAGATAAAGGCTGAAACGCCCCTAGGTGTCAGCAGTGTCGTCAAAGGGCGTGAATAACGTATTCCTGCTGCACATCGCACTGTGAACTGACGTTTTCGACAGCGAAATAACAGAATCTATGCCCCAGCGAAAGGGCTCGTTTGATTGACGCCCTTTGTGCCACTCCCTGCGGTCTTCTATTGTCGATTCTGAACGGCGGCGTGTGTGGAATGTTTCTGCCTCTACGTCAGTGAACTTACCTGCTGTAACGTATTTCTCCAGCTTCCCTAAGTCCTCTGGTAAAGTTACAATGAGCCTAGTAATATGAGTCTGATGGAATTCCTCTTAACTTAGACAAACAATTTAGCTTTGTTTCATACAGCTGAGCGCTTAACTGAAATAAACTCTGCTACCAGGTTCGAACGCCTTAAAATTACATTAAATTAACCGCAGAATTAGAATACTGGCTTTACAGGAAATAATATGCAGACTTATGTAGCTTCTTGATGCCAAAACACGAACGCCAGCGCAGTCAGTTAACGAATAACTTCTTATCACAGTATAGAGGAAGGATTGTATCAGCAAAATAGCATTATTATCAAGCATAAATATATGCTGTCCAGATAGTAGGTAAGTTTAGTACAGTAGTGGTAGCAAATGATAATCATTCTTTCTTTCTTTCTCGGGACCTTTGTCCCGCTCCAACGCAGGGTCAGCTTTGTTAATACGGATTTGGCAGTGTTAATGGCAGAGGCTGGCCGGATGCCCTTCCTGACGCCACCCCGAACCCTCCGGATGGAAGTAGTGTACCCTAGCTGTCTGCTTGTAGTGTAAGTCATGAAATAGTGTGAGCGTCTTAAAATGACTGTGGGTCATGTATTCACCTAGTACGATGTGGAAAGCCGCCTAAAAAAACATCCAGGCTGGCTGGCATACCAGCCCTCATAATTAATCTGCCGGGCGGATTCGATCCGGGTCCAGCATGCTTACCCGAGTCCAGGAAGCAGCGCATTAGCGCTCTCGGCTACCTTGGTGGGTAGCAAATAATAATCATGTATTCTATATTTTGTGTTGTCAGCAAAATGGAGTGTCATTGTTAACGTTGCACGCACCAGCTTTAAACTCTTATTACAGACAGCTGGCTTAGACTACTGTGGAGCCATCACACTTACTGTCAAACCACTGGCATAAATCTGTGTGTTCTGATTTGTGAGTACAGTTTTTCCTAAGTTTTCATAAAATATTCTCAGTGTGCAAACCACAAAACTGTACATGACACTCTGTACCAAAATACCATCTGTACTGCAGGAGGAAACAAGCTATATGAACATCAGTATGGTTTATTAAGAAAATAAATAAACTCAACTGATGATGGTGACTGTACCCACAGGACTGGACTTGTATATTTATTTATCTGCAAATACAAAATTGAGGAATGTGTAAAATTAAACACTAAATAGAAAATGACCAAATTATATCTTTATGTTGATTAGTTAACAGATGACTCCTAATAGTTTAAGATGTTTGTTATCAAGGTAATGTGTACAATGTTCACATAGAAGGACTATAACACCAAAAGGGGATATTGAAATTGTACAGAGATGGACAGTACTAATGGTAACATTTTTGTTTGCGTCATGGGAGAGCATCACAGAAATGTTAAAAAGTTTAACTGGCCAAGACTTGAAGATGGAAGAACTAGTACCAAGTAAGGAATCTAGAATTATACTACAGTGCCCATGTTTCACTCTCACTGGGACTGCACAGAAAAGATTAGACTAATTATAGTGCCCACAGAGGCATTTAACCAGTCATTCTTCCCACATTCTTTATGCAAATGGGACAGGAAGAGGTCCTGATGTGTGGTACAGTCAGAAGTTGGGCTATACTCTGCCATATATTTAATAGTAGTTTTAGAGTACAGATGCAGGTAAAGAACGGACTTGTTTATTACTGTGATATTGTGCACTTTTACAAATTGGCAATCAATTTTGTACTAGTGTCCTTTTACATAATTTTCTATTTATAACTTCCACTCTGTTCTCAGTATAGCCATCAATTCTGAATGCTGTGTGTATTAAAGTTAACATTGTTATCCTTCAGTAGTCATAAATATCTAGCCATTTTTGTTTGACTTTAATTGCAAATCAGATTCACATTTAAATTTTTTCTTCTCATTTCAATGTGTTACTCGTATTGCTGTAGTTATTCCATTGTAGTCACAATTATATGAACAGCAACCTGTACTTAGACTGTCCTGAATGAAATATTCTTTGATTCCTCACAGTGAGTGATAAGCAGAAATTGATTCAAAAATTGAAATTTGTGGTTCTGTCATCTCTGAAAAGAAGTGTCCACACTTGTTGCATTGTATCACTTCTTCTACAGCACATATAACTAACACAGGTCTGGTTTGCATAAACAGCAACCTGTAATATTTGCAGACGAAAGTGCATCAATGGCATAGAATCATCTTTGGATACCTGCTGCATCGATTTAAGGGCTATTTGTGGTATTCATGGTGCACACCAACAGTCTCATATTGTCAGCTGGAGATGCTAGATGATAGTAGTTTAGATAGTACTTCCTAACACACTACAAATAGTCTGTAGATTGTCATGATTAATGTCCCAATAAGATCATTCACTACAGTCCAAATGCTATCATAATAAATCAATCCTCACAAACAGTTTATGACCTGTGATCATTTTGCGCTCAGAGAAGCAGCCTTATTACAAATAAGTTTGTAATTTCGAGACCTTATTGACATAAAAGGATGCCTATATTTGCACAAATTTCATACTTAAGGTTTGAGAGCGTACGAGAGTGTACTTAAAGGTTGGTTGGTTTGTGGGGTTGAAGGACCAGACTGCAAAGGTCATCAGTCCCTGTACTTAAAGATTTGATGTCAAGTCCTGAGAAAGAAAGATTCATCATTGTAATATCTGAAACTTTAAGATTTTCTGTTTTTCTGTCATAAAGCCAGACTCTCCCAGAAATTATATTTGTGAAATATATTTAGTATTCTTTCAGGCAGAAAATTTATTGATGGCATCCCCATTAATATTCAGATGGTGAAAGATATCTGATTATTATAAATAGTTCAAATTCAGGGTTTCAGGGAATTAGAATGCGAAGTTAATCCAGCCTATAAATTACATTGAAGAAAAGCAAATGAGAGTTGGTGGAAAGCAAATACAGAGGTCTTGTGCAGTAGTTGAAGGCACACATTGATGCCATCCAACATATTTTTAACTGCTGATGTATGAGTGTCAGTATTTGTGGCACTGGCATATTATACCAAAGTGGGGAACTTGAAAATGCAGTTCACAACTCAAGTGACAGATTCAGGGAGAGATCCTTTGTACTCCAGGCTTCAGGCAAACCTAATATCTCAAGAAGTGCTACTCTGAAAAGAGGAATTAGCAGCTGTGACATTGTCAAAGTGATTATGCTCAACAAAACTAAATGATGCAGAAAACTAGGAAAGTGTATGTGTTTGGTAGAAATGACAGTCATTAACACTCTCTTATCTGACTTATATTAATGCAAAATAATGTAAATTTAAATATCCTGGTTCAGTAATGTTGTGTAGTATTTTGTGTTTTTCCTAATTTTTATAAAACGCATTTCTTCACTTCATTCAGTACTCCATCAATTTATTATAGGTATACTTGTGTCGTTTACCATGAGTGAGAAATGGTAGGACTGTTAACTTTGGATTGTGGTATGGTGCTTGCTGTACCTTTTTCTATTGAGGCAACTGTAGCGTTGAGGGAATCAGGGGACTAAATGAGCCTCTGCAATGGTATTGTAGGATATACCATTAGAGATCAGAAAATTGTGGAACAGGAGCAAAGCATTGCAGCTCCTCAAGCTGAACTAGACAAGGCGAGGATACACGTGGGTGGGTTACCTGAGGGAGAAGGGTAGATAGAATTGGGAAGTCGCTGCAGTTAATAGAAGGAACAGACATAGGACTTTCCCAGACTTTGTTGTCATTAATGTGGAAAATATATTAGATCTGTAGTCCCCTTTAGAAGAAGGTGACCTGTATGTAGATGAATCTGTAGAAAGGGCACAACAAACTTTCAAAAGGAATTTGAGAAATAAGAAGGTAGAAAAATCTGTAAAGAGAAAGAAAGTATTATTGTTAGGTGGTTCACATAGCACAGGTGTGGCCAACAATTTCAGGATGATCTAGTTCCAGATTACCAGCTCAGCATCTTTTTTAAACCACCTGCTAGTATTGATTAGCTGATAGAGGATGTAAGATCATTATGTAAAACTTTGTCAAAGGAAGATTCCATGGTCACAGTGGGAGTGCCAGGCAATAGTACTGACAGGTTCATAGTGTTCTATACAGAGTGACCTGATGAAAATAGTTTCAGCAATGAAACATACCAGTATGCGATTTATGTCTGTTTTGGGACACATTCATTGATGTCCCTTGAACTCCTCCATGAGGAGAGTTAATTTGGAGTTTACAGTGCCCATGATATGAATGAAAAAAAGGAAACTTGTTAACAAACACATAGCCTTCCTTGGAAAATGATTTCGTCCAAAAGTAATTCAGATTTAACAGAAGTCGATTATAGAACCATAGATTACTCGAGCAATAAATTGACAAGTTTTGTAATGAGATCCTCTAGATATAGTATGAGATAGGTTTACACTTGTGCCTTGACACTGATTGTCACTTAAAAACCTTCACATTGCTGGAGGGAGTCATTGGATTTTCTGGCTGCTGTCATCATTGTAGTCCAAGTGCTGGTTTTAACAGGTTCAATCATCCCAGCTTCATGAAGGTAGTAGAGTTCTTACTTAATGGTTGTCCTTATGGAGATTGGAGTGGGTTGTGTCATTCAGAAATGAGGCACCGTATCTAGTCATAAAGTGATATGAGCCTGGAAATCTGTGACACACCCCAGGGTAGGTTTGAATATAGGCTTGAAGGTGGCACAGAGGTCATTGAGCTCCGGGAAGGGAACGGTGTCAGAGGTGACTCCATAGGTGATGAAGAATCTGAACAGTGATAAGGCAACAAGACTGAAAATGTTGCCCATCAGGTGACTATCGACAACAAAGATATTCGCCATGCGATCTTTTTGTAGGCAGCTGTAATTGTGAATTGATCCTGGATGGGGTAACAAACAGTCACCAGACACAGACAATTCATGAGGGAAGGCCAATCCAAGGGAACCCAAATGGGAATTCATTTGGAGGTTGACCAAGAAAATGATAGCTTTTGTGTCAACCTGGAAATGGCTATCCTGATTTGCAATTGTGAGGGTAATAAACAACTTTATAGTGGAAGGTCTGCACTGAGGAAGTTCATGTACTGTCCCTAGATGCATGTGGAGAACAGGATCCTAATGTCCCGACAGATAGCAACAGACAATTGAGAAATGTCCATCTTCCCACAACAGGTGCAGTGCGTCCAGCAATTGGGACAGTTTGCTTGCAGGTGTGCCATGAAGCAGTCTAGATATGACAAGGAACCCCACTGCCCATGTTGACCATCAGGGGAGAGGGGCAGGCTTTTTGCTGTAATGTTCAGAGATCATGGCATGTCAGAAATCAATAAATCTCTGCTGATGTCTGGAATGTAGCTCACAAGAATTTGCCCCCCTCCCAGGAATGCAATGCAGCATCTGAACTGCTGGTACTTGTCGCCGAACCACCAGATGCTCTTCACTTCCTGCATAATGTCAAAAGAGTGTTCAGTTTTCAAAATATCATCCAAGGCAGGGTCATCAAGCTTGAGAGCAGCAGTGTGTACCTCTGTACTGGGACCAAACTGTACTACTATTTCTCAAATCAAGGAGTTGGCATATGAGGTTTTGCAATCAGAGTTGATACAAGGAAATTGCAACAGTGACTCAGACCTTGAAAATCAGTAACCCAAGTGCATTTCAACTGCCTAGGTTGCATGTAGCATTGATGAACCTCAAGTCATAGTGGAATCTCTTGGAACTGATATGAACAATAATTCTAAAGAAACACATCTCCTCAAAAGTGAGTGTAATTTAATTCAGGAACTCAGCCAACTTCTTCAGGAAGAAAAACATCTCTGGAAAAGTCCCATGAAAGGAATAATGGACACTGGAGAGTATCATCAGAGACCCAAAACACTGTGAAGTGCTGTTTCATCCACTACAAATGTGTGTCACAATCCTCTTCAGCATTGTTAAAAGGCGGAAGTGCAGGCGGGTAGCTGTTGACCTAGCAAGAGACCGCCACCTGCATGGATTGCAGATGCAGGAGCAGCTGTTGCTGTTGCTGCTCTAATCTGTGGGACACTGCAAACTTTTTACCTCATCACAAATTATAGTGCCCAGAAATGAACAACTTGAGAACCTATAGAAACTGGCCCATTGGCCAGGCTGTCAACAGCAAGTAGCTAAGAGCAAACAGGAAGACAGCAACAACAAGAGGAAAACAGACAAAAGAGACAACACCGCAGAATAACAAGTCCAACAAATATCCAAGAGCAAAAACCTAAAGTGTTACAAATCCTGAGACCACAACAATGATCTGTGGTGACAATGATACCAAAGCTCAGCAAAATCACTTCTGAAATTGAGCCTTTGCACTGCTAACTTTAAAGAGTGGCTGCAGGTGCCATTAGGCTGGCAAGCTAGGCATGCCTCGATGGACAACACATTCAGTGGCAACACCAGCACCTGCAGATGTTGCAGTACCACCTAGCATCTGTTACAGAGTTCTGTGACTTCTGGAAGGTCTTCAGACTCACCAGGCCAGGATACCAGAGTAGTGACCTATCTAGGTGTGCACAATGGTTGGGGTGGAGATAGGAGTGCCAGCCCCTGCAACATCAGCTTGAAGGGGCTGTGATGTCACTTCTCTCCTTACTGTAATATCCCCAAAACCTTATAATTTTATGGAAATAAGACACGTTATGACGAATACTTGCAATGATGAAAATAAACCCATGAAGGACATACCACTCACACCTTAACTGCCAGTCTGAGGTTGAGCCAAGTCCTATACAGTCTGACTTCCTGTAGACCAGTGGCATTCCTGCAAGTATAGCACCATAGACTCTCAGATTCCCCATGAACGATCTCTTTTCCTTGACTTGCAGAACTAATTCCAGTCAGCTGGCTTACCTCCAGTGCAGTAGAAGAGTGCTGCCCTTCTCTCACCCCAATAATATTATGAACCAAACACCAAGTGATCTTAGTGAC
Organism: Schistocerca gregaria; assembly: GCF_023897955.1. Lineage (NCBI taxonomy): Eukaryota > Metazoa > Arthropoda > Insecta > Orthoptera > Acrididae > Schistocerca > Schistocerca gregaria. The sequence continues at coordinate 77,334,021 of NC_064925.1, read as the reverse complement.
TGATGACTACCAGTCTGTTCCCTTGAAGACTCAATCAGCATCATTTTCATCGTCCTGAGTAATAGAGAAACATTTCTTTTGAGATTATTAAAAACATAGTTTGATTTTAATATCTGTTTTACATTTAATCCAACTGTTCTGAAGAATAAATTCAAAATATAAAATGTTCCTCTGTTTTTAAAAGATAAGGGATCGTTTTTATATTTGCTTATGAACCTATGTATGTATGTTTTTCTTGTGTGTAAGATGTAAATGTATGGTATCAGCTTACAATGTGCTAATTTCTATGGTCTTCGTGCAATTCATCTAACAATAAAGGTGTAAAATTTAATGTAATTTTTATGCATACCTCAGTTTACTAGGAAACTTTGCTTTGAAGATCTCACCTGATTTTTCTACAATTCACAGCTTTGTGTTCTTTATTCTTAGCAGAGTATTACTGGCCTGATAATTCATGATTGATTAAAAGTTGGTTTGAATTTTGCAAGGCAATACATTTGGTGACAGTTGAAGCCTTGAGTCAGTGTGTGAAGTATGCACAGAATAATTGGTTGAGAGGCCACTGACCCCACGTTGTTACCCAGCAATCACTTTTAATCGATCATGAACATTCAGAATTTGTGGTCACTTGAGTAGGAGCATTGTAATAGTGTAAAGTAAGACAGTGGTTTAAAAAAAAAAAAAAGACCGGTAATTTCTGGAGAAACAACAAAAATATTTATTCTTGCATACCACACTATAAATATGTGTTTTGAAATTTTCAGTTTGTTTACAACTTGATGATATGCAGCAAAAACAATAACAACAAAACAATTGAAGACTTCATCCTGGTGTCACCAGCTCCTGTTGACACTGCAGCTAAATTGTCAAATATCTTTGTTGTACTTTCTACGAAGGTGAGTCTATTTGCTTACTTTTAATGACAAATTCATATTCACATATGCTTAAAAATAAAAGAATTAATAAGCTATAATACTGACACAGTATAATATATACCAAACATTACAAAATAATATAATGATAGACAGCATGTACCAGTTTAGCATAAAATATGTAATATGGCTTTTTATAATATAGAATATTATTCAGTTACTGGCTGTTGAAAATTCAGCATATATTTGATTTGCGATACTTACAGGAACAATGTTGTTTTCCTCCATGAGTAACTTTTAGACATTATCACATAAGTCCACTCATGAATCCTTTGTTATCATTCTCCTTGAGTATTACAATACAAAAGCAAATGGAATGTTGAACATGATGTCATGTGCTCACAATAAAAAAAATTAAGAAAAAATCTGAAACGCACTAGAAAATTTATTATAGGTGAGCAGTTTTTATAATTATATTTGGGGGATCTGATGGTCACTTCTTGCTTCTTTTGTTTGGCAGTTTTTTCTTCTCCCCACACCCCCTTTGCTACATTGGCCTATTATAAAAACAGAATTATTAAGAAACAGCATTTTTGTGTAACAATTTAATGTTAGACTGGAGGGTAATCTAGATATTGTAGCAAAACAGAACACTGTGTCAAAACAAATGGATCATCGACAGCCCAGGGTAATCCAACAGTTTAAACTTCCAATTTATGTACCTTAAATTGTTGGAAACTCTGTTGTACACATCATTTTTCATTGTACTTCATTCAGATAACAGTGTCATGTAAGACAGAAACTTGCTTGCTAGTTCAAGAACATATTCATCTGCTAATTGGACGCTTCCGGTCTTGACATTTTCATTTCTGGCATAAGTTCTCCAGACAGGTTAATCAGAATTCCATATTTTTCTGGTTTCCAAGGTTTTCTTTAAAAGCTATTTTACTCAAAATGTAACCATCATCTTAAAGGAATCAAAAATTTTGCAACTGTAATATTGATATCCAAAAGTTCATTGTTAACACTTGAAAACAATTCATCAGCGAGATCTTAAATCTTAACTGTGTACATATTGTGTGAGGGTGAATCAAATCTAAATGGGATTTTATTTTTTCTATTATTTTTTTTAATTCAGTAGCAAAAAACTAAAATTTATCTCCCACATAGTTTATCATTTTAGAAATATTTTTTCCCATTGAGAAGGAAGGCTTTTCATCACAGCATCATAGTATGAAGCTGGTTGCATCAGGAGCCAATTGTGTACAAGTTCCTTCACATCCTCGTCATCTTCAAATCAGTGGTCTGACAGAACTTCCTTAAGAAGTCCCAACAAATGGAAATCACAGGTTGGTAGGTCTGAGCAGCAAGTAGGATGAACAAGTTAAGCCCAGTGCATTTCTTGTAGTTTGGAGACCTTTAGAACTGGTGTATGGCTCCTGGCATTTTCATGGAGGAGGATGACCAGTCAAATTGGTTGGTCCCTTATTTTGGGGAAATATGCATCCCTAACCCACTTCAACAGCTCGCTGTAATATGCAGCACTGATTGTGTGTTGTTATGTTAGCTGACAGCCCTCTGCCACCCCTTACTGGCTTGTTTGGATTCAGCACTGTGGTGCAGGACCTATGTTTCATCACATGAAATGATCCGACTAAAAAATGCACCCCCTCTTTTTGCAAACCTTTCTGTAAGCCTCTGACAGACCTGCAAACATCTCAAAATCTGATTTACAGCAAGGGATCCATCTGGAATGCACTGTAGGGAACTGCAGGTCATTTGTGATGATTGCTTTACAGCTCTCATAACTTATTCTGACCTGTTCTGCAATTTCCGATATTCTCCAAAATGAGATTTTCACTCTGCAGTGGAGTGTGTGCTGATATGAAACTTCCTGGAAGATTAAAACTGTGTGCTGGACGAAGACGCTAACTCAGGACCTTTGCCTTTCATGGGCAAATGCTCTACCATCTGAGCTACCCAAGCACAACTCACGGCCCATCCTCACAGCTTTACTTCTGTCAGTATCTCATCTCCTACCTTCTAAACCCTACAGAAGCTCTCTGATACTCTCGCCTGTCAATCACCTTCAGGAATGTCTTGACCCACATGAATGTTTTTGTCTGTAATGTGATGATCCCAGTGCTGATTTTCCACATGTTCTCGACCTTCCTTGAACTCTTTATGGCAGACAAACACATGCATCCTTGACAGTGTTTGATCACTGAACAGTGCAGTCAATTTCTGGAAAACTTCTGTTGTTTGAACTCCTTCACAAGCAAGAAATTTTATAATTATGCATTAACAGTGGAGGGAGGTGCACCTGCTGCTCTGACATTTTGAGTGTTACTGATGATGCTGTTGGAAGTATGTAATGGCTAGCTCTCCCCAATCTTAATGGCACCATCCGTCAATACTAGAAGTGCAGGTCCAGCCCTACCAACTGTTGATGATTGGGGACTGAAATCCTGTTTTTATTTGATTCACCCTCATATCATTACACGTAAACAACAGTCTCTTACACATTTCCTTGAGTTGTTCACTTGTTTCAATCCAAATCAACATTCAAATATAAATAAGATATACAAATCCAAAATCATGAAATAAAGAATACATAGGTATATATTAAACAAACAAGGGCTACTGGGATAAAATCATTGCACTCATATTCTCTGCTCATGTTACAAAATGGAATGACATAATACCAGCATTTTATAAACTTGAACTGGTCTTCGACTGAGCAAACGGTGATCTATATAATTTTTTACTGGTGGAAAGCTCTCCTCAAAATTATACCTTTATTCCTACTGGTACATCACAGACATATTATCTTAGAAAGATGGAGAGTTATTGTGTGCTATTTCAGGACATAGATAAGTTGATGATAGGCAACCTCTATCAAATTGTCCAACACGTAGTCATAATCCAGTTAAAGTTTCCAGTTTAGTTTCATTTCTTTTGTGATACAGTGTGATAGTATCCTCATAATGAACTTCCTTTGATGATGCCAGCCATGAAAATGTATAATTTCATCTAAGGGCTAACATTTCTTGTGTAAGTTTTACTTCTATGATGTAAATGATACAGTTGGTTATATTGAGTTATAGTGATGCAGTTGCCTTTATATGGATCTTAACAATCCCCCTGATTTCACAAGAGATTAAGTAAATGAAACAGTATGACGTCTTATTTTAGATACAGTGCCATCACATTTCATTACTCAGGATCTCCCATCTTTGGTCGTGGCATTAGTTTCATTTCTCTGGTGTTTCCATCTGCCGTTTTATGGCTAAATCAGTTCCAGTTCGATGCACTGTTCTGTCACACAAATACCATATGGTTAATACATTTTCAATACAAGTTACAGCTGTCTCAGATGACATTTGAACAATATATTTTTATTGTCTTTTATCCAGATTTTTATTTGGGATTACCTTCTAATAGAACCCTTCTTGTGATTAACATTTTTTCTTACCAGATATGTATTTTCTTCTTCTAATGCATCAGCATCTTCATATTTTAGCTTCATGTAAATTATTAAAATTATAATTAAAAAATAATTAAACATTGCCAAGTATAAGTAGTTGCATGATGTGAAGTAGTATAAATGCATGTGCAATCCACATTACACAGGGAGAAGAAATTTATATCGCTGACATTTCACCAGTAATGTAGAAGATTTGGTGGTGCATAATTTCCGATCACCTGACATGCACCATTGTCTTCGTTTAAATTCCAAACCTCATTGTCAGTAATGGCCTGGTGGCATGCAACATTGTTGATTATAATCTGTCAGCTGCATTAGGGCTATGTGCTTGGTGACTGCCTGATTCTATGCAATGGAAGTACAGGATATGTGCCACCATCCTTTCTCCTCTCTCATCAGCAGCATAAATGCAAAGTCATACTCAGTGTGTGCTCATTGCAGTCGTCCTCACTAAGCAGGTACACAAGATGTAACATTCACTTTTTCCTAAGGAACTTTCTGATTAGGTAGCTGGTCAAGCCCATGAAGTATCCCATTCATGATGGCTGTATGAGTCTTCTTTTGTATGGGAAATCTTAGTAGTTAAATGTAATAATTTATTTTTACTGCAATTGTAAGTAGATAATTTAGGTACTAAAATGTGTTTTAAATGGCTGTAACAGGAGAAAGAGAGAGCTAAAGACTTGATAGCTGCTGGTAAGCAGTGTGAGACAATGGCAACAGAGCTGCTGGCCCTGGCTGCTGGATCAGATTCAGCAGGCCGCATACTGACTGCTACTGACAGACGAAACATAGAGTTCCTCGATGTACTCATTGAAAATGAGCAGAAGGAGGTCATTGCACACATGGTTGTACAACGGTATCTACAGGCAAGTCTCACTCTTATTATATTATCCAAGTGCACCCTCATTTGCAGAATGTAAGTGATAAGTTTTCAGTGCATGTTCAGTGATACGCATGCCCTCCTCATTCCAGTTAGTGAAGTGCTGAGAAAATGTAAAATTAAACCTATCATTTGTCTTGACAGAATATTTTTGTCTGTCATCCATTTATAATTTAGAGACACACTTTGGCAGATTATTAGGGCACTAGAAAATAATATATTGCTTTTTGTGGCCTTAAATCAAAAATCTACCTAAATACAGGTCTTGTAAAGTTATATTGAACTCAAATCATGTAAAAGTGTACCTATTCTTTTTCCCTTTAGGTGGTTGAGTAAATATTTAAAGTTAAACTGAAGGTGGCAGAAAGTTGAGAAGAAAGAGAAAAGATGGTATGGAGTGTCTCACCACGTCAGATGTCTGGAAAAGATGCGGACAAAATAAAATAGACTGTTAGTGCAATAAATCCTTTGTTGTATAAACTATGAAGTGAAAAAGTAATTACTAAGGAAAAGGATGGGTTTTAGGGTAAAGGGTGCAAATATTGTTCTCCGTAAGATTTTCTAGGCTTTAATTAAAAAATAATAGGAACTATACTCAAGGAAAATTCATGGTATTACTGTGAAACATAAGTAGTTTCTATAACCACAGTATCATAGTAGAAATAATAATTAAAAAAATTATAACATTAACTCAGGTACACAGTTCACTTTTATAACATATTCCATGTTATTACCATCAAATTCTTTCAAAGAAGCAAACAGAGTAAGGCATTAATTTAACTTTCAGGTACTAAGGAAGTTTTATTTTTATTTTTTCTCATACAAGTGTAATAAAACTGACTTGATTAAAAGACACCATAGTTCAGCTGCCAAGACCTGCTAATAAATTCTTTATTGTTCACAACCTGTTTCATTATTCAGACTGTCATCCAGTAACCTAAAATCAAATCCATCCTAATGTTCACTATCAGCTCTTGGCATATGTTTTATTTTTTATTTTTTTAAATACTTAACAAGTGTTGGGGCACCACATTCATAAAATATAATCTGATTTTCATTCTTGGGAAGGAACACTAAAAAGTCCCAAATCACTGACTGGTAAAAGAATCACATAGAAAGTGTTTGGTATGAGTATGAATATCCAGCCTTCATGACATCACTTGCCGTGAGCTGGTCTGCATGCAGAAGGAAGTACCAATTAGCATCACAGGATGCTGTTCTGCGGGTTGCCAGTCCAGACTCAGTCTCCAGCAAATCCTTGTTATTTGGCACTTATCATTTCTTAAGTTTCTCAAAATCTCTTATGTTTGTAATGTTTTCATATTCTGGAATAATCAGTATTTTATAAATGGTAGCACTGTCCATCCAGGGAGCAGTTCTCTGTCTGTCTTTGATGTCCATAACAAATGTACTCTCAATACTAAGTAGTGTACTTCTTTGACAACCCTAATTTTGGATTTGTACTTGATTGTGATTATGATGTGACATTTTTTAGTGGAGATGCCAAGTACTACAACTCATCCATATCACTGTGGCTCCAATTAGGTAATGTAAAAGGCATTGCTTACATGGACAAGAGCCAGAATAAAAGTGGGACATCATTTCTGAGGTCCATATATTCAGCAGACCAATGGATTCCAAATCAGCAGCAAGTCAGTCACACATCAGGCATCCATCAGTATTTTCTGGAGACATTGGACAGGGCCTGATGAAATGTTTCTAGTGATTTGACCAAGTAATCAAGTAAAACAGATAAGATGACATGGTATGTTTGGTAAAAGTGCACTTTTACTTGGATTCACAGTCCAGCAGTGGTTCAAGAAGGATGAAGAGAACCTTGGTAGCTAGGACAAATACCAGACTGAACTGAAGAAAACATTTCATGACAATCAATAGTGCGTCCACTTAACTGAAGAACAGGGCCCACAGAAGTCGTGGGGAAATGACTCCCTGTGATCAGTGAATGTTTAGGCACTATGCCACATTGAGAATCCAAATATGGCAGAAGCTGACAAAATCTCATATTTGATGAAAAGGGTCACAGAAGACATGTACAGAGCTCTGCTGGTAAAGGATGCCACAACAACAGAGGAAGGCATAAAGTGGTGCCAGCACATCGAGGAAATGCAGCAGGAAGGAGTCACCAAAAGATGAATAACCAACTCCCGAACGTTATCCATTTCATAATTGTGAAAGACCATCATGACCTTGCCTCTCTAAAATCCCAGAAAGTGAGAGAAGCTATATCAGCCAGAAATGTCAGTCTGAATACACAAGAGATAGCAGCCGTGAATGTTGACACCACATGTCAGAAGGTAATAGAAAATTTTGAGGAACAGAGATATTGATCTGTAGTACCAATCTCTGCCACCAGTTGAGCATGCCACAATAAGTGAATGTAGTCTTAATGTTGTAGACGTCAGAAGACAGTCCAGCATCTGACCAACACAGTTACAACCACCTCTTCTGCCAAGTATAATGCTCCACAAAAGAAGAGACATTTTTATGATGCATTGCCCTGCGCACATTGTACTTTACTGCAGTGAAAGAAGACAAGTTTTTGATGACTATTATGCTGCAAGACATCAATCATCTATGTCTACATACATACTCTGCAGGCCACCATATGGTGCATGGTGGAGGGTTCTGTATACCAATACTAGTCGTTTCCTTTCCTGTTCCACTCGCAGATAGAATGAGGGAAAAAATGACTGTCAATATGCTTCCATATGAGTCCTAATTTCTCATATCTTACCTTTGTGGTCCTTACATGGAATGTACGCTGGCAGCTATAGAATTGTTCTGTACTCGGCTTCATGTACTGTTTCTCTAAATGAGTGCTGACTAATTGGTGAATAATCCTATGTTAATAACACCACTTGTTCTATCTTTTCGCCACACAGGATTGGAAACAACCACAACAGTCCTTTTCTTGCTAGTCAACTACAGACAATTATAGCCAATCTGTGGGCTGAAGCCCATTGTCGTACCGTACATGAGACGCCACCCAACGTGCCAGAGCTATTTGCTGTCACTGTACAGTGATATCAGCCACTCACGTACATGCCAAGTTCAGGAAAACTAATCAAGGTGACCACCTGTGGAGGGGAGGATGTGACAAATGAGAATCTTCCATGGACAGGTATAAGCTGCCAGGAAATCTCATCAATGACCAACCTGACAGGGCCCTACACAACTTGAAGACTTTTTTGGATTGTTGAATGCTTACAGTCGCCAGCTAAACAAGACTGTGTCCAGCAGTATGAAAGTGATTGTGCTGAAATTCACAATTGGAAACTATGGGCACATTTTTTTTTTTTCAGTGCACATCTCACCAGATGACCCAATGGATTTACCAGGATAGTCAGACAGCATAGAGAATGGTGATCTGTCACAGTAGTGAATGGTTTGCCAAATAAATTTGGTTAGAACTTGTTGATGTCCCAAATTACTGCAAGACACCCATTTACATTTGTAGAGTAGTTCATCACAAACTTGAAGAGTGCTCTGGAAACCCCAAGGTTTTCAGCCTTTTAGACACCTTCCTGAATTTGAACTGTACTGCATTTATCCCATAAGTTGTGAGTGTCATTGTGAAGTTCTGTCTCAGCATTATCATAAACAATTCTATGATTGGAGAAGATGTTAGCATCTCATTAAGAACAAGGAAATGCCTTCCTTCTGCCTCATTTCAGGAAAATTTGGCATCTCCCTGCCACAGTTGTTGCAAGAGCTTGTCTTGGCCCTGAAGCTGTTAATGAATCACCAGTAGTATGAACACATTACAAGAAATCTTTCCACATCACTAGTGTGCCAAGCAGTCAGAAAATCTGAGACTGCTCTTATTTTCTGTGGATCACCATGAAGAGGCACTTTTTCAGATTCAGGAAGAGGCCTGCAGTCTGAACGCACTTCAAAACAGTTGTTGAGCAACTTAAATGTTCTTCAGATGTCTTCAAAGAAATGACAGTGTCATGCAGATAGCAATGACACATTGCCCTTGTGAGTTGTTGGAGCAGATAGACCATAATATGCTCTAAGGTGGCCGGGGCATTACGTAGTTCAAACCACATGACTTTGAATTGAAGCCACTAGGTGTTATGATTTTCCCTGTCGGCTTCATTGACCTTGATCTACCAGTAACCTGTCTGCATGACCAAAGCTGAGAAATACTTTGCTCCTCTCAAGCAATCTAGGGTGCCATCAGTACACAGCATTCAGTAGACTTCTTCATTTTTGATTTTGTTGAGTTGTCATTAGTTGATGCAGAAACACTCTGCACTCTTTGCTGCCCTTCTATTTCCCAAGGATCGCAGGAGAGGACCAAGTACACTCTGAAGATTCAATAAAATCATCTTGCAGTATCTTCTCCACTTCTTTCTGAATTGTGCCACATCACTCAGCCAGTGACACCATACAGGGGCACTGGCTATTTGGTGGATAATCCCACATTAATATGGCATTTTACCATGGGCCACTTGGTTTGTCTTTTCTTCACTCTGGACTGGAAAGCATCTGAAAACTGACACAGAATGCCCAACACTAGCCAACATTGTTTCTCAGTCAGGCCAAACCATGTTCACAGTTCGATAACAGCTTCTTCCATTGCACTGTTGGTAGCAGAATCAAAGCATAATTCATTGTCAGTGGACTGTACTGCCCATCCTACACTGATTTGGCTGTTCTTACACACATATATTTTTGGATGAATTGTGACTTCTTGTGACATTCAGTCATCCAAAGTTCTTGAAGCCAATGGCCTAGCTGCAGTGGCAACACAGGTTCCCGTCAGATCACTGTAGTTAAGCACTGTTGGACTGGATTAGCACTTGGATGGGTGACCATCCAGGCTGCCGAGCACTGTTGGCAAGTGGGGTGCACTCAGCCCTTGTGACACAAACTGAGGAGCTACTTGATTGATAGGTGGTGCCTCTGGTCTCATAAACAGACATACGGCTGTGAGAGCAGGCTGCTGACCACATGTCTCTGTGTATCCGCATCCATTGATGCCTGGGGGCTGAGGACGACAGGGCAACCAGTCAGTCATGGCCTGTTTGAGCGGAGTTCAGTTTTAAAGTTATCCTTGACCACCTGCATTCCTTATGATCGTTGCTGTTATGTAATTTCTGTTGTGAGTGAGAGTAGCTTTTTGCAGTTAACAAAAGTTTCATAATGTACCTGAGCGTTTATATTGATAACTGGAACTTGTTGAGAGCAGGATAACAACATCTTCAAAGACAAAATTGCTTGTGATGCCTATAAGAAGTCCCACCTGAGAATAAGATTATGACTGCATTCTATTAAAACAACAGATCCAAAGAGCTTTGTTCTGTCATAGGTACAGCCCAAAGTAGTGATTTAGTAACTTCTGTCAATACTCTCACTTTTCATGCAGGCATATTCCTTGGAAAAACTCACCTAGGGAGACACCAAATTGCAAATTGTCTTGGAGTTAGGCACAGAAAAGATCTTTCTTTGCCTTTAAGAAGGCACTATCGTCATATCCAGTCCTAGCAATGTATGACGAGAATGCCGAGACAGACCTTCACACTGATTCAGCTATGAAATAGGTGCAGTTCTAGTGCATTTTTGCTGGCAAGGTATTAGGTTATGCTTTCTGAGTACTCTCCAAGTCCTAGATGAACGTCTCTACAACTGAGAAAGAATACATTGCAGTTGATTTGGCCATCAACAAGTACCAGCCAAATTTTTTCGCAAACCATTCACTGTTGTGATGGACAACCATTTTCTATGCTTTCATATGTTGATCCTACTGATTGAACCTTTGTGGGACTTAGGCCATTCACTTACATAATGAAACAAAACATCTGCAGCCATCCTTTTGATGTTATTTATTATATATAGCAGCCAGTTTCGGTGATACAGTATGATGTCTTCAGGCCTTAACTGACACTGAGGGGGGGTGTACACAATTGGGAGTTCACCCTCTCTGCATCAGTTAAGGCTAAAGTTGGTGTACTGAGTCACCAAAGCTGGTTTTGTGTAATATTTAACATCAAAATAACAGCTGCAGATGTTTCATTCTCTATGCTATCTGACTAGCCTGAAAAATCCATTGGCTCGACTTGTGAGATGGATACGGAAGCTTAAAGAGTATGCCTTCACAGTGGTATACAAAAACTGACACAAACACGAGGTCACTGACTGTCTCTCAAGTTATCCACTGCGGGAACACAGCAACATGGATGATATCTGTCATTGGTGCACTAAATGAACCTCCTGCTGAATGGAAAAAGAAAAAACCATAGAAGCCTTGAAGGTGGAGAAACTGATCACAGAAGAATTCTAATTAATAAATGGGTCATTGATAAGAGGAACTATGCTCCAATGGGGTGGAAATGGTTGCTCGTCATTCCAGCTAGCCTAAAGTATTTCTTCTGTGCTGCATCATCAGGTCATCTGTGGTTTGTGAAGAATCTAATCTGAATTATACACAGATATCACTGTCTTGGTCTCTACTGATTCATTAGATACTATGTGAACCACTGTAAGCAGTGCCAATGATGGAAGTGCATGTTACAGTTACCTCCAGAGCATTTGATACAAAATACGTCCACGGCAGCATTACTAGACTGAACTGGAATTGACCTGTTTCCAGTCAAGACTATTATCAGAGGTAATTTCATGTTGTGACACCACCCACAGGATGAAATAAAATGTCGTGTGATGAGGGCCTCCCGTCGGGTGAAAACGGCCTACCACCTGCAGACAAATGGACTCACAGAATAAGACATTAGCAGACATGCTCTCAACGTGCATTGATGTCAAATATACAGACTGGGGTACAATACTGCCTGTCATGACTTTTGATTATAACACAGCAAAGCAAGGCAATACTGGCTTCACAGCACTGTTTCTGCTCCACAGTCACAAGGCTGAAATGACGATAGATACATAGTTCCTATTTGAACCTTGCAATACTACATGGAATGAGTCATCACCAGGTCCTAAGAAGCAAGCCAGCTGATACACATATGGGTGCTGGGTACACATGGGAAGAACCAGGACCTTCATAAGGCCAAGCACTGGCCAATGAGAAACAGCCCAGTAGACTTGGTAGGGATTGTTACACCTGTGTGAGAAAGTGGGACCATCAGATAACATTGCTAAAGTGGTATTTTGGGCCAAGGCTTATTCTTTGTCACTTCTCAGATATCACAGATGAAGTGAAGGATTGTGATGTTGCACCAAGGAAACAAAAGCTGAGTGATGTCACCCATGTCATCTGTATGAAGGCCTACTACCGTTCAGAGAAGCAGATCAATGATGGGGGCTTCTTGTTGAAGGAAGCTGCAGGTCCACTTGACGGGAGGGGCTACCTTCGATGCTTGTCATTGTGAAGAGGATGTGACAAAATGACTCAACTGTGAGGATACTCCAGCACAGCCATACAGAGGACTACTGATAAGATGCAAGTCTTGGATGCTATAGAAAGCTTTAATGAGCACTTTGAAACAGCAGTTCTCTGTTTCTCCAGGAGAGGGAGCAATGCTGCAAGTTGTGTTGCATGCAATATGGAGTACTGGTTTAGCATACTGGTTGGACTGCTGTTGGTGATCAGTTCAAATCCAATCGCTAGTAAATACTTGTTATTTAGTATTCATCATTTTTAAAAGGTTCTTGGAATTTCATATGTTTGTAATTGTTCCATATTCTGGGATATTCAATGTTTGTGTAAATTACAGCACTCTCCATCCAAGAGACAATTATGTTCCTTATGTACTTTTGTTCCCATCAGTAATTTGTTTCACTGCTAAATGTTGTACATGATTCACTAGCCTGCTTTCAGATTTGAACTTGGTTGTGGTTGAATGTGACACTATCAATAAGTCTGGTAAGAACTGGTCAATCTGTACAAATACCTAGGTTTAACAACTTGTAGGGATATGAAATGGAATGATCGCATCAGCTCATTTGTAGGTAAAGCTGGTGACAGACTACTGCTCCCTTTTTCCATATTCTGGAATATTCTGTGTTTATATAAATTACTGCACTCTCCATCCAGGAGACAGTCCTGTTTTGCATGTACTTTTGTTCCCATAACCAATGTGCTTTCAGTGCTAAGTGTCATACATCATTGGTGACTGCTTTCAGATTTGGTAATGAACAAATAAACGATTTCAAAAGACTGCAGATCATTGCTAGTACACTAGAGAAATGCAATGGAAAGGCTATTAATACATAATGCTCATGTAATCCATCCTAGAATGTTGCTCAGGTGTATGGGACCCATATTAAATAGGACTAGGGAGAGGATATTGAAGGTATAGAAAGAAAGGCACCACAAGTGTTCCCAGTTTTATTTGACCCAAGGGGAAATGTTATGGAAATGCTGAAAGAATTGAGCAGGAAGACCTGAAGATAGACACATACTGTCCTGTGAAAGCCTTCTTAGGAAGTTTCTAGAACCAACTTCAAGTACTTTATCTAAGAATTTAGTACGATCCCCTACATATCCCTTCCACAGGATCAAGAAGACAAGATTATGTTAATGTAGTGCACACAGGAGGTTTGTAACTACTCATACTTCCTGCACCCTGTATGTGAGTGGAATGGAAAAAAATCACAATAACTATACAGTGTGAAGTACCCTATGCCATGCAGTTCACAGAGGTTTTCAGAGTATAGATGTAGATGTAGACATACAGTTAAGTTCATTGACATGAATGTATTATCCTCACAACTGAAGAGCAGGTGAGCACCTAGTTTGTTACTAGTGGTTCTTGTGTAGCCACAGGAGCAATACTTTTATTTATGCTGATCATGAGGCAAAACATCTAATAATGTAATTGGACTGAACCCCAATTTGTCAAAATTTCATGAACATCCACCTCACAAATCTGAATACTCTGGAGTGTCTACCTAATTCAGCAGTATGGTAGAGCTGGCTCTGATTGCAGTTATGCATTACACTACTATTTATGTTAGAAAACAATGTGCAAAGAAATCTTGACACCAGTGCTTCACCACTAACAATCACAGGCTGTAGCACTTAACCGATCACAAAACTAGAGTATGTGAACTGGATGTGGATGGGGACAAAATATTGATCATTTACCTTACTATTTGAAATTATACTCACAAGATGCTTTTGTTTTTAGTATCTATATGTTTGTCACACATTAACTGTTCAGTCAACTGATCGAATGCAAAATTCTATGTACTGACTTGACAGAAAATCCTAGGAAGTGGATCGAAACAGCATATCCAGGCACTCTGGGATGATAATGGCATTGAAACAGAGGATGACATGCATAAAGCTGAAATACTAAACACCTTTTTCCAAAGCTGTTTCACAGAGGAAGACCATACTGCAGTTCCTTCTCTAAATCCTTGCACAAACGGAAAAATGGCTGACATCAAAATAAGTGTCCAAGGAATAGAAGAGCAACTGAAATCGCTCAACAGAGGAAAGACCAGAAGAGTACGCGAAAGAACTTGCCCCCCTTCTAACAGCCATGTACCGCAGGTCTCTAGAGGAACGGAAGGTTCAAAATAATTGGGAAAGAGCACAGGTAGTTCCAGTTTTCAAGAATGGTTGTTGAGCTGATGCGCAAAACTCTAGGCCTATACTCTGACATTGATCTGTTGTAGGATTTTAGAACATGTTTTTTGCTCATGTATCATGTCATTTCTGGAAACCCAGAATCTACTCTGTGGAAATCAACATGGATTCCAGAAACAGCAATCGTGTGAGATCCAACTCGCTTTATTTGTTCAGAAAATATTAGATACAGGCTCTCAGGAAGATGCCATTTTACTTGACTTCCAGAAGGCATTCAATTCAGTTCTGTACTGTCGCCTGATAAACAAAGTAAGAGCCTACAGAATATCAGACCAGTTGTGTGGATGGATTGAAGAGTTTTTTGCAAACAGAACACAGCATGTTGTTCTCAATGGAGAGACGTCTACAGATGTTAAAGTAACAGGGGAGTGTTATTGCACCACTTCTTTTCACAATATATATAAACGACTTAGTAGATAGTGTTGGAAGTTCCATGCTGCATTTTGCGGATAATGCTGTAGTGTACAGAGAAGTTGCAGCATTAGAAAATTGCAGCAAAATGCAGGAAGATCTGCAGCAAATAGGCACAGCGAATAGGCACTTGGTGCAGGTAGTGGCAGCTGACCCTTAACATAGACAAATGGAATGTATTGCGAATACATAGAAAGAAGGATCCTTTATTATATGATTATATGATAGCAGAACAAACACTGGTAGCAGTTACTTCTGTAAAACATCTAGGAGTATGTGTATGGAATGATCTGAAGTGGAATGGTGGAATGATCATATAAAATTAATTGTTGGTAAGGTGGGTACCAGGTTAAGATTCACTGGGAGAGTCCTTAAAAAATGTAGTCCATCAACAAAGGAGGTGGTTTACAAAACACTTGTTCGACCTATACTTGAGTATTGCTCATCAGTGTGGGACCCGTACCAGGTCGGGTTGACAGAGGAGATAGAGAAGATCCAAAGAAGAGTGGTGCGTTTCATCACAGGGTTATTTGGTAAGTGTGATAGCACTGCGGAGATGTTTAACAAACTCAAGTGACAGACTCTGCATGAGAGGCGCTCTGCATCGCAGTGTAGCTTGCTGTCCAGGTTTCAAGAGCATGTGTTTCTGGATGAGGTATCGAATATATTGCTCCCCTCTACTTATATCTCTCAAGGAGATCACGAATGTAAAATAAGAGAGATTTGAGCATGCATGGAGGCTTTCCAGCTGTTGTTCTTCCCACGAACCATACACGACTGGAACAGGAAAGGGAGGTAATGACAGTGGCACGTAAAGTGCCCTCTGCCACACACCGTTGGGTGGATTGCAGAGTATAAATGTAGAAGTAGATGTAGAGCTATAAAATTTTGTTTCCAAATCAACTTTGCTCTTAAAAGCAAACATTACACTGTCTGAACTGAATAAATAAGTTCCTGTGTATTAAAGGATACTGAAAGCACAGTAAATCACTTAACCTCATGCTGAATGACTATTTGTAGCGTTCAATGAATAACACATAGTTTCTAACTCGCAGTACTCTGGCTATCCCTGATTATCAATTCAAACTTTTTACCATAGTGTAGTGTACTTTTATATTCTTTTCATTTGATTCTTATTGATCTCAGAAATCCTGTCGTATGTTGCTACACACAGTTTTGGGACAAGTCACAATTACAATTTGCATAAATGTTCTATCTAATTGACTAGAAGAAAAACAATAGTTTCTTCTGCAGAGTGAACCAGCTATAAGCTTATGGTAACAAGAAAATATTTAATTTTAGTATTTTAGAATTACCTTTATAAACCCTGCACTGAAGCAGTTCTTCTGAAGTAACATTTTTGTTTTTGCCCTGAATCCTCCTCTATTGGACACTAATCTTTCAGATAGCTCTTTTATAGAACTTCTGTGTGCCTAAAATTGCTGTGCCCTATATGTAACCATTGACTAAGTATACATACACGTCATTCGGATGATGCGTTTGATGATGGTGGATCTCATTATTGTTTGTAAAAATGTATACATTTTCACAAATAAAATACTGTGTTTTGTGAAAATAAGTACAAAGCCCTTACAGGATATGCAAATATATCAAAATCTGACCGTAAACACTAATGTAAGCAGTAATCAAGAGTATGATACATAAAACAAGCACCAACAGAATGAACAGCAGCATATAAAAAGAACAGAATCTCACAACAAATTTGTTGGAACACACATTGGACACAAAGAAAAATATCTGTATGTCTGTATTCATATGGAAGGTTGCAGGACCTTGGCTGTTCAGTAAAAAATGTTGAATCGAAACTTGTTCTACCGTCAAAATTTCCAGTTGTTATTTTATTTGACTAGCTAGTTTCAGCACTACATTACTCAATCTTCAGGCCCATGTATAAAGACAACAATGATAACCATGTGAAATAAGAACAAATGGGGCAGTGTAAGAATCACATACAGTGGCAATATGTAGTGACATATAACAACACTAACAGTATAAGGAGTGATGTCAAAGTTAAAGGTAAATTAAGGAATAAAATGAGAGAGTTGTTGCACACTGTATTAACGTAAACTAGAGAACAAAATATCTACATAATATAATCATAAAAAAGAACTTTCTAAATGGTGGTCAGTACCACATGTTATGCACAGATAATCATGGTGTAATGTTAATGTCAGTGCCTGTGAAATGTCTGGAGCAAACAGTCACAGACATATACTGATGAATACAAACTGTAGGTAAAATACTTATTTGTATGTTGTCATACACAAGTAAAATCTAAACCAACTTAAAATAGGTCAATCCCATATTAACTATCTGTATCACCATGTTCCATATACTAATAATTACTAATAAAACAAGAATATGAAGTTACATCAATGTGACCTGTCAGTCACAGATTCATAAGGTGCCAATTATTTAATAAAAACATTTTTACTGAGCTAAACTGTGAATCTAATGTAATATACCAAAACGAATTCCCACTAAGCAAGAAGTATTGAAATATATGGAAAAGGTGATAACCAACATTATCATGAAACTGAAATTCTGCTCGTAGGCATGTATAGCTAGGCATTATAGTAAATAATAAACTATGAAGTAAGTTTAAAGAAGAGTACTGCAATACATACGCATTGTATTAGAATGAAATTCAGTCAACAACAAAAGACATGTAGTTCTGTATGACACGTAGCCCTTAACGAGAGTAAGACAATAGAAAATATGACCTGCGACCACTAAATGTGTCAAAGTATACTATACAATGTGTAATATGCCAATTAGTATCTTCATAAGTGGTTAAATGAGAATTTAATGTCAGGTAATATACCACAACAATATGTTGAACATTATCAAAGCATTAGAGATGCAGGTGTGCAATCTGAACAACATACTAATGTCAACTAATAAATGAACACCTGCCGTGTATCATCAAAACAATGTAATGAGGGAAGAACACACAACATTAACACCATAATGTCAACAGATGTAGTGTAGTAACCATCATGATTACACGTCAAAAAATGAAAGTAAACAAGAGAGTAGGTCAAAACAACATTAACTTGTGAAAAACTAGAAAGATACTAAAACCTAACAACATTTATGCCATCTCATAAGTAATTGCACAATGATAATGCGGCTTAGAAAAATAACGTTAAAAATTAAGTGAGAAATATGTGTAAAAACTATTCTTGTACACATTGAAGACCAGTAAAGCAGTATCGTGTAGCTACATGCCTAGTGCACAGATTTGCTAGCAAAATGTACAACAATCACAATTTACAATTATGTATCCCTCATAAAAGGTATCTCATATTTATGCAGTATGCATGAAAGCATTGCAGCCAGTACCGAGTCGTCATCAGGAAACCTTGATAATGTAGACTTACTTCATAGTATATTGTTTGTATAACACCTAGCCATGTGCCTGCCCATCAGCAGATTTCCCACTTTCATGATAATGTTGGTTATCACCTTTTCCACATATTTCAATATTTCTTGCTAAGTGGAAATTTGTTGTGATATATTATGCTAGATTCACATTTTGGTTCATTACAATGTTTTTGTTAAATAATTGGCATCTTATGAATCTGTGATTGACAGGTTGCATTGATGTAACTTTATATTCTTGTTTTATTATTACTATACAGAACAAGGTGATACAGATAGTTAATGTGGAGTTGACCTCTGTTAAGTTGTTTTATGTTTTACTAGTATATGACAACATATAAATAAATATTTTACCTTCCATTTGCACTCATAAATATACGACTGTGATTGTTTTGCTTCATATGTTTCATGGACATTCACATAAGCATTACGCCTTGATTATCCATGCATAACACATGATATTAATCTTCATTTAGTAGGTTCTTCTTTACGATCATATGGCATATATAATCTGCTCCATAGTTGCACCTGGTCTCTCATTTTATTCCGTAATTCATAATTAACTTTGATATGACTCCCTGTACTGTTTAGTGTTGTTATATGTCACTGCACATCACCACTATATATGTTACCTATGCTGCCCCTTTTATTATGTATTCACATCATTATCATTGTTGTCTTCACACAGGGGCTTAAAGATGGCATAGTGTAGCACTGAAACTAGTTACTGAAATAAAATAACAACTGAAAATTTAAACATCAGTAGATGTTGTGATTCAACATTTTATAAAGAAAAATACATCACATTATATACCATATCTGCCCCCTACTTGGCTTTGAATATGACACCTTACAGATGGTCGCCATTACTCTCCATGCAGTTCTCTAGGCAGTGAATGAAAGCCCCCATCTTACTGATTTAGCATGGTCATCGGGATCTCCTCCACAGCTGTTTTTAACATGTCCAGAAACAAGGAAGATGTGCAAAGTGAACTTAGTTGGGCAACTTTGTCTTGTTGGTTTATTTTCTGTACAACCTACATTTTGTGTGGGTGGACATGCAAGTTATCACGGATGATGTGTCGCTGGAACCCAAGGCATGTATAGCAGCAGGGCAGTAATAACTTCAGATGAGTACTAGATGCACCTCTGCTTCTTGCTCCATGGTCTGCCGAGTTCTCCTTCTCCCTGGACTTTTATTCTTTGCCCAAGATGCAGTAATCCTGAACAGCTGCACTCATCATGCAATTATTTGATGATCTGGAGCTGTCATGTTGGTTCAACTCAAGATGATGACCTAAAGAGTCACTGAACAATGTAGCATGCCACACTATATGACAAATCCTACTATTCATTCTGCCAGACCCTGCATAGCAGAATTTACACTTCTGGTAGTGTAATTTGAAATTACTATTATTATCCATCAGTTCACAGAATCCAATTAGCAACTCATTTCATGAGTTTCATTCCCAATCATTGTTAATGACTGTACAAACTTAACAACTGATACCTTATGTTTGTACATACAACTACAGTTTTCAATAATAGTTATATCCCCTCTAAGTTGCAGAAATAAATTATGTGTGTCACCATCAAATAAGAACCCTCCTCACTAATGCACCCTTTGAATCCAGGTGGTGGAGAAAATTGTCACTGCTAGTATTTGGCCAGCAAGGGGAGGGGAGGTAGGGATGTTAAGTTCATGATTACCAAACTTTGTACCAACATCCTGATTTAAATACCAAAATACCAAAACTCTTCACAGCGTCACATGAAGTGAGGACACGTGACATTGTTGATGATCTGTCTCTCTCTCTCTCTCTCTCTCTCTCTCTCTCTCTCTCTCTCTCTCTCTCTCACACACACACACACACACACACACACACACACACACACACACACACACACACACACACACACACACACACACGCGCCAATGAACACACATGCACTCATGCGCAAAGTACATACATGTAGTATTACAAACATTGTAACAGATCATCTTGCATATAAACAAACAATTTAAAAAAATGGTTGGCAGTTGATGGTTATAGTGCTGACACCTAAGTTTTCAGATTATCTGTGTATGAAGTTACGCTGGCCACTGATGCAATATACTTAGTGACACAGAATAATGGAAATTTTTGGAATGAGTAGTGGCAGCCATGGGCAGGTGGCAGCACTGTGGGTTCATGACAGTTAGCAAGTAAATAGTCTGCCATTTCAGTAATTATGGATCAGTGGAACGGACAACAGTGTTCATTAGCCATAAAAATGTTTTATAAAAACAATGATAGTTTGGTAGTGGCACAGAGGGAGCTTCGACGTTTTTATAATTCAGGATGTCATGATGCCATTCCATTGAAACATGTGATAAAATGTTGGATTAATAACTCTGAAGTGATCGGATCTGCCCACAAGAAGAAACCAACAGGATGACCAAGAAGTGTGCATTCTCCAAATATTGAGTTGTATGCGAGTCTGTCTCATGGAGCCCATACCATTCAATTTGTAAGCAAGCAGCAGTGGTTGGTATGCCCTGGGAGAGTGTTTGCAGAATTCTTCTCCTTGCTTTAAAATTTCATCCGTACAAACTGTTGTTGGTGCAACAATTGAAGGACGACGATTACCGGTTATGATTAGGATTCTGTCAACAAATGATAACAAAAATAAACAATGACAATGAATTTGTAAACAAGTTGTGGATGTCAGATGAGGCGCATTTTCATCTCACAGGTTATGTGAATAAACAGAACTACCGTTACCGGGCAAACACAAATCCTAATGACGTTCATGAGCACCTAATGCACACTAGTAAAGTGACAGTATGGTGTAGTGTTTCATCACATGGAATTATCAGACTAATTTTTTTGCAAATAAACAGGGAAACACAATAACTGTAAATGCCGATTGTCATGTAGAGATGTTACAAACTTTCGTTATACCTGCAGTGAACAACTTTCCAAACATTCAAGAAGCCTGGTTTCAACAGGATGGAGTGACATCACACACTGCACAGCAATCAATGGAATCTGTGTGAGAATTGTTTAGCAGCTGTGTGACCTCATGATTCGGTAACATTCCCTGACCCCCTAGATCGCCAGATTTATCTGTTTGTGATTTTTTTGTCATGGGGATACCTCAAGAGCAAACACTACATGACTTCACCAAGAACCCTGGATGAGTAAAAATAGAGAATTTGGGATGCAATTCACAGCATCCCTACTGAGATGTTGCAGTTGTCAATGAGGAATCTCAACAGCAGATTTCACAAACGTATTCATACAGGAGGATGCCATCTAAAGGGTGTAATTTAAAAAAAATGATAAATGCCATCAGTGTTTCATAAGTGGGAAAATTGTAAGGTTTCAAGCACTATGAATGCAATTTCTTTCCTTCATCACTTCTAGTTTATTGGATTGTAGAAATGTTCCTGTTTTTCTGTGTCACCCTGTATATAGGGATTGTATCAACCCCTTCCGCATCAGCTACAGCCTGAAGAGGTCACATTGAAGCACCAAAACAAAATAAATAAAATCATAAGGATAGCTGTAGGTGTTTTATTTTCTCACAGTAGTTCATTTTTCAGTCAAGTGTGTCATGAAATTATATTAATTAATAGCTGTTTATGTATAATTATTCTGCAAGTACTCAGTTCATGTAGTAACAGCAGTAACTGTTTCTTTGATAACAATAATTCTACCTACATGTAAAATAATATTTGTGCCTTATGTCTGCATAATATACTGATGTTTGTCTACACTGGCTCATATTTTTCCATTGTTTTGATGATTTACTTAAATGCAGTCTCCAGTCAGCATGCATATTTAATTGGACCAAATTCATGTTCAAAATGGTATAAAAATATTCTATGTTTTCATCAGTGAAAAGTCAAATAAAATGTTATAATATGTAAAATAAAGACAGGCAACCACTTGCTTATAGCTCACTGGCATGTAGCACATAGAAACACGCAACAGAAGTAGTATTCACACTAGCTTTTGTCTCGTGCCTTTTCTTTAACAAAAGTACACACATTCACACACCAAATGAATTAAATTTATTTAAAAATCATTTAAAAGGGTATCTTACAGAGAAAAGTGTATACAGTGTGAGTGACTATTAAAATGTTATATTAAATATTAGCTGTTGTACTATAACAGAAAATATGTAACAATCTCAAATGTATCTGTAAAATGTAATCAAGTTTTCTTTACTTTACATTTATTGTATATATAAAACTGTAAGATGCACCCTATACTGTCAGCTGAAAATTATCATATTAGAGTCCATGGGCAAAGAATGAATAAATAAATAAACAAGCAAGCTGTCTCTCACCATAGCTGGTAGTGTGTGCATTTGGTTTTGTCTGCAAATGTATGCACTTTTGGTAGAGAAAGAGCAAGAGCTTGAAAACTAGTGTGAATACCTTTGTGTGAACAAGAGACTGACCAATGAAGTGCATTGTTTGTTCTTTGGTCGAGTAGCTGATTTCTCGGGTTTGATGTTTATCCTTTGTTTTTAATTTTTTTTATATAATTTTAGAGCTGTGCTTCTGACATTAATCCAAGTAAAATAAATGTCTGAGTTTATGTGTGTATGATTTATGACCTACACCTTTCTTGATGCATATTTCTATGCACCACACATCAGTCAGCTCTAAGTAGGTGGTTGCCTTTTGTTTATTTTATGTGTTATACCATCCAGAGATTTCCTTTTTTGTTGTACAAATTAAATGTTAATCGTGTAGTGTAGGGTATTCTGTATGTCTGCAACTGAAATTTGATAAGTGGTGCTGATTCTGTGATTCAGGAACTCTGGCAAGGAAGTTTAAACTGGGCAGCATGGAGAACAATGTTGCTGTTTGTTGCATTCTTAGTGTGCCCTCCAGTATGGATTGGTTTTACACTCCCACTGGGCCACAAATATAACAAGGTTAGTTACTTCAGTCAAATACATGTGTTTCAAATAAATCTTGTTTTCTGCACACATAATTTTCTAGTTATTTTGTTTTGCACATAATAATCATATTAATACCATCATGATTGATGTACAGAGTGACAGATTAGAGGTAAGAGTGCTCATGTAACAAGACAGAAGCTGTTGCTGAGGGATAGGTTTCAAAAATGTCAAGATCCTCATCACTTTTTCCCTCTTCTTGGAACTGTATTATCAAAGAGGCTGTCCACATCTACATATCTGGTAAATTAATTAACAGAGGCACAGAGTACAACCTTGGCAAGGCAAAGGATCCAACAGTGGCACTGACTACAGAGGATGATGCGTAAGGAAGCAAAGAAGAAGGACTTTGCAGTGCCAGATTTGGTAGCTTATCACTGGGTTATTTTCTACCATCATCCTAATGAGTACACAAGTGCACTAGCATTTTGGTAGCTTTCCCTTATAAGTCAACGTTTTTGCCTGAAGATAACAAGAGGATGCCATGGTAAAGTGTCACAAAGTTTTATAAAGGTGAAATGGAATGACCACAAAAGTTCAGTCACAGGTAAGGCAGGTGGCAGACTTTGGTTCATTGCCAGGATACTGGAAAATGCATTCACTCTATAAGGAGCCCACAAACCACTTATGCATTCCATCTTGGTGTTTTGCTTAAGTATGTGTGACCCATACCAGATAGGACTAACTGGAGATATTGAACATTTACAAGGAAGGGCAGCACAAATGGTCACAGGTTTGTTTGATTCTTGGGAGAGCATCATGGAAATATTGAAAAACCGGAATTGATAGACCCTTGCAGACAGATGACACTTATCCTGAGGAAGCCTGCTTATAAAATGCCTAGAACCAATATTAAGTGAAGAATCTGAAGATATACTTCAGCCCCCTTGTATTGCTCTCGTAGGGACAATGAAAGGAAGAATAGGCTAATTACAGCATGCACAGAGGTATTTCAGTGATCGTTCTTCCCTTGCTGCATATAAAATTGGAAAAGGAAGAATCCGTGACATGTGATAACATGCTAAAAGTTCCTCTGCCATGCACTTCAGAGTGGTTTGAAGAATGTGTGTGTGTGTGTGTAGATGTAGACAATGTGCCCAAGACTCTGCAGTAATTATTGTGTTGCGAAAGCCTTAAGTAGCAAACAACAGAATTTGTTTCTATTTAGTGTTCAGTAGGGGTAATAAGGTGATGGCTATGTGTTACCCACAATAACCATGTTGGTGGTGTCTTGTAATATGTACTTGACATGTAATGAATTTGTCAAATGGAACCAGAGTAGCATACTCATATGAACAATGCACCACATTGCTGTGTAACTTTGTCTCAATGGGGACTCAGGTTTATTTTGTATTCCATTTTTATAAATAGGTATAATTACATAAACAATGTATTTTATGGCATGATTTCATAGTTACAGTATTATCGTGTAGTTATTTTTTGGTGCCATTCACATAAAAGCTAAGCATAAATTTTTGACATACAAGAGCACTAAAGCTTCTTTGTTAAGACAGAGTAAAACTGATGTACTCAGCTATCCACCTTCCCACTGCAAGCAAAACAAGGTAAAAAAATATATAAGGTAACTTGATGGAAAATTTTTGACAGTAAACAAGTGTCTCCCATCATCTGTTTGGTCAGGTGAAAT
Source organism: Schistocerca gregaria (assembly GCF_023897955.1). NCBI lineage: Eukaryota > Metazoa > Arthropoda > Insecta > Orthoptera > Acrididae > Schistocerca > Schistocerca gregaria. The sequence continues at coordinate 77,308,770 of NC_064925.1, read as the reverse complement.
TTTTAAAGACACACAAATTAAAAACTGTGGGTATATTGACCAACAGTGAAATAACACTGTGACTTCCAGATAATTCAGATGTAATTGTACTGTAATGATGTGCAAGATAATAAATTTCTATTTTCTACAAAAAGATTATTATTCAGTGAAGGGATTTTAGTTTTACATATTCTGTTATGTCATTATAAAAGCTATTTTTATTTACAGTTTTATTTCGTCATGTTTGTTGTATTTGGAATATATTTAGAACTATATTAAAATTCTTCTTAGTTGTCTTTTCTATAATAGTGAGTTCAAATATTTGCATCATATCTCTATCTCTGGTTGGCTGGTTGTCAGTTCCAACCTCATGTCAAATGGCTCATTTCCATGTGGAATATTCAGATGCAAGACTGGTTCTACGCAACTACCCACCACATGCTCCTCCAGTTCCATCACAAGCATACGCTGTCCAGTCACAATAATGTGACCACCTGTCAAAATCATGAATAACCACCTTTCACATTACAGACTACTGTGAGTAGTGCAAGAAAATATTCATTGAGGTTCTGGAAGGTACCAACAGGGATTTGGAGCCATGCCAACTCCAGTGCCGTGTACTGCTATGATGGATTTCACTCTTGAGGAACCATAGTGTGGACAGCCTGATCAATATGGCCCCATATTTCTCAATTTGGTTTAAAACCAGGGGTTTACTGGCCAGGGAGCATGCTAAACTCATCCTGCTTCTCTCCAAATTATGCACATACACTACCTGTTGTGTGACACATCGCAATGTTCTGCTAGTAAATGCCAAGGAAAACCAAACTCCATGTAGAGATGGACGTGGTCTCCAAGGATAGATGCATACTTGTTTTGACCCATTTTGCCTTCCAGAATGATGAGATCACCCAGGGAATACCATGAAAACATTCCCCAGACTATAACACTCTCTCTCCCAGCCTTAACCCTTCTGATAATCATTGCACGGTGTTTACTTTCAGGCATTTCATGCCATACATGCCAAGAGCCATTTGTTTGTTGGAGTATAAAACATGATTCACATGAAAAATCACATCTTGTCACTCAGTGGGTGTGCAGTTGTGGCACTGGCATATTACGCAAACAGTCTACGAACTTGTCCATTTCAGAAATGCTTCCACAACAGGCCTGAAAGCAAATGGTCAAGCCCTTTTGCACATCTTGTAAATCACTCTGTTTCTGCTCTATGGCAACAGCTGCACTTTTTTCTATGTCCTCCACAACATGTTTTATGTACCCTTCACTGCTAGTGCTACCAACTGCCATCTGTGAGTGGTTATTGCACACTGATGTAGAACATAGGTGGAAGTCATATAAATGTAACTGGGCAGTGTACTGCTCTACCAGAAGCAGGGCCACCTATGAAAGCAGTCATGTCATCCCCCCCCCCTCCCCCAATTGTGCTCTCTCTCTCTCTCTCTCTCTCTCTCTCTCTCTCCTGAAATAACAGCTTCTGTGAATTACATAAATGTGAATTATTAGCCTTACAATACATTCTCTGAACGCAAAATCCTCCTGGGCTTCATCTCTGCTAAACGCTACCCACATGTCTCCTGCTACATTCGAATAATCTCTACACTTTCAGTGTCCAATGATACAGGGTACCCCTCCACCAAACACCATATGGTGGCTTGCAGGGCCTGTATGTAGATGCATAATTTCCTCTGTTTTATATCTACTATTCTCTCCTGCCTCCCCACATTCCGACTTACTTCACCATTTTGTTGTGTGCCACTTGAAACAGCTGTTCACCATGTAGAGCAGAAACTGAATCACAGACAGATGCAATGAAACAGAATGCTAGGAATGTTCAGCTTTCAGACTATAATAGAAAACACACCCATATTCACCCAAGCACATCTCAGACACACACATGGCTGTTGTTGATCGTGGGTACTAAGGCCCGATTGCAAGTGCATCTAACGGTGATAAGTAGTTGGTGTGTGGAAGAGACATGGGGTAGGATGGGGGAGAGATAGCAAGGAAGAGGCAGGGAAAGATGTTAGTAGTGCCTGTGGGAGCATTCAGGGACACGATGCTAAATGCAACATAGGGATGCTGTATTGCATAGAGGGGAGGGAAAAAACGAGAGAAGTGGAGAATGCTGAAGGACTATATATGTGCACTGGTGACTTAGAAGATATGTATAGTAATGAAGTGGGAGCAGGGGATAGGCAGGTGGAGGACAGGGAACCAGGGTGATTATGGGAACAAAGAATATTTTGCAGATAGAGTTCCCACCTGTGCAGTTCAAAAAAGCTACTGTGGGTGATGAATCCAGATGGCAAAGGCTGTTAAGCAGTCATTACAGTGAAGCACATAATGTTGAAAAGCATGCTCTGCAACTTATTGGTCTGGCTCTCTCTTGCCTACAGTTTGGCAGTACCATTCATGCAGACAGACAGCTTTTAAGTAGTTTCACCCACGAAGAATGTGGCACAATGGTTGCTGCAACATTTGTAGATCACATGTCTGCTTGCATTAGTGGTCCTGCCTTTAATGGGTAGGAGGTGTTTGTGACAGGACTGTAGCAGGTGGTTTGGGGAGAAAATATGGGACAAGTCTTGAAACCAGGTTTATAGCAGGGAAATAAGCCATGATGCAATGGGTTGGCGGTAGGGATGAAGTAAGGACAAACAAGGATATTGTGTCGGTTGGAGGGGGGTGGGAGGGTGGGGGGGGGGGGGTCCGAATACCACTGTGGGAGGTGTTGAGGTTCTGGGGGAATGAGGATAAGATGTCCTCACCCTCAGTCCAGACCATGAAGATGTCATCTGTGAATCTAAACCAGGTGAGAGGTTTGAGATTCTGGATGGTTAGGAAGAGTACCTCTAGATGGCCATGTCTGGTCACTTCTTCATGACCTTGATGCTTCCCCCTACCACCTTTCCTGCAGACTCTCTTCCATGCTCCTCCATGGTCGATACCTCAGCCACAGCTTCGGCTGGACCAATTGCTTGGTCCCAAAGGCTCAGGGATTTTCTCTCTGTTCTTGGCGAGTTTGGGGGCCCAGACATTATCTACACTGATGGATCACTGGTCGACGGTCTGGTTGGCTTTGCTTATGCTCACATTGACCATACAGAGCAATGCTCCTTGCTGGTTAGCTACAGTGTATTCACTGCAGAGCTGGTTGCCAGCTAACATGCTCTTGAACATATCTGCTCCTGCTCTGGTGAGTCCATCATTTGTAGTGACTCCTTAAGCAGCCTACAAGTCCTCGACCAGTGCTTCCCTAGGCATCCTTTGGTACTGTTAATCCAGGAGTCTCTTTATGCCCTCTGCAGGAGTGGACGCTCAGTGACCATTTGGACCCCAGGCCATGTTGGGACACCGGGCAATGAACATGTTGAGTGCCTGGCCAAACAGGCCTCCAGTAGACCGTCTCTGAAAACTGGTCTCCCGGAAACTGATTTGCAAGAGGTCTTCCACCGCAAAGTTTTCGCAATTTGGGACACTGAATGGCGCAACCTGAGCACACCAAATAAACTCTGTGCTATCAAGGAGACAACGAATGTTTGTCAGTCATCCGTGCGAGCCACTAGCAGGGAATCAGTTGTCTTTTGTCGGCTCTGCATTGGCCATACGTGGCTAACACATAGCTACCTTCTCCATCGTGAGGACCCACCACAGTGTTGCTGTGGCTCCCTTCTGACTGTCGTGCACATCATGCTTGACTACCCCCTTTTAGTTGCTGTATGGCAGACTTTTAATCTTCCCAGCACCCTACCCTTGGTGCTGGGTGACGATGCCTCAACAGCAGATTTAGTTTTACGTTTCATTCATGAAGGTTTTTTTTGTCATACCATCTAAGGGTGGGCATTTGGCCTTCTTTCTGGGGCCTCCACCCTCCCTCCCTTTTAAATTTGTCACCCTTTGTTTGCATTTGTTTGTCTTTTTATTCTTATTTGTGTTTGTCTTTTGCCCACATGTGCTAATCTCGCCTTACCATTTGTGGTGAACATTTTAAAGTGTTGCAGAGTGGCTGGCTCATCCTCTTTTATTCTTGTGATCAGCCAGCCCAGACCATCTGCACTATAGTTTTAATGCCTCTTGTACTTTACCTTATGGTGTATATCTTCCCTGGTTTTTGTTCATGCCAATTGTTTTCTTTTTAAGTATGGTTCCATATTCCATTTCCCCCTTTTACTTTCCCAACCTTACTTTGAGAGTTGTTTTACCCTAAGACTTGTGTTATAACCTTTAATCACAATAATTGCGTGGATTTTCACACTCTCTCTTAGAAACAATAACTGATCACATGATTACAACTCAGTCTCTCGTATTCGACTGCTGTGCCGTGACATGCGGCCGGTGCCGTTCGTAGCTAGGTGGCACTCCCGCGCTCGTCTGATTTGCGGAGCGCCTCTATCGCCGTTTGTGCGTACTGTCGTGGCGGCACTGTTAAATGTCGTGGCACTATCACAACACTTTTCCCCCCTTGAAAAAAATAAACACTCACTTCCTTGGAGACATGGACAGCGCAGAGACATCCATGGCCTCTTGTGAGGCCCCGAGGAGATCCCGCGCAGAGACACGCGAGTATGGTCGAAAATGTCCAGGACGGAAGCTCGTGCGAGGAACGTGCCTCCTGGATGAGATGATGGGTGAAAACTCCGGAGCAGCATCCATAGGTGTCATTGACCTGGGAGTGTGCTCCAGCGAGATGGGTCCCGGAGAAGGCGGCGTCGCGACTGGGGCCGGTTCCGGAGTACTTGGAAGCGGCAGCGACGGCGGCTGCATCAACACGGACGGTAGATCGGCAGCAGCGACAGGACTGGCGTCTCGGGCTGGTGGAGGCGAAGGATGGGGCGGTGGCACAGGCGTGGCCACCACTCGTGGGCGCATCTGGTCGTAATGGCGAACAACCGTGCCGTCGCCCGTACGGATTTCACAAAGCCGGCGGCCGCGAAGAGCCTTGACCACCCCTGGAATCCATTTAGGGCGAGATCCATACCCCCGTGCCCACACGTCGGCGCCCACCGAGTATTTTCCCGCACTAGGGGACACAGTACAAGGCCTGACAGGGTGAAGCAGGTGCAGTAGAGTGCGCGGTTGGCGGCCATGCAAGAGTTCAGCAGGGCTGCGATCACCCAGAGGCGTGAAGCGATAAGAACTCAGAAATTGCAGCAGGGCGTCATCTGTGGAAAAATCACTAAGGAATTTTTTCATCTGGCATTTGAAAGTGCGGACAAGGCGCTCGACCTCCCCATTCGATTGCGGATGGAAGGGAGGTGCGGTAACATGATGAATCCCTTGTCCAGTACAAAAATCACGGAAGGCCTGCGAAGAGAACTGAGGGCCATTGTCCGTGACGATCGTGGATGGAAGACCTTCTAGCGCAAAGATTTTGGACAAAGCCAGCGTCGTCGCCGCAGTGGTGGGCGACGGACATCTAACAACAAATGGAAACTTCGAGAAGGCGTCAATCAACAGTAGCCAATAAGTACCGAGGAAGGGGCCAGCAAAGTCGGCGTGCACCCGTTCCCATGGCTGAGCTGGATCAGGCCACGGAGAGGGCATTGTACGAGGTGCCGCCAGTTGTTGAGCACACTGGCCACATGCAGCAACCATATGGGCTATGTCCGAATCAATGCCGGGCCAATAAACGTGCCTGCGGGCCAGGGACTTAGTCCGAGAAATACCCCAATGGCCTCCGTGCAACAGTTTGAGAACATCTTTGCGAAGAGAGGCTGGCACCACGACCCGTGGAGATGCGCCATCCGTGGCCAGAAGAACAACACCATCACGAACAGACAGACGAAGGCGCAAGGCATGGTAGTTGCGAAGGGGATCCGATGCCCGGCCCCCGGTCCTGTCTGGCCAACCTCGTTGAACAAAACCGATCACCCGACGCAGGACCGGGTCCCGCGCAGTAGCTGACGCGACCTGCGAACCTGTAAGTGGAAAGCCCTCGACTGCACGACGTTCTTCCTCATCAATGTGGAAACAGAGGAGTTCATCGCGATCGAAAACAGGGTCGGGGCCCATCGGCAATCGCGACAATGCATCCGCGTTTGCGTGCTGGGCCGTGGGGCGATAGTGAATCTCATAATGAAAACGAGACAAGTACAAGGCCCAACGTTGCAGGCGGTGAGCTGCCTTATCCGGAAGTGACGCCGAGGGGCTGAACAGAGAGACCAGCGGTTTGTGGTCGGTGATGAGGTGAAACTTAGAACCATACAAAAAAACGCTGAACTTTTTTAGAGCATAAATGATAGCGAGCGCCTCCTTTTCGATTTGAGAGTAACGCCGTTGCGCCTCGTTGAGGGTCTTGGAAGCATAGGCAATGGGTCGTTCCGACCCATCCTCATACCGATGGGCGAGAACAGCCCCTAGGCCATACTGTGACGCGTCAGTCGCCAGAACCAAGTGCTGACCCGGACGGAATGTGGCAAGACAAGGCGCCGACTGCAAATGAGCCTTCAGGCGGACAAAAGCCTGCTCACACCCGTCGGACCAACAGAAGGGGACGTTTTTGCGTAACAGCTGGTGCAGAGGATAAGCTACCGCTGCTGCGGATGGAATGAATTTGTGATAATAAGCAATCTTGCCTAGAAACGCCTGAAGTTCTTTGACCGTAGACGGCCGGGGTAGAGCGTTAATGGCCGCAACGTGCTCACGGAGAGGGCGTATGCCCTCACGGGACAACTGGAAACCAAGATACTCAATGGAGGGTTGGAAGAACTGTGACTTGTCCAGATTGCACCTCAACCCAGCCGAATGCAAAACCCGAAACAGTGAACGTAAATTACGAAGGTGCTCTGCAGTGGAGGCTCCCGTGACAACAATGTCATCCAGATAGTTTATGCAGCCGGGAACGGAAGCCGTGAGCTGTTCCAAAAACCGCTGAAAAATGGCCGGTGCGCTAGCGACGCCAAATGGTAATCGCTGGTACTGATACAACCCACAAGGAGTGTTGATAACGAGAAATTCCTTGGAAGGAGCGTCCAACGGCAACTGATGGTACACCTCCGATAAGTCAAGTTTGGAAAAGAACTGGCCCCCAGCGAGCTTGGTAAACAACTCCTCAGGACGAGGAAGAGGATAAGTGTCAATGACGCTCTGAGCGTTGACAGTGGCTTTAAAGTCACCACACAATCGCAGACTCCCGTTTGGTTTAGAAACCACCACGATCGGCGATGCCCATTCGCTGGAGGTAACCGGAAGGAGAATCCCTGAAGCTGTTAACCTGTCTAGCTCAGCCTTGACAGGTGCACGCAACGCCACTGGAATAGGGCGTGCCCGGAAAAACTTAGGGCGAGCCGTAGGTTTAAGAGTAATGTGGGCTGCAAAATCCTTGGCACAACCCAGACCAGCAGAGAACACGGACGAAAATTCACAACACAATCCATCAAGCTGTTGATACGGAATGTCCTCAGATATGAGGTGCACATCATCATCAATGGAGAATCCAAACAACTGGAAAGCATCATAACCGAACAGGTTTTCAGTGCCCGCATGATCCACCACATAAAACGTGAGGGGCCGAACAACAGACTTGTAGGCAGTGGAAGCATCAAACTGGCCCATGATAGGAATTTTCTGCTGATTATAAGTCCTCAGATTGCGCGTAACTGGAGACAAAGGAGGGGATCCCAACGCCAAATACGTGCGGGAATTAATGAGAGGTACTGCAGAGCCAGTGTCCACTTGCATGCGGATGTCTTTATTCAGAACACGAACAGTAACAAACAACTTATTTGTTTGAGAAAGCACACAGTGAACATCCATGTCCGACGCCTCGTCCTCGTCGACAGGAGCTTTATGGGACTGACACACAGAAGCAATGTGGCCTTTTTCCTACATGAATTACACGTGGCCCAACGTTTTGGACACGCTGCCCTGTCGTGCTGTACGAAACAACGGGGGCAAGAAGGAAGCGCGGAACGAACCGGCTTCTGTGGTTGCTGGTTTCGCTGCGAGCGTTGCGGCCCAACGCGACGTTGTTTACGCGAGTGAACCGCCGCCACATCTTCGTTCTCCTGTGCAACAGGCAAATTGTCCTTGTCGAGAGTTGACTGTACAGCGCCTACATCACACCACGCGTCTATTTGCGCGCCAGCAGCGTGAGACACTTCAAAGGATTGAGCGATGCTTAGAACTTCCGACAACGACGGGTTTGGCAGTTGTAGGGCACGTTGCCGAACTTCTTTATCAGGAGCAAGCCGTAGAATAGCATCCCTAACCATTGAATCCGCATAAGACTCGTGATGAGTGTCCGTGACAAACTGACATTTCCTACTCAGGCCATGTAGTTCCGCCGCCCAAGCCCGGTAAGATTGATGGGGCTGTTTACGACACCGGTAGAACGCCACGCGGGCGGCAACGACGTGGGTGTTTGTTCGATAATAGGCAGACAATAAGTCACACATTTCTTGGAAGGACAGGGAGGCTGGTTCCCGCAGAGGGGCTAACTGAGATAGCAGCTGATAGACCCGAGGGGAAATCCAAGATAGAAATAACGACTTACACATAGGAGCGTCGACAACGCCGAAAGCCAAGAAGTGTTGCCGCAAACGCTTCTCATAATTCTCCCAGTCTTCAGCGGCCTCGTCGTAAGGAGGGAATGGAGGCGGAGAAGAGGAAGACAGACGATGAGTAAGCGACGTCGACAACGCCTGAATCGCTGCCGTCAGCTGTGTTTGTTGTTCAATGAGCGCTTGCATAAGCTGTTCCATGTCTGCCCCGTCACGAACACGCAAATCCACAACGCGGTGAAAATATCCCGACCTCGTCGCCAAAAAGTGTTATAACCTTTAATCACAATAATTGCGTGGATTTTCACACTCTCTCTTAGAAACAATAACTGATCACATGATTACAACTCAGTCTCTCGTATTCGACTGCTGTGCCGTGACATGCGGCCGGTGCCGTTCGTAGCTAGGTGGCACTCCCGCGCTCGTCTGATTTGCGGAGCGCCTCTATCGCCGTTTGTGCGTACTGTCGTGGCGGCACTGTTAAATGTCGTGGCACTATCACAACAACTTGTTTGCATCAGGAACAAGGGACTGATGACCTTGTAGTTTGGTCCCTTTATCCCTCAAATCAACCAACCAATCTAGATGGCCCACAAATAGGTGAGCTTGAGACAGTGTCATACAGGTGCCCATTACTGTACCACAGATTGTTTGTTGGTGATGCCTTCAGAGGACAAGTAATCGTATATAAACATACAGTTGGTCATGGTGACAAGGAAGGAGGTTGTAGGTTTAGAGACGTTTGGGACTGGAAGGGTAATATTCAACAGTGGCAAGGCCATGGGCATTGAGGGTATTAGTGTAGAGGGAGGTGGTATCGACAGTGAATAGCATGGCACTGGATGGTAAAGGAACAGGAACTGTATAGGGTCTGTGAAGGAAATGATTGTTGTCTTATTGGAGGGTAAGTTGGTCCACAAGGGCAGAAATTCTCTCTGTGAGGACAAAGTAACTGGGCACTATACAACATCCTGGATGGTTGGATTTATGTACTTGGAAAACCCTAACTAGAATAAGATGTAGGATGAGAGGGCATATGTTAAGACCTCATAAAATGACGTCTATATTACTAGAGGGAGACATACAGGGCAAAACTGTAGGAGGAGATGGAAATCCAAACATATCCAGCAAGTGACTGAAGACATTAAGTGTGAACGTTTTAGTGTTAGATGAAGAGGAAGTTGTGATAGCTTGTATCAAACCACTCAGAAGACTGATGATCCCATTACCCTCCCCCCCCCCCCCCTCCCCCCAATCTCCCAGAAAAGGTGGATGAAGTGTCTTCTGCAAAAATGACATTTGTTATCAAGGGAACTATGCTTCTGAAATGAAGATATAGAACTTCATAGTGAACTCTCAGAAAAGTGAGAGTAATACTAGCATAGGCTCAAAAAGGTGGATCTAAGTTGAAGTTATTTGCTGCAGAAGAAATATTTTCCTCAGTTTGGAACCTGTTGATGCATCCATCAAGCTTCATCAGTCCTCCTATGATACTAGCATTCCCAATTACAAGCATAGGCATGGCTGTGTCAAGAAATCTCATTACTGGAACTTTATACAGAAGTGTGCGCTCAGATTTCAGGGTTCAGCGGGCACAATATTTCTGATAACATCCATCACTACACCTGGTGATAACATAATAATGAAGGACATAGTAAAATATTACCCCTGTTGTACACAGAGGCTCAGTCATACACCTGTGATTAATTTCTCGTGATTTGTTCATAAGAAAATGAATAGTTAATTCCCATTATATAATAGTCTGATGAATACAGATTATTATTGTTCTTTTTTTGTTATCCTTATAACTAGTATTATATTTTATTTTTCACTCTTCTGTATTACTTCTCTCCAATGTCCACATATGGAAAGACTTTCCATGGTACAGGCTTACAGGGACCCTAAGTTAGAAAGGAAATGAGGAATATTTTTACCCAGGCAAGATGCCAAGAAAAGTTCATAACTTTTACATGTTTTTGACAGAAAAAGAAATATGAGACACATATTAATAAAGATAAGGATTTTAAATGTTAAAGTACAAAATGAGAGTCAACAATATTTTTAAAAAAATTAGCTACTTATGAAAGCCAAAATTTGACTAAGTAATAGTGTTGACAGAAAAACAATTATAAAAATTTATTAGGCCTCAAGTATGAAAATTTGGCAGTAACTGTCTCTGAGGAAAAGACTGGATATTATAAGGCAAATTGTTGAGATGAATTCTGGTGGTATTGTAACAAAGGAAAGGACTGCAGCTACCATTGTGGTTATTCTAATTTTGTCTTACTTTGAGTAGGTGCACTTCTTTTGTCTTGTTTATTTTATGCACTCAGAGGCAAGGGTTGACTACAATTAAGATTTGTGTAGAAATTTCTAGTTATTACACTTCTTGATGTTACTCATGAATTTGTGACTATGGCACTATATGCTATGAAAATGTTTGTCAACCAAATCACTTGCAAATGAACAAATTTCATCATTGTAATAAAAGTATTTGTTGGTGCTTTTTTGCTTTTTAGATAGAACATAATTTATTGATGCTCCTGATTGTTACAGGTGCCTATCATCAAGTTTATGTCATACCTGACATCACATATGTACCTGATGCTGTTCCTCATGCTGACTGGAATTACACCATTTTACCCTGTTGTGAGGCCAAAACTGATCCCTTACTGGTATGAATGGGTGTTACTTGTGTGGTTATCAGGATTGTTGCTCTTTGAACTTACAAATCCTAGTGACAAGAGTGGACTTGGTTGGATCAAGGTGAGTAACAATAAATTGAAATTCATTTAACAAGTCAACTGTCACACATTTTCATCTATAATTTGCAAGCCACTTTACAGTATGTGTTTGTGTGTGTTTCTGGTGCCACTGTACTATCATTTCGCCCCTTTGCCTGTTAGATCTGTGAACAGTGCATAGGAAGAACAACTGTCAATATGCCTTTGATGAGCCATAATTATTCTGATTTTGTCACTACCATCATTTCATAAGACATACGTGGGAATAAGTAATATCTTGTCAGACTTCTTAAAGTGTACTATCTCTGAATCTTAATGGTACACCTCTGCTTGATGCTCCACAGCCCTCTCCTGGCATCTGTCACTAGAACCTGTTGAATATCTATGAAATTCTATCGTGCTTGCTATACAGAATTTCTATGAACCATGCCACTCTTTTGATCCTCTCTATCTCCTTCATTAATCCTCCCTGATGATCAGTACTCAAAAACTGATGTAACAAGTGTTTTCTAAACCATTTCGCTGATGGTTGAATTACATTCCCTAATGAATCTTTCAGTGAATCTCACCCTGATAATTGCTTTCCTACAACTAGTCTTATGTTGTTGTCCAACTTTGTCACTCTGGACAGTTACTCCCAGATATTAATGGCTTGTTTCAAGCGGTTTTTCACCTCTAACATAATTGAACAGCAAATAAATGTAATGTAGTGTGCAAAAATAGGCAAAGATATCCAATACTGTTGGTGACAAATCACTTGAAGCAATAACTACTGTACAATATCTATTAGTAATCCTCCATAGTAACCTAAACTGGAATGACCACATAAAACAAATTGTGGGAAAAGCAGATGGGGAGAATTGGGAGAATCTTAAGGAAATGTCATCTGTCTATGAAAGAGTGGCTTATGAAATACATGTAAGACTGATTATCAGTCTAGGATCTGGAGGTAGAGAAGATCCAATGAAGAGCAGCACTTTCCGTCACAGTGTTGTTTAGTCAGTGAGAGAACATTACAGAGATGTGCAACCAACTACTTTGGAAGATGCTGCAAGAGAAGTGATGTGCAGCACAAGGAGATTTACTGTTGAAATCCCAGGAGTGATCATTGTATGAAACCTCAGGCAATATATTACTTCCTCCCTCATATCTCTTATGAAATGACCAAAATGAGAAAATCAGAGTAATTACAGCTCATATTGAGGTTTGCCACCAATCATTCTTGCCATGCACCATTTGCAAATGGGACAGGGGAAGGGGGAAGAGATGGAAGTACCAGAAATATCCTCCATCACACACTATAAGGTGGCTTCCAGAATACAGAATACAGCTGTGAATGTAGATGTGCAATATGTTACATTTATTTATGTAGAAGCTTGGTTGTCAATCCTTGCAACAAACATTGTTTCTGTGCAGGTCTTATTGCATTTTGCTAGTTTTCTGGCATTAGAATTGTCATATATATATATATATATATATATATATATATATATATATATATATATATATATATATATATATATATATATATATATATAATATTTACCCAATTATAAGACAGCCTCGAAAAAAGACAAGCCCCCTTTTTTAACAGGCTCCTTGAGAGAAAAATTTATTTTCTAACATATTCTGACTAATTAAATTACAAACTTGTTATGGATGTAACATATCTGCCTAAAAAGTTAACAATGCATCTACTCTAATCTTATGCCATGTATTCAGTGTCTGCATTTTGATAATACAAAGATAAATGAAATAAACAAAAAGAAATGCTTTACATTAATTTTGATCCTCAATATCTGTTTTGTTTACTGTCATCTGTGGTATCACTATTTTAATCATCATCCTGATAGGGCAAGTGTGAAACTTATGTCTTTTTTGTCACAAATATTGGCTATTTCTTTCGAATGTATTGTAATTTCTGAGGTTGTGGTTACAGTGGGACCTAAGAACACAGCTTTTTTTCTAGATAAATAGCAGATTTTGCTTCTATGTTACAATTGCTTTTGCTTCCAAACAAATCATCTGTCCTCTGCTCTCTCATTGGCTGTATGGAACCAGCAGCTGACACACACCCTTTCATTCCCTTTATACCTCACGGTGGCCATTGACAATGTTGCTAAATGAAATTCATAACAGTGCCACTGGCCCCAGGCTAGTCTTCAAGCATCTCCTGCAGGAATGTATGCTGTTGCTGAGTATTTGTCCAATTTTAATGTCAGTTCAATTCTGAGTACAAATGGATTCAGGCAAACTGCAGTTTAAGCGTGGTAGATGTTGTGATTCTTCAACTTCTCCCGACGTATTTCTTGCTCGAACAGTCCACGAGTGTACTGCAGGTCCATAATGTCCAATGGGCACAATATTTTGGCGATCAGACATGTCACCATCATCAGGTGCACTGACAAACTGAGCTCTTGAGGGTGGGCAGCCATCCTAAATCCCCTTTCCCTGCAAGGCATTCTCTCCACTCTTTGGCAATCGCTGACAGGCTGTCATCGGTGTCTGTGGTGGCGTTGGTATAACTGCCTCATCTGCCCTGGTTGCTCATTTTTTTTATTGCTGAGCCTCTTTTTAATTAGACTCAGTGCTGGATCCCATGCCTTGCTGAGGTTTATGAGTCTGTCCCTGGTATGAATTTTAATAGCCTCTCTAATGATGCTGTCCCAGTATTTAGATGTCTGTGCACAGACTTAATGACATTACATTTGAGGACCACAGCCTGTAGAACACTAAGCACAGAGTGGAGGTTATGTAGGTAATCCTCCAAGATAGCACCTGTTATGATGATATCGTCAAGATGGGAAAACCATCGTACCCTTTTCTAAAAAAAATACAATGGATGACGGCAGGTGTATTAGCGATCCCAATCATTAGTCATCATGCTGAAAGGCATATTAACAACAAGCAATGTTTTGATGTGTCATCTAAAGGACACGAAAGGTAGTCTTCAGCCAAGTCAATTTTTTTAAAAGAATTGATCCTCATCCAATATTGTGAGCAACTCCTCCAGCCAAGCCAGGGGGGTGTGACCTCGAAAACACCACAGGATCCAAACCGACTTGATGGGTTCTTTATGATCACTAGCGGTGCAGCCCATTCTCTTGAAGAAATTGGTCTAATTGCTTCCAGGGTCATTAAATGATGCAGCTCCATCTTAATCTGGCCATGTAGAGCTACGGGCACCACCCACACTCTATAAAAGTGAGGAGAGATGTGAGCTATGAAATTGTTTGCACAACCTAGCCTTGAAGCAGAGTGGTCCAAAAACTCAGAACAGGAAGAATCCAGTTCATGATAAGGCACTTGGTCTGACACCAGATGCACCACATCCAAAATACAAAAACCAAAAGCAGCAAAGGCATCTAACACAAAGCAATTTTCAGCACTCACATCATTAACCACCAAGTATGTAATAGAATAGAGAACTGACTTGTTAACTGTGTTGTCAGCCATGAACTGGCTGAGAAGAGGTATTGGCTGCTTGTTATAGATAACCTTCAACACTCGAATCATGCCGATGATGGAGACCCTAACCTGGTGAACATACATGAGTCGAGTAGGGACACAGTGGCCTCTGTGTCAACTTATGGGAGTCATGGCTTATCTGTCACCCGCACTTCAGTGCAAATTTTGAAATCTTTTTCTGGCCTGCAGACAGTGGTGAACACAATGGTGAGACAGTATGAATATCGTTGTTCATGGATTTGTGCAATGCTCCCTTGGCTTTTTTTCCCCCCCAAGAGTCTCGACACTTGGGGCTGGCCATGTTCTCACATGAATAAACACAAGGGGCATGAAGGGAGTGGCATTCATTATTCCCACTGCCGAGGACATGTTTGTACACATCAAACCTGTTGCTTGGAAGGAAGTGGCATTTGCTATTCCCACTGCCGACGATGTGTTGGCTGGTTTGTTTGTTTGTACTGTGGTTACTTCCTCTTCCCCCAACATCCTAGGCAGCATGTGCTGGGGCTGCATGCTATCAACATCAGCAACCAGTTGATGTCCTGTAGCATGGGTGACATCTAACAATGGTGCAATATTCAAAGCCCCTTCTAATATAGGGCCCTCAAATTGAAGGGCAAGTTGATGGACCTCATTATCCAGAGGCAAAAGAATGATTACAGCTCTGATCTGGTGTCCACATAAAACTCCCACCCGAGACTTAGGAGTGATGAACCGACATGACTGAGACCATCAACCTTGGCCGCCCAAGCATGATACAATTGTTGCGGCTGTTAGTGACGTTGGTAGAATTGAGTGTGCACCGTGGCCGCATGCTTACACTTGCAGTGATAGGAGGACAGCAGATGACACAGTCACATTAATGTGACCACCTGTCAGAAATGTGGACAACCAACTTTTCTATCGTGGATGTACAGGAAGAGTGTCAGTGAGGATGTGGAAGGTATCAACAGGGATGTGAAGCCATTCCAATTCCAGTGCTGTGAAGAGCTGCACTAGGTTTTTCTTTTGAGGATTAATGGTGCAGTGTGATTGAGCTGGTCCCACAGATTCTTGTTTGGGTTTAAATCCAGGCAGTATGGCAAAATCATCCTGGTGCTCTTCGAATCACACATGAACACCACAAGCTGTCGACATGTTGCATTATCCTGCTAGTAAATACCATCATGCTAAGGGGAAAAAAACTGCATGTAGGGAGAAAAAAGAAATTGCATATAGGGGTATACATAGTCCCCATGGATAGATGCATACTTCTTCTGTAGATCCACTGTTCTTTCCAGAATGTTGAGATCACTCAAGGTGTGCAGCAAAAACATGCATCATGGCATAACACTCCCTCCTCCAGTCTGGATGCTTCTGACTGTACACACCAACAGACATCTGTACAATGGAGCACAGAACATAATTCATCCGAAAAGGCCACTTGTCACAACTCAGTGGACGTCCAGTAGTGGTACTGATGTGCAAATTCCAGCACTCACCACTGATGAAGAGCAGTCAGCATGGTTTTGTGACCTGCAGGGACCTGCTGCAGATGCCCATAAGCAGGCATGTTCACTGAATAGTCATTGAGGAGAGACTGTTGGTAGCCCCCTGATTCACCTCAACGGTCAGTTGCTCTACAGCTGTTCTTGACACCTGTCATCTATGGCCTATGATGCACCACAGTTGCCTCAGTGCCAGTTCTGGGTAGTGTCATTATGCCATGCCCAGCATACTTTTCACCATGGCAGCAAGCTACAGGGATTGTCCAAAGAAGGGTAGATACCACTCATTTCAGAGTCATTGGAACATTCCAAAATACGTATGCAGCTGGAAGCAGTAATAAGTTAGATAACACCATGTTTGAGAAGACCTTCATTATTCCATGCTTTGCCATTTATTCACTCTGTATGAACCACAGTAGCCCTCCAATCTATTTCAGTGACGTTTCCCAGGCCCTGAACAGTCAGTTTCTCAACTTCACTCAATGTGAACTTTTTATTTTTTTGCAAGGAATGTATCCTTTCACTTTCTTCCAAATAAGTTTAGTTGTGTTAAAATGGCAATGGTAGTCTTATGACTCTATGCCAATACTTATAAGCCACCTCATTGAGAACACATGTTGGGAATTGTTGCTTATGAAGTGACATGAGTTCTATTAATTCCACTTTTTTTCAGCATATCATACACAGTAACTTTGGGTTTTCATAATCACCAAATAATGTCTTCCTTTCAAGACTACACGATTGTATCCTTAAAAACTAAACTGTATGGAGTGTTGTCATGGATAATTACTGATCGATTTTCTAAACTTGGTAACAACACACTTTGGAACCACTTCAAAAATGTTTCACGATTCATTGGTACTCTGATGTTTTCTTTGATCCAAAAAGCAGTTGATATTGAAATAAAGCCATGGTAGGTATCAGCATGCAAAAGAATAATAGTACCATCTTTGCAAATGGCAAGTGCCATACCTTCTGCTTTGTCGTCACTCCAACCTTTTGTCACAGTATGACCTGCATTCACCCATGTCTCATTGATCCAAATAATGCCCCTGAAATTAATGATTTTTATTTCATGCAAAAATATACACTGCTGTGCAGCTATGTTTTCCCATTCCATCAATATTTTACAGAACCAATTGCTACAATGATTTGCTGCCTTCAGAAAGTTCAGCCTCACACAATGTTGAATGAAGCTTATCTAATGTAGGCCTATCTCTGTTATGATTATAATTGTATATATGACACAGATTCACTTCTTGTGTGAAAGGATTCAGATTTGTTACAATTTCCTGAATACTTCTCTTTCTGTGTGGCATATGAAGACAAGAGGATCCAGCTTCAGTTCATTCCTTCTCATATTTTTCCTTACAAATATGAATTACATTCAATTCACTAACTTCAACAGTAGCTGCGGTTCACATGATTACTTTTGAAACCAATAGCAGAGGTCTCCCAACTTTCTGCCTTTCTCTCAAAGTATTCCTGCACATTGCACATCAGTTGTCAAGATTGTCCTTTAAACGCAATTCCTTGCCAAGGTTTCTTTCAGTATATGTTTGCATCCAGAATCTTGAGTCTGATTCTGTTCTTTCACATTTCATCAGACATAATAAAAAACCACAATGATGGTAACAAAATATGTACATTTCATACACAGCCCTAGCCAAATATTGGAAGTGAAATAACCATGTGGCAGTTTGGTTTGGCAAAGGGGAAAAGTTCAGGCATTATGTTGAGTGCTGTGATTGGAGGAAGGTGCTCCAGTGGTTGAATTGTGAACTATCAATAATTTTAATCATACTGTAGTCTACATATGCTTTCTTTATGAATTCTAGCAAAGAAGTTATCTTGTAATGTAAAAAGCTAGTTCTACACTGTACATTCATTTCTCAACATCACTGAATGCAGTACATATATTGCCAGTCAGCATCAATACCTTGATGATGATAGCTGGTTTCCGTGTTGTATACTGCACTTTCCCACTTCCTCACCTAAAAAAATGAGTCAGCATCCCTCTATAATGAGTGAGATATTGAGCTCAGAAAGAGAATAAGACGTAAATATTATCCATTGCAGAGCTTTGATGTAAGATATTTCCAAGAGGACAAATAAAACAAAATACAATGCAAAATTGTGGAGTAAATATATGTTATGATGTGACTGAAATGTGCTATTATTATATACCTGTGTTACATTTTTTACCAAACCACTACTCTTTGTTTTCTAAGTAATCCTTCACTGTAGTGCATGTTTAAATAAATTTGATGTACCTCAGTTTGGACTAATGATGTAATAATGTTGTGCTATGTGATATCACAGGTATTTGAAGATGAGATTTGGGAGTATATAGTGCCTCTCTCTAGTGTTGGTTTTCAGTGTTTTGAATCCTGTTCACCATGTTGCTATTCGTGACTGTTTGCAATTGAAGGTTGATAATGACGAATGCTTAATTTTATAGTTTGAAATTGCTAGCAGTTCAATCTTGTTCATTGAATATTACAATGGGTGATGATATGACAAGCCCATAAAGTTTTTGCAACTATATGACTTGCTGTCTGAGTTTATAGTGTTTCATGTGTGTGGCAAGTACATCGAGTTGACTAAAGTTGCTCCTTCAGTTTACTTCATTCTTGTTTACTTTGAAGGAGTGTATTTCTCTTTGTATTTTGTGTTAGGGATGAACATTAATTGGTGAGTGAGTGACTTTTAGTAACCAGGTTGTAGTACAAGAAGGTTTGGATTGATTTCTTGTCTTTTAGTGTTTTGTTTGTTAATGAATGGTGGCATCTTGGTTAAAAATAAGTATTAGTCTGGACTGAAGGAGAGTTGTCAATGCTAACAGGACTACAGTAGCACTTCTTGTTGATCAGTATCACCAACTGACAGAATTAGGCCTCTGAAAATGTCTGAACTGTCACAGAAGAAAAGTGGATATGATGACAGACTGACCTGTAGTGTAGCCCAAGGTCTAGGTTAGGTTGGAATATTACAGTTCAGTAATTCTGGTCTAGAGGTTCCCACATGACAATCGTGCATTTTGAAAAACATTTGTGTGAACATGTACTCAATATATGTTGCTAAGTTTCACCATCGTCAGTTCAATACTTGCAGAGACTTAATCATTAATTCAGCACTGTAGTGCAGCTTTAACAGTGCACCACTGAGCTTTTGGCAACTTTGAGACATAATATCCCTGGGAATATTTTCTTGATAGAAACAAAACTGTCAGATGAAACTTATCAGTTACAGATATTTTAGAACCCATGATTGTTAATTGAATTTAAATACATAGAACTGCAACCAGTCACATTTTCGAATAGTTATTTATGACTCCATGAACTGATTTCCAAAATTTTTCAGGTTCAACTTCAGATGGTTTTCCAGAAGTTACATATGTATTTCTAGCATAATGCTGTGACAAGAAGATGGAACATATTTTAATGTATTGCCATGAGTATTGTCTACCTGTCAATATGGATGTTAAATTTTAGTTTTGTACTTACTATACAGTGTGGGTGATTTTTTTCTGTTTGTATCTATCTGTCTGCTCCCATCTGCTTGGAAGCAGTCTGTTTGGCACAGACAATGAACTGCCGACCAGTGTAGAAAAGTGGCAGAAAGCACAGGTGGCTGCCTTCAATGGCGAAGGTATTGGAAGTTGGTACAACGCTATGACAAATATCTAAATTGGAGCAGTGACTACATAGAGAAGTAGCTGGAAGGTGTAGTGAATTGTTGAAAATAAAACATTCATTATGATTTGTTTTTCACTGTTGCTTCCATTTGACGACCAATCGGACCTTACTTACTGAGTAGCCCTCTTATACCAATAACAGTTAAATTTACTTAGTACTTCCTGCAATAATGCACACATTACTGCATCTCCACCACCACTGCCATGGCATGAGTCACATTAGAGGATCATGCCGTTCAGAATCTCCAGGCACCTCTCTCTTTTATGTAACTGTCTTGAACTGCCTATATATGTTATGCCATGACCAAATCAATAGTTGTTGGTTTCTCATAACTGTGTTTCTTATTTTGTTCAGAGTTAGAACACCTCCCTTAAATTCATAGTCATTACACAGCTTCTGCCTGGAAAGTTGTTAAGGTTGCAGGAAAGATTAGGCAATTTATAGAGTCCTTAAATATCTATGAGTTCTTTCCTGGTGAATTCCTCTTAGTTGTAGGAACAGTGCTCAATTATATATAATTGACTGACTTTAGAACTTGATAAAATATTTAATCACCTAATTTCTTGAGGTAAACTGTTGTAAATGATTTCTCTATAATATAACATTCCTTTGTGACAGAATCTAGTCTTAACTTGTTCAGTGTGGAAATATCTATTTTCCTGTGTGTTATGCTTGCAGAAGTCTCCCTTTCTGAGTAACAGTAGTTCTGGATATCCTTTGCAATCTATATGTTGATATCAAACAATTGAAAATTCAGGACAGAATAATGACTGTATTATGAAAAGGATAGATTGCTACTCACCTTATAGCAGAGACATCTGTTGCATTTGTGTGAGTGTGTGTTTATATGTTGTCCAATTTGGAAGAAAGTCTTTTGGCTGAAAGCTTACTTGTTTGACAATCTTTTTGTTTTGTCTATTTGCTACTCAACATCTCCCCTATAGGGTGAGTAGCAGTATGTTGACATCACCTTTTATTATTCATCCATAGAATATTAGTATGTAATACTATACATTTGTTTAAGTTATTAACAAGTTTATAATTTGATAAATAACATCCAATTTTTGTTTTACAGGTAGCCGTGCTGCTGTTTGGCATCTTTGGAGTGGCAGCACATTTGGCGGGCATGCTGTTTGTACCAAGAATTTATTGGCCTACTCTCATGTACATCAGAAATCAATTGTTTGCCATGTCTTTTCTTTTGGCATGTGTGCAGATTCTTGATTTTCTGTCCTTTCACCATCTATTTGGACCATGGGCTATCATTATAGGAAATCTTATGAAAGACTTGGCACGCTTCCTTGCTGTGCTTGCCATTTTTGTATTTGGGTTTTCAATGAATATTGTTGCATTGAATCAGCCTTTCAAGAACTATACACCTGAGCAACTACAGAAAAACATCAGCCCACTGTCAAAGGAAAACATTACTAAAGGTAAGATTTAATCAGTTGAAATGTTGGTTTTAATCAGTATTTTATGTGTTTTTTGTCAACTTGTTTCAGTGAAGCCTAAAGAGAATATACAAGAAACACTATGTGGCCAATATGTTTGTGTATGTGAGTGATATGACAGGAAGCAGGTGACACCCGACACTTTCTGAGACTATACCAACAAATTAATATTCATAAAAATATAATGGTGTCTATCAACATATAAGTAATTGTGTCTGATGTGCCATTATATATTTGATTCTGAGTGTTTGCAAGATAGGTTTATAAAACAGTGTTACCAGACACTACAAGCATTTTTTTCTATGTTATATGCAAAAGAGGCTAATCCAACACACAAAATATTAACTGATGAAAACAAAAAGTAATAGAAAAATGAAACAGCCCATCTGACAGTTGTGTTTTAATTTCATCTGTTCACCACGTGCATCATTTTAAGTTCTGGAAAGGTTATCATATTCTCACATCTTGTCACAACCTATACTTATAGGTGGACAGTTCCCCCATATACTTTTTTATCTTTTCTTTGCCCTGTTTCTTTTGTTAATGATGAAGGAATGAAAGTTTCATTTTCAGAACTTGAGTTTCCATGATGTATTTCATGTGTCATTATTTGACACACAACACTTGCTTTCATTTTTTACATAATGAATTAACTAACTGGAGTCTTTTAGTTGTTCCTTGAAACCTTTTGTGTTGTCATTTTCCCACGTACTTAATGAGTCTGATATTTCCCATTTTTTCTGTTTCAAACTTGCAAATTCCTGAATGTATTTACATAACTCTCAGTCAGAGGTTTATGAATTTAACCTCTGTGAAAACATAGACACAGAAATAGGATAGTCATGCTTTTTTCTCTTTTGTAACAAATATACTTAAAGTGTTTTATTTTGTGGAGAAAATTTCATAGCCACCTCAGTTTACAGTAATAAAATGTACACACTTCCAAACTAAACTTTAATTTCTTCACTGATATCTACCCTTACCCAAGTTTTATGTCGTGCATGAAGTCCTTCATTGGTTTGTTAAATAGTCATAAAATGTATTTTTATAATTTATTTCATTCTGTCTGGCTGTCTCTCTCTCTCTCTCTCTCTCTCTCTCTCTCTCTCTCTCTCTCTCTCTCTCTCTCTCTCTCTCATTTCCTCTTCCTCACAGGGGCAAACATTTTTTTAAAAATCTGGAACATATTTCTGATGTTTTAATATTCCAGTTTCACAAATTAATGGGAGTTAAATAAAATTGATTTAGTTACATATAATCACACTATTAGTCATGCATAGTAAAAATGCTGCTTATTTTGTGCGCTGCTTGAGTGTGGTCCTTGTCATTCATAAATGCTGGAATGTTCTGGCTGGAAAAAAAGAACAGAATGGGAAGATATGATGTAAACACTTAGTGCATAGCTGTGAGGAAGGGCATTGTTTAAAATATTAGCTACAAATTCCATTGTGTAAATTTTCTCTAAATTTATTTTGACAAGCCTTGGGCTGCTTATTATTATACATTAGAAAATCCATAAATCCACAGTTATTGATGCAGATGGCACACATTTCTTTTCCATTCATAACAAACAGAAGTATAACTTACATTCAAATGTCATGACACACTCAACATTACAGTAGTAAATTGTATAGTGGATCTTAATCTGAACTGTATGGGATGGTATACACATTATCATAAGGAAAATTTGGAAATGCTTTCTACCCATGGCTTTTCTTACATACACGTATGACATATACTGTGCACATCTCCTACTTTTAGTGTCTCATTTCCTAATCTAAATACATCAGCATTGTTTGATTTATTTTAATCAGATTCCATTACCTACATTTTACTTTTGTTGATATACATCTTAAAATCTCTTTTGAGGACACTATCAATTCTGTTTACTTGCTGTTCCAAGTCCTTTGTCATCTCTAGCAGAATTACAGTGTCACTGGTGAACTTCAAAGCTTCTATTTCCCATCCTCAACTCTTAATTCCTGTTCGGTATTTCTCCTTTATTTCCTTTACTGATTGTTCAATATACAGATTAAAAACAACAGGGATAGGCTGCAACATGCCCTTCTCAACTACTGTTTCTCTTTCAGTCCTTTTATTACAACATGGTTTCTGTACATGTTGTAAATGACCATTCCCTTCCTGCTAATTACCCCAGTTAACATCAAAATTTTAGAGAGAACTTTCTACTCAACATAGCCAAAAACTTGTTCTAAATTTACAAATGTTATAAATGTAGATTAGCTTTTCTTTAAGCTACCTTCTCAGATAAGACACAGAGCCATATTCCAACATTTCTCCAGAACCCAAAGTGATCTTCCTTGAGGTTAGCTTCTACCAATTTTGCCATTGTTCTTTAAATGATTCATGGCTTTATTTTACAACTATGACTTATTAAACTGGTGATTATGTAGTATTGACTCCTGTCAGCAGCTGCCTTCTTTGAAATTGGAATGATTACAGTGACCTTGAAGTTAGAATGTATTTCACTTGTTACATATAACTTGCAGCCCAGATGGAACCATTTTGCCATGGCTGGCTCTCCCAAGCATCATTGTAATTCTGAGGGAATTGTGTCTACCCCAAAGGCCTTATTTCCACTTAGGTCTTTCAGTACTCTGTCAGTTTCTTCTCACAGTATCACATCTCCCATCTCATCTTCATTTATTTCCTTTCCTCCTTCTTGTATAATATTATCCTTACATTTGTTTCCCTACATATCCTTTATGCCTTTGAGCTTTACCTTCTTTACATAGTATTGGCTTACCATCTGTGCTCTTGATGTTCATACAGCTGATTCTCTGTTCTCCAAAGGTGTCTTTAATTTTCCTGTAGAGATGATATCTATCTTTCCTCTAGTCCTGTATGTTTCTTCCTCCCTGTATTTGTCCAGTCACCATTCAATCTTATCCGTTTTCAATTTTCTGCATTTCATACTTAAGATATCTATATTCCCTTTTGACTGCTTCATTTGCTGCATTTTTGTATATTATCCTTTCCTCAATCGTCTTCAATATCTTATGTATACATAAGGATTTTTTCCAGGCCTTGTCTTTTTGCCTGTTTGATCTTTTGCTGCCTTCATTATTTAATGTCTCAAGGTAACCAATTTGTTTAATGTTCTGTTCCTTAACAATGTTTGTCAGTCGCTGCCTTGCCATCTCTCTGAAACTCTCAGCAACCTCTAAATTTTTCAATTTGTCGATGTCTCATCTCCTTAATACCCTACCCTTCAGAAATTTCTTCAGTTTTCATATACAGTTCATAACCAATACAGAATGGCCACAGACCACGTCTCTGTGTGGAAATTACATTTTAAAATCTGGTTTCAAAATCTTTGTCTTCAATCTGCATGAACTGGTAGACATTTTATGTAAGTGCCATCTATCTCATGGAAACCTATGTAAAAAAATTCAAGTGTGGAATCAAGGAACACGCATAACTTCCCTACTTATCTCTCCCCTAGGGACTTGGAAGACAAAATTAGGTTAATTACAGTGTGGAGGTATTGAGGAAAGCTTTCTTCATACGCTTCATATGTGAATGGAATGAGAAGAAGTGGTACAAAGGGATATACCCTGTGTCATCCTCTTCACAGTGATTTGCAGAGTATAGTTATAGATGTAAATATTCAAGCTGGTAATGTTACTGTGGGGACTGAACTGAAGATGGGTGTCAGTAAACAACTCTATTGAAGATGAAATCTGTGCAGCAGTCTGCACATACAGTCATTGCCTGTTATTTCTAATAAATCTTACTACCCCCTGTAACTGGATGTTGAACTTTAAAACATCTGTTGAGGATCCGTAGACAGTCAAGGGGTGGCACCATTTGTGTTAATGTATTCTACTTTTTTTGTTTGTGGCCACTTCTCCTTTCCTCATATAACACCTGCAGCAGTGTGATATTGACTATTGTGATTATGCATTCCCTCATTCATAGGTCTACAAACTGAAGAGCAAGCAGGTGAGTCTCCACTATCTCCACCCCACTATGCCAAAGAAGCAACTTCAGAGTATTTCACACATTTATACTGACCTTTCTTCACTGTGCTTTATGAAGACAAGACTTGTATTAACCCCAAATGGAAGTACACCATTTTTGTAAGATTTCATTAGCAGAATGCTAATGCTTTATGAAGACAAGACTTATGTTAGCCCCAAATGGAAGTACATCATCTTTGTAAGATTTCATTAGCAGAACACAGTAAAATTGGGGGATGTGGTCTAGTTTTGGGCTTGCTGCACCTTATAAGATTAGCCTTTGTTTGCAAAATGATCATTGCATCACTGCAAGACATAGTGCAAGAGTATATAATTTCTTTCATCCTGATGCAGTTTTCACCCACACTGCATTAAGATGTGAAATCACTGATCAACCACAAAATTGTTATAACGTCCGATGATACATTTCTGCTGCCTTTGCTTCAGTTTACTGGTGTTAGTGTGTTTTTCATAATATTTGAAAGAACTGTGGTTACAATTATTAGTGCAGTTTTCCAGCTACATTTGAAAATAACGACTCAGTGTGTCGAAACTACCAATGTCACCTTTTAAAAATTTCATTGTTTTAGTGACTGTGGCTTGATGACCATTTGTGGTGACAAATAAACATTTTCAATTTCATTCAGTCACACTTCTTTATGACAGTTATGTTGAAATGCAAAATTTTTTCACCACTTTTGAATTTTTCAGTTTTGAAAAAATCCATTTTTTTTTATAACCGTACTTGGAGTCGTTGGTTAACACGGAATGTATTCAGTGCAGTTTCAGTTGCCTGTGACTGCAGTTGTGTGTGGGAGTTAGGTTTGCATGTGTGTGTGTGTTGTGTGTGTGTGTGTGTGTGTGTGTGTGTGTGTGTGTGTGTGTGTGTGTGTGTGTGTGTGTGTGTGTGTGGCGGGGGGGGGGGGGGGGAGAGGGGGGGGTGAGGGCTTGCATGTGTGTGTGACTGTTGTTGATGAAGGCCTTCATGGCCGAAAGCTATAATATAATTGTGAGAGTCTTTTTGTTGTGCCTATCTGTGGCTCAGCATCTCCGCTGTATTGTGATTAGCAACTTTCCTCCTCATAATATTGTTAGGGCATATATACATAAGCAGTTACAGATATATGTAAAGTTTATGCACAAATAAAGACATATTCATATAAGATTAATGTATCAGTTAAATTTATGCACTTTACATATCTATTTAGTGATAGGAAACTAAAATACTCCAACTTTTTTGAAAATAATAAATATTTACACAATAAAAAATGATACTTCTCCGCCAATTTTCAACATTTTTGGCTCAAACTTTTTTGTGAAAACATTACTTGATAACCAACAACTCTGTGTATGGGTTTGAAAAATAATGGTTTTTTCGAAACTCAGTTATTTTTATACAGTTGGATTGAGATTTACTAGTCCCTCATCCCCATAACAAATTGAAAATACTCCATTATATAAACAAGAGCTCAGTGAAGTTATTTTGTCTACTCTCATACGAGAACTGCACAGGTAATGCTAGTGTGGTATAGCCAGTCTGTAAGTTGAAAAGCTAGCAGTACTTGTGGTGGGGGAAGTTCCCTTCCATGTTACAGCTGTCTTATAGAATGATTAATAATCTATTTTTCGTATAGAAATGGAAAACAATGTGCCGAGATTTGTAAAGTCCGTACATACATGTTTCTTGCATTAGGGTTTTTGGTGACTTATATCTGTGTCCTATGTAATGTTACCATAGTTTGTGGAAAATAAACACTCCCAGACACCTCTGCATGCTGCATTCACCAGTGATTCATAAAGTGAACTGCAGGATGCTTGGTATGTATTGTGAAATGCCATGTTGCTGCTTCTTGTGACACAGTGGTGTGGAGAGACTGGAGAATAGCCTACTTGCTCTTGAGTTTGCAGACATATGAAGGAGGGAAGTGCATGACCACAATCTGGTGACCTACCTTCCTTTACACATCTGCCCTTAAGCCTCCCCCTCCACTCCAACAACTGTCTTATATTCCCAGAACACCATTTATCCCTTAATATGACTCCACTGCACATAGATGCGGTGCACGTATTTAATATTTGCTCATAATCCACTTCATTTAAGATAAACATCAATTTTATACCATTAAAATATTATTTTTAATAATCTTCAAGTTTTCCATCCCCTGCAAACCGTAAACTATTAGTACTAAAGGAAAAATGAACAGTGCCTTTTTGATATAAAATTTAATGCAGTCATATTTTTTACTGAGAAATATTGTCGCTAGAAGCCACAGTTTTTGAGTTATTCAAGAAAAACATAAAAGAATTACCTTTATCTGCCTCCCCACCTCCATGCTCATGTCCCATGTCAGGACTTTTGGTATATTATTCACAAAACTTCCCCCTAACATTGTACAAAACTTTGAGACTACATGATTTGTTTTACCAGTAACAATAATCAAGTCCAAATCTGAAAGTGAGGCCATGTATGAAGTACAACACTTACCACTGGAAGCACATTTATTATGAATAGCAATGTACAGCAAAATGGAACTGAACTTGTGGATGCTGAGCGATGCTATTTATACAAATGTTGAATATTGAATTTCAAGAATCTTCCAGAAATGATAAATACTAAATAACAGAAACTTATAGGTGGTCAGGTTTGAACTGGTGACCCACACCACACTAGCCAACAGTGCTAATCACTACATCACATATTGTTCTTTCTCTCCTGAAGAAACAGTGACGCACTGTTTCAGGAGTTCTCACAGCACCCTGAACCTATATCTTGTTAACAGCCCTCTGTATGACAGTGATAGTGGATCCTTACATTCTGGTCATATTGTCACTGTGATGAGCATCGAAGTTAGCTTCATGAGTTTCGATCGGTTCTTCACTTCCCTAGAACAAGAAGCCTCAACATTGATCTGTACCTCAGGGCAATAACAGGGCTTCATACAGAAGACATGGATGATGTCTCTGCACTTTTGTCTTCCTGGTGAAGAGTCATAATCATTAACATTTTACGTGATGTCTGACAATGACGAAGGAAAGGTCCAAAGTAGCATTTTAGTAACTTTTCCAATAATCTCCCTTTTTGCACGTGCTTAAAAGTACATACCAAGTCTCCCAGGCTGAGCCTTACTTCTGGTGCTTGGTGTTAGTTGTTCTGGCTTTTTGACCATGGAACAGAAAGAATGGTGTGTAGCCTTTAGTGTGTTACTTCGCTGTGTTCTATGCAGGTGTCATGATGGGCAGTATTTGTTTGCCATCAACATACATCGAGAGCATATCTGTCAATGTCTTATTGACATGTTCTGTGAGGCCACCCATCTGTTAGTGGTAAGCAATTTTTATTGTGTGGATGATATAGCAACATGAAATTACCTCTGATACTAGTGTCGGCTGAAAAACTTTTCCATGAGCAGAGATTATCACATGGAGCGCTCTGTCCTTCAAAATTATGTCTTCTACAAGGAACCTTGCAATTTCTGGAGCTTCAATAATTGGCACAGCTTTGGTGACAGCATAGCAGATGGTGTAGTCAGTTCAGACTATTGTCCATCAATTCCCATTCATTGTCCTCAGGATTCTCCTAAGAAGTTGATCCCAGTTCAGTGGACTGGCACTTCTGCAGGCAGACTTGGAACCAATTGCCACAGAGGTAATTGCTATCCATGCTTCCATTGCTGGCATTCCTTACAGTGGCTCACACAGTATCTTAATGGATACGTAGGTACTTGGACAGTGATGTGCACATATCAATCTGTCTGGAGTCTTCATGAATCCAAGGTGACCAGATGTTGGAGCATAGTGAAAAAATCTTAGGAATGGCTGGGTGTACATGAGCTTGGATCAAGAGCAATAATTTCGACTGCAATGGAATATACTTCTTCTTATACAATGTTCTGTCTATTAAGTGGAGTACTCTTTTGACCAGTTCCTTCTCCTTCAATGTTTCAATGGTTTTCAGCAGTGTTGGATATTCCTTCTGTTCAGCAGCTGTGTCATTCCGTGTCATGATGTTTGAGATTTTGTTCATGCTGCTGTGTTCCACAAAAGGATTTTGTTGAAATTCAGTTGGCATCCTTTATTAATGGTGATCTTACCAGTTGATCCAATGGAT
This sequence comes from Schistocerca gregaria, assembly GCF_023897955.1. Classification (NCBI taxonomy): domain Eukaryota; kingdom Metazoa; phylum Arthropoda; class Insecta; order Orthoptera; family Acrididae; genus Schistocerca; species Schistocerca gregaria. Next base: position 77,279,330 of record NC_064925.1, on the reverse strand, counting down.
GCATCTGGCTAGTCATCCACTATAAAACATGGTGGTCTGTTACATCTGTGAATGGTTTGCCAAATAAATATGGCTGGAACTTACTCTTCAATTGTTCTTCCACTGAGTGGACTTGTTGCTAACCAGTCTGGAATTTATGGCAGCTATTGAGCTTCTCTCCATTCCTCTCAGACCAATGCTGGGCTGTGCCATTGTAGTAAATGTTCACATTTGCAAAATACATCATTTCATTCCAACTCTTGTATTTGGCGACTTGTTCGAATGCTTTCATGCATCTCATTGAGTCCTGACCAGCATATGCAGAAAACACTGATGGAAACCTGATGTGCAGCTGTTTTTGAATCCATTGGTTTTTCCTGAGTATACAGACCTTTATAATGGTGTATGGCTTCTAGTCCCGGGTTATAGGCAACAGCTTTTATGTTACCTAGTTGGAGTCGCAGTGATGTAGATATTTTGAAGTACCCAGTGTCTCCACCAAACAGAGTCATGTCATAACACAATCCAGTGCAGATCCAAAAGCAAGGTCATTACAGAAGTGCACCACTTAGCACAGAAAGCTGTTTATTATGAATGCCAACATACAGACAGAACAGAACTGAACTCTTGGACAGAGGGTACTACTGTTACTTAAACATTATAATGTTTTAATATACTGAAATATTCAGCCATAAGAAATTTTAAGAAACTTCCAGAAATGATAAATACTAAATAACAAAATATTGTTGTTGGTTAGGTAAAAGTGGCAACCTCCAGTGCACCAGCCACTGATGCTAACTGCTACGTCACAATGCAATCAGCAGAGCTTGTGGAAGTATTGGAAATTGCATAGATATGACAGACAGTGCACTAGCTGCACTGAATGCTTCTGAAAATAAGTCATGGAAGTAACCACCTACTGTGAATATTCAGGTGTACACCATGTCCTACATAGTGTGACCGTGTAAGGGGTGATGCATTTATCACACGCAAGTGGCCTTGTGGACACCATGTTCTGTTGATTGACTCTTGAAGCTCTGGAATTTAGTGTTCAACAAACTGCTTCATTCAAAATTTTCCTATTTCTCCAAGAATGACACAGTCACTAAATCTGTTAGAGGAGCATTCCTAACAATGTCCTTGTCATCCCTATTAATGTAGTTGAGATTATGATTCAAACTGTTCCCAGTACCCCCTTTACCAGTATCTTTCTCCTAGAGAGCATAAGTAATAGGTGACATCACTGAGCCCTGCATTCAGCTAAAAAAAAATTATTGTGTACTTGGTATTTGGTATCCAAGGAGTTCTGTACTATAGTAGAGTTGGCAAAAGAAGATCCCTGGCAGATGTCAGTGCTGTTGCCAGCTTTAAGCTGTGAAGCTCAGACACATGCAGGAAAAAGTGATAGTAGTTTATAGAGCTGAGAGAACAGTGAGGTTTTGCCATAGAGACATGTCGGAAATCTCATTTGGTGGTTGGTTGAGATAGACATTTGGATCAACTGTACTAAGTCCACTGCACCTGTTAGAGATTTTCTTTTGCCAACTCTGCTTTTGTTCAGACATTCCCTTTGTATGACTACTCCTTAGTAAAAGGAGCTTTTTAACCCTATGGCTACTACTAACTTTAGCTAGCATTCTTTTCTATATCTTGTCAGAGTGTTCCTGATCACTTTTGATTGTCTGTGCACTTTTTTCTACAATCTTCTGAGCAGTAAAGTTGTTGGAGACATCAAACTAAAACTAGCAGTGTTGTTGCAACTCTTGAACTTCCCTGATTTGGCAGGTTTTACCACGATCCACTATTCTTCTGTGTTCACAATTACACTGCTTCTAAATGCACCTCTCAGCTGTTCTAATTCTGTGTGTGCTGTGACCAAATCAGATTTGACTTTCAGTATCAGTTATTCATGCTCCAGAATCATGAAGTTGTAACCACAACTACCACAGTGCCACAACTCCATCCAAGCTGGTTGCTTCCTAGCATCCAGCATAGTAAAAGTATAAGCAGTCTTCACACTTTCAACTATTTCTCGCTACTCTGTGCCAATTTCAACACCTATCAACTGTAACAATATTTCTTTTATTGTTGTGTTTGTGATATAAAAATGTTACTTGGTTAATTAAATGAGGGGTTACTAAATATTTTTCTATGAAAGGTGTTTCCTGTATGAGATGTAACTGCTGCTACAGCAGAGGCTGAGATCAGGTTGAGGTGTGTTTGCTATGCTAACATAAAGTGAAAAACTTTGTAGTAAAATATAATAATGCAGTTCATTATTTTTATCCTCCAAAATGATGAAACGCTCATAACTGGTATAAATAATAAATGCTGTAGAAAATATTGATTGTTGTTTAGACATACAGGGTGAAGAAAAAAATGCCACACTTCGAGGTTGGCATGCGGTTCCTCATCCTGGCTCAAGACAAAAGTTTATTTACCAAAATTAGGTTGGGTGTATTTTGAAAACAACATGTATGAAAACAAGGAACTGGCAACACTATCACATTTTGCAACACATCGTAATGAACAGAGCGATGTGTATAGCCCCACTGTACCAACCATCGTAGCTCACTGAGAAGACTGCAGGGATATAAAAACCACATCCACCATATAGCTATGGTTCAAATCCTGATTGGGTTCCTTCATATGTTTTATATGATCCCTAGTTCTCATTGTTTATAAGAAGATCAAAATTTTGTCACATGACAGTACTCTGTTGTATGACAGTGGGATCCATTAAATTGCGTGCACAACCATAACTGGTCTTGTCAAGTTCATGTAGTGTGGCTTCCTGATGGAGTACACAAATGATGACTATGTCATCATGCTTTTGGTGCTCTGTGTATCTGATAACCAAGCTGCTGCTACTGCTGCTGCTGCTCTTGTGTATGCTGCAGGGAACCCTCAAAGGTGCCATCCTGATAAGAATTTTTTGTCACCTGGAGCAATGCCTTTGAGAAACCAGTACCCTTTGTGTGGGGTCCTCACCCACTCATCTTGTATAGGTTGGCTGATGGATGCTGTACAACAAGAAAATAACATTAATAGTTGTCTTTCATTAAAACAGATTGACAATACTTAACTTTGAAATAACAATAGTGTCACAAGTGATGGGTGATAGCAACATAAAACGGAGTCCTTTGCTACATACAGTGTTCATGCAAGTTTGTCTCAGTTTGTAGAACACTAATAACTGCTATAACCAAACAATGGAAAATACAGGATGGAATGTAACAGTATTAGAGAAAGAAAGTTGCTACTCTCCATATACCGGAGATGTTGAGTCGCGATAGGCACAAAAAAAAGATTCACACAATTATAGCTTTTGGCCATTAAGCCCTTTGTCAGCAATACACTCTCTCTCTCTCTCTCTCTCTCTCTCTCTCTCTCTCTCTCTCTCTCTCTCTCTCTCTCTCTCTGTCTCATGCAAACACAATTTGCACACATGTCTGCAGTCTCAGACAACTGAAACCACACTGCCAGTGGGAAAACTGGAACAGAAGAGGACTGAAGCATTTGAGATGCGGTGCTACAGACGAACATTGAAAATTACATGGATTGATAAGGTAAGGAATGAGGTGGTTCTCCACAGAATCAGAGAGGAAAGGAATGTGTTGGAAACATTGACAAGGAGAAGGGACAGAATGATAGGACATTTGTTAAGACATCAGGGAATGACTTCCATGGTACTAGAGGGATCTGTAGAGGTCAAAAACTGTAGAGGAAGGCAGAGATTGGAATACATCCAGCAAATAATTGAAGACATAGGTTCCAAGTGCTATTCTGAGATGAAGAGGTTGGCACAGGAGAGGAATCCTTGGCCACATTAGATCAATCAGAAGACTGCAAAAAAAAAAAAAAAAGGCTTACATAGCGAATTTAGATATAGTAAGTCACACAATAGAAAAACCATAGAGTTAAATTTAATAAATATGCAACAAATTGGAAAGAATATACATGGAATTGGGTATAGATTAATAGGAGCAGAAACAATTATTGCATAATTATGTAACATTTACATTTGATGTAAACTTATGGCATTGTGGTTTTTTTCTGTAAGATTCAACAGCGCACATCATAGAATAAGTATAGCATGAGAAATTTGGAAATTGTTCCCTTGAAAACTGCAATGTTTTTAATTGATTTTATGGAAGCAGATAGCTTGGACATTCATATTACATGGAAGTTATTATATGCCCTCGTGAGTGAAAATTTGAATTAATTTTCAACTTATCCTTATTTAATGCTGCACTCACTTCCTTTTAAATATAGAGACAAGGAAGTGTGTGTGGCTCTGAGCACTATGGGACTTAACATCTGTGGTCATCAGTCCCCTAGAACCTAGAACTACTTAATCCTAACTAACCTAAGGACATCACACACATCCGTGCCCGAGGTAGGATTCAAACCTGCGACTGTAGCGGTCACGCGGTTCCAGACTGAAGCGCCTAGAACCGCACGGCCACACCAGCCAGCAAAGTGTGTTCAGTTGAACAAATAGTTTTTTGAATGTATTAATCTGGACTGTTTCGTAATTATTAAAGTGAAAACTGTTTTGAGATTTATTTGACAGTACAGTCAGAATGTGATCACACATTTAAGTGCAGAGTGAAACTATGAAATATACTGCTTGACAATTGCTAAGGAACAGAGACACTATTGGACGGGAGTAATCACAGGTGATGATGGGCAACACGAATCACAGTACATAAATAACAGAGATAGAGTAGTATATTTATAATGAAAAATAGTGCAGATTTCATCACATGGAAAAGCAGGATAAACAAACATAATAATGTCCGTGTTTGACAGAGGTAAGGCTCCCAACATAAAGGTCAATATCAGACTCTCAGAAAGGAATATGTCCTCCTTGGGCACTAATGCACATTTTGCACCTGTTACTCATGCTGGTTACGAAACTGTTGATGAATCCTTGGAGGATGGTGTCCTATCCTGCTCTCAAGGCAGTTTTTAAATGGTTCAAATGGCTCTGAGCACTATGGGACTCAACTGCTGTGGTCATTAGTCCCCTAGAACTTAGAACTACTTAAACCTAACTAACCTAAGGACATCACACACATCCATGCCCGAGGCAGGATTCGAACCTGCGACCGTAGCAGTAGCACGGTTCCGGACTGCGCGCCTAGAACCGCGAGACCACCGCGGCCGGCCAGGCAGTTTTTAATTTTTGCATGGTTCGGGGAGTGAGGTGTTCATTGAGAGACAGATCTACCAAGTGCATCCTGGGTGTACACTGTAGGGTATAGGTCCAAGCAGTATGCAGGCCATTCCATACACTTATCATCACTTTACACTGTGACTAACATTTCAGCAGTCCAATGTGGTCAGGCACTGTCATCCATAAACAGGAAGTTGGATACTAGCACACACCTAAGCAGGAGGGCATGATCCAAAATTATTTCCCTGGACTACTACTCTGCTGTAAAGGTGCATTATGCAAAGATATGCAGCGGTATTCAGCCATTGTGCATAACACCTGCTGACATGGAAATGGTTAAGCCATACCAATGAAGTTCATGAACATTCTGAGGTGTGCAACTGTTCATTTTCTCTCTACACTTACTGATGGCCAGAATCTCTTGCTACAATGAAGTGGGATTCATTGGAGAACTTCACTCTGGACCACTGTTGCTGATCCCAACCAACATGCTCCTACACCAACGAACTCTTTCTCAGTGATAGCGTGGTTGAAGTAGGACACATTTAACAGGCTTTTCAGAATACAGACCAACCTGGTAGTGCATACATGGTCTGCAGCGATCTGCCGAGGACTGAGATTGTAGCTCACTGACATAGCCCATTGTCATTTATAAAATTTCCACTGTTGTTTAAACATGAAGCCTATGAATAGCTGCAAATGGTCTCCAATTAGCCAAACAAAACCATTTCCAGTCAATGATTGGCTCAGTTTGGCCAGAGGAACCAGTCCATTCCATATAAACACAGCCCACACTATTACAGCACCACCACCAGCTGGCACAGTGCTTTGGTGACAACGTGGGTCCCTGGCTTCATGAGGTCTGTGCCACACTCTAACCTTAGTATCAGCTCTTACCAACCAAAATAATCAGGACTTATCTGACCAGGCTATGGTTTTTCAGTCCTCTGCAATCCAGAAGAGGTGCTGCTGGCATTTTTGTAATGTTAGCAAAGGCACTGTCTTCGGTCTTATGCTGCCATAGCCCATTAATGCCAAATTTTGCCACACTGCCCTAACAGGTATGTCTCTCATTGATTTCTGCAGTTATTTCACCTAGTTGCTCTCCGTCTTTAAGTGAAGACCATCAGACATTTCATTGTCCATGGTAAGAGGTAATGTCTTAAATTTGGTATTCTCAGCACATATTTGACACTGTGTGTCTCAGAATATTCAGTTTCCTAATGATTTCAGAAATGGAATGTCCAGTTACCATACCATTAGAAACCTTTTCACAAGGATCAGATGAGTAGAAACGACAGATCTATCAATGAATTCTTCACAAATAATCTTGGATAAATATGACTGAGGGCCACTATGTCTGTGTATTGATCCTGTTGTGATGTGATGATCGGTCTATGAACAGCGGCATAGCATTTCCACCTGAGGGGATTCTTTTTTTTTTTTTTTATTTCAAGATACAACTTTTGGACACACCCATTAGGTAGCCACAGTAGTGACACTTAGACCAGCTTCGAGCCTTTTAGGTGCTCTTCCATAATTATAAGCACTCAGATGATGTCTTGGAGATATGTTACCATACCATGTGAAATATCACACTAATCAGCTCCACAGCAACCCTCATCAAATTCTGTACTACATGAGCTGCCAGATGCAAACAGAGGGTTTATGCACAGGCTTCACTGCAGTGTAGTGTTTCATCTAGATCCAAACCCAAGAATTTAATGGCAGCTAACTTCTATTTTGTTGGCTATTGTTGAAAAAGTTTTGTGTTCAATGGAGTTTCACTGTCCTGAAAGGTAAAGTTACTAGTTTTCAGAGATGTGCATGCATTTACTCTTTGTTTGTCATCAGTATGTGTGTTCTTAGTCTCAAGCCAACCACTGTAAAGAGCAGTAGCTCAGAAAACTAAATAAGTCATTTAGTTGACACAAAACTTTATTTTTTCCACAAAAATTCAAGTACCTGATGAGATTATGGGCTCAGGGATTGTGCAATTTGACTAGGGGTTGGAGAAGTTGCTATGTTGTGAGAAGTTACTCAGAAAAATGTTGTAAGCCTTCATTATTAGGCAAAGTTTCATTATCCTAATCATGACATTCTTGAAGTAGTCTATAACAGCTGAATAAGTTTCAGTGAGGCATATCTCAAAACTATATTGGAATAACTATCAAGCCTAGAAATTCCAGATCTACATCTATATCTACACTCCACAAGCCACCTTATGATATGTGGCAGAGACTACTTCATGGACAACTCTCACTTCTTGGCTTTCCAGTTGCAAATGGTTTGTGGGAAGAACAAATGCTAGTAAGCCACCATGTGAACTGGAATGTGCCTCACTTTACTTTCACTGTCTTTTTGGGACACATATGTCGGAGGGAGCATATATTAGTTGGCTCTTCAAAAAACTTAAGCTCTCAGAATTTTAATGGTAAACCACACTCTCCACAACACTTCAGTGCTTACAAATGAACCTGTAATGAAACATTCTGCACTTCACTGGAAGTACTCTGTTTCCTGTCTGAATCCTATCTGACACGGATCCTAGATAGGCCAACAGTATTCTAGTATTCGTCAAATGAGGGTTTAGTAATCTACCACATTTGTGGGTGGATTACATTTCCTGAGAATTTTTCCAGTGAATCTGTCTGGCATCTGTCTTACCTGCAGTTAGTTTTATGTGTTTGTTCAACTTTAAGTTGCTTTGTATGCATAGTCATTGGTATTTTATAGCAGGAACTGCTTCCAGTGATTGTTCTGCAATCAGTGGATATTTCTGCCTATTTATGCATGTTTGTTTATGTTGAGGACAACTGGTACTCCCTGCACCCAGCATTCATCTTCTGCAGGACTTCCTGCATTTCACTAGAGTTTTTGAGTATTAAGTTACTTTTATGTCCAAAGATTTTTCCCTGTTGAGAATAGTTCTTCAATCCAATCACAGAGCAGATCTAGTATTCCATACACTTGCATTTTGTTCATTATATGGCAGTGCAGACTGTATTGGTATACTTTCAGGTCACATCCAGCGGTGTTTCCTCTGTTGAGCCATTTCATTTGATTTTCTATCCTATTCTCACTTACTTCGATACCTGTCATTTTGCTGTTCATGCTATTTAAAGGAGGAACTACATTGCTATCTTTCTCAGTGAAACTCTTGTGGTGTTTTCTCTGTCATCCTCTGTTTTGATGTCATTATGTTCGCAGAGTGTCTGTTCATATGGCTTCGATCCATTTACTGATTTACCATAAGACCAAAACTTCTTAGGATTTTTTATCACATCAGTATACAGAGTTTTACTTTTAAATTTGTTGAATGCTTCACATATGGCTATCCTTATGCTGATTTTGGTTTTGTTCAGTTTGTGATTGTCTGTGACGCTTTGGCTATGTTTAAATTTGTAGTGAAGCTCTCTTTCTTTTTATGGCAGCTTTCTAATGCAGCTGCTTCCCATAACTCTGCTTGGCACATCCCTGTCTGAAGCATATCGTACAATACTCTAGAACTTTTATGCATTGATACTCAACATTGAAAAGTAACAGATTTTGTATTATCTAAGTGATCAATGAAAAAATTTCCTGTCACTCTTGTTAAGCAGAAAGGTCTTCCTGCCTTTCTTCATAGTTGCATTTGCAGCCATATTCAATGTTGCTGTAATGACCTTATGGTCACTAATTCCCAGCATACCTAAGTTGTTACGTTGACATGTTGGTTCTCTTATTAAATCTCGCTTCCTTTTATAACAAGACCAGGAAATTTAAACAAAATAATTTCCAAGTTTCCCCTCAAATGTTTTCCCACTACTACCCCAGAGGCAAACGGCCTGTAAAAGCATCTTTTGATCATGTTTGATCCACCTTTAATACATATCTTCACCCAAATAACTTCTCAGTCAGAATTGTACTAACTGCACTTGATATTTTAATGGCTATGAACATGCCTCCACAACTGGTGTTTAAACTATCTTTGTGATAAACATTCCAATTGTAATTTAGAGTTTCTCTGCTATTAACACCTGTTTCCAGCCAGCTTTCTATTTGTAATGCTGTGTGGGCATTGCTACTGTTTGTAGGCAACACTAGTTCCAGGACTTGTCTGTAGATGCTCCTGCAGTTGGACAATACTATAGTGACATTTTCTTTCTCTGATCTGCTCCGTAACTAATGCTATTTTCTTTAAAAAATGAGGGTAGTGTTAACCCCTGTTTGAAATCAGAATGTGCTTTTCAGGCCTGTGGATGGATGTCTCTATCCTAAAAAACCCTCATGTGCATGCCACATGTGGTCCATTCCCCTATTAGCTGCTTGCTATGTGTAGTGAACGCCTGACTTATTGGGGGAAGGGGAGAGTGGGATGGTCCTATAATTCACCATACAATAGCAGAGGTCAAGAAATCCACATCTGAGATCAGCATAAAATCACTTGAGTCTCTGGTTTAATCCTTTCACTTGACTTCATATGTAACCATACTGAGCTTTTCCTATGTGCAGGTGACTTGGTAGTCACAGCTCAGGGGAGGACTTCTGAGGAGGTAGACCAGAAGCTGGAGAAAACATTCAGTCTTTCCAGAATAGTATCAAAATAACTCCTATAAACCAAATCCTTCACAGACTCAAGTAAGTGCTTTTACCTTCAATCTCAGGAAGCAGAGTGAAAGCTCAGCATTTCCTGGAATAACACCACATTGGAATACTCAGATAAACCAGCCTATCTGGGTGTGATGATGAATAGACCTCTGACATATGGACACCACTGTGACAACATCCATCAGAAGGTGGCTTCCAGAAATAATATTTTGTGGAAACTTCTAAACAGCAAATGGGGTGCAAAACTTACTAGCTTGATAATTACTACCCAAGTGCTATGCTTCTCTACAGCCAAATACGCCTGCCCGATACGGACCACACCAACTCACATGAAGTAGGTCGACATAAGCCCGATATGGACCACACGAACCCACACGAAGTAGGTCAATATAAGCCTTAATTAAACATGTCAAATCACAACTCTTGCGAATCCTAGCTCACAAAGAACATATCACAAGTTCACAGCGAGTTTCTGACGGACTGTTAATAATCAACATCCTCTCTTTGGCACTGAATGTGAGCCTTGGCAACTGAGATCCCATAAAAGGCCACTGAAGAACCATCACCTGACTATGCACCAGCACAGGTTGTGCCTGGTAGCTCAATAACAAACTGGAAAACAGCAGAAAAAAACAGGATCAGGTGTGGTCACAGTAATGTGGGTGGCAAAAAGTGATTGTGGTGCTGTGCAAGACATGGAACACCACCTGGCCTGTCTAAAATGTCATGAAGAGGTACAACCTTGACAACTTGTGGCTGAACAAGAAAAAAGCCCTGAATGTGGCCCAATACTGGCCTGATTGGCTGTGAAAATGTAAGGTAGGGTATCAATCCAGAGCACTGCAGTTTGTTCTGGGAACACTATTGAAAAACCCAAGCACTGCTATCACCCTGTGAGTGAGGTTAGCTTTTTTCAGCAAGGAATCGCACCCCATTTAGGAAACGAGGATGGACTCCAAATTCAGGTAACAAGTGTCATTTGTGTTGACACGAGCTACAATTTACAGCTGGGCACACTCAGTTGCTACTGGCAGAACCTCCTCCATATCTTGGACATACACATAAACTTGAAGTAAGTTAGTATATACTAGTGCACACAGTAAAATACACTGATGCAATTCATTTCTTCAATTAATAAAATGTTCCAGTTTATTATGCAATGGTCAAATGGATTTCACATTAAAACCCAAAGTTTCATCCACATTTGTGGAGGACATTTACAAGGGGGACTGTAGCTTCATTGAATGTCTGATTCACACCCTGGCTCACTACTGATTGCAGCAAACTTTTGCTTCCACTCAGTGGCATGATGTCACAGGTTTTGAATGCCAAGCACAATTGGCTGGCATTGACTGCCATTGTCTCCTATTGTTATGATCCCTTGGTGGAAGACCAGTACACGTCTTCTTCAGGTCCGGAATCGAGATATTTCATGGTCTTCTCGTTCCTACTGAAATTCGTGGAGTATTTTACAATCTCTATGGCCTCTCTGTATAGCCTTTCATGGTATCCATTTGTGGCTGCCAGTATCCGAGTCATATCAAAATGAATGTGGTGGTCTCCTGGGTGCAAAGCATGTTCTGCTACAATTGATTAGTAAATCTACCATATTTTGAAATTACTCTTGGCCTCTTCTAGTCATTTTTTGACCATGCTTTTTGAAGTACGCACAGAGACCTCTCCATAATTACACAGAATCCTATAAATTCCTGCTTTTTCCAGCAGTTGGTGAGCATCCTTGGCTGATTTTAGGTGATCTTGTATTTTCTGGGTGGTTTTGTAGATTGCTGTGATGTTTTACTTTTTCAAAAAAATTTTCTACCTGTTCAGTGATGTCCTTAATTAAAGGCAGCAAAACTTTCGATTTCACTGGAACTAGAGCATCACTATGATTTCTACTCAGTGGTCTTGACACACTTTTTACGTCAGCGAACAAATAACCATTCTTAAGCAATGCAGTGATGAGATGTTTTAATTCTGTATCAAGCATCTGTGGTTTGCAGATTTTTCTTGCTGTATCTCCCAATGTTTCTATGATACTTTTGGGTGAAATGTGTGGCCAAGGTGCCATCTTGTTTCTTAAAAACTGGTACATCAAGAAAATTTAATCTTCCACTGGCCTCTTCACCCATAGTAGACTGAATCTTCAGATTAATCCCATTGAGATAATTGTGAAAACAACCCAGTTCCTCCCTGCCATGCCACCTCAAAACAAGTGTATGACTTACATACCGGAACCAAAGCTTCAGTTTCTTGTTTGCAGTTTCCAGTGCCTGCTCCTTGAATTTTTCCACAAATAAGTTCGCTATACCTAGGCTTAGGGGAGTCCCTATATTGACACCATCCATCTGTTCATAGCAGAACTCATTGCCTGATTTGAAATAAGTGGTTGTGAGGTAATTTTCCTTCTGATATTGCAGAACCGTTTAAATGTTGCCTCACAATGATGAATTTCAAATATAACAATGATTTCTACTACGAATAGATGGATGGTCTCACTATAGGGTGCCCCTTAAGCCCAGTTATAGCGAACTTCTTTAAGGAAAAATTCAAGGAGGAGGTACTGAAAATGGCAAAAGAGAAACTGAATGTTTGGTTCCAGTATGTGGATAATACGACTGTTTTTGTGGCAGCATGGCAGGTAGGAAGTGGGTTGTTTCCACAAACATTCACTGGTATGAATCTAAAGATTGAAGAGGCAAGCATAAGATTAATTATCTTGATGTACTAGTTTTTTTAAAAAAAATTATGGTAGCTTGGGCCACACGATTTACCAAAAACTCACATACAAAGAATGTTACCTACACCGGGATTCAAATCATCACTCACAACAAAAGGAAGATTTAGTAAAAACATGGGGGGATAGGGCAAGAAAACTCTTATTTGATTGCTGAGATAAAAAGAACATTATGACCACTGTTTACAAATTATAACAATGTTCAAGTACCAGAGAAATTGAAAGATTTCCTGCCCTTCATTAAGGAGATTACTGACCACATAGAAAAAAATTGGAAAAGCAGAACATGGCAGTAATCTACAAACCCACCTGGAAGATACAAGATCACCTAAAATTGGCCAAGGATGCTTTCCAACTGCTAGAAGAAGCAGGAATTTATAGGATTTCATGTAGTTGTGGGGAGGCCTCCATGGGTAATGTGAAAAGAATGGTCAAAAAACGACTATAAGATTCCAAGAGCAATTGTAAAATAGGTTAGAATGACAAATCAGTTGTTGCAGAATGTGCTTTGCTGCCAGGAGACCACCAGCTCCTTCACTATAGTAAGAGAGGAAATACAGCAGTGTATGGCAGCCATGATTATCAGACTGAGTAATCAAGAGGTAGCAAACCATGAGCATTAACCACTTATACCGGGAGGTATTAGAGAATGTTGAAGAAGAGGCTATCAATTGCTAGCATCAACAGACGAAATCTCCAAGAAGAAAGAACTCAGACTTATGCTCCAGTCGCTAATAAAAACCCAGAAACTGAACAGCAACCAACTCCTCAGCCAAGGATCAAACTCCACAGAAGCAAAGACATTTGTGGGGCAGAGAACAACACATCATAATGTTTCCACTGTTGGCGCCAAGAGACTTCGTACACCATTGCAGAGACAGAAGATGAGTTTCCAATGACTACTATACCACAAGATGTCAATTGTCACAACAGTCCTATCCATGTCAGTCAATTGCAGATGATTTTAGCCAGCCTGTGGGACAGAGCCCATCACTGCACCATCAATGATGCTGCTCCCCAATGCACCGTAGCCATTTCCTGTTGCTGTACAGAGATACCAGCCAGTTGCCTAGAAGTTGAAATCCAGGAAAATGAAACCCAGAGGTGAGGCCACCAGAGATGAAATTCCTCAGTGGATGATTTGGTATGTCAGGAAATATCATAGACGACCAACCTATCAGGGCACTAATCGACAGAGGCTTCATTCTTTGCAATGTAAAATGTCTATCGTTTCCAGCTTATGAAAACTGTGTTTCATGATGCAACATTTTTTTGTCACATTTAAATATCAGGCAACTGGAAACAAGGCTATTTATTTTACCACACAAGTCTGACATAATTGATAGACTTTGTGAATTCAATACTTTTTATGTTGATCAGGTTTGGTCAGAGAATCAAAATGTTGCTTGTGGACAATATTACTGAGTAAATTAATTGTGACATGAAACAGTTTCTCCTAAAAATGGAATCAACTGGGAACAAAGCACATCAAACAGCAGTATGGCTGGTTCAAGAGAGAGAATCAAACAATTGTCGAAAGCAAAGTCTCTCCCAAAATTTGAGCAAATGTTTAACTCTGCTTTCTATACACCAAATAGGATTTCAACAAAACACAATTTGAAGCAAACTGTATAGGAGTTGTGGAATGAATGAAAATCCTATGTTGCACATACACTAATGTTTAGAAAAAACAGAACACCTTGAATGACTAGAGATAGGACATTCAAATTCACAGAGCATGTACATTAGTATCTTCTGCAGAAATGATAAGCATTTTAACCATGGCAGCCTGCAGGTTCTACGTTAATATTGGTATTGTGACACAACACCATCTACTGGTAAAATGTAAATGTGCCTGTGGCTCTCATGGTGTTCATGAACCGAAGGTACTAGAGCAGTGTGACTTGAGCAGACATGTGGGACACCTCACAGGTTAATGGACAAACCATACTGTCAAATCAGTGAGTTTGAAAGATGGCACATTATTGGCATCAAAAAATGTGATGCATCCATCTGAGAAACTGCTGCTCATGTCGGATGAAGTGTTTTGTCAACGAGCATCTGTAGAATGGTTCACAGAAGGCCATAGAGCACGACGGGATGGGTAAGGTCACAACAGCCAGACCACCCCTGAGAAGATTGCCACCTCATCCATGTGGAAATGGAGGACAGATCTGGATCCTTCTTGGCTCTGGCACAACAATGTAACCCATCATACACTATCAGGGCTGACAGTCCATTGCTGTTTATTACGGCATAGGTTATGTGCACATCAGCCACTTCTCTGTCTACATTTGACGAACGTGCAGAAACATGCTAGATGGGAATGGTGTATGGAACAATGTCACTTGGGACAGGAATGGCACCAGATAGTGTTTTCAAATGAATCCAGGTTCAGTGCCAATCACAACAGATGAACTTTGGAATCAGATGAATGCAACATGGATGGCTATACCACAGAACACCATTTGCGTCTTATATCCATCGATTTCTGTTTTTGGCATAATACAGGCTTTAATACTGCATGCAAGTAATTGTTCTTTTAAAATAAACCAATTTCTGTGCAATGTGATGTATAAATGTTAATGTACTACTGTAATTGCATGAAGTGACTTGTCCTATATAGGACACTTGTACACTGGCTGTATAATATGTATTCAACAGGACCAAATAAATAAATAAAATAAAAATAGATGTCATTGAGTGTGGAACAAGTGCCTATTAGGCAACAGGACACATAATGAACTGAGGTGACCAGTATGTTCTGCATAAGTGATTAGCATTTCAATGTAAATATCCTGTGAATATGCATGTCCTACCTCTAGTCATTTACGGTGTTCTGCGTTTACTGAACATGAGTGTATTTGTGTCTTTGGTCCCTGTGTTTTTCCTCCTATGTCAAAACAATTTTGAAACAAGCATGATGCAAAATCACAAAAAATTATGTTTGATGTTTGGTGACTAAGGAGAATCGAGGCATTATTGACTGTTTGACCCTGCAAATCAGAAAGTTTTTGTATCCCAAGATGTCACATTCTGTGAGGCTAAGTAGTGGAACAGTACCAGCAACACAATAAGCTGATGATGTATACCAAAATATTGCGGATGAAAATGATCAAAAATTTGTGCATCTTGACAAGCAAACTCATATTAGGCCATTACAAGTACAGGAAGAGACAGGGCCTCCACAAAATTACATGAGCAGCACTACTAACAGAACAGCAACCTAGTCAAGTCCAACTGACACGGCTACAAGATTGCTCTACCATTTGTAAGCTATCAAGCTATAAAGCTGATTGCATCAAATATTATGCTTGTAATAGATGGGCCAACAAAAAACTGAAGCACCCAGAAGAAATGTATATATGTATGTATGTATGTATGTATGTATGTATTAAAACAGGGACCTAGAAACAATGGAGAGACTTCGTCCCTCCACAGCCCTCAGTGGTTCACAACCCCACAACAGGCCACAGCAGTCCACCCACTCCACCACTGCCCTACACTGAACCCAGGGTTATTGTGTGGTTCGCCCCCAGTGGACTCCCCTGGGAATGTCTCCTTCCAGACGAGTGTACCACCAAATGTTTACATGGTAGAGTAATTATGGTATATGCATATGTGGAAATGGTGTTTGTGCAGCAATTTCTGACACAGTATCACTGAGGTGGAATAAGGAGAACCAGCGTGCACTCACCGAGGTAGATGGAAAACTGCCTTGAAAACCATCCACATGTTGGCCGGCACACTAGACCTTGACACTAACCTGCCAGGTGGATTCATGCTGGGGACTGGCACACCTTCCCACCCAGGAATCAGTGTGTTAGACCAGGAAGCTAGATAGGTGAGCACCCAGAAGACATGGTCAAATGTTTATGTAACTTCATGTAGATGAGTTACAGTTCACTGTAACAGGTAGAATTACCACCAGAGTACATTAGTGTTGTTCATGATTGTTGTTATTACCAGGCTTGGAGGAGTATATAAGGAGCACAAACATAATCAAATGTTGAGTGATCACTGTGAAGGACACAGAAATGCTGCATACTCATGTGAGACAGTGTCGTCATCACCTGAAATAGTTTGAAAGGGGTCTCATTGTGGGTCCCCATTTGGCTGGCTGGTCAAATTGTGCAGTATCTAGATTTGTGGGGCATTTGGATGAGACAGTGTCCTAATATTGTACTGCATGGGAATATGAGGCATACTCATCAGCTTTCTGGTCAACCACATCTGACCACTAGATGGAAGTATCACTGTACTGTACATCAAGCACATTCTAACCCCTTCATATATGTGCCTCTCTTCTGAGAACGTATAATGGACTTTTTGCTACATTCTGTCTCATTTTGCAACATTGATCAGAGGCTAGCAGCAGCTGGACTAGAGGATGACTGCCCATTGCATGGGCTCCCGTTGATACCATAGCTCAGACAGTTGCATTTGGAATGGTGCCATGACTGGGGAGTGTGGGCTGCTAATGAATGGTGTCATGTTCAGCGATTAACTGTGGTTCTTCACTACCACAGATAACCATTATCAGTATGATGGCAACCTGGGGAGAGGTCCCATTCTCCAAACATTCTGGAGTGGCACAGTGGTGTTACTTCTTGCATCATAGTGAGCAGAGACATCACATATTACTTCATGTCATGACTTAGTGATTGAGGGGGAACTCTGACAGCACAGTGAGACATCACAGACATCCTGTGTTCCCACATTACGTTCCATGCAGCAGTATTGATGCCTTTTTGAAGAGGACCATACTCATCCAGAAATGAAATGTGTATCTGTGACTGTGTGTGTGTGATTTTGTGGTACTCACACGGCTAGCAAAATCCTAGTCTGTCCCCAGGAGAACTACCTCAAATGTCAGCTCCGCTCCAGTGCCAGTATATGGGATATCAGTGTACCATATGCAACAGTTGTGGGTCAGCTTGACTCGGTAGAAGATGTAATGACTTTTCAACACTCTTTCCAACTGAATCAGTGTCTGCATCCAGGCCAGACTGGGTTCAACATTTTACTGATAAGTGAGCTCATACAGACAAGTTCTTTGTAAATTTGACTCTATTTTGTAATCATTGAAATAACATCACTTATCCTCACAGTCCATAAAGTTTAATTTAGCTTGCTCCTCACCTTTCAGGTGTTTTTTTTTTTTTTACCCAGGCTGTTTAGTTTCAAGGAAGCTGAGTCACAACATTGGGGAAAGGTGACTGCAGAAGAAATGGAAGCTCACGAAGAGAACAAACTTGAAAGATCATTCCTAAAACCAATAACCAGAAACTTATTCAGTATCACAGTATCTTGTATGACACAAACAGCAGAATCATTCATTGCAGTGCACAGCCTTGTGTGAGGTGCTTCAAACAAGAGTGCAACATCACCTACAGTCAAACCTTCTCACCATTACAACTTATGACTCATTCAGAGTTTTCCTTGCAACTGCCACATAAGAGAATATAGAGATAATTCTGTTGGACATTCACACTATGTTCCTATATGGCAACCGGGAAGAAGAAACTCATGCGCACTTACTCACACACACACACACACACACACACACACACACACACACACACACACACACACACACATGCTCACGCTTGCACTTGCACCCACACACACACACACACACACACACACACACACACACACACCACACCACACCACACCACACCACACCACACCACACCCCACCACCTTTGTCAGAATTTTCCAACACGACATGCTGTACTGCATCAGATGCCTGTGACAAGGCAGTGTCTCTCTCTGTAGCACTAGTGTTCTGATCCAATTTGCTCACAGTATCTTCCGTCAATTGAGCCATAGCTGTTTCAGTATTCCTGCTGTTATGAAAACCATGCTGAAATATTGTGTGGAGGTTGAAAATTTGCAAGAAAATTGATATTTTGTTTTTCATGTAGTTTCTGTTACTTTTCAGGAGGTTGAAAATTACAGTAACCATTATTTTCTTTTCTGTCCTTGTTCTACAAGAGTATTGTCTAAGCCTGAGTTTCATAATATTCCTGTTTAGCTCTTCCATACCTAATGGGTGAGAGATATAAGTAGTTTCTTCTTCTTCATTCTTAATTATTTTGGAGCTCAGCTTGAGGGGTTTCTGCTATGTTTTGGAGTTTGCTCTTTCAGAGCAGATTCCTACCACTGACAACCAATGGCTGGTAGTTTGCTTGTCTTAATAGTTTCCAGGCCTTTTGGCTGCTTTTTCACAAGTCTATTTCTTCAGTTGTCTTTACATAGTCTAAAGCTTTGGATGACGATTTAAGTGTGAAGTAGATATACTAACTTCCACTCCTTTTATGAAATAACTTACTTGTTGTCCACAGCCAATATTCTTCACTGGCTTCTGGAATCTCTTTAAACTTCTTCTCCGAAAAGTGATACTAGGTACAGGAATATTGAAAATTCTCCCTCTACTTGTGAAATAAGTAGATACTCAAAGGTTACTTTTCATCAACTAATGCTGTGTTAAAACTTCATACAGAACATAATTCTCACTTCTCACATAAATATCTGACTTCTTGTAAGACACTCATATTGTCTCACGTCAGAAATAAAGTTGATTACATTTGCAAATGAGTTGGCTTAATAACCATGACTCTATCACAGGATTCATAAAATGCATCTTGCCTCTAGCTGGAATAAGAGTTTTTTAAGAGTTCTTTCTCCACTGTTCTTTTTTCACTAACAATAGCCACTGACACTATTATCACAGAGTTACATAAATACTCCTTGGTCCTCTCGTACACACCCACTAAACTTCCATGGATCGCCTCACAAGTACTTGTAAGTCCCATTCAACCACCACGTCTACATTCTTCTCACAACTGAATTTCAAACCTGCACACACAAACATGTGACACACATTAGGTAGGATTCTATCATCCCACACTCACATCTTAAATATCATGTGTTCGAGATGGAATAAGGCCGAGTGGTTCCAGGATTTACATCGAAATTCTCGAATCACTACAATAGCTTTTGTCATCTGACAGGTAATATTGCATTGATTATTTGTTCATCAGCAGTAATTGTGTACTCAAAGAAGGGATTGGCTTTGAATAGCAAAATATGTCTTTTCATCATATGTTCCACTTCTTATATGAGATGCTTCATGTAACTACACTTGCAGCCACTTTGGAGACACTGTCTTGAGCTCCATTTTACTGCTTTCACAAATCTGTCATGTGAGACAGTAGACTTCAAAACTTCTTCCAGTTTACTTTTTGAAAGTTATCTATACACTAAAATTGGACTTCTCTTGGGTGGACACCATGCTTTACTTGGGACTTGATAAATAATAAAAGACAAGAGTGTGTACTAGCTAATCATTTCATTCCATAAGTATCACATAAATGGTAAATACACACAGCTTGGAATTAGGCTACAGTGAACCATCTCCACTGGGACCTTGCGTCCAATGCTCATTTCATGAGTATTTAGGTATCGGTATATCAGTGCCTCCAATCTTGTTACCATTGTCTTTCAAAGTAAAACTCTTGGACATAAATTTTGTGTATTTGGGGTTATATTTATTTATTCATTTATCAGTTTCTGTGGAGTCATACAAGCCAAAAGTACTTGGTAATGGAATGACTTAGTACATAGTTTACAGAATGCTTAGTAGAACATTTCTAACCAAAAGAAATAAATAATTAATAAAACATGAGCAGTTGTGAGACAGTATACAAATAAACAATACATTATAGAGAAAAGTTCTCAGCTACAGTTCTTGTGCAGAATGGATGGAGCGTGCCACAATAGAGCCTTTCAAATTGATTTAGAATATTTAGGGTTTATCACCCAATTTCTTTCATTTCTGCTGGAAGCCTGTTGAAAGTGAAACCTGCTGAATAATACATACATCCCTTCTGTGGCATGCTTAAGAATTTTTTCTCCAGCTGCATATTGTTTTGCCATGTAGTGTTCACTGGGTGAATGTTGCAGTTTTGTACAAAAGACTCAGTTTATCAACGGTGAACCTCATAATACAGTAAATGTTCAGGGAGTCCAGAGTAGGAATTCCAAGACATCCAATCAATGGCCTTCTTGAAGTTCATGAACTGATATGACAGATCAGTCGGACTGCCCTTTTGTGGGCTAAGAACATTCTTCATGAGTGCACAGAGATGTCTCAAAGTATATCACCTTATGAGATAATGAAGCAAAAGTAAGCAAAGTAAACAAGCCTATGCATTTCAGTGTCAGAGATAGGAGAGATTATTGTTATGGTGAAGATAGCAGCACTGAGCTTTTGCAAAAGGTAGTGAATGCAATACATCCAAAATAGGTTTCCATCTATCCTCACTCCTAAGAATGACTGACCACCTTGGACCAATAAAATTTCACTTTTACAAGTGTTTTGTGTCAGAAACTGTGTGCGTTGCTTTTGTTGCAGTTAAGCATTAATCTGTTGTCAGTAAGCCACTTGCTGATATTACGGACTACACTATTAACTTTGAACTGTGCCAGTCTGCAACTTAACAGTTTGCTGCTTACCATTTAGAAGACATAGCTTTTCCTACATTGTCGATATTCTTTCCTGGAGTTTCCACTGGTCTGTTAACTACATCATTTATAGTAAATGATAAACACGCTATTGTATATGTTCTACAGAACTGATTTATGTAGTTAACCAGTTTTTGGCTAACAAGGCCAGCATCAGACTTTAACTGACTGTCATCATCAAAGGAGGACAACACTGGTGAATAACATTGGAAAAAATGTTATCGTCTACAACAATACATGAACAAATAATAAATGTCATCTTTGGCAGTGGTGCTGAAAGGCAATTAGAGAGGTAAAAAGTTGAACAGTAAATAAATATAAAGGGAACAAAACATTAGGAACATTAACACTAAGCTTGAAAAACAGTGCCTGTATAACAACTCAAATTAAATTAAGAGCCCCAATGAAATAAAATTAGCACTCAAGTAGAGTAAAATGCCTTGAAACGAATTACATATGGAAAATGATACACAGACATAGTAAGAGGTCAAACTGACTATTATAAGAATGGAATACATGGAGTACAAGCAGTCACAATAAAATAATAAACACTGGCAAACAGAGAATGGAAAGGAATAGACAGTGTGGGAAGGATTTGAAAAACTGTGAGCACTAAGCAAAGTTTAGAAGACAGGAAGCTTTGAGCAGTGTTTGGTCACTTAATATCATATCAGGACTGTGGACCAAACATTTGTTGATTTACAGGTCTGCCAACAGGTTGAGATTTTGGCCTTCATTGTTGGGTCTCTGCCTGGTAGCTGTGGCTCTCTTTCAGTACATGCACAACAAATGTGCAGTCATAATTCTATAACCTCCAGCTGCGTTAATACTCAGCAAACCTAATTGCTGTGTCTTCTTCTGGTTGACATTGCAAAACCCTTATCGCAATCACAACAATTAATTTTTTATACCATACTGTTGGCTAGCAATTGGATCTTATCTTTGCTATCAAAAATACACTATGTTGTGGTGTTCCTCACTTAGCAGCATATCCTATGGTTGCAGGATTTCAGTGTGGTTTCTATGCTCTGTGATATCTGTCATAGGTGTGAGACTGTACAAAACTTCCTACAGACAGGGGACAGAGCAGCAGAGGTAGCATAGAGCAGGGATACAATTTTCTGTTCTTGTTTCCTGTGCTATATTTGGTCCATCAGGACAAGATTGTAGCCATTCATTGAGACAATAAATATCTTACCTTTGCTTTGAAATCTTCCTTAGACATACGAGCAGTATGAGATGTTCACCAGTGAGTGAAAAGTCGCATGTTTGTTTGTTACTTGGTGCTAGATGCAAGAAGGTATTACTATGTCTGTAATTGTAGTTTTTCTATAAATGTTGAAATAGTGTGTTTGTGTACTGGTATCAGTGGTTATGTCTGGAAAGTTTATGGACTTTTTACCAATCTCCATTGTGACCTGAATATTTTTATGTTGACTGCTTAAGTTATGAAAAAATGTGTTGATCTGTCTTGTAGTGCCTGTCCATATACACGATACACAATCTACATATCTGAACCAGTATTTAATATTTTCATTCAAAGGTACTTTATTCAAAAAAATGTTGTTCAAAATTGCCCATGAATGTTACAGATAAAAAGTGGACTATGAAGAGAACCTATAGCACAAGTGGTTTGCTTTAAAAGACACAGAGAAGGAAGATACATTGACTTTTAACACACAGAAAATTGTTCTGACTCATATAATCAGCTGAAAAACTAACATTTGCTGTTATTTCCTTATTTGCCTTACCTATATACTCAGACTTTTCCAAAGAGATGAAAGGCAGCTGTTGATGTTAGTGTTTGTCAGTCACTGTCATTATTTAATTTTATGTGTACCTTACAATTTTATTTAAACGAACAATGGAACTCCAGGTTGGAATATCAACCAGGTGATACGTGAAGTTGCAGATGGGAACAACTAAAAGACACTTGCTCAATAACTATTCGTCACAACCTTCATCAGAAAAGAGTGCGCATGGCCACACACAAAAGCAGGCATAATATTGTCATTATTCCATTCTGGATTTTACAATTTAATTTTATCAGTAGATAACATCATTATTAATTATGATGTCAAGAATTGGGCAACATACTTATAGTTTAACAAAAGCTTCAAACTGTAAGTAAAGTTTATTAAGTAAATATTAGGGAGCATTGTGGACTGACAGAAGATCTAGTGTTGAGTATTGAGAAAGGTTCGTTGAAGTGGTTTGGACATATAGAGGAGATAGACAAAACACACAATATGGGTATGGATGGGAGAGCTGGAAGGGACTAGCATCTGTGAGCATACCTCACACACATTGAGGACATTCTTAGCTAAGTCCAGCTTAGGAATACTGTAATTAAGTTAATATCATGGTACCTACTTAGATTGTTTAAAAATCTGGCTCCAAAAACAAATCTCATTTGTTATACTGTTGACATTTGGCTGTGTTGACTAACGAGTTTTCTGACCACTGCCCCACTGGTACATTGGAAAACAAACTGCAAACATCAAAGAATAGTAATTTAGCACTGCGTGAGATTATAGATCTTTTATCTTGTTTGCCGGCCAGGGTAGCAGAGTGGTTCAGTATGGAACCGTGTGACCGCTGCAGTCGCAGGTTTGAATCCTTCCTCGGGCATGGGTGTGTGTGATGTCCTTAGGTTAGTTAGGTTTAAGTAGTTCTAAGTTCTAGGGGACTGATGACCTCAGACGTTAAGTCCCACAGTGCTCAGAGCAATTTGAACATTTTTTTAAATCTTGTTTACAAGGTCCAATGAGTTTGAAATATCATGGTATGATTTGAGTTTTATCTTACTTTTACTTAAAGTGTCTAATTTAATAGCCAGTTTTTAAGACAGAGCAGTGAATGATAATGTAACTAGATGCTGGGTGCATGTGGCTTTTGTAGCATTGGAGGCCCATATAGTTCATTGGAACTGGGGTTCATAAATGAAGTATATCACTTATGTTTTGTGTAATGTTATGCAAAGAGGCAGTGAATAGACATACACTGTTGATGTGTATTAGATGTTCAGTATCATGTAAGATATTCAGATTGCAATCAATGACAGAATAACATTACAAATTCATGTAACAATTTTCTTTACATTATCATTATATAAAGACCTGAAACAAATAAAGGAAAATTAGAAGATTAGCTAACACAAATTTATGATACATTCCTCCTAGCTATTAAAATGGTGGAGGCTATTTTGTAATCTCCTAATCGCCTGATTCCATAATGTATCAACTTATGCAAAAGTATTGTGTGGCTCACACAATCAATTGCTTTTGGTACATGAAAGAAAAAACCTTCTGTGCTCATCCTGTCGTTTAGCACTGCTAATGCTTCACACAGTAAAGAAAAATAGGATTTTCTGTGGGTACTCTTTTCCTCAAACTGATCTACTCTGATCCCAGATTATGTGTACTGAGAAGTGCCACTACTCTCCTATGCATTGCTTTCTCACAAACATTTGAAAACACTAGTAGCAAATAAATTGGCCAATAACTGTTTACATTATACCTCTCACCCTTTTTATGAAGTGGTTTTGGTAACGGGTCTGTCAGTCTTTCAGGAAACTGAACACACCTAAAAGACACTTTGTGTAGGTGAATAAGAACAGAACTAATATGTGGTGCTCTGATGTTCCTAATCCTACCTGATATTTCATCATATCCATTGGAGTATTTACTCTTTAATGATGAAATAATTGCTTCCGTTTCATCTCTGCTTGTTTCCTGTAGTTGCATGTGATATAGGTATCTTAAAACACTACCTTTCAGAAGTTCTCCATAACTACATGTACCAATGAAACTATGATTTAACTTTCTGACTACTGACAAGAAGCAATTATTAAATATTTTTCACAGCTCTAGTGGATCACTAACATTTTCATTCTCACACAAGAGACACATAACTTATTGATCACCCCCAATTAGCTCTGATATTTCTTTCAAAAGTGATCATATAGTTTTAATTTTGTGCTGAGAGCTTTACATTCTCTTAGTGTAACACATTGTTTGACCATGTCTACTGACAGGCTGAAGCACTTTTCAGTGTAATCTGTAGTGAAATTCTGATATGTGCTCTGGCTGTCCTTCACATTATGATACAGCTGCCATTTTGTTGTACATAATATTCTAAAACCATTAGTTAGATAAATAACACAATAAATTGCATTAACAGTTGACATTGTAAAACAGTAATTGAAAATAGTGAAAGTACACAAAAGTTAATCCTCTGCAACTATTATACATTTTCTGAGGTGCACGACTTTAAATAAGAGAATCAATTGAATCATAAATGTTCTAACTTAACACTATTTAAAAATATTAACACAGCCATTATTCTTCTGCATTATACTACTAAAAGATGTATACTAATAGCTGCAGCTCCCACAGATCAAAATATATACCAATCTTACTTTTTGTGGTAGTTACTGAATGTAATACTTACTGTTGTCATTCAGTTTTGTCCCATGAAGCCAAAATCTGTGCATGTGTATGTGCTTATTAAACTATGTACATACTGTATAGTGAATTTATTAACTTATAAACCGTCTGTGTCCTTTGCAGATATAAAAATTGTTGGTGTTATAAAATGAAATTAAAAATTAATGTAGAATGCCATTTTGTTGTTCATTAGTGCATGTTCCTGGTCTAAACATAGGGCATTAACTATTATTTGAACTGTATGAAATAAATATACTATTTCTAAGGCAATGTACATAAATGAGTATTCTACAAAGCTTAGTGTGGATGTCTAAGCTATTAAAAAATAGCTTGGAGTATGCTTAAAACTCTGCAACTGTTAGAGGTTCAACAGTCATAAAAACTCCAAAGATTTATTGTACAATCTACATAATCATGTTTTCTATCAACCAAGCATATCCTACTCCACAACATAGCTTATTTGATTCAGTAGCATGTATCCATTAGATCAGTGTATTTTTATTGCCAGTGGTGCACATCACAATGCTTGTGTACTCTTTGTAATTGAAAGTACTCCCTGCTATAGAACAAGTATCAGAATTGTACAGTGATGGAAAGACTACACAAAAATTGTGAGCAGGCATAATTATTAAAGTTACTAGTGCAATTAGTGTCTGGCTGTTACACAGAGTGACTACATACAGCTGAATATTTTTTTGAGGTCGTATTTTTGCCAGTGTTGTACATGGCAGTAAAATCTTCTCAAGTTTCTTGCTGTATCAATCCATAGTGTGTCCCACGATATTTTGGAAAACATCTTTTTTACCAGAAGATTGAAGAGTAGAGCATGCATTCTGAAACTTTGTGGACACACTGGTGAGTGACACGTCAAGAATCCTGAGAAGAATTTATTGCTTTGAGACACTGCAAGAATCTTAATTTCCAATGCTGTGCATTGAAAAGTCTGTAATTGAGATAGTGGAAACATCAATCTATCTCAATTAGGGAAATTTATACATGGGTTCGCAATGAAAGTATCTAAGGTTAATGTAAAAGTCACTGCTGGCATCATCCCCATTGTCATTAAAAGACCTGGTCGGTACTGGCTTAGGTACTCGTGGACCTTTAAAGACCATAGTGTTTGGAGTCCATCTTTTTAGAAGATTAACTCTTGATAATACTGGTTTTTAACTCTTGATAATACTGGTTTTGCCTTGAACTTTGGCACTGACCACTGTTTCAACACATCTAGGTATACGCACAATATGATCATTATTGTGGTGAAGATAATTGTACCAAACACGTCATTTAGAAATAGCATAAAGAATTAATTTTGGGATTTCATGTCATAAGAAGTAAACCAGAGTAAAATTTTGCCATGATTGGAAACAAGTACATTAGAGAAATTTTTATTTACTGTTTCAATACAACAGTTTTCAAATTTTGTTGCTTGAACATAAGACATTACTTTTCCTTATGTAACAGTAACTTATTATTATTAAGATATAAACAAAGTCTGAAACATTCAGTGGCTTTCTAAGAATTTTTTAGAAAAAAATAATCTTGTGAAGAATTGAAAAATTTATATGCTGCTGACTTCATTGTGATTTATTGATTATTATATAAAGATTCATAACTGTGATCTGAAATTAAACAATGAGTGTGAACTTACAGCTTTGTGTATGAAGATGTCACATTACAAAAACTGTTGGTTAGTTAGTGACAAATTTCGAGATTAATTTTTTATAAATTTTGCACTGACTTGCTGGGTTTTTCATTCTGAAGTGATCACTGACTATTGAACTGTACTCATGATTTTTTTCAGTACTAGTGCCTTAAAATGTGAGTGATTGTCATTTGTGGACTTTCATTGTAAGTCTAATAGCTAATCTGAAACAACAGTCTTAGGAGTTCATTGATGGAATGAAACCATGTGCAATATTTTCTTCTCTGCATGGTTTCCAGTGTTGTTCTCCCTGTTCAGTTTTCTTCCTTGTTCATTCAGGATCACTGTTTGTCCATGCATGGCTCTTAATCTTCATTATTTCTGCAAATAAATGAAGAGTCTGTGATGAATGATTTCACTGGTTCTTTGATTGGAAAAATAATTTTTGAATGTGCAAATTAGAGCACCCAATATCTTTTTTCAAAATATTTCATGGGGTGATTGATATTTGTCACTGAACAGATATATTAAAAAGAGGCTAATTGGCGATAAGCCTGTAATCAGTTGTAGTTGTTGGATATGAGGCTATTATCAGTCATACTTAAATTGGCTGAAAGATTGATTTCACTTGACATCTATGAAATAGTTGCAGATGTTAGTGTGACAGGCACTCTAATGCCGCACAGGAATCAAGGTTGACTCATAGAACTTGAATTGCTCAAAAACATATGGGCATTTCTCATGAAGGGGATAGAAGGCAAAGCAAGAAATATGAAAGGAATAAAATTTTAAAAGTTAGCAGTCACATGAAACAGCGGTTAATGCAGTATAAGATGACTGTTTATGCACAGTAAAGAATTGGTAATAATTTTTGCACTACTATAAACCATACTACTAATGTTTTGAAGGCACACAATCAACATAGCAGCTGTTTTCAGAAATTACATGTATCACAGTTAACAGCTTAAAAAAAATTGACTAAATATGATTGAAGATACACACATGTAAAAAATTTACTTTTTGACATATGTGCCTTACAGAAAGGACATATCACTGTTTTTTACATAATGTTACAGTTGGCTGGTTTTAGTGTACCTTCCAATGCCTGTATTGTTCATTCTTTTTAATTTTGCCTTACAGGATACCATTGGTGGCTGTGCACCCTGTTAAGTGTAACTTTTGTAGCTTACTTACATAAAAATTTGGTTAATGGAAGTTTTGGAAAGGTTTTTTAGATGTTTGCCATCACAGGTATACACAGAATGCAGTATTTTTTTTATGGTCAGATAAATTTCTTGTTACTGTTAATTAAAGCTATGTGTGTGTTTTAAACTATCACTTATATAAAATATCTGGAAATATGTTAATCCTGTGATTAGTATCATTGAAGACAAGCAGTATCGAACACACTGTTTAACTGATACTGGCTGAATTCATGTTAGATTCCATCAACTCCACTTTCTTCGACAACTCAGCTGAAATGTTGCAAGGCAGTGCACCCTTGCCAAAAGCACCTTATTTTGAAAGACTCACCACCATTGCAAATAGTGGAGTTTGCAGGAATTCGTCAGATTCAGGTAGCGTGGTACAGGTTGCAGTGGCCATCTACAGCGGGTTTTTGTGTTTGGTGTGCTGTGTGTTCATTGAATGGTCACAGTAGTAAATAACTGTTAATCATTGTTGGCTGATCGTCTTGAGTGTGTAGTGTGCAGGTTGGGCCATTATGTGTGAAGGCCATGATATGCCTTGTTGTTTGTTTTTGTAATACAAATTGTGTGCTTTGTAGCTGTAAATATGAGTGGTTATTTCACTTGATTGGTTATATATCTTATGATATAACTATGTACAACACTATGCCGTAGACTGTTGGTGTAACAGTTTTCTTGTATTTTTTGTGTGTGTTTTGCTTTAGACTGGATGCTTGTATAAAAACTGCTATTAAAAAGCACTTGCTTGCTTATTTGTATTTTTAAAAAAGCTGGCTGAGATTCTGTAATTTAAAATTGCTTCTGTAGCTACAATAGAATTTGTTTTGATTAAAGAGAAAACAATAAGATAATAAGAATTTTAATCTAAAATTGTTTAATTTTTAACTATATCAGTTACTGCAGTCTTTTGATGATGTTGCGCCTGTCTCTCTGCAATAGATATGAATATTATGAGAAAAATGCTTCCAATTTTCTCCTTAGCTGAAATAAAAAGATAAACAATTCATCAAACACTACACAAAATTAAAGACCACTTAAAAAAAGGAAAGATGCAGAAGCACAATGCAGCATGATGTATTTCCTATTACTGAAACTAAAGCAAGTAAAAAGTCAGTGAGCTTGCTCCATGCACTATCTTCTGGAATATTTTCCTACATTATTACTGTTTGAGTGGTTTGTGTGACTATGCACCATTTTATTGAGCGAGGTTGCGCAGCGGTTATCACACTGCACTCGCATTCAGGGGGACGGCAGTTCAAACCTGCTCCCGGCCATCCTGATTTAGGTTTTCTATGGTTTCCCTCAACTGCTTAATGCAAATGCCAGGATGGTTCCTTTGAAAGGGCATGGCCAACTTCCTTCCCTATCATTTCCTAATCCAATTGGACTAATGACCTTGCTGTTTGGTCCCTTCCCCCAAATCAATTAACCAATCATGCACCATTTTAACAATGCTAAAAATCTTTCAGAATAATTCAGCACTATTTCTAAATTCACCTAAGTACTTTCTAAAGCAGTTTAATTTGAAGTATTTGAACAGGTGATTCAAAGTGTTTTTGTCATCCATTTATATATATGTGCCCAGGTAAACCTTTTATGGCACAGAAAATACTGTAATACAATATAGAAATAATACGCTTGAATTCAGATTACAAATATGATAAGAAATTAGTAAAAGAATATTATAAAAACAGCATGAATTCCTTGATTTTTTCATGAAAACCATCATTTTCACAAGTTAGGAGGAGGATATACACTTTACTCACACTTTCATTTCCAGTCTTTACTTGTGGGGCTAGGTTATGGCATGAACAGGGAAAAAAATTGAAGTTGTAGTGTTGCTGCAGTTGACATTCAATCAACGTACAGAATATTTATATATACATTCCAGTACACCAATAGAGCACACTTTGCAAAACACTCATTGAGCACACCTTTTAAAACACTATATGACACGATGAATCAGAATAGGGGAAGTAAGATCAGATTCAAGACAAATCGCCTGTTAAATTTTATCAGTAAATTGTCGAAGTATTCATAACAAAGTTCCTGAATTTACTGCCCTCCACAAAACCTCTTGCACTCAAATTATTCTCGGGATTAAGTGCTGGCTGAAACCCCAAGTAGTAAGCTCTGGGGTATTTAGCAGTTCATGGAATCTGTATTGGAAACAGAGGTATTAGATGCCGTAGGAAGGGGCAAGTGCTTATTGCAGTTGACATGCAAAGAAAATGTCTCTGCTGTGTTCAAATTTAAGTGTGACAGCAAAGTTGTGTGCTTGTTTATAGCTAGGCTAGATGAAATCAAGTTAATTGTTGGCTATTTTTACCAGCCACCCAATTCAGCTGTGACAGTTTTACAGTCATGGATAGGAAGTCTATGGTCAGTAGTGTGGAAGTGCCCAGATTATGCAATATTAGTTGGAGGCACCTTTAACCTACCAATTAGACTTGGACATCTATGGATTCATCACAAGGGGTACAGACAGACAGTCTTGCAAATTCTTTTGAACATTTTTTTCTGAAAACTATCTTGAGCAACCTATATGCAGTGGAAATATTTTAGAACTCATACCTACAAGCAGGCCTGACCTAATTGATGGTGTCAACATAGAGACCAGGATTAGTGACCAAAATGTCATCCTAACAACTTTGGTTACTAAAGTTAAAAAGTCAATCAAGAAGGTTAAGAGAGTATTCCTGACAGAACGAGCAGACAGACAGTTTTTGGCATCCCACTTAAACAGTTAACTGACATCATTTAGTTCCAAAACAGTGGATGTGGAGGAATTATGGGCAAAGTTTAAATGGACCATAAATCACACTCTGTCTGAGTAACTGGATTGAGAATGGAAAAGACCCACCATGGTTTAACAATGAAATCTGAAAAAAAGGCTGAGGAAGCAAAGGCTGTTGCACTTGTAGTTCAAGAGAGAATGTGCAAATGATAACAGGCAAAAGTTAAGAGAAACTTGTGCATCTGTAAAAAGATCAATGCATGAAGCTTACAACAACTCCCACTGTCACACTTTAGCAAAAGAACTTGCCAAGAATGAGAAAATTTTGGTCCCATGTAAAATCACCAAATAGGTCCAGTCACTTGTTGACCAGTCTGATGTGGCACTAGAAGGTAACAGAAGTAAAGCCAAAGCTTTAATTTTTGCATTTAAGAAGTTCACACAGGAGAATCGTACAAACCTACTGTCATTTGACCATCACACAGATTCCTTATGGAGAAAACATGAGATCCTGTGAACTATGGATGAAAGGCAAAAGGTGGATTCCATATTCCTAGATTCCATAAAGCATTTGACAGAGTCACACTGCCTACTGCTAATGAAGTTACAAGCACATGGATTAGGTTCCCAGATAAGTGAATGGCTCAAAGACTCCTTAAATAAGAAAATCCAGTATGTTTTCCTCAGTGTAGAGTGTTCATCAGTGACACAGGTACAGTCAGGAGTGTCCGAGAGAAGTGTGATTTGTTGTTTTCTATATACATAAGTGATATGACAGACAGAGTGAGCAGCAGTCTTTGGTTGTTTGCTACTGACGCTGTGGTGTATGGTAAGGTGTCCTTGTTGAGTGACTGTAAGTGTATACGAGATACCATACACTGAATTTGTATTTGGTTTGATAAATGTCATCTAGCTCTAAATGTATAAAAATGTAAGTTATTGGAAATCAGTACGATAAAAAAATCAATAATGTTCGAGTAGAGTATTGGTAGTGTGCTGCTTGATGAAACAGTCATGTTGATTAAATATCTAGACATAACATTGTAAAGCAATATGAAATAGGGTGTGCATGTAAGGGTTGTAGTAGGGAAGGTGAGAATTTTGGGAAAGTTTGGTTCATCTGTAAAGGAGTCTCCTTATAGTACACTAATGGACCCATTTTTTAGTATTGTTCAAGTGTTTTGGATCCATATCTGGTCATATTAAAGGAAGACATTGAAGAAGTTCATAGGTAGGCTGCTAGATTTCTTACTCATTAGGTTCAAACATCATGCAATTATTATGGAGTTACTATGGGAACTCAAATGGGAATCTCTGTGGAGAAGGTGACATTCTTTTCAAAGAGCACTGTTGGGAAAATGTAGCATTTGAGGCGGACTGAAGAGTGAGTCTACTGCTGCCAACATACATTTTGTGTAAGGGCTACGAAAATAAGATTAGAGAGATTAGGGCTCATTGGAGGCATATAGAAAGTAATTCTACCCTCACTCTGTTAGTGGAACAGGAAATGAAATGACTAGTAGTGGTACAGGGTCCTTCTGCCTTGCATCTCACTGTGGCTTGTGAAGTATGTGTGTGTGTAAATATAAATGTAAATTCATTCATCACTATGTGGCAACAGATTGTAGAAGATAAAAGCACTGGACAATGGAAGTCAGGATATACATTCATTTTCAGAAGAAAACAGATCACCTTGAATGACTAGAGACAGGAGTTCATATTCACAGGACATGTACATTAGTATGTTCTGCAGAAATGATTATCATTTCTGTGACCACAGTGCACCATATGTCCTGTTGCCTAGTAAGCACAGGGACTGCCATGGGCCCTGATAACTTGTTCCATCCATGATGGCATTGATGCACAAATGGCATCCTGTGGTATAGCCGTCCATGCTTAATCCGCCTGGTTCCAAAGTTCATCATCTGTACTCATTTTGCTAGGCAACAAGTTGGGTGATCTGATGGGCCAGGTCAAAAAACTGACATCCTATGACACCAAGAACACACTTGTTTATGCAGCAACAAGTGGTCATGCATTGTCTTAGCAAAAAGTTGTGTCTGGTGTGTTGTGCCGGAAGGGTACGGCTACAGGTGGCGGGATGTCATTCACGTAGGTCCCACTGGTCACATTATCTTGGACACACACAACTGTGGTTTGTGGTTGTACCCAATAGCAGCCCCCACCATAAGACTGTGTGTTGGTGCTGTATCTCTTGTGCAAATGCAGTCACTGTGATTCCGCTCGCAGAACCTGGATCATCTGTAAAAACTATCTGGTGCCATTCCTGTCCCCAGTGATGTTGTTCTATACATTACTTCTGTCTAGCATGTTTCTGCACATTTGACAAAGGTAGGCAGAGAAGTGACAACAAGAATGTAATCCATGCTGTAATAAAGTGTGACAGACTTGTCTGCGAGGCATCCTGCATGTATGCTCAGGTCACACTGATCCATTACATTTGGTTTATAGTGACAACAAGAGCTGCAGGTGGTATGGCACTGCAATATCGTTGTTGACCTTGAACCCATGGGCCAACATGGTTCAAACGCCAGTCGTTTCTGCAGAACATACTGATGTACATGTTCTTTGAATATGAATGTGCTATTTCTAGTTGTTCAAGGTGTTCTTTTTAACTGAATGTGAAGAAGAAGAAGAAGAAGAAGAAGAAGAAGAAGAAAAGTTAAACTAAACATGTCCTATTAATCGCCGTCACCCGTATGGATGTGGTTGTTGTCAAAGTGCATATGCACAGTGAGACCATATAATATTGTTTAGGAAAAATTTCAACTGCATTTATCCATTCTGTTTCAAAAAACATCATTGCAAATGAAATTTTGTAAATTATAAATTGTGATGTTTTGTGTGGAAAAGTCACAATCCACTTCTATGTGTATATAGCCCAATCCACTGACACATTAAAGGCAATAATTTGAGATCCTTTTATCAATTTTAGTGCAATCATTCATTAGTTGGCATCAAGTGTTCTTTTGATAGAAGAGCTGCAAGTAATTCTAGGTTATAATTGTCCCATTGGGCTGATAGTGAATCATTGTGTAGAGAAAATGTGTCCATTGCTTTGATAAGAATTTGCAACATTGCTATACCATTTGAATATTTCATAAAGCTTAAGAGGATAGCTTCTACCTCAGGGATGCAACTTGTGTACACCAACCTTTTATCACAGAGTGTCGATAAATATGTTTCTGTTTGTGGTAGAATCATTTTTCATACATTATTCATGACAGAGTAAAATAATGTCAGTTTATGGCTATACAACATGAATTATTGTGACTATGGAATTTCCTCAAACTGTTTCCACTTTTATCTTTCTGAAAGAATATTGTGGAACCTGAATGATAACAATGTGCTTCACTGCTCTTGCTGTAGATTGAGAACATAGTTCTCACTGTTCTACACACATGAGACCATTTAATATCTTAGTGAGGTACTACATAAGAAACATATGAAAAAGTTAGAAAACTCGAAAAAGTTGGGAAATTCAAAATTAATGTTGCCCATGTTTGAGAGGAAGAAGTGTAAAACAACAAAATATAAACTTTTGTAATGTGGTCTTATGAGAAGTTGCTGGAGATTGGTTGGGTAAATCAGACAACTAAGAAAGAGGCATTGAACTGGAGTGAAAAGAGCTGTATGGCACAATATGGACTAAAGTAAGTGATATGTTGTTGTTGTTGTTGTTGTTGTTGTTTGTGTGTGTGTGTGTGTGTGTGTGTGTGTGTGTGTGTGTGTGTGTGTGTGTGTGTGTGTGTGTGTTTGTTTGTTTGTTTGTTTGAGGAGGGGGTGCATAAAAATAAAGCACTTTCAAATCAATATAGGTTCCAGTAGTTGGGCAAAGGTGAATAGAATTTTACAAGGGAATTGCTTGAGGAACTGCACCAAATCAGTATTTGGAAGAAGGCTAAAACAACATATGCTATTAGAAATTTAGTTACTTTTTCTACTTTTTTCTATTTTGTTCCATTTCTGTTTTTTAAAAAAAGACTGGCTTAATTTAATTTAGAAATTTAAATGGTACATAAAATAAAAATTCGTTGGGGTTAGTATTTGTTGTGTTTGGTAAAGCTTAACTGGATGACAATGCTGAAACTTGTTACACAGGTTAATAACATACATGTTAGAGTGTCTCATTTTTGTCTCAAATATTAAATTAAAATGGTCTGAATTCCATAAATTATAACCTCAATAATAACCCATAAATGACAAGTGAATAAATATGCAATAATTATCCAATACTCTTCTCATGGGCACCTGTTATGAGATCATTTATATGCCTATCTAAACAACGGCATCTCTTCAAAGTTAAGATTCATTGTTGAATGAAAATTTTTGGTCAAATGTTTGAACAGAATGAAAATAAGACTCTTTATAAATTACATCATGTGTTTTTTTTTAAATTTTCATAGCTAAACAAAGAATGGGAAATGAACAAATTGAGTATCAAATTGACCAGCATGAGATCGAGTTTTGGGAAAAAATATTCAATTACTTTATAGTAATCACAGCAATTAAGAAAAGCTAATTAGTGATTTGAGGGAAAGCCAAAATATTTTGCAAATGGTTGCTACCAGCTATGTAAATGAAGTGTTAGAAAGATCATCTCTTCACAGTCTAGCTATATTTCACATAAAAAGTTACATTGGTGTAGTATTTAACTATCAAAAAGATTCCTACAAATCAAGTACTAAACTGAGGACTTTTGAGAACAGCAAATAGTAGAAAGACAAATGAGGTGTCAAAGTTTGTCTTTTCAGTCACTAATGATTTTGAACAGAAAAAGTTATGTAGGTGTGATGTTTAACTGTCAAAATGGTTTCCTTCAAATCAAGCACTAAACAACCTTCAGATTGACAGCATCTGTACCTATCTTATAAATTATGCCTGTTATCAATATTCTGCTTAAAAAAGTTTATTTATGACTTCTTCCTTAAGTTTTTAAAATAATTTGTTGCTTTATAGCTTTATTTTTATCATAACATATCCATTTTTTAAATTTTTCTTGCAGTTTTATATTTCACAAAGAAACTTTTGGTCTTTAATCATGAGACGTACCTTCTGTTGTAGTGTTAGCACATGGCATTATTATTAGCCACAACAGAAGTAATACAATCAATCACATAATCACTAGTAATAATAGCAGTTGTTACAGCATTAGTAGTGGTGCTTATGGTAACAATGGTAATACAATATTAATGAGAGTCTCATATGGTTTGACAATAGCGATGTTGAACCAAGTTATCTTCAGGCTATAGTATTCAGTATTGTTAGAAGACCTCAGACCTAAGTAGGCTTACTCTGACGTGTCTTGAGACAACCAGCTGTCACTTATCTATCTCAAAACAATGGAGAAATGAGAGTGTTTGCACATCAAGGATATTTCACTTCAGGACTAGAACATTTGGAAGAAGGACTAAGGAAGTTAACATTTTTCACCAGGTTCATTATTAGTGTTATTAGCGCATGGACTGGGGAGTGGGGGGGGGGGGAGGAGGGGGAGGTGGAGGGGGTGGTAAGGGGAGAGAGAGAAGAAACATGTGATTTGAAAAGAATGGCCATCTAAGATCGATAGATAAAGTTCTGAAAAATCACAAGTTTACATATTTGTTTCATCCTTTTACTTGTACATATGTGTTTATTTGTTTATTTCCAGGACAAATATGTTCACAAACAGCAAGGTGTATGTGAGATTCACAAGTTTACATATTCTATTCTGATTGGCTTACCTTTTCACACTGTCAAAGGTAGATTTAACTAACATGAATGCAATGTTTGTTTAAGGGAATGGGTAAACTAAAAAATTTGAATAAACAAGACTGCTGCGACCATTAGAATTCTTTATTGGATAACAGGACTCATTTTTGGTTTGTGGTTGCCCTACATATAAAGTAACTTACAAATTGCTAAGCATATTCTAGATACAAGATAAGACCATAAAAATACCTTGAAATTCATGTATTATTCCTCTTTATCTTATCAGGGCAGTGGAAGGTTACTTCTCATAACCACTTACCTTCCACTTTTATTAAATGAGACACATTATATCTCATCAGCAAGGAATTGGATACAAAATACAAGTGAAGGTGTAATGTAGCCTTAAGCCATCAGTTAGCTGTGGATGGAAAAAGGAAAAAAAGCCATTATGATAGCGGAAACAGTCAATAATGAATATTAATTGTTAAATTTGGTATTATTGTTATTATTACTGGTCAATGCGTCCATTCTGTGTTTCAAATGTATTAAATACAAGTGTCAGTAAGGGCTGCGAGAGGATAGATCACTACCTTCGCTCAAAAACAATCATCTTGTTATATCTGCAGGTAGATAGTGAGTTTGCTCTTACCACCCTGCTTTCCTTTTTTACTTTTTTGTATTCTTTCTTTTTATGTTTTTAAAGAATATTAATTGTAATATATGAATTGAAAGTGGAAAACTGAAGTTATTACTTGTCCAGAACTACTTACATGCAGGAGGCTAGATATGTACTACTGCCAATAGGCACACGTAAAAGCAAGAATGATAAAACAACCCTAACCAGGTCACTAGATCTGGAGAAGAGAGGAATGTGTCTGTACAGAGACTGGAGTTAGACAAAGATGAAGGGGGAGCCTCAGAGAGGCCGTCTCTTGACATCGCCCTTCATCTTTGTCTACCTTCTTTCTCACTATAGATGAATAACTCTCATCTTGGGGTGTGAGTGACCTGGACAGGATAGTGTTTTTATTTTTGTATTAACCATGTCTGTCAGCAGTATTACATATTTCACCTCTTGCAGGTAATTACTGGCTAACAGTTCTGGTTCTGTCCCATAATTTATTAGTTCTTTTGATTGAAATTTCCTTTTGTTTTTACTTCCCCCTATTATTGTTTTTAATCTGAGTAGCATCAATGAAAATGATGGATGTATAACTCCTATTTGCTACAAGAATGGGCGAGGAACCAAGAGTGTTGCATTTTTCAGAGAAATTCCGTCAGCCAAACCAAAAAGAATAGAAAGGTTTAAATATTATGGTACTGTAGAGACAGGATTAACTTTTATACTTGTGGATAAAAAGGAAATACAAAAATGATTTCCACAATACCAGCTTCTGAGATTAGGAGTATGATGTTCTGGAGCCACAAAGTGGATTTTAGAAAAAGTGAAAAATTGACGAGATGGGGGAATATTCTGATTTTTCCCCAATATTGGAGGAAAGGATGTAACTAGTGGAATATAAACTTTGACTAACCACTTCTAATCTGTGATAAATCATGTGTCAAGTAGCTCATTGTGAAGATAAATTTGTCATTGTAAGGCCAAGTGTATTGAAATTTTCATGAATTTAAAGTTAACAAACTCAGACAAGAAGAGTCTTGGTGCCTCACTAGCTCTGTCAAACCTATACACATGACCAATTCTATACAGTGTTTTGTGTGTGTGTGTGTGTGTCCAACCTAAGAATGAGAACTTGCTACTCAAAATGTATTAAGAGGCTCTTTGAAATGTTTTCTTTTGCCCATTGTGTCAGAGATTCTGATGAAGTATTCTTGCACCTGGATTCCACAAACTCCTGGCACCGTACAGTGCATGAGATTAATTGTATGACATATTGCTCCATAAACTTTCTTTGAAATGTTTGTTGATGAATCTTGATAATTCCCATGCACTGGTACACATATACCAAGCTGAATCAGAGTCACAAGCCTCACTTAGACCTTTGAGACAGGGGTTAAAACAGTCACTTCCTCTATATGCCCTGTAGCTATCTGATTACTCCCAAGTTTGATCACTGAGCAGAACACCCAACCCTGCAATCAGTCATTAGATCATCATCAACAGGTTTCTCCCATCTCTTCTGTAAACAACACAGAACATAGTGTAAAATCAAAGAGGGTAAGGACTTAAACAAGAACTTCACACTTCAAGTCTATTGCAGCAAAGCTCAATTTTGTAAGTACTAATAAACTTTGGCAAGTCTGATTCTTCCATTTGATAACACCTCCAGCTAGGCAGTTGCTCCACACTCTCTGCAAGGTGGCCTCTTCCTAAACAACCTGCAAATCCACCTCAAAAATAGGCAATAAACTTAGACTTTTCCGACACCTGCTCAAAGGAATGCACTTCTGAACATTTTTCCAAACTTTCCACACATACTCAACAACCGTACTCATCCCTGACTACAAACCTCTGAAATACGCCTCCAAACCAGCTCTGTCCCAGAGGGCTCCAACTGACCTCCTGCACCCTACCGGGCCACCAACTGACTCCTTGATTTTGTGAGCTGCCCACAGCTCCATGATAGTCTTCTCACATGCAGACATTTTGCCCAATCAGTACCCAGAACACAAAGCACTGAGATTGTCCATTTGCTGCTACTGCTCATAGTACTACTGTAAAGTGCTGTTGCCTGTCAACACTTCCTGTGGTTTGTACCCAAAGGGTACCAGGAAACGCCAGCCATTCTGTAGGAAACACTCGCCTGTAAAAACTGCAAGGTTAGTCTGTTAAATGAATTCAGGCTGGAGAATAGCCACAATACCACAGGCACTGACTGGTACAGTCATTCCCAAGAGGAACTATCACTAGCCAATTCATTACCCAGACTAATGTACTCATAGTAAATACATCACAAGGTCCAGAGTGCTGTGCTAGCTGATGGGATGGAGTTGGTGTGGCATGAAATAACTGATGTTACCAGTAATATAGACTATAGTATTTCTATTTCATTTATGTTAATACGGTTCTTGATCAGTGGAAGAAAAGGAGTGAAAGATGCTAGCAAAGATGAGTCGAATGAGAGTTCATGATTACAGAAAGAATAGGAAGAAGCCTTTAAGTGCAGAAAGCTTTCAGACCAGTCTTGTAATACATTATTCTTTATTCTTTAAGCTACAGATATTTTAATACTGCACAATGAATGCATTTCATGTACAGAAATCATCCGATTCTAGAGGTGTTTCAGGTACTAGTTTTCCATTGTTAGAAACTATTTAAGAAATATACCCATCTAAATAGAAAGGAAGTTTTGTTTGGCTAACAATATACCAGTGAGTGACACATTATTGTAAGTATCAACACCTTACACAAGTATCCAAATGATGTTGTTTCTCCTGTGTAGGCTGCACTACCTCTATCTTCAACATGTGAAACATCCTTTACTCTAATAATTGAATATATAAGACTTCAGTAAACATTCTTTTTAAATGACCTCTGCCCCATGTGTTCTTCAGTGACATTCAGCTTTGGGACTCTAAATGATATATGTCATTGGCTTTTATGTCATTCTCAGAAAAGTGAGGAATATCCTATCTATGCCCCCACAGTGGAGTCATGTCAACAGGTGAACTTCATGCTCTACAGTCAATAAAACACAAAACGTGTGTGATATTGGCAGGAAGGCTAATTCAGCTGAATGCACAGTGCAGTTGGTTAGGATCATAGTAAAGTTGGTTCAGTTCTCTTAGGTTTTGAATTTCTTTCTATCAGTTGATTGATTTACTGGAAGAACAGTCTTAATGTATTATAATGCAAAATGAGCATTTAAAATTAAGGTTGACATTTGTAAACAGTACAAGAAAACAAGTAATATTTTATACATACTTAAGCTTACAGTGTTACAGTTCAAATAAGTTATGTCATCAGCTTATAAGTAATCTTTAACACTTGTAGTTGTTTCTGGAAGGCAAATAAGCAGATGTTTGCTTATTGGAAAGCCTGTCTTGCATTCTTTGATAAACAGAACCTTTGCATACACTCATATATTTCAGCTATGCTCACAATATTGCATGCTGAATTCTTTCAGTATAAAAACATTGTAGTGTAATTGAAAAGAAGCAAGTTGCCATTTGGGCTACCGGTATTTTAGAAATAGAGGTCCTGACAAACAGAGTGGAGATGCCATGATCAAAACTTCTATGCACTACAAAGTTATGATTCAGTTTATTGTTAAATATTAAGAATAATAGCATCCCACAGGCTGAATAAGGCACTAGAAATATTACATGCAATTGTAAGCATATTTACAGAATATCTATCTCTTAATTGCAACTAATTTGTGCATTTTTGCCTTTCTTTTCACTGATGATGTGTAGAAATGTGTGCTTACATGAAATAGGGCTGTCAAAAGTATATTTGAGTGTTGCTGCATTTACGGAGTTCATAATGTTTTGCTTCTATTTATTTTTACAAATGGTTGTAGACAGGTGCGTGCATATAGAATATGTTTCTCAGTTGTATATTCATATGTAATTATTGTTTTAGTAGCAATCATTTTGTTTTGCTATACCTTCTGCTAAATCCATTTATGTTGCTTGCAGGCACAGCTGAAGAAGGTGGTTCAGTAACTTTTGCTTATCAATATTTGTTGATTTTTGTGTTGAGTGTCTTCAGTTTTCTGGCTTTGTATTTATAATATGATAGCTATAATCCAGTTGTAATCATATATTCTCAACTGTTTAGTAATTTAAAGTTGAAACTCTTTCACTACTGCATAAGACTGCAAAGATTTTTTGATGAATAGAGTGGATTGTTTGTTTACACATCTCAGTTTTAGTTATCCCGTTCATATTAGCTACTTTTTGGCTGCAGAGGTTCTGTTGGAACCCCACCCACCTTGGTTATCATGCAATCATGTTTGCTGAATACCTCATTTTGTGTTAACTGTACTGAGAGCTGTTTTACATACCTTTCTGAGAATGTAGGTGCAGTCATTAGTTATCAGTTGGTCCTTGGTTCTAATTTGGATGGCCTCTTTGAAACAGTCTCAATATTTGGATGTTTCTGCCAAAATCCTGGTGAAATTATATTCTGTAGTATGTATCAAACAACGGAAACTCTAGGTTGGAATATGAGCAAAAAAAGAAAAGGATATATTGCTACTTACCATAAAGATGAGACAAGTCATTACACTGATGGACATTATGTTGTAAAAATTTTAAAACATAAGATCTGATAGTGACAGCGTAGCTTTATTGAAACCAGTCATGCAGTAGAGTTCTTTTGTAGCAAACTTAGCTTGTGAAATTCTCTTCAGTTATCATATATAAAATATTTCAGGAATGGCAAAGGGGGGGGGGGGGGGGGGGGGGGGGAGGCGTGATGCGGAAAATGCTGCAATCATTTTCGTAACACAGAAACAGAGTAATTTATATCACATCCAAAAGGGCATGATTATTGGCTGTTGGTCCACGTGTAGAAACATTTCCAAAATGGCAAAGTTTGTAAATTGTTCACATGCTGCTGTGATTAAAGTATACCACGCAAGCCAAAAGGTGCTTTCCAAAAGCAGCACTGAGGCAACTGTTGAACAACTGACCACACAGATGAACAGTGGCTCCTCAATGACCGTTCAGTGAATGTTGCTGTGTGTAGGCCTCTGCAGAAGGTGCCTGGTTCACATACCCCTGCTGTTCATCAGTGACACGTGCTGGAATTCGCACACCAGTACCACAGCTGGACATCCACTGAGTTGTGACTATTGGCCTTGAATCACGTTTTATGCTCCATTGGACAGACTGCCACTGGAATTTAGTGTGTGAAATGTCTGAAAGCAAACATCCTGCAACAGTTGTTGGAAGAAGGCAGAGGAGGGAGCATTATGGTTGGGAAATGTTTTAATGGCATTCCGTGGGTGATCTTGTCATTCTCAAAGGTTGAAAAGTATGCATCTATTGTTTGAGACATGTCCACAGCTACACATCAGTTTGTTTTTCCTCAACACAGTGGCATCTACCAGCAGCACAATAGTGTGGCACGTGCGTGGTTTGAAGAGCACAAGGATCAGTTTAGTGTACTCTCCTGGCCACCAAAGTCACTGGATTTAAACCCAATCGAGTATCTATGGAATGACCTCGGTTGAACTGTTCACACCATAGATCCTCAACTGAGAAACCCAGCACAGTTGCGCATGGTGCTTGAGTTGTCATGGCTCCATATCCATGTCAGTACCTTCCAGAACCTTATTGACTCTCTTCTTCCTGCATGTCTCCACAGCAAAAGGTGCTTATTCAGACATTTTACTGATGGTCACATTAATGTCATTGGACAGTATCCACTGACACTGCAGCTTCCACCACCAAAACTATCTTGAACATCCTGGAGAAAGTTTAGAGCTCTTAAATCTTGGAAAATGAAGACGGAATATGTGTTAATAGAATGTGCCTGAACCACTTTCATTTTACAGATGACATTGTACTTTTTGCATCTGGTGTTGATATAGTACAACAGTGGATGAAAGAACTTGATAGAAAAACTTTTACATTTACACCTATAGTTGATTGTAATGAGACTAAAGTAATGCTCATTGTATAAACTGATAGGAAGTAGTACAGAACAGCAATGCAGTCATAGAATGAATTGATGGTGTTTTGTGTTTTGAGGAGGTGGCAATGATGATGACTTGATGGACAGGAAAAAAACTGAAGAGTGAAAAATGGCCTTAGTAAACTGAATAAGATTTTACAGTTCCAAGCTTCCACAATGAAACAGGAAGTACAGAATTAATATAGATTGATAGTTTTGACAGAAGGCTATGAGGCTTTGAGTTTTAAAATAAAAAACACTAAAAATACTGGGTGGCACATAGTGACTAGTAGGGAAACGAATGTTGGAAATTACTGGTAGAAGCAGGATGAAACAGAGTTAGGGGAGGCATGTAGCGATGGGACTGGGTAGGTAATCTACAATGTACTTTCTTTGTTAAATTCCATGAGATAAGAGTAGACTGATAAATGAACTAATGAAAGCTGAAGGGACAACATTTAAAAAAATCATGCAACAAAAAATTCCAATAGTGGAAGAACACAGTACATATAAAAGTATGGAGGAATCCTTTGTGGAGCAGTGGATGTCAGCTGGTTGATGATGATAACAATGAAAATGTTTTCTTTGCTAACTGATATTTCTTTTTTAATCTGTAGAAATCAATCATGCATTTGGGACAGACTAGCCATTTAGCAGTAGTGTTACTCTCTAGAAGGACATCATCCCTGTCATACAAGTATAAGAAACTCACATTTTTGTATCTGCA
Organism: Schistocerca gregaria; assembly: GCF_023897955.1. Classification (NCBI taxonomy): domain Eukaryota; kingdom Metazoa; phylum Arthropoda; class Insecta; order Orthoptera; family Acrididae; genus Schistocerca; species Schistocerca gregaria. The sequence continues at coordinate 77,235,247 of NC_064925.1, read as the reverse complement.
GATGGTGCACCTTTGGTAGATAATAAAGAAACCACACTCTCAGAAGAGATGGAGAAATACTTCAGAATTATATTCTTCACTGACATTTTCACCAACTTGTTTGTGTTCATGCCAGCATAAAGAAAATTCAGTGTTGATAATGTTTTGTAGAGTTTAACATTTCTTCCTCTCTGAAGATGAAAGCTTACTTTCATGGTTATACTTTGATTGTGTTACCTTATAACATTAATTTGTGATACTATTTTCTGTTTTTACATTTCCTCTCCCCACCTGACCTCCATTATACACCCTCTTGAATCCTTTTTACTGCAGTTTATCTCTCAAACTACTCTTACTTACACGCTCATCAGACAAAACATTAGTCACCTACTTAAAGGAAGATAATGGCTGCTTTGATGTAGGACTAGTTGCATCACATGACCCTCCATTTCTGACAGAAGTCATGCCAGTGAAGTGGTGTCTATGTGCCAGTCAGCTGAATGGAATCAGCATAGTAAGATGGGTTGACATTGACAGATGACAGGATGACTGAAAAGAGCTATTGTGTTTGGACATGCTATCAGCCACATCACAAATGAAGTTCCGCAATGTGTTGGTGTATCAGGGTGGACTATCCAGTGTGTATTCATGTAACAGTGTACCACTTGCAGTCAAGTAACACAGGGTAAGAACAGTGATGATAAAAAGATTTTAACCAGTACGGACTGGAGACAAGTATCATACCTCATCAAGGACAACTGGTTTCAAATCTGGGACTAATGGTTGCTGTTGGTGAAGGTAGGTCTATCTCAACCAGTTTCTGAGTGAACATTGTGAAGGGAAACACAGGCAATGGGCAATCAGAGTAGGGTACTTCACAAAAGGCCATTTCTTTCAGGGGCACATAAAGATGCGTGTCTTCAGTAGGCCACGCAACACAGAAACTGGGGTATAACGGACTGCTTGCAAACAGTGTACTTTGACAAGTTGTGATTATGCCGATTTTTTCAAATGATGCAAGGTGTTAAGTGCAGAGGTTCCCATGAGGCTTTTAACTTACAGTGTGTGGAGGGCGTAGTTCAGGCCAGACAGGTTCTGTGATGTTTCCAGTAAGTACAAGCTGTCCTACATGCAACATTCTTTCAGAAAAATCAGTTTGTCCAACACTTTTCACCAACGTATTTATTCATAAAGCACATGATGGCAACACACAACAATGACAACATAACTTGTCCTAACTTACCAAACTACAATCACCGCAAAAGACTACTGTTATATTTGTGGTGACAGTGCAAACATTTGACTAAACAATTTTCAAACATTCACCACCTGAGTCACTGTAAAAGACAAGAAATAGTTAATCCAATGTGAATGTGTCAAAATGTTCATTATGCACAAACTGAAGCTACATAAGGAATTAACTTGTTAGAGTCCCACAGTCAGGTGAAGGAAAAGAAAAAGAGTGAGAGGGAGATGAATCTTTTGGAATTGAATGAAATTCACCATCCCTTTCTATGTGAAAAGCAGGAAATGTCTGCACTTATCAGATGGCTGAAAGCAAGGGGAAACTACAGCCGTAATTTTTCCCGAGGACATGCAGCTTTACTGTATGATTAAATGATGATGGCATCCTGTTGGGTAAAATATTCCGGAGGTAAAATAGTCCCCCATTTGGATCTCCGGGCGGGGACTACTCAGGAGGATGTCGTTATCAGGAGAAATAAAACTGGCGTTCTACGGATCGGAGCGTGGAATGTCAGATCCCTTAATCGGGCAGGTAGGTTAGAAAATTTAAAAAGGGAAATGGATAGGTTAAAGTTAGATATAGTGGGAATTAGTGAAGTTCGGTGGCAGGAGGAACAAGACTTCTGGTCAGGTGACTACAGGGTTATAAACACAAAATCAAATAGGGGTAATGCAGGAGTAGGTTTAATAATGAATAGGAAAATAGGAATGCGGGTAAGCTACTACAAACAGCATAGTGAACGCATTATTGTGGCCAAGATAGATACGAAGCCCACACCTACTACAGTAGTACAAGTTTATATGCCAACTAGCTCTGCAGATGATGAAGAAATTGAAGAAATGTACGATGAAATAAAAGAAATTATTCAGATAGTGAAGGGAGACGAAAATTTAATAGTAATGGGTGACTGGAATTCGAGTGTAGGAAAAGGGAGAGAAGGAAACATAGTAGGTGAATATGGATTGGGACTAAGAAATGAAAGAGGAAGCCGCCTAGTAGAATTTTGCACAGAGCACAACTTAATCATAGCTAACACTTGGTTTAAGAATCATGAAAGAAGGTTGTATACGTGGAAGAACCCTGGAGATACTAAAAGGTATCAGATAGATTATATAATGGTAAGACAGAGATTTAGGAACCAGGTTTTAAGTTGTAAGACATTTCCAGGGGCAGATGTGGACTCTGACCACAATCTATTGCTTATGACCTGTAGATTAAAACTGAAGAAACTGCAAAAATGTGGGAAATTAAGGAGATGGGACCTGGATAAACTGAAAGAACCAGAGATTGTACAGAGTTTCAGAGAGAGCATAAGGGAACAATTGACAGGAATAGGGGAAAGAAATACAGTAGAAGAAGAATGGGTAGCTCTGAGGGATGTAGTAGTGAAGGCAGCAGAGGATAAAGTAGGTACAAAGACCAGGGCTGCTAGAAATCCTTGGGTAACTGAAGAAATATTGAATTTAATTGATGAAAGGAGAAAATATAAAAATGCAGTAAATGAAGCAGGCAAAAAGGAATACAAACGTCTCAAAAATGAGATCGACAGGAAGTGCAAAATGGCTAAATAGGGATGGCTAGAGGACAAATGTAAAGATGTAGAAGCTTATCTCACTAGGGGGTAAGATAGATACTGCCTACAGGAAAATTAAAGAGACCTTTGGAGAGAAGAAAACCACGTGTATGAATATCAAGAGCTCAGATGGAAACCCAGTTCTAAGCAAAGAAGGGAAGGCAGAAAGGTGGAAGGAGTATATAGAAGGTTTATACAAGGGCGATGTACTTGAGGACAATATTATGGAAATGGAAGAGGATGTAGATGAAGACGAAATGGGAGATACGATACTGCGTGAAGAGTTTGACAGAGCACTGAAAGACCTGAGTCGAAACAAGGCCCCCGGAGTAGACAACATTCCATTAGAACTACTGACGGCCTTGGGACAACCAGTCCTGACAAAACTGTACCAGCTGGTGAGCAAAATGTATGAGACAGGCGAAATACCCTCAGACTTCAAGAAGAATATAATAATTCCAATCCCAAAGAAAGCAGGTGCTGACAGATGTGAAAATTACCGAACTATCAGTATAATAAGCCACGGATGCAAAATACTAACGCGAATTCTTTACAGACGAATGGAAAAACTGGTAGATGCAGACCTCGGGGAGGATCAGTTTGGATTCCGTCGAAATGTTGGAACACGTGAGGCAATACTGACCTTACGACTTATCTTAGAGGAAAGATTGAGAAAGGGCAAACCTACGTTTCTAGCATTTGTAGACTTAGAGAAAGCTTTTGACAATGTTGACTGGAATACTCTCTTTCAAATTCTGAAGGTAGCAAGGGTAAAATACAAGGAGCGAAAGGCTATTTACAATTTGTACAGAAACCAGATGGCAGTTATAAGGGTCGAGGGACAAGAAAGGGAAGCAGTGGTTGGGAAGGGAGTGAGACAGGGCTGTAGCCTCTCCCCGATGTTATTCAATCTGTATATTGAGCAAGCAGTAAAGGAAACAAAAGAAAAATTTGGAGTAGGTATTAAAATTCATGGAGACGAAGTAAAAACTTTGAGGTTCGCCGATGACATTGTAATTCTGTCAGAGACAGCAAAGGACTTGGAAGAGCAGTTGAACGGAATGGACAGTGTCTTGAAAGGAGGATATAAGATGAACATTAACAAAAGCAAAACGAGGATAATGGAATGTAGTCAAATTAAATCGGGTGATGCTGAGGGAATTAGATTAGGAAATGAGACACTTAAAGTAGTAAAGGAGTTTTGCTATTTAGGAAGTAAAATAACTGATGATGGTCGAAGTAGAGAGGATATAAAATGTAGACTGGCAATGGCAAGGAAAGCGTTTCTGAAGAAGAGAAATTTGTTAACATCGAATATAGATTTATGTATCAGGAAGTCGTTTCTGAAAGTATTTGTTTGGAGTGTAGCCATGTATGGAAGTGAAACATGGACGATAACTAGTTTGGACAAGAAGAGAATAGAAGCTTTCGAAATGTGGTGCTACAGAAGAATACTGAAGATAAGGTGGATAGATCACGTAACTAATGAGGAGGTATTGAATAGGATTGGGGAGAAGAGAAGTTTGTGGCACAACTTGACTAGAAGAAGGGATCGGTTGGTAGGACATGTTTTGAGGCATCAAGGGATCACAAATTTAGCATTGGAGGGCAGCGTGGAGGGTAAAAATCGTAGAGGGAGACCGAGAGATGAGTACACTAAGCAGATTCAGAAGGATGTAGGTTGCAGTAGGTACTGGGAGATGAAGCAGCTTGCACAGGATAGAGTAGCATGGAGAGCTGCATCAAACCAGTCTCAGGACTGAAGACAACAACAACAACATCAGATGGCAGCAGATGTAAATGTGGAAGTGGTACAAATATTAAGTTTTCAAAAGAGTGTATCTTTAATTGAAAAGAGAGAGGAAAGGGCTGGAGGAAATGCTCCTGTGTTGTAACAGACAAAAATTTGTGCTAAACTGCAACTCAAATCTGGATATCGTGTTTACTGTAAGCAGTCAGTGTTTAACCCTTTGGAGGCTGACCACTTAGAAGAATATTGGGCTAGGAAACTGGCCGTTTATGCCATTTTGTGAAGTGTTACTGGCACATACTTAACTGATATATCTTCAAGCATTAAAAGCCTGGTTTCAGATAAAGCACAGTCTAAACAGAGTTTGAAAGACTTCTTGGTAGACAACTCCTTCTGCTCTAGAGATGGAAATTTAACAGGGACTATTAGACCAGCTTAAGCAAAAATGCATGTCAGATTTCAGTTTTTACAGCACTTGGTCACAACTGTCAAGATTACATATTTTGTGTATGATAAATTTATTAAAAGTGCATAACTATGTTTCATTCTGATAGTGTATTAATTCTGTAAATATTTGCAGTTTGAGTATACTGTAATGCTTTTTATGTTATACTTTCTGACTTACTCAACACCCACAAGAATCTTCTCATTTTTGGGGCTGTGGAACAAAAAATGAACCTAATCTAAAGAGTTAATACATACCACTACAGGATCAAGATTCAAGACTTATTTTTCATATTTACTTTAGTTCTTTGATTTATAACAAATGTAAAAAAATAAATGTCATGTGGCACTACAGCCTGGTGAAAGTCTTTTGATTGGATGTCACTTTGGCAACTTGTGCGCCCATAAAACCAGCGGCACCCAGTTTTCTCTAGGTGATCACCCATCAAAGTACTAGCAAGGGCCAGCATTGCTTAAATATGGTGATGGGCAGGAACCAGTGTTACCAGGATGACAAGGCCACTGCCTATAACAAATTTTAAAATATTGATGACAGAAACTATAATTATCCTCCCAAAAAGAAAGTGTAAGGTGAGGTATTGAGCAATTTCTTCCTCTCAGGCTTCCAAAATTTCTTGCTTACTCAACAGATGTGACTTATTTGTAGAAGAATTATGGTAAACTGTGAAACCTAATGACTACATGTACAAAATTATGTCAATGCGGTCATATTGGCTCAACCATTCGCAGCAGCTGCTATTACATTCGCTATCGTTTCTTTTGAAATAATTCTAGAAATTGACAACAGAAGGCAGCACCAGTCAAGGAACATGTAGCAAGATGTCTATACATTGTTCTCATGTGAAACAAATCCAGCTTTCAAGGGACAGGTGGCTCATGCATCGAGAAACTCGTGCCTTGACCTGTACTCGGGTGCAGTCTTTTTAACAAAAAATTGTGGCATTTCCACAGTGTTATCTACATATTAGTTTATCTAAACACATCTCTGGGTCTGGCTCAAAGATTCATGGCCACTGATGTTTCCTTCTACTATCTCCAAACACTGCTACCCACAGTTCCCCACACGGTGTACGGGAATACTACTGGAAAATCATGGCCTACCAAGTCATAAAGATATACAGTATACCAACTGTGTTAAACACATTAAAATTAAATATATAGATTCAGAGGGGATGAAATCAGTGAAGATGCAATAATATGAAATGAAATCATAACAATTGTTCAAAAATGGGAAACCTGCAATGTGATGAATATGCTGTGAAAAATAAAAACTTGTACCAAACCACTTCATAAACCCAGAACATCTACTTATTGTGAGCAGCTGGCTAGGCTATTGGACTGCCTAAGCAAACCTCCATGCTTGAGTCACACTATCATTGGCATTATTGTTCCTTCCTGTAAGTCCTGAGGGCTACAACCAGAGGTCCTTTCAAATGGTGTGTGGGGGAGCACCATTGGAGTGACTGGATTTGATGGGTGATGGCTTCATCAGCCAAAGGGATGTTTATGGATGGACTTAAATTCATTGAAATGAAACAAATGGTATCAGTGTGAGTGAAATCAATGAAGATGCAACAATATGAAATTAGATCCCTGAAAAACTACTCAGAAATCTGAAACAGGAATGTACTGAATATGTTGTGAGAAATAACTTTGTGCCATACTGAAACTTAAACATACAGCGTGTGCTTATTACTGTGGCCCAGTGCACCGGCTTAAATTCAGCTGTTTGCATGTGGCACAGCACTTGCTGTGCCATCTCTGCCAAATTAAGTCATCCATGCATGCACACACTGTTTAATCTGTATAGGGTTACAACGCTCCTTCCCCCTTTGAGGAAAACTATTCACTCTGGAGATGCCCATGTCTTCATCAGAAGGGGCTAACTGCTGGAGCACGTGTCATGCTGTCACAGGAGAATAGAAGCATGTATGGTAATCTTACAAAAGAAAAAATCTTTGTGAGGCCCACGACTGTAGCCACAGTGGTTGTTGATTGGCAACAAACCACATAAGGAAAATTTGAGAAACCACCAACTAGTACAATCCAGGAGGAGTTAAGGGATGGATCCATAAAATCAGCATTAGTACACTCCAAAGGGTGCTGAGAGGTACAGGCCATGAGGAATGAGAGGCCCATGGTGCTACCCGATGGGTGGCGCACTGCGAGCAGACTGACAACACACACCTGATTTCATTGTCAATACCACCAAAATGTGTCAGTGGGCTAGCAACTTTGTATGAGAAATACCTCAGTAATCCATGTGGGAAAGGTGAATAACATCCCAGCACAGTGCGGACAGGGCCACAACACTGGGAGCTGACTCTTCAGTATCCAACAATAGCACACATCAAGAATTGAGCAGCAGTTTTGGAGAGCATAAAAATTACACAAAGGATCTGACACCTGTCCCAGTGGTTTATCTGGCAAGCCAAGGCAGACAAAGTGAACAACCTGATGCAAGACAGGATTGGCTGTGACAGCTGCCAACATTTGAAAATTGGTAATGGGAAAACCATCAACAGTGTTTTGGCTTCGATGTCTAAATGTAAACACAAAGTTCATCCTGATCAAATTCAAGATCAGGACCAGTCAGCAACTGAGAAAGAGCACCAGCATTAGCGTATTGTGCTGTGGGATGGAATGGAGTCTTGTAGTTATAGAAACAAGAGCCTAGTATTGCAGGAGATGGGCCACTTTGTCTGGAAGAGATGCCAAGGGATGACAAAAAGAAACCAGATGTTTATGATCAGTAATGAAATGAAATTTAGAACAGTAGATGAAAACATGAAATTTTTTGAGTGGATACACAATATCTAAGGCTTCCTATTCTATCTGGGAGTAGCGCTGTTGTGCCTAATTCAGGTTTTGGAAGTGTATGCAACAGTGTGGAGGAGGAAGAGATTAGTGTTTAACGTCCTGCCGACAACGAGGTCATTAGAGACGGAGCGCAAGCTCGGGTGAGGGAAGGATGGGGAGGTAAATCGGCCGTGCCCTTTCAAAGGAACCATCCCGGCATTTGCCTGAAGCGATTTAGGGAAATCACAGAAAACCTAAATCAGGATGGCCGGAGACAGGATTGGACCGTCGTCCTTCCGATTGCAAGTCCAGTGTGCTAACCACTGGGCCACCTCGCTCGGTGCAACAGTGTGTTAACCATCCATGTAGATGCTGAATGTAATTTTGACTTTAATAGGATAAAGGCACACTCACAGGCCGGTGACTAATGTAAAACCCTTACATGAGAGAGTATGAAGGAGCTGATCCACTGTGGTCACATCATGAAGAAATTTATGGTAGTACACAATCTTCTTTGGCCCAACAAAAATGACATAATCACAGGAAGACAAGTGTGGACTCTATTAAGGATGACTGAGGACCTTGCTTTTGAATGTTTGCAATATTTCCATGACAGTGTTATATATATGAGGCCCTTTCAGTTTCACGATATAGAATGACTGTACTGGTGAGCTGCCCTGATTGTTTTGAGTTGATTGGTTTTTGAAGAGTGTAAGCTGCACTTTAACCATTTTCCTATGTTGCAGCAAGTTGACACAAAGGGGACCCTTTTAGTCAGTGAAGGAGGTGAGCATATCCTTTCTCACCCTTGTGTGCATAGTCTTGGAGTTTTTGGGTGGCAGTGAGTTTGCCTGCTTCCACTGGAGGCTTTATCGTTTTGACTCGGACTCAAAGTGATGACTCCACTTCTCATCTCCAGTGATCACTCAAGACCAGAACTCATTCTCTTCCTTGGCACAGTGCTGAAGATGTTCAAGAGAAAGTCCCATTCAATATGCTTCCTCTGATAGCTGAAGACTTTTTGAAATTTCAATCTCTATTTAATGAGGCATGAACACTTATGATGCTTGACCCGGCCTCCGCTGCATTGGCTGCTACTGTAATTCACTTTTCTGGAATAATGAGGGCATTCACCTGCTGGACAAAGGCACCAGCAAAGTGGTGTGGTATTCCAGACTGAGTATAATCAACCGATGCCATCTGTCATTCCCCCAGTCATTTGTGCCACACCCTGACCATTGCAAAAGATATGCAGTGCTCTCTGTACACACATGCCATTTTTTGATGAATCTTCACTCCACACATTCCTTCTGCTGTCAGGAAGTAAATTATACATCACTGGCCTCCTTTTGAAGTCTTCTTTTCACTGTTTTCAGCACAGCTGTGAAGCAATGGACATTGACACATGCGCACACTCACTCTGTCATCATGGAGGTATGTGCTCATGTCCTTTAGTGGTGAGTTTGGAACCTCAGCACTCTAATAGGGACAGCACCCTCTTCTTCAGGGAATGACACAATGATATTTTCAGCCATTTACAGTCTCCAGCTCTCTTCTTTTTGAATGCGCTGTACGTTTTAATCATAGTATAGATGGAGAGTGCAATGATGCGCATGTATATGAGCTCAGATTTGAGTTTTATCTACTCGTGGTTATCAGTTTCCACACCTGAAATAGATCTATGTATGACTATGGCAGTGCAGTATGATCAGTCATTGTAGCAGATGTTGCAGGCTTGCTTAACACTGTAATTGAAATTCTTCTACATATATGGAACTCTTATCAATAAATAAGAAGACTTTCTTCTTTAACAATTTTCATACATTGTTTCATAACATACATTAAATTTGCATCACAACCACTGTCTTCACGTATGCATACACCATAATTACTCTACCACGCAAACATTTGGGGTTCCACTCGTCTGGTATGAGACATTCCCGGGGAAGGTCCACTGGGGCCCAAACCGCACAATAACTCTGGGTTCAGTGTGGGGCGGCAGTGGGGTGGGTGGACTGCTGTGGGCCTGTTGTGGGGTTGTGAACCACTGAGGGTTGTGGTGGGACACAGCCTCTCCATTGTTTCTAGGTTCCCGGTTTATATACACAATACAATACATTAAATTCCAAATGAGACTTTGCACCGTAAGGAACATCTCGTTAAATGCGAAAATGCTTAACAAAAACTCCAAAAAGTTTCAACTAAACAGCTACATTTTTAAAAGATTTCCATCATCATTTGTCTGCTAGGAACGTGCAGTGTTATATATCACTCTGCCGGAGTAATATGTAAGACCACAGGAGGCTCTTCCATTTCATTTCAGCCTAATTTAATTCATTTGGAAATATGATTATAGTTCAAATAAAGTAACTATCAGTTAACAGATTGCAATGGAAGGGCAGCCAGCGTGCAACTGGCCACACTTGACGAGTTCTGCATCTACCTTCAAAACAGGCAACACATGGGGTGCTTTGAATTTGAGAAAGATCTGTTATTGGCTAGTTTAATTGAAGTATAGTTTGGGAGTCTCTTCCATTGTTTCATACTTTGTCTCCTTTGATCTGGGATCCCTGGATGACGTTCTTATGTAGTTGTTGAATGTTTCTAAATGTTTGCAACCATTTTTTCTCTTTTTTCCAGATAGGGAAGCTGCATTTTATTTATCCTTGCCTTTGCCTGCTACAAAAGTGGAAGTTTTTTTCTGTTGATATTGTATTGTAATTTAATTTTGAAGAACACTTACTTCATAGATTCAGCTTTCATTTACTGCTTTTGTTACTACTTGATGATCACCCTTTCCTCTCCTGGTAGTCACATAATATTATAATGAATATACAGCTTCAAACATTTGCAGAACTGCTTCCTTGTTTCAGCTACAGCATTGTTGCAGTCTGAACTGCACATTTGTGTCCAGTTTTTCATTGATGTAAATATCTGAAAAAATAACTTATTTTGAAAAAAAATTTAAAAAGTAGAACTTCCATACTGGGTATACCTTGAATGAATTTTGGGAAATCAACTTCATTCTTACCTTATAAACTGAATGTTTAGATATTGTTCCCATGTTTGTACACTGTATGACTAAAAATCATTTCTACATATTGAATTTTTTGATGTTTTTGTTACCTCATAAGTAAGTTGCAAAATAAGAACTTGGGACTTTCTTTCTACAGAAATACAAATGTTTACACTGAATTACTTTATTCATAAACCAAATGTTATAAATTCTTGTGGAGAACAGGTGCTCTCTGGAGAAAAGATGCCCAGAACATTGATCTCCAAGAACCCTATTCATCTATTTTTTATTATTTTTATTTATTTATTTATTTAATTTTTTCCCCTCCTCCTTCCCATTTAGTAATCTGTCATCCTTTCCTGTTTACTTTTTGCTCTTTTCCACTTACAGTTTGGCCCCATCCTCTTTCTTCCCCCTCTGCTCACCTTAAGCTCATTTCCGTACTTACCATGCCACATTTTCTTAATTTTCCCTAATCTCTCATACCCTCATTTCCATCTTGCATCAACAGTGTTTCTAAATCTAATTTTTTGCATTTTTTGATTAATTTCCTTTTCCTAGTATACAACAATTGGCTGTATGAATCTTTAACATACATAATACTGTATCACCGGCATGCTGTTCTGGTTTTGCAAAGTTATCAGTAGTGAAAGAGTTTGCAGAATGAATCTTTCACTTTTTGCACAGTTTCAATCTGCAAGGAAGTTTCATTGAATTAGTTTCTTTTAAAGACTTTGTCTTTTCCACTACACAGATTTTAAAATATTTTTCTTTGAAATTTTTGATGACATGTATTTTGATTTTCACAGAGATGTTTAAGTATTACATTATTTCAGATTAAAATAAAATGATATTTTTAACTTTATATTTATAACATAAAATCATTAGGGTAAACCTTTTGTTTAAAGTGGTACCATTGAAAAATGTTGTTGCTACCAAAATGACCACTACATTCTGAAAACTGAGATGTCTTTTTTTGTGCCTATTTCAGTTTATCTCACACCACTGGAAGCATTTGAATTGCTGTTTTTTGCTGTGTTTGGGATGACAACTGTTGAAAATGTCAGAAAACATACTAACAAGACTCAGCCAGATTGGACGAATGCTCTCTTTAAGGGCATGTTCATGGTGTACATGCTGGTGTCTGTTGTTGTATTGATAAATCTGCTTATTGCTATGATGAGTGACACATACCAGCGTATCCAAGCACAGTCAGATATTGAGTGGAAATATGGTTTAGCAAAGCTAATTCGCAATATGCATCGTACTACAACCACTCCGTCACCTTTAAATCTCATTACGTCATGGCTTCTTTACTTCCTTCGTTTATGCAAGCAGAAGAGTAAGTTGTTATACTGTTATGTTGTAAGAGTCATACATGTAATCTGATCTGCTAGTAGTTTTCTACAGCAGTATATTACATGCTACACCTAAAAGCAAGTTTTCAAGTATATCCTTTGCATGTGAATAAAAATCAATAGCTTATGTATACTCATTTCTTAACAAGTGTACCACTTTTATTAGAGTATATGAATTAAATTTATTGATACTGTAACGAAATTAAAAAAAAAAAACAGCTCTAAAACTAAAATGAAGGCTTCTGAAAATAAAAAGTTGTTGTAGCTAGCTTATATAAAAGGAAAGTTGGTATGAACTATTAAAATGTTATGTCATATTTTTAGATTAAAAAACTAGCTGCACAGTTACATTAATGATATAATTATTTTAAACATAAAGTTACAATAACATGGTTACCTTGAACTTTTCAGTGACAAAACGTAAGAGACCCAGTCTGGTGCAAATGATGGGTCTCCAGAGGTCTAGAGCCAGTGCAAGATCAAAAATGGGAGCAAAATGGCTAGCAAAAGTTAAGAAAGGCCAAGTTGCTCCTAAAGGTATGAAAGTCTTACCAGGCATACCAAAAGTATTTTCTTTTTTATGCAAGTCATTGTTTCTTGATGCTAGTTTAGATGTTATTGTAAAAAAAAAAATCAACAATTCCAAGTCAATCCAGATGAGGGGGAATAATGACGCTATTATACACCATATAGGGCAGGTGTTGAGTCGCAGACAAGCATAACAAAAAGACCACTAAATAAGTAAGTTTTTGGCCAACAGGTCTTCTTTTGAATTAGACAACATACACACGTGCGCGTGAGGGTGCACACACACATACACACACACACACACACACACACACACACACACACACACACACACACATTCACACAAATGCAACACACACACACCCATGGCCACTATTTTTACTGGCTGCCAGGGGCACAGAGAGAAACAGAGAGAGAAATTACATGGAATACAAGATCACAAATTGATTGAGCTAAAATATCAGATATCTATCAATTCACATATTCCACTATTATTGTACCACAACCATTATTATCATTCAGTTCCTTAAACTATTATTGATGAACTTATCTATTCTCACACTTGGGTGTCACATGCACCTTGCAAGAAAGAACAGAGAACAGGGTAGACCAAGGGAAGTTAGGTACAGAAGGGAACAAAGCTCCCCTTCCTTCCTTCCTTCCTCTCCTCTCCCCCCCCCCCCTCCCCCCTCTCTCTCTCGCACACTCACATGCTCACTCTCGCTCTCTCTCTCTCTCTCTCTCTCTCTCTCTCTCTCTCTCTCTCTCTCTCACTCATAAATGCACACACGAACACACACACACACACACACACACACACACACACACACACACACACACACACACACACACACTAAACTGTAGATCCCATTACTGATGAGGTCCTTCAAGGATATGATACGAATGATGTATGTATGAAAATGTCATTTGTTGTCAAGTCTTTATTAATGACTTAGAGATGCTCCCTCTTTTTATATCATAAATGGATGCAATTTCACCTTAAGTTACTGCGATTCTAATTTTAATACTAGTATTCATGTTATTTAGTGTGCACAGTTACAGAATAAAGATTTTTTTACAATCAGAAAGCATAAACAGTCCATTTCTGTGCTATAATTTTCCTAGTATAAGACCAAACCCTCTAACACTCTCTCACACACAGGCACCAAATTCACACCTCATGCCATACCAACATTGAGTATTTGTGGTCAGCTGGCTGGTTAGGGGATGGCAAGGGAAAATGAAGAGGGTAAGGGAGTGGGAATGTAACAGTCAAGCAGGGGAGCTGGTGGACACTTAGGCCATGGGTTTGTTGGTGGGCTGTGGCCACTTGCACAGTTTGAAGGAGCTGCTGCTGAGTGGTGTTGTGTAATATAAGATTCTCAGGATTAACATGTTCCAATATTATTCTCTTAGTTCAACAAAAGATGCTTGTGAAAGTGGAAGACATATTTTAGGCAGTAGATAGTAAACATGGCAACTGTGGTACACACTTATGTTGACCTGTGCAGAAATGATGAACGAAGCACAGACACAGGTCACTGGCAAAGCACAACAGCAATTGAGTGTCTCCATCTGCTGTGAAGTGGCTGCTTGTGCTTTGCATTGTGACCTGGCAGTTTTTTGGATGGCAGAGAGAAGAGGCACTGTCTACAATGTAAACGTACAATTAAACAATTGAAAGAGTCTTGATGTCTGGTATATAACATGGGCTAATGTACATACAGGACAAATGTAACTGTCACATATTGTGTCACTTCCAAGTAACATAGCTCAGTGAAACTTGGACTGTACATGGAAAGAACTGCCACAATATAGTACAGAAGGCAAGTAAAAGAAATGCACAATAAGGTGAACACATATGACCTTATATTCTAAGAAAATAGTCACACAGAAGTCACTGTTATTTATGATTGTCTACTAGGTATTACAAAAGGCCAGACATGTTTCTGAATAGGATGTGTGATCACTATGGACAGCAGTGCATGCTGTGTAACATGCTCCCATGCTGGCCACAAAGTTGGTAAGAGGTTCTTGTGGTAGGGCATTCCATTGCTCCATCACCATGGTTAACAACTGCTGGATGGTCATTGGCGCATGTGGACATTCTGCAAAACATCTCCCTAATGCCTTCCACATGTGCTCACTGGAATTTAGGTCATGGGATGTACAGGCCAGTTCAACAACTGTTCTTATTTTCAGTCATAAAAACAAAGTCCAGGTCGAATACAACCCTGGAAAGACGCACAGGAAGGAGTACAGTGTCACAATAATGTTGACAGGTGCATTAGTGTGTTCAAAGATTTAGAGGTCAGTGCACCCATCTAACTTTAGGCCTTCCTACACCAGACTATGTTTACCACTAAAACAAACCTGTAAACAATGTTTCTGTGTGCATTACGTGTTCCCACCTCCCATCATGTGAGGCTATGTCTAGAATCACTACTCAAACAGAATCTGCTCCAGTCTGAGAAGATCACAAAGCCCATTCTTCATTGTTCCAGTCCCTATGCTCATGGCATTATCACAAATGCTGCTGCTGATGTGATGGTGCTTATGGAACACAATGTACTGGTCATCTGGCAAAAAGACTATTCCCCATGCAGTCACTGTGCCAATGTGAAGCATGACATTGCATTTCTTGCAGTCCTATTAAATGTAACTACAATTGCACCCACTGTCTGATGGTCATTCTAGCTTGTTGCATAATGTTGTTGTTATGCTGCCACTGTTGATCAAGGTCAACCACCTCCTCTCCTTTGGGCAGCAGTGCCTGTGCTTTGGAACACTCCCCATGCACATGAAACAGTTTTGTGAGCAATACCAAAGTCGTGGGCTACATACATCTCACTGCATCCTTCTTCCAGCTTTCTGATGATCCTGCTCATGTAAAGTCATCCAACTGTTGTCTCTGGGGTATGCTATAGTAAAGAACACTACTACAGTGTATCGTGACCTCTCACTGATTGGCATGCACTGACTTCTTCTGTTCCTTCAACTACCTTGTGTTGTGTGGCCATCTCTATTTGGCAGTATAATACTCTGACCTCACATCAAGTAACATCCAGCTTTACTGGGAGACCTCTGGCAACATGCTCCCACACTGTCATTCGTTTCCACCAAGTTGTTAATATGTTATGTTACTTTACCTATCTCATTCTCAAGTTCTGCAGGGCACTGTAATTACTGCCGGAATAAATGTAGTATATCTGCATTTGGTTGTTAATTAGTAGGTGCAATGTTTTCTCTTAGTATTTAGGAACTAATCATGAAATGTGGTGGTCAATAGGTGTAATGTATCATCATTTTGCAAGAGTAATTATTTCAACTTTGCTATTGATCTGTGTTCTAATTCCTATACTCAATTTTCACCGTTATGTTAAAAGAACAGTTTGGACATAGTTTTTGATTTGTTGCTGTTGCCACTTAGGTAGTGGCCAGTCTTGGACTGAATATAGATTTGATGCATGTAAATTTCCTGGGCAGGAGGCTGGAAAATGTCCCCTGTCTTTTGTTAGAATAGAATCCAGTCATGATTCAGCCACTACTGTATAGCATGTTGGTGGAATGTCTATGATGAGGAGTGGAGATTCTAATTTAAATGCTCCAATTGTCAAGATGGTACAAACCTTGATCTTGAAGAGTACTTTCATTAATGGGGTGTTGAGGTGAAATAGTCACTAGTGGGTAATCTCAAGGGAACTAGCACAACTGAGTTGTTTTGGACTTGCTCAGATGTGCAAGATGCTGACTAACTTTTAATTGTGTAGGTGCTTATGGGATGAAAATGGATTATAATTCTCCCAGTCAAAAGCTGTCTGCTGTGTCGGCTAGCCAACTGGTAGAAACTTACTCCCTGCTACCTAAGAGAGCTTGACATCCTACTGCTATAGAGCAGTATACAGGGTGTAACACCTAAATCTGGACAAATTTCAATTTGAATTTCCTGCCATATCGTAGTTCCACTGAAGGTGTTCTTGAAAGCCATAAGCATCTAGTAAATAGTCAGAACCCCAAAATGGCCAAGACATTATGGACAGGTGTGGAGTACAACTGAAAAGCCACGATTATCAAAAGTCTTTGACTGGATGTTCGTCCACTGAAATAGTTCAATTCTACTGGTACCTGAGACCAACTGTTTATGATATTCTGGCCAAGTATGATACATTGGAGAAGTCTGACGAAAGTTCTGCTAACCTGGCTAGGAAACCTCATCTGACAAAACATGTGTCACGAATTGCAGCAGTCATCGAAAAGACTCAGGCGCTGATTTCGGAGAACCTGGAGCAATCGCTTAGGAAATCAGCATCAGTATTGAATGGCAGCCAGCGAACAATGTATTGGATGGCAGAGGAGGACCTCATATGAACCATTTAGCCCAAAACTGGCTCTCGGATAACATTGACATGTTCTGGTCAAAGGAGTTCTGGCCCCCGAATAGCCTGGATTTGTGCCCTATTGACTACTTTGGAGTCAGAAAGACTTACCAGTAAGACAAGGTACCCTAAATCAAAGCAGCATTCACCAGTATGGACAGTGATATTTTAAAGAGTGCATGCAATCACTTCAGGACAAAATTGGAGGTTGAAGGGGGTGACATACGGTAATGTTACTCTATATAGATACCGCTATGTATGTGTAAAAGTATTTTCAAAAACAAAGATGCTGTAACTTACCAAATGAAAGCGTTGGTATGTTGATAGAGACAATAACAAACACAAACACACACACAAATTTCAAGCTTTCGCAACAGATGATTGCTTCATCAGGAAAGAGGGAAGGAGAGGGAAAGACGAAAGGATGTGGGTTTTAAGGGAGAGGGTAAGGAACATATGTAAAGGCAAAGAGTTTGGGTAGAGACGTCAGTCGAGGCGGAAGTACAGAGGCAAAGATGTTGTTGAATGACAGTTGAGGTATGAGTGGCGGCAACTTGAAACTAGTGGAGGTTGAGGCCTGGGGGGTAACGGAAAGAGAGGATATATTGAACAGCAAGTTCCCATCTCCAGAGTTCTGATAGGTTGGTGTAACACTGTGCAAGATGTGCTGGCCATGCACCAAGGCATGTTTAGCCACAGGGTGATCCTCATTACCAACAAACACTCTCTGCCTGTGTCCATTCATATGAATGGACAGTTTGTTGCTGGTCATTCCCACATAGAAAGCTTCACAGTGTAGGCAGGTCAGTTGGTAAATCATGTGGGTGCTTTCACACATGGCTCTGCCTTTGATTGTGTACACCTTCCGGGTTACAAGACTGGAGTAGGTGGTCTGGAGATGGGAACTTGCCCTTCAATATCTCCTCTCTTCCTGTTATCCACCAGGATTCAACCTCCACTAATTTCAAGTTTCCACCGCTCATACCTCACCTGTCATTCAACAACATCTTAGCCTCTGTACTTCCACCTCGACTAACATCTCTGCCCAAACTCTTTGCCTTTACATATGTCTGCTTGTGTCTGTATATGTGCGGATGGATGTGTGTGTGTGTGTGTGTGTGTGTGTGTGTGTGTGTGTGTGTGTGTGTGTGTGTGTGTGTGTGTGTGCGCGTGTGCGCGAGTGTATACCTGTCCATTTTTCCCCCTGAGGTAAGTCTTTCCGTTCCCAAGACTGGAATGACTCCTTACCCTCTCCCTTAAAACTCACATCCTTTCGTCTTTCCCCTCTCCTTCCCTCTTTCGTGATGAAGCAACCATGGGTTGCAAAAGCTTGAAATTTGTATGTGTATTTGTGTCCCTATCTACATACCAATGCTTTCGTTTGGTAAGTTACATCATCTTTGTTTTTAGATATATTTTTCCCACGTGGAATGTTTCCCTCTATTATATTCATATCATTAAAAGTATTTCATTTTCATTTGTATTTTGATTTAATAAATTTCCTTTAAAAAAAATTGTATATCCGGATTTAAGCAGTGTGCCCTGTAGAAGTGAATTTAAATGTCAGTAGTAACAGGAAATATTTGTATCAAAAATATTTACTGTAATGAAAAGAGAAGAACAACATTTTCAATGCATCACCCTTCTGTATGAAGAAGACATTTCAGACTATGATCATAAAGTTATTGAAGTAACTTTAGAACACAGTGCTGCATCCTGAGACAATAGCTAAATACACAGAACGGTTTCTTAAATTGCAGGAATTAGAGGAGTACTCAGTTGTGATTGAAAAGCCAAATGGTCTCAGTGAAAATAAAGATATTGTCTCATACTGGTATATTATAAATACTGAAACAAATAAATGTAAGAGGAATGCTCTGATGAAATAATAAGTGATGTCAAAAAAATGACAAATCATGTTGACAGTGAGCCTGAAAAGCTATCAACTTACCTACTTACTTTGCAAGAATATTTTATGGCAGGATTCCTCTGCCTAAAAGTGCAAATGTGTGCAGCAATGTTGCCACACAATATTTATATAGGACAAACAAGTGTCACATCAGAAATGTAACAAAGCAGCACCATAAACAGGAATTGCATTTTCACATCAAGAATTCTTCATCAGTTGCTTTGCTGTTGATGCACCATAAATCTGAAACTGTTAAGTATTTCAGCACAGAAAATGAGGGTGTGAAGCTGTTGCACACACTTTTTTTATGGGAAAGTGCTTGATGATTTGTATTCTTGCTCCTCATGCATATATCTAGTGGATTGAGCTACGCCTCAAAAAAACTTGGTAAAATGGATGCTCAGCATGGTTAACTAGTGGCTGTAGAGCCAACTGGCTGTGTTTGAACATTATGACTCGCTGCAGGAATTGGTGGACCACATAGCAAATGCGGTACACATACCTCTAATACAATCATTCCACACTATTGCAGTCAGCTTTGAAAATAGTCACTTTCCTGGCAAAGTGAGGAATGTTGCTAAGTAAGCAGTGATGGATGTGCTGCTCTGTGAATACTGCAACTATCTAGATTGCAAAGACCATGGTTCAGCAAACTATTACAAGAGTGAGGCAAGATTATAGTGATTATTTCTGTACTGAATCAACTACTTCATTACTTCAACACAATTGTGAGAAGTCATCAGGATTCCTGACATCACCTCCTGAAACTGTATGGAGGAGGGAGATGTGATGCCAGTTGTGGTGGACAATTTCACTGTCAGCTTAAAACTGAATACTCATTGGAACCATTCACTGATGGATAAAAGGTGGGCTGGACTTCACATCAAACAATAAAATAGTCCACCTCAGTAGCTGCGCAGTCAGCATGGTGTATTGCTAACCGAAGAGGCTCAGGTAAAGGTGGGTCCAAGATTTCCTCCGCTCAGGGACTGGGTGTTGTACTGTTCTTACGTTTGTATCATCATAATTGTTATTCCACTGTCGAGATGACTGTATAGTCATCTTGACAGTGGAATGACAATTGTGGTAATACATTCCCAAAAACTGATTTAAAAAAAATACTGAGTTCTATTATTGCCCTTTTTCTACTCTGTCTAAGGCTCATGAGACTTCATACAGCTAAGGGACAATAGAACCTTCAAACAAATGTGACAAACACTGTAACTTACAAACTGATGATGGGTGACAATTTTGGCCCCTCTCCTCTAACTAGGAAAGGACTGTTGTGCTCATCTAGTTATTACAGTATCATCTGAAAAAAGGAAGTTATTACAGTATCACATGAAAAATCTGCATATGAAAGTCCTTGGGTAAATGTCTCCTGGTCTGGATCATTCATTCATTCATTGTGCTCCATAGATCCCATCATGAAAACGAACCTTCAGGGATGTGAAATGAGTCAAGGTATACATCAACACAAGACAAAGACATTGTAGAAACTTAGTCTGTATGCTGTATTAACGATACTGTTGTCACTATGCTGCTTTATGCCACTCATGCTTGTGCCATCTAAATTTAATCAAGTTAATCAGCAAAAAAGCTCTTAATTTGTAAAAAGCAGCTGCCTCCTCAGTTCCATTATATAGCTTCTGTGTACCTGCTTTAGTAGCTGAATATTTACTGGATTACAATATTTTTACACCTGTTAATAGAAAGTTTTATTTATAATACATTATACTTGTCAAATAGTTACATTAGAAATACTGCCACTTGCCATTTAGCTAACAGAAGTTTTCAATCCCTAAATCTAGATATTCTGTCAGTTTGTAGAAATAGTGTCTAATAATGAGTATCTCGAATGATCTGTTCAAATGGTTCAGTCAAACACTGTAGGATGCCAACAACAATGCAGGATGTCAATTAAAATGTAGGGCATCACTGTCAGTGATATTATGATAGCATTTTCTGCATAAAAAAGAGGAGAAGGAGGAATAAAAAGAAGAAGAAGAAGAAGAAGAAGAAGAACATAAACTGTAGGGAAGCACTTGTCACCAGAACCAACAATAGAAATTATTGGTTTATGTGGCATTAACTCCAGATTATTGTTCAGTTTGAGCAAACTTTGACAGAGAGAAGTTTGCAGTAAAAGAACTGTAAAACAGAGGTTAATACAAGTGATTCAGGAAAGGTTGTACATGTAACTATGTGCTCAGGTGGTAGAAAGCCTGGGTTGAGCATCAAAGTATCCAGAAATGTAACAAGAACAAAAAAATGCCAGCTACTGCCTTTTCACATGGGCTACCAAGATACCAGTGAACCCAAAGTCCTTAGGAAAAAAAGAATGTGGAGCTGCTTATCTCACTTGCAATGGCATCACAACTTTTCATCACCATTGTCTTGATTTCTGAAAAGCATTTGACTCATTACCATACTTGTCAAAAGTACAATCATATGGGGTATCAAGTGAAATTTGTGACTGGACTGAGGACTTTTTGGTAGGGAGGATGCAGCATGTTATCTTGGATGGAGAGTCATTGTCAGAAGTAGAAGTAACTTCGTGTGTGCCTCAGGGAAGTTCATTGGGACCCTTGCTGTTCATGTTGTTTGTTAATGACCTTGCATACAATATTAATAATAAAATCATTATAGGTAACTGCAGCATCTACAAAAAGCCTGAAGTACTATCTGAAAGAAGCTGCAAAAATATTCGGTCAGATCTTGATAAGATTTCAAAGTGGTGCAGAGATTGGCAACTTGCTTTAAATGTTTCCAAATGTAAAATTTTGCACTTTAAAAAACGAAAAGTGTAGTATCCTATGACTGTAATACCAACGAGTCACTGTTGGAATCAGCCAACTCATCCAAATACCTGGGTGTAACCATTTCTAGGGATATGCAATGAAATAATCACATAGATTTAGCATTGGAAAAACAAGTTGTAGACTTCAGTTTATTGGTAGAGTACAGGGGAAGTGCAGTCAATCTACAAAGAAGATAGCTTACGAATCACTTGCATGGCCAGTTCTAGCGTATTGTTCAAGTGTGTGGGACCTGTACCAGATAGGACTAACAGGGCATATTGAATGCACACAGTTGGCCAGCATGAATGGTCACAGGTTTGTTTAATCTCTGGGAGAAGTCAGAGAGGTACTGAAGGAACTGAACTGGAAGACTCTTGAAGATAGATGTAAACTATCCCAAGGAAGTCTATTAACAAAGTTTCAAGAACTGGCTTTAAATGATTACTCTAGCATACAGGGGCATTCAATCTTTCTTCCTGCGCTCCATACATGAATGGAACAGGAAGAAACTTAATATCTGGTGGAATGGGATGTATCCTCTGCCATGCACCTCATAGTGGTTTGCACAGTACAGTTTTGGATGTAGATGCCATGTGAATAGTTTAAACAAAACAGACCTGGATAAATTATTTCTAAATTACATGGTTATCACATCACCAAAACTGAGGAATATCGAGAAAGAAGCAAATACAAAGAATAGTCTTTTGATAAATTACAGCATAAGGAAAATAAATGGTCATACTACCTGTATGTGCTGCAACATTTCAAGCTAAATCATGATGTCCAAAGACAAACTCTCAAATCTGGCAAATAAATCCTATGTAACAGGGAAGTTACCAGCTGAAAACCAAGGAGGAGACAACAGCACCGATGAAGAGAAGGAAGTTATCCAAGCTGTAAAGAATGTTATCAAAACATACAGATGTAGAGAGAGCCACTGTTCAAGAAAAAATTCCTGTAAAGAATATTTAACATCCAAACACAGAAAAGGTTTATACATCTATGTGGATGAATAATATTCTAGGACTGCTCCACCAGAGGGGTTCAGATCATTGTCAGTTGATATCTAGATGATCCTTTCTGTCCCAGGAGTACTGAGGTACTGAGTTAGTGAAGTACAGCCTTAGAGACTCAGGTAGGGGCATAGTGTCTGTCAAGTAATTATCTGAAGTGTAACTGACTTTGCTGTTGCCATCAATACCGAGTATAACGCCCACAGTAAGTTCAGAGTCGTGTAAAATACTCACTTTATTAATGAATGGTATTACAGTGTCCTGTTTCTCCTTAAATCCTGTAACAGCAACAAACCAGTTGCATCTCACAAGGAAATGGTTAAAGGAAAGGGCTGCATGTACCAGTTTTAGTTTTTTCACAAATAAGAGTATTGTCTGTTGATATTAGCTGTTTGAGACTCTTTTTAATCTAACCATTCTGCAAATTATTCTAAGTCTTAAAGTTCCAGTGAGGTTTCTGTGCTTTATATTTGACTCAAAGCCATAACATTTTCCATTCCTAAGGAGTCCTGTGGCAAGTTCTCTGAAGATGCTGAATTTCTCACAGTGCCTTAGCTAAAGATCCTGGGGGAGAGATCTGCCATGCCTGCTTCAACTTTATATAGCATTTGTGTGATCTCTGCTAGATTGTGGGTGCATATTGTATAGACTGATCAAATCTATGTGTATCAAAAGCATGAGGGGGATTATGCTGGCATGTATAGAATCAATACCATATGCAACCTCAGTGCCAAAGCACCAAGCACTTGCTATACAGTGACAACTCTATGCAGTGCTTCAGGTATACTGTTTCTTAACTTTCCAGAACCATCAGTGCACCAGTCATTTCTGTACCATACCATGAAAGTAATATTCACAGACTGTGGCATTAACTCCCAAGGTCATTTGAATCAACACAAAGCACAACCATGTACCACTTGGTGTGGAATGAAACCAACCCAAAAGGTTTATCAGTGGGACTCTAGATGATGCACTCAGCATGTCCTGAAGTTCTACTTACCAAATGAATGTACACAGTTTTATGTGGGTTTTCACACAATTTTGAGGACACCAGAACAGTTTAGACGTTTTTGTACTTCCTCACCCAAGTCTGAGTGCCCAGTAATCAACACAGTTCATATATTCTGTCAGTACAGAAGTTCACAACATTCAGTGCCACATTAGAGGTACAGGTATTCACAGGTCCAGTGAGGAAGCTCCCACATTCAATCTGAAGTTGAGATGTGCACAAAGTGTGGTTAAATTTTCCAGTTAGCAGGTTAGATGAAGTGAACAAATAGAGTTGTGTGATTAACTTCTTGTGGTTGGGGTTCACAATTATGTAAAACTTTTTAAAAGACATTATAGATGCCACTGACCATAGAAATTATTTATTTTCACTATTGCAGTTTTGAGAGGAATATGGAAAAAATCTGTTCTTTAGCACATGTTAAATTTTGAAAAATCTTCTGATGTATACATATGCCAACATTGCTTCTGAGCTTTTTAAAAATTTTAGCATCTTTAACAAACATCCCAACAATGATTCTACTTTGTTAAAAGGCTAAGATATGACAATGATTTCTATACAAGTTGGGAGATCTTTAAAGTTTGACATGTGTAAATGCATAGTCTCTTTCAGTATACTACTTGCAGATGACAGTAAGTCTGAAATTACAACAGAGAAAATAAATAATTTCTACATTCATTGGCAAATATGGATACATTGAAGTTTTGTTGTAAGCAGACTGTTTGTAAATAATCAATCTAAATTCATGTTTCAATGTTTATTGATTTAATTCTGTTTTTCAAACTTATTACAAATTGTATTAGGTTGGTGCACAAGTTCATAACATTATCGTTTAGTGTGTTGGTATTTCGGTTGCTATTGGTTTATTTATAGTTCATTGTTGCTATCTGAATTTGCATATTGTCCATTTTGTCATTTGGAGATAGTGAATGGGGCTGCAGATGCTATAAAATGGAATGCCAAGTGGAGATATGGAGATAGTGAGTGGAGCTGTGGATGCTAGAGAATGGCATGCTGAATGGAGATATCTGAATATTTCTGACATATTCTTCTGTTTCAGTTCAGTAAAGGAGTAACAGCAGCATAGGCAGCCAGAAACATTTGCACCATGTATGGCTGTACTGCCACTGGGTAGCACACAACAAGAAAGTGGTTTTCTCATTTTAAAGAAGATTGTTTTGACATTAGTAACTGTTCACATTGAGGAAGACCTTCAGGTTTCATTGAAGATCATTTTAATGCATTACTACAGAGTGATCCACATCAACATACTCAAGAACTGGCAAAAAACTGCACTGTGATCATTCTATCACCGAATGACATTTTCGTGCAACGGCTTCAAAAACTCTGAGTATGGGTACTGCATGGTCTAAGCCAAAATCACAAATATCAGCAGATGGCGATATGTGCATCTGTTTGCTTGTTATAAATTGTCTCATGAACAACACCGACTTGTTTTTATGCTGACATAAGGAAAAGAAGATGTATGAGACAGGTGAAATACCCTCAGACTTCAAGAAGAATATAATAATTCCAATCCCAAAGAAAGCAGGTTTTAAAAGATGTGAAAATTACCGAACAATCAGTTTAATAAGCCACAGCTGCAAAACACTAACATGAATTCTTTACAGACGAATGGAAAAACTAGTAGAAACCGACCTCAGGGAAGATCAGTTTGGATTCCGTAGGAATACTGGAACACATGAGGCAATACTGACCCTACGACTTATCTTAGAAGAAAGATTAAGGAAAGGCAAACCTACATTTCTAGCATTTGTAGACTTAGAGAAAGCTTTTGACAATGTTGACTGGAATACTCTCTTTCAAATTCTAAAGGTGGCAAGGGTAAAATACAGGGAGTGAAAGGCTATTTACAATTTGTACAGAAACCAGAGGGCAGTAATAAGAGTTGAGGGACATGAAAGGGAAGCAGTGGTTGGGAAGGGAGTAAGACAGGGTTGTAGCCTCTCCCCGATGTTATTCAATCTGTATATTGAGCAAGCAGTGAAGGAAACAAAAGAAAAATTTGGAGTAGGTATTAAAATCCATGGAGAAGAAATAAAAACTTTGAGGTTGGCTGATGACATTGTAATTCTGTCAGAGACAGCAAAGGACTTGGAAGAGCAGTTGAATGGTATGGACAGTGTCTTGAAAGGAGATTAAAAGATGAACATCAACAAAAGCAAAACGAGGATAATGGAATGTAGTCAAATTAAGTTGGTTGATGCTGAGGGAATTAGATTAGGAAATGAGACACTTAAAGTAGTAAAGGAGTTTTGGTATTTGGGGAGCAAAATAAACTGATGATGGTTGAAGTAGAGCGGATATAAAATGTAGACTGGCAATGGCAAGGAAAGTGTTTCTGAAGAAGAGAAATTTGTTAACATTGAGTATAGATTTAAGTTTCAGGAAGTCTTTTCTGAAAGTATTTGTATGGAGTGTAGCCATGTATGGAAGTGAAATGTGGACGATAAATCTTTTGGACAAAAAGAGAATAGAAGCTTTCGAAATGTGGTGCTACAGAAGAATGCTGAAGATTAGATGGGTAGATCACATAACTAATGAGAAAGTGTTGAATAGGATTGGGAAGAAGAGAAGTTTGTGGCACAACTTGACCAGAAGAAGGGATCGATTGGTAGGACATGTTCTGAGGCATCAAGGGATCACCAATTTAGTTTTGGAGGGCAGGGTGGAGGGTAAAAATCGTAGAGGGACACCAAGAGTTGAATACACTAAGCAGATTCAGAAGGATGTAGGTTGCAGTAGGTACTGGGAGATGAAGAAGCTTGCACAGGATAGAGTAGCATGGAGAGCTGCATCAAACCAGTCTCAGGACTGAATACCACAACAACAACAAGGAAAAGAAAGGAATGGTTGTGCCCAAACAAAGCAGCAACTCTCCGTACAAAGACCTGTGTGAATCCACAAAAGATAATGTTGTGCATCTGGTGGAATGGCAACAGTGTGGTATACTATGAATTGCTTCCCCCCAGGTGTAACCATCTCTTCTGACATGTATTGTCAATGACTGAAATGTCTTAAAGATGCAATCCAAGAATGATGAGGAAGACTGCGTGACATGATTCTACTCCATGATGATGTCCACCTGCATTCTCAAACAGTTGAAAATCCAGGGTGGAATTTACAGTATTACGGAAAGAATAGTTGCTACTCACCATATAGTGGAGATGCTGAGCCACAGATAGGATTCTGTGTAACTGACAAAAAACGTTATACAGAAGTTGGGTGGGAAGTCATTCTGCACCCACTTTATTCGCTTGATCTTGCATCCTCAGATTTTCACCTTTTCTGCTCTCTGTCAAACAACTTTCAAGGAACTTCTTTTCCAAATGGAAATGCACTTTGAACATGACTCAATGAGCTTTTTGCCTCAAAATCACATGATTTCTACAGTTGCAGAATCAAAAAGTTACTCCAGCATTGGCATACTGTTGTAAGCATAAGGAGAATATATTATTGATGACTAAAGTCTCTGTTATGTGTATTGTTGTGTTTATTAAACTTAAGGAAAAATGGTATGAACTTAAGCACCAGTCTAATGTTAATGTAACATATAATACAGACAGCTTTCAAACACTTAAGTAACTTTGTGATTTCAGAACTGTGCTTGTATCTACATTAAAAGAGCTGATTTTATTTCTGTACATTAACTGAAAATAGGTTGATTTGGTAAAGATTCATGCACACAAGTCTATTTATACACCATGAAATTCATGAAGTACTGTCTTAATAATAATACTTTTTTTCCCCCAAGAAGAAGAGAAATCTGTGTCAATAATTTACACTAAGAAGCATTAATTATCTGTCTTTCATCTGATTTCAGATTCAGTTGCTCTGAGCGTTGTACACTTGAGCCCTCTGGGATCACAGCTAAGCTTTAACAATGTCACACGGATAGAAAATGTGACAGATTGGGAAGCAATAGCTAAAAAATACAGAATTCTGATGGGTGAGGTTGAAGAAAGAGTTGGAAGCTCTGCATCAGATGATGATATTTCAAATGTTGAAAATGAATCCAACAATAACCATGAGAGCTAAAGACTCATTACATTGCTGATATTGTATGAAAGTATGGAATATCACATTAAAGCCTAATCATATGTAGATTTCATAAATTAAGTATATTTTCTCTGAAAAAACAACTGGGCTTCCGATGTAACACCATCATTAAGATAAATTGTAAACATTTAAAGAAAAGTACTGTGCCACTACATGGAATTGTCTTTTGCCATTTTGCACAAATTATAATATATATCGACAAGTAGGAACAAGTGCTTGCAAATTTTTTTATAAATCTTTTATACAGAGTGTATAGGATGAAACTAAAAATATTTTACTTACTATTAAAAGACTACTTCGTAGTAATGTTTAAACAGATATCTTTATGAAAGTGATTGCTTTTGGATTGTTAACTTTTAATTTCTGTTAATAAAATTGTGTCATTTCTAAAAAAAATCGAAATTGAAATAACAGTGCCTTCCATACAATTAATAAACATTCCCTATATCATTAAACAGTTTTAGGTTATGTATATTTAACATCTCACAAAGGAAATGTATGTTTATTTAATATAATGAGCAAGGAAATGAGATTTTCAATTGCCATTTATATTCTTCTTCATATTTCATTATACTGATCCCATACTGAACACAGTAGTTCAGTTTTTCTTACTTTTATATTCTCATTTACAATGCACACTTTTAAATTTTTGGGGCTGTTCTGTAAACTCTGCTAAAGATGTTCAGTATTTATTTAATTATGAATTGAAATGTTAACAGTTATAAAAAGTGTATCACATACATGTAAATAAAGTGGAGAAGGCATTATTGAAATCCAACTGTTTTCACTTTCTTCACAGGTTTCATGTGCTTAGTGCCTTATGGAAACGAGTGACTTTTTACAGAATGTAGTATCTTAATGCTAACCAAGAAAGGTGATAGTTGTGCAATAGTTGAATCCCAGCATGCGTTGCCAGCAACAGTTTGAAGAGATTATCAAGATGGCCATAGTACCATGAAGCAATTGGTTTTTACGTGATAACTGCAATACTTATAAATGTGGGCCTAATAAATTAAGAAACACTGCCATAATCAGTCATCGTTGTTCCCTTTTTTTCTTATGTTAGTAAGCTCTTCCAAGTCCAGTTGCCTTGTGTATCTTCCTTGCCAGAATCTTATCTTAATTCTCTGCTACTCAAATCATGCACAGCACTTTCATAATGTTTTCTTCTTTCTAGCCTCTTTTCTGGGAAGAGCACAAAAATTTCTATCTTTTTTAGACCAATTGGCAGTGTGTCACTACAGACACCATGCTAATTGTCCTTTGACAGTGACTACAAATTAATCAGTTCTTGCTGAAGGATATAACTCAATTTACATAGTTTAATATGGAAAATTTGGGCTATAACATAAATGTGATTTGTCACAGAATGGATACTAACACTCCACTCACCCAAACATAGATGTGGAACAAAATATGTAATTTCATCATTAAGAAACAAGTACATATGATGCACAATGCTCTGCGCAAGAGGACTGTATATTTATCATGTTTGGTTACCGAACAACTAGTGCTCCTTGTGTGTCAGTTTTCTGAA
Organism: Schistocerca gregaria; assembly: GCF_023897955.1. Classification (NCBI taxonomy): domain Eukaryota; kingdom Metazoa; phylum Arthropoda; class Insecta; order Orthoptera; family Acrididae; genus Schistocerca; species Schistocerca gregaria. The sequence continues at coordinate 77,205,808 of NC_064925.1, read as the reverse complement.
AATGGTTCAATTAGCCAAAATCTAGTTTGATGTGAAGAAAAATCAATAGAAAAAAATGTGTACTTGTTATTCAACCTTAAACATGGAATTGTTCTTCCAAGAATAATTGAAGAATCCATAAATAAGACTGATATAGATTTTCATACCAAAAAATAAAGCTCTATACTGTAATATAGAAAGCAGCACACAGTCTACAAAGAAGTTATTTTTACTTCTGTTATCCTGGGTCTAAGTTTCATAGTTCATCCTAAATTCACTCTTATCATCTTCCACAAACCATTATGGGGTAAATGTATTGGCTTGTAAGTGTAAGAATCCCATGATCTTTGAAAAAACTTCTTCAAAATCTCCAGTTATCAAATCTACATTATATCCATACCGCAAGCTTCTGCGGAATAAATATCTTTTTGACCTTAGCTGCATTTCCTCAGATTACACCATGGGACAGCGCTGAGTGAAAGTACACTAACAATCCCATTTGCAGGATAACACAGTGAGACAGACTTCCAAATGCAAAGCAAGCAGAGATCAGCTTTTTCATCAACTTTCCTCATTCTGGTACAACTCCAGTTTATTATCAATTTGAATGGCTAGGAATGTCACACTTGGAGTCTCATCCAGTGTGTACCCACTGATGTCTATTAGTGGTACCTGTAAGTCACTTTTACTTGTCTGATATACTGTATAATGTGAGTCATTGTAAGATTAAACGATTTGCTGTGAACCAGCTGGTAAGCTAGTTATTTAGTTGTTCCACAGATCATATCTATGATATATGTTTTGATTGAAATGTGCAAACAGAATATATATGTGTGCGTGTGTGTGTCTATGTCTATGCCTGTGTGTGTGTGTGTGTGTGTGTGTGTGTGTGTGTGTGTGTGTGTGTGTGTGTGTGTGTGTGTTCAATTGACACGTTCCATATCACATAGAGCAGGCATTTAGTTATATAGAGGCACAATGAAAACAGAATGCTTGAAATATTTGGCTTTTATACAGAGTCCTTCTTCAGAAGAAGAAAACCCATACAACTCACACCACATGGCCACGTTCAAAGGCAGTAAGGAGATCCTACGACATATGTAATGTACCATCAGAAATTGTGAAATTCTCAGTCTTTTCAGGACACATAAGAAGGATTAGTAGAACAATATACGAGGAAAATACCTCTGTTCTACTGGGAGTCGCATAATGGTATAGCACAGAGACAGGGTGAGTGTTGAAATTTTTATTGCACTGATTAGAAAATTGAACATTAATATTTATGAATTAACAGATGATGACAAAGCCATTCTGCAAGAGACAGAGCAGAGGACACTAGATGCATTCTTACATGGTCATCCTGTCAAAATTTCTCGCAAAACATGACTGGAATCCCAAAACATTTACACAAAGCTTTAACATCAGCAGAGATAGATGGCACAATCAGGATAGGAAGAGAAAGTTGTATTAAGTGCAGAAATTGTATGCTGCCTATGTCGTCAGCGTGGTGACATTTGTCAGAATTGCAGAAACCTCCGGTAAAAGGGTCAGGGACACTCAGAATGAGAATGTCTGTGCAGGATTTGACAGGCACAGGGAAGCTGTTCACAGCCTAGAGCTTGCACCCCATTATCAAACAAGCTATTGATCTGTGTACCCAGTAAATGTGAGTATAGGATGCCTGTGTATAGATTCAGTGGCCGACTGATGTTTCATCACCTATGCCGAAGGAAGTGTCGGTAAATTTTTACTGGGTATCAGTCACAGGTATCCATAGCAAGTCAGGATATACTTGATGTAAGGAATCTGAACCCACCTCACTGTAGATTAAGTGTCATTGTAGATTAAGTGATGCACATCGGGCTAGTAATTGTTTGCTTGGTTTGGATGGGCAAATTTCAAAGTGGCAGGGAAAAACTTCCAGTTTTGAGTGGAAGTATTTCCTTGGCAAAAGCTATGATGTCATACTTTGACTTGATTTTCTGAGTAAACATTGCACAAAAGTCGAATTGTAATCATGCATAGTAGAGCTGGGCAGGATATTGTTCTGTTTTAAGCCTTAATGTAGGAAAAATCATATCTTGCAAGCTACACCCCAGATCTTGGGGAAAAAGACACCTATACAGTGTGCATGGTCCCTTAGACTCAACTTGCAGGATAATATACCAAACAGTAGCTAGTCTGGATATACATAGGAGCAGAAGATTTGCCATTTAATATGTTGTGTATAATTGAACCACAGAGGAAAAAAAAAAAGAAAAAAAGGAACTGAACAAGGCACAGAGCTTTGTATGCCATAGTTTGTTGTTGTTCAAGAGGGTGATGGACACTGGATAATGTCGATCAGCATACATAATTTGGGAAGTGGAGCTAACATGAGGAGCACTCATAGCCAACAAGGAACTGTTTGAGAAAGAAGTGCTGGATAGAGAGTCCTGTGTAAAGTGGTGTAGGCTGGGACAATCTGCTTATTTAGCTATACTGTAAGGACATGCGTTGCATTTGCAAGGGAGTGATAGGGGAAAATTTTTATGGAATACATAAAATTATTGAACCCTCCTAGACCATCACCAACTACACCAGTGGCACAGCATACCACTGGTAATGAATCACCAGACCAAGCGAGGTGGCGCAGTGGTTAGCACACTGGACTCGCATTCGGGAGGACGACGGTTCAATCCCGTCTCTAGCCATCCTGATTTAGGTTTTCCGTGATTTCCCTAAATCGTTTCAGGCAAATGCCGGGATGGTTCCTTTGAAAGGGCACGGCCGATTTCCTTCCCCATCCTTCCCTAACCCGAGCTTGAGCTCCGTCTCTAATGACCTCGTTGTCGACGGGACGTTAAACAACACTAACCAACCAACCATGAACCACCAGTTTACAAGAAACCATGCCAAGTTCCACTGATGATGGGGAAATTTACAAACCAACAACTCCATGACAGGACAACAGAAAAAAATACCAGCCCATGCAGGTGTGAATCGTTACTCTACCACAGGAGAGCTCAGATGGGAATAAGACCTATAGATTGTGTTGTGGCTATTGATATTTGAATCAGCATAAGGCTACAGAGGTGTACCCACTGCTAAACATCACAGAGATCTTGAATAACTTGGGAGAATGCTGTTATTTTATGATGAAGAATTTGTGAAGTGGCATCAGTTGGGGCAGGACTGGAGAACTGGCCTAAGATCGCATTTACGGTTTCATTCACTCATTGTCAGCATCACTGAAAGCCAGATGGGTAAAGAACACACTAGTGACATGACATTGTGACACCTAGTAGACAGGGTATTGTGAGGCTTAAAACCAAAACAGTGTATGTGTACTTAGATGATATTACAGTACTTTGTAAGGACATCCAAGAACATATGGTATGTTTGCAAATTTTGTTTAGTCAATTGTGAGTGGCACAATTAACACTCAGTGTAGAATACTGTCATTTTGTACTGCAGAAAGTTCTCTATTTGGGTCATGTTATTGGCCAGGATAGTTTGTGAACAGACCCATGGCTCTTACAAGCCATGCAGCAACTCACTACTCCTACTATGGAAAAAGAACATCAGTCCATTTCTGGTTTGGCTTATTAATACAGGAAGTTTGTGCAGAAGCTGTGAAGCCTATTACCTTTCTGTTAAAAAAGGGAATAATGTTTCAATGGATTCTGGATGGCCAGCAGGCCTTTCTGGATTTAAAGGCCTTGTTAGTGAGGACAGGACCAAATACTTCATACTATTTTGTGATGCCATTAATCATGACTTACAGTATTTGTTAAGCCAGGAAATAGACAAGGCAGAGCACCTGGTAACATATGCTTTTAGGCAACCAAATAAAGCAGAAAAGAATTACTCAACTACAGGGAAGGAGATGCTTGGCCTGATGTATGGTACAACATAATTGTCCAAATGTGTGTGAAATCTTATGGGACTTAACTGCTAAGGTCATCAGTCCCTAAGCTTACACACTACTTAACCTAAATTATCCTAAGGACAAACATGCACATCCATGCCCGAGGGAGGACTCGAACCTCCGCCGGGACCAGCCACACAGTCCATGACTGCAGTGCCTTAGACCACTTGGCTAATGCCGTGCAGCACAACATAATTCTGTTGCCATTTTTGTGGTAGGTATTTCTAACATACCACAAAGCATTAAAATGACTGATGGGTCTTAAAGATCTGACTACCCACTTAGCCAAATGGCCTTTACAACTTGGTATACTATAACTCCAGACTTGAACTCACAACTCGAGAAAAAAATAGCAATGCCAGTGCATTAAGCTGCAAAGTATTCACAGTGAAATGTGTTGGTATATCTGCAGATGACTGGCATAAGAGTTAGACCACCAACCAATAAAGTAAACAGTACATGACACAAGCCAGATTCTGTGCTGACAAACAAACAAATTGCAGACAATGTGTAGACATGGAAGAAAGTTTGTATGATGAAGTGTTAAGGCAGATGCACAACTATTGTGTAACATTGTGAAAAAGTGTGTACTGTGCACATAAAGGGTTGAGTTCAGATATCAGCAAATTGCATTATACAGATTACCATATCCCAACAGACCATTCATGATGATTGGTATGTACACCCTCAGACCATTTACATAAACAATGGTTGGTGGAGCAATATGTCTAATTATAATTGATCACTTCATGTTAATTGGCTAATATGTTGAACCAGGCAGGCAGAGATGATGCTCAGGCAATAGTGGACAACTAGCATTAAAGTTTGGGACACAGAAGATAGTGATAAATGGTCAGGTTACAAATTCCATATGAGAGTTAATGAAACATTACATAGACTTTTGTGGATTTAAATCACAAAGGATGCTCTACTATCATATGTGGTAGCAGCCTGTGACTTAGAAGTGCATTAGAGTATGGCATATTGCTGTATGAGGTTACTTCATCATCATCATCATCATCATTTAAGACTGACTATGCCTTTCAGCGTTCAGTCTGGAGCATAGCCCCCCTTATAAAATTTCCCCATGATATACTTATGATCATAAAATGCCCTCTCCTTTTGGACTGTGTAGCCCACCTCTTGGAGAAGGTATAACACTTTTCTAAGAGATTGAGGGGCATATGGTGCCAGGCTGAAAACGCAAGTACAAAAGCTCTAGACCTGCAGGATGTGAAGTGAAAAGAGAAGACTAATCTGTTAAAGTACCAGGTGGTTATAACTAAAATGCACCTACACACAGAGGTCCAGTGTGGCTGCAATTATCATGTGGCGGGGAAACTTCATAGATATTCTAATGCCTTAATATGGAAATACATGGAAGAAGCCTGGAGATACTGACAGGTTTCAGATACATTGTATAATGGTAAGACAGAGATTTAGGAACCAGGTTCTAAATTGTAAGACATTTCCAGGAGCAGATGTGGACTCTGACCACAATCTATTGGTTATGACATGTAGATTAAAACTGAAGAAACTACAAAAATGTGGGATTTTAAGGAGATGGGACCTGGATAAACTGAAAGAACCGGAGGTTGTACAGAGTTTCAGGGAGAGCGTAAGGGAACAATTGACAGGAATGGGGGAAAGAAATACAGTAGAAGAAGAATGGGTAGCTTTGAGGGATGAAGTAGTCAAGGCAGCAGAGGATCAAGTAGATAAAAAGACGAGGGCTAGTAGAAATCCTTGGGTAAAAGAAGAAATATTGAATTTCATTGATGAAAGGAGAAAATATAAAAATGCAGTAAATGAAGCAGGCAAGAAGGAATACAATCATCTTAAAAATGAGATCAACAGGAAGTGCAAAATGGCTAAGCAGGGATGGCTAGAGGACAAATGTAAGGATGTAGAGGCTTATCTCACTAGGGGTAAGATAGATACTGCCTACAGGAAAATTAAAGAGGCCTTTGGAGAAAAGAGAACCACTTGTATGAACATCAAGAGCTCAGATGGAAACCCATTTCTAAGCAAAGAAGGGAAAGCAGAAAGGTGGAAGGAGTATATAGAGGGTCTATACAAGAGCGATGTACTTGACGACAATATTATGGAAATGGAAGAGGATGTAGATGAAGATGAAATGGGAGATATGATACTGCATTGGACTACTGACGGCCTTGGGAGAGACAGTCCTGATAAAACTCTACCATCTGCTGAGCAAGATGTATGAGACAGGCGAAATACGCTCAGACTTCAAGAGGAATATAATAATTCCCATCCCAAAGAAAGCAGATGTTGACAGATGTGAAAATTACCGAACTATCAGTTTAATAAGTCACGGATGCAAAATAGTAATGCAAATTATTTACAGACCAATGGAAAAACTGATAGAAGCCGACCTCGGGGAAGATCAGTATGGATTCCATAGAAATGTTGGAACACGTGAGGCAATACTGACCCTACGACTAATCTTATAAGAAAGATTAAGGAAAGGCAAACATACATTTCTAGCATTTGTAGATTTAGAGAAAGCTTTTGACAATGTTGACTGGAATACTCTCTTTCAAATTCTGAATGTGGCAGGGGTAAAATACAGGGAGCGAAAGGCTATTTACAATTTGCACAGAAACTAGATGGCAGTTATAAGAGTAGCGGGACATGAAAGGGAAACAGTGGTTGGGAAGGGAGTAAGACAGGGTTGTAGCCTCTCCCCGATGTTATTCAATCTGTATATTGAGCAAGCAGTGAAGGAAACAAAAGAAAAATTTGGAGTAGGTATTAAAATCCATGGAGAAGAAATAAAAACTTTGAGGTTGGCCGATGACGTAATTCTGTCAGAGACAGCAAAGGACTTGGAAGAGCAGTTAAACAGAATGGATAGTGTCTTGAAAGGAGGATATAAGATGAACATCAACAAAAGCAAAACAAGGATAATGGAATGTACTCGAATTAAGTCGAGTGATGCTGAGGGAATTAGATTAGGAAATGAGACACTTAAAGTAGTAAAGGAGTTTTGCTATTTGGGGAGCAAAATAAACTGATGATGGTTGAAGTAGAGCGGATATATAATGTAGACTGGCAATGGCAAGGAAAGTGTTTCTGAAGAAGAGAAATTTGTTAACATTGAGTATAGATTTAAGTGTCAGGAAATCATTTCTGAAAGTATTTGTATAGAGTGTAGCCATGTATGGAAGTGAAACATGGACGATAATTAGTTTGGACAAGAAGAGAATAGAAGCTTTTGAAATGTGGTGCTACAGAAGAATGCTGAAGGTTAGATGGGTAGATCACATAACTAATGAGGAAGTATTGAATAGGATTGGGGAGAAGAGAAGTTTGTGGCACAACTTGACCAGAAGAAGGGATTGGTTGGTAGGACATGTTCTGAGGCATCAAGGGATCACCAATTTAGTATTGGAGGGCAGCATGGAGGGTAAAAATCGTAGAGGGAGACCAAGAGTTGCATACACTAAGTTCATTCAGAAGGATGTATGTTGCAGTAGGTACTGGGAGATGAAGAAGCTTGCACAGGATAGATTAGCATGGACAGCTGCATCAAACCAGTGTCAGGACTGAAGTCCACAACAACAACAACAACAACAACAACAACAACAATGCAGAACTGATGCATGGTGGAAAAAAATTAGTCACAATTTTGGCCACCAGGTACAAATCTTGTACTGTATGGCATCTTGTCAACATCTCCAGTGCTCATATTGAACAAATTGCGTAAGTGGTGATAACATCAACATTATTCCTTTCTCACTCATTTGGCTGTTTCTGCCCATGTCCAGTTTCTAATCCATTACATATGAAAACATTTCTATAAGTCTTTCTTGCATTCACATTGCCAGATTTGCACCTTGTGGTAAAACTGGGACTGTTTCTTTTTCTCCTGATAAGTAATTCCATTGGCAACGGTATGCAACATGGCCATCTTGTTGTCAGTATATTTTGGATAAATGACAGCATCAGTTGTGAATATTGAAATCCTTTATTTTACGAAAGGATTTCAATACTTATAACCAATGCTGCCATTTATCCACAATATATTAATTTTTTCCAGTGTAAATTGATTCCACATTAATGCATTAGAACAGTGGTTCCTAAACTTTTTTGTAATACAACCCACTATTTATCTGGAAACATTTTCATGACCCAGTACATATATATGTATACTCTACTGCTACAGTCACAATGCAGTAGTTATTTTAAGAATTAAGCCTAATCCCATTTTGGATCAAATTACAGGGAGAGTATGGAGTGCTTGCAAACAAAGCTTTTGAAGGAACTAATGGGATTCACAACTACTTAGTTGTGTGAATGTGCTTTTTCTAGCTTGCTAGCTTAGTTTTTATTTTTTTTAGAAAAAAGAAAAAACAAGTATGCATGGAAAACAATTTATGGATGAAACTAACAAACTTCAATTCAGATATAAAAAGCGTCATTAACACCAAATATAAAAATTATATATAATATGAAGCTGAATTTAGTATTGTATGAAAAAATGTTTTGCTGAGTAATAATTTTGAAAATTGTGAAGGGAACATAATTAAAAAAGAGAAACAATATTTTGCCACATAAGAATTTTATTTCATGCAAATTAAATGGTGAACTTAATGTGATTTGTGGTATTGTTTAGTCTTGGTATAAATGTTGCATTCTATATCTGAATTGAAGTTTGTTAGTTACAGTCATAAATGCACATTTGTTTTTTTCTTTTAAAAAAAGCTAGCAAGCTAGAAAAAGCATCTTCACATAACTAAGTAGTTGTGAATCCCATTAGTTCCTTCAAAGCTTTGTTTGCAAGCACTCCATACTCTGCCTGTAATTTGATCCAAAATGGGATTAGGCTTAATTCTTAAAGTAAAGTTTGCAAAGAAGAGTCACACGATAGTGCTATCAGGGGGTTTTCCGTAGATGCCAACAGTTTTAAGTTTTTATGGTTTCCGTCTTCAAGCAGGTTTCTTATTCATATCAGTTCATCAGGAATTCTTGGAAAGTAATACCTACAACAAGAAATAAGTATTAAGTAACACTCTTGAATAAGCAAACAACTATCAGTGGGATTAATGTGAAACTATCAGATTCTTTTGAGTTCACTATGTGGGGATGGCTTAACTATCATTTTGGAAATTGAGGTGGTTGAACTTAATTTTTACTTTTCTGTATTGGATAAAAAACAATAACATGAAAATTATAAACATGTTTAATAAGGAATACCTCAAATCTAATTGTTTATTAGTAAAATTACTTCAGCATAAGTACCTAGAGGCCAGTGCTTCAAGTTGTTCTGTCATAGCAGCTGCTATTTCCTCGTTAACTTTGATTCCGTATGTTTCTAAGAAATTATTGAGGAGTGGGAATGCATCAAAACAGCTCTCTTTCACTTTACTGGACCATCTTTCAAATTTTTAATAATTACTTCTGTTTTATCTTGAACATAGAATTTGTAGACTTCCTTCCCTTGCAGTGATAAATTGACACTATCAAGAGCACTGAATACATCACCCAAATATGAAAGACGTATTAGCCATTTTTGTCATTTCTCATGTCCAAGAAACTGCTCACAGATTTTGCATCACTGTTGTGCTCCAACAGGAAGATTCTCAGCCCCTCTCGAAGCTCAAATAATTTCGATAGCACTTTCCCTCTTGACAATCAGCATACTTCACAATACAGGAGAAGTGTTTTGTGCTCACTGCCCATCTCACTGCACATTATGGCAAACAATCTTGGATTTTTAGGTCCAGATTTAATGAAATTCATAATTTTCACTGCATCATTAATGATTTTCTTCAGGCTTTCAGACAGACCTTTACATACAAGGGCCTCTCGCTGCAGGCTACAGTGAGTCCACTGAACAGAAGGGGCAACTGCCCTAACTTTGACAACGAAATCTGAGTAAATGGTAGACATAGCACGGGCATCATCAATCATCAGTGCAACACATTTTGTCCACTCTATTTCATTTTCTACCATAAAACCATCAAGATATTTAAAAATTTCTTCCCCTGTTGTTGTCATTGGCAAGCATTTACAAAGGAGCATTTCTTCTTCTATACTCCCATCAAATTCATTCCTAACAAAAGCTAAAAGAACTGCCTCGCCAGCTGTATCTGTGCTTTCATCAAGCTGAAGTGCAAAGTAGTCACTTTGCTTGAAAACTGTGATCATGGACTGTTTTACAAACTCAAACAATTTTATCAATCCTTCTCTTTACCATTGTGTTTGATAGGGGTATTTTGTCAATTAGTCTCGTGTGCTTTTTGTTATATAAAGCATCAGATATTATTTTGGCTGCTGGTAAAATAATATCCTCTCCTCCGATGTGTGCTGCCCCCGTTTTGGCTATCAATAATGACTGTTGATGTGAAGCGATTGTAGCTTGTTTAATTTGTTCCCCTGAAGTCAATTTTGTCATCACTGATTTTTCTCTTTAAAAAATCTTCTTTTTTTGTTTTGGAAAAAAATCAATTGACTTGCTTACATATTCTGGATGTTTTTTTGATAAATGTCTTTTCAGTTTTGAGGGTTTCATACTCTTGTTAGCAAGTACTTTGAAGCTCTCAACACACTGAAGAAGCAGCTCTTCATCCGTGCCAGTAAACACAAACCCATAAGTCAAATAATCATCATTTCTTTTAAGAAAGCTAAATTTTACCTACTTCTGGAAGGAGTTCAACTCACCAACTTCACTAACAAAGTCACATTTAGGTGTATTGCATGACACACTGGTAGTGGATGTTGAAGGCTTGTAGTAATTACATGAAGTATGTCTTTTATGGCACGGCACTGTTTTAATCCATGCATCCATAATGAAATAAAATGAAACAAGCCACCATAATAAACGTGCATGCACACACTATACCAACAAACAAACAAACTAACCATGCTTTCACAGTCATGAGCCATATTGTCACAAGTGGAAGGGAAAGCTATGTTACATTATCGCAATTACCAACAAGTCCTGCACCTGCACTGTTCTCGTTTTGCCCAGAGCACATTATGAAGTCAGTTTCTTGCTTAAAGTGATTTTGTATATAACTATTCAGATTATAAAGCTTTCCTCTTGAAATAAGATTTCACATTTTCAGTCGGCAAGATATTTTACTTGGTTATTTTAAAAATTATCTGGCGACCCACATGAATAGGTCTCATGAGCCCCTAGTGGGTCACAACCCACTGTTTGGGAAGCACTGCATTAGAATATCGCAGTCAGACAGCAGCAACCAGCCGAGACAGAACTAGCAATAGGGAAGTAACGGATTTTGTGACTTTTAGGAGTTCCTAAACAATAGTGAATTGTATAATTTCATCTGTGTGCTTTGGCAGTTTAGTTTCTTGTGTTTCTGCATGTTAATTTAATACCTAATATACACAGTTCTCACATTTTCATTTTACGTCGGAAAGTAAAACAACCTTATGAGATATTACGAGTTCCAAATCAGGAGCAAATTATTTAGTCTCACATGAGTGGTTCAGTACTTCAGTTTTTGAATATCTGCATATTAATCTAATTTATTAGACACAGTTCTTGCACTTTTGTCAGCATCTACAGAAGAGTTCCTCAGCATGTGTTGATAGTCTGTTTGTCTGAGAAGTGTAGATTTTCACAGTCTTTAGCAAGGATAGGGACTGTGATTGTTGTGTGCGGATGTGGGTCAAATTGGTGACACTTTGCTCTCATTGTCAGGTCGAGACAGTGATTGGTTTCATTGTTAGTTGGTAATTGGGAGCTCCAATGTTAGGCATGTTATACGTCCCCTTAGGAACATGGCTGCCAAGAAGGGGAAGAATGCCAATGTGCACTCTGTGTGCAATCAGGTGAAGTCATTCCAGATGTGAAATGGGATGCCATGAGGAGCACAGGGTGCAGCCAACTGCAGGTGGTGGCTCACGTCGGTACCAATTACGTGTGTCGCTTTGCATCGGAAGAGACTCTCTCTGGTTTCATGAGGCTAACAGAAGTGATAAAGGCTGCCAGACTTGCTTGTGAGATGAAAGCAGAGCTCATCATTTGCAGCATAGTTGACAGAACTGATTGCTGACCTCTGGTACAGAGCCAAAGACTGTGTTTTATTGACAGGACACTTAGAAATTGTAACAGATCCCCTAGAGAGACTGTGTACACTATGCTTGTCCATTCTATTTTAGAATACTGCTGCGGACTGTGGACCCATGCCAGATAGGATTGGTGGAGAACATCAAGAAAGCTCAAAGAAGGGCAGCACGTTTTGTATTATTGGGAAATAGGGGAGAGAGTGTCACTGACATGATACAGGATTTGGAGCAGACATCATTAAAACAAAGATGTTTTTCATTGCAGAAAAATCATCTCACGAAATTTTAATCACCAACTTTCTCCTTTGAATGTGAAAAAAAAAAATTAGTTGATGTCAACCTACATTGGGAGAAATGATCACTATAATAAAATAAGGGAAATCAGAGATCGCACGGAAAGATATAGGTGTTCATTTTTTTCTGTGCGCTGTATGAGATTGAAATAATAGAGAATTATTGTGCAGGTGGTTTGATGAACTCCCTGCCAGGCATTTAAACATGATTTTCAGATTATCCATGCAGACATAGATGTAGATCTATCAAGTATCACTGTCATATGACAACTGCACTCCACACTGGGCCTCTGTGAGTAGCTGCACTTTAATTGTAACCACCCGATACCATGTCGGGCAACCAGTAAGGCTCACCAACCACTATGTTCCAAAAGGAAAGAAACAAATTCGTTACCCAGTACCAGGGGCCTTATCGGGTAACTGAAATGATTTCTCCAGTCAATGTAAAGCTACAACTCCCAAACTGTATCACTGTTGTACTTGTGCAATTGGTCTGTATATGTAATTGATCCATGGAAGTCCTGCCTCTGTTACTGGTGGCATATTCAAACAAGGGAAGGAAGTGGGAGAGACAAGAGCTAAAACACAGTAAACTGAATGAGTTACCCCTATGGTCACCCCAGCTTGTCTTTTTTTCCCTAAAGTCTCATGGTGGCCATTACAGTAGGGATGGTGATTACAGTAGAAACTTAGCATGTTTAATTTGATCTGGTAGGAAACATCAACACCATGTAGTGTAATATGTTGATTATTTTGTGAAGTATGCAATTTATTTATTTAGGTGACATGGATTCTGGAGAAGTTCATACAAAAGAAAGTGGATAAGGTACTATGGGTCACACCCAACAGGAAGTCCCACACATTAGTCTCTGCTTTGGAAATGCTGATGTGATGGGACAAGTGAGTTACAGTGTGCCATACAAAGCTGGTAAAGATAGTCCGAGCTTAATGCGAATTCAACCTGTTCTGCATGGAGGGAGAAACTCATATGAGTAATCAAGTGAAACTATATGTTCACAGAAAGGTTTCCAGGTCTCAACTATCTGTGATGTATCTATGCAGACTGATATTCCCCTAAACTCAAGCAGCACTGCAGAGGCTTTCCAACAGTATTGGAACAGCACCTAAGCGTCAAACAAAATGGGGGATCCTGCCTGAAACCCAGACATAAATGCTTTAGTCAAATGAAAGTATATGGTTGCAGAGACCTTTTTATGTATCAGACATTTATGATATATATATGCAGACTGAAGACACAAACAACATGATCACATGTGAAATGAGTATTTTCAAAGGTTAGGCTCCCATTGGTTATTCTCGGTGACAGACATGGTAAATGTCATACTCAAATGTTATGACCAAACATATTTGGGTAACAAACAATGATTAGGGCTAATAATCCATGGTACTTGGTAGGGCATATGCAGTACATCTATTTGGTTACCATTACCAAAGCCAAATCCTTAAACACCGCCTGTTCCTCACTCTACCTAACCAACCTTCCCCTCAAAATTAGCCCTACAGATAACCTGACCTACCTGAAAACTACCTGAACTCAACCTTTCTCTCCTCCTTGGAGCAAATGTTAGCCACCTAAAATGGTCAGAACTCAATGTGGCAATTATTTCACCACATACGACAACATCAGCACACAAGTGTCAATTGAAGGACCTCCATGTCGGTCAAACTCATGATTTTGCTAATAAAAGGCACTATCTATTGCTATCTAAAGCACCGGGTCACACAATCCTGCCCCTACCCACCTTCCACCTGCAGGGTTATACTAGTAGTAACAGCACCCAAGAAGTTGAAGCTCAGCATAAAGTACATCAGAAAATGTTGTAAGGCAAAGACTAACAGAATGTGTATTAGATGAACTGGGGTTAGATAACTTGTTCCAGATAGAGCAGCAGAGAAAATTTGGAGGCTAAATTCTTCCAAGAGGAGAAGAGAGTAAAGGGAGAGCCTAAGAAGAGGGCTTGTTGCCTCAGGCACTCACTCACTGTAAATGTCCGGTGAAGTATTGCACCCAGGAACTCGCTTAAGTGCTGCAGCCCACATGTCAGTCAGTGACTAGCTGGCTACTACATGTGGTACACTTGGCATGTACAGCTGCCACACCATAAAAAATCCATTTTGGCCATCCAGCTGGGCCAGTCATTGAATCGGTGAGGCTTTGAATCCGTGTCCATTATTTTGTCAGTTTCCTCTGTGATGCTGTCACTGCTCCACCATCATCCTGCTGGGACTACCTGCCAGGGGATCCAGCCCCACAAGCGATGGGTTGAGGGTCAAACTGACACCCTCCCAGCCAGCAAGCCATTGGGCATCCATCAGCCACCCAGCACCACCTACAGCCATTCCCGGCCATGCCGCTTCTCACCTTAGCTGACTTGGCACTGCCAGCAGCCTGAGTATGCAGATGTTGCCAGGTACTGTATCACTTTGCTGCAGCAACAGCATGGTTGCAGCACCATTATGCTTCACACATGAATGTCCAAAAACATACCACCAGCCACCCCAGCACATGAATGTCAACTATGTGGATGTGCGAGGGCTCGAGCATCCACATACATAATATTGTGGGTGCATCACACCAACAGAGTTTTTAGTTTGATAAAACCAAATAAAATAAATATTTCTCACTTGCCTTTTTGGAAAAGTAATTAACTATTAAAACACTGAGCTGGAAGTTAAAATTTCTGACCTCTAAAACATGCTTTTGTTTCAGATGTTGATGCAAAGACAACCAAGCAACACACTCCCTTATTCCTTGCCTTTCTCTGGCCAAGTCAGAGGCACTCACCAGAATAACAGTCACACTGTACCATGAATTGAATCCCATCTTTCTGGTTTGCTTTCAAGTTTTCTTACATGTGATATGCTACAATAAACCCACTCCATTCGTCAACAACTGTTTTAAAATATCTGCAATAATAAAAGATACAAGGAAGTCAATTGTTACAGACTACCTCAACCAGAAAAAAAAGGCAGCTTAACAGTGGTGTGATTTAAGATTTCAGTTACATTGTTTTCACATAATCTGTTTGTTAAGACAATGGATTTGAAGGATGCAGTGGCTTATATCCTAGAATGAAGGGATGTTGCCGCATTGATAGCTAGAACAAAATGGAGACTGTTGATGGGGTGCATCGAGCAAAAGCTCTTCGCAGAGCAATAATCTTCGCAGTTTCCAAACATCACACTATTACTGGATGCTCATGGAACGCTGGAATACAGTACTGATTATTGCTTCTATACATATCTCTTTGTTTAAGTTACTTGGAATTTTACAATTTCCATTTCTACCTGCTCTAATGAAAGTTGCATTACTTAATGATAGGCTATACATTTTATGTTGGGGTCAGGATTTTTATACATGCAGGTAGGCCCATATTGCTTATATTATGTCTCTGGGTCTGTGGGTTTGTCCAAGTACTTTTGAACATGAGTTTGATTTCATTTCTGTTGCTGTTCACAGATTGTCGTGTCCTTCTGTTGACAACTCTATCAAACTGCATTTTTCATTGCACACAACTTGGAACTTACATTCCACATATGGGGCACCACCAATCTGTCGCCTCTGCTAACTTTTCTGGATATAATATTTTAGTGTTTCTTTCTTTGGGAGGGGGAGGGGGGGGGGGGGAATCTGTAGGTCTGTTGTTGCTGCTCTGTCGATCTATGTGAAGTTGTTTGTGAATGATGGAACCTCCAGCATATTTTTTGGAAATCCAGATAGAGCTCTTACTGGTCAAACAACAAATGCTTGATCCTTTAACTAATTTATACATGGATTGTTATACATACAAGGGTTAAATTTTTATGTTTTGGTATCAGTCTTTCAGACACAGTAGCACGACAAACTGAGAAGAAAACGACATCTCTTGGATATATCTTTAATGCGATAGAGCACTGAAATCGCATATTTATGCAATAAGCAAGTATACACTATTAAAATTACTTGCAGTATCTACCAGCCTCAACGTATCCTCAAGCGAATAGTTTTGCAATGTCGAACGCTTATTCCTCATGTTACACATGCTATTTGTGCAGACAACAACTAAGCACATACAAAATGACGTGTTCGAAAATACCCATGCTGCTCTTCAGTTTCTGCCAGCTTAACTGCATGGGAGCACGGTTCCAGGAATGACTAACTGGGGAATAAAATGGCATCATACAAAATGCTCTCCAAGATAACCGATGATTAGCCAACTCCTCAGTTAGCTATTCCTGGATTTACCCCGGGATGGTACAAAATGGATTTTCAGTGGTTTTGTTATCGAATGCTATATTGCTAAGGTATCTGTCATTGTTGAGAAGTTTACTCTAATCAAGCAATACATGAGGCAGGCGACAGCAAACAGTTGTGGCGGAGTCGGAGTATGGCGGAGATTGTGCATCGACGTTCATATCATGCAGCTGTAGACCTTCTTTGCCTGATGAAGCGATGACCCCACACCAGTTGATTGTATCAGATGTCTGCCGCTCACACCATCATTGGCACTGCGCCACTAGGTCATACCTCTTCTTACAGCTCATCATCATTATATATGAGACAAATTAAATGCAGCATCAGGAAGACAAAAACATATTTGTTACACACTATGCGGCCCTCAAGAGATTTTTGATTAGTACATTTCTCTTGTTAGAAGTTTCATATAGTTTTTGTGGTTGTCATTCATTCAATTTGTCCCATGGAAACCTAGGTTCCTGACAAACTTGACGTTGGTGACTCTGTTACAGATTTGGGTAATTTCCAAAAATGTTTGCCTATCGAAGCCACAGGCTGCAAACGATATATATCAAAAGTGCGATGTTAAATCGATCACACGATGGTGGTGGCAGACGTTATGATAAATTATTTGTAAGACGCTAGGAAAACCCAAACGATTTGTGACAGTAGTGTGTGATCTGGTATTGTAGACGTTTCTTCGGCCGATTGCCTCAAGTGGAAGAATCTAATTCCATGCTTATGCAATGTAGAAAATTGTTCGAATTTTTGACGGAAATGTGACACTCTACCCATATTTTTGTGTGACATTAGCAGAGTCTACACAGGTTATGGCAAAAGGGAATGCTTCCCATAGCATGCATGTCAAATCGACTTTCTTATGACGACAACGTCAAAGAAGAGTGAGGTAAGCTGTTACCTTTGTAATTGCAACTATTTTAGTAACACTGTTCTTTTGTCATTGCTGTAGTGACCACTATAAAGATGCTCATAACGCCTGCCATCACAATTGCATGATCGATTTAGAATCACACGTTCGATACTTATCGTTTAGAGCCCGCGGCTTCAATAGGCAAACATCCTTGAAAATTACCCAGATTTGCACTACATAAGGCTTCTATGCATGGATATTTATACTCTTTACTTCCACTAAACAGTCACTATTGACTGCATAATGCATATAGTTCAGCTTTCACCAAAAACTTTATTTATAAAAAGTGTCCACCACAAAACACAGATGGAGCATTCTTGTAGGGCACAGCAATTTGATTGGTTGATTTGGGGAGGGGCCAAACAGTGAGGTCATTGGTTCCATCTGGTTAGGGAAGGAAGTCTTTTGTGCACTTTCAAAGGAACCATCCTTCCATTTGCCTGAATCGATTTAGGGAAATCACGGAAAAGCACAGGTACGTTATATATTCATTAATGATAGTGAACGTTACACAAGAACGATCACATATGGCAACAATAGTGGTCGCATTAAGCAGTGTTACTGAGTACCAATACAGCAGACATCAGTTTACTTCATTATTGCAGTACCAGCAGTAGTAGTGGTACCATGTTCACTACATGTGTTTATTCGTGTTTTGGTGCAACACCACTTTCTGCAGACACACAGGGTGAAAAGCGTTCTTGAACGCTTCGCGTGATTACTTCTGTATCGCATTCTACTGTTCGCTTTCAAGAGTTTCGTCTGAATCGGTTTGCCTAGTCTTTCAATATCACCCAGATAAGTGTCCTGAGTTCCTCACGTGATTTAAACTGCTATTTATAAAGAATAGTTGAGTCTCTATTTCCGCATGTTTCTATGTAACCATGTGTTCAGTTCAAACAGATTGTGAAACTACTTACAACACTAAAACTATTTGCATATTGAATATTTTACTAGGTTTTGACAAAACCTAACCATTAGATGCGAAGTGATAAAACTAAAGACAAATATTTATGTATTTGTGTCGTGCTTGCATAGCTAATGCTTTGCATTTTGCATTGCATTCCGCCCAGCCTTGGTGTCTTGGCAGCAAAATTGTCACTTCTGTGCTTCTTAGTCTAATATCCATTCGTGTACTAGCTGTCTGTTATACTTGGTGTTCAAAAAATATCTCCGCAGTGCCGTATGATTGTCATCCGCACGTGCCATATGCCGCAGTGAATATACCGAAATGAAACTCAGTGAAATACAAATTATTAATTTATTGAATCTTCATTTTTACTTACCAATTTCCACATTAAATGTTGAAAGTGTAACCCCCTCCCCTCCCTCCCCCCCCCCCCCCCCCAATGTGGTTGAATACACAATTCAATTCGTTTAATCATGTTTCCAAACACAGGCTGTAACATTTCTTCTGTAACAGAAGCAGTGAAAGTGGATGTTTCAGTTTTCAGTTCATTATGGATTTTGGACGGTTTTTATAGATAGAAGAAAAAGTCAGATAGTGTTAGGTCAGGTGATTGTGGAGGCCAAAGTCCCTGTGAAATTGTGCGATCACCAGAAAAATCAGCAAGCAGTGACATTGAAACGCGAACTGTATGAGTGGTTGCATCATCTTGTTGAAATAACCATTCAGTATTTCACTTAGTACAAGTTCTCCTATGAATAGGTACAGAATAACACTGCAGTATTGTTGTGCATTTATTGTATCATTGAAAACCCAGAGAGGCGAACAATCATAAGGCACGCTCGGCTAACAATCATACAGCACTACGGAGAGACTTTGTGAACACCCCGTAGATTATTACTCTTAAACTATTTAGCTTAACTACTGCACTTTCCATGACAAATTTAAAGTTTATAGTCTTACATGTCACTGTGCAACTATCCTGAAAGAAAGAAATTCCTTCTAACATTGGAAAGATTGTGTTCAAATGTCAGTTAGTACGTATACAAATACACAGACGCGTCTATATCGTTAGCACACTGCTCTTCTTTCTTTAACTGTGTAGAGCTGAACAAAAATATGTATAGTCTATGCTTAATTACAAAAGTTCTTTCATTTCAGAAGAAGTATTCTTCTGACTTGTTTACTATAAACTGCCAACGTAGCAAATTGTACTATATTTGGATTCGGACTACATACAAATACTAAACAATGCTCATGTTTCACAACTCTATGAAACAAATGCTATACTTAAGTACTGTCTTTGCTTTAATCAGTGCACTGTGTGGTAACTTTGCACAGATATCTGCAACAAGAAAACACTAATTCTTATGTAATTTTACACCTCAGGTAAAATATATCAGATACAGAATCATTGTAGAGAATAATCTCTCTACTGCATATGCTTTTTAAAATCCTTCTCATGATAGAAGCCTTTGACTTTGGTCAAATGAGGATAGACTACCAGAAAGTACACACATGTAATATGGTATTATCTTTCATTCTTCATTGCATCCCTTTAGGCCCGGGGAATGGAATGGTTTACTTCTGATGTGAGCCTTCCAGTATGCGATATTGATACCCCTTTACAATACCACACTTATTCAAGAAGACATTTATGTAGTTCATAGCAAGTCAGTTAGTAAAACACTTTGGTGGTCTGATCTACATTTTGATTGTCCCATTTTTCTCTGAATCAGCGATAAAACACACATGGGTTCCTCAGTATTTTGACATTCTGGTGCATTGTGAGTACAGTACTGTTAACCGTTAGTGCACAGCACCTTAGTGTTTATTACCTTGACCTTCACATTCTCGCCATACCTACCATGACGTGCCTTTGTCCATAACAAATTCAAAATTATTTTCCTACCACCTGCTATTAGCTGACATGTTCCACTCTGGAGGTCAATCTTCGCCTTCCCTCCTCACAGGAACTCCATACCTAATAGACAGGACACCGACAAATTTCTTACTAAGAGAAACATACATTCTAGTGTTTCACCCTTAGATTCCATAGCTATCTGTGCCCCCTAGAACTTAGAACTACTTAAACCTAACTAACCTAATGACATCACACACATTCATGCCTGAGGCAGGATTTGAACCTGCGACCGTAGTGGTCGCGCGGTTCCAGACTGAAGCACCTAGAACTGCTCTGTCACACCGGCTGGCAATAATAATTATAAACTGTACATTTGACTAAATTTCATTTAAAGAGCACTGTTGTTACACTTCGTCATTAATGGTATCAAATGTTTCTGTATTTCAATGTAACTGGAACTGGAAGGAGATCAGTTTTGTGATGCAGCGAAATGCGCACCAACCACATACAGCGTGCTTACGCAGGCAGCAGCGCTGGGAGTGTACACAAAAACAGACAACACACGGCAGGAAAATCACAGCATAAAATAGCAATGTCTGGTTACGACGCGAATTAATTAGAGAGTCAAGTCGAGGGATATCAGAGAATGCTGCCGATGTGCCAACGAGGAACTGATTCAACATCTATGACATACTCAGTTGTTGAGAAACAGCTTGTGACACTTCGAAAGCCTTAGCGATAGGCGAAACCGTTTCAACCATTTGATCTTTGAAACGAAATGTCCATCTTGAGACTTCTCTACCCAGGCCAGAACAAACGACGATGCCGCGGATCACAGAATTGGTTCAAAAATGGTTCCAATGGCTCTGAGCACTATTGGACTTAACTTCTGAGGTCATCAGTCCCCTAGAACTTAAAACTACTTAAACCTAACTAACCTAAGGACATCACACACATCCATGCCCGAGGCAGGATTTGAACCTGCGACCATAGCGGTCGCGCGGTTCCAGACTGTTGCGCCTAGAACCGCTAGGCCACCCCGGCCGGCCACAGAATCGGCATTGGAGTGTTGGCAGTGGGCACACACAAATTTACACTCCCTATTTAGCCCACACGGGTCGGCTAAGCACACTTGATAGAAATCGCTTGATTTCTTTTGCCGCTGGTGTAACTCCATACAGGAAACCTTGTTGCGGGTGTTTTCTTAAGATGATAAGTACTAAGCAAATCGCATACTTCAGAAAATGATGACACGGATGAGTTTTTCCATGGAGCAAGTTTCTGAAACAAATAAAACATTTCAGACACAATCCACAACAAGAAAAAAGCATTTTGCAGCCGTGCATCCTCTACCTGAAACGCTGAGAGATGCTGCTGCAGATGTTACACGTATGTATCCCAATCTTTCTTTACTTCTTGGAAAGATGCGAAAGGTCGAGGGGCAGATGGGCATGTAGGTGACAGTGGCTGGGGGCTAGTGCCCTCAGCAAATTTGTAAATAATTGATCAAACATGTCTAACTGCTGCTGTTGTTGCTCAGAAATTGAAACAATGCTGGCTGCATATGACTTGTGAAAGACGTGTGCAAAGTGAAGTACCTCATTGCCAAAAGTTATATATCTACACTCCTTATTGACAACCATTACATACACAAAAATTACATTGGCAGATAATTGCACGACAAATAATAATGTCGTGTGCCGAGGGCCTCCCAACGGCTAGACCGCTCGCCTGGTGCAAGTCTTTCAATTTTGACACCACTTCGGTCACTTGCACGTCGATGGGGATGAAATGATGATGTTTAGGACAACACAACACCCAGTCCCTGAGTGGAGGAAATCTCCGACCCAGCAGGGAATAGAACCCGGACCCTTAGGATTGACAGTCTGTCGCGCTGACCACTTTTTTTTATTTTATTTTTTACTCATTTTGTTCGATATAGTGCATTGTGTTTGGCCGCGGCGGATGTCACAAGACATTTGTTCAAATTGATCATTGATTCCTTGACTTTTTTTTACTACAGAAAGCAGGCAGCCCTCTGACCGAACACGCTGAGCTACCATGCCAGCTATCCACTCAGCTACTAGGGGCAGACATGACAAGTACTGACACGGTTAGAGAAACATTAATACAATTAACTGTCCAAATAGAGAGCCCTGTCCCAGACAACTGGATGCACACCGGCCCAGAGCAGCTCTGACTAGAGAACATTTGCGTACGGCAGAGAAGTTTAGAGTGGTCGCGAGCCCGCACCCGCCTCGCCCACTGGCAGTGGCCCAGCATTTTCGTATTTGCCTGCTGGAGTGCTGGCTGTGGGTGAGGGTGATGTGTGCTCGCTTCCCCCCAGCCACCAATAGCGAAAGGTACAAAAGCTGCAGTGATAAAGACAGCAGGCACACCACCACATTGTGTGCAAGATTTCACCACCCACAGAGACTCCCATCCCTTCACATTTGTTGCTCCAGGCTTTGCGTGCTTCCTCCTGGTAGATTTTGTACTACAGAACAGCCTTGGCGTAGCCCTTTTGTAACAGGGAACTCTGGTGACACTAGATTAATAGTGCTTACACAGTCTATATGGCCCGTTTCACTACTTTTATGTAAGTTATTTCCATGCCACTACTCTTCATATCTGTCTGCAGATTGTTTTGTGGTACTGTATCATATGCCTTCTGTGGCAATTCTCTTCTGTATTAGATTCTGTAATGTTGATGTTCCATCAGTTCATGAGCGCGCTGGTCTAAAACCATCCTCTTCTTCAGATAGTAAAGCTTCAATCTCTATTCTTTCT
Source organism: Schistocerca gregaria (assembly GCF_023897955.1). Classification (NCBI taxonomy): domain Eukaryota; kingdom Metazoa; phylum Arthropoda; class Insecta; order Orthoptera; family Acrididae; genus Schistocerca; species Schistocerca gregaria. Next base: position 77,182,836 of record NC_064925.1, on the reverse strand, counting down.
TTTAAGTTTCTCCCACATAACCGCACCATTGATGGCATCACACTTATGCCTTGGTAATTTCCATAGTCCTGACAACTCCCCTCCTTATACATTGTACTATTCACAGACTTCCTCCATTCCTTGGGTACCTATCCGTTTCCAAACACTTGTTATGGAAATGGGTCAAGATACCATAGACAATCACAGGAGCTGCCTTTATTAATTCTGTGTTTATTCCACCCCGGGTGGCATTTTCTACTGAACTGAAATCATTAAAACCTAAGAACAATAAGCAGTGGGTAACTGAAGGCAGAAAAATTTCCAGTAAGTAAAACACATTTCTGCACTGCCATCTTACATATACAGAGTTACCCATGAAGTTCTAGATAATTTTAAAGCATAGATACTCAACCTTTTTAGGTTTGAGATCTGCTACACGCAATTTAGTCCATTTAGAGATCAGTTGAGTTAAAAGTTCTTCAAGGCTGCAGTGCAAAAGAGCACTGTAGCAAAAATTAACCATTTTAACTACACAAACAACATAAAGTAATTTTCTCACCTTCAACAGCTGTAGGCCTTCTTTATCCACTGATGTCTGTTGATCTGGCAGTTCTAACTGTATTTGAGGAAAGTGTTTCACATTTAATTTCTGTAAAGGTGTTATCCAAATGTTCAGTTTTTGCATGAAACACATTATAGAAGACATAATAGTTATGATGGTTTGGTTTTTTCCTTGGAGTTCCTTGTTTAACTTATTTAGTTTACCTGCCAAATCAGTTGCAAATGACAGATCCAACGACCAGCAGATATCATACAGTTTTGAATCATCTTCCTCTCTTTCAGACACAAAAAATTTTAATAGTAGCAGAAGTTCTCTAAATCTGTGTAAAATCACCTGTATTCGGCCATCAAACTTTCATATGTAGTAGTAGGTTTTCATACTGGCAAACCTTGAGATGCATGGCTTATGTCAATGAGGTGTTCAAACTGTCCCCACAATGCAGCGTTCATATCTTGAGTTACAGCTTCCACAGCTGCCGATAGGCAATGTCTCAGTTCATTCACTGTTGTTGGTGATGGAGGCACCTAAACAGAGTCTTTTATAAACCTCCACAACAAATCATCACATAAAGCCAGGTCCTGTGACCTTGGAGGCTAGTAACGTAAGGTTGAATCATTTGGTCCATTGCGACTGATCCATCACTCATTAACCCTTTGATTTAAAACTTTCCACAGTTCCAGATGTCAGTGTAGCAGTGTCCTATACTGTTGGTAAATAAATTCATTCGAATCAGGCTCCAACTGTGGAAAAAGAAAGTTCTCAAGCATATCGACGTGTGTGCTTCCTGTAACAGTGTTCTTGGCAAAGAACCGTACACCTTTTCCAATAAAACTTCAGATAACAAATTAAATTTTGGAAAGTCCCTCTCATGTTGTACAACTTCATGTGCTTGTTCTGTACCATATATTTTCATATTATGATGGTTCACCTTTCCATGTAACTGGAATGTTGCCTCATCACAAAACACTAAGTGTAGAAGAAAACTGTCATCACTGATCTGACCAAGAACCAAATTACAGACCTCCACACATTGTTGTTTGTCACCCTCATGAAGAGCTTGCAGTAGCTGAATTTTGTATGGTTTCATGTGTAAACTTTGATGCAACACACCAAGACACACATCGGGGTATGTTGAACTGTCGAGCTTCAAAGCGAATGGATTTCTGGAGACACCTTAAGAAACTATGGCAGATGCGTTCGATGTTTGTGTCAGACACTCGGGGGTGGCCTGGCGATTTGACTTTACACAAGCAACCTGTATCTTGGAACTGTTCATGCCATCGACTAATGCTCTGTGCTGTAGGACGATCCACACCATACAAAAGTCATACTGAACAGTTATTGCTGACCTGCACTGTGCAAAATGTAGAACACAAAACGCTTTCTGTTGTCCTGACACCATTTTTACTTGAACTGAAGTTGCCTAGCAGGAACCATGTAAAACTCAGGAGTTTGCTCTTTTCAACAGTAAGTTGTTCATGCTTGTATCTGATATAACATAATAGTTATGATTTTTTTGAAATCAAATGATTCTCTTTGATACAGCCTGTATAACATTGCTCACACTTACTGTTTGTAAAATGCAGTGAATAGCAGCTAACTGTCATGCCATTTGCGAGGGTTCTGTGTCTCTTTCTGTTAATTAGTCCTTCCTACTTAGGAACAACTTCTATTAGACCTTGAGGCATTGGGCTGTGAAACGGCACCAATCGCATGCAGTGCTTGCTCAGTTGTTATTCCTACACTGGGCACTTCCAAAACAACAGTAAAAGCAAGTTAATACACATAAAATAATTAATTTAGAATTATAATGTGAAGAGAGGGGGACTTACTAATTGAGCTGACTTAGGTATTGCCAAACTTCGAACGCTAACATGACAAGTGGAGCAGAAATGCTTGTGACAATCTGCAATTAAATCACTTAAGATATTAACATATAAAACACTTTAGAATGAACAGTATGTAAGTAACTAACATACAGTAATTAACTGTTGGATTGACCTGCATTATATCTGTTATCTGCAGCGGTCTAAATGATAATATTCAACTAAACATGATGCAAAAACAGTACTAATCATACAGAATGACACTTTACTGCTATTGCATGTGACGAAATTAACTTTAGTCGCCACAGTGCGCTATATTCCTTAAAAAGGGATTTGTCGCTTTACCTTTCATGGTCTGCTTCATTGTCATTTCACAGCCAGTTGATACATTCACTACATGAAGCAGAATTCTTGTTTAGTTGATTCATCGCATAAGTTAATTTTAGAACATTTAATTTAAAATTAATATCAGCTTTATTTTGTAAGTGTTGAATATGGAAACAAATGTCAGGCACATGAAACTCAAGATTGGTTTGCACATACTACTTAAGAAAACCATAATTATTCAAAAGCACTATACTTGAAAGAAATTGACTTCACAAAAAGAAAACTTACAATTGCATAACGGCTTCCTGAAAATGTGCCCTTTGATTGCAGAACACATTTAATAAAAAATATTATCACGCCAATAGTTGCTTCAGTTAGCAGTTAATATGCCTCTGTTGGAAATGCGATCGCACATAATTTTACACTACTTTATGCATTAAATATTAGGCTCCACACTACAGCTTGCAGTCCACTCAACCTGCTGAGTCCTTTGTACAAATAGGTAGCCACCAGCCACAAGAAGTGCATTTCGTCCCTGTGTTACTGGCTTTTAAATACCTGTAGAAATTGAGCCAACATGCTCTGTCATTGCCGGCCGGGGTGGCCAAGCGGTTCTAGGCGCTACAGTCTGGAAACGCATGACCGCTATGGTTCCAGGTTCGAATCCTGCCTCGGACATGGATCTGTGTGGTGTCCTTAAGTTACTTAGGTTTAAGTAGTTCTAAATTCTAGGAGACTGATGACTTCAGAAATTAAGTACCATAGTGCTCAAAGCCATTTAAACCATTTTTGAACTCTGTCTCGATGATGCGCAGCTGCTACATAAACATGGTAAACTGTGAGGTAATCACTCCCTATATCCTATTTGTATCGAACTGGGAATAATCCTCAGAGGAAGAATACAAAAGGCGAATTGTGTGAACCCCAATTGTAACCAACATTGAGGTAGAAGCAAGGAGAAGTAAGAGAAGGGTGAGAGGGAGTAGGGTGGGCGAGTTGCTCTTCCCAGAATGTAGCTGTAAGATCCTCCGTGTATGGTATGCGGTGGAAAACGCACCCTCTGCATCTGACCAGCACTACCACACCCTCTGTTACTCCAAGAAAATGAGCAGCACAGATAAGACGATAACAATTTTATGAAAGATAGAAGTAAAAATGGCAAATATAAAAGTATGAGGGTCACTCCAAAAGATATGCACACTACTTTTTTTGTTAATCCATTTTTTATTCTACATGTTTTAAGTTTTACAGTGTGTAGATACATCCATTAGGATCAATATTTTCATTTCTCCACATGATTTCCATCCATCTCAACTGCCCTACGCCATCTTGGAACCAGCGTCTGTATACCCGCACGGTAAAATTCTGGACCAACCTGTTTGGCAGCATACACAAGGGAGTCATCATCTTCAAACCTTGTACCACGAAGAGAGTCTTTCAGTTTCCCAAAGAGATGACAGTCACATGGACAGGACTGCAAGGAGGGTGTTTCAGTGTTGTCCATCCGTGTTTTGTGATTGCTTTCATGGTTTTTTGACTGACATGTGGCAGTGCATTCTCGTGCAACAGCAAAACATTCTGCTTTTAAAATTTTGCAAATGTGATCAAACATGACTCAGTCGAGCTTGAAGTTTCTTCAGTGTCATCACATATGCATCAAAATTTATGGTGGTTCCACTTGGCATGATGTCCTAATCAAGAGTCCTTCAGAATCGGAAAACACTGTAACCATAACTTTTCCAGCAGAAGGTGTGGTTTTGATTTTTTTTTTCTTGGGTGAATTTGCATAATGCCACTCCATTGATTGCCTCTTCACCTCTGGTGAAAAATGATGGAGCCATGTTTCATCACCCATCACAATTATTCCAAGAAATTCATCTTCACCATTCTTATAATGTTCCAAAAGTTCGTCGAATACCGCTTTTCTTGTTTTTTTGTGAGCCACTGTCAACATCCTGGGAACCCACCTGGCACAAACCTTTATTAACACCAACACTTTCAGTATTCTGCAAACACTTCCTTCCCCTACCCCAACGTAGCGTGACAATTCGTTCACTCTGATGCGTCTGTCAGCAGTCACCAATTCGTTAACTCTCTGCACATTGTCTGGAGTGTGTGCAGTACTAGGCCTGCCACTGCAAGGACAAACCTCAATATTGCTGTGCCCGCTTTCATCATGTAACCTGCTTGCCCACGGACTAACTGTACCGCGATCTACAGCAGCATCTACATACACCTTTTTCAACCTCTTTTGTATGTTTCCCACTGTCTCGTTTTCACAGTACTGGAATTCTGTGACAGCACATTGCTTCTGACGAGCGTCAAGTGAAGCAGCCATCTTGAACACATGCTGTGACGGCGCCACTCACGGGAACAGGTTGAACTACGTTTGAAAACAAGCGGGAAGTTTGTATCTACACACTGTAAACTTTCACACATGCAGAATGAAATCTGTATTTTTACAAAAATAGTGTGCATTTCTTTTGGAGTGACCCTCGTATAATGAGAATATAAAGATGGGAAGGATAAGAGCCAGACCTTCACACCGAGAAAAGCCACCTTGGGTTCCTATGCCCACAGTAGGTGAGGGGTGCCCCTCCAACCCTCAGGTAGTCAATGACGCTAAAGTGCCCCACCTCGCAGAGACGAGTAGAAACCACCTTCATGTGTGAAACGTAAAAACAAGTCAGCTGCTTTGTCATCGTCTGGTAGCACCAGAGGTAGCATGTCAGGAAGTTAAAGATATTACTGCAAAGAAGCCACATTTTGGTAATCCAGTAGGACGTGAGCCACCATCAGGCACGCTTTACAGCAGGAGGAAGCTGGGCCCTTTACCAGCAAATGTGGCCATAGGTCAGCAAAGTGTGGTCAATGTATAGCTGGCAAAGTACGGTGAATTCCCTGTGAGAAGTGCAAGGGGAGACTGCCACATGGTCATGGTCTTCTTTATTACCCTGCATTTCTTTGGGGAGTCCTAGACAGACTATTTTGAGTTCCAGATATCCAACAACTGATGGGGTAACTTCAACCGAAAGTCCAGTTCTGGGACCCCCGTTTCCAAAATCGGCTTCCTGGTAGCCAACTTTGCTAACTGATTGGTATGTTCATTCCCTTGGATTCCAACGTGTCCAGGGGTTCAAACGAAGATGACCAGCTGTCCAGCTTGGTGGAAATCAGAAACAAGATACTGGATAACCATGACTAATGAGTGATGGCAGTATTAGTGGGCAATATTCTGGAGGCAGCTTGGGGAGTCGCTGCAGAAACATCTTGCTGGTGTAAGGACGAGCATGGCTAAGGGTTCGTTTGATGACCACCAGTTCATCATTGAAGGCATTGTATCCATTTGGCAGGGAGCATAGTTCACTGCGCCTTGCATATGCATATGCAAATCTGTTTGTCCAACGACCATTGCGATTTCAATGTATATCACTTTCAAAACCAGAAATTCATTGAGACAGTCAGGAACAGGCCCCAAAAAATCATGGAGTCAACTGAATCTTTGGGCCCTAAGGATAAATCGAGACCAATCCAAGGTCAGAGTACATTCCATAGGGCTGTATGTGATTGGTCCCTGACAAGAGGCGACAGTGGAGGAAGTTGGAGTTCAGTGCAAGGACACTGTAGTCGAACTGGAATTGTAACCCCAGCTCTGGGTCTTTGTTGTGGAAAATAGGGCATGGTAGTAGAGATGCTTAGGTGACTGCCAACGTGTACAGCATAACTGAGTATCTGTTGTTGATGCCTGATCCATACTGGGGGGACTCCAGCCTCTGTGAGTAGGCTCTTCACAGAGCTAGTTCGAGAGGGTCCTGTTGCAAGTCGGACCCCACAGTGGTGTACTGAGTTCAGCGACTGCAGCGCTGAGGACAATGCCAAACTATATGCCATGATCCCTTAATCAAAATGGTACAGGGTCAAGGCATCGTAAAGCCCCAAGAGGGTGGTCTTTATCCTAGCTGGTGTTACTAAGGTAATGAAGTGTATTATGATGTAGCTCAATGGGGCAGCAGCCGCTCTCAGAACAATCCGACTCCCTGTCTTCGAAAGGTAGGATTCAGCACACTGGCAAAGAGTTCTCAGAAGCGGGGATATTGAAAGCAGGACCAGCAAGCCGTGGACGTAAGCTGGCGGAAAGCCAAAAGGTCATCGTCACCCTCACCAGCAACGACAAAATGTACAAACTCGACCAACCAGCCAAATTGCTGTATTGGTCTTTGTCCTTGGAAAAAATAAGTAGCTGGGCGCAGAATTAGATCAATGGAGTATGCAACTTCAGCATACCGAGTGAGGAAAGCCAACTGCTTCCTGAGCCAGGACCACTTTGCTAGGTAGCCACGACAAATAAACTACTACTGCAGCGTATCTAGGGACGCACATCTACTGCATTTTATCCGTGATTTCCACCAGCGAGAGTCTATGTTGCATCAGGAGTAGTGACTAATTGTCGACCACCCTGTACCAGGAGGAGGCCGCTGTCGTTGATATAACTCGGAGGCAATTTTCCAGGATATTGGCAGTTGTAATTGTTAAGCGGGCTGGGGCAGAGAACCCCTACCCAATGGGTTTGAACAGTCATCTTCCCGAATGGGAGTCCAATGTGCCAACCACACATCACATCACGTCATCAGAATACGCAGATTTATATAAATGATATGCCTTCCAGTATTACAGGTGATCCAAAAATATTTCTGTTTGCTGTTGACACCAGATTGGTAGTGAAGGATCTTGTGTGTAATATTGAAACAGTATCAAATAATGTAGTTCATGAAATAAGTTCGTGGCTTGTGGAAAATAATTTGATGCTAAATCACAGTAAGACTCAGTTTTTACAGTTTCTAACTCACAATTCAACAAGAACTGATATTTTAATCAGACAGAATGGGTATATTATAAGCGAGACGGAACAGTTCAAGTTCCTAGACGTTCGGATAGATAGTAAGCTGTTGTGGAAAACCCATGTTCAGGATCTTGTTCAGAAACTAAATGCCGCTTTATTTACCATTAGGACAGTATCTGAAATAAGTGACATTTCAACACGAAAAGTAGTCTACTTCGCATATTTTCATACGCTTATGTCATATGGTATTATTTTTTGGGGTAATTCTTCTGATTGAAAAAGGGTATTTTTGGCTCAAAAACTGGCTGTTCGAGCTATGTGTGTTGTTAAGTTCGAAAACCTCTTGTCGACCCCTATTCAATAGTCTGGAAATTTTGACATTGCCCTCACAGTATATATTTTCTTTAATGTCGTTTGTTGTTAGCAATATTAGCTTATTCCCAAGAGTTAGCAGCTTTCACTCAGTTAATACTAGGCAGAAATCAAATCTGCATGTGGAATGCACTTCCTTGACTCCTGTGCAGAAAGGAGTGCAGCATTCTGCTGCATCCATTTTCAATAAGCTACCACAAGAACTCAAAAATCTTTGCAGTAGCCCAAACACTTTTAAGTCTAAACTGAAGAGTTTCCTCATGGCTCACTCCTCCTATTCTGTCGAGGAGCTCCTGGAAGAGCTAAAAAATTAAGCAAATTCCAGTGTTACATTTTTGATTTTCTTTATTTAAATTAACTTGTCACCTGAATATGTTTCTTATATTTCATTTTATCTGTTTGTACAATCTACAACTGAATATGTTTCTTATATTCATTTGATCTGTTTCTACAATCGAGTTACAATTTCATGTACTGACTCGTCCCATGACCATGGTGACTTCTCCTTAATGTGGTCCCACGGAACAATGAAAAAAAAAACAAAGGAAAAAAAAACAGCTAGGGTCCTTCCAAAAACGCGTCCAACCCTGAACGTGCTGCAGAGATAAGACAAACAAAGACATCAACAACGGGCTCCCCTCTGCCACTCTCAGATGGATGGTAATCGGTGCGTCAATTCCTCATTGGCAACTACCGAAGTTGCAACGCCCATTAACAATACTCTACGAGCCTCAACAGTAAACACAATCATCTCCGAGATCCGAAGCAGAAATTCATGATTTACCTGATCGAAAAGCTTACTGAAATCAAAAAAATGCAAAGGCACAGTGGACAGAAGTAACGGCAGCAACTGAAACCACATCACAGTATTTGGCTACAGGGGTGAGAACAGGGCGACCAGGAAGACGACTCTGATACTCGCCGACGACAGTCTCCAGCAAGGCAGACGTCATGCGATTCATCGCTTCGGCACTGCCCTACAATCAGTGTTCAGTGACGTGAGAGGACGAACGTAAATGTGACGTCCAAGATGGGTCAAAAACGCACATAACATTCCTTGCGAAGCCCGTCCATACCCAGTAAATTCTTAGCATGAGTAGTGACAATAAGATCATACACTATGTGATGAAAAGTATCCGGATACCTGGCTCAAAATGACTTACAAGTTCTTGGCGCGCTCAATCGGTAATGCTAGAATTCGATATAGTGGTGGCCCACCCTTAGCCTTCATGACAGCTTCCACTCTCGCAGGCATACGTTCAATCAGGTGCCGGTAGATTTCTTGGGGAATGGCAGCCCATTCTTCAGGAAGTGCTGCATTGAGGAGAGGTATCGATATCGGTCGGTGAGGCCTGGCACGAAGTCGGCGTTCCAAAACATCTCAAAGGTGTTCTATAAGATTCAGGTCAGGACTCTGTTCAAATGGTTCAAATGGCTCTGAGCACTATGGGACTTAGCTTCTGAGGTCATGAGTCCCCTAGAACTTAGAACTACTTAAACCTAACAACCCTAAGGACATCACACACATCCATGGCCAAGGCAGGATTCGAACCTGCGACCGTAGCAGCAGCGCGGTTCCGGACTGAAGCGCCTAGAACCGCTCGGCCACAGCGGCCGGCCACCTCCGTCCAGTGTGGATGTCTGCAACCATCTCAATGCTGCATTACCTGGTCGCTGAATTGCAAGCGGAAGTCCTATTCCATGGCCTGCGAGGTCATCTGATCTGAATCCTCTTGATTATTCCCCAAGAGGATGTCTAAAGAAATCACTTGTGCATGAGACCACAGTGGATAGCGAGGTGGAATTAGTTTCCAAACTTGTAACTGCCTGTGATGTGATTCGAAACACACCAGCAGTATCTGTCAGGGAGCGTTAGAATCTTGTTCGCCGATCTCATGTCAGCATCGTGGTTGATGGCCGTCACTTTGAGCACATTTTGCAAGATATAGTGCAAATGGTACATTCATTCTGTCAGTGATGGTATTTGCAGTTAACTGTAACTAATGTAAATAAAAAAGTACATAGTGACGTGATTTTATTCCTATTATCTCCTTAAGCTGGCTTTTCCGAGGCCAGGTTCCCTGCCCTAAACTGTTCGGTGGACCATCCTCTATGTCCTGTTAAATTTTTGCACGCTCTAAGGAAAAGCCCCATAATATGCTTATAGAGAAAATAGATAATCCAGAGTGGGTCACGACATACTCACTTCGTAGCCCACGCTCAGAGCAGGAGAAAAGCTCACAAGTGAAGCTGGATTCAAGGTCATCCATTTCTTGGTACACCAGCGGCTGCGTATAGGAGCGAAACGGCGAGAGGCTGAAGCTGAGGTTTTTCGGGTATCTGCGGTTGGAGACGGTACAGAATGATTTATAAGTTTGCCTTATACAGATGAGGGGAAATGAGATTCTGTATTGGTTTACTGGTCCTACTTCCTCGCTTGTTTCCAATGAACATGCAGAAGAGTGCAGACACAGGCTTATAAATTCTGTCAATGTAAATCGTAGATAAGGTTTATAGATTCTACAATAAAGTACCAGAAAAAAGACCATACTAACCTATAACTTTACGAAGATTTGGGTATACACAGTAATGTCTGGTTCTACAGACCACAAACCATGGAAGTGCCAGACTATTACTCTGATCGAACCCTTAGATTCAAATATTCGTTACAATGTGAGTGATACACAGAAATATATAGGAACAAGTAGACAAATGTACGATGGAAACCAATAATCCCGATGCAAAAGTACGCACAGGAAGCTTTTTGCACGTCATTCTCAGTGTACAAGCTTAACTGGAGGTAATGCTCACTCACATGGAATGCACTCTAGGCCGTCGGCCATTCCAGGCTGGAACTCAGACGATCCATTAAATGCATCGGTAGTTGCGAATTTGGACAAGCATCAGCTGTATAATGGAATGACGACAATTAAAATTTGAGCCAGATAGGGACTCGAACCCGGATTTCTCGCTCATAGCGAACGGTCGCTTTACGATTTTTGTTTTTTTTTTCATATTCAAAACCTTCACTAATTAAAATAACAAAATGCGTACGTAACACAAATGGGCATTTTTTTTTTTAATAGTCAGCTATCCTAGCCACTTTTTTTAACAAAAACGAAAAAAAGGAAAAAGGATTTTGGAAGGTTTGTTTTTCTGCTTTTTTATTTTTATTTTATTTTTATACAAATGCATAATAGGAAGTCGTCCCGTTACGACAAAGGATGCTCCATACTATAGCCCGCTGCGACTTTTTCGATGACTGTCGTCTCGTTGCTGTGTTGTTTCCGTTGTTTGTTCAATCTCATTAAAAAAAAAAAAGAACTGGGAAGAGGTGCTATGGTTATCTTCTTCTGTCATCGATAATCCAGCTGCGAGGCGGATTGTGGAATGCGCTCCAAAGAAAATTAGAAAAATATTGCCTATATTTAGGGTTCTTGACGATCGCACAATGTCGTTCGTTGAGGTAATACCAAAAATCGGGTACTGTCTTTTCGCCATTACCGAATAGGTAGTGAACAGCGTGGCCGCTGATCCACGTCAAACGATTAAGCTATCCGAGCACGACTTACGGCCAGACACAAACTCCACATGTCATCAACCAGGTGCCTACAGCCTGTACTCGTACATTCATTATATATATTGCCGTTCAGGGGATACATTTTAATTGAAAGCCGCTTGGCCGGTACCGTCGGATAAATACGATATTGCAGTGCCTGTATTGTTCCGAATTACACTGCAAATCGTAATTCGGAACGACACAGGCATTGCAATATCGCATTCATCTGATCTCTGAACTGAACTCTGCATTGCCTGGCGTTTGAGGGCCTCTGCATATGGCGTCTGGGGCTGTTTGCTTACAGATGGGACGTGTCTGCGTCACTTGCTATGTCCAATTCGCAATCAATGAGCGTGAAATGAGCGCTTCCTCCTCGTATGTGACCTCTTAATGAACTGATGAAAGCGGCGTGCGCTGAACATCTCTAAGTTACAAGGCTTACAGTTAATACTTATACATAGATGGCTTCTTTTTTCTGGCAACCTCTCACGATTCTGTCATTACAGTATGAGGGATTCTTATAAGACAGTGGTTCCCAACATGTGGTCCGCGGACCCCCAAGGGTCTGCGAGCTATGCCAGAGGGGTCCGCAACATGCTATTAGGATAAAAAATATATTAAATATCTTTCGTATGATAACAGATTTTTTTTTTGGCCGCTTCCTGCATGAGCAGAGCTTTAGCGAACGCTAACTTCTGCGTCTAGCGTCTTCCTAGAGCCAACTGACATTAGCACACTCTAGCGCAAAACTAGAATTACATAGAGGCAAATAGTTCTGCTGTATGCCGTTAGACTGCGCGCGCTGCCTCTTTGAAGCAGACAACTGACAGTCACTTCACACACAAACTCGCATTTCAGACAATAATCCGCCATTATTTTTTAAAGGAGTTTTTTATACTAAACACCCAGATTTGAAGACAAAGATTTTGAGCAACAGTCCAAAATTTGACAATAACAATTATGTCTAAATTGAAAAAGTTTTAAGCTCAATATTTTTTCAACAATGAATATGTCAGTGTTTTTTCAAGTACCAAAAATAGAAAACGTATAAAAAGACTCTTAATTTGGCTTTTTCAGGTTCTTGATACTGTGATATGACAAGGTAACAATCTTGCTCGATGAGGGGTCCTCGAGAAAATTTTGTTGGGATCCCCTGTTATAAGCTATTCGCTTGCAGAAATTTATTTCCTAATTGCAATACAGAACAGTTACAAAACAAAAAAACTGCACATATTACTAGAAATTATGTTTGCAGTTAGCATATCTTTAACACTAAGGTGCAGTCTAATAAATGTCCATTATTCCAAGCCCTAGTAATTGTTTTCAAATTAGGATGAAAACAGCTATGCAGTGGCGCTATGTGCAACCGATATTATGTCACTGAATACAAACGATTTTCTGTGCCTTCCTTGCCTTTCGCTTTCTCGAAACTACTTTAACATTCCTGTGTTTGAAACTGTATATGCATATTTCTCCTATCAGAAAGACGACTGCCAAACACAGGCCACATCCAAACAAAGTGATCATAGGCAAGAAGTCGTCGAAGGTTTCTGCTTCAAACTTGTTATCGTCGCACACGGACGGCTTTGGTAACCACTTCCGGGAAAGACGATCAATGACGCCGTTCTCAAAGAGTCTCAGTAACCTACGGAAGAAATCATTATTAGAATTAGCGTCAACATAACAGTTTGCGCTAGGTTACAACACTACTATACCCAGGCCGGTGAAACTTTGCACTTGACATGTGTATTTAACAAGGTAACAAGTGAAGAACGAGAAGCGCGAGGCGCTAGGTGTGGGGCGTGAACCAATGCCAGTGCTGTAACTGCCGTCGGGCTTTACGTCAAAACTCCCACGTTGCCGGCTTTGTTTGGTGTGAAAGTAAACAACGTGAGTTGTTTATTGTTTCTACGGTGTGCTTGCGTTGGACTGTGCTTTACTTCGCAGTGATTTAGAAAATTCTTGTACTCGAAAAGATTTCATTCGCCTAGTGACATTCCTTTGTGTCGAGGCGTGCCGTTAGGCAGCGAGGCATTGAAGTTACTAACCAGAACTACTGACTTTTACGAACAGAAAAAAGAATACGCAAGTATTCATGGACAGCCAACAGTTCCTGCCGATAAAGTGGTGTAACACACATGAACAACTCTTGAAATTAGTGCAAGAACAGCAGCAAGCGAGGGAGTATTATTGCAAAAATTAAGAAATGTGGATGTGAGCCTTAACGATTCCGAGTTGTCTGGATCAGTTACTATATTTTTATCGATTCCCGGGAACAAGAAAAAGCAGCCCTGACCGTCACCGGCTTAAGATTCTTTTAAGACTGGTTAATTCGCAACCAGCTTACTACAGCAGGAAAGAGCATCCCACAGTAGCAAAGTTACTAATGTTGTTAAAAGAAAGTGAACTTTCCAGGGGTTTTAAAACGTCACTAAAAACAGTGTTGAAAAGTATTGAAAAGTATGGATTTCTGTTAAAAACCGCTAGACGAACGCAAAGTTCAGTTAGAAAAGGTACATATTGTTACTGCTCGTAACACATTCTTGCACAAAATCGTGAGCAAGCACATTCATTCGATTTCAGTTTGTGGTGACGACTACGAAGACGGTCCTGGCGCTGATTCCGACTAAAGTGAGGATGGATAACTGGATGGAATTGCGTCATTGTCGCCGTAAAATGGTGAGTGAAGAGCAACGAGTATCTGCTGTTTATTGTATCATTGTCATTACAAGACGTAGTGCGTGAAGTTACAGTCAAGGATATTACTTATTTTGTAAACCATGTACCGCATTGTTTTCAAGATATCGGTTGTCATCATATGCTTATTTCCTGTATTTCTTTGCTCCGTTGTCGAAAGCGGGTGCTTCATTGTGATTATATATACATTATTATGGGGTTGTTTATTTGCTGTCATTGTGGCAGCAAGTCAAAAACGAATTCTAATATATGTTATTCCTCAATAGCTTAAATTTACGAGATAAAACAGAAAACCATATCGTCTGCTAAGTGTATAAAGGCTGCTGTTGTAACATCGCTACTGCTTTATAGCCAACCTAACTTGACGTAATGCGAACTGTCAAGTGCAGTGGTTCGCCGGCGCAGGTATAATATCGCATTCAAAAAAATAGCAGACAAGCGATTAATGAAATCCAGAATGTTCAGCAATAACTGTAGTCCATCGTATTTTGGGTTCTAACTGGTGCAGATGGTACAGGAACTCAAAAGTTTGTGCACAACTTGGTAAGACATTCATTGGTTTACAATTTAAAAAGGTGATATGATACCTTTAAAGCCTTCCAGTATTGCATTCTAGAGGTCAATTGAGTCGAATAATAATGTTAACATGCAAGCAGTTAATTCAGTAAGCATCCTTAAAAGCGTTCCACACTACATGTCTGAAGTATTGGGAATTTCCACGCAAATGAAGAGTCATGTATACAATAACACGTACACATTATCACGAGGACCACCACTACTATCAAGATTCCCTTCCACCAAGCCGGTTGCAGTTCTCGACAAGCGTCCTTCAACTTTCTTTGCCCTTCCACAGTAATTTCACCTCGATTTTTGAGCTTCGAGACGAACAACTTCTCTCAATTGTAATGCTGTCTTTGCTTGGTGTCGTCTTTGATACAATATGGCCAAAGTAAACACAACAGATCTCCTTCATTTTCCCGTGGCAG
The DNA here is from genome assembly GCF_023897955.1 of Schistocerca gregaria. Lineage (NCBI taxonomy): Eukaryota > Metazoa > Arthropoda > Insecta > Orthoptera > Acrididae > Schistocerca > Schistocerca gregaria. The sequence continues at coordinate 77,167,688 of NC_064925.1, read as the reverse complement.
TGCAGTCGTTTCTGTTCAAGTGTTTACACCACGATTCTTTCGTATCTTAGCTGCTGCTGTGTGTTCTCATTCTTTATTTTGCAGTTTAAAAAAATACAGGAAAGAATAAACTTTATTTTTGTTGCATGGAGCCGGTAATTGTCAGTGCTCCTAGTGTGTGTATTAAGTATGGCGTAAGTTTCTACAGGCTGATTTCAGAAGCTGGTAGAAATGTTCTATTGCAAAGTTTCAGACGTATCGCAAGACAGAATTTCGAAGATTCTTTTTGTATTTTGCCCCAATATCTTTATTTGTGGTATTATCTGAGGAGACAACGTAACCAAGCACTGGAAGTTGACCAGTATAGTAATCTCATCATTACAGTTTTCAGAGAGACTACCGGAGAGTTGCTGCTCAACACCAACCAACCGCCGTGACGTCTCTGATTTTACAATCCATTTTCGTTAAGAGTCCATGCTATTCATCTCCACCTGAAACTTTTATTTTTTTGGCAAACCCTAATACAATAATTGTTCGTTCCTTCTTTTTTACTCTCTTTAAAACTTGGTTCATTTCGATAATGAGAAGAAGTAGCGCAAGATAATTTTCTTGATGGACACCACCATCACGGAAAATAAAAGAATGAGAAGCGTCAAGCAAAGGTCACAAACCAATGAAGTTTCTTTCACATTTATACAGGCTGTACGATTTATATGATAATATCCAGGAAGGCATACAGTCATTCACGGAGTGCCTTGGGCAATACTTACAGAACCGTTTACAGCATCCTGTAGCTTCTGCAGAAAATGGCAGACAGAAGGATCGCCGAAATATCGAGTCATGCTGATTTGCATCCTGCAGCAAACCCGAGATGACTATTGAGAATTTTTACGCCGAGGAAGTTCATGTAGTCACAACTGTTTTCCCAGTTTTTCAGTGCCAAACATGGCGCACCTTTCCCAATATCGATATAATTTTTATAAGTGGATCTATTTATGAAATTCGCTGATAATTATTTAAATGTAACCTTAAATCAATACCTCTACTTTTGTGTAGTGGTCACATTCCTATTTCCAATAACCTATATAGTTTTATCAGGATAATATTGTTGTTATTATTCATAAAGATAACACTGCAATTTATTGTTCATTTACTAAACATTACTTTTTAGCTTTTATATATTGTTGTAGTGTCACAAAAATCCAAACGTCAAGTTAACGCTAGTAAAGGTGAGAATCGAGTGTGTTTCTAAAATGTGATTTCGACGCTAAGTGTTTCACTAGATTAGGTAGCAGTTATTCTTATTCGTTATTCATTTGGTTGACTTTTAAGTTGTATATAGGCTTGAAGACATGGTCATTGTCAATGTAAATCACGTATCAGCCACAATTAAATTCCTTATCAAGATATTACACTCCTGGAAATGGAAAAAAGAACACATTGACACCGGTGTGTCAGACCCACCATACTTGCTCCGGACACTGCGAGAGGGCTGTACAAGCAGGGATAACACGCACGGCGCAGCGGACACACCAGGAACCGCGGTGTTGGCCGTCAAATGGCGCTAGCTGCGCAGCATTTGTGCACCGCCGCCGTCAGTGTCAGCCAGTTTGCCGTGGCATACGGAGCTCCATCGCAGTCTTTAACACTGGTAGCATGCCGCGACAGCGTGGACGTCAACCGTATGTGCAGTTGACGGACTTTGAGCGAGGGCGTATAGTGGGCATGCGGGAGGCCAGGTGGACGTACCGCCGAATTGCTCAACACGTGGGGCGTGAGGTCTTCACAGTACATCGATGTTGTCGCCAGTGGTCGGCGGAAGGTGCACGTGCCCGTCGACCTGGGACCGGACCGCAGCGACGCACGGATGCACTCCAAGACAGTAGGATCCTACGCAGTGCCGTAGGGGACCGCACCGCCACTTCTCAGCAAATTAGGGACACTGTTGCTCCTGGGGTATCGGCGAGGACCATTCGCAACCGTCTCCATGAATCTGGGCTACGGTCCCACACACCGTTAGGCCGTCTTCCGCTCACGCCCCAACATCGTGCAGCCCGCCTCCAGTGGTGTCGCGACAGGCGTGAATGGAGGGACGAATGGAGACGTGTCATCTTCAGCGATGAGAGTCGCTTCTGCCTTGGTGCCAATGATGGTCGTATGCGTGTTTGGCGCCGTGCTGGTGAGCGCCACAATCAGGACTGCATTCGACCGAGACACACAGGGCCAACACCCCGTATCATGGTGTGGGGAGCGATCTCCTACACTGGCCGTACACCTCTGGTGATCGTCGAGGGGACACTGAATAGTGCATGGTACATCCAAACCGTCATCGAACTCATCGTTCTACCATTCCTAGACTGGCAAGGGAACTTGCTGTTCCAACAGGACAATGCACGTCCGCATGTATCCCGTGCCACCCAACGTGCTCTAGAAGGTGTAAGTCAACTACCCTGGCCAGCAAGATCTCCGGATCTGTCCCCCATTGAGCATGTTTGGGACTGGATGAAGCGTCGTCTCACGCGGTCTGCACGTCCAGCACGAACGCTGGTCCAGCTGAGGCGCCAGGTGGAAAGGGCATGGCAAACCGTTCCACAGGACTACATCCAGCATCTCTACAATCGTCTCCATGGGAGAATAGCAGCCTGCATTGCTGCGAAAGGTGGATATACACTGTACTAGTGCCGACATTGTGCATGCTCTGTTGCCTGTGTCTATGTGCCTGTGGTTCTGTCAGTGTGATCGTGTGATGTATCTGACCCCAGGAATGTGCCAATAAAGTTTCCCCTTCCTGGGATAATGAATTCACGGTGTTCTTATTTCAATTTCCAGGAGTGTATATTCATATATAGGTTGCTAAAGATGTGGTAACTGCGATAAGGAATACCAAAATAGGCAGTTCAGTTGAAAAGGAGTGGTCATCTCTGTAAAGAGCAGTCATAGAAGTTGGATGGCCAGATATAGGTACAAGGAAGGTAAATGCAAAGAAATGTGGATAACAAAAGAAATACCGTCGACGAAAGGAGGACGTACAGAAACGTTCGAGGAAAGACAGGAATACAGCTAGATAAATCATTTAGGAATCAAACAAATAAGAAGTGCAGGAGGGGGGGGGGGGGGGGGCAAAGCGAAATGGAGAAATCAAAAAAGAAATGATCGTCGGAAGGACTGACTCAGAATGCGGAAAAGTCAAAACAACTTTTGGAGAAATTAAAAGCAAGGGCGGTAACGTTAAGAGTATAATAGGAATTTCACTGCTAAACGCAAAGAAAAGACTGAACAGGTGGCAAGAGTACATTTAAGACCACTACAAGTGGGAGGAATTGTCTGATGACGTCATAGAGGAAGAAATATGGAAGGGCATTTTTGACAATCAAGAATAGTGTACTTTCATTGAGGTCACTTATTCAGTTTTGCTGAGATGAGCATTAAAGACCAGTTATTCAAGTCATGCCTATGCTAGATTCCTATGCCATTAAGTGTAGACCACAGGATCTGTTTAATGGAAAGAAGTTTAATTAGTACAGAATATGGGCTGAGAGTAAACCGATCAGAGACGAAAGTAATGAGCAGTAGCACGAATGAGAATAGGGAGAAATTTAACACTAAAACAGATGATCACGAAGTAGACGGAGGTAAGGAATTCTGCTGCCTTGGGAGCAAAATAACCCACAACAGAGAAAGCATGGAGAACATAAAAAAGCAAACTAACACAGGTAAAGAGGTCATATCTGTGAGGAAGAAGTTCCAGGAAATGTGCGTTTGGAGTGCAGGATTGAATGGTAGCGAATCATGGACCGTAGGAAAGGTGGAACAGGAGAATCGAAGCGTTTGAGATGTGGTACCATAGAAGAATGTTGATAATTAGTTGGGCAGATAAGGTGAGAAATGAGGAGGTTATCTGCAGCATCGGTCAGAAAAGGAGCATATGAAAAGGACTGACAAGAAGAAAGGAAGGACGATAGGATATTTGTTGAGACATCAGAGAATAACCTCTGTGGTTTTAGGCGGAGCCGTATAGAATAAAAACTGTAGAGGGAGACAGAGATTGGAACACATCCAACAAGTAGTTGAGGAAGTTGAGCGCAAGTGTTACTTTGAGGTGAAAACGTTGGCACAGGAGAGGAATTCGTGGCGGGCTGCATCAAACCAGTCAGGAGACTGAAGGGAAAAAAACAAAGCATTTGTATACATTTCTTTTATCAATACGTGAGAATCTGAAGTGAACATTATTTTATTTTATGAACATAAACATCGAGGATAAAAATCTCATGCGCACCTTTTGATCTACAAGTTTTAATTAACGACATTTCAGTGTACACAACCGGTCGCTGTGGCCGAGCGGTTCTAGGCGCTTCAGTCCGGCACCGCGCGCCTGCTACGGTCGCAGTTTCGAATCCTGCCTCGATCATGGATGTGTGTGATGTCCTTAGGTTAGTTAGGTTTAAGTAGTCTTAAGTCTAGGGGACTGATGACCTCAGATGTTAAGTCCCATAGTGCTTAGAGGCATTTGAACCATTTTCAGTGAACATAACTGTTTTCAAGTATCCGATACATGGATTATTTCGTTTACACACTTCTCTTCTTCAGTCGTGGATGCCTCCCCTATACTACAAGGCGCGAATTCTGTGGACTGATCGGAGGCTTGAACCCACACAATATGCATTTGCATACTTCTTTTCAACATGCAATGAGCACGTTAATACTATGATGGTTTACTTTGCTCCAAAGTTCATCTGTGGTGGTTGGCTTTTGGTCACAGTCACCCATTGTTTCACCACATCCCACACATTTTCGATTGACAATTAGTAAAAATTGGAAATTTGTGGTAAGTTCATGTGGGACCAAATTGCTGAGCTCATTGAACCCTAAGCTTACACACTATTGAATCTAACTTAAACTTACGCTAAGGACAACACACCCACGCCCGAGGGAGGACTTGAACGTCCGATGGGGGCAGCCATGCGAACCGTGGCAAGGTGCCCTAGGCCAAGCGGCTACTCCGTGCAGCGACGATTAGTCTGGTGATCTAGCAGGCCAAGGAGAATGGCTGAAATCCTGTGATACCAAGAAGGCACGTGTTCGTGCAGCAACATGTGGTCGTGCATTGTCTTGCTGAAAAATGACGTCTGGGTTTTTCTGCAGAAAGGATATGGGTATAGGTCACAGGATGTCATTCACGTTGGTCACACTGGTCACAGTGGCGTCGACATGTCCCCACGCCATAAGGCCGTAACTTGGTGCTTTATGTCTTGTGCAAATGCAGTCACTGTGATGCCGCTTCCCCTGCCTGGGTCCGAGCCAGTGTCTTCGGGTCGGCGTGCGTCCAAAGGGAGTCAGGACGCAACAGCAGTGAGGTCCGGACAGCCATGACCCGCCCGACCGTTGCCGACACACATCACTTGAGTGGGACGACCTTGGTCGGTCGTTCGGTCGGTCGTCTTATCGGACGACGTGCATTTGGTCGCCGACCGTTTCTGGGTTCTCTGTGTGTGTCCACTTGTGATTCCTCCTGTTTGTTCCACAGTGACTGGTTTTAGTACTGTTCGAGTTGTTTGTGGAAGTGTTTTGTGGAACCGTGTGTAGCTTGTGTGGCTTTGACTGAGCAGTTATTTTAATGCTGCCTGTGTGCTGGATTGTGTCGGTCCGTTGGGACGGAGCAGCAAGCAAGTCTCCGCACCGCAAGGCCAGGCCGGGGCTGCTGGCGGCGTGCACGCGCTGTCGGATCGTGAGGCGCCAGCTGCGAGAGCGACAAGTTCGTTGCCCACCGAACCTGGACGCAGAAGTTGAGTGATCAGTTGATCTGTTATCAAACCTCAACTGTTGTGACATCTCTTCGTTCATTTGTGGGTTGTTGCCCCCTTGACCATTTGGGCTAGCAGCATCGTATGATGTGCTGGAGTTGGTGAAATCTTGCAGCCGTCTTCCTATGTTGCGATTAATTATTAATTTGACTGTCACTTATCAGTGAAGTGCACCAGCGGTATTGTCTGCCCTGTGGCCGTTGACACTCCAGTTAACTGTACTGATCGTTAGAGTAGTTTGTAGGCAGTGTGCGTATTCCTCGTCGTGTTGTTGCTGTGCAGCACGGCGTGTAGTTCGACAGCCTTTTAAGTTGTTTGGTTCGTATTTGCTTAGAGTGGCTATTGTTCCCCTGGCTGTTTTTAGGCGCCAATTTCTGGATGTGTAGTGCTGTTGGTATTTTCGTCCTCAGCCAATATTCTCCTTTGTTGTGCCGTTGGTCGGACATAAGGCAATTGATTAAATTGTTGGTCGGTCCTTGGGCCGTCCCTAGCTTGGGTTGCCATCCAATTACCTAACTTCAACTCTTGGCTGCCTGTCTCACCTCACCTTACGTTTGAGCTACCTTCCCAGGCCGACCCTTGGAACACTTCTGAGCACCACTTGTTCTGTTTGTTTTAAATTGTTATTTTCATTTTAGCTGAAGTATTGTGCGAAGCCTTTGGCCATGTATTAATTCAGTTTTTTTTTTTAATTTTACATGAAGGCCTTCAGCCATGTTAAATTAAAATTTTGAGCATTAATTGTTTTAAAAACATTCTAGTCTTAGAAATTGTTCTATCTGAAATTGTTTGTAATCCAGGCCGTAAGCCATTAGTTGTTCCATGTGCTATGTGTGGCCTTCAGCCAAGGATTTGGGCGAAGCCCTTAATAAGGCCTTCAGCCGTGTGTATTCTTTAAAGGATTTTTTTTTAATAATTCAAAATTATTTATCTGGCTTGTTGTCGAGGCCTTCAGCCGTTGTTTCAGATTTGTTTGTGGCCTTCAGCCATGCAATAAGTTAATATTCTCTTAATCAGGCTCCGGCTGTTCTGTTGTAAGTTTAAAAGGAAATTTTCTTGCTTAAAAAGAAAATGTTAATAATGTGCCTTAATTATACTTGTCCTTCAGACATGTAGTGTAGGCTTTCAGCTGTTAATTGTTTTCACTGCATTTTTTTTTAAATTTTACCTTCTATTTTTAATTGCTTTTGATTTCTAAGCCAGGCCTTCAGCCGTTGTTATGTTTGATGTGTGGTTTTGAGCCTTCAGCCCAGAAAGGATCGTAAGTTTTCTTTAGCTAGGCCTTCAGCCGTATTGTTTAACTGTGATCTTTTAAGCCAATGCGTAAATAAGTGGTTCTTAGAAAAATAAAGTTGTGTGTTTGATTGTGCAAGTCACAGTGACTGTATACCGGCCCATCCACAACCTTAACCTTATCCTGTGCGCTCTCTGGTTACCTACCAACCAGGTCTCATCGTCAAAGGTAGCCAGAGATGTGGACGATGCGCACGTAACCCTTGCCATAATAAAGTAAGCGACAATGGACTCTCACCCCTGATAGTGTACGATGTGTTCCACCGTTCCAATGTTGCGCCAGAGCCGAGGAGGATGCAGATCTGACCTGCAATGCCATTTGGATGTGTCAGTCTTCTCAGGGAGTGCCCTGGGTGGTGCTATCCTGATCCATCTCATTGTTTTCTACGGCCTTCTACGGACCATTCTGCGCACACCCGTTGCACTGCTAGAATACTTCGTCTCACACGAGTAGCAATTTCCCGGATAGATGCATCATATTTTATCATGCAAATAATGCGCCCTCTTTCAAACTGGCTGATTTGACGGTACAGTTCGCGCATACGTTTGTGAGGCATCCTGCACGTCTGCTAAAGCCACAGTGATCCATTATCTCCGATTTATAGCGACAACGAGAGCCGTAGGCACATTTTACCGGTGCGTGGTGTTGCTCCGCGATATCAATATTGACTTTGAACACAAGACTCAACATGTTTCAAATGCTAATCATTTCTGCAGAAGATACTATTGTACGTGTCGTGTGGATATGAACGTCCTATCTCTAATCGTTAAAGGTTTTCTGGTTCTCTTTCTGAACATGAATGTAGTTGTTTTCATAACACAAGAAATAATTCTACCTACAGCGAACAGCAATTGAAGATGCAGATGCGGTAAACACTGAAAGCTCCTCACTGTAATCACAATTCATCATCCTCAGTGCTACACAAGGTGTAACAAAAATATTCAACAATCTTCGAGTGCTTGTAGAATGTCTCCTGTAGAATGCATTAAGTATAGAAACCCTTGTTCGGAAACGTCATCCAACGGCGTTACAGAGGGTCCAATTTGAAGAGCCAGTGCAGTAAGACACCTGGGACTAATTGAAGCTCGATATTGCTTTGACAACTTATATCCATACTGACACCTTTCAGCCTGACCTAGCTGTCGGGTCACGCTATGTATCAGTATGTCAACAGATCTAATATTTCGCATTCACATTCCTCGGCGTCGCTAACTCCTTAACCAACCTGTCACGTTCCAAACTACCTGAGACCTCGGGCTACGCCACAGATTAATCTGTAACCGCAACCTACGCACCAAAAACTATTACAGAAGCAACAAAATACTGTCAGTGTTCTGTTTCCTTCCTCTTAGTGACCGTATAACGTCACACACCAATTTGCTATTAAGTTACAATATGAACACAACATCTGGTGTCAGTAGGTTCAGCTGACCATTCTCCTCCGTAATTTCGACGCCCTGTGCCATTGCTGGATTCCGTTTCCAGACATCGGTTCCTATCGTCTACCTGTGACTCAGGACACGTTCTACAATCCATCAAATTTCGTTATATTTTCGTTACACACTTATATCTCCATGTCATATTTCACTCTATTACGAATCATTCTTCGGGATTCAGCGACTCTTTTGTTTCAGTGAACGTAAATAATGAAAAATCATTTTATACTTGATAACATACGCCGAAACTTACCAGTAGTTAATAATTACCAAGAACTCAGAGTCACGTGGTAGTGCAAATGAGAGCGGTGCTTTAAAGAAAACTCCATCAAGTTCCGAAATCTTGCACGACTGATCAGGTGAAAATCTGCTGTGCAGCACCTCACGGCAAGAGTCTTCAAAGCCCAGAAATGCCAAATTTTTCTGGTCAAGAACATTCTTCAAACCATCTTCAACAGTTTCCACCATGCTGCCAGGATTGTTGTCAATTTTTGTTTGCCACAATTTCCATGCAGTGCTGTTTGAAGGTGACATCTGTAAGACACAAAGCACAGATACTATTCATGAAAGTAATAAAGTACATGAATTCCAGGACGTATATCAATCAAAGCAGTTTCAGAATATCTGTCGGATGAAAAAAATTGTAAGAGAGACTGATGACGGCCGTAAGGACGTACGTATTACAACTGTGATGTAACCTCGTGAAACTAACAGACCCAGCTTCGCAATACATAACAAGATTTTGTTTCATCTGTAAGCAATGTAGAAAATATATTTTATTGTGTATGTTTGTGATTATCACACAAGAAATTAATATGTTACGTAGATGAAAAATTTCTCGCACAAGACCTTTTTCACCAGCTTAAGACTATTGTGAGCAAGTCATTTAAGTCATTTAGTAAAGAGGCGAATAAACTTTTTTCACAATCAGCTTCATTTCTCAACATAGTTTGCTCTCATGGTAATATAGTTAGTCTGAAATGTTTCAGTTTCTTCGTTCCGTCGGAAATCTCCGTTTTGTGAGGCTCTGTAAATCATTTGCTGATATCAAATGTTACTTTCTCATTTGGAGCAGGCTTATTACTAATGATGCAGATTTTCCATTTGGGGAAAAAGACAGTTCGAGACAAATTTGGAGAAAAATGTGCATGAGAATCAAATACAATGACCAATTCACACTCCACGTTGCGAGACAGCGGATTTTTCTGGCAAAAGCCCTCTGTTTGGTGTATTGATCTAGAGTATGTCTTATTAAACTCGTGAGACAATAATGGACATATCTTGCTCAATTTGTTTCTATTCCCTTTCCCAACAGAGGATCCTATTACCTCCGAGGAATTTCTCTACTGACAAAATGCTTTTTGCATTCTTTAGTGCGCTATGTTTAGCCAGAAAAACCCCAGATCTAGATGAAGGGATAGTGTATTTTTAACCATGTTCTACATGAGATCTAGAGCAGCCGTTGCACCACCTCATTGGTTTCCACTGCTTTGACTGCTATTTCAGTGCTGGTACGTAATGATGGATCAAGAATTCATAGAGAGTGACAGACTGGAACATAATGGCATGCGGACTCCTATTAAATACTGCCAAACATTGAATTGAAACCCTCTTCTGGGCGTTTGTTTGGTAGACCGTCAGAAATTGCCACACCTGCTGCATGTATAGGTTACTTATTTCCTGTTTTTCAAGGAGATTGCTGTATACTCATTCATTTCAGATGTCGACAGTGGTTGGATATCTTGCGTACTGTCACGGACAGTCTTGCACTGAAAAACCGTGCATTATTAAAACCATCTTCTCCTTGTGACGTCAATTAGGCAACCAAATTTTAAATGAAAAATAAAAACAGAAAGAAACTAGTAATTCTATTTTTGTGCATTTTCCATCTTCCGTAGCAGCAGCTATAAATGGCTGTTAAAAGATAATTTACTGACTTATTTGGTATAAACTTTGTTTACAAACGTGAAAGTTGCTGTTATAATGTCTACAATAAAAATATTGAGTCTTCTACGGATTCTGAATCACAAGTGTGCCGAAAAGTTGTTCTGTACCAGGTGACTGATTACTTAAGGTATCACAGTCTTTGACTAATCGAGCAATGACATGTCTGGTAGGGTACACTTAGAGGCTGTAGGTGCTAGCTAATCACATGCCTCCATGCATTGCTTGGTCTGTTTTCATTAGTAATGGAACAAAGACAGTTCGGATGCAGACTGCATTGTTGCCAGATATTCCTGAGGGTACAGCACTGAAGAAGTAACCAGCAAGCGATAACAGGTGACGTGGTGTCCAGGCAATGCACTTATGCAGATAAACTTCGAGTTTACTGGACGTTTGGGACAAGTATGGAAGCATGTAGTGTGGTTCACTGTTTACAGGCAGGGCGTATGTAGTGCACTGTGTGTCAGGTTCACTTGTGCTAACAGTAGGTAATGATGGAGAGGGATAGATATACATCGAAATTTGTTACATTCTGAAAGGTGTCAAGAAACTTTCTGTTTATTGAAAGCTTCGTTCTTTTGGTGTCGGACGCTTCTTTGCAATTTCAGTAACTTCACAGATCCCCATAAATACACCTTTGTACATTTCATGCAGAAGTGATTATTATTAAGTTTGTGATGAGGTACTTTTCTTTGTAAGTATACTGGAACATTATTCATAGCTATGCCATCTGTAGCTGTTATTTCCTAGTTTTAAGATACCATATTTGTTGATTGTTTTTGTATTCGTAATTCAGCATTTGATCATGACATGTGAACTGAAAACAGGCATGCAAATACGTAGTTTGTATGCAACTGGAACATCTTTTTAATATAATTGTGATGAATGATCCGTGTCCAAGAACCATACGGGCGACATAAAGTTATAATCTATGAGAGGGATGAATTTACTTCCCTTACAAAAAGAAACCACAAAGGAGAAACAGAATAAAGCTGCAGCAGTTCGTATGAACAACCGGTCATTCAGCTGCAGATCTGGTCTATTCTTAACTTGTAATCATCAACAAATACCCTGTTAATAGGCCACTGTCAATGCATTCCCTGTTAAAGAAGAAATGAAGATGTTGAAGGCTGCGTTACGGAAGTATTTATTATTCTGTTCAGTAGCTCCAAGCCAGTCATTAAGACCGCTGATGGTTTAAAAAGGTATCAGTGTGGAAAACGATCTACAAGATTTCTCAAAAATAACATATTGTGAAATGAACTATATTTTGTGACCCAAATTAATATTTTTTATTTTATTGCAGTGGTACAGCTGAGATGACATGTTACAGAAGGTACATGAAGTATGGAGCAGTAAAAAGATCAGACATTAGTTTGTGGGGGAAATGACAGAGATGTTACTGTTGTATTAATAGCAATTCGGAGATTCCTGCCAAAAGTCTTTGGCAACACCTTATCGTGAGCTGTGATTCCCTGACTTGTCTACCTAGAAAGCCGAAAAATGAAGATTAAGTTGTCCTCAACTGAAGGTTGGCATGAACATTATAGCACCAGGCATGGTTCTCTGAACCATGGTATAACTTTGCAGTTTTATATTAACAAATCACTGGTTATTGTGAGTAGAGAAAGAAGTGATAAGTTCCAGAAAAATAGTACAACTGCCTAGGCCCCACTCACAACGTTTCCCCTCATAAGGTATCAAATGACAGAACTCCACAATCAGGTCCAGAGAACCGCCTGATTCAGACTGGCTGTCATGTTATCCTCTGCCATATAGTGCCACTCAGATGCAGTATGGAGGGGCAGAGAGTCATCGCGTCGCTCTCCCCGCCGTTTTTGGATTTTCCAGGCATTGGAGCTGCTGCTTCTTATTCAAGTAGATTCTCAATTGACATTAAGAGACTGACTGGACGTCATTACAGTCCTCACACCAACTAAACATCCCTGCCAGTACCAGAAGTGCTTCACATAGCAGTCAGACGCGCTGGCCACTCAGTTTTAGAGGGGACGATCATAAGGCGTCACTTCAGCTTCATGGCAAGGCTTCAGGATAGCGAATACTACACAAGAAAATGAGGATATGTAATAGAAACTACACTACTGGCCATTAAAATTGGTACGCCAAGAAGAAATGCAGATGACAAACTGTTATTCATTGGACAAATATATTATACTAGAACTGATATGTGATAACATTTTCACGCAATTTGGGTGCATAGATCCTGAGAAATCAGCACCCAGAACAACCACCTCTACCCGCAATAACGGCCTTGATATGCCTGGGCATTGAGTCAAACAGAGCTTGGATCGTGTACAGGTACAGCTGCCCATGTAGCTTCAACACGATACCTCAGTTCATCAAGAGTAGTGACTGGCGTATTCTGACGAGCCAGTTGCTTGGCCACCATTGACCAGACGTTTTCGTTTGGTGAGAGACCTGGAGAATGTGCTGGCCAGGGCATCAGTCGAACATTTTCTGTATCCAGAAAGGCCCGCACAGGACCTGCAACATTCGGTCGTGCATAATCCTGCTGAAATGTAGGGTTTCGCAGGGATCGAATGAAGAGTAGAGCCACGGGTCGTAACACATCTGAAATGTAACGTCCACTGTTCAAAGTGCCGTCAATGTGAACAAGAGGTGACCGAGACGTGTAACTAGTGGCACCCCATACCATCACGCCGGGTGATACGCCAGTATGGCGATGACGAATACATGCTTCCAATGTGCGTTCACCGCGATGTCGCCAAACACGGAAGCGACCATCATGATGCTGTAAACAGAACCTGTATTCATCCGAAATGTGACGTTCAGCCATTCGTGCACCCAGGTTCGTTGTTGAGTTCACCATCGCAGGCGCTCCTGTCTGTGATGCAGCGTCAATGGTAACCGCAGCCATGGTCTCCGAGCTGATAGTCCATGCTGCTGCAAACGTCGTCGAACTGTTCGTCTTGTAAACGTCCCCATCTGTTGACTCAGGGATCGAGGCGTGGCTGCACGATCCACAGCCATGTGGATAATATGCCTATCATCTCGACTGCTAGTGATATGAGGCCGTTGGGATCCAGCACGGCGTTCCGTATTACCCTCCTGAACCCACCGATTCCATATTCTGCTAACGGTCATTGGATCTCGACCAACGCGAGCAGCAATGTCGCGATACGATAAACCGCAATCGCGATAGGCTAAAACCCGACCTTTATCAAAGTCGGAAACGTGATGGTACGCATTTCTCCTCCTTACACGAGGCATCACAACAACGTTTCACCAGGCAACGCCTGTCAACTGATGTTTGTGTATGAGAAATCGGTTGGAAACTTTCCTCATGTCAGCACATTGTTGGTGTCGCCACCGGCGCCAACCTTGTGTGAATGCTCTAAAAAGCTAATCATTTGCATATCACGGCATCTTCTTCCTGTCGGTCAAATTTGGCGTCTGTAGCATTTCATCTTCGTGATGTAGCAATTTTTATTGCCAGTAGTGTACATTTGGGAAACTGAAATATGGCAGTCCAACATCAACAACATGTTCTATATCAGTTGTCTCTTAAACTCTCAGTTTTCATTCTGTTACTAGGTGAAAGTGGGTAGCACCTTTTCATTTGATCATACCACACAAATGCGCCTCATGCTCAGGGTTTACAACCGCTCCAGTTGCCTTTCAGCAAACTCTGTAAACGTTAAGGCAACATTAAAGTAGGGCTTACTGAAACAGATAAATAATTAAAGCTCTATTAATGAAGTCAGCAGTGTACCTGCAGTGATTCCAACGCAAAGCTGTTACTGATGACATTGACGCTCCAGTCACTGGCGAGGATGCCCTCCATTCCATGGTAAGGCACAGTAGACTGCCTTAGAGTGGACGTGGCAGTTAGCCTTGCGCCGTATCCGATCCTTAGGATGAGGAAAAGGGCACAGATCCAGAAGTACAGCACTCGGATTGCACATCTACGAGAATCCCCTGACGCTGTAACAGATGAAATTCGACACATCTTATCTTCGTAAATGGGGTAGAACAGAGAATAAAGCAATAAGTATTGGCTAAAATCGGTCTCGGTTGCAATTTTAGTTTTTTATTTTTATTTTTCAACGACCGTTTCGCCTTATTTAGGCCTCTTCAGGTTATCTTTTCAAGATGGACGCGAGAGGCAACAAGATCTGCATAACGCGTTCCCGTTCACAGGAGCGAGTAACAGTAAGATGGGGGCTTACTGTTACTCGCTCCTGTGAACGGGAACGCGTTATGCAGATCTTGATGCCTCTCGCGTCCATCAAGAAAAGATAACCTGAAGTCTAAATAAGGCGAAACGCGTCGTTGAAAAATAAAAAAACTGAAATTGCAACCAAGACTGTTTTTAACCAATACTGTTAATCAGTGGTTTGCTGTTGTGCCACATATGGATTGGAAGAATAAGCAACAAGTAAACCCTATGGTTAAGGAAACAGTAAATTTTTTATTTGTAGTACGGCAAGCTGAAAAAGAGAGAGAGAGAGAGAGAGAGAGAGAGAGAAGGGGATATATACCTGCGTCTGATAAAACCGTTCCCTCAAAAGTGTGTCTCCTTCATACCTCCTCTGTGCTATCACAGATGACGTGTCATTCATCTCATTTATACTAAGATTGCAGTAGATGCGAAAGTGCCTATTTGCTCCCACCACCCTGAGTGGAATGCCAAAGTTCCATTTAATATTCACCAAGCTGCAGTCTTCTGTAGTTGTTATCTCCTGCGCAGAGAACAGCGCGTAGTTAGTGAATCCTTTATCTTGAGGCTGTAAGAGACTCTTAGCGAGGAACTGATATTATGTGAATAACTAAATTTTCAATTACTTTGTTTGTACGGGATGCCACTCGCTTTTTATTAGCAGAACCCGAGAAATTCCAAGGTTACAAGCCACTTTAGAGTCAAAAATATTTTCCATCCTTCAGCAATATAATGAACTTTGTACTTCCATAATTACTATACACTGTTTTGAGCTACGTGTCCAAATAACCATGCATTGCTAATAAAGTCTTAATCTGATGCCGATGGCGGCAGAAAACATGTCTGTCCTCCAAGACTGTCTGTCCAGCCCTGACATTTACAAACCACAGATTGCTAATAAAGTCTTAACTGACACCGACCGCGGCAGACAAAATGTCTGTCCTCCGACGCTGCCCCACCAGCTCTGATGTCACAACCGAACCACTTCGTCCACCAAGTTTGACGCTATCCTCAGATCTCCGAAGTGCTTCGTCTGCCTTTTCGTTTGTCAGTTGTTTATTATTCAACTGGTTATTAATACGTGTGAAACAATGCAATGATAGCACGCTGTTGAGAGATGCTTTAATATTAAATGCAAGTAAATACGCTGTTTAGTTTTTCTAATATTAGTAACAGAAGACTATCATTTTGGCAAGTAACTTCCAAACGCAGCAGCCAATCGTGGAGGAGGACCACAATTTAAGCGGTCTTCGCCACATACCCGTACTGAACAAACCATCTATCGTCGGTACCTCACACCACATTACGTCGTCTTGCCACTGCTGCCTTGTCAAGTGCTCTAAGAAGAGCTCCTTGTAACCGAATATGATGGCTGTAAAGCCAGAAATATTACAGTAAGATGTATAAAAATTTCTTGTTAAGTGCACGTTCACGTGGTAATGGTCTAAAGTTATCTTCCTTGAAAAGCTACTTTAAATGAAATACATTTATTAATTTTAACAGTGTTCTTAAATCTGGTATTTATATCAGTCGCAAATAAAAGGTTCTGATTTATTAGTTGAAGGAATGTAATTAAAATACATCAAATTGCATTTATTTCCATACTGTTTAACTATTTTGGACCATTGCTAATGCGCCTAGTTATCCTTTATACAACTATTAAATAAATAAGTCAGTAGCGCCTGAACCAAAAAAATTAATATTGTTCCGTTACACACTAAAATCAAAAAGAAACTATGACATATCCATTCTCTGAATGACTATATCAAGGTTACTTTCGCGTTTTTCAGTTAATAAATTGGGGCAAATGTCGATTTCTGCATTGGGACATTTCATTACCAGGCGATATGCTGCTTATGAGTTGAATTAGTAATTTGTGGAGATTTCAGTGCAGATTTCTTAAAACATTCTGAAGAGAAAAATTAATTGCGATCATTATTTGCTTGTTTCAACCTCATTTCAGTAGCCAGTCTTCCAACTCACATGCATCAAAAGAGCACGTTCCTGACTGATAACGTTTGAATAGACGATGCTCTTGCTGAAACAGTTAATATGTACCACACTGTTAGTGGGCTACCTGATGTCTGTACACAGCAGCGATGTTTACTAACGAGAACAGAATACAACTTCTAAGAATAAGTCAGTAGAGATGGCATGGACATTTTAAGGGTATGGGTGCAGATATTTGTACTGGTAACTGAGGATAGTGTACTGAACAACATTACATTAGTATTTACGTCACTTTCAGACTAATAATTATTGCTGTTACAAATTATAAGTTGTACGTTTTTAGGTTGAGTAACACTTCCAAGCACATATGGCAAGGATGATGTTTAGTTTCCTCCGGGCAACAGGTCAGATGTTGAGTGGAGTCATTAAAATGCCCATAAAAATGGGCACACTGACTGAAATTAATAATGCAGCCAATAACAGTAAAACTATGTGGGATGTTCTGGAACAGGAGATACGACAACCAGTCAGTGGAGAAGATACCATCACAGTTGAAGTAAATGAAATTGTTGTGACCGATAATTAACAAGTTTCAAGAGTTTTTAACAATCTTTTTCTAAATGTGGCACCGGAAACACGATTAAATGGGTTGAAGAAGCAAGCTAATATGTTGAAAACGTAATTCCACAAAACTTCAAGCAGCTAGAAGTAGCAGCAATATTCTTCACTAAAATTAACAGAACTACAAAAATTCTGAAAGCAAAAACTCATATAGCGTTGATGCGACTTCCAAAAGAAAACTGAAAAATTGTTCCAACTTAATAAGTAATGTACTTATTGATTTATGTAATGTGTCGTAGCAACAGGGAATTTTTCCAGGAAATTAAAGTTAGCAATTGTTAAACATATTTCCAGAAAGATGACAAGAAAGACTAAAATTATCATCGATCACTTTCCCTACTGACGTCTTTTTCCAAAATATTCAAAAAACTGCTGTGTACTCAGGAGTAGCCTACCAGAAAGTACTTTCGTTAAGACCAAATGCTTCTGATTAAAACCCATTTCTGATTTCGCATGGTTAAAAAAAAAGGAAGTAATTCGAATGCTACATTGCGGCAATATTAAGTCCACCTTGAAAGTTGGACGTTCCTATTTTTTGGAAAGTTGGCCACCGATTATGCTGTTGAGTACATTCACAACCTCTGAGTCTGATATATTATTACCGCGACTAGCAGAGAGAGAACAGTTGTTGAGATCAATCGGTCGCAGCCTGTTGGGGAGAGAAGCCGAGGGACATGAGAGCTCACAGCCCGGCCAGGTTGGTAATTGGCCTTTTTGCTGCACGCAGCTGTTGTTTCTGAGGAATCTTCATTTTCAGAATAAAGCAAAGTTAAAAGTTTTCATTTTTTACACCGATTAAGTCTTGTTGACCAAACCCCTCCTTATCATTCAATTTCTATATTAAAAAAAAAACATAAGAGTAGTTGGATCAGTAGTTGTAACCATGCACTGTCTCTGCAGGGATCGCAGTATTTCTTTTGAATTATTTTAGCATGTTGCTGGCCATGCAGTTGCAGCGGCAAGACTAGGTAAGATGCATGTTGCGTACAGCAGTATTGCAGTATAATTGTTAGGAAAAGTTAGAGAATATTTTGAAATTCGGATTCAGATACTAGAGAATTGTTTTTTCATGATTTGTAGAAAGAGTAATTTATTTCTGTTTTTGTTTTCAATCAGAATACTGACATGACCGAATATAGGAGGTTCCAAAAAATTTTTAACTACTGACATGTCGGAATAAGGGTTTTCATAACACAAGTTGTACGCCTATACATCGTACTTTTTGATAACGATAATGAAGTTTCACTACATTGCCTTGCAGTTTTAGAGAAAAGGTAGGTAACGATAATATTGTCAGAGATAGAGCCTTACAAATTTCTGTATATCTTTCACGGGGCTAATAATAATAATTAATTTTTGATAAAAGACTTTTAACCTCTTACATAGAGATAGGTCGTCTACAGCACCTCTCCAGACTGCGTATTGTGGGAATGTATCTATCGTGAATGTAGAGTAGGCACTCAAACAACATTGTGATAACTGCTTTAACTCCATCCAGACGTGATTGTAGGTTACAGGACCATTTCACAAATCTATATTTTCACCAATAATGAAGTCATCACAACTATGGCAGTCTGAAAACATCCAAGTTGGCATTTGATCTCATAAGCAATCTAGAGCGAAATATCTGCCTTGTTGTCGTTTGAGAACAGGGAACTGTCATCAATTAACTGTGGCTGGTTCAAGCTTAAGCACGAGTGAGGAGACTGCGTTCTTCAGGATTGATTGATATTTAGGAGAGAATTTCAACGTGGTACTCCCCCTGCGATATCACTCCGAACATGGACAAAAGTTTCACGACGGAGTATAGGTTGGCTGATTTGTGGGAAGGGACCAAACACCGAGGCCTTTGGTCCCATTGGATTAGGGAAGGATGGGGAAGGAAATCGGCCATGCCATGTCAAAGGAACCATCCTGGCATTTGCCTGAAGCGATTTAGGGTAATCGCAGGAAAACTAAATCAGGATGGCATTTCCCGTGAGGTTAAGAGCAAGCAAATTTGGTAGTCATAATGTCAGTGCGAATTCCTATTACGTTTGTCAATGCACTGTAACACAATTCTGCCCTTGTGGAAGTTGCCATCGCCAACAGCAGAGAAACCAAGCCTGAAGGGATGCATTTGGTGCGCAATAATGTTCACATTCATGAGCTGTGTTGCCGTTTTCGACTACTGACACGGATCCTATGGAAGCCCAGGTGACTGTCGCCAAAAGCATGATACAAGTGGGGAACAAGAAGAGCATCAGCGCATTTTGTTAGTGCTGGTTGCGTACATAAAGGCAGGTATGCACTTAGGGGCAAACCTATTTTTCTCCCCAAACCCCCTCCCTCCCCCCCCCCCCCTCGCTGCCACAGAAACACACGTCTGAGTTATTGTAATAGGCCCCTCTCAATCTTATCAATTTGATTAACTTCTCAATTAAATCGATCAATTAGTTAATCTCTCACCTGCTGGTAGACCCCCTCCCCTCCCCCCTCCCTTCTCCTCCCCATAAAATGGCGGGAAGTTCAAAATCCATCAGGACAAAGCAACACACCATGGCTACCTCCACTAAACTATGAAAATGGCGAGGAAAAGAGCACTATGGCTAACTCCACTAACCTTCGTCATCCGACCGCCACCTCTTCCTAGGTATTGGCGGGAAAAAGACTCCCAGCTAACCTAGTACTGCCACCAGATGGCACTGTCGTCCCTTCTGTGACGTAATCCAAGATGGCGGTCTGGTGGTGGTGGAGAGGAAGGATCTCATAACAGGAAATTCAAGGGTATATTGTTTATTTATAAAAAAATCAGTTTATGGGGGATTTTTCTTGCTCATCATTCTCTGCTGTTTGGAAACATGTAGGTCTTGTAAGAAGTAATTACATGGAGCAAACATGTTGCATAACCTAATGTATAGCAGGGTGTCTTAACCTAATGTTTGACCCTTTGTTGGCACTTAACCTATTGTTCTGTTAAGTGGTTTCCCATATCACCCCCATTTCCTTAAATTATTGTACCGCCTTTGATACCAAATTAAGTAATTAGTTACTTCCTCCCACCATTTTCCAGTACACTTTTCAAATTCCACATGCTTTTGAACGCAATTTCTAGCGCATTCTTCTTTGTCACCCACCCCCTTAAACTATTGCACTGCGTTTTACAAAAAAAAAAATGTAAATTTACATAGTGTTCTGCACTTAACCTGCTGTTCTGCTCAATGTCACTTATTTCTGTTGAGGGGTGCATGTGTCAAAATTTGTAACCTTAACTGGTGAGATTGGTACTTGCATAGCCAGGGTGGGTAAACATCCGAGCCTATATTAGCGAGCGGCCATCTTTACCGGGGGGGGGGGGGGGGGGGGAGGGGGGTCTGTCGTTCGGCAGTCAGTGCGTGTCGGAGTTGGCCGGTGCGCGGCAAGCAAGCCCCACTTGTGGGTGGCCCATGTCGTCGTTTGAGTAAGAATTTTTCGCGCCGATTTTTTTCCACAAAGAGTATTTCTTAATAGTGCAAGTGCGCAAGCGTATATTTGGTGAACTGGAAGTGCTGCGACTATTTGTGTGAGTACGAATTACGAGGTATACATCGGCGTAAGTAAACATGTGGAGATCTGTGATTCCGCGCCAAAACTGTTAGAACAAAGAGGACAGTGGGACTTGTGGCTCTGTTCGAGTTGATTGAATAACTTTCGATTATAGCGACCTACATTACTGCTATTGGGGGCTCGGAGTGAAATTATTATTAAAGTAAAACTAAACCGTCTCACCAGTGCTAATTTCATTGCATTAAAGAAAAGGACTACGCCAATAAACAGTGATTATAAAAACTTAATTGAACTGTGTCGTGAAAAATGATTTTTGTATAATAATCGCCTAAATTTTGTTCCCTAGCATAAACTGTACTCATGTCTGAGTGAATATTAATTCAAAAACTATAACTAATGGGCGGTTGTGGAACAGTGTACTAATGCACCAAGTATGGAAATCATCCCCTGAGATTTACGTGAGAGCCAAAATTTCCACTAACATTTTTGACGAAGATTTGTATATGTACATTTGTGTGAAATCTTCAACCGCACTTATTTCCCGCCCCGTTGAAACCTAGGTTTAAAATATAAACTGAGTTCCTCCCTCTTGTCTGTTGATTTTTCCTTTCTTGTAATAACCAATGTCTCCACTCGCCTTGTGGCGCCTTTACAAATGATTTACCTTGTAGCAGAATTCATTAGAGGATGTCCGGGAAGTAGGAACGAATATTGAAGTGCTATAGAACATACAAAACTGATTAAAATGTAACGTTTTCTTTATAAACAAATTAAGTAATTTCTCCACTTATGCTTGAAAAATTATATCCTCCATATCCCAAGTTCGCGCAGCAATGAGAAATGTGCACAAACATCTGGTGGGATACCTTTACAATCCTTTTAATTTTATCCTTCAGTTGGTGTATTCTTCGTGTTTTGTTTATTTACACTTATAACTTCACAAAACCCCACAAAAAAATCACAAGGCATAAGATCGCATGATCTCGTAGACCACTCCGGGTTGCCAAGCGAAGACATAATTTTTTGAGAAGGCTTTTCATTCAGACAGAGCAGTCATTTCACGGGATGTGTGACACGTTGCACCATCTTATTTAAACCAAAAATCGTCATTATCATCAATAACAGTAGTGTGTTGTGGATACATCTCATCTTCCAGTCACTCGCGGATTTTCGTTACCCCAAATTCTGGTGTCCTGCTTATTGACGTAACCGTTGAGGTGGAGGAGCGCCTCATCTGAGAAAATTATTTTTTGTGAAGTTCTCGTTCTCTGCTTGTGGAACCAAGACCCATTGAGCAAATCGATGTCTCTTTCCATGGTTTGCAGGCTTTAACTTAAATCTTGTACGCATGCAATTTCAGATCTTCCGAAAGGATTTCATGCAGTAAACTTGGTGAAAAATTCAGTCTTTGAGCTCGTCGGCGAACCGATTTCCTGAGGCTTGCGGTCATATTGTCACGCACGACAGCAAGTTTTTCGTGTGTTCTTAAACAGAAGACGGTCGTCCCGTTTCCTTAACAATTGAAACAGAACACGTCTCAAACTTCCGTATCAATTCCGAACTGAACATTCGGTTGAAGGAGCATTACGTCCGACTGTCACATGCAGTTATCAAAGGGCTACCCTGGAACTTCCACTATTTCTTTGTTAACTTTGCTTAGTTGTCATCTGCTTTATGACAAAAATAAACACTAAACAACAATGCTCGCCATACAAAAGCTAAAAGCTATTAATGGGAAGGGCCGCAGGTAACAAGCATTAAAAAAATCACGGCTGCCAACCGTCATATGACAAAATGGTGCAAAATTCAAATTCGTCCTTAGTTCCCGCACACCCGTTATTATACTGCTGCCTGCGAGGAAACCACGTGCCTTGACGACAACCTCCTGGTGCAAATAAAACTACTTGCTACCTGCACCACCTGTGAGTATCCGTATTGTGTGGGAACCGTTGCAAAACCATTACCTGGCACAACTAAGATTTCTTAGCAGTTAGTAATGGCCGGCAAACAAGTGCCACTCTAACAGCGGCTGAGTTGCAACAGTGTGTCAAAACCAAGAATTATTTGTTCAGATCCAACAGTTCGATAAGATGTATCCAGTTGTGAGACAGCTTTCATGTCAACTGAATTTACTGAGCCTCTGTGCCCATGAACTGTAATTATATTACAGATCCCTACATTCATTCGTATCGGTAATGGCAGGCTGTACTCTGCGTTTAGACCATTAACTATAGCACTGGTCTGCTGTGACCATACACTAGTACATCAAACATATCATGTATTTATGAACGGTAGTGGACTGCTGTTTAATAGATCCCACGGTGACGTTGCCACATCTTCCTTTAAACTGTCCCCTCATCTGGAATACCACTGTAACATTAATGTGAAGCCATTCCTGTTTCATGTGCCAAATCTACCTTTACAGATGCGCTCACGTAATTTGTTGCTAGCGCTTAACAATACAATGAGCACTCGCTATAAATGTTGGGTGCGCTTATTACGCCGGAAAACGACAAATTAGACATTTGTAATGGCGATAACTGAGTTGTTTCAGAATAAAAAGCGCAAGCTGCTATACAACTACTAACATTAAGCACTACCACACAGCTCATATACAGTTTAATGGCAAATTACCGAATTATCAAGAAAAATCTGTGGCCCAAGAACAGAAACCTGCTATAATTGTTGGGTGAGCTTATTACGCAGGAAAACGACAAATTAGACATTTGTAATGGCGATAACTGAGTTGTTTCAGAATAAAAAGCGCAAGCTGCTATACAGCATCTCACATTCAAATTTATTTACTTTTTGATAACACTAGTTGAAAAATGTCTGTTCTATATTTTCTAGAAACTGTAGGAACCATCATGGCCGCGCGGGATTAGCCGAGCGGTCTGGGGCGCTGCAGTCATGGACTGTGCGGCTGGTCCCGGCGGGGTTTCGAATCCTCCCCTCGGGCATGGATGTGTGTGTTTGTCCTTAGGATAATTTAGGTTAAGTAGTGTGTAAGCTTAGGGACTGATGACCTTAGCAGTTAAGTCCCATAAGATTTCACACACATTTGAACATTTGAAGCATCATGTCCGGTCATATCAGTCTTTCAGTTCTTGTCGCCTATCTCTCTCCCTCTCTCTCTCTCTCTCTCTCTTTCTCTTTCTCTTTCTCCCACTTTCTCTCTCTATTTATTTTTGGTCCATCTAGTTACTAATCTCTGTCCATATCTGGATATTAAATTTTGTGTAATTTAATAGAGCTATTTTATGTACATGAAATGAATGACGCATTCATGAAATTAAAAAGGCGGCGTTTACCTTGGTTTAACAACGCTGCGACAATGGCGAACGTTGCTGTTATTGGGTCCGCGCGTTCGCGCAGCAAGTAATGGAGGAACCACTTAAGGATGCCCGTCGCTATCACGTACCCCAGCAGGGCAATCCAGACTCTTCCGTCAAACGGCTGCAGGTACGGCTTGAACATCATCTCTTGGAACTGCTTCTGAAAGTAAAACCTGCACCTGGAAGAAAACAACACGCTATCATGTTAACCTCGAAATGTCCCGTATTATCTATACCCACTACTTACCAACTTATTTGATTTTAGCTTTACTATGAAGCGAGTTTTTCCGTCTCAGACGAGAAGGACAACCAAGTAAATTTATTATATGTTCAGACGAATCATTTAATTTTGTGTCTTTGTTGCACTTGGCACGGTAACACTTACTCCAGATAGTGATGATCTGACGACATTAATTGCAGCAGAGTAAAGTACAATGTTTTTCATAATTATCTTTAAGTTTTCAGAAGTTCACTGCGCGAAAACTACGAGATATACCGAAATCGTTTCCTTAGCTGTAGAGCGCAGTACGCAGACAAATCGAGCGTCCCGTGCTGTCGCATCGAATTAGTTCACACCTGCAGATAGATCACGAATGAACAGAACTCAAAAGCGGACTGCTGCTAGTGCCTTCCCAGGTAGCAGCAGTAGCCACATCAAAGAAATTTCATGCACGTTTTGACGGTTCCCACGTCACGAATGTTGCCATATTCAGCACCTGCAATGTTAGATAAAAACTTGGAGAGATGTTCTATCCACCGATATATAGGGTGTTTCTTTAAATGTGAGACAACTAAATATCTTGAAAACTACGTGTCGTACGAAAAAAATGTTAAACGTGAAAAGTTATTATTAGTAAAGAGGACAGCTATCAGTGTTACAATTGGCCACCTGATAACCAACCCTCCTGCATGAGCGTGTCAACTTTGTGTTTATTGCATTTTCGGAGGCTACGACGAAAATACGTACGGTTTAGCAAACCGTTGTTACCCATTAGTGATAGATCGGTCTGTAATTGACAAATGTCAGGTTTGCCTATTTTTGCAATTAAGAACTGACGCATTTGATGATGCATTTCACTTGCGATGTAATAAATGTAAATCTTTGCGTCCTAACGTTTGATAACAATGTTCAGGGTCACTTGAGGGTTGCAAATGTCACTGTACAGCACGAATGAAACTCCCAAAAATTGACATTTCTGGCAAATAAGCTACATGTATGGTACCATAGTTCTTTGTTCCTACAGGGCTGATAACTTTATCTTGGAACTCTTCCATTTGGTCCGTATTTTGATAGAAAAAACAACAATATGGGAATTGTGCGTCCGCCTTGATGCAAAACGCTTTGTTATTTATTTACTTATTTATTCCCCAAACTAGTTTCGGCGACAGATATCGCCATCATCAGTGGGTTCTTTAAATCTAAAACATGCAGAAAATAGCATAGTTATACAAACACAGTAACACATTACTACATTTTTACTGTTAGTTTTTTCAAACATAGTTTTCTGTGGACACTTTCACACTACCTTATTTATTGTATGTTACGGCATGTTTTTAAGAATTGTTGTCGCTGTGTGCGGCATATTTTCTGTGCTTTTTCTGTTGCAATTTTTTCTCGGCGTACATCACGTCATATGCAACTGTGTGTGCGGCTGTCAGTAAAAAAATGTGAACTTGACGTATGTCAGCCTTATACACTTGGGGTTGAAGTAGTGTTGTGGAGCACAGTGTCGGTGTGTACTGGGCTGATACTTAGTAATTCGTTGGACAACATGTAGCAGATTATGTACACGGACAAACAAAACTTTCGCACTCTGTAATCCAGAACATTACGCCATTTTGCTGTTCGCGTGTGTCGCGAGAGATGTTCAAATGGCTCTGAGCACTATGGGACTCAACTGCTGTGGTCATTAGTCCCCTAGAACTTAGAACTACTTAATCCTAACTAACCTAAGGACATCACACACATCCATGCCCTAGGCAGGATTCGAACCTGCGACCGTAGCAGTCGCACGGTTCCGGACTGCGCGCCTAGAACCGCGAGACCACCGCGGCCGGCCGCGAGAGATGTATCGCATGTTGCGAGAAGGCTATAAAAACTGTAACGGTAGTTACGACGACTTCTGTTCCGCATTTATGTCTCTGTGTGTGATGGGGAAATGGCGTGTGTGACACAGAACAAAACGCACGTCGACGTGACGTTGCAAAGCGATGTGAGGTGGAACGAGTATGTGAGAACTGTAGTAGGAAAGGCGAATAGTCGACTTCAGTTTATTGAGAGGATTTTCGGAAAGAGTGGTTCACCCGTAAAAGCGACAGCAAATGGGAGGCTGGTGCAACCTATTCTTGACTACCCCACTTGAGTGCTTGTGAGCCGTGCCAATTCCGATTGAAGGAAGATACTGAAGCAGTTTGGAGTCGGGCTGCTAGATTTGCTGCCGGTAGGTTTGAACATCATGTAAGTGTTACGGAGATGCTTCGGGGCCAACTGGGGTGCTGATCGTCGTACATTGGTTCAAATGGCTCTGAGCGCTATGGCACTTAACTTCTGAGGTCATCAGTCCCCTAGAACTTAGAAGTACTTAAACCTAACTAACCTAAGGACGTCACACACATCCATGCCCGAGGCAGGATTCGAACCTGCGACCGTAGTGGTCGCGCGGTTCCGAACTGAAGCGCCTAGAACCGCTCGGCCACCCCGGCCGGCCGTCGTACATTGCTGCAGCTGTACAAAGCCCTCGTACAATCCCGTATTGACTGTGGAAGCGTGGTGCATCGTTCAGCATCGCCATCCGCACTGCGTCTGCTGGACCCTACAACCACTGTGGAGTTCGGCTCTCGACGGCAGCCTTTTGAACGAGCCCCGTG
This sequence comes from Schistocerca gregaria, assembly GCF_023897955.1. Taxonomy (NCBI): domain Eukaryota; kingdom Metazoa; phylum Arthropoda; class Insecta; order Orthoptera; family Acrididae; genus Schistocerca; species Schistocerca gregaria. The sequence continues at coordinate 77,140,734 of NC_064925.1, read as the reverse complement.
AACAGCCTCCTTGTGGAATCTGGCTTTCCTCTATTGCGGCTCCGGTGGCAGCTATTGCTTGCAAATTATACCTCCCACATTCGCGGTTTACCTCGCCAACCAAATTACCGTCTCCTTTGTCCTAACACGGCGATCCATCTCCCGTAACGGCGGCCCACCATTGGGAATCCCGTCGCCGTCCGTGTCCGGTCACTTCTTAATGAATTCGACGCTTTTCCCCCTACTACCTTTCCTGCGGGCTCACCTCCATGGTCCATACCTCGGGCCACGGCTTCGCCTGGAGCTATCATACGGCCCAAAAGGCTCCGTTACACCTGAGGGCCTTTGCCCGCAATTTCTCTCTCTTGTAAGCGATTTCCAGGGCTCAGAAACAGTCTACACCGATGAATCAATGGTCGACAGTCTTGTTAGCTTCGCTTACAATCACGTTGAACATATGAACATCGCTCCTTGCCAGATGGCTGCAGTGTTTTCACTGGAGAGTTGGTAGCCATTTATCGCGCTCTTGAGCATATTCGCTCCTGCGGTGGTGAGTTCTTCGTTATCTGTAATGACTCCTTAAGCAGCCTACAATCTCTCGACCAGTGCTTCCCTCGACATTCTTTGGTAATGATCATCCACGAGTCTCTTTATGCCCTCGAGAGCAGTGGACGTTCAGTGATCTTCATCTGGACCCCAGGACATGTCAGGATACTGGGCGATAAACTTGCTGATCACCTGGCCAAATAGGATACCAGTAAACCAACTCTTGAGATTGGTCTGACAGAGACCAATATGTGATTGGTCTTCTGCCACGATCTGGGATACCGAGAGGCGCACCCTCAGTAGACTAATAAACTTGGAGTTATCAAGGAGAAAACAAATGTGTGGGGGTCATCCATGTGTGCCACTTGTAGGGAATCTGTTGTCCTTTGCTGGCTCTGCATCAGCCATACGTGGCTAACACATGCTCACCTCTTCCGTCGTGAGGACGTACCCCAGTGTCACTGTGGCTCCCCTACGGGTGTCGCCCACGTCTTGTTGAACTGTCCAATTTTAGCCGCTCTGAGGCAGACTTTTAACCTTCGCTGCACCCTGCCTATGGTATTGGGTGACAATGCCTCAACAGCAGATTTAGTTTTACGTTTTATTCGTGAGGGTTTTTTTTTTTATCGTACCATCTAAGGGTAGGCGTCTGGACTTCTCTTCGAGGCCTCCACCCTCCCTCCGTTTTCACTTTCTGTCATCATTTCTCTGCATTTTGTATGACTTGTTGTTCGTCTTTTCCTTATATGTGTTAATCTCGCCTTGTCTTTTTGCTGGACATTTTCGTGTGTCTCAGAGTGACTGGCTCGTCCTCTTTTATTATCGTGGTAAGCTAGCCGAGACCATCTGCTCTATGGTTTTAATACCCTCATTTCCTGCCGGTCGCGGTGTCCTAATGGTTCTAGGCGTTTCAGTCCAGAGCCGTACTGCTGCAATGGTCGCAGGTTCGAATCCTGCCTGGGGCATGGATTTGCGCGATGTCCTTAGGTTAGTTAGGTTTTGGTAGTTCTAAGTCTAGGGGAATGATGACCCCAGATGTTAAGTCCCATAGCGCTTAGAGCCATTTGAACCATTTTCTACTGTTCCTTGTGGTGTACGTTTTCCCCCTTTTTTGTTCCTTTCTTTCGTTTTTTTCTTTCGGTGTAGTTCCTCATTCCTATTACCCCCACAAATTAAATTTGGGTGTTGTTTTACCTTGAGCTTTGTTTGCATCAGGGAAAAGGAACAGATGACTCTGTAGTTTTGTCCCTTTATACCCCAACCCAACCAACCACCCAACGCCTCGGGATCTCAAATAGGAAACCTTGGACGGAAGGCGTCGTTCTTCTCAAGAAACCCTATTGAAAAATTTATAGAACCGGCATTTGAAGCGACTGCAGAACTATTCTGCTGCCGGCAACATACATTGCGCATAAGGAGCACGAAGATAAGACACGAGAAATTAAGGCTCATACGATGGCATATAGACAGTCGTTTTTCCTTCGCTCTGTTTGCGAATGGAACAGGAAAGGAAATGACCAGTAGTGGTGTGGGATATCGTCCGCTACGCACCGTACGGTGGCTTGCGGAGTATCTACGTAGATGTAGATGTAGATTATTTCCTCAGCTATACTAAAATTACAAGAGGCGAGGCTTAATAGACAGCATTTCCATCGAGACAAGCCTACAACAATTTGAAAGATATTACATGCATGAAAGCGTAGACAACGATGCCAAAAACTAAACGTGTGTTAAGAATTCATCTCGCAGACAAATTGTCCTAATTACTAAACTATCGTAGGTAAATGAAAGTAATTTATAATACTGCTTGGCCTGTTGCTAGGAAGTGTTGAAATAAAACTGCAGTGTCTTAGGCGTTATTGGTCAAAAGATATATTCTCAAAGCATGGGCTAAAAATGCTACCTGTTCTCGGGCAGGTAGCTAACAATGTGTTCAAAGTGCTGCATGCAGTTTATTTTTTTATTTTTTATTTTTTTAAATGTTGCGCCACACTGGCCTTTTGCTGGCCGTTTCTGTTTTTACATTTTATGACACAGTCGAAATATCGTCCTTTAGTGATCGAATAGGTTTTAGGTTAGGATAGATACGGTACACGAGAACAGGAGGTGACCTCCATATATATCGTGTCGATGATTATATTCTTAATGAGAATATGATTTCATCCAACAAGATTGTATAATGACTACACTACTTGCAGATGATCAGTTTTTAATCTCGAACAGCGAACATGAACTACACAAAATGTGTCAGATATACAGAGTGGTCAGGAACAATTTGGAAAGCTTGTAAAGGTGTTGCAGGGTAGGTTGTGCTGAGAAATACACTGGAGTCCAAAATTAAAGCAACAAATCTGTGTTTTCCCGTCCTTCGTTTAATTCATGTTACAATCATACAAACTCCCAAAGTTGTCCATAGGATCGTGTTCTGCACGGAAGACGGCATTCCGGTCAACTAACAACCACGCAAACGATGTCGTAGAGCACCTATCAAACGGGTTAGTGTTTTGTGATTCTTGAAGTTTTCCCGGCGAACATAATGTTCCATCATCTTTCGGGCGTGCACTCGGGACAGCGACAATTCTTCTTGCGATGTTTGCCTGGTAGCCCCACATCCACAATCGCAGTGTACAAAGTGAAAGATGGTAGAGTATGGCACAGAGAAGAAGCATACTAGGCTCTCCGCGGTGAAGGGCCATAAGAAGAATGGAAGCAAGACAGTCGCAAATGATGTGGCTAGATGGCTTAATGAGAACCATTCTGTTATTTCTCGGATGTGGCGAGAGTTCATAGAGACCGAAACAGTATCCCGAAGACCAGCACAGAGCCGACCAAGCGTGACATCAGAAAGGACCGTAATTTGGCTGTAAGGGCACTACAGTTACCACCTTAGTACAGGACGGCAACTGGTGCCTGACCTCGCAGTATTCACTGGACGTTTTTTATCGAGGCAAACGGTGTACAGAAGGCTTCGGCAGAGTGGCCCTTATTGTGAGACCTGCTGTATGTGTGCCTGAGACACGACTTCACAGAAGGGAACGTCCAGAGTGGAGTCGTCAAAATGCCACCTGGATAGTCGAACAGTGAGCCAATGTTCGTTTCACAGATTAGCCTCGATTTGGTCTGAAGAATGATTCTCGACGGATTCGCATTTGGAGGGAACATGCAATACATTGACACCAAAACACTGTGGAAAGTGACCGATATCGAGGGGGATCTTACTGGTGTGGGCAGGGATTATGTTGACCACCCAGTTACCTCTTTATGAAATTGTACGAGTGAATCGAGAAGGTTTAACTGCAGTCAGGTATCGTGACAAGATCTTGGGACCTCATGTGCTGTCTTTGCGAAGTGCTGTAGCCCAGTCTTTGTACTGATGGACGATAACGCCCGACCTCATAGACTATGGGCAATTGACGTTTTCTTGGAAACGGAAGACATTGTAGGCATGGCATGGTTTGCTCGCTCTCCCGATATGAATCCAAGAGAGTACGTCTGGGATGCACTAGGGAGACGGATTACATCACGTCAGCATTGGCCAACCATCCAAGACTTTCTGGTAGCTCTTAAGCAGTATTGGGCGTTATTCCCCAAACATGAGATTGTTGACGTCATTCACAGCATTTTCCGTCGTTGTGAAGCCTGTTTTCCTACCGCAGGCGGTGACACCTAACTGAGCACAGTAATCAGTTATCGGAATGTGTGTGCAAATCCTTAAGTTGGAAGAAGCGAAGAACATTTTTGTCTGCCGTTATGCATGTTGCAGTTGTTTACGTTCTGCCTTCTTTACATTGTTTCTACTTTACTTTTGCCTGTTTATACTGTTTACAAACGCAACCTTGCAAAATTTCCGTTGTTGCTTTAAATTTGGAGACCGGTGTAAATTTTAAGAAATAAAAATTCAATACGTTACGTCCTTTCCGAGCTGATTTCCACGGAAGGTAGCCATCTGGGCCACTGCACGTGCAAATACAGTTAGCCTTAAGGGGGGTAGGATGTCAAACGGGCCGACTTGGAGCAGGAGAGGCACCACAGGACATTTTAATTTCCAGTGTCTATACTTTTACAAATAAATTCATAAAACTTTGACTGCATCACCAGGAAGGGTTCAGGATTCACACTCATTGCAGTGGAAGTTCGAAAACATAACAAAATAATTTTTTACTTGTTAAAACTCATCATTTTTTTCACTTACTAATGGCTGCATTTGTTGCTATAGGTACACTTTTCTTCATAAGTTAGAGAGTTTCTTCGATGAATATTGCACAGCAAACATACCATACTTACAGGTGCATGAAACTCTAGAATTTATTTAATTTATGAAAAAACGAGTGAGCTGTTGTATTTTAAACTTCATGTTTAGAAATAAACACAAATTTTGTAGTTAATTACCTCAATTTTTACCACAGTTTTTAATAGATTTGGAAAATTCTAGAGTTTCATACACCTTTAAGTTTGGTTTGTATGCTGTGCAAAATTCATCGAAGAACCTCTCTTATTTATGAAGAAAAGTGTACCTATAACAACAAATGCTGTCATTAGTAAGTGAAAAAAATGATGAAATTTCACATTTGGAAAAAAATTTATTTTGTTATGTTTTCGAACTTCCACTGCTGTGAGTGCGAATTCTGAATCGTTCTTGGTTATGCTGACAAAGTTTTATAAATTTATTTGTAAAAGTATAGACAGTGGAAATTGAAATGTCCAGTGGTACCTCTCCTGCTCCAAGTCGCTCCGTTTGACGTCCTACCCCCCCTTAATTGTTCTCATATTGCAGACACTGCTTAGCCTTTGCCCCGGTTTGATCCTTACTACCTCCCTATGGTCCAATTTTTGTATTGCTCTCTTGTTAAGCTTTAGAACATATCTGGTGACACGGTTTCCAGTGGGTCGCTTGGAAACGAGCGTGCAATTGCATGATTGGCGAACTTCAGTGCTAATCAACTAGGAACTGGTGCAGTTTCTCAGCACAACCTAACCTGAACACCCTTATAAGCTTTTCAGGCTCTTCCTGACCACCACGTAGAACATGTCAGTACCAATATAATAAACAAGGTCCATTGCTTTCTATGGCAAAAAACATAAGTGCAGACACAGTAAATGAAAACAAGATTACACAGCAAGGAGGTAGATTTAGGGACCATGGTAGCATAAAGAGGAGACCTAAATGAAAAAGATGAAATTGAGAAGTTCAGTTAGATAAACGGTGCCATTAGAAGATGACTTCAAATTTTGTATATTTATGTGGGTACCAACACTTCTCTATGTGAGTAAATGTAGGGGTAGTGAAAAAAACCAGATTACAGGCCAAGGAAATGAAATTTATCACCAACTTAGGAGAATACACAGTCACGCTCAGATAGTCAAGCACGTTCTAGTGTCCACTTCTGAGGTACGGGGAAGTGCGCCGACCGAGGATTGAATGGGCCCGGGATATAAATACGGAGGTCATTTTTCCGGCCAGTCAGTGTTTGGTTGTAAGGGAATTTCCCACATCCAGCTAGGTAAATACCAGGCTGATCCCCACGTCTCGCCACAGATACACGATACACAAATATTTAGACAACCTTCTCACACTCGAACGTGAGATTACTCCAGACGCAGGCTGATGGGGTACACGAATTTCGCCCACGAGGAAGTGTGGCGTCAGGAAGATCACCTGGGCAGTCTCTACCACTAACACTGCCGAAACCAAACTAACATGTCGACCCCGTACTGACACAGGAAAAGGCAAATAACAAGATATCAGGATACACAAAGTTAGAGAGTAAAATAAACCAGTGGAAAAGTGCTTCAGTCAGAGCACAAAAAAGACGAATATGCTCTTGTTTAAACAAAATACTCTGATTGAAAAGCTGCCTCATTCTACCTTCCTCAGCAGCTTTAAAAATGTTCCCAAAAATTTTGGCGTGCAAACGTATTCGCGATCTTTTTAACGCACAACTCACTCTCACTTCCCCAACCTACCCTAACTGTAGCTCGCTCACACCCCTTAGTCCATCGCTCTAGTCGCTCATACCCATCCACTTCCAGCTGCCCATTCTCACTTACTCATTCAGCCCAACTCATTGTCATTATCTCTTTGTGTCACTAACTGTCACTGTCCCCCGTCTCACAGCCACAGTCCTTTCATTCTGTCTTGCTACTAACTGTTTCCCCTCACTCTCCCTCTCGCTCTCTCTCTCACTGCTACTATCTCATTCGTTCTTTCCCACTGCTGCTGTCTGTTCTCACTATCACGATCTCTTTGCCCCTAGTTATTGTCAGAGGCTCTGTCTCTCATTATCGCTTCTTCTCACCCACTTCCACTTTCTCCTTCTCTTTATTCCTGTCCTACTGGCTCTGTCTCTTTCACTCTTTTCCAGCACTGTCTGTCACTGTCAACTGTATTCCACTGCCACTGTGTCCCTTTATCTCACACTGCCACTGTCTCCTTCACTCTTTCTATAACACAACCACTGTCTACTACCTTCGATATTTACTTCTTTTCTATCTCATTCCCACCGAAACTGACTCCTTCTTTCTTGGCATAAAAAAGCGTTAATATGTTCGCATTCCAAAGCTTTTAGGAACATTTGTAATGAGGCAGCTGGTGCCCAACTTTTCAGTTCAGAGTTTTTTAATAAACAGGAGCATATTAGTCCTTTTTCTGCTCCAATAGGAGCATTTTTCCGCTGCTTCCCTTCTTTTCTCTGCTGCAACTGGGCATGTCTGTCATATGAAAAGAACTTTATCGGTCAGTACAATTTCGACAGCTTACGTATGTGAAATTGAAATGACGTAGAAATATGTAATTTTACATCGCAGGCCGCATTTTACGTGCACAATAATTTTGTCTGTGGTCCAGTACTACAATATAGAGTTCGCAGAACCCTTCTGATGACAAAAGAGATACTTTAAAGCATATTTATAAGTTCTACGTCATTTTATAAACTATTTTTTGACATAAAACGGATTCTACTTTCGTATTTTACGTGTAGAAGTAAGGTAGCCTTCAGCCTCTGTATCTTGAAAATGGATAAAGAAATCAAGGTTGTTCGACATCAGGATGTTTGGAATACAGCCTAAAAATTTCAGCCATTTGCTGTACAGGGCTCAGTTTTGTTTCCCAGAAACAATACTTTTAGGGTTTTCTTAGGCACTGCCCATGAACTAAGCGACTCTATAAGCGCCTTAATCCATCAGGCCTGAAAGTTTTCTAGAGACCGGAAAATTTTTCTTTAAGTGGTGATGCTCATAGGTGATTTTTTAATGATTTTAGATGCAAGATTTATACAAAAATATGTATCCGTTTTCAAAACATACTTTGTACACTTGGCTTTATTTTATGGACTAAAAATCTAATTACGAAATATTATCTGTTATATTAAACACCAAAATCTTCAGTCAATAATTACCATGCAAAATAACGATAACAATATTCGACTAACTAGTGGAATATAGCGAATAAACCACGTCCGTGTATTCTGATGACAGGATTTGCTGTACACTGCTATGTTGAATTGCTGACATTTTCATAGAGATGATCAATAGATGGCAGCACTTGCGCATGGTGAAAAAGTTGAAAATTCATAAATGTGTACCTCAGGTATCCATTGGGAAACAATACCTCTGCCGCAGCTAAGACGCAGTAAAATTTAATGTTCACAGTTGTAGCCAGAGGGCCTGAAAGAGTTAAGGCGCACCGTAGACCACATATAAAGCAAAAAGAACCAACCGACTTTCTCAATTTGCCAAGCTAGAGGAAGTGTGAAACATTCAAACTTTGACCCTGCACTGTAGAATAGTTACAGTAAGACGATCCTCCTGCTGGGTATACAAATGATCCGTAGCCCAAGGGCTATTCAAAACACTTGAGCGTATCTTTCTATCAGCAGTAGAACCTGAGATATGAGCGACGAAAAAATTCCGTTTGTATGGGTGGCGTATACATTCTTTTGAATCTGCTTAGTGTATTCATCTCTTGGTCTCCCTCTACGATTTTTACCCTCCACGTTGCCCTCCAATACTAAATTGGTGATCCCTTGATGCCTCAGAACATGTCCTACCAACCGATCCCTTCTTCTAGTCAAGTTGTGCCACAAACTTCTCTTCTCCCCAATCCTAATCAATACCTCCTCATTAGTTATGTCATCCACCCATATAATCTTCAGCATTCTTCTGTAGCACCACATTTCGAAAGCTTCTATTCTCTTCTTGTCCAAACTATTTATCGCCCATGTTTCACTTCCATACATGGGTAGACTCCATACAAATACTTTCAGGAATGGCTTCCTGACACTTAAATCAATACTGGATGTTAACAAATTTCTCTTCTTCAGAAACGCTTTCCTTGCCATTGCCAGTCTACATTTTATATCCTCTCTACTTCGACCATCGATAGTTATTTTGCTCCCCAAATAGCAAAACTCCTTTAGTACTTTAAGTGTCTCATTTCCTAATCTAATTCCCTCAGCATCACCCGACTTAATTCGACTACATTCCATTATCCTCGTTTTGCTTTCGTTGATGTTCATCTGATATCCTCCTTTCAAGACACTATCCATTACGGTTCAACTGCTCTTCCAAGTCCTTTGCTGTGTCTGACAGAATTACAATGTCATCGGTGAACCTCAAAGTTTTTATTCCTTCTCCCTGGATTTTGATACCTACTCCAAATTTTTCTTTTGTTTCCTTCACTGCTTGCTCAATATAAAGATTGAATAACATCGGGGAAAGGCTACAACCCTGTCTCACTCCCTTCCCAACTACTACTTCTCTTTCATCTCCCTCGACTCTTGTAACTGCCATCTGGTTTCTGTACAAATTGCAAACAGCCTTTCGCTCCCTGTATTTTACCTCTGCCACCTTCAGAATTGGAAAGAGAGTATTCCGGTCAACATTGTCAAACGCTTTCTCTAAGTCTACAAATGCTAGAAACGTAGGTTTGCCTTTCATATATATATATATATTGGAAAGGAATTTATATATATATTGGAAAGGAATTAAAAACATTTTACGTAAACTAAACAGGCCAAAATATAAATCTCATCTGCTGCGACTGGAGGAGTCGAGATTACCATTACATTTTTGGCAATTATTCTGCAAGTTAAAAGGTGCATTGGAAGACTAGAAATATGAGGGGAGGACCATTTGTAGGTGCAACAGGCCAACCAAGGCTTAACACATGACAAATGAAGAACAGAGAAAGATGAAAAAGAGAAATGCGTCGGCCCCACAAGGAAACGCACCCAGCATTGCGCACTGGCTGGGCGAAGCTGAGCGCGTCGATGCGGTCCAGGCCGATGGTGACTTCGCAGGCAGAGATGTCGGCCTCCCTCCTCTGGAGGACGCCGATCAGTCCGCTCCACTCGGTCGAGTTGGGCGTGCGGTGCCCGTAGGAGTAGCCGCGCAGAATGGAGAGACTGTACCTGCGGGAAGAGTGACGCGCTCGTCATCACAAGTCACGCAAAATTTCTAAAATATGGGCGACGGGTTGTGGGGAGCAAGTGCAGCCGCATCTCAGGAGTCGTGGAGGTTATCTTTCGGAGATTAACACTGTGCCGGTTAAAATTTATTTTGCATGTATTTAAAAAAGAGAGAGTCAATTACTATCTTCCCTTGTAATAAATGATACACTTTCACTACCAAAGAAATTTTAAGCGACTGTTTTTGAAATTCTGTGTAGCTGATGTGCCACACGAACCTTCCTAGTTCGATATTTTCATGTGAACATAGGATTTCCAGAGATATATTCTGCATTTTAGATTGATTGAAGTATCGAAGAAAGTTTAACAACTCAGTGCCAAAAGAGATGTATTCTACTGACAGTGAAAAACATTAAATATCGCACACAAGTTTTCAACGTAACATTTGAAGATGGTTTTGACATACCGCATGTTCTTAAGAAAACACACACTGTTACTGCAGACACTCTTGGAACTGCGAAGATGATGATCTGATCTTATTTTCGTGGAACAGGTTCACTATGAACATACGCTGCGCCATTTGACTGGTCACAGCCACCTATACACCCAGCTCATGGTCTGCAGTATTTCTCTCCAAGTTCCGAAACCATCTCGCTACTTACAGCACTAGGCAGATGCGAGATGTAGACGACCCAACGCTCAAAACTGCGCATTACTTTAGTGAGATATATGTGTCCCATCAGTCATGAAGGGGTTTTATCAATGTATATACATGTCAGAAATGCAGCACAAGAATATCATACACTGAAGAGCCAAAGAAACTGATACACGTGCCTAATATCGTGTGAGGCCCCCGCGAGTACGCAGGAATGCCGCAACACGTCGTCGCATGGACTCAACTGACGTTTGAAGTTGTGATGGACGGAAATGACACCATGAATCCTGAAGGGCTGTCCATAAATCCGTAAGAGTACGAGGGGATGGAGACCTCTTCTGAAAAGCACGTTGCTAGATCTCCCAGATATGCTCAATACTTTCATGTCTGGAAAGTTTGGTGGCCAGCGGAAGTGTTTAAACTCAAAAGAGTGTTTCTGGAGCCACTCTGTGAGCAATTCTGGTCCAGCTGGAAATGTCCAAGTCCGTCATAACACACAATGGAAATGAATGGATGCAGGTGATCAGACAGGATGCTTACATACGTGACACCTGCCAGAGTCGAATCTAGATGTATCAGAGGTCCCATATGACTCCAACTGCACATGCCCCACACCGTTAGTGAGCCTCCACCAGCTTAAACAGTTCCCTGGTGGTATGCAGGGTCCATGGATCCATGAGGTTGTCCCCATACCCTTGCATGTCCATCCGACCAACACAATTTCAAACGAGACTCGCCTCACATTTGCAGTCATCAACAGCCAATGTTGGATGAGGCACAAGGCTTTGTGTCGTGCAGTCATCGAGGGTACACGAGTGGGCCTTCAGCTCTGAAAGCCCATATCGATGATGTTTCGTTGAATGGTTTGCATGCTGACACTTGTTGATGGCGCAGCACTGAAATATGCAGCAATATGTCGAACAGTTGCACTTCTGTCACGTTGAACGATTCTCTTCAGTCGTCAGTCGTCGTTGGTCCTGTTCTTGCAGAATCTCTTTCCGGGCACAGCGATGTCGGAAATTTGATGCTTTATCGGATTTCTGATATTCACGGTACACTTGTGAAATGGTCACTCGGGAAAATCTCTACTTCTTCACTACCTGGGAGATGCCGTGTCTCATCGCTCATGCACCGACTATAACACCGCGTTCAACTCACTTAAAGTTTGAAAACCTGCCACTGCAGCAGCAGTAACCGATCTAACAAGTGCGCCAGACACTTGAGTTATATAGTCATTGCCGACCACAGCGCCATATTCTACCTCTTTACATATCTCAGTATTTGAATGTGCGTGCCTATGCCAGTTTCCTTGGCGCTTCAGTGCAAAAGAAATGGGAATACTGTGCATCGGAATCGTGAGAAAATACACACCTTAACAGCACATTTTCCATCATCCCGATATGTCATGCTGGTGCATTGGTATTCTGACTGTTTCTGTATCGATCGGACGTCCGACCCTGATGTTCTTTGTAAACATGGGCACAGTTGCCGTGAACATTACCTGCTGTGAATGTAGACCAAGCCACGACGAAAAATCGCGACCAACGATCAGGTTGGCATCATCACATTACATATAGTCTATCAGGGAAGTTGCTCGATGTGTCTACTAGAGTCAAAGTTATCTGGTACAGACATGGAATCGCTTCCAACTGACATGTGGTACTGAGGAATTACACTGCACAGACCATTCACGTTCGACAGGTGCATATGATGATCGGTACCTACGACTTTTGAGTCGAAGAAACCGCTAGCTGAGCGCTCCAGAAATTAATTAGGCTCAAAAGACGCCATGTGTCGCATCAAACTGTTAGGAGACAATTGTATGATGCGAATCTCCATTCCCGACGACCATAGCGTGAGCCACGTCGTACACCACAACACCATCGACTTGGTTACAGGTGGGCAAGAAATTGTGCAGAATGAACACGTCAGGACTGGTGTCGAATGTTGTGTATGGACAAAACTCGGACCTGTTTGTACCCTGACAATTGCAGACGCCATGTTTGGCCAGGAACCTGGTAACATACAACACCCATGTGCAACAAATAGGCAGTGGAATGATGTTCTCGATTGAAATTGCGTGGGGTCGCTGTACACCTCTTGTGGTTGGTAAGGGTGTAAGGCGTCCATATTATACAGACCTTACATGAGACTGATACATAACAACAGTACGATAAAGTATGAGACCCTCAGCAAATAATAGTTACATGATATAAACAAAAGGCAATTGCAGTTAATCTCATGTACTGAAAACTAACAAAACAATATCTACCAATATATGTATAGGGGCAAGAATAAATGAGTTTAAGTGAAATGCATTTTGGAGACGAACTGAGCAGGTGGTTAATGGCATTGGAAAACCCCATTTAACAAGAGAACAACGAGCTTCAGCACAGAAAGGGATAAGGCCTGAACAATACATTATTCCTTTTAACATAAATACGGCAGGGATCGAGGGTAAGTGGCTGCATGGCATTAACAGGGTTAGGCTGCGACCCACCAAGAAAAATAAAATTCAACTCTAGCGAGACGGTGATTGGCTGAATCCATACCGGGCGACGCAGATGCAACACAGTGGTGAGATTCCCATTATATAAAAGCATTTTGAGAAATAAAATGGCTATCTCTCTCTCTCTCTCTCTCTCTTCTCATGGTGGACCGCTCAAGTGTGTGGAAAAATAGGAGGGTGTTGAGAGCTTTACTTTCTGCAAAGTAAGCATGATATGATTCACGTATCATGATGACAGATAGCAAAGAGGTTGTTAATTATTCGTGCGGGAATTTTTTCGGGCAAAGAAATTGTGCATGTAGCGTGTGTGCAACAGCCATTATTTTAACTAGGGAAAGATTAACATTCTACAGAATGCAGGAAAGTTGAGACTGAGTGAATTCAGTCAAGGCCAGTATAGAGAATTAGCGTTTCAGATCCAGCACGGAAACAACACCATTGCAGATGCCACTTGGTAAAGTACCATCACACATTAGGCCACAGTAAATGTTGAGTAGAATTTGCTCACTCCAACTGGTGTACACTTTGACCATTGAATATCACAAGCTTGGATACTAAACTACCCTCACATTGAGTACATGAGAGTTTTTTCTTTGTTTCAATAAGTAAATTTATTCTCCACCAACTCAGTGCATTGACCAGCTACAACAATGTGGATATAAATGAGCTGATGAAAATTTTTAATCATCCTTTCCTGTGATAAAAATTTTTCATATGTAGAGATAACAATTTTAATAATTGTCAGTTCAATATGTCCAAGAGTTAAATATTTTGTTATTGAGTGTCAAAAGTAATTGGACATGATTGTTTTCAACTTATTGGAAGGTTCTTAATGTTGAGCATTTATTGAAACCACAGTTGTGTTTCCCATTCCTGAGAGGTGTTTCATAGTTTTACACATTTTTATTAGGTCACTTTCTTGTCTGTTTGTATATTCAGTGCAAAGTTTTCAGTTTTAAGCTAACCACTGAATTGGAATCAAAAGACAATATAAAATAATATTTTGAACAAATTATGTGTAGTTAAGAATGTTGTAATAAAAAATTGTGAAAAATTGTTTGGTAGTGCAAATTTTGTTTTACTTGAAAATAGACATTAATTAGTGAAGGTTGCATTATTAGACAGATATTCAGAAGAAATTTTTCTGAGTGTTTTGTGGATTTAAAAAAAAAAAAAAAGTTGTTGAAAGGACCTGGATCTTGTCATCAAGGACTATAAGGATGAGTAATATACTGGGTGATCAAAAAGTCAGTATAAATTTGAAAACTTAATAAAACATGGAATAATGTAGATAGAGAGGTAAAAATTGACACAAATGCTTGGAAGGACATGGGGTTTTATAAGAATGAAAAAAACAAAGTTTACAAAATATCTGACGGATGGTGCTGGACAGCAAAACGTCAGTGACTGTGCATGACAATCGTGTATAAAAGGAGCTGTAATGAGAGATAGAATCAGATGCATCAGCAGTCGCAGCATGTTGACGTTACCTGAAAAGGCGCTTTTGTGAAGCTGTATTATCAGAATGGGGTATATGCTAGTTCAGTGTTACAATCCTATCACCATAGGAAGGGGATTCTAACAGGTAAAGGCCCCTTGACAAATGTAGCTGTGGCGAGAATGATTTTGAAGTTTGAAGCCACAGGTTGTTTGGATGATAGACCCCATAGTGGCCGACTGAACACAAGGTGTAATGCTCCTGACACAGTTCAGGAAGAAATGGAGACTGTAGCGGGTTCGTCTATGCACGGGTAAGTCAGCACTCATGCAGTCGCATGTCACACCGGAATTCTGTACACTACTGTTTGGTTGGCAATTAGGCGTACCCTCCGATGCTATCCTTACAAAATCCATCGGCATCATGAACTGTTACCTGGCAATTTAGTGAAGTGGAGGGCATTTGCGGTGTGGGTGTTTTAAAAGATGGCGGAAGATGAGGAATGGTTGAGTAACGTGTTGTGGACCGATGAAGCTTATTTCACACTCCGAGGGTCTGTCAACGCCCACAACTACAGAATTTGGGCTACCAAAAATCCTAGAACTGTCGTGGAAACTCCATTGCATGACGAGAAGAAAGTCACAGTATGGGTCGGATTTACCACATCTACCATTACCAGGCCTTTTTTCTTTGAGGAAATGCATGATTCTGGTTTTGTAACTGCTACCGTGATGGGTGAGAGGTACACCGATGTGTTACAGAATCGCATCATCACCAGCCTGACTGATAAACACCTACTGGAACGTACGATGTTTATGCAGGATGGTGCTGAACCCCATATTGCTAGATGGGTGAAAGGTCTCTTGTGCGCATCGTTTGCTGATGATTGTGTGCTCAGCGACCACTTTCATCATGCTTGGCCTCCCTCCCCAGACCTGAGTCTTTAAGATTATTGGCTTTGTGGTTACCTGAAGTCGCAAGTGTATTGTGATCGACCAACATCTCTAGGGATGCTGAAAGACAACATCTGATGCCAGTGCCTCACCATAACTCCGAACATGCTTTACACTGCTGTTCACAACATTATTCGTCGACTACAGCTATTGTCGAGGAACGATGGTGGACATATTGAGTGAGCATTTCCTGTAAAGAACATCATCTTTGCTTTGTCTTACTTTGTTATGCTAATAATTGCTATTCTGATCAGATGAAGCACCATCTGTTGGAAATTTGTTGAACTTTTTTATTTTTTTGGTTTGAATAAAACCCCATGTCATTCCAAGCATGTGTGTCAATTTGCACCTCTCTGTCTACATTATTCCGTGATTTATTCAGTTTTCAAATTTATACTGACTTTTTGATCACACAGTACTTATAAAAGCATTGGAATTTAATAATCTAACTTTCCTATCCATTAGGGAAATGTGAACAAAATATTTTTCCAGTGGCATAGTTTTGCATAGGACACTTTATGCTGAGCACACTAAATCTCTGTGAAACAATTTCTGTGGTTGTTGATTGGCAACAAGATCATGTGCATAGCCTGTATGTAAAATATGTTCATGTGTTGATAAAATATAAGTTTTACCTTGTCTCTACACAATTTGTCCACATCATTTTTCTGTGCTAAACTCAGAATCCTACAGCTTATGGGTTCATGGTGATGTGTTTTTGTGCAAAAGTACACAAAGTTCATATAAAGTTGCATTGTCTGTACAGTGAATAAAAGTGACTGTTAAGATGAATACAATACAGGTACCACAAATAGAGCAGCTCGTAGGTTGTGAGAATTATGCAACTAGGAAATTTGCCATTAAGGTGTATTTGCATTTGAATGACCTTTGGGACATCATAAATGGTACATTGAAATCTACAGAATCACGTTTTTCTTCTAAGGATCAAAAGTCAAAACTAACTATCCTTATGACTGGTCCAGTAAATTACGTTCACATAGAAAAGGCTACATCAGCAAAGGAGGTATGGGACTGAAAAACATATTTGATGATGTAAGTCTAACCAGAAAAGTAGGATTAACCCATGAGCAGATAACTACAAGATTCAACAATTGCAATAAATGTGGACGAATACATGAATAAAATAGTTTAAATCTCAAATTATTTGAGGAATATTGCTTTTGGAATTGCAGGTGAATGGGTTTGCACTTTGTTGTTAGTTGGACTACCAGAGAAATATTCACCTGTGTTTGGAAAGTTTGGAAATACCCTTGAAAGTGGATAGCGTGAAGGTAAAGATTCTACAGGATGTGAAAAACGAGCCAGTTTCTTATGATCCTAAGACAGAAATAGCATTGGATTTATAATATAAATACAAGAAGAAGAAGAAGAAGAAGAAGAAGAAGCCAATAAAATGTTTCAGATGACAGAAGATTGGACATTTTTCATCAGAGCGCAACAAAAGTTTGAGTATTCATGAAAAGAAGCATGTTAATTCTAGTAGCTCTGAAAGGAAAATTACCCATTTGTTTTTATTCTTATAGTGAAGCAAGTGACAATCATGCAGAATGGTTTCTAGATCCAGGAACATTGTTACATATTATTGAAGCTCCATCAGTGTTCTATGATATTCACTCAAGGACTGACATTGGAATTTCCACAGTTGATGGGTCTAAGTTAAAGTGTGAACTTTCATTTGCTAGTGAGTGGGGAAAAACAAATTGGTACCGCTCATGATGTACATTATTTGAAGAATATTGCAACTAATATGCTGCTGGTAAATGAAATATCAAAGTAGGGTAACACAATTATCTTTGATGTGGAGGGAGCCAAAATAATTGATTCTTGTGGCAATATTGTAGCTGCTGCAACGAATGTAAAATGTATTTTCAAACTAAATACAGTTAAAGATATTGCTGAAACTGGAAATCACCCTGTTTATACTGTAAAAAGTTTCTTGTGGCATAGGAGACTTGGACATTTTAAATGACAAAGTATGGCCTCATTGAAGAATGTGGCAACTGGGATGTAACACTCCGGAAAGAATAACGTAAATGTGAGGTACGTTTGCAAGGGAAGCAGGCCAGAGCATCATTTATATCAGATCTGCAGAAGTCTTTCAACTCATTCACATATATCTCTGTCAACCTATGGAGAATAAATCCTTTGGAAGTAGTTACTATCTCCTAACATTCATAGGTTATTTTTCTAAGATACATTCACACTTACTTCAAAGTACCAAGGATCAAGTGAGTGATATATTTGCTATTTATTGCAAAATGGTTGAAATACAAATGGGGAGGAAAATTAAAATTATTAGATTAGACAATGGATCAGAATGTGTAAACAGACAGTTTAGGGAATAGTTGAATGAAATGGGTATCAGGTTTCAGACTGCCATTCACTACAATCCATTACAGAATGGAGTTTGTGAACATGCCAACAAAACTGTTGCAGAGAAGGAAAAAAGTAAGCTAAGTGATGCTGAACTACCCAAGTATTTTTGCGCAGAGGCAGTGTCAACAGTGGTGTATTTAATTAACAGATCACCTACTGAAGCGTTGGGAAACATGACACTTTTTGAAGTATGAACTGATGACAAACTGGATTAAAGGCACTTAAGTCTTTGGATATGAAGCCATGGTTCAGATTCTAAAACCATTAAGAGGTTAACAGGATACAAAATTACAGAAATATATTATGTTGGATACTGTGATGATTCAGAAGGATACAGATTTTGTAATCCTGTGACTAAGAAAATAATAAGCAATAGATATTTAGTGTTTTTAGAGGATTAAAAACATAAAATAAAGTCAAAATAATACAGTAATTTAACAAAATATAAGGTGTAATAATGCTGAAGAAGATATGAAAACTAAAACAGGGGAAGATAAGGACGAAGATCAAACTGATACACTACCTGATAGTGAAATTGAGGAAGAATATTCAACAGAGGAAGTCAGTTTAAAGTGTTCTACTTGTATAATGAAACCAGAAAGATATCAAGACTATAAAATGTATATTACCCAAACCTTCAACAGTGAACCCACTGCAATAAATGAAGCCTTGGCAAGTACCAATGCTCAAAGTTGGTCAGAGTTGATGGAAAATGAATCATAATCATTTTTTTATAATGATACATATAAATGGGTTGACTTGCTTGAAAATAAAAAGCCACTAAGAACAAAATGGTATTAAATATTAAAAGTCCTGAGAGTTCAATACTGAAATTCAAAACCAGAATGGTAGTTAAAGGAACCTGTCAGAAATAAGGGACAGATTGTCATGAGACCTTCTCACCAGTGGTGAAATATTTATCATTAAGATACCTTTTAACTCTTTCAGTAAGGGAAGGCCTGTTAATTCATCAGATGGACTTGAAAACAGCCTATCTGAATGGAAATCTGGGAGAGGAAATATACTTGATCCTACCTGATGAAGTTAAAAGACCTTATAAATGGAAAAGAAAAGTTTAGTGTTCCAAGAAAGGCAAGTACAGATTCAAAGGCATGCCACAGTCAGAAGCAGATCAAAGTATATATTATAAAAGAAGCAGGAAGAAATTAGAACCAGAGCCATATGAGCAGATGATTTTTGTTTTTTACTTTGAGCAACAGTGAAAATAAAATGGAACTTTTTAAGAAAAACAGTTACAGTCAGAATTTAATATGTATCACTTGGGTGAAGTTAGTTGATACTTAGGCATGAAGATTCTAAGAAGTACCAACAGAGAAGAATTATGGACTGATCAGTCTCTGTATACAAGAAAAATCATAGAAAAATTCAGAATGGAAGAGTGTAAGCCTATTTCTACCCCAATGGAAAATAGTTCAGAACTGTTACTACCTGATGAAGGCAAGAAATGTAAGGAAAGTGTACCCTATTTGGAAGCGGTAGGAAATCTACTGTACTTGGACCAGACTTCCAGACCAGACATTGCATTTGCCACAAATGCTGTAAGCACGTTTTGCTATCATCAATGAGAAAAACAGTCGATGGAAATCAAGAGAATGTACAGATATTTAAAAGGAACTGCAGATTATAAAAAGGGAAATGTAAATTTAGAAGAGTTCAGTGATGTAGACTGTGGAAGCGAGCTGGAAAGCAAACACTCCATACCTGGAAGTTGCTTTAAAATAATGGGAGGATTGATATCCTGGTCACATAAGACACAGAGGGCAGTTGCTTTGAGCACTGTGGAAGCTGAATATATGGTCTTATCCTCCACTATCAAAGAAGCTTATATATTAGAACACTGATGGGTGTAGTAGAACGTCTTACAAAAATAAAACCAACTGTGATATTTTGTGATAATATGAGCGCTATTAAGCTTGACAACCATAATGCCTCCAGTGTGAGACCGAAACATATTGACATAAACTACTACTTTATCTGAGTTCATCTAGAGCACGGAAGCATAACCATCAATTATCTATGCAGAGAAGGAATTATCAGATTTTATAACCAAGCCTCTCAATAAAGACAAGTTTCAGAAGTTGGTGAAACATTGTCTAACCTGTGAAGTGTTGTGTTTGGTATCTGAAAGATAGTTGTTCAACGGGAGTGTTGGAGGAATGTGTACATAAGACAATTTTTGATTAGTGCATTAGACCTCTGTGAAATATTCTGTGGGTGTTGATTGACAATGAGACCAACAGCATAGCCTATATGTAAAATATCTTCATGTATTAATAAAATATAAGTTTTATCTTGCCCCTAAACAATTTTTCCACATCATTTCACATACTAAACAAAGAATCCAACACTTTACCCATTTGCTGCTGTGATAATATCTCTCTTACACAATGAAACATCAGCATCTACATCTACATCCATACTCCGCAAGCCACCTGACGGTGTGTGTGGTGGAGGGTACCCTGAGTACCTCTATCGGTTCTCCCTTCTATTCCAGTCTCGTATTGTACGTGGAAAGAAGGATTGTCAGTATGATTCTGTGTGGGCTCTAATCTCTCTGATTTTATCCTCATGGTCTCTTTGCAAGATATACGTAGGAGGGACCATATACTGCTTGACTCTTCGGTGAAGGTATGTTCTCGAAACTTTAACAAAAGCCCATACCGAGCTACTGAGCGTCTCTCCTGAAGAGTCTTCCACTGGAGTTTATCTATCATCTCCGTAACACATTCGCAATTACTAAATGATCATGTAATGAAGCGCACTGCTCTCCGTTGGATCTTCTCTATCTCTTCTATCAACCCTATCTGGTACGGATCCCACACTGCTGAGCAGTATTCAAGCAGTGGGCGAACAAGTGTACTGTAACCTACTTCCTTTGTTTTCGGATTGCATTTCCTTAGGATTCTTCCAATGAATCTCAGTCTGGCATCTGCTTTACCGACGATCAACTTTATATGATCATTCCATTTTAAATCACTCCTAATGCCTACTCCCAGATAATTTATGGAATTAACCTGCTTCCAGTTGCTGACCAGCTATTTTGTAGCTAAATGATAAGAGATCTATCTTTCTATGTATTCGCAGCACATTACACTTGTCTACATTGAGTTTCAATTGCCATTCCCTGCACCATGCATCAATTCGCTGCAGATCCTCCTGCATTTCAGTACAATTTTCCATTGTTACAACCTCTCGATACACCACAGCATCATCCGCAAACAGCCTCAGTGAACTTCCGATGTCATCCACCAGGTCATTTACGTATATTGTGAATAGCAATGGTCCTATGACACTCCCCTGCGGCACACCTGAAATCACTCTTACTTTGGAAGACTTCTCTCCATTGAGAATGATATGCTGCGTTCTGTTATCTAGGAACTCCTCAATCCTATCACACAATTGGTCTGATAGTCCATATGCTCTTACTTTGTTCATTAAACGACTGTTTGGAACTGTATCGAATGCCTTCCGGAAGTCGAGAAACACGGCATCTACCTGTGAACCCGTGTCTATGACCCTCTGAGTTTCGTGGACGAATAGCGCGAGCTGGGTTTCACACGACCGTCTTTTTCGAAACCCATGCTGATTCCTACAGACTAGATTTCTAGTCTCCAGAAAAGTCATTATACTCTAACATAATACGTGTTCCAAAATTCTACAACTGATCGACGTTAGAGATACAGGTCTATAGTTCTGCACATCTGTTTGATGTCCCTTCTTGAAAACGGTGATGACCTGTGCCCTTTTCCAATCATTTGGAACGCTACGCTCTTCTAGAGACCTACGGTACACCGCTGCAAGAAGGGGAGCAAGTTCCTTCACGTATTCTGTGTAAAATCGAACTGGTATCCCATCAGGTCCAGAGCCCTTTCCTCTTTTGAGTGATTTTAATTGTTTCTCTATCCTCTGTCGTCTATTTCGATATCTACCATTTTGTCATCTGTGCGACAATATAGAGAAGGAACTACAGTGCAGTCTTCCTCTGTGAAACAGCTTTGAAAGAAGACATTTAGTATTTCGGTCTTTAGTCTGTCATCCTCTGTTTCAGTACCATTTCGGTCACAGAGTGTCTGGACATTTTGTTTTGATCCACCTACCACTTTGACATAAGACCAAAATTTCTTAGGATTTTCTGCCAAGTCAGTACATAGAACTTTATTTTCGAATTCACTGAAAGCCTCTCACACAGCCCTCCTCACACTACATTTTGCTTCGCGTAGTTCTTGTTTGTCTGCAAGGCTTTGGCTATGTTTATGTTTGCTGTGAAGTTCCCTTTGCTTTTGCAGCAGTTTTCTAACTCGGTTGTTGTACCACGGTGGCTCTTTTCCATCTCTTACAATCTTGTTTGGCACATACTCATCTAACGCATAATGTACATTGGTTAATTTACTTTTTATCGAGATTGATATACGGAAATTGGTATTATTATTAAAATAGTTTATTTTTGGTTAGATTCACAGGGAAGAACATAATAAATTTACAACTGTCCCTTGTGTATGTATAAGATGGATCCAGCATTGGCTACAGCAACTAGCACAGCACCAGGTTTGTTGCAGTTCCTCACTGAGATTGCTAAGGGAATCCTCCTTGAAACTTTTAACTTGATATAGAAAGTTAGATAATTTCCTGACTTGTGAAGTGAATCTAGTTTAATTCCTCAATTAACCCAAGGAAGAATTGCATATGCCCAAGTAACTGACTTAGTGTTAGCCTCACAAGCTGTGTGGAGAAGGCCTTGGACCAGGCTGTCAGTTTCTGCTTATCTGGATCATAGAATTCAGGCAGCTCTCTAATCACCTTCAGTGTGAGTTCAAGAGCTATTGTTCAATGTTCATAACCTTTCCCTATTAAGAAAACTATGCAGTGGTTCTTCCTATGCAATTAACAGTGATCAGGTAATTTTTCAACTTTGAGAAGACTTTTGGCACTACTTGGACTTGAAGGTTACATCAGACAGTTCCACCATTAGGCTCCTGGAGATGTCTTCCTGTTTTGTTAAGGTCATTCTTCTCCCCATGATATTTCAGATATTGAGCCAGAGATGTACTATCAGGTCATTTTATACAAGAGGAGGATGCCCCTCAAAGTAGTTGTCTATGTATTTGTAACAGCTATCAATAATACTATGTCTATATTGAATTGCTCTTTATTTGTCAATGACTTTTCACTTTTTAGTTCATCTTCAAGTCTTGCAGGAGAGACATTCTGACATATGACTGTTAAGAGACTGGAGGAATGAACACTGAAAACTAACAGAGAAATCTATGTTATCACCATGCTCTTAATCTTCTTGAATTAAAATTGAGGGACACAGTACTAAATTTTAGAGTCAGTGAGGTTTCGAGGCTTCACTTTTGATCAGAAACTTACATGGCTGTGAGACCTGAAGGATCTGATAACACAATCCCTCAGATTCATTAACTGCACATTGGACATGGGGACAAACCAAGCCTGCCTGATTCAGTTTTATAGAGCTTCTGTGTAGTCCCAGCTTCATTATAAATGCATATTACAGGGATCAACCAAATCATCATATAACATATTGGATACATACCAACATGAGAGAATTAACAGAATGAGATTTTCACTCTGCAGCAGACTGTGTGCTGATAAGAAACTTCCTGGCAGATTAAAACTGTGTGCTGGACTGAGACTCAAACTCGGGACATTTGCCTTTCGCGAGCAAGTGCTCTACCATCTGAGCTACCCAAGTATGACTCACACACCTGTCCTCACAGCCTTACTTCTGCCACTAACTCATCTCCTACCTTCCAAACTTTGCAGAAGCTCTTTTGTGAAACTTGCAGAGCTAGCACTCCTTAAAGGAAGGATATTGCAGAGACATGGCTTAGCCACAGACTGGGGGATGTTTCCAGTATGAGATTTTCACTCTGCAGCTCTGCACGTTTCGCAGAATAGCTTCTGCAAAGTTTGGAAGGTAGGAGACAAGGTACTGGCAGAAGTAAAGCTGTGAGGATGGGGCATGAGTTGTGCTTGGGTAGCTCAGGCGGTAGGGCACGTGCCCGTGAAAGGCAAAGGTCCCAAGTTCGAGTCTCAGTCCGGCACACAGTTTTAATCTGCCAGTAAGTTTCATGAGAGAGTTAAATTTGTCATTTGGGCATTTAGAATAAGACCGGAAGCCTCTGCACTGAGCATGGGGAGCCACTACTTCAGCTCAGACAACAACTACTCTTGGTATGACAAGCATACAGATTACATTCTGTACTCCTGCTCCTGTGGCCTGCAAACAACACTGTTGCTTGTCTACCCATGGAACACCTTTTCAGTAAGCATTTGTGAGCAACAAGGTCATTTGAGATGTGAGCAAAGAACCATCTTTTAAAAATGGGTCAAGCAAATATTAATGTTTTACACAACTGCATCAAATCTCTGGAAATCACTGTGAAGAGCATGACAGATGGTTCTTCCCACAGTATGAGTTATTAGGACTTTCCCTATTCCCTTCACATATGGAATGTGGGAAGAATGATTTCTTAAATGCCCCTGTACACACTGTAATTAGTCTAATCTTGTCTTCACACTCTTTACAGTAGCAATATGTAGAAGGTTGCAGTATATCCCTAGATTCATCACTAAAAGTTGTTTTTTTAAACTTACTTAGTAGATGTTTATGGGACAGCTTGCTTTTGTCTTCAAGAGTTGGCCAGTTAGTTTCTTTCAGCACTTCTGTGACACTTTCCCATGAGTTAAACAAACTTATGATCATTTGTGCTCCCCTTTTTTGCATATGTTACATATCCCTTGATAGCACTATTTGGTACAGGTCACACACACTTGCACAATATTTGAATGTTGCCAAAGTTGGGGTGAATTCTTAATAGATCCATAATTATTTAAAGTACGGCCAATTCAAGAAAATTAAACAGTTCAAATATGATTTACAGCTACTTGTTTTGTAACAAGAGTGCTTTAAAGCGCAAGTGGCACAAATCCACATTTCTTTTTTAGTTAGTGACAGGATCATGTGTAGAAAAAATTATTTTGTTAAGTACACAAAAGGTGTGAGTTGTAGTCACCTACCAACTGCACAGGTAGCAGCACAAGTGGTCTAATTGGAAGTTACACCACTAGACATGTCACTGTAATCCAGTTGTATTGACACACTGAGTACATTTGTTGTGTATTTATCATCAGACTCAGACCTATCCAGTGCTACAGTCAAGAGTTGGGTTTCTTTTATTTTTTGAGTAATTACTCTCAACTATTTAAAGTTTAATGACTTTACAAGCTTTCATTACATCATAGTTTTGTATATTAAGTATAAATTAAGAGCCAAAACATGTTATATGGTTAGAAAGTAAATGTGTGCACAGCATAAACTAAAAATGTAGTTACACTACTAGTCCTGTCAACATTTATGCCTAGGGTGTGTAGAACAGGTTGTACTTCTGGGTGTCTGAGTCCATAACAATAAGTAAAAGTAAACACAAAGTACAATAGAACCGGTATTTCTATTGCCTGTACCTTTATGAAAATCAGTGACTGATATGAATGTTCTTGTAATTTTACAGGATTTACCTATGGTAATTTCTTTGTTTCGGAGGATGACAAATTCAATCAAAGTGATGGTGATGAAGCAGAAGCAGTTGTAGAGGGCTGACCAAAGAGATGCCAAAAAAGAAAAATAATTGAGTGTAAACATGCTGAAGGAAAGAGGAAATATAATGCAGGGAAATCTTTCATCATTGCAGGAAAAGAATTTAGTAATCCCAATTGCTGCTGTAAAAAATGTTTCAATAGAATTTAAGAGCAACCACAATGATGTATGTTTGAGTCTTTTTAAAAAATTGGAACTTATTCTGCTCAAAATGCACAGACATGTGGCCTGGTAAAACAAGAAGCACCACAATGTCTTTGACCAGCAGTTTATGCCAAAAGGGAAAAATGTACTACTAATACATTTCATTATAGTATTGATGATAAAAGTGAAATTGTATGTAAGAGAATGATTTCTTGGAAACTTATAAAATATCTGATGGTAGAATGATGAGGCAAGAAAGCTCCTGCAAACAAAACCTCTGAAGAAAAAATGGTACTAGTAAGGGAGCACATCTCATCATTCCCCTGTTACCACTCAAACTACAGATGAAGGCATAATCCAAACACTGTTATGTCCAACAAAGACTTTTTGTCTGTTGAGAGCCTACTAAAAAATTACCAAGAGGAAGAAAGGCAGTGAGGAGTATCCTGTATCATGGTTAAACTTGCAGTAGGTTCAGTACCAGAAGAGTGAACTATTCACGATCCTTTTTAAGGACACTCCTTCACAGTACATGCCATTTTATAAGCTTTTTGTAGCTTTATGCCAGGATCTAAAGAAGCGAAACCTGTCAATATTCGTAACATAAATCAGGGGAAGCTGTACAGAGATCTGCACCCTGTCACAAAGGAAACAAAAAAGACATGGTAGACCTTTCCGCATACATCCCCCTGGTCCATTTCTATGAGAACCTTGTTTCCAGTGAGAATGCCATTGACTTGGGCCCACCGCACAACTCAGATAAAAGTAGAATAAAACGGAGAAAAATCCAGGATGGAATAAAGACAATATTATGAAAAGGATAGTTGCTACTCATCATATAGCAGTAATGCTGAGTTGCCTACCCTCTTTCCACTTCATTCCTGTATGCTCTCACAAACATCACTTTACTGTCCCCCACCCAAACCCTTCTGTCCCTCCCCGTACCTGCCCCGGCTTCCTCCGTGCCTCCACCCTCAGACTGCATCTCCCATTATGTGCAGCTGCTCACAGTCTGGCCTCACAACCAGAGACTGTGTTCACATGTATGCAATACGTATTTGCATGTGTGTGTGTGTGTGTGTGTGTGTGTGTGTGTGTGTGTGTGTGTGTGTTGTCTAATAATTCCAATAAAGGCTTTTTTGGCTGAAAGCTTACTCGTTTGACAGTCTTTTTGTTGTGCCTATCTGCATCTCTGCTATATAGTTAGTAACAATTATCCTTTTCATAATTCATGATATTGTCAAACGAAAGCAATGATGATGAGTAGAAAGTAAAGGTTAACAGAGTGTGTTTAATTTATCAATAATGTATTTTTTTTACTATCATGAATGTTTCTGTTGTCAACAAAATCTTCCATCTGGTTACAACACAAGTGGTATAACTACATTCAGACATTTGTACACAGACAAAAACATAGTAAATTTTCAAAAACATGTAAATTTAAATTAAAAATAAGTTTATTGTGGACATTTAAGATAAAAAACACAAAAAATTACACCATTGATTTTTTTATAACAATTCTAATGAAACATTAAATATCTCAAAATAAAGATGATGTGACTTACCAAACAAATGTGCTGGCAGGTCGATAGACACACAAACAAACACAAACATACACACAAAATTCAAGCTTTCACAACCAACAGTTGCTTCTTCAGGAAAGAGGGAAGGAGAGGGAAAGACGAAAGGATGTGGGTTTTAAGGGAGAGGGTAAGGAGTCATTGCAATCCCGGGAGCGGAAAGACTTCCCTTGGGGGGGGGGGGGGGGGGAGGGGGGGGGAAGGACAGGTATACACTCACACACACACACACACACACACACACACACACACACAGACAGACACAAGCAGACATTTGTGTTTTTAGGTATATTTTTCCCACGTGAAATGTTTCCCTATATTATAAAGATGATGTGAGTTACACCGTTTGTTCTTTAAGGGGCTCCTGTATTAGCTGTGCACCACAATTTTAACATTGTGTATACAAACATGTCAACATGAGGAGATTTCTTAGGCAACACAATCATTTTCCATGATACTCTCTTCAGGAACCACCTGACATGTATGTCTATAGTATAATACACTGACTTGTATCTGATTCTGAAGGCAATGGTGTAGGGAGCAACCAAGACAAGACCAAGGAATGCAGTTTCTCATATGCTCCAGTTCCTGATTACTCTTTTTGCCCGTCAACAACTGCATCCAACAGAAAAAAATGATACATTTTACAATAAATTGGAAGCAGGTAGAATGCTACAGGGTATCAGCATATGTGAGAATAAAGCAAAATGAGCAAACTGACATAGCAGCCAAGGACAACTGTTGTAGTCACAGATTAAACAATGTTACATTCTCTTGCAGACGGTAAACTCACTATTGAACCAGAAGGTCATGCATCATTGGGGAGAAGAAAGACCAGAGTGAGGGATGTGAAACTGTTGATGGTGAAACTAAGTATCTGTCCATGGCATTTCTGCTTCTGGTTACAGAAATAAGATCAAGCCTCACTCATCGATCTACATATAGCACATAGTCTCTTGCACAAAGCTTATTGCTCCGGCAAGAGGATCCACCCATTTGTACTGCCTGTGTTGTATGCATTTTGGTATGTAGAATTTTAATCGACTGATATTTATGTTCTGACAAAAGAGCAACTGCAACTTTGTGTCGATCTTCCTTCAGTTTTGCTTATAAACAAGATAAGTGGGGTAAAATTTATATAACTTTATGTATTGCCTAAGCTCCTGTCTAAGCTCATATGCTGTAGCTTTTACTGCCACACAGACTGTCTGGCTCATCCTTTTTAGTCCAGTGATAAGCTAGTGCCATTTTTTGCTGTTCTACTTTAGATTGTTCTTTGTACATTTCTATTTTTATTCAAAGTCTTAGAATTAAAAAAATAAACTGATTTCACAGTGTATGTACATGGGAGGGAACATTTTAGGCTTCTGGTATTTATGGAACTAGCATATTTTAATTCTTACTGGCCATTTTCCATTTTATCATTTCGTTTCTTTTAATCACACTCAACTCATAAGAGTAATTGTAGACACTTAAGACTTAGTTTTCATGTTCCACACTAATATATCATCATCATCACACTATTATACTGGAACAAAGGAAATTACTCATATCATTTAAAACAGGCTGGGTTTAATGAGCTTTCCTTGGATTTGACATAATTTCATTCACATTTTGCCATTGTCTGGATAAAATAAATTTAGAATAAAAATATTTTCTTCTTTCTGCATGCAATCATTAAACCAAGATGTCAGGTGATTTTACATTTGGCTTAAAAGTGAAAAACCTATCAACATACTCAGTTCACACTATATGGCTACTACACTTTAGTTCTGTATATTTTAATTTTCATGATGCAGAGTACTCCTAAAGTCTAAAAATGTTCAAATTCTGATCATAGATCACCTGTTGGATGTAATCCATTAAACCCTTGAAAAATCAATTAAACCCTTGAAAAAGGAAAGAAAGGAGCTCTTCAGAGATTAATCAAAAAGTGGTTGCATATTCCTTAGTCCCAAGTGACAAAATATCTGGAAAGGCCTACGCACAATAAGCTAATGCCATCCACACTAGTCTAAACTCTAAAATGAATGAAGAACAGAATTTTCATTCACTTTATACCTACAGAAAATAAAACCAAAAAACAAAAATTGATGCTTCAGTTTGTCAGCAAAAACAAATACCTTGACCATGTAAATCTTAGTCCATTTAAGGATATTTATGTTACTGGCTTCTTTGCATAGAACAAGCATTTTTCAACTTATTGTCCTTCCACATAGAAAATAAAAAAGTTCATTTTCACTACAGATTCATATTATAGATACTTTACTACTTACGTGGAATTTGTAAGCTCAATCAGAGTTCTGAACAAGTTCCCAAAAAATCCACCTGTGACTGCTTCCTTTCCATTTTCATGTCCAACTTGGATGTAAAAGTTATTCACCTAAGAATAAAATGTATGATTTCATTACTGAGAGCTGTCTTGGAACTGTGATGATGATCAAGTTTAATTTCTGCATTTACATTTATACACATAATCTGCAAATCACTGTGAAGTGAGGATACTTAGCATGGTACCATATGTTAGGGTTTTTTCTCATTTCAGTTGTGTATGGTGTGTAGGAAGTTTGACTGCTTTGGGTGCGATAATTAGTCTCATTTTGTCTTAATGGTCCCTACAGCAAGGAAACATAGTATTCAGATTATCTCTAGATTTTTCACTTAATACAGATTCTTAAAATTTGTTAGACTTTTGAGGCATAATTTGCATCTGTCTTCAAGTGTCTATCACTTCATTTTCTTCATTACTTCACATGATGCTCTCCTGTCAGTCAAACAAACCTGTAACCATTTGTGCCACTCTTCGGGCAATATTCTAACATAGGACGCACGAGTGATCTACAAGCAGTCTCCTTTATGGGGTAACTGAGTTTTCCATTATCCTCCTGATGAACCATAGCCGTCCACCTGCCTTACCTACAGCTCAGCGCATGTGCTCATTACACCAAGGTATTTGCATGAGTTGACTGATTCTAAATGTCATCTTCAAAACAGAGAGACAGATGAGGGAGCAAGGTGAGATAGTACATCTTGCTGTAAGGCACTGTTGCCACTGGTTTATACACCCATATATACACCAACACATATGTGAAGTAAGCAATAAGTGAAAATGTTCATAATACAGAAGGTACATATACTCACCAAGTAGTATCATGTTAAAATACAATAAAATATGTATGCAAAATACCAAGTGCTAATTCTTCTAGCAATACAGAGCCTAAGTCTGGAGGAAAAGTGGCAGCTTACCAGACAAGAAATATGGAAGGAAATGACTTGGTATTGCAGAAGGTTTGCCAAAACTTTAGAAGTAACAGAAAGCATAGAAGGCAAATCAGAGATGAGTGGAAATATATCATAAATGAGGCAAAAAGAGAGTCAAATCTAGTGCGGGAAAGAGAGAGAGAGGGAGAACGAGAGAGGTAGAGAATTTAAAAAATTGATATGAAAAGATATTGAAACACTAAGATAAGAAAAGGAGAATAAGATCAAAAAATTACATGTTGCCAGTTAGGCACTGAGAACTAAGCACATGCTGCAACACAAGTCTCTTTTAAAAGTTTTGAGGAACTGACATTGGGAGTGAGAAACAAAACAGTACACATTACATCACAGTCATGATTAATACAAGCGCTGCAACAGGATGCTGTCTATTGGCACCAAATGATTTCTGTGAAAGTTTGCTTTTAACCTAATTGATTGATTGATTTCTCTATTAATCCATGTAACAATTTACATTGTGTGGATTTCGTCAGCAAAGTCATATACAATATAATATACCTACAATTTATACACATAAAATTAGTATTTACACACATTTTTGAGGTATCTTACATTTCTTTTATGTCCTTGTGTAATTTTCTTATAGTACTGTACAATTCTGGATTTCATATTATAATTATTTCCTCATGCATTACAATGCAGGCTACTTTAATTACACTACATGTTTTAGTTCAGATAGTCCGTTACTGCGTAATAACTTTTATTTAATAAAAAAAAATAGTTTTGTTTTGAACTGTCCAATTGTGTCAATATTTTTTTGGGGTAATTTATTATATAATTTAATGATGTTGTACAACAAGCTCTGCTGAGTTTTGACTTTATTTTTCCTGTCTAGATGCAGATTGTATTGGTTTCTAGTTTCATAGCTGTGTACTAAAGAATTTTTCATATAGCAGTCAATATTTTTTTTTACATACATAATACTTTGTAAAATGTATTCACAGGGGACAGTTAGGATTTCCAGCTTTTGGAAATGTTCAAGGCAGTGAGCCCTACTGCCACTCTTGGTTATTATACAAATTGCTCTTTTCCGTAATTTGAAAACT
This sequence comes from Schistocerca gregaria, assembly GCF_023897955.1. NCBI lineage: Eukaryota > Metazoa > Arthropoda > Insecta > Orthoptera > Acrididae > Schistocerca > Schistocerca gregaria. The sequence goes on along the minus strand of NC_064925.1, from coordinate 77,109,165 downwards.
ATTTGAATAGTTTTACTGTTGACTCCCCAAAATATTATTCCACAGGTAATAACAGAGTGGATATAAGAAAAATATACAGATCTGACACATGTAGTATCACGCACTGCAGTCAGAATTCTAAGAGTATAGCTGCTGTAGTATTTTAATATGTTCTTCCCACTTTAACTGACTGTCAACATGCATACCAAGAAATTTTGTGTAGTCTACACATTCTATAGTTTCATTGTTTAACTTAAAGTTGTTATAGTGTGGTTTTTTGCAGACATAGAAGTTAACAGCATCTGTTTTTTTTTTTTTAATTATGTATTAGCTTATTATTGGATGCCCACTCAAGTACACTGTTTAGTGTTTGTTTGGCTTTTTCTTTCAGTGCATCTGGTGATTTGTCACTGATTAGAACATTTGAGCCATCTGCAAACAATACTGTTTGTCCATGCTTGATGCTCTGTGCGAAGTCATTTATGTAAATGAGGAACAGTATTGGGCCAAGGACACTACCCTGTGGACACCTATTTTTACACAATTTGGGTGTGAAGTATACTTTACAATGTAGTTTGAGCAACTTGAAATATGTGAGATTTCAGTTATCTGTCTTCTATTTTTTAGATATGACTGGAACCACTTTTTCACAAGCCCTCTTATTCCCAGTTCATCTGATTTATTTAACAATATGTTGTGGTCTACTGAATCAAACGTTTTAGTTAGGTCAAGAAATATACCTGTTGTGTAGTTCCTTTTATCTAATGCTTCTAGAATGTGTTTTGTGAGGTGTGCTGTTGTTGATTCTGTGCTTTTCCCTTATCAAAATCCAAACTAGTCAACAGACAGTAAGTTGTATTTATTTAAATAATTCGTTAGCCTATCTTTCACAATAGTTTCTAATATTTTTGCAGAACATGAGAGTAGAGAAATTGGCCTATAATTTTCAGTTTTTCCTGCATCACCTTTTTTGAAGAGAGGTAGTAATTTAGCATATTTTAAATAGTCTGGAAAGTAGCCATGCTTGAAAGATTGATTTATAATATCAAGTGAAGGTGGAAGTAGGCTCTTGATATAGTCCTTAAGTATAAAAATGGGGACTTCATCCAGACCAGCTGAGTTTTTGTTTTTCAGTTTACTGACTGCTTTATAGACTTCTTCCTGTGTTGTAGGGAATAAAACCATTGAGTGTGATACACCATTATTTGGCTTTTTGACCTGATGGGCTGTTAGAAAATTTTCCTGTAATTCCTATGCTATTAAAGTAATCATTTATATAGTTTGCCAAATATATTGGATCTTTTATTAGAGTCCCTTCATCTTTGATTTTCAAGTTTGACAGATTCATTTTCCTGGTACCAGTTTCCTGCTTCACAATCTTCCATACTGCCTTTTTTTTTTCAGCAGAGAGCACCAGTTTGGGGTTACGAGCTCTCTGTGCTGCAAGCAATATTTTCCTATATTATTTTCCTATATCTTTTACAAAAGAGTGAGAAAGCAGAATTAGTTTGGCTGTGTTTAATGGAGCTCAGGTACTTTAGTGTTTCAGATGATTTTTGATGCCTTTTGTGACCCACGTGTTATTTCCTGCTGTTGATAATGGACATAATACTTCAGGAAATGTTTCTTCAGAATTTAATGTAAACAATGTCATGAAATTTTTGAATTTTTCATTTGCATCTACCTCTGAATATACTGAGTCCCATTTTTGTCCTGCTATCTGTTTGGCAAACTCATATCTATTTTGTTTCGAAAAAATTCTTCTGTAAATATGCATTTTCTTTGTTTCTTCTGGAGCCACTTTTATATTAATGATTTGACCTGAGTGATCAGATAATCCTATCTCTGCTACCACCACCTCACAGTTTTCTTTGCCTAAATCTGTTCATACCTGATCAACAGTTGCCTTTGAGTATTTTGCTATTCTGGTTGCACTGTTAACCATTGGAACTAGATTGAACCTTTGATAAAGACTTTGTAATGAGTCCCATGTAGAATCAGGATTCAGTTTATCTACATTTAGGTCTCCACATAAGAGAATGTGGTTCTTTGGAGTGGATATCTTATCAAGAACATGGAGAAAAAGATATTGAAGTCTCCATTAGGAGATCTGTATATTCATAAGATAATCAAATTCCTACACCTGTATTGGTCCCTGATTTCAACTGCCACCAGTTCAAAATGTTGCTCTTCACTGATTACACCTAAATTGCTTCTGGTCTTATACTGATAATTTTGTTTTACATAAATACAACACCCTCCACACTTCATAGAAGTCCTACAGTATGCACACGCTAAATTATAAGACTGCAAGACTAATTGATTAATTTCAGCCTCATTGCACCAATGCTCAGTGAGACACACAACTGAGCACTCTGTAGACTCCAGCTCCACTTCTAGCTGTTGGGTCTTATTTGCTAGGGAACATATACACTCCTGGAAATGGAAAAAAGAACACATTGACACCGGTGTGTCAGACCCACCATACTTGCTCTGGACACTGCGAGAGGGCTGTACAAGCAATGATCACACGCACGGCACAGCAGACACACCAGGAACCGCGGTGTTGGCCGTCGAATGGTGCTAGCTGCGCAGCATTCGTGCACCGCCGCCGTCAGTGTCAGCCAGTTTGCCGTCGCATACAGAGCTCCATCACAGTCTTTAACACTGGTAGCATGCCGCGACAGCGTGGACGTGAACCGTATGTGCAGTTGACGGACTTTGAGCAAGGGCGTATAGTGGGCATTCGGGAGGCCGGGTGGACGTACCGCCGAATTGCTCAACACGTGGGGCGTAAGGTCTCCACAGTACATCGATGTTGTCGCCAGTGGTCGGCGGAAGGTGCACGTGCCCGTCGACCTGGGACCGGACCGCAGCGACACACGGATGCACGCCAAGACCGTAGGATCCTACGCAGTGCCGTAGGGGACCGCACCACCACTTCCCAACAAATTAGGGACACTGTTGCTCCTGGGGTATCGGCGAGGACCATTCGCAACCATCTCCATGAAGCTGGGCTACGGTCCCACACACCGTTAGGCCGTCTTCTGCTCACGCCCCAACATCGTGCAGCCCACCTCCAGTGGTGTCGCGACAGGCGTGAATGGAGGGACGAATGGAGACATGTCATCTTCAGCGATGACAGTCGCTTCTGCCTTGGCGCCAATGATGGTCGTATGCGTGTTTGGCGCCGTACAGGTGAGCGCCACAATCAGTACTGCATACGACCGAGGCATACAGGGCCAACACCCGGCATCATGGTGTGGGGAGCGATCTCCTACACTGGCCGTACACCTCTGGTGATCGTCGAGGGGACACTGAATAGTGCACGGTACATCCAAACCGTCATCGAACCCATCGTTCTACCATTCCTAGACCGGCAAGGGAACTTGCTGTTCCAACAGGACAATGCACGTCCTCATGTATCCCGTGCCACCCAACGTGCTCTAGAAGGTGTAAGTCAACTACCCTGGCCAGCAAGATCTCCAGATATGTCCCCTATTGAGCATGTTTGGGACTGGATGAAGCATCGTCTCACGCGGTCTGCTCGTCTAGCACGAACGCTGGTCCAACTGAGGTGCCAGGTGTAAATGGCATGGCAAGCCGTTCCACAGGACTACATGCAGCATCTCTACGATCGTCTCCATGGGAGAATAGCAGGCTGCATTGCTGCGAAAGGTGGATATACACTGTACTAGTGCCGACATTGTGCGTGGTCTGTTGCCTGTGTCTATGTGCCTGTGGTTCTGTCAGTGTGATCATGTGATGTATCTGACCCCAGGAATGTGTCAATAAAGTTTCCCCTTCCTGGGACAATGAATTCACAGTGTTCTTATTTCAATTTCCAGGAGTGTATTTTGGTGAACAACTGTTAAGTAATTTTTGCCAACACTATTTGCATTCCCACCTTTTTTGGTTTTAATGTCGTTCTGTGTTGGTTCAACTGCTTCCTTATTATGATTACACCCGCATTTTTTGTTTGCATATGGTATTCTTGGATAGTAACCCCCTGCAGACCGTATCAGTTTCCCTTATTTTTTATAATTTTACATAAGTCCAGGAGCATTTTGCTGAAAGTCATTGCACCTAGTCTGTTTAGGTGCAGGCCATCCCTACCCAGACATTTGTCATCGAGAAATTTATTTGGGTCAACAAATACAACACCAAGTTCATCATAGACAAGCTGGTCATTATTTTGTCAAATAGTGACATTTTTGAAGAGCCAGTGCTGTTATGTGTCACAGAGTGTTTATAACATACAGAAGCAACCAACCACAATTTAGTTTTGGTTTACCTTAATGAAAAATCACCATTACTGGTTTCAAATATGCACATTTGTCATCATATGGCTCACATGATTTTATCAGAGCACACTGTATTTGATTTATTTGTATGTGTGTTGCCCTAGGACCAATAAATCATATGGTAGTACTACAGTGTTATGCAGTTATGATGAATAATCACACAATACTGATACAGTGTAGCATACTTTTATTAACAAAAGGAGTGGAACATCCAAATGCAACACATTTATAAGGTGAGCAAGAGTCAGAGAGTTTTGTGCAAGGTCCTGGTTGACTGCCAGTGATGATGTTTGTCAGTAAAATGTTCCCACAACATGATGTGTTGATTTACAGGTTGTTTACCCTATCATAAACAAAAAATAACGATTTCAAACTGAATTTCATTTGATCATGGGACAGGTCACATGTAAATCAATGTACAATTTGTTTTGAAACAAGTATGCAAGACATCTAACAGTGGATGTTTAAATTAGCTGCTGTTTCAATAAAGTAAAGCAAAACAAAATTGTTACTGGTTACTCATGTTGTTGTTGTTGTTGTTCTTGTTGTGGTCTTCAGTCCTGAGACTGGTTTGATGCAGCTCTCCATGCTAATCTATCCTGTGCAAGCTCGTTCGTCTCCCAGTACCTACTGCAACCCACATCCTTCTGAATCTGCTTAGTGTATTCATGTCTTGGTCTCCCTCTACGATTTTTACCCTCCACACTGACAACCAATGCTAAATTTCTGATCCCTTGATGCCTCAGGACATGTCCTACCAACCAATCCCTTCTTCTAGTCAAGTTGTGCCACAAACTTCTCTTCTCCCCAATCCTATTCAATACCTCCTCATTAGGTACGTGATCTACCCACCTAATCTTCAACATTCTTCAGTAGCACAACATTTCAAAAGCTTCTATTCTCTCTTTGTCTAAACTATTTATTGTCCATGTTTCACTTCCATACAAATACTTTCAGAAACGACTTCCTGACACTTAAATCAATACTGAATGTTAACAAATTTCACTTCTTCAGAAACACTTTCCTTCCCATTGCCAGTCTACATTTTATATCCTCTCTACTTCGACCATCATCAGTTATTTTGCTCTCCAAATAGCAAAACTCCTTTACTACTTTAAGTGTCTCATTTCCTAATCTAGTTCCCTCAGCATCACCCGACTTAATTCGACTACATTCCATTATCCTTGTTTAGCTTTTGTTGATGTTCATCTTATGTCCTCCTTTCAAGACACTGTCCATTCCGTTCAGCAGCTCTTCCAAGTCCTTTGCTGTCTCTGACAGAATTACAATGTGATTGGCGAACCTCAAAGTTTTTATTTCTTGTCCCTGGATTTTAATAGCTACTCCAAATTTTTCTTCTGTTTTCTTTACTGCTTGCTCAATATACAGATTGAATAACATCTAGGAGAGGCTACAACCCTGTCTCACTCCCTTCCCAACCACTGCTTCCCTTTCATGCCCCTCGACTCTTATAACTGCCATCTGGTTTATGTACAAATTGTAAATAGCCTTTCACTCCCTGTATTTTACTCCTGCTACCTTTAGAATTTAAAAGAGAGTGTTCCAGTCAACATTGTCAAAAGCTTTCTCTAAGTCTACAAATGCTAGAAACGTAGGTTTGCCTTTCCTTAATCTTCCTTCTAAGATAAGTTGTAGGGTCAGTATTGCCTCACGTGTTCCAACATTTCTACGGAATCTAAACTAATCTTCCCCGAGGTCAGCTTCTACCAGTTTCTCCATTCATCTGTAAAGAATTCGTGTTAGTATTTTGCAGCTGTGACTTATTAAACTGATAGTTCAGTAATTTTCACATCTGTCAACATCTACTTTCTTTGGGATTGGAATTATTACATTCTTCTTGAAGTCTTAGGGTATTTCGCCTGTCTCATACATCTTGGTCACCAGATGGTAGAGTTTTGTCAGGACTGGCTCTCCCAAGGCCGTCAGTAGTTCTAATGGAATGTTGTCTACTCTCGGGGCCTTGTTTCGACTCAGGTCTTTCAGTGCTCTGTCAAACTCTTCACGCAGTATCATATCTCCCATTTCATCTTCATCTACATCCTCTTCCCTTTCCATAATATTGTCCTCAAGTATATCGCCCTTGTATAGACCCTCTGTATACTCCTTCCACCTTTCTTCTTTCCCTTCTTTGCTTAAAACTGGGTTTCCATCTGAGCTTTTGATATTCATACAAGTGGTTCTCTTTTCTCCAAAGGTCTCTTTAATTTTCCTGTAGGCAGTATCTATCTTACCCCTAGTGAGATAAGCCTCTACATCCTTAAATTTGTCCTCTAGCCATCCCTGCTTAGCCATTTTGCACTTCCTGTTGATCTCATTTTTCAGACGTTTGTATTCCCTTTTGCCTGCTTCATTTGCTGCATTTTTATATTTTCTCCTTTCATCAGTTAAATTCAATTTTTCTTCTGTTACCCAAGGATTTCTACTAGCTCTTGTCTTTTTACCTACTTTCTCCTCTGCTGCCTTCACTACTTCATCCCTCAAAGCTACCCATTCTTCATCTACTGTATTTCTTTCCCCCATTCCTGTCAATTGTTCCCTTATGCTCTCCTTGAAGCTCTGTACAGCCTCTGGTTCTTTCAGTTTATCCATGTCCCATCTCCTTTAATTCCCACCTTTCTGCAGTTTCTTCAGTTTTAATCTGCAGTTCATAACAAATAGATTGTGGTCAGAGTCCACATCTGCCCCTGGAAATGTCTTACAATTGAAAACCTGGTTCCTAAATCTCTGTCTTACCATTATTTAATCGATCTGAAACCTTTTAGTATCTCCAGGGTTCTTCCATGTATACAATCTTCTTTTATGATTCTTGAACCAAGTGTTAGCTATGATTAAGTTGTGCTCTGTGCAAAATTCTACCAGGCGGCTTCCTCTTTCATTTCTTACCCCCAATCCACATTCACCTACTACGTTTCCTTCTCTCCCTTTTCCTACTACTGAATTCCAGTCACCCATGACTATTAAATTTTCATCTCCCTTCACTATCTTGATAATTTCTTTTATTTCATCATACATTTCTTCAATTTCTTCGTCATCTGCAGAGCTAGTTGGCATATAAACTTGTAGGCATGGGCTTCGTGTTTATCTCAGCCACAGTAATGTGTTGACTATGCTGTTTGTAGTAGCTTACCCACACTCCTATTTTTTTATTCATTATTAAACCTACTCCTGCATTACCCCTATTTGATTTTGTATTTATGATCCTGTATTCACCTGACCAGAAGTCTTGTTCCTCCTGCCACCGAACTTCACTAATTCCCACTATATTTAACTTTAATCTATCCATTTCCCTTTTTAAATTTTCTGACCTACCTGCCCAATTAAGGGATCTGACATTCCACACTCCGATCCGTAGAACGCCAGTTTTCTTTCTCCTGATAATGACATCCTCCTGAGTAGTCCCCACCTGGAGATCCGAATGGGGGACTATTTTACCTCCGGATATTTTACCCAAGAGGACACCATCATAATTAACCATACAGTAAAACTGCATGCCCTCGGGAAAAATTACGGCTGTAGTTTCCCATTGCTTTCAACCATTCGCAGTACCAGCACAGCAAGGCCGTTTTGGTTAGTGTTACAAGGCCAGATCAGTCAATCATCCAGACTGTTGCCCCTGCAACTACTGAAAAGGCTGCTGCCCCTCTTCAGGAACCACACATTTGTCTGGCCTCTCAACAGATACCCCTCCGTTGAGGTTGCACCTACGGTACGGCTATCTGTATCACTGAGGCACACAAGCCTCCCCACCAACGGCAAGGTCCATGGTTTATATATTCTATACATATGCTGCCTGCATGTTATGCACATGACGTACCTGGTGGTTGCCACTGAAATTTAAAATGCTGGATGATAGTCACACATAAATTGGTATAAGACATGATTTTTTCACAAGGACCTCTTCCTTTGATAGTACATTTTTCTCATAAAAGAGCAAAGGTAGTTTTAAGAAGGGTGCATAGGAGAATTTCACTAGGGATAACCAAACAGATAATATCAAATGAAAGTATTAATTCTCTACCATATCAATTAACCTTTTGAACATTAGACCTAAGATTGAACCGTGTCACATACAGTTCCATCCATAAACACAGTCTGAGACAGCACCACTCACACAAGACCACCTCTTACCAGCTTTGTAATAGTGCTTGACATACAGCATTGCTTCACCATACTTTCTCAAGTTCTTATCACATGGCTACAACCTATCCATCATCATGATAGTTACCTAAAAACCAGCTCACATTGTAGTGAAACTTTTTCAGATTGTCAGTAACATCATTGCTTCATTGTCTTGAAAAAATATTTTGACAAGCTCCCTACTTTCTGTGTTCAGGAAAAGCCGAGATTTCTCTATGGACTGTGCTCCTCCTTTGCCTAACGAATATGTCAGACCAACTGTATATCTCTGGAAATGCGATCCTGGCCTGGGACGTAGTTTGGGGGAGGGGGGGGGGGGGGGGGCAGGCAGTGTCTAAGAGCCAATTCATGGTGCTGTCTGTCTCTTCCATCCACCATTTTTTTTTTTTTAAATAGCCGCATCAGAAGCCAAACATTACATTTGATGTCTTGTTCCATCTTCGCTCTTTCCACTGCCCACTACTTTACTTTTCTCTCTGAGAAGTTGTCCTTGTAGAGAATTTCTCACACGTCCTGTGAAGCTGGCAAACATAACTGCAGAAGGCACAAGCTTCTGGCATCAGGGCTGTGAGAACAGTACAGCCAGATAGAACCATCCCTGAGTACTTAGGAAACGTAAAATAAAAGGTAGAAAGTAAAGTAATAGTTACAGTAACATAAAAGGTAAGGTAAGATAAAATGTTAAATAATGTAAAGTGTAAGGTAAGAGATATGGAAAAAGGTAAGATAGGGTGAAAGGTAAGTGAGCAAAAGTAACCATTAAATGAAACAACAAGTTTACTGTTACCAGTCACCATTTTATTTATTTCCACAATGCGTTTCAAAGGTTTAAACCTCCATCATTGGGTGGATTTACATTAGTTAGTATGACATTTGTGTGTGTGTTGTGTTACGATTTTTTGGAGGAAATTGTGGTGCTGCCTCCAGTGGTCACAGGTTCCTTTCGCTGTTGCAACACATCACTGTCACATTTGTAAACATTTGTTTACACACAGTGGTCACATAGTGGTCACAGGTTCCTTTCGCTGTTGTAACAAATCGCATGTATACTGTCACATTTGTAAATATTTGTTTACAAATGTAACAGTATACATGTGATGTGTTACGACACCGAAAGGAACCTGTGACCACTGGAGGCAGTGCCACAAGTTCCTCCAAAAATCGTAACACAACACACACACAAATGTCATACTAACTAACGTAAATTCACCCAATGATGGATGTTTAAACCTTTGAAACATATCATGGAAATAAATAAAATGGTGACTGGTAACAGTAAACTTGTTGTTTCATTTAATGTCAATAACAGTCACAGTAAAGGCTAACCTAAAATGTTCGGATTTAAAGCAAAAGTAAACATTTTAGATTGTCATTCAAGCCCATTGTAGTTAATTTAATCCACTAACATAAACAGTTATAATACTCAGTTCTTATAGAGAGAGCTCTATGTTTCAATTTCATCCCTGCCATTGGTATTTTTATATGTCTTGACACTTGCTAGATTAATAAAGTTCTTGCTGCTAGCTCATTCTTCCCATCACTGTGTTTCCTCCACTGCAATTTTGAGTTCTATGCTAGCAATTTTTGGAAGATCCTTCATATTTACTAAAACATGAAAAACATTAGCTATAGTATGGTAATGGAAAATAGTTCAGCATTATAGAAATGTATATAAACCACTATTTATTAAAACTGTAGCACCAGGAAGAACAGAAAATTACAAAATTTTACTTATTGTCCATAGACAGAGTAGCCAGAATGACACATGAATAAATTCGTAGATGATTTTGGGGTATACAGGGTGCAACATGTACTACATACAGCTGTCAACTATGGCATAGAGAATAGTTCCAACTTATCTCAGCATTGAGTTAATAGATACAGACATTATTATTCGCTGCTTCAACTCTATGCCAGAGTTGCAAGCTATAGTGGCTGGTAAGTACTGGTGTGCCATGCTCTTGGGAAGCTATGACCAGATGTCTTCAGTGATTGGAAATCCAGGAGAAAATGCTGGCTGCAGCAACAGTTGAACATCCTCTGCATTTGGGCAGATCATGACAGTGTGGGCAACACACACACTTGTATAACCTCATGGAAAGATAAGATGTCGGAGACCTTAAAGATAGGGCACAGTGACTGGCCTTAACACATCAAAAATACACTGTCAGAAAATCAACTTATTTCACTCTTTTAGAGGTTTCCATTTCACTCAAGAAATATATGAAGTGCTATTGACCTCTAAGTGTAATAAAATGATTACATTTACAGATCAATAGCACAAGTGGTTCTGACGTCCCAGGTATCGACCCATGCTGAAACATCCATATTATTATGTGGTGTAGCCTCCATGGGTGGCAGCTCAGGCACTGACTCTAGCATCCTGTTGATAATACAGATGGCAAGAACTGCCCTGGGTACATTATGCCATGCCTGCTCAACCTGTTCATGTAGCTCTGTAGAAGTTGTCAGCTGACGAGTCGCACAAGGCGCTTCTCATCCCATCGTATCTCACATTGCTCAATTAGAAATGAGTCTGGAGGTTGTGCTGGACAGGAAAGTTACTGCACATCTTGCAGAGCACACTGGGCTCCATGGGCAGTTTGTGGGAAAGCATTATTTGTTGGAACAACATGTCATCTACAAACATTCTGTATATACTGAACACTGATTGGCATCTCCTCCAGGAACACCAAAGGTGAAAAAGAGTTGTAGCTTATCACATCCCAGACCATAAGGGTAAAGGCAGTGTGTCATAGACAAATGAACTCTATGAGACAGCACTCGTCAGGTACATGTCATACATGCAAACAACCAACAGCCGCAGGCAGGCAGAATCTGCTTTCATTGCTGAAGAACACGGTGCACCATTTCATCTTCCAAGTGATCCTGCAATGGCACCAGTCAAGATGTGCATCTCAATGCTGTGGCATGAGTGGAACATGAGCTAGAGGTGTGTGTGCCAGTAGTCCTACTGCTAATAATCAGTTAGTTCACACCATTTTGTGTTGACACATCTGGGCTCACAACTCCTCTTATCTGTGCTGCGGTAGCTGTACAATCTGCCACTGCTGCCCTTACAATACAATGACCCTGGTGGACATCTGCACTGTGTGGTCATCCAGAACCTCATCTGCAGGTGTGAGAATGTTCATGCAACCACTGATACCACCATTGTTGCACAACTGACATAGCATGGGCAACCTGTGTGGCAATTTTCCAAAAGGAAAATCCTACCATTTGGAGGGTCACAAAGTGATCATTTTCAAAGTCACTTGGTTGGCTGTAGGAAGCACAAGTGCATCTCTAGGCATGGTTGCCTGCTTCCTTCACACATTACATCACATGGAGCCTTCTGGCTGAGAGCATTCCCTATTAACAGGTACAAATAAATTGCTGTCTCTGGATTAAAATCAACATCATCTTTCCAGATTTACTAAACTCGTTTTCTCAACAGTGTATGATGCCTGTTGCCAAAAAAAGGAGCTATGTGAACCAGAGTGATCATGTAACACACCAAACACCACCTCATACCTTCATGCCAGGTGCCGAGCCTGTGTAATGACAATTAAAGCAATCTGTCCATGTTTGTTCCCCTCAAGGCTTTTACACATGAATAAATCCATTGTGATTGGTTTATACAGAATCAGAACTCAACAGAGAAGACACTGGTGCCATTCCTATATCTAGATTTGTCTCTGGGTGCACCACTGTTGGCCCACCACACTCTGTTGCTGCATCAAGGGAACTTGTAATGGTGGTCATTGTTCTAACAGCCTGTGGTTGTCCACATGACATTGCACTTTTCCTGCAGGTACTTGTCTTTCTGCAAACTCATTACCTGACTTAAGTTATGTTATGTGCCTGTACAGTCATACACAGCCAAACAAACAATGTGTCCATCCTTTCTTGCCCTAGATGCTCAGGATTGTCAAGATTCTGCATGATGCTGAGCATTATCCTCTTGAACAACTGACCCCATATTCATACGACAATTGTAGTATCCTGAACAATGTGAGTAATGATATTGAAGGAATGATTTATATTTCCTTCTATACTCCTAAGGGGCAGACATGGCTCAGTGGTGTGCTAGTTAAGGAAGATGACAATAAATGGTGGAGTGTGCTGGACGAGCTGTGTGGGCTGGTTCTAACATATTATACCTAAAAGCTAGTTAAACAGAGAACTCATGGTGATAACATATTAGATCTTCTGGTGACAAACACACCTGAACTATTTGAAAAAGTTAACACAGAACAGGGAATCAGCGATCATAAAGCAGTTACTGCATTGATGATTTCAGCTGTAAATAGAAATATTAAAAAAAGGTAGGAAGATTTTTCTGTTTAGCAAAAGCAACAAAAAAGCAGATTTCAGAGTACCTGATGGCTCAACACAAAAGTTTTGTCTCAAGTAAAGATAGTGTTGACAATCAGTGGACAAAGTTCAAAATCATTGTACAATATGCGTTAGATGAGTATGTGCCACCATGGTACAACAACCAAGTTAGAAAACTGCTACAGTAGCAAAGGTAACTTCACAGCAAACATAAACATAGCCAAAGCCTTGCAGACAAACAAAAATTACACAAAGCGAAATGTAGTGTGAGGAGGGCTATGCGAGCGGCGTTCAATGAATTCAAAAGTAAAGTTCTATGTACTGACTTGGCAGAAAATCCTAAGAAATTTTGGTCTTATGTCAAAGTGGTAGGTGGATCAAAACAAAAAGTCCAGACACTCTGGGACCAAAATGGTATTGAAACAGAGGATGACAGACTAAATGCCAAAATACTAAATGTCTTTTTCCAAAGCTGTTTCACAGTGGAAGACTGCACTGTAGTCCCTTCTCTAGATTGTCGCACAGATGACAAAATGGTAGATATTGAAATAGATGACAGAGGGTAGAGAAACAATTAAAATCACTCAAAAGGCCGCTGGACCTGATGGGATACCAGTTCAATTTTACACAGAGTATGTGAAAGAACTTGGCCCCCTTCTTGCAGCGGTGTACCGTAGGTCTCTAGAAGAGCGTAGCGTCCCAAAGGATTGGAAAAGGGCACAGGTCATACTCATTTTCAAGAAGGGATGTCAAACAGATGTGCAGAACTACAGACCTATATCTCTAACGTCGATCAGTTGTAGAATTTTGGAACATGTATTATGTTCGAGTATAATGACTTTTCTGGAGACTAGAAATCTACTATGTAGGAATCAGCATGGGTTTTGGAAAAGACGATCGTGTGAAACCCAGCTCGCGCTATTTGTCCACGAAACACAGAGGGCCATAGACGCGGGTTACCAGATGGATGCCATGTTTTTCGACTTCCGCAAGGCGTTGGATACAGTTCCCCACAGTCGTTTAATGAACAAAGTAAGAGCACATAGACTATCAGACCAATTGTGTGACTGGATTGAAGAGTTTCTAGATAACAGAATGCAGCATGTCATTCTCAATGGAGAGAAGTCTTCTGAAGTAAGAGTGATTTCAGGTGTGCCACAGGGGAGTGTTGTAGGACCATTGCTATATACATAAATGACCTTGTGGATGACATCAGAAGTTCACTGGGGCTTTTTGCGGATGATGCTGTGGTATATTGAGAGGTTGTAACAATGGAAAAGTGTACTGAAAGGCAGGAGGATCGGCAGCGTATTGACGCATGGTGCAGGGAATAGCAATTGAATCTTAATGTAGACAAGTGAATCATCGGTAAATCAGATGCCAGACTGAGATTCATTGGAAGAATCCTAGTAAAATGCAATCTGAAAACAAAGGAAGTAGGTTACAGTACATTTGTTCGCCCACTGCTTGAATACTGCTCAGCAGTGTGGTCTCCGTACCAGATAAAGTTGATAGAAGAGATAGAGAAGATCCAATGGAGAGCAGTGCACTTCATTACAGGATCATTTAGTAATCATGAAAGCATTATGGAGATGATAGATAAACTCCAGTGGAAGACTGTGCAGGAGAGACGCTCAGTAGCTCGGTACGGGCTTTTGTTCAATTTTTGAGAACATACCTTCACCGAGAAGTCAAGCAGTATATTGCTCCCTCCCATGTATATCTCGCGAAGAGACCATGAGGATAAAATCAGAGAGATTAGAGCCCACACAGATGCATACTATCAATCCTTCTTTCCATGAACAATACGAGACTGGAATAGAAGGGAGAACTGATACAGGTACTCAAGGTACCCTCCACCACACACCGTCAGGTGGCTTGCGTAGTATGGATGTATATGTAGAAGCTAATGACTACAGTAAAAATTAAACAAGGTAATGTGTTTTAATCAAGGAGGACTCTCTTAAGGTTTGGGACTATGGACTAGGTGGGCCACTAATGGTTTACAGCCCTTGTTTGGAATCATCTGGTGGCTCAGGAAAACCCACTACAATGGCGAGCTTAGTGGCAAATGGGGTGCCAAAAGGGCTGGGGACAGAATAGTAATAAACCTGCTAGGTACACCTGGCACTCACAGCACTTCGCTGCATTATTTGTACTGCACTGCATGAAGTATTCCAATTGCTGATACTGGGAGGGTGAACTAGGCTCCCAGCATCAGGTTTCATTCACCTATAGGCAATAGAAGCAGCTCAAGGAGACACAGCTGGTGAAGCTGGCTTGGAAAAACCCAGTAGCACTCCTCTTGTTAAAAAAAAACTGTGACAGAACACTGACACCAAATATGGGATAAGAATCCTGCAGTTTTTGCATACTGCCACAAAATTTGGCATTCAACAACTCAAGCCACATGGCATTGGGCGGACGAGCTGCCAAGACCATGGCTGGGGGAGTCTGGATTGGGTAGGCCACAAATGCTTTACAGTACTTGTTTGGCATCATCTGATGGCCCAGGAAAACCTGTTATAATCAGGCTTCTTAAACCCATAGTCAATAGAAGCAGCTCAAGGAGATGCAACTTGGGAAGCTGTCATGTAAAAATATGGTAGCACTCCTCTTGGTAAACAAAGTGTGACAGAATACTGACACCAAATGTAAGATATGAATTCTGCAGTTCATGCATACCCCGGCAAAAAGTGGCAGATGGCAACACATACCATGTGACATTGGGTGGGTGATATGCTGAGAGCACAGCTGTGGGTGTTACCTCATCTGAGCAGAACAAGAGAATGCTCGAGCAATGATTCAGCATGCCTCACATCCAGAAAGTGTGACCATCTAAGTTCTTCCTCCAGTGGAAGTGACCAGTGAGGATGTTGGAGGGCTGGTTTCCAGTCTGCATAGCCCACTTTCTGCTGCTATAGATGGAAATATTGGAAGGAGTTACCACACAGTTCCCCCTTTTGAGAGGATAACACCAATGTCAACCAAACCGCACAGAGGGGTGTTTGAAGCCGAATGACGATGCTTGCCGAGGAGGGGGCATCCTTATGCTTGTGCTACAGTTTCACATGAGAGGAGGGGCATGGGCAACTCCTGCACATGGCGTGGGGAGTGTGTGAAGTAGCATCATTGCCCCAGAGGTGCAGGTGCTAGTGTCAGTGGTGTCAACACTCTCTTGGGTGTGGCATTTGCCTGTGGAGGCATGGTGCTGTCTACATTGGCTGGCAGCTGCAAAAAGGGTAATGTGATGTTGCATCAGTGTCCAAGGCAGTGCGACATGTGTCACTCATGAAGTCGGTTAGTGGTGAACCAGAGGCAGTGTCGGCTGGTAGTGTGTCGAACAAGGCGTCAGGAGTGGCAATGCTGGTGGCACATCGGGGCAGCAGAAGGGACAGTGTTGACCTGCATCATATTGGGTGTGGTGCTCATTGTCCTGCAGCTGGATCCAGTGGCAGGTGGTAGCAACTCCTCCTCCATGGTACTTTCTCTTTCGTTGAAGGGGGCTCTAGGATGCAGGCTGGCTTTAGCCTGTCCATGGAGATGGTTGTCACAGTCCCATTCAGACAACTGGAGAATGTCTTGTCCCCATGTCACAGCATCTGGTGCATGCCTGAATACTGATGGCAGAGTGATGGTTGGTATGCATCCACCCATAGCATGACATGTGTGCACTGTGTGAGGTCATGGTGGATGAAGGTACTGTGCTCACCATGGCATTGTGGAGGAGTTGGTTGCAGCTGGACCATGTAGCCCTAGAGCTGCTGCGTGAAACCTGGGATGGTGCAGTGAGGAGGGAGTGCGAACACTTCCAAAAACTGCCAGGAATGAGGAATGGCAAGTGGTTGTCTATAAACCAGCTTCGCAGCAAAAGTTCCCAGGTCAGTGTTGTGTGCAATCTGCAGGTCTAGAAGTACCAGGGGAAGGGCAGTGGCCATTCAGGAGAATAACATGTAAGGGAGCTTGAAGTGTGCAGTGGACACCTCCATCATACCATTTGCTCCAGGGTGGTAGCTGGTAGTATGGTGGAAATTGGAGCCACAGGTGGCTGTCAGAGATCAGAAGAGGGTCGAGGTGAACTGGTGCCCATGATCAGTATTGATGTTGTGTGGGCAATGGAAGCAAGACACCTAGATCTGAACAAAGGTTGCAGCCACACTTTCAGCTGTAATGTTGGGGATTGTGTGGCCTCTGACCAGCTAGTAAAGCTGTCAGTAATTGCCAGCAACTATCAGGGGATAGTGGACCAACGACGTCAAGGTGAACGTGTGTGAACAGGTGTTGTGTGGGGGGAATGGCAACCACAAGGGAGTGAACATGTTGTCTTACCTTGGTGCACGGCACTCCTTCATGAGGTTAGTAGAAGTGAGGATGCGTAGGCATTCAAGTCCTTGAAGATGGTCAAATAGCACTTTTTGGAAGGTAGGAGGGAGAAAGGGGCAGGGGCAATTGTTGGAACCATCAGGTCGTGAAAGATCCATGAGGACATCACATCAGATCTTATGGTTGGAACCAGGTATGGATCTTAGCTGGAGGTTGAGTCCAGAGTCTGCATTCCGAAGGGCATGGGTCAGGTCTGGGTCCTCCTATTGAGCAGCTATCAGGGCACTGTAGTCTGAGGGTTGGGTGATGGCACAGGCAATCTCCTGCAATGTTGTGGATGCCAGAAACATGCTGGATGTTGGTAGTGAATTGTGTACTATGCTCCTGTAACCTAAACTGTTGAGCTGAGATCTGGTCTGCAAAAACCAGAGGTGAGGGGGCAGTTGTCTGTGAAGATCATAAAGACAAGTCCCTTGACTGAAGATTGGAAGCAGTGGACAGCTTCATGGGCGATGAGCAGGTTGCAGTCGTAGGCACCCTAGAGGTATTGTGTATCAGAAAGCTTGGATGTGAAGAAGGCAAGCAGTTGGCAAATGTTGTCCATGTATTGAGTAGGATGGCTCTGATGGCTGTTAGGCTCATATCCATCACTAGTGCGAGGGGAGTATTAGGGTGGGGCTGGACCAATAGGGCCACATTGATGAGGTCCCTTTTTTTTTATGCTCTTGATCGTTGCCTTGATACTAGGAACCAGCTTGGTACCTTTGTTTTTATCATCACAGAGTGCTGTAGCAAGCAGCTTTTGGGTGGCAGCAGTGCCCTTAAGATGGCAACAGAAAAAGTTGACAGTGCCAATGAAATGCAATAGTTCCTTGAAGGTAGTAGGACATGGAAAGTCTGCTACTACCTTTATTGTCTCAGGAAGGGGTGGGAGCAGGCGGCAGAGACTAAGGAATTTGACCTCGCTCACCCAAAAATGCATTTTGCTGATTTGAGTATCACTCCAACTTCCTGTAGGCAGGAAACATTTTTGAATAGGTGTTGGTGATGCTCAGCAGAGTCTCTGGAGTAGATGAGTATATCATCCAGGTTGGTGAAACACTCCAATGCAACCCAGAGGATGTTGTCCAAAAATTGCTGACACATTTGTGTGGAATTGCAGAGGCTGAATGTCGTGAATGTAGACTCATACAGGCCAAAATGTGTGATTATGAGTGTTTTCTCAAAGTCCTCTGAGGCAACTGTGATTTGTGTGTAGGCTTTAGTACAATCTCTCTTACTGAAGATAGTTGCTCCTGAAGTGGCATCGTTGTAGGTGCAGAGAAGTGGGATGTGTTTGCGATAGAGGTTGGTGCAGGCACTGAGTTCATGGTGATTGCTGCAACAGTGCTAAGAACCGTCCTTCTTGGGGGCAAGATAAAGAGCTGAATCCCAGGGGCTATTGGAAGGGTGAAGTGGGCAGCTCTTCAAACTCCTTTTGTGTGATTTTGTGCTTGTGAGGAGGTGGGGGGCAGGCACAGCAGAACACCGGGGGACCAGGGGTAGTGACGATGTAATGCTTAGTGTCACACTGAACTTTCTGGCAGACACAGGGTGGCTGGGTGAGGAGGGAGAATTCTGCAAGAAGCTTGGCATATAGGCCGGAAACTGCTCGCTGTTTCAAAGTGAAGCATTTGGCAGGGTGGGAGCTGCAACAGACAGTCCTGTCAGAGGTGTCATAAACTAAATAGCACTTCACTATGTCAGCCAGTAGGCTGTAATGACTGTAATGACCAAGGAAGTCGGCATCCATATTGGGGTGGGACCTGCCCGTTCTTAAACCTTTTTGCTCTTCTCTCATCCCTCCTTCTCCTACTCAGGAGGATGTCATTATCAGGAAAAACAAGACTGGCATTCTACAGATCAGAGCGTGGAATATCAGGTCCTATAATCAGGCAGGTAGGTTGAAAATGGATAGGTTGAAGTTAGATATAGTGGGAGTCAGTGAATTTCAGTGGCAAGAGGAACAAGACTTCTGGTCAGGTGAATACAGGGTTATATATACTATATAAAATGTGGGTAATGCAGGAGTAGATTTAATCATCATCATCTTGGACAGTTTCCAGCCTCTGGCCAGGTCCATTTGGAACATAGGCCTCTCCGTCATCTTCTGTCTTGCCACCATCTCTCTGTCTTCACCTTGGTCCACTGCTCTCCTTTCTTCTGGATGCATTCCTCGATTCATTCAGCCATCTGTCTCTCGGTCTTCCTCTTGGTCTCTTTCCTCCAGTTTCATCTCGTGTATTCTTCTTGGTATCCTCTTCTTATCCATTTGCTTGGCATGCCCATACCATCTCAGCCTTGGTTTCTCTCTCTCTTCCTGTAATGGTTCCACCTTCATTAACTCTCTGATCCTCTCATTTCTTAACCTGTCTATCTTTGTCACTCCAATACTGTTCTTCAAGAATTTCATCTCACTAGCTTGTACTTTGCTTTTCTGTTTTCCTTTCATAACCCAGGATTCAGATGCATACGTCAACACTTGGACATAGTAAGACCGGTATATAACCTTTTTACTGATTTGTGGTACATCCTTGCTCTATATCTGGCTTCTGACACTCTTCTGAAATGCTTCTGCTTTTCTCCCCTGCTCGTTCATTTCTCTGTCGTCTTTTCAGTCTTCCTGTATCAGGCTATGTACTTGAAACTCTCCACTCTCCTCAATTGTTCCCCACCAATTGTTATTCCAGTTTCTCCTCTCTCCTTTGTTTTAATTGTGATAATCATCTCACTCTTACTTACAATAACTTTCATCCCATACTCTTGTACTGTTTGTTCCCCCAAATCATCAGATCATCTGTAAACACCATAGTTTTCATCTTTCCTTCACCAATTACTATGCTACTTTACTCATTATATCATCCATCACTACAATGAAGAGTTATGGTGGAAGTGCACTTCCCTGCCTCAAGCCATTCTTCTGTTCAATCTAAGCTGATCTCTCTCCTCCCACTTTCACACAGCTCACACTTCCATGGTACATTCCCCTTATCCTACAAATAATCTGTTTTGCTTCTCCTCTGTTCTCCAGGGCTTTCCACACTTTGCTTCTACTTATACTATCATACACTTTTTCAATGTCCAGGAAGGCCTTTAGTAGATCTATTCCATATTCATAGTTCTCTTCCTGCAGTTGTCTTACAGCAAAAATTACATCCACCATGGACCTTCCTGTTCTGAAGCCATGTTGCTCTTCTCTCATCCCTCCTTCTAATTTTTCCCAAATTTGTACTCCCAAATTTTCTCAAAAATCTTTGCACAGTGACTCATCAATGTTATCCCCCCAATAGTTCTTGTACTCTTTTCTAATTCCCTTCTTAAAGATCAGGACAATTATTCCCTTCATCCAGTCTTCTGGGATCATCTTCTGTCTCCACACAATTTTCATTACTCGATATAGCCATTGTATCCCCCACCTTTTCTGCTGCTCTCACCATCTCTATACTTACCTCATCCAGACCTGGTGACTTCCTTCCCTTCATCTTGCCCAATGCCTCTTCCACTTCTCCTCATGTAAGGTCTTTTTCTATTTGCTGTTCCTCCTCTTTTTTCTCCTCAGCTTGTTCCTCCTCATCCAGGTCTCCATTCAGGTTCAGGAGTTCTTCAAAATACTCCTTCCATGTATTCTTGAGTTGCTCCTTATTCTCTACATCTTGGCCACTTTTGTTCACCATTTGGGCATAATCTGTCATACTGTTCTTCCTCTTACTTTTAATCACCCCATATAACACCTTTTTTGAACCTTCACTAACCTTCTCCGTCATTCTGGTTCACAGTTCCAACCACGTTCTTCTCTCCTCTGCCATCACTCTTTTTGATTTTTGCTTTCTTGCTTGATGCTCTTCTCTTTCTTCTACTGTTCTCTTTTGGAACCATACCCTAAAGGCTCTATTCTTCTTCTGTACTACCCCATTCCCCTCCTACCATTTTTGGTTCATCCTTTGGGATGCTTTCCTTTACTTCTTGTAGGTACTGCAGCCTCCTTCAACTTCCATACCCTTATATGTCTTTCTTGGTTTTCTGTCCCTTTATTATCCTTAGTCCCTCTCAGGTTCATCACCACAAATGGTGGTCACTATCCAGGTTTAATAATGAATTGAAAAACAGGAACATGGATGAGCTACTACAAATATCATAGTGAACACACTATTGCAGCCAAGATAGACATAAAGCACATGCCTACCAGTTTATACATATACAGTGAAAATGATTTCTAAGCATACATATTTAAAATAAGAAATAAAACTTAATGCACTGAAATATTTATATAATACACCTCATACATTTAAATGTTCTTCTGTGGAATAAAAGCAGTGACATTGTAAACATGACTTTAAAGATTTTCCAGGATAAATGGTAGTGCAGGAATGCCAGA
The DNA here is from genome assembly GCF_023897955.1 of Schistocerca gregaria. Lineage (NCBI taxonomy): Eukaryota > Metazoa > Arthropoda > Insecta > Orthoptera > Acrididae > Schistocerca > Schistocerca gregaria. The sequence goes on along the minus strand of NC_064925.1, from coordinate 77,087,649 downwards.
GATCTCAAACAATGCTTTACATTAGTCTCTTTTTTTGCAGTTCAAATGTGGTGATAATTGATTTAGAGTTTCCCCAAAATGTGACCTCATATTTATGATGAGGATGAAATCAGGCATTACAAGCTCTTTCTACTGTTTTCTTTCAACTGTAATTCAAAATCTACATTCCCATTTAGCTCAAAACTATTACTGTCTCACAAGATAAAGATTTCCTAGCTTGTTGCCCATCTCTAAGTATAAAGAGATTATCTCCAGTCTCCTTACATATGGCTTGTATGCTACCTTTTGGGGTGTATGTAGAAAAGGTATTAATGCCAGCAGTTCCTTAATGTAATAATAATAATAATAATAGTAATAGTAATACCAAAGAATTAGAACAAGAAGAACTGCAAGAAAAATTGATCGACTTATTTGCTCAATGCCTTCCATTTCTGGAGAGAATTGGCCAATAACAATAATAATAATGTTAATAATAATAATAATAATATCAATCACTACATCATCAATATTATCATTTTAATAGTGGCAATATTAATTTTAGTATTACAGAAAAATAGATATTCCTTTACATTACCGATACAACTGCAGCACGAATCTCATATCCAGAGAGGTTTCTTTGTCTTATTACTCTGATATAATCAGTGTTCTGGCTGATAAACCCATTCTCAAGTGACCATTGACCTATATTGACAGCTATGAGCGGATTTTTTCGTCCAGTGGTGTAAATACCAACAACCTGTCAGAAGTCATTGCATATGATATGGAAGTTTGTTTGATTAATTACAAAACAGTGAAGATTTAATAAGTAGTAAGCAAAAGTTTCATCCCTAATTCCTGTTTCTTTATTACTTTTCTCCGAAACAAACATTAACATGCCAGTATCTCATCTCCTACCTTCCAAACGTTACAGAAGATCTCCTGCAAACCTTGCAGAACTAGCAATCCTGAAAGAAAGGATACTGTAGAGACATGGCTTAGCCACAGCCTGGGGGATGTTTCCAGGATGAGATTTTCACTCTGCAGCAGAGTGTGTGCTGATATGAAACTTCCTGGCAGATTAAAACTGTGTGCCGAACCAAGACACGAACTCAGGACCTTTGCCTTTCGCGGTCAAGTGCTCTACCATCTGAGCTACTGAAGCATGACTCACTCCCGGTACTCACAGCTTTATGTCTGCCAGTATCTCGTCTCCTACCTTCCAAACTTTGCAGAAGCTCTCCTGCGAACCCTGCAGAACTAGCAATCCTGAAAGAAAGGATACTGTGGGGACATGGCTTAGCCACAGCCTGGGGGATGTTCCCAGAATGAGAGTGTGCGGTGATATGAAACTTCCTGGCAGATTAAAACTGTGTGACCGACCGACCGGTCAGGCACACAGTTTCAATCTGCCAGGAAGTTTCAGATCAGTGCACACTCCGCTGCAGAGTGAAAATCTCATTCTGGAAACATTAACATGTTTGCCCCAGCATATACCACTGGTGGCACATACTTGAGTCTACCAATTATGCTAACAGCAGTACCGTAACTTGTAATGTCTTACCTATCAGCCAGGCACAATGAATAGCTCTGAATGCAATTTTGTGTGGCCCTACCACAAAAGAGCTTTCTGGACAAATGACAAATAAAATAATTGGTGATTAAATCAGTGTAAAATTATTGTTAGTACTCTCTTATTGTTTTAAAAATAAAAGTTTAAAGATGGAAAATCCAGGATGGAAGTTCAATATACTAAAATGGTAACATCAGGTGTCTGAATATGGCCGCTGCCCCACAGCAAGAAACAGGAAAAGCAGCACTGCCAGATGGAGGAAAGCATGTATAGGCACACTGCCCCACAACAGGGAACACAATCCACAGCACTGGTGCGATCGATTTAAATGAAAGAATGGTGTATTATACAAATTGCAGATCAGTTGCTCATAAACACAACAAGCAATGCAAGATGTATGCAATGAGATATGTAAAGATGAAACACATGTGCAGCAATATGTTTCTGGTGCTCACAATGCTTTGTCATAGGCTTTTGGCAAACCTAACTGCACAATCATTTTGAACTGCAGTTACCAAGTTGGTTACAAAAGCTCCACTTAATCAAACAAATTTAGCTCACCAAAATTGGTTAATGCTGGGATGGTTCATTTGGAAACACCATGGCTGATTTGCTGTCCCGTCCTTGACCTATCTGGACCTGAGTTCCATCTTTAATGTCAATAATGAGAGACTAAGCCCTAGAACTTCTGCTCCTCAGTCTATAACAAACTCCCTCCATTCATTCCATACTTCATAGAGGTACTCTCCACCAACATTCATAGGACTCAGATAGAATATTTTATGGAAGAATTGGCTTTTCCACAGTTTCATTATGTTTAATAAATTAATTTTCTTACTTGTGGCAAAGGATTTGGTGTGCTGTACATTATTCACAAATAAAATAGTCAGAGATTGAATCTGAAACAAGGTTTTCACTGGTCAATATAGTTGCATAGTAATTATTACTTCAAGAACTATACAGTTTTTTATATCAGATCCAAGTTTAACTCAAAGTCAATTGAACCATTTATGTCCCTTATGTTACAGAAGCTGCTAGTTTAAGGTTTGTGTAATCATTAGTGGAGATGTAGTATCCCAACACTGCATGTTTCTGCATAACAGAATTCCTGGTATCCAGCTAATTAATGGAAAATCTCATATAAAGATGTGAAACAATTACTAACAAAGAGATAGAGGGGCTGGCCAGTACTTACCTCAGCTCAGTACAGCCGATAGAAACACAAAAAACAACCGAAAATTTAAGTTCCTAGCTTTCGGAATAAATGTTCCTTCATCAGGGAGGAGAGAGGGGAAAGAAAGGGAAGAAGGGAAAGTGGATTTAGTTACTCACAACCCTGGTTATGAAGCAACAGGGAAAGGAAAACAGGGAAGGTAGCAAGGATGGAGGCATGGTTGTCAGAGGGAAGCCAAAGATATTCTACTGCAGGTACTGTGCCAGCTTCAAACCAAAGAGGATGCATACAGAAGTAAAGAGGTGTATAGTATAAAGATGTAGGATGGAAAGATGCATGAATGGCTAAAGAGGAAAGGGAAAGAGGAGAAGACTGAAAAGTAAATGGGAGTGAGGTTGTTCAACGTAGGTTCAGTCCAGGGGGATGGCGGGATGAAAGGATGTGCTGGAGTGCAAGTTCCCATCTCCGCAGTTCAGAGGGACTGGTGTTGGGTGGGAGAAGCCAAATGGCACATACAGTGTAGCAGGTTCCTAGGTCCCTAGAATTATGCTGGAGGGCATGCTCCGCTACTGGGTACTCTGACAACCATGCCTCCATCCTTGCTACCTTCCCTGTTTTCCTTTCCCTGTTGCTTCATAACCTGGGTTGTGAGTAACTAAATCCACTTTCCCTTCTTCCCTTTCTTTCCCCTCTCTCCTCCCTGATGAAGGAACATTTATTCCGAAAGCTAGGAACTTAAATTTTCGGTTGTTTTTTGTGTTTCTATCGGCTATACTGAGCTGAGGTAAGTACTGGCCAGCCCCTCTATCTCTTTCCTGGTATCCAGGTTAGATTTGGTCCTCACAGTACCATACCCATAAAAAATAGAGCACAGCTCAACAGCAGTTGAAAATATATTTATAATGAATTGAAAATATATTTATAAATCGATTGTTTTCCATGAAATAGATGATTCCAGTAATAAATAGTTTATCTGGTCATTATGGTCATCAGTCAGGTTCAGCTGAGAAGAAAGAAGGACAGTTTCACATAATCATAAATACAGTTACATTACTTAGAGAGAATTTAATGGACTGGTATGGAAAAAGTATACAAGGAACACAAGGGAGAAGACAAATTTAATACATTCATGGAACACTATGAATCCAGTTTTCCTTTAAAATGAGCACTACACAAGAATCCAAGAGGAAAGAGTGGGTAACATCTGAATCAAAGTATCTTCTGCCAGGAAGAAAGAGCTTTATTTCATGCAGAGCAGTAGCCCAGATCAAGTCTTAAAGCTGGACTAAAAGCAGTGTTGCAAAATTAATCAGGACATTACCAAAAAGGCTTAATCCATGCACCAGGTGAGAACAAAATCTAAAATCAAAGTAAAGACAAAATGGAGCATTATTTTATGCATGAAACAAATGGAAGTACTTCCCAGTACTATAAATATATTACTACTAGTCATGATTTGTTGATATTCTGCTTTACAGAAATAGCCTGTAGTGGTTGCTTCTAATTGTTTTTGAATAACTTTACTCATTCTGCATTGTTGAAAGTATTACTTGTAGCTAGGATACAAAACATGATCTGTAAATAAAATAATCAATTTCTTTGTAAATACATTATATGAACATTTTTAAGATGGAGGGTTAAGCTGTTTACCATGAACCAGTAGTAAGCCTGCTACAATTTCCTCCTACCTGTGTCCAATATGGATGTGTTTGAGCCTGTTATCAGTACATTTGCATCAACTATATGTACACCTACACTTGTATGCTGCAAACCACTGAGAAATACATGGTGGAGGGTACTTTACATTGTATCTTCTTCAGTTCGATAGAGAGCTGTGATATTGCTATTGCATGTAGCATCAGTTTCTGCCACAGCTGACTTGAGCTCCTTGTTTACTGAGACAAATATAACATATCCATTTTCCATTTGCCTATTCTTCTGATAAACAGTTAGTTTCACTCAAAACATTTCACTTCTGTAAATGTCAGGTTTTAGCTTCCTTTCTATAGTTAGTGTTAAAGTACTACCACAGCTTCTTAGCGATTCTTCAAACTGTGCCATTTTGTTATGAATGCTGCAGCAGGTGTTCTCTAGAATTTTAATAATACCATTGTTCAGAGCATTTGTTTAGTGCTGAACACTAATTACTCTGGGGTCAGTTATATGTGAGTAGACTGAATGGAGAATCCCCTATTCTAAGAAGAGAAACATGTGCACCTCACTTGCAGTCAGCTACCTGCGTAGAAGCCTGTGATGGGTTGTGCTTCACTGTGAGACACTACTGTTGTTAATTCAATAGTGCAAGTTATAGAATCTTCCCTTCTGCCTCCAATGTAACAATGAGCCATATTGAATATGAAAATAAAATATATTTTAATTTATATTAATTTGTGTAGTGAGTTATTTACATTACTCACTACACTTTTTTCTCTTTCCATTATTTCAAAGACAGACGGTGCTAGAGAAGTTGGTTCTTTTGTAATCAGGTCTGTCATCATTAGATATCTATCATTCACATCTCCTGCTAAAGCACTAAATCAATTTTAACCAGACTTGGTACACATATTGCTTACTGCCTGGAAAGATGCGTTATGGTAGTAAGAACAACCTACCTCTCAAAGAGGTGGGATGAGGTGGAGGTGAGTTTGAAATAGAAGAGTAACCAACTGCACACAAATATACAGGCTATATTCATCCAGTATCTGAGAATGAAAGCACTTAGTGACTTGTAACAAACTTTACACAAAGTTTCAAACTTTTACAGAACTTTTTCTCACTGTCACCCTTCCCATCCCCCATCCCACCCCACCACCACAAAAAAAAAGTATCACTTACTACATTCTTGCTATTCATGCAGCAAAAATAGCCCCATCAGGCATGGCATTTTAATTTATTACTTCATTACTACAAACTTTGTTTACAAAATATTTTACACACAGTATCGAAATATGCCACTGAATGTACCTGCAGAATGATATATTGGATGACACTTAGTTCAGGAGATATGATGTCATAGACACTGAGATGTGTGAAAAGTGCCCCACCAAGCATGAAGTTTTAATTTATTTCTTCTGAAGGTATTGGTCATGGTGTAGCCTACAGATGCAGAAATTACCCTGTATACTGAGTAATAATTATTTTCTTAATTACACAAAACTCATCATTCAGCAATGGACACTTCCAAAAACATTAAAGCAAAGAAATAAATAGAGAAACACAACTCAGCAGGTTGGCCAAAGAATAACTAAGTCTTTCACTCAATTTCCATAACTGATACTTCCTACATAACCCCCCCCCCCCCCCCTCCTGCCACCTCATCACCTTCTGTAGCAGTAGAGCAGAGCTTCTAGAACATGTGGTGTGGGAATTTGGGCCATAATTTTCGACTTGCCCTTGTGTAAGTCACTGAACTTTCTGGCTGCTCTTGTGGACTTGTTTGTCATGTTGAAGGATGTATGATCTCCATATCAGGTGATTTCAAAGTTGATGGTATACGTCTCATATTCTCTTTCTGTTGCATAGGCATATCCATGGTAGGTACGTATGATTGTATAACCCACTCCCATGGCACTATCATAGGCTGCTCATTGTACATTATTTTGACCATACGTTCATTATGCTTTTAATGCTCAGAAGGGTCCCAACTATGGTGGTTGTAGCAGCATGCATACAGAATCTGTGAACAGCTTTACATGATAACATGTCACAATGTCTTTATGTACACTTTTGGAACCCTATGACATGTTGCCAGGGTCGGGTGTAGCCTGACAACCTGGAGCTTCACCTATGGAGTGTAGCATATATGTCAGTTCCAGCTCCATTTATGCCTGCTCTGTTAAAAAAAAAAAAAAAGAAACCGGCAGCAGATGCAACTTTTCTCATAAACCAGAGAATGACTTAACTGCTGTACAAAGTCCTACCAAGACTAGTGGTAGAGCAACTGTCCAGCAACTATCATGGCACATTAGTGCAGCCCTTAAAGATATGGTGGTACTGGAACCCACATAATTTACATAGCTCAAGAAACAACACTGACTCAAATTGTCACCCTTGGTCTGTGGTGATGTAAGCAGAACATGCAAAGTAGGAAATCCATGTATTCAGGACTACCCTTGCTGTCATCTCCACTGATAGGATCTGCTTCTACCCAATGTGTATATCTGTCCAACATGCCTTCACTCACATACAACAATCTTTCTTCATACTGGGACATACAAATTTGTATATCATCAGCTTCACAGTGGTGTTCTCACTGAGATACATGAGGTTTTGGATGCTGACAAAATCTGACTTCCACAATGACTGAGTCACAAATGACCTAGGCGTGGTATTGGACATGTCATACCATGGTGTGTATGTATGCCCAGTGACTGCCCTTACTTGAGCTTAAGGGATATTGGATTGCTTTGCAACAACTGTTGTAGCTGCCCTTCTGTGGCTTGCTCCACTCTCAATTGGTCATGCTCTTCTTGGTCAAAAAACATCAAGAGAGAAATTGTACCAGTTCTTGATAAAAAATCAGCTATATGTTCTCTACCCTTCTAGTGATCCATATACCAGTAGTAAATTGTATGATAATTTACAGCTGGTGCAATTGCCAATGAGAACAACCTTCTTTCTAGCCTTATAAAGTGATTGGTGTATATCGTAAATGGCAGAGCATTGAAATAAGGAGAAAAGTGTTACATGGCCTCATAAATGGCCAGTAATTCCTGATAGTACACAATCCACTTAGTCTGGGCTTCTGATAGCTTTAGGGAGAAAAACCCTAAATGCTTCCAGCTGCCATTCATGTTTTGATGAAGTGCTGCACTAATAGACAATTCGCTGGCACCTATGACAATCACCAAAGGGGCATTATGAACTGAATGAGATGACAGTACAGCTTCTTGTAAACCAGCTCTTACCCTTATGAAGGCTTGCTGTGTGGTGGGTGTTTATGGTAGGGGCTGTTTGGCCATAATGTTGTTATCTGCTAGTGGGTCCATCAGTGGTACTTGCACCTCCATTAAGTCCAGTTTGCTGGTGTCTATAAAAGTTGACAATCCTGGGGAGACTTTGTAACTGCTCACAACCAGTCAGCTGAGGAATCTTTCTTAAGGCCTCCACCATCTCCTTGGGTGGGCAGATACCAGATGTCAATACCATGTGACCAAGAAATGTCACTTGGTTTTGGTGGAAAACACACTGTACTTCATTTACCCATATTTCTTTATGCTGTCAGATACTGACTTCGCATAGCTGAGCAGTACATGGAAATACTAAAATGTAATCCTGATATCTTGTGGTGTTCAGTTCAAAGACTGGTTTGTTGCAGCTCTCTACGCTAGTCTATCTAGTGCAAGCCTCATTATCTCCTAGTAACTACTGCAACCTAAATTCTTCTGAGTCTGCTTAGTATATTCGCCTCTTGGTCTTACTTTACAATTTTTATGTTTGATGCTTACCTCCAATACTATGTTGGTAATACCTTGATGCCTCATAATATGTCCTAACAACCAATCACTTCTTCTAGTCAAGTTGTGCCACAAATTCCTCTTCTTGCCAATTCTATTCAGTACCTCCTCATCAATTATGTAATCTACTCATGCATTCTTCAACCTTTCTTCTGTAGCACCACATTTCCATGGCCTCTATTCTCTTCTTGTCTAAACTGTTTATTGTCCATGTTTCACTTTCATACATTGCTACATTCCATACAAATACTTTCAGAAAAGACTTCCTGACACTTAAATCTATACTTGATGTTAACAAATTTTTCTTTTTCAGAAACGCTTTTCTTGCCATTGCCAGTCTACATTTTATATCCTCTCTACTTTGACCATCATCAGTTATCTCACTCCCAAAATAGCAAAACTCATCTACTACTTTAAGTGTCCCATTTCCAAATCTGAGTCCCTCAGCATCACCTGATTTAATGTGACTATATTGCTTTTGTTGATGTTCATCTTATACCTCCTTTCAGAAAAGATTTCCTAACACTTAAATGTACATTCAATGTTAACAAATTTCTCTTATTCTCTTTAATAAAGAGAAATTTTTTAACATCCAAATATACAAAGCAGAAATCCAGGCCCCTGAGCACTACTACTGCAAATCTCTACTAGGTCACTCCAAATGACATGCGGAGGTATTCAAAGAGTCTGAATGGTGATACCCTCTTCAGTGACAGGAATATGATTGTACTTCATCTTGCAGTCCACCACACTGAAGACTGTAGCCCCTGCTAAGACATTTGTAGAAACTCGGAAGTTAGGTATGAGATAGTGCTCAAGTACTGTTTGTGCATTCAGAGGCTGATAATCCCCACAGGTCTTCCATGTGCCATTTTTGTCCCTATCTGTGTGTAGTGGTGATGTGCTTGGGTACTTTGTACAATTCCTATTGGCAGTGTGTTGCCAAATTCTGCTTTTGCTTCCACAAACTGGTTGGGTGCTAGACTCCTCAGTCATTGGGAGACCAGTTGGCCTGCAGTAGTCTTGATGTAGTGCACCATGGTATGCAACATCTTCTACCCTCTACTTGGAACCTCTTGCCTCGATTCAGGTTTAACTGATCCAACAGGTAAAGCAACTGCCTTGCTTGCACTTCTGCCTATCATGCCTGTTATCATCTTACTCTCCCACCTAACTTGTGTTGTGCTCAGCTGTAACCCCAGACTGTGGTGGTGGTTAAAATCTGCACCTAGAGTAGGTTCATGTACATCAACCAGTACAAACATCCATTCAAAAACTTTGCTGAAACACATGTCCACTGTCACCTCCTTCTCACCATAAGTCATGATGGGCAAGTCGTTAACAGGCGTTAGGTAAAGCGATGAACCCACCACCTCTTTCCTGTTTCAATGAAATGGAAGTGCACTAATGTCCAAGGCTGAGTTGACAGGCTAACACCAGTTTGCCTTTCTGCCTGTCACATATAAGTAGCATCATAATATAAGTGGCCAAAATAACTGGGGTGATCTTGAGTGCCACACCCTCTCTGTCTTCTATCACTCCACCATCAATCAGTGTCTGTGGACATAACGGCCATACCTTTGTAGCTACTCTGGCATTCTTTGTGAAGCCACAGAGCCTGCTGTGCTTGCTGCAGGCCACTGGGGCCATTTGGCGATGCACAGGGAAATTCCCTATTCATCTTGTGCCCTGCACACCAAACCTTTTGTGGTACCAACCTATTTCACCATCTAGCCCCTCTACTTTACTTCAGCACACATTTTCTTGTTTGTTCAACTCCAATGCTGATCAATGTTTTTGTAATGTGTTCAACTATAATTTTAGACTGCAGAGTTGCTCATCAATGGACTTCCTCAGCTCCTGCTATATAGCTGTGGCTTCTACTGTGTTGTAGTTGTTGGCTGTCTTTGATATTGCTGAGGTTCTTGTCTGCCCCACTATCATGTGCACCTTGTCAGCAAGTGACAGTACAGAACTAATGTTGTCTGTCCTGACAAGTGACAGCTGCATGAATCACATGTGACAAAGTGTCATTTCTGATATTACTGCCCCCTCCATAACACTCTGGAGACGCTGGCAGGGTTCAGAAGGAATCCTGTCACCAGTATATTCAAATTGTAGGACCTCCTGCATCTGTGGTTTAAAGAGTTACCCATACACTGGACCATTATGTCCTACTAGTGTCAATATCAACTGTGTCTTCAAAATTATGTCTTCCACCATCTCCATCACTCAAGCAACCAGGCTATTAATTGCCAGTGCACACTTTGCATAGTTGTTCATGACATTGTTCTGTGTAGATGTTAACTGTAACATTGCAACCAGTAGTTCAGGGTTCTCCGGAAGGAACATTGCCAGTTGTGTTTTTGCCAGAGGATTGGGAGCCATATTTCACACTACAGTTCCTTCACCTGCCATATATACTGCTTGTTGACGAAAATTACAATCAATATGTGATGAGTTTTGCATTTGTAGGTCCCTAATATGTCTTATAGCTCTTCTTGCAAGTGTGAAAGTTGTTCTTTCTCCAGTCTTGTCCAGCCTCATAATGTGAAGCCACCATATAACTCCAGGCTATGCCTGAATTTACTGTTTCCTTTTGTGGTTTTGAGGTCACTTTTTTACAGGTACTGCTCATGGTGAGTCTACAGATACAGAAACTCTCCAGAAAATTGAGCATAGTAACTGTTAGGTTCTACACTGAATTGCTCAGTAATACCTTTGTACAAGGGTATAAAAACCATGCACTTTGTTTTGTTAACTACATCCTTGTACACACACAAAACACTACAACACAGATGATAATACCATGACAAAGAACATAAGAAAGCAACATAAACTAGGGTATCATTGCCAGCTTAACTAGCAGGTACAACAACTCCCCCTTTTAAGACAGGGACAACTTAAGATTAAGTCTCTCGGGATTTGTAATAATCCTCGAGCTATGGTGAAACATTGGAATGGTGATGGTTATCATTGACTCTCAGGAATGTTGTTGGTTTCAGAACAAGAGATGAAATCAGCTACATCATCATCAAGTATTGGCACTGGATTAGTTTCAAAAGTGGCACTCTTATCACTAGAAATGGATGAGAAGAGTTGGTCCACAGGTTTCCTATGAATATTACCATCATCATCATCATCATTTAAGACTGATTATGCCTTTCAGCGTTCAGTCTGGAGCATAGCCCCCTTATAAAATTCCTCCACGATCCCCTATTCAGTGCTAACATTGGTGCCTCTTCTGATGTTAAACCTATTACTTCAAAATCATTCTTAACCGAATCCAGGTACCTTCCCCTTGGTCTGCCCCGACTCCTCCTACCCTCTACTGCTGAACCCATGAGTCTCTTGGGTAACCTTGCTTCTCCCATGCGTGTAACATGACCCCACCATCTAAGCCTGTTCGCCCTGACTGCTACATCTATAGAGCTCATTCCCAGTTTTTCTTTGATTTCCCCATTGTGGACACCCTCCTGCCATTGTTCCCATCTACTAGTACCTGCAATCATCCTAGCTACTTTCATATCCATAACCTCAACCTTGTTGATAAGGTAACCTGAATCCACCCATCTTTTGCTCCCATACAACAAAGTTGGTCGAAAGATTGAACGGTGCACAGATAGCTTAGTCTTGGTACTGACTTCCTTCTTGCAGAAGAGAGTAGATCGTAGCTGAGTGCTCACTGCATTAGCTTTGCTACACCTCGCTTCCAGTTCTTTCACTATGTTGCCATCCTGTGAGAAAATGCATCCTAAGTACTTGAAACCGTCCACCTGTTCTAACTTCGTTCCTCCTATTTGGCAATCAATCCGTTTATATTTCTTTCCCACTGACATTACTTTCGTTTTGGAGATGCTAATCTTCATACCATAGTTCTTACATTTCTGATCTAGCTCTGAAATATTACTTTGCAAACTTTCAATCGAATCTGCCATCACAACTAAGTCATCCGCATATGCAAGACTGCTTATTTTGTGTTCACATATTTTAATCTCACCCAGCCAGTCTATTGTTTTCAACATATGATCCATAAATAATATGAACAACAGTGGCAACAGGTTGCAGCCTTGTCTTACCCCTGAAACTACTCTGAACCATGAACCCAATTTACCGTCAACTCTAACTGCTGCCTGACTATCCATGTAAAGACCTTTAATTGCTTGCAAAAGTTTGCCTCCTATTCCATAATCTCGTAGGACAGACAATAACGTCCTCCTAGGAACCCGGTCATATGCCTTTTCTAGATCTATAAAGCATAGATACAATTCCCTGTTCCACTCATAACACTTCTCCATTATTTGCCGTAAGCTAAAGATCTGGTCCTGACAACCTCTAAGAGGCCTAAACCCACACTGATTTTCATCCAGTTGGTCCTCAACTAATACTCGCACTTTCCTTTCAATAATACCTGAGAAGATTTTACCCACAATGCTGATTAAAGAGATACCTCTGTAGTAGTTACAATCTTTTCTGTTTCCATGTTTAAAGATTGGTGTGATTACTGCTTTTGTCCAGTCTGATGGAACCTGTCCCAACTCCCAGGCCATTTCAATTATCCTGTGTAGCCATTTAAGACCTGACATTCCACTGTATTTGATGAGTTCCGACTTAATTTCATCCACCCCAGCTGCTTTATTGCACTGCAATCTACTGACCATTTTCTCCACTTCCTCAAATGTGATCCTATTTCTGTCATCATTCCTATCCCATTCTACCTCAAAATCTGGAACATTACTGATTGTATTTTCACCTACATTGAGCAACTCTTCAAAATATTCCTTCCATCTGCCCAAGGCATCCACAGGATTCACCAGCAGTTTTCCTGATGTGTCCAAAATACTTTTCATTTCCTTCTTACCTCCCTTTCGAAGACTGCTAATTACACTCCAGAATGGTTTTCCAGCAACTTGACCCATAGTCTCCAACCTGTTTGCAAAGTCTTACCAAGATTTCTTCTAGGATGCTGCAATTATCTGTTTGGCTTTGTTTCTTTCTTCAACATAACTTTCTCTGTCTACCTGAGTTCTAGTATGTAGCCATTTTTGATACGCCTTCTTTTTCCTTTTACAGGCTGCCTTGACTGTGTCATTCCACCAAGCTGTTTGCTTCTTCCTGATTTTACACACTACTGTTCCAAGACATTCTTTAGCCACTTCTAGTACTGTGTCCCTGTACCTTGTCCATTCCTTTTCCAATGACTGTAATTGACTACATTCAACTACCTGGTACCTTTCTGAGATCGCTGTTATGTACTTGTGCCTGATTTCCTTATCCTGAAGTTTCTCCACTCTTATCCTCCTACATATGGACCTGATCACCTGCACTTTCGGCCTCACAATCCCAATTTCACTGCAGATTAAATAATGATCAGTGTCATCAAAGAATCCCCTGAATACACGTGTGTCCCTCACAGCCTTCCTGAATTCCTGATCTGTTATTATATAGTCAGTGACAGATCTGGTTCCCCTACCTTACCAAGTACACCGGTGAATGTTCTTATGTTTAAAAAAGGAGGTTGTGATTACTAAGCCCATACTGGCACAGAAATCCAAGAGTTGTTTCCCATTCCTGTAGGCCTCCATATCCTCTCCAAATTTACCCATAACTTTTTCATACCCTTCTGTTCGATTTCCAATCCTGGCGTTAAAAATCACCTGTGAGCAGAACACTGTCTTTGTCCTTTACTCTAACAACTACATCACTGAGTGTAATTTTCTTGCTAGACAGTGTCAAATCTATCCACATCAATCGTTCGTTTACATACCTTATTGCAACTACGCTGGGTTCCATTTCTTTCCTGATGTAAAGCCCTACACCCCATTGTGCTATTCCTGCTTTGACTCCTGACAGATAGACCTTGTATTCTCCCACTTCCTCTTCTTTCTCACCCCTTACCCGAATGTCACTAACAGCTAAAACGTCCAGCCACATCTTACTTGCAGCCTCTGTCAGCTCTACCTTCTTCCCAGAGTAGCCCCCATTGATATTAATAGCTCCCCATCTCATTACCATTTGTTTGCCAAGTCGTATCTTAGGAGCCCCTGATTTATCAGTTAGAGGTGGGACTCCGTCACCTCCAAAGGTCCGAGGCATTTTGCTCTGATTGTTGCCAGCATCATATTTAAAGTACCAGGGAAGCAGGTTACTAGCCTTACTTGCCCTGAGACCCATTGGGTATTACCCCTAACGGTTGAGGGACTAACCGGTGGATTTGGTAGTCTTTGCCGTGTGAGCACAAAGGTGACCACGACTCAGAATATGTCTGAGATGCCCAGCCTTATTCCAAAGTAACTGGTATCCCGACTGTCGGGACCACTTACTTGGCCACTCATACGTTGCCCATGGTTCATGAACTAGGACATGACTACAGGAACCCACACCATGAACCACCATTCAGATATTTTACATACCATTTCCTTCTCTTTTCAAACCTATGCCATTTCCCCATACATCAGGGTCAATACCTTTCCTCATACATAAAAAATCTGCCACACTGAATGTACAAGTCTTCTCGGGTATTAATGTGGCTCTGATCTTTGGTTGAATGTCATATGATTTGGTCAGGCTTAATTGAGTCCTTATATCCTTCCCAAACATAAGCATGGCAGTGCTTTGGCCTGTGAATGTGTGTTCTGCATTCTGATATGTGAGTAATCATATATGCAATTTATCAATGTCAGATATTTCATCAAACATACTAGTTTTTGGTGCTTGCTTAAAAGTTTGGATATATCACTCAGCTTGGACATTCAAATTGGGATCATAAGGTGCAATGGCAAAATGCTTATAGTCCACCTCTCGTTTTCTATTTATTGATTTATTTATTTAAGCTGGCACAGTACCTACAGTAGAATATCTTTGGCTTCTCTCTGACAACCATGCCTCCATCCTTGCTACCTTCCCTGTTTTCCTTTCCCTGTTGCTTCATAACTTGGGTTGTGAGTAACTAAATCCACTTTCCCTTTCTTTCTCCTCTCTCCTCCCTGATGAAGGAACATTTATTCCGAAAGCTAGGAACTTAAATTTTCGGTTGGTTTTTGTGTTTCTATCGGCTGTACTGAGCTGAGGTAAGTACTGGCCAGCCCCTCTATCTCTTTGTTAGTAATTGTTAGTAATTGTTTCACATCTTTATATGAGATTTTCCATTAATTTTATTTTTCACACAAAATGATACAAAGTTTTGCTAACCAGTAGGGGCCCACTGTCTGGCAGAATCACCTTAAGCTGAACAAACTGAGCAAAGAAAGGGATTAATGCATCCCCTAGAGCAGAAGTATTGGTAGGGAGCATCTTGATAACTTACGGCCACTTGCTGTGGCCATCCACTATGATTAGATACATGGTCTTACAAAACTCCACAAAATAAATATGAAACCTCTCCTATGGCTCTTTACGCCATTCCCATGGGTAGTAAGGGGCCTTGGCTGGAGTCCTACTGACTCTACAACATCCATTGCAAACAATTGTCATTTGTCCTATTTCTTCATTCAGTCCAGATCACCATGTGAAGCTTTCAGCTACAGATTTCATTTTTGTGATTCCGAAATGGCCCAAGTGTATTTCTTTTAAAATCTGAGGTTTTAAACTACTGTGAACTACATTTATTCCTCTCTAATGATACAGCTATGATAATTTCAATGCATTGAATACTCTTTAAGAATGTCTTACACTTTATTTGGGCATTGGTTACTTTTGACATAGTTCAACACAACAGTTAGTATTTTATCTATAACTGTCTCTTTGGAAATTTCCTTAGCAATGACAGAGGCACTATCAAGCATGAGAAAATTTACGCATATAGTGTGATCATCAGGTTCAATCTGTCCAAGTAACGACAATCTTAATAAACAGTCATGTTACAATTTTCACCCTTTATACAATATTTAATGTCATAACCATACTGAGATGAAAATTCAGCCTGTCCTTGCCATCTCCAATCACAAATGGAAGTCATTGAAATTGTGGGGTTGAAATTATAGATTAGTGGTTTATGATCTGTTATCACAGTAAAATGAAACCCTCTTAGGTACAGGCCATACTTTTTTATATTGCATACAATGGCTCTAGCTTCCTTATCCAAGATACAATAATATTGTTCTGCTTTGCTCCTAGTGGACCTAGCAAACATTCAAGGTCTTTCAGTTCAATCAGGAAACACATGAGAAAGAGATGCACCCATGCCTGACTTAGCAGCATCACAAGCTGAAACTGGTGGCAATGATGGCTCATAATGATACGAAACTTTGTGTGACAACAACAAACATTTAGCTTCTTTAAATGCTTTGTCAGATTTAGCATTCCATTCAAATTTTGCTTTGCTGGTACATGAGTACAGAGGACTTAGAGTTCTAGACAAGTTTGGTAAAAATATTCATTAATAGTCCATCATACCATAAAACAACAACATCTGACTTTCAGTTGTTGGCTTTGGGGGTTTTGCACAGCTTCCGCTTTTCCATCACTAGTATTCAATCAATCCTTATCAATAATGTGACCACAATATTCTACCTAATTTTGAAAACTCTTACTATTCTCAATATTCACAGTTAGTCCTGTGTTCCTGTACCTTTCCATTAACACAACTAAATGGAACTAATGATCTGATAGGGAGAAGCCTCTTATGATAGCATCGTCAAGGTCACAATATGTTTTCCCAAGATCAACATGAATGTTATCCATTTTTGCTTGCCATGTAGCTGAGATAGAAACAATTACAAAAGCAATTCTAGTAAACTTATACATCATTCAAGAAGTAACAGTGGTTTGTAGACCATGATGGCTCATCCATTTCTAATTGTAGATAGGTACTGTTTAAGTAAAGTTTGGTGAATTTCTTACCTCCTTCTAGCTTAGCAAAAATCTCTCCTGTCTTTGGTGAGGTATATTTAGGAATGACAAGGTTTGAGTTCACAGTTACCTTAAAATCCCCACAAATTATTAAATTAGGTGTTTAGTTTTAGCTGCTGAATGATGGCACAATAGGTGTAGCCCATCTGGCTTACGCTAACTCCTTATCTGGCTACCTGATGAGGTTTTTCCCTCAGCCACATTCTGTATTTTATTTTCTGCAAGCATTTGGTGAGCTAAGGAAACTGACCTGGAATGAAGGGTAATGGCACGAGGCCCTTCTTTTTGCACTAGGGTATCTTTGGCACCTTTTAAGGTCCCTGGCTTCATTGTGAAAATGTCAGGATATGCCTTCACAAGTTTTTCTACAGACTCTATCTCTGGGTGGATAACTTCTAATTGTTGAACTTGGTTTATTTTGACAATATTGTCCCAGTTAAGTGGAATGGATCTTTGCCAGTTTCCAGTACAGTGGAGCTGGCTGATGATTCTACAACATACAGAGGCAATGAATAGCTTGCTACTTTGCCAACTTCAACAGCAACATTAATCAAATACACAGAATGCCTCACATGTTTGTTACCATAGTGAATAATTTTTGTATTGACTTTGCACAACTTATCATCGAGGATATATTTACACCATTCCTGATACGTCATACAAGTGTCATGTGCATCTGTATCCAACTCAAAAGGAATTTTCTTACCATCCACAACTAGCTCCACAACCCAGGCATCATTATCCACTTGTTTAATGATGCTAATTTTATACACTGGAACTTGCTCTGACACAGTAGAACAGACATCAGCACTGTAACACTCCTTGCACCCACTGACATTTTCCTCATTTAGATAATCTTTTTTGCTACACACTTGTTTTGATGCACAATTTTTTAAGCATGGTATTTTTTAACACTACAGAGAGAGGAGGAAGGAGCTGACAGAGTGAGGGGGAGCAGAGAATGGACACAGAGAATGGGAGGAGGGGAGGTACAGATACAGGGCAGCAGAAATGGATAGAGAGAGGGGAGGAGTGAGTAGACTAAGAGACAGGGGAGAGGTGATGTGCAGAGAGAAGGGGAGGAGGGGATGGATGGATAGAGGGGGAGGAACGGATTTGCAGAGAGAGGGGAGGAGGAGATGGACAGAGGCAGGCATGGAGGAAATGGACAGGGGGAAAGAGGAGGAGTGGGAGATGTAGGAAACAGGTGGAAATGGAAGAGGGGAGGAGGAGATCGACAGAGAGAGGGAGCAGGAGGAGGTGGACAGGGACTAGGAGGGAGGAGAAAGATATGAACAGAGAGATGGGGCGTGAAGTAAATGAAAAGAGGGAGAAAGAGGAAATTGACACAGAGGCCAGCAGTGAGAAAATATTTACATTCCTGCAAAATATGTGACATACTTATGAATGGGCAAAGCTGTGGGTAAAAAACTAGTAATAAATAAAAAGAAAGCAAAATTCATTTTTAACAAGTACTTAAAATCTATGTAGCGGCAGCCTAGATTGTCACAGAACCTTCAAAGCATCTGGTGCCTTCCACCTGACTCAGAATGAAACAGGCACGACCAGTCATTGGGCAATGCTGAAGACTGAAGAGAAGTTTGACAAGACTGACCTTGTTCACAGAATTTCAACAAAGCTCACAATCATCAGAATGAGGCAGGTATGACCTCATAGCCCACACAACAGACATTGTTTGTTCCGCCATGCCACTCTGTTTACTCAGTGGTTGGCAGAACAGGTTCTTCAAAATACTGAATGTGGCTCTGATGCATGCACAGTGAGTGCACAAGAAGATCCTTCTCTTCTTTTGTGGCCATATCCCTAAGATGTACCATAATTTTCTGTTTATTTCAAATTCCAACACAGTTATGGTGCTTCTGCACTTGTCTTACACTAACATGGAACCCAGCAGACTTCCCAACAGGTTATTTGTGTTTCAGTGATTTGGTTTCAGTTTCAGTGGGAGAGAGCATCTCAAACATGTTGGTTACAGGAATTTGTGTAGTAGCCTGACATCTCCCGGGTCCCTACCTCCCATCTACTGCTTCCATGGTATGCAACTCACAATGAAGTTGATGATTCATGATAGGCCCAGTATTTAGTGTAGATGACACAGTATCCATGGGAGAAGATGATACTTGAGGCATTTATACACCACAACAATGAACATTGTAGGAGCTTTACCTACATCTAGATGATAAACTATTGAATACTTCCTTAGAACAGACTGGTCAATGAGTGGGAGAAGATGGAAATTTGAATATTTTTAGCATGGTGCAACACAGTCAGCAACTGTAGAATGTAATTATATTAACTTTCAGCCTCCAGTTACATAAGCAAAGAAACTTTACCTAGGGTTTGGCTATAATAATGTAGCCTTCTTCAGAAATGTCACAATATAAAATTAAAATTAAAACATGCCAAATACTGGCCTTGTCGAACTTAAAATGTTAGTACTACAGTACATAGTCATTAGACTGTGTCACTTCTACTGATGTTTTGACAATAGGCCACACAATGAGCCAGACAGGTGGGCCACAGGCTGAGTTATAACTGGGTGCTGTGGGCAGCAATGCATCGAGCTCAGCTGGTGCTCGCGCGCATGTGCGTGCAGAGTGATCTTGACTTAAAACCAGAAAATGTCAACTGAGATTATTATGGAAAATAGGTTATTAGATTAGTTCAGACTATTAATGGCATTAAAACCCTAATTCACTGAAATTACTGTTCCATAAAAGGCAAAAGACACATAACAAGTGTCCTGTACATAAGTAAGAATAAACATTAATTGATAACATTATTTGTTACAACAGCTTAAAATGTTACTGGCAAATAAACCATAATAACTGAAGTTACAGTTCTATGAAAGGCAAATGACATCATATAGCATAAAGGAAGCTTTTAATAAAAAAAAAAAGGCCATAAGTTGAGGTTAACAGTGCCTGAAATATGTGAACTTAGCTAAGAATTAATGCGTGTGAATGATAATAAGGACAATTGTCTCATACAGTTTAGTGGTTAGATATACAACATGTGATCAGCAATTAATACATAAGAAAACCAGTAGGCTGTATGTCATAGGAAGAAGATCATATAAAGTGATGGATTTATCGGATAATAGGTGCATGCAGCACCGCAAAACATTATGAAGACAGTGTAGCCAGTGGAATTATATGCAAACTTTATGAAGCTCTTGAATATGAATACACCATTTGATGTGTAACAAATTGTGAAACAGCATTGAACATAGGTTAGTGTATTAAATATGCAGTGTATAATTGGGAAATACCCGATGCTACTAATAAGAACGAAAAGGCTGTATGTAGCAGCCAGGTAGTGACATGGGTCATAAGCAGTATACATATTATATTTAATGGGTTAATAAGTAGTACATAGGGACATACCATGCCACAAGTCATTCATTATAAAGGCAGTTATAAGAAGTAATGCGTATGCAATCATGTGCAACATGTGAGTTGCATGAGGGTATGTGTGTGTGTGTGTCTATGTGTGTGTGTGTGTGTGTGTGTGTGTGTGTGTGTGTGTGTGTGTGTGTGTGTGTCTGTCTGTCTGTGTCTGTGTGTCTATTGTTGACAAAGGCCATTGGCCAAAAGCTTTAAGTGTGAAAATCTTTTTGTTGTGCCTATCTGTGACTTAGCATCCCCACTGCATGGTGAGTAGCAACTTTTCTTCTCAGAATATTGTTATCAGTAACAGAAATATTTTTTTCAACAAACTGACTTTATGTTGTTGACATTGAGCAGACACTTCCTTCATAACTGACCATATGGTTTTAATTTTATCTTGTGAATTCAATTTGCATACCACACCCTCTTTGCCTTCCTAATAATGTTTTTAAGCACCTTACTATATTGTTTGTAATGAGCTACTGTAGCTTGATTATCACTTCTTCTAACATTTTGATATAATTCACACTTTGTTCTACATAATATCCTTATCCCACTAGTCAGCCACCCAGGCTGCCTTTTACTGCTAGTACCCAGTTTAGAACATTCTAATGGAAAGCAACTCCCAACAAGCATGAGAAAAGTGTTAAGGAAAGCATTATATTCGTCATCAATGTTGTTGGCACAATAAACATCCTGCCACACTTGCTCCTTAATGAGTTTTAAAAACTCTCTATTTCCCTTGGATTAGCTTTCCTACATAGTCTGTAATTATATGTAGAATTTGTTTGAGTACAATAACCTTTTTGAGTCAATATTTCTGCATCATTTTCTGAAAGGCCATTCACTCTTTTACTAACTGAATGCCGATCTAGTAATGAATGAAAAAAAATATTGTCTATAGCTGTGCTAGTGTTCCCTATGCCCTGATTGGAAAAAACACAATCTGCATCAGATCAAATAAGTTTAGAAGATCTATCAACATTCTTTGCCTTGCACAATCACACACAAACTTACTATTGAAGTCACCACATATAAAGTGAATCAAGAACCCTCTCTAACTTGACCACAAATGCTCTAAAGTTAGAGTTAGGGGACTTATAAACAACAACAATTAGAAGTTTAGGTTCACTAAATTCAACTGTTCCTGCACAACATTCAAATACCTGTTCAGTGCATTGCAGTGATACATCTATGGAGTCAAATGGAATACTGTTTTTTATGTACATGTCCTCTCCCCTCTCTGCAAAGAACTCCTTGAAAAACAGCCAGCTAATCTGTATCCTGGTAAAGGAAAGCTCTGAATTGTCAAATTATTTAAGTGGTGCTCTGAAATACCAATAATGTCAGAGTCAATATCTACAACCAGTTCACTAACTTTAATCCTAATACCTATTATATTTTGATGAAATATGCTAATTCCTTCTCTACTTGGATACCTGACCTCCTCTGAAGGGGAATCCTTTGTTAGAGGGACTTCTTTTAAGCAAGTATACCTATCAGCTGACTTCAGTCTAAAAAAGGTGCAGCTCTAATGACAACTACTACAGGAACTTTTCCATGAGTGATCTCCCCCCACACAACTGTCACCTATAAGCTTTGCCAGCCTCCCTTTCTCGTATCTGTTGAGATGCAGGCCATACCTAGTGAAACCTGATCTACTGATAGACTCAACTGATTGGATACTGGATGGATTAAAGAAAAGGTTTTGTACGCTAGGAATATTTTTTGATTTAGCTGTGTTGTTTGATTGTGTTGATCACAAAATATTGTTCCAGAAGTTGGACCATTATGGAACACGAGGAGTAGCTCACAATTGGTTCACCTCTTACTTTAACAACAGACAGCAAAATCTCATTATTAACAATGTTGATAATGGCTATGATGTGGGGTCTGAGTGGGGCACTGTCAAATGGGGGGGGGGGGGGGGGGGGTTCCCCAGGGATCAGTGTTTGGGTCACTCCTGTTCCTTATTTATATAAATGATATGCTCTCTAGTATTACAGATGATTCTAAAATACTTCTGTTTGCTTATGATACTAGGTTGGTAGTAAATAATGTTCTGTGCAGCATTGGTTCTATTTCAAATAGTGCAGTTTATGACATAAATTCATGGCCTGTAGAAAATGAACTAATGCTAAATCACAATAAGACACAGTTTTTGCAGTTTCTAACATACATTTCAACAAAACCTCAAATTTTAATTTCACAGAACGGGCCTATGATTAGTGAAACTGAACAGTTCAAATTTTTAGGTGTTCAGATAGATAGTAAGCTGTCATGGAAAGCCCACATTCAGGATCTTGTTCAAAGACTTAATGCTACTGTTTTTACTATTCAAACGCCATCTGAAGTAACTGACCATTTGACATGAAAATTAGTCTACTTTGCTCATTTTCATTTGCATATGTTGTATTGTATTATACACTCCTGGAAATTGAAATAAGAACATCATGAATTCATTGTCCCAGGAAGAGGAAACTTTATTGACACATTCCTGGGGTCAGATACATCACATGATCACACTGACAGAACCACAGGCACAGAGACACAGGCAACAGAGCATGCACAATGTCGGCACTAGTACAGTGTATATCCACCTTTCGCAGCAATGCAGCCTGCTATTCTCCCATGGGGGCGATCGTAGAGATGCTGGATGTAGTCCTGTGGAACAGCTTGCCATGCCATTTCCACCTGGCGCCTCAGTTGGACCAGCGTTCGTGCTGGACGTGCAGACCGCCTGAGACGACGCTTCATCCAGTCCCAAACATGCTCAATGGGGGACAGATCCGGAGATCTTGCTGGCCAGGGTAGTTGACTTACACCTTCTAGAGCACGTTGGGTGGCACGGGATACATATGGACGTGCATTGTCCTGTTGGAACAGCAAGTTCCCTTGCCGGTCTAGGAATGGTAGAACGATGGGTTCGATGACGGTTTGGATGTACCGTGCACTATTCAGTGTCCCCTCGACGATCACCAGAGGTGTACGGCCAGTGTAGGAGATCGCTCCCCACACCATGATGCCGGGTGTTGGCCCTGTGTGCCTTGGTCGTATGCAGTCCTGATTGTGGCGCTCACCTGCATGGCACCAAACAGGCATACGACCATCATTGGCACCAAGGCAGAAGCGACTCTCATCGCTGAAGACGACACGTGTACATTCGTCCCTCCATTCACGCCTGTCGCGACACCACTGGAGGCGGGCTGCACGATGTTGGGGCGTCAGCGGAAGACGGCCTAACGGTGTGCGGGACCGTAGCCCAGCTTCATGGAGACGGTTGCGAATGGTCCTTGCCGATACCCCAGGAGCAACAGTGTCCCTAATTTGCTGGGAAGTGTCGGTGCGGTCCCCTACGGCACTGCGTAGGATCCTACGGTCTTGGCATGCATCCGTGCGTCGCTGCGGTCCGGTCCCAGGTCGACGGGCACGTGCACCTTCCGCCGACCACTGGCGACAACATCGATGTACTGTGGAGACCTCACGCCCCACGTGTTGAGCAATTCGGCGATACGTCCACCCGGCCTCTCGCATGCCCACTATACGTCCTCGCTCAAAGTCCGTCAACTGCACATACGATTCACGTCCACACTGTCGCGGCATGCTACCAGTGTTAAAGACTGCGATGGAGCTCCGTATGCCACGGCAAACTGGCTGACACTGACGGCGGCGGTGCACAAATATTGCGCAGCTAGTGCCATTCGACGGCCAAAACCGCGGTTCCTGGTGCGTCCGCTGTGCCGTGCGTGTGACCATTGCTTGTACAGCCCTCTCGCAGTGTCCGGAGCAAGTATGGTGGGTCTGACACACCGGTGTCAATGCGTTCTTTTTTCCATTTCCAGGAGTGTATTTCGGGGTAACTCTTCCCATTCTCTAAGGATGCAGTAAGTGGTGTAAGTTTGTGATCTTCTTGTTGACCTCTGTTCAATAGTCTGGGTATTCTGACATTAGACTTTCAATGTATATATTCTTTACTGTCATTTCTTGTTAACAGTATCAGCTTATTCCCAAGAATTAGCAGCTTTCACTGAGATAATACTAGGCAGAAATCCAATCTGTATTTGGATCACACTTCCTTGACTCCTGTGCAGAAAGGTGTGCAGTATACTGCTGCATCCATTTTCAATAAGCCACCACAAAAATTCAAAAATCTTAGCAGTAATCCATGTGCTTTCCAATCAAAACTGAAGAGTTTCCTCATGTTTCACTCCTTCTATTCTGTTGAGGAGTTCCTTGAAAAATTAAGCTGATTCCTATGTTATATTGTTGATTGTGTTTACTTAAACTTATGGCTTGTCTTTTTTTGGGTTCATAAACATTTTATTTTCTCTGATACTACTTTTATGTTGTAATTTAATGTACTAACACCTTCCATGATCTTGGAGATTTGCTCCACAAGTTGGACCTATGGAACTAGATGTGTAAAATAAAAATAGAAAATGGACAGGAGACTGCAGGGAAGAGGGTGTAGATGCAGGATAGGAGACTGGCAAGTATCCCCAAATCCTTTTGGCCTCAGTCTCTGCTAATACCAATGCATACACCTCCAAGGCTCAAACTTCACTCATCCTGCACCCATATCTCTCCCACACTCTCCTTTTCCTATGTTGTCACCTCATTCTCAGTTCACTCTTTCATGTGTCTGTCACTGTGCACCACACAAGCTCACTGGTTTAAGTCCTTGCATACAGATTCCCTCCCAGCCATGTTCCTATTTCCTATACTGTGCATCTACTACCTCCCTCTCAGCCATCAGCCACGCTTATCCAACCTTCTCTCCCACTTACTCTCCCCTTTTTTTCCTCACTCACCCCACTTCATGCAACCTCTCACTTCAGTCAAGCTGTAGAACTTACACACTGTCTCTTGCTGTAAAAGTGGTTAACTAAATGTGAGTTCAATTTCTAAAGTTTGTTGGTTTTGTATGTGTCTAGGTGACATAACCCTAGTTGATTAATACATTCTCCAGCAGGCAGTATTGTTTTTTTTTTTTTGGAGGGATCAGCCATACCAATATTGGATGTGATGCTGCAAGAACACTGCTTTTAAACTAGGCTGGAAAGCTGGATGTAATTACCCCACCAGCCTAGTTCGAAAGCAAATTTCCTGGATGATCACATACAATCCTGGTGCTTCTGATTCCTCCAAAAAACAGCCCGAGAATACACCACTTGTCACTTAGTGCTATCCTGGTCTTCAATGTATTAATCAACTACTTCAACAAGGCTATGATTTCCTAAAATCATTTCCTCAAATGAGGTCCATTCAGTCTGATATTTGGTCACCCCACCTGGAGTGGCTTTTCATCCCCCCCCCCCCCCCCCCCAATCTCAGCAATATCCTGGTCAGATCCTATGTTCCTGATGCAACCATTTCCCTATGCTATAGCTCCTATGGCTGTGATCGTTCCCTCTGTAAGACTTGCTGTGTGCGTACTCCTATCACCAACTATACCAACCCTGTAACTTGTAAAACATATACCATCAAAGCAAGAGCCACCTGCATAATGACACATGTCATTTACCAGCTATTATATAAACATTGTTTGTTCATCTAAATTAGTATGATCAGCACCAAGTTATTATGTAGGATGAGTAAGTATGGACAGAGGGTGTATACTGGCAACACACAATATCCTGTTGTAGAGCATGCTCTAAAACATGACAGACGTGACTTCAGTGTCTGTTTCACTGCATGTGCCATCCATATTTTCCCTCAGGACACCAGTTTCTCAGTACTCCAGAGTTAGGAACTGGCATTACAAAATGTGCTTGGTTCTTGCCACCCACCTATCCTCAATTTGCATTAATTTCTGTGATCTCAGCGTCTCTTTTCAATAACCATTCGTTTTCTTTCATGTTTTTTTTCTACATCTTTTATTTTCTGATCTGTCTAACCCCAACCCCTGTCGATTTATTTATTTATTTATTTATTGTTCCATAGATCCAGTTAGTGAGTCAATCACAAGGATATGGAGCGTGTAAAATTGTACAGGTTTCAATTTAAACTTACAATAAATACAAAGGGCAATTCAATGCCAAATTGTACATAGTTTAAGTAAGACATACTATAAATACAGATACAACATCAGCTAGATAACATAACAACCATTTAACAGAAAAAGGAGTTTCAAATAAAGGTTAAAGATAAGAGCACAAAGTTAAATCAGATATTAGGCCTACAAGAGTAAATACAGGTACAGCCAATTTGTTGTTACAAAAACTGTGCTAACGCTCAGTGCACAATAAAATCAATTGAACTACTTCTAGACACAAGTTTAGTGATGGTATACATTTTCTTTCAGATATTCATCCACAGTATAAAAAGATTTCTCTGTCAGGTAATCTTTGAGAGCTTGTTTAAATTTTGACAGTTCTGTATGAACAGATTTGATATGTAGTGGTAGAGTATTGAACACCTTAATTCTGGCGTAGTAAACTCCTTTTTGTACCAGAGTGAGATGTTTCATTTCGAAATGTAGATTGTTTTTGTTTCTGGTGTTATAGCCATGGAATTTACTGTTGTCTTGGTGGATAGAATAATTTTTGCACACAAAGGTCAGCAAGGTAAAAATATACTGTGAGGCAGTTGTTAGGATGCCTATCTTCCGAAACAAGTGTGTGCAAGAGTGTCTTTGATGGACCCCACACATTATTCTGATTGCTTTTTTCTGGATGGTGAAAACTTTTTTTGCAAGTGGTTGGTTCCCCCAGAATATGATAGCATATGAGTGGAAGTAGCCAAAGTAGGCCACTGAAGAAATTACCCATTATGCAAATGTTGCCGAGCTAAGTTTTTTTACATAGATGAAGAATGTGAACTAACCAATTTCATTTACTCTCTATGTAAGCACCCAGGAATTTTGTATCTTCAACTTTCTGTATTTGTTGATCTCTACATTTTATGTTAATTTCATCGAGATTGCTTTGTGATGTATGGAACCTCATATAATGAGTTTTATGTGCATTGAGTGAGAGACCATTTGAGGAGAACCAATTTAAGATGTCATTAAAAACAGTATTTGTAGTTTGTTCAAGATCTTGATCAATCAAATCATCAATTAGAATTGTTGTATCATCGGCAAACAGGGTAAATTTGCTGTTTGTCTCAGAACAAAGAGGAAGGTCATTAATAAATATGAGAGAAAGCAGTGGGCCCAAAACGGAGCCTTGAGGCACACCACAAGTTATTGTTCCCCCTTAAGACGAGGCAGGTTCTCCAGAAGAGCCATTTAGCATTACAGTCTGCTTCCGATCCTGTAGATATGATTATAGCCACAAGCCAACAGTACCACCTAAACCATAGTATTCTGCATTTTTCAAGAGAATTTGGTGGTTTACACAGTCAAAGGCTTTCGTAAGATCACAAAAAATACCCACTGGAGACTTTTTTTTTTTTTAATGGCTTCTAAAACTTGGTTGCTGAAAGAGAATATTGCCTGTTCAGCACGAAAACCAAACTGATTTTTGCTTAAGATACAATGGAAGTTGAGATGGTCTACTATCCTCCTGTGCATGAGTTTTCTAGAATTTTCGAGAAGGTAGTTAATAGGGATATTGGGCGATAGTTTATAACAATGCTTTTATCACCTTTTTTAAAGAGAGGAATCACTACAGCCAACTTTAGTCTGTCAAGGACAATCCCTTCTTGTAGGGATGTATTGTATATGTTGCATAAGACGGGACTAACAAATTTATAACAGTGTTTCAGTATTTTACTAGAAATATTGTCCACACCAGCAGAATTTTTATTTTTTAATGATCTAATTACTCTTTTCGCTTACAGTAACTGGAGATAAAGATAACTGTGGGATTCTGTTGCTAATAGCTTTCTATAGGAGGGACAATGATTCTTCCATAGAACCATTACAGCCTGTCTTCTCTGCTGCTCCCAAAAACTGGTTATTAAATATTTCTGCAAGCAACTCAGGTTCCTTTATGATACTGTCCCCTATTTTAATCTCTACCTGAGACATTTTCCCTGTTGTTCTGCCAGTTTCCCTCTTTATTACATTCCAAATAGTTTTAATTTTATTTTCTGAGCTTTAAATTTCTGATTTTATGCACATACTTTTAGATTTATTTATAACCTTCTTGAGAATACTACAGTAAAGTTTGTAGTGTTGTTGTTTCTTTGGATCATTGCAAGTCCAGAGAGAACTGTATAACATCCTCTTTGTTCTACAAGATGTTATTATCCCTGTAATGATCCAAGACTTCTTGGCATTGCCTATATGACTATTTCTAACTACTTTTTTGGGAAAGACGGACTCAAATACAGACATGAATTCATCTAAAAATGAATTGTACTTTTTGTATATATATGTTTCCCTATAAACTGGGCTCCAATTTATCTCCTTTGGGCTGGCATTGAATTTTTAAGGCCCTGTTCATTTATTATCCTAAAAGATTTCCAAGAATGCTCGGAACTGTTGCACACACTGATGTAATTGAGCGTAAGCAATTGACTACCATGATCAGAAAGGCCAGGGATTTGATGTACAGTGATCTTATTGCATTTAGACTTATCTATAAATATATTATCTATAAGACTTTTACTGTTAACAGTAACCCTAGTTGGGAAATCTACTATTGCCATCAGATTATAAGACTCCCTTAAATGTACTAAATCAGCTTTACTATTGCTCTCATTTAGGAAATTAACATTAAAGTCACCAGTAATTTTCAAGTCCTTGGACTCTGAGTACAGAATGGATAATAAAGAATCTAAGTGCTTAAGAAATACATTCAAATTCCCTAAGGGAGACCTATACAGTGCTAACACTACAGCCGTGAAGTCATTTACAGTAATCTCGACACCACACACTTCAATTTGTTGCTCTATACAATGGCTCTTTAAATCTAATGCATTGTAAGATATGTTATTTTTTACATAAATTACCACTCCACCTTTTTCCATGATGGTTCTTGACTAATGCGCTGCCTGACAGTAACCACTTAACTGTAACCTTTCAATGTCTTTCACATGATGTTCACTAAAACATAATACATCAGTATCTTTTATTCCTTGTGGTTCCTCTAACAGGACAGTAATGTCATTTACTTTATTACCAAGTCCTCCCACATTCTGGTGAAAAATCGTCATTTCTTTGGAATTAGAGACAGATGTAAACTTTTGCCTAAAAAAATTATCTGTAACTACAGACAGTACGTTCATTACTAACAATTTCTTGAAACATTTGAGTTTGAAACCGAGTCTGACTTGAGGGCTGGAGCCATTTAAGTGTGATTGGTTCCAACTTTGGGGTACATTTGTGGACTTCTTCCAATATTTTTGTTTTTAAGAGGGTACCTAATGGTTTTTTTCCTGATCTGTTCAGGTGCATACCGTGTCTTGTAAATAATTCTCGTCCAAAACTGCTTATATCTACAACACAAGTATTGTTAAAATGCTTACACAACTTAGCTAACTTAGAGTTAGTTTGTGAGATAGCCTCATTTACACAGGACTGTGGGTTTAAGTCATGTCTCTTTGGAATGTTCACAACAAATACCTTAGACTGATGAAGTGCCGATATTTTCATCCTGAATGACTGTATGACATCATTCCCTTCGTTGCAGGCAACGTTGTTTGAGCCACCTATTAAGATCACACACTCTTTTTCAGGATCACAGCCCGCTACAACTTCTTGAAGTTTAGCACCTGGCTTTAAAATTCCACAAACATCTGCTTTTCACTATATCAGCCATGCCTCTACCATGACTATCAGTGAAAATGTGAAGACGATTTGTTGATGTTCACTCACAGCAGACTGGATCACACCACTGCCACATTCATTGCTGTTTACTGAACATTGTGGCTTTGGAAGATCAAACCTAACCTTTTTCCGATAGTTTATCGGAACACAATTCTTACGATTGTTTTCACTTTCTGTGAGACTATTACTAGAACAAAGTACATCAAAATTGTTTACATTCTCGAACCTCAAAACATTTGCTGTAGACGAAGTTTTAGTGCCTAATGTTTGATGCTTGTTATATACTACCATCCATTCTGATGATTTATCAGTGTCATTTTGCGGCAATGTAGCCATGTTCTGGCGAAAGTTTTTGTCCTTCTGTCTGTCTTGAAGCAATGGATCCATGTTTCGCTTCGACTTCAGTTCCATATTTTTGGACTTCAGTCTGTCGATTTCTATTCTTAGACTCCTGATTACACATTGTAAACTAGCAATACGCTCATTATACTTTAAGAATTCACTTTTGCACCTTACACACAAATTTTTAACGGTTTCACTGTAATTTATTTTTGGAGTAAAATCGCGGATATCTACACACGCCTCCATCTTGCAGCTCTCTACTGTGTATAATGCACTTAGATTTCCACACTTATTGTTGCTGGTATGATGATTTTTGGTAATCTTTGTCTTGCTTATTAACCTATATTCCACCTCCAGGTTCGTAGGTTTTCAAATATTTTCCAGTCCAGGCACCAACAACCAGTCTTTCCTTCTCATCCCATCCAATAAGTCACCCCTGGCCCAGGGTCCAGGTAATTTTTCCAGACTTTCCCCATTTCTTAACCTAGGGAGTCCTTTTCCTTCAATCCTCTTCCTTTTTCCTTCACCCCTTGTGCCAGAAGAAGAAGCCACTGCTCTAAAAACAAGAATGATTCCCTAACTTTTGTATGTGTTGTCTCCTGCCACCAGACAGAATAGATTTTTTTTATCTATCCCATTATATTATATTTTTGTCGATATATTCACTTTATGAGACTTTCAAATGTTCTCCTATTAAACATTCCACATTCACAAAAATATATTTAGATTCACCAGTATCCTGTATTGATATGCCAAGTTCATTTTATTATTATTATTACTTTATTTCTTTAATAGGCATCTTATGTTTTGAGGCAAACCTTGAAATCTATTATGAATGTTAGTCTTTAAACCTTCCAAGCTGTCAGTTATTGGTTCTGCACTGTCTGTTTCAATTGCAGCTCTGACTTTCAGAAACATTTGCTCTAAAGAGGCAAGGTGAAAATATTGAAAATCAGCTGTATCCGAGAGTGTTCTAGTTATTCCTGATGCTTCTGGAAATTAGACCTGTAGGAAAGATCTTCAGATGTTGCTGAACTATTTTATATTTGCAAATGTGTTATTTTTAAACTTTACTTTTGTTTTTTTTCTTTTTCTGACTGACTGTGTGAGGTAACAAAATCCTATTTTCAAAAAATTATAACTACTAGACAGTTGACATGTATTAGTCTGCTTCAGGGCCTGAAAGAATATTTTTTGATATTCTGTGTAGCAAATAATGCCATATCAATAATGTCCACACCATTGTTTAAATTCATGAAATTTGGTATGCTTTATGCAGTAAGTGAAATATTTAGTAAAACAACCATGTAAATAGACAAAAATCTGTATCTGATTTTTTAACCTTTGTGGAAAAATGCTGAATACCAATAGGAGAAAGAAAGTTATGGGAGACCTGAATTAGGGCTCATGAAAACAATATTGATTTACAATAGCAAACGTTTCGCTTTTATAAAATATTAAGACACTTAAATAGGAGTAAAGTAAAAGAAAAAATAAGCAACTTTCAATGTGAAGATGCATATGAAATTAATGACATGTAGTAGAGCTGACAGTAAGAACTTCGTGATAATGACAAGTACTGATTTGACTGTTATAGATCTAAATATGTCCAAGTCCAGTAGCCAGAGACCAAGGCTGACTATTTTTTTAGTACTGATTTATAAAGCAAACTGTACTGTTTCATTTATGCACTTCTCAACTAAATGTAAGTTAAAAAGTAGCAAGTTTCATCTATTGAAAAGAGCTGGAAA
This sequence comes from Schistocerca gregaria, assembly GCF_023897955.1. Classification (NCBI taxonomy): domain Eukaryota; kingdom Metazoa; phylum Arthropoda; class Insecta; order Orthoptera; family Acrididae; genus Schistocerca; species Schistocerca gregaria. Next base: position 77,055,399 of record NC_064925.1, on the reverse strand, counting down.
GATATTTTGAGTGAATTGTAATTCGATAACTTTCCATTCCTATCTCCTCTTCTAGCATATAGCGCTGTGATATTGGTAATAATCCATAACAGCACACCATCTTATTATTCTGACATTATATTATTATTATATTTAGTTTAGTTAGAAGGGATGGAATGTTAAACTCATATGGAAAACATTCAGATGTAGACCATGCCCTGTGTGGTGGAAATATGCTAGAGGCGATGCACCAGTCATACATATGTGTAATTGACCCATTCAGTACAGCAATTCCTAAAGCTCTGTATTTACACTTTGATGGACCATTATATCAAAGGCTTTTTGCATCTCTCAAATGGTGACACAGTCTTCAGATTTGTGTGTGAAGACTGATGTTATCATTAATTGCATGTATTTGGTCACAGTTCAAAATAGCCCCCCCCCCCCACCACCACCACCTCCACCACCACCACCACCACCACCACCACCACCCTCCACCCAGGTAATCACAGCATGCTCTTCCTTACTCTGGAATGCCTAAATCATGAACGACATCACTGAGACCATCATTTGGTTTAAAAACACTATTTACTTAATATTCCCTACTCATAGATCTCTGTAGTAGTTCTGACTTTCCTCTCCATTGACTGCTACATAGCAGAAGGACTTGTTTTTGTCGTTGTGAGCCTCTGACTGTTATTAGTCCTAACTTGGATTCTTTTCTCTGTCTGAGTGGACTGCCTCTAGTGTCCTTGGGTTCACTGCTCTCTTTTTGTTCATAGTTTCTAGAGAAGTGAAGGTATTTGGGGCATCTAACTGATATTAGCAGTCCTGCAGCATCTCTTGGACCTTGTGATGCAGTTTATCAGGAAAAAATATTGTGACATTATAGATACTGGGACTGATGAGCACTGTGATACACAGTTTGTGTATGGAATTTATAGTTTCTAGATGACTGCTAATATGACCATTCTTGATTTCACTTGAATATACTTCTATAATTACCTTTATACTTTCTGGATTTCAAGTTATCATTACTTTACATTAATTTAGTTTCACAAAAAAATCCAGAAAACTGGTTTGATGTCAGTTCCAGAAATTGCTTTCCCAAGTTGTTTAGGTAGGAAATGTTAGATTTATAATGGTCAGTACAAAGTCAAGATTCAGACAAAGTATTGAAAATAAAAATAATTTCATAATTGATAAACAAATCAATATTTTTCGAAACTAACTGTCAACATTAAATAACTCATAAAATTTTGTACATAAAATCAAATTTAACAATGATGCACTTTATGTCAAGGGAATTTACATTTTTTGCCGAACATATCTCAATACTTTGACTTAGGAACAAGTGTAATCTTTAATTATAAGTTTAATTATGTGTATGTACTAACAGTACAACATGCAGTTTTAATTATTGTAACCAGTTTATATGCCAGTGAAGAAGCCAGTCAGATCAGTCTACATTTAGTTGAAGTTCATAATAGCTACAATGCAGTACTACTCTATGTAAAAGGTTGTCAGCATGTAGCATTTAATGTACAAAGTTGCTGTTATACTTTGGTGCAACTGGAAAGAATAAACAGAACATCAAATTGACATGTATGCCTGGTTATTAAATTTCGTTACATATAAAAACCCAGTCAAAATTTGAGTTATGCTTCCTGGAAATAAGAATCTTCTTCAAAACTAGTTTGGTTGTGCATTACCATTTTGTTTGCAGGTTTGACCACAGTCCAGTCATCTGTCCTATATTCAGATTTACATCTCAAAACATGGTCAACATTAGAGAAAAGTTAGGAGTCAATATCAGATATTTCAAGGCTCAGTTGTTGAAAAAGGAGGGAACCAACTATACAGGCTGGAGTAAAATAACTTGCTCCTAAGACCAAGGGTATGGGGAGACAAATTGAACAAAATTTTTCAAGCCATAGGGCAGATATGAGCCACTGTAGAGCTGTGGCCATAACATGACAACTAATCAGTGGTGAGTACATAGAAATTTTTTGATGTTTGAATTTGTTTGGGCATGTCTGACAGCATGTTTTTGTCTGACCAATTGCTATTGAATTATGATGCGTCTGTAATGCACTTGTGGGATATGGAAATCCTATTTTATTTTTCATTACTGCCTCACCTCATCCCTACTGATCCCCTGAATTTGGTAGAATAAATGTTCACTCATGCTCTCTCTGTGTTAGCAAAAATTAAAATATATGGCTTTAGATTTCATTATTAATAGCATTTCGCCCTACAGTACCACATGCCTATCTTATTGCAGTGCTGTTTCTGCAGTGCAGCTTATTATGTTTCTAAATTAATGGCATTATAGTACTTTTTACATTCTTAATTTAATATTCAAGCTTCGACAAGTAAACAACACAAAAAAATTGCATCTAATGTAGCCAGCCATGAATAGTAATGTAAAGTTTGCATAGCTTTTACTGTTTGTCTGAAACCAACAACTTCAGCTAATTTAGATAATAACCACACCATTCTGTGTAACAGGTTTTAGCTGGGGCAACTTAGTTTAAATGTAAACACTTCAGCATATTCATCACTGGTTGGATAACATTTTATGGCTGGTTCTTCATATTGGTGGATTTCCAGGCTATAGTTGTCAGGAAAACTATGTTCAATTTGATGCCCCATACCCTGCTCCCACCTTAGTATCAGGTAGTAGTAGCAGCAGGTTACTTCAACAAGTGTATTGGACAGCTCTTCTGCAAACCTTGCAGTTTCATATCAGTGCACGCTTCATTGCAGCATGAAAATTTCTTTCTGGAAACAACACCCAGGCCATGTCTAAGTCATGTCTCTGCAGTATCCCTTCTTCCAGGAGTGCTAGTTCTGCAAGGTTCATAGGTGGGCTTCTGTGAAGTTTGAAAGGCAGAAGACAAGGCACTGGCAGGAATAAAGCTGTGAGGAAGGGTTGTGAGTTGTTCTTGGGTAGCTCAGTTGGAAGAGCACTTATTCATGAAAGGCAAAAGTCCCAAGTTCGAGTCTTGTCTGGCACACAATTTTAATCTGCCAGGAAGTTTCATATCAGTACACACTCCACTGCAGTGTGAAAATTTCATTCTGCAAATACAGTTTGAAAAATTGAAATTAACATGAGACAACTGGGCTGCAGTCAAAGAAGAATAACATGATCAAATTTTATAATGGGCATTTGAAATCATGAAGATTATATGTTAAATATCTGAAGAATCCTCAGTAATGGAATATATAATGTAACTGAATAGACAAAAAATATGCTCACCAAGTGGCAGCTGGAGAAAATGTACATATAACTGTTAAGGAAATTTGGAAGCTTTTGGTGATAGTGGCTCCTTCTTCCACCAGGATATTGAAGGGGAAGGAATAGCAATGAAGAAAAAGGTACAGCAAGGTTTAAGAAATGAGGAGAGCTTGGAAAAGTTGGCCAGGGCCCCTGGTCAGGGGAAATTTACCGGATGGGATAAGAAGGAAAGACTGAACATCGGGGATTGTCAGTATTGCTTAATAAGTCATATCAATAAGTCTGCTTACATCTACATCTAAAGCTATACTCTGCAAACCACTATGAAGTGCATGGCAGATATTTGTACACTACCTTAACATTTCCTCTCCCATCACTGGCTGCTATATTAACATTACTGTCAAATCGAATTTCTGTCTTATAAATCAATTCTGTAAGTTCCTGTTCATGGCTGTTTGTTGTCGGGAAGAGCCAGTATTTGTGATAGCTAAAGTGGTTTTTAGCTGCACACTGTTGGAAAAAAACTGTGTGTAAGTTCTAAATTACAAGAATTTTGAGCTACATCATTATCTCAAGTATTGATGTGATATTATGGCCACACTAATATATCTCATCTAATATTTTAAAATTGTCATACCTCTTTGATGAAATGATTTTGTGCCCTGGTTCCCTTGTATAGTAGAATATACAGATTTGTGATACCACTTACAATCATATGTATACTACAACCTTTATTAACTTCATACCACTGATTAAATATGAGGTGTGATGATAACCTTTTCATCAGAGTAACTGCAGTCAAACCTTCAAAACAAAAAAAACCATATTCTCATGTTAGTACAGAAACATAGAAATAAACAAATAAGTGGTACTTCCATTGCAACATTAAGTAGCTTTCTTCAAGAAATTCTATACTCATTGAGCAGAGAATAACTGGACTGTACAGATTTCAAGCACCTTCCAATTAGCTCGCATTATGTATATAGAACTGTCAGTTACCATAACAAATGTGGTGGCCATAGCAAGAGCTTGAAACACATGAGTAAATGACAAAAAATAGTAAATATGAAGTGTCAAATGATGATAATGCAAACAGAAAGCAAACAAACAGAAAGCGAATTTCAACAGACAACACTGGATGAGACATGAAAATTTAGAAAAAAAAAATGTACTACTCACCTGCCAGGTGAATCTCTAATGAATAAACAGAAAATAATGCAACAATATGTATATATGGAGCTGATAAACACAGTAAAGTTGCAATTATTCTTAACTTATTACACATCATTCAGTAACATGAGTCACTGTTGCCTACAGAACTAGCAGCCCAATATACTGAAGAACACCCAGACAGGCACTGTCACTCATTTTTTATCTGTAAAACTAATTTTCTGTGCTATAACTTCCTATGGACCTAATACTATAGCCACACCCACTAACCAACCACAAAGACACTATCCCATCATTACAGCTGAAACACAGCCCCTGGAAAGCCTATGATTACATATCATAACTGTCTAAAATGAAGAATATTCTGCTTAAAATCATTGCTCTCTTTCTGTGCTGTTCAAAGGAGTACCAAAAATTTCCTGGGATAACATTGCCCTGGGTAAAGCTTCTGTAGTATGGACTAGTAAACATGGTCACGGAACAAATTAGTAGCTGGGCACAGAGTAATCAGCTTGTAATAAACAGTAAGAAAACCATTGCTCTAAAATTCCACAATGTTCCTAACAAAGACATGTTTATCCCATCAGTCTCTATCAATGATGTACCAGTTGGTAACAGTACTGAAACCAAATTATTAGGACTTTGGCTGCAGAGTAACATCAGATGGAATAAGCATATTGAATATCTCAATGCGGAACTGAGCAAAACATGTTATCTTCTTTGTTCATTAAAATCATGTTGTAGTGAGAAAACAGTATTGAATGCATATCATGCTTACTTTCATTCTCATCTTAGATATGGGGTCACCTTCTGGGGAAACTCTAAAACAGCTAATAGCACTTTTAAACTACAAAAAAGGGCCATTAGAATCTTGTTTGGGTGCAAGCCTAGAGACTCTTGTAAACCCCTGTTTAAGAAATCTGGTATTCCCCCATTACCATGTGTATACATTATGGAAACCCTTTTATTCTTTAAATTAAATGTAATAGGCAAGGACCGGAGACTACAAAAAAAACTGTGATATACATGAGCACTTTACCAGACAAAACAGAAACTTACATATGACTCAGATCAGCACAGCACTGTGCCAAAAAGGTACTTTTCACATGGGAGTTAAGCTTTATAACAAACTTCCTGAAAACATAAAACCTATCACTGAGGTCAATACATTTGGAAAATCTCTAAAGTCATATTTACAGCATCACTGCTTTTACTCCATTGAAGAATATTTAAATTTATGAAATGTGTTATATAAATACTTACTTACATGTAAAGTGTATTATTGTAAGCTTAAATATGTATGCCTTGAAATTACTTTCAGCCTGTATATTTATAACTTGACTTGTCCAATGTCTTATGCATAAGCTGCTATGTAGACAACAGGACCAATAAAATACAATCTACAATCTACAAGAGCATTGAGCCTTTGGCACAAGCTTGATTCTTACTACCCTTTCATGTCCAATTTTTTATTTGCTCTCTTGTTTAGTTTTAGGAAGCCAAAAGTGTTTTTCATTTGGTTTCCTAAAACCACATGTGAGAGGGATATAAAAATTCACCCTTTGGCAGGCCGCTTGAATCTGCCTGCAAAATGGTCTGATTGGATTACTTCAATGTTAATTAACTCAGAAATGGCACAACATACCAATTTTTTTTCTTAACTAGTACTTCTCAGCACAACCTACCCTGTAACACCCTACAAGCTTTCCAGGCTCTCTCTGGCCATCCTGTATATGCCAGCAGTCATTTTTGTAAATGGGTAAAATTTTAGACTGTCCTTTATTTGACAGGTCCTATATCATGAATGTGATAAAATGGGCACTAAATAAATAAATTAAATTAAATATGATGTAAAAGTGATCAAGAAAAACACCAGGGAGGAGGGAGCTGTTACCTATTAGTGCAGATGATTATATTATTGTTTATTGGATCTGTACACAAAATTCATTTTATGGAGCAGGTAACACTGTGTTACATGTATCTACATCTACATCTACTTCTACATCCATACTCCGCAAGCCACCTGACAGTGTGTGGCGGAGGGTACCCTGAGTACCTCTATCGGTTCTCCCTTCTATTTCAGTCTCGTATTGTTCGAGGAAAGAAGGATTGTCGGTATGCTTCTGTGTGGGCTCTAATCTCTCTGTTTTTATCCTCATGGTCTCTTCACAAGATATACATAGGAGGGAGCAATATACTGCTTGACTCTTCGGTGAAGGTATGTTCTCGAAATTTTAACAAAAGCCTGTGCCGAGCTACTGAGCGTCTCTCCTGCAGTCTTCCATTGGAGTTTATCTACAATCTCCGTAACGCTTTCGCGATTACTAAATGATCCTGTAACGAAGCGCACTGCTCTCCATTGGATCTTCTACAAGTATGCACTGACTACTAATTAGTATTTACATATCAAATTACAATTTTGTTTACATCATTTATGCTATATGTACTTGTACATGTAAGGTACACCTCTTTTTGTTATAGTATTGCACTTCAATTTGTCTTAAACTGTATTGCACATAAAATCATTTATACCACAGTAGCACTTTTCTACCAAAAATGTTTTGAGGGATTTTTTTAAAAATATTTTTATTGTTTATGTCTCTCAAGTTTGTAGGGAGTTTTTCTAAGATATTTGGTCATCTACATGATGGCTTTGATTTGTATTTCCTGATCTTGTTTGTTGGCTCACAGATGACGTTTATTTCCTTGTGTCATGGCTGTGTTGTATCCTGATATCTTGAATATCAAGAGTGTATTTGAATTTTGATCAGCATAGGAGTTTGTATACATGAATACTGAGTAGTGTTAGTATCTGTTCTAGACCTGGAACATTGTAACTTTATTAAATAAAAAAGCATAAACACATGAGACACAAAGTATATGCAAGAGAAAACACACAAGTGTATGGTAGAGACTTGTGCTCCAGCCTATGTAGTCATTAGCTCTAACAGGGGGGCACAGCCAGCAGAATGTGCATGCAACTGCTGTCATACTAGGAAGCCAGGTGGCCTAAGGTAGCTGCATTATCCACAAACTTCGTGTGCAAACTTTGAAGTAGTACACACATAAATTTGTTAGTTACAGCAATCCTCTTCCTTTGTGAAGAACTGAGCACTTTGATCACACCTGTACAATTAAGTACAACAGCACCATTCTATGATACAGAAAGCAGTTTTAGAAATCATATATCCTGTGCAAAAATTTTGTGTTTTTCTATACTGACCTAAGTATCACTTCATTTATATTTTCAAACTCAGAATGTTGTTGATGATTTTTGTATTACTAGCACTAAAATTGCAGCTGCAGAAGTTGTTTTAAGTAAAATTGTTTCTTTATGGAACATGGCTGGCTAGACAAACCTCCAGGCCATGCGTCTGATCCTTTAAGTAATTATTTTGCATTACAAAATTTTCTTTCTGTTCAGAACTGAGTTCTTTTGTTAGCTACTGTGGACACAGCTCTCTGGGCTGCAAGTCCCATCTGCCCTCCAGTGTGAGGTTATGCATTTATTACATGTTGACCACTGGTGTGTGTCACATGCAGAAGCATTAGTATGCAGACATGTTTTTTGTCCAGGCATCAATTGGGAAACAGTGCAAGTTATTGTAGCTTGACCACAGAGTGCCTTCCATCAGGCAGTCCCTCATGCATCTTTGTCACTGAGGCCAGCTCCACACTGTCCATGGAAATGAATTCACACAGATTTTGTGGGACCTTTTGAATTTTTACTGGTTTGTTTTTGTATGTGGTGCTTTGTCTGTCTGTTTTAGCGGGGACAACAATTTCAGCTCTGTCAAAAATTTTTGCAGTGGAAGGTCTTTTGTGTATCTTAGTTAGAAAAAATGGCTCCCAATTCATAGCTCAGAAACTTGAAGAGGCAAAGAAGTTGTTGAAAGACAGGTGAGGTATGAGTGGCGGCAACTTGAATTTAGCGGAGGTTGAGGCCTGGCGGATATCGAGAAGAGAGGATATACTGAAGGGCGAGTTCCCATCTCCGGAGTTCGGATAGGTTGGTGTTGGTGGGAAGTATCCAGATAACTCGGACGGTGTAACACTGTGCCAAGATGTGCTGGCCGTGCATCAAGGCATGTTTAGCCACAGGGTGATCCTCATTACCAACAAACACTGTCTGCCTGTGTCCATTCATGCGAATGGACAGTTTGTTGCTGGTCATTCCCACATAGAAAGCATCACAGTGCAGGCAGGTCAGTTGGTAAATCACGTGGGTGCTTTCACATGTGGCTCTCCCTTTGATCGTGTACACCTTCCGGGTTACAGGACTGGAGTAGGTGGTGGTGGGAGGGTGCATAGGACAGATTTTACACCGGGGGCGGTTGCAAGGGTAGGAGCCAGAGGGTAGGGGAGGTGGTTTGGGGATTTCATAGGGATGAACCAAGAGGTTACGAAGGTTAGGTGGACGGCGGAAAGACACTCTTGGTGGAGTGGGGAGGATTTCATGAAGGATGGATCTCATTTTGGGGCAGGATTTTAGGAAGTCGTATCCCTGCTGGAGAGCCACATTCAAGGTCTGATCCAGTCCCGGGAAGTATTCTGTTACAAGTGGGGCACTTTTGGGGTTCTTCTGTGAGAGGTTCTGGGTTTGAGGGGATGAGGAAGTGGCTCTGGTTATCTGCTTCTGTACCAGTTTGGGAGGGTAGTTGCGGGATGCGAAAGCTGTTTTCAGGTTGTTGGTGTAATGGTCGAGGGATTCAGGACTGGAGCAGATTCGTTTGCCACGAAGGCCTAGGCTGTAGGGAAGGGACCGTTTGATATGGAATGGGTGGCAGCTGTCATAATGGAGGTACTGTTGCTTGTTGGTGGGTTTGATGTGGACGGATGTGTGCAGCTGGCCATTGGACAGATGGAGGTCAACGTCTAGGAAAGTGGCATGGGATTTGGAGTAGGACCAGGTGAATCTGATGGAACCAAAGGAGTTGAGGTTGGAGAGGAAATTCTGGAGTTGTTCTTCACTGTGAGTCCAGATCATGAAGATGTCATCAATAAATCTGTACCAAACTTTGGGTTGGCAGGCCTGGGTAACCAAGAAGGCTTCCTCTAAGCGACCCATAAATAGGTTGGCATACGAGGGGGCCATCCTGGTACCCATGGCTGTTCCCTTTAATTGTTGGTATGTCTGGCCTTCAAAAGTGAAGAAGTTGTGGGTCAGGATGAAGCTGGCTAAGGTGACGAGGAAAGAGGTTTTAGGTAGGGTGGCAGGTGATCGGCGTGAAAGGAAGTGCTCCATTGCAGCGAGGCCCTGGACGTGCGGGATATTTGTGTATAGGGAAGTGGCATCAATGGTTACAAGGATGGTTTCCGGGGGTAACAGACTGGGTACGGATTCCAGGTGTTCGAGAAAGTGGTTGGTGTCTTTGATGAAGGATGGGAGACTGCATGTAATGGGTTGAAGGTGTTGATCTACGTAGGCAGAGATACTAATACCATGTCAACCTCACAACATCCCTACAACAACCCCATTACCAAGCCCCCACAGAACGTATCTCTGCCTACGTAGATCAACACCTTCAACCCATTACATGCAGTCTCCCATCCTTCATCAAAGACACCAACCACTTTCTCGAACGCCTGAAATCCGTACCCAGTCTGTTACCCCCGGAAACCATCCTTGTAACCATTGATGCCACTTCCCTATACACAAATATCCCGCACGTCCAGGGCCTCGCTGCAATGGAGCACTTCCTTTCACGCCGATCACCTGCCACCCTACCTAAAACCTCTTTCCTCGTCACCTTAGCCAGCTTCATCCTGACCCACAACTTCTTCACTTTTGAAGGCCAGACATACCAACAATTAAAGGGAACAGCCATGGGTACCAGGATGGCCCCCTCGTATGCCAACCTATTTATGGGTCGCTTAGAGGAAGCCTTCTT